>NW_023425348.1:0-1285213 GCF_014108415.1 Molossus molossus
CCTTTTGTTTATGTGGTGTATCACGTTTATTTGATTTATGAATGTTTGTACCAGCCTTGCCTCCCTGGAATGAATCCCCACTTGGGTCATGGTGAACTAATTTTTTTGATGTAGTTCTGAATCCGATTTGCTAATATTTTGTTCAGGATGTTGGCGTGCTATGTTCATCAGGGATTACTTGGCCTGTAGTTTTCCTTTTTTCGTAGTAGTCTTTTTCTGGTTTTGACATTAGGAATTATGCTGGGCCTCATAGAACGATGTTGCGAAGTCTTCCTTCTTTCTTGAATTTTTGAAATAGTTTGAGGAGAATGGGTTGTTAGTTTCTTTTCTGAATGTTCGTGTAAACCTCCCCCGTTGAAGTCCATCTGGGCCTGGGCTTTTGTTTTGCTGGAGAGTCTTGATACCTCTTCATTTCCTTCGTTGTTATTTGTCTGCTGTTCAAGTTTCCTCTATCTGCTTCAGTTCCAGTTTTGGTTAGGACTGTGTGTTTCTAGAAATTTGTCCATTTCCGCTTAGATTGTCGAATTGTTGCACATTATAGTTGTTCATAGTAGTGTTAACGATCTTTTGTATTTCAGTGGTGTTGATGTTACTTCTCTCTTCATTTCTGATTTGTGTATTTGGGTTCTCTTCTCTTTGTTTCTGGTGAGTCTAGCTAAGGGTCCATCAATCTTGTTTATCTTTCGAAAAACCAGCTCTTTGTTTCATTGATCCTTTGAATTGTGTTTTTTGGTCTCTATGTCATTTATTTCTGCTCTGATCTTACTATTTCCCTTCCTCTACTTGCTCTGGGGTTTTCTTTTTGTTGCTTCTAATTCTTTAAGTTGTGAGGTTAGCAGTCAATTAGAAATTTTTCTTGTTTTTGAGGTAGGCCCTGTAGTGCTATGAACTTCCCTCTCAGAACTGCTTTCGCTGCATCCCATAGATTTTGTGTGTTGTGTCTCATTTTCATTGGTTTCCAGGAAGTTTTTAATTTCTTCCTTGATCTCCTTGGTGACCCATTCATTGTTTAATAACATGCTATTTAGCTTCTATGTGTTCAAAGGTCTTTGTATGTTCTTGTTGCAATTGATTTCTAGTTTCATGCCATTGTGATCTGAGAAGATGCTTGATATGATTTCAATCTTCTTGAACTTGTAGAGATTTAGTTTGTGACCTATCATGTGGTCTATCTTTGAGAATGTCCCATGTGCACCTGAGAAGAATGTGTATTCTGTAGCCTTGTGGTGAAATTCTCTGTAGATATCTATTAAATCCATTTGGTCTAGTGCTTCATTTAGAGTCTCTGTTTCCTTGCCAATTTTTTGCCTAGAGGATCTATCCAGTGCTGTCAATGGGGTGTTGACGTCCCCTGCTATGATTGTATTGCTGTCGATTTCTCCTTGGAAGTCCTCCAGAAGATTTTTAATATATTTTGGTGGTCCTATATTGGAGTGCATATATGTTTATCAAGGTTATATCTTCCTGTTGGATAGATCCTTTCAATATTATGTAGTGGCCGTCTTTGTCTAGTTATGGTCTTCATTTGAAATCTATTTTATCAGATATGAGAATTGCTACCCCAGCTTTTTTTTTTGCTTTCCATTTGCTTGGAAATTTTTTTCCATCCCTTCACTTTCAACCTATGTGAGTCTTTTGTTGAGAGGTGGGTCTCTTGTAAACAACATATAGATGAGTCTTGCTTTCTTATCCAATCAGCTACTCTGTGTCTTTTTATAGGAGCATTCAATCCATTTACGTTTAAGGTGATTACTGATATGTACTTATTTATTGCCATTTTTGTTAGTGTGGTTCTATTTTTCTTCCCATTTCTACTGCTAATTACAGCAGTCCTTTTAACATTTCTTGCAGTGCTGGTTTGGTGCTAATGTATTCCCTTAGCCTTTTTTTGTCTGGGAAGCTCTTTATTTGATCTTCTATTTGAATGATAGCCTTGCTGGGTAGAGTAGTCTGGATTCAGATTCTTGTTTTTCCTGACTTTGTTACTTCATGCCATTCTCTTCTGGCCTGTAGTGTTTCTTGTGAGAAGTCAGCTGAGAGCCTTATGGGGTTCCCTTTGTAGGTAACCTGTTGCTTATCTCTTGCTGCTTTTAGGATTTTCTCTTTGTCTTTAATTTGTGGGTTTTTAATTACTCTGTGTCTTGGTGTAAGCCTGTTTGGGTTCTTCTTACTTGGGACTCTCTGTGCTTCTTGAACTTGAATGCCTTCTTCCTTCACCAAATTAGGAAAGTTTTCTCTCACTATTATTTTGAATATATTCTCTATCCCTTGCTCATTTCTTCTTCTCGGGGACTCCTATGATGCGGAATATATTACGTTTCCAGTTGTCCCACAGTTCTCTTAAGCTGTCTTCCTGTTTTTTAATAGTTTTTTTTCCTTTTGTTTTTCTGATTGGTTGATTTTTTTCTACCCTGTCTTCTAATTCACTGATCCGGTCCTCAGCTTCCCCTACTCTGCTTTTTAAACCTTCCAATGTGTTTTTCATTTCGGATATGTCATTTTTTATCTCTTCTTGTTGGTTTTTAATTTCCAATTGGCTTATTTTCAGTGTCTCTATGTCCCTTACTCATGCTGTTCAGCTTACTCAGATCATGGCTCTGAATTCTAGCTCTGTTAACAGCCAATTACTCCACCATGATCTCATCTTCGGTGGAGGTGTCTTGCTCTTTCATTTGGCTTCTGTTTCTGTGTTTCACCATTTTGGCTATCACTGTGGGCTTTGGAGCCTGTCAAGTTCTACCTGTGGGTGTTGGTGTTCTGCTGTTTGTGACTCCCTCTCCTGTGTTTAGATGAGCAAGGGAGGACCCACGTTGAACACCACTGTCAAGTCTTTCCTGGTTAAAGTTGCCAGCCCAGGAAAGGTACTGTTATCCTCTAGCTTTTTTCCTGGAGGCTAGCAGTCTAGGTTACTTGATGAGTTTTGGGTTGTCAGTTGATTGAAAAACTCCCTCCAGTGCTCACCCAAGGGGCTTTCAGGAGGGTGGGGCAGATGCTGGTTGTTAGTGAGCCTCAATTAGCACTTCAATGGCCCACAGGGTGGGGTTGGATCTCGGAGGGAGGGGCTGCTGCCTCTCCCCAGAGCCCTGGGAAGGAGCAATGTGGCCACCGTCCTGAGTGGCTGCACTCAGCCAAAGCTCTGAGCGCCCTCCAAACCCCGAGTGTCCCGACACAGTTCCAGTCCAGTCTGCCCTCCCTCCACCGGAGCTCAAGGTGAGTGGCTGTGGCTGTTTCAGCCTCTGTCCCGGCTCTGCGCTGTGGAGCCGCCTGGGAGTGTAACCCGAGGGCGCCGCTCCCAGCTGAGACTGCTGCCGAGCTGTGGACCGTGGGCTCCCCACCCCGTCTCGCGCCTTCGCAAGCCTACCAGGATGGAGTCAGTGTCCCTCGTTGTATGGTCCTCCAAGCTGCTTTTCTGTTGTTTTTTCCCGTTGATTTGTCTGTGTTATAGTTGTAATTCCAGTTTGGTTCTGGGAGACGGTCTGTGTAGTTCCGTTCACTCCGCCGCCATTTTTCGGTTCCCCTTGTGTGTCCCTCTTAATAATGAATCCTACATTCCCAATTTTAAGTATGATTTCACTTCAACAGAATGTGTAAATAGTACATACATAAAGGAAACAGCATATGCTTTTTAGATGACACCTGCAGTTGCGCTATACAGAAGTGCACTCTGCAAGTCCAAAAGGGTTCTAACACTCTCAGATTATGTCAGAAGATGATGGTTTTGAATCATTCTTCTTCGCAGGGATATTAGTGTTATAAGTGAATGTGGCAAACCAAATGTTACTCTACAACATTCCCTGGAATCAATACTTTCCTAAACTGTACGAAAAACACTCTCCATGTAGCACCTTGCAAGAGTGTTTGTTCAATCACCTCTGAACAGAATAAAATGCAACAAACTGATTACAAGTGTTACAATCAATTGAGACATTGTCCTCCTACCGCATACTCTAATGAGGAAAGAAATGAACTGAAAAGGAAAACTCCCAGGGCTGTGCAGTAAAGTTGACAATCTGCTACTACTTCAAAAGCTATTACATTATGTTGAAGAAAATGCCCGCAATCAACCACCGAATCTGACCAGCAGGTTCCTCACACATCTTTCATGGATTTACTCTTTGACGTTGTGAGCAATGAGCATAATCCAAGGTGATTAATCTTTGTCATTTCAGATGTTCACATTTTTCCTTGCAAGGGCATGCCTAAGTGTGTCGCCGGCAGTGAGCACTCTAGCAGTTATGTTAGACAAACCCGGATTTTGGCATACAGGTGGAGTAGAGTCTCAGTTAAAGTAACTACATTTATGAGCCTCTAACTTTTCCTTTATCCACAGAGAGGAAACTCCTCTTCTCGATTGCGTCTAGAAAAAAATATGCACACCTTATACTAACATGGGACTCAGTACAGAGTGAAATGTGTGATACATCGTTTTCATGTGTTCGATGCTTTTGGTAACACTGGTATGAAAGGGGACGACAAACTAAGTAACATTACGGTATCTGTGACCAGCATTTTGCTCAAGCAGGCGGTGAAGTATTTCATCCTGCTAACATTTATTTATCATGAAGACTGTGTTTACACCTTTCAAGGGTGAAGATTTGTTAACCAAAGGAAGACGAAAGCGTGGAAAGAAGGTGTCCTCACCATCACTTCCCAAGCAGTAGTCTTTGTCATACAGTAAAGATCGCAGAGAGGTCTTGTGCAACTACTTCTCTGTATAACTCTCATGGGAAAAAACTTATATGTTCCCAAACTTTTCACATTTGTCTGAAACCTAATTTACAGTTGACAACTATGAATACTGTAACAGGTATTTTCTTTAGAACTCTGGCCTCCTACTGATTGAGTGAAGTGTGCAAGGTGAAAAACCTGAATTATCAACACACCCTTAGAAGATTTTGTATAAGAAGAGATTTTGATTATCTTTTTAGCAGAGAGTACCTACCAGAAAATATTCTACTTACTTTGTCATGAACCCTCACGCTCTGCTTCTAATACAATGTAACTTCCCACAGAGAACAGATTTCCAGGTACTTGAAAAAAAGCGTATACTTTGAGAAATACATAGTAAAGGGCAATCGCAATTATGGGAGGAGAACACTGTTTTAATCCATACATTCGTGAATCACACTGACGGTGGACTGTGCGTGGTAAAAATTTATATTCATGGTCCTGACGCCTGTGCACAGAAGAAAAGGCAGTGATTTGGTCCATCACACTGACCTCTTTTGAAACTCCTTGTCTTCACTGCGATCCTGTGAGGACTGCCAATAACTGCAAAGCAAAACAACACTGCCTATTGACGTGTGTCTCACCTGCTCAAAGTGTGAATACTGTAACATTGTAATAAAGAAAATTCAACCTTCATCACACTGATAACATCAGGGTACTCATCACATTTATACTGATAGTCTTTGGTGGCACATACCGACATTTCCAATCACCTCACATTGGACTTGCTCAGTGGCAGTGTAACATGAGAAGCAATGCAGTACTGATCACTATTTCCAATGGTTCATACTAGATCGAAGGTTGGTTGCATCTTTTGGTCAAGGGTTAATGAGTGAAACTCTTACTGATTGAATTGTTCTTGTTTCAACAATCTCCCTTTGCAAATGGGTTATCCTTATCATACTAAGAGTAAAACAAAAACCCACACAAAGCACATGGAGCGATAATCTCTCATTGCCAACAAAAACTGCATTGGCCTATAAGATCTTACTTTGAGATAAAGCCTTTGTTTACAGAAAGTGGTGATTTTATACAGAACAGTTTGACATTGTTCTTTCCAAGAACTTAACATCTTTTTTACTCGAATGGAAACATTCAATCATTCCTACATAAGTTTCCTATGAGATTGTTCAGAACTTTTCAGAAAGAATTACTTTACGAAGTAAAGACATACTACATAATGAATGATTCCATGAGCTCTCAAAAATGATGAGTACTGTAATATAACTCAGAAGGCACCAGCATCTCACTTAGCCTTGTATATGCCTCTTAAGAATGAATCCTACACTTTCATTTTTAAGTATTATTGCACTTCAACAGAATGTGTAATTAGTACATACATAATGGAAACAGCATATGCTTTTTAGATGCCTCCTGTTGTTGTGCTATATGGAAGTGTGCTCTGCAAATCCTAAAGGGTTCTAACATTCTCAGATTATGTCGGTTTTTGGTGAAATCCTTCTTCTTATAGGAGACATTAGTGTAATAATTGAAGGGTGCAAACAAACATGTTAGTCTACAACTTTCCCTGGTATCAAGACTTTTCTAAACTGTATGAAAAACACTCTCCGTGTAGCACTTTGCAAGAGTGTTTGTTCATTCACCTCTGAACTGAATAACATGCAGTGAATTGATTTATAAATGTTACAATCAATTGAGACATGGTCCTTCTACAGCATACTCTACTGAGGAAAGAGATTAACTGAAAGGGAAAACTCCAAGGACCTGTGGAGTAAAGTTGCTAATTTGCTCCTACTTTGAAAGCTATTACATTATGTTGAAGATAATGCCCACGATCAACCAACCAATCTAACCAGCATGTTCCTCACACATCCTTCATGGATTTACTCTATGACGTTGTGAGCATAATGAGCATAATCCAAGGTGATTAATCTTTGTCTTTTCAATTGTTCACTTTTTTTTGTTGCAATGACATGCCTAAGTGGGTGCCTGCCTTCATCACTCTAGATATTTTATTAGACAAACCAGGATTTTGGCACACAGGTCTAGTAGAGCCTGAGTTCATGTAACTTCATTTATAAGCTTCTAACATTTTACTTATTCACAGAGAGAAAATGCCCTCTTCTTGATTTTATTTAGAAAACAAATATGCACACCTTATGCTAACATTGGGATCATTTCAAAGAGAGAAACATGTGATACATCGTCATCATGTGTCAGATGCTTTTGGTAACACTGCTATGAAAGAGAACGTCAAACTAAATAACATTATGATATCCATGCCCAGCATTTTGCTCTAACAGGCAGAGAAATATTTCATCACGCTAACATTTATTTATAATTAAGACTGGGTTTACAACTTTCAAGGGTGAAGATTTGTTAACCAAAGAAAAAAGAAAGCATGGAAACAAGATGCCCTCATCATCACTTTCCAAACAGTGGTTTTTGTCATACAGTAAAGAAGGCAGAGAGCTGTAGTGCAACTACTTCTCTGTATAACTCTCATGAAAAAAAACCTATATGTCCCCAATCCTTTGCACGTTGGTCTGAAACCTAATTTATAATGGACAACTATCAATACTGTAACAGGTATTTACTTTAGCACTCTGGTCTTGTACTGAATGAGTGAAGTGTGCAAGGTGAAAGAACTGAAGTATCAAGACCATCTTCGATAATTCTGTATCAGAATAGGTTTCCATTACCTCTTTGGCAGAGTATATTTACCAGAAATGCTTTACTTACTGTGTCATGAACCCTCACGTTCTGCCGTTAATGAACATACAGTGTAACTTTTCACAGAGAACAGTTTTTTATGTACTTGGAGTAATGAATATACTTTTAAAAGATGTAGCAAAGGGCATTCACAAGCATTATAGTAAAACACTGTTTCAATGAATACATTCCTTAATATGTTGATGTTTCAGTGTGTGGTAATATCCCATATTAATGAATTAGTCACCAGTGCACAATGTGTAATGCAGTGATTTGGTGAAACACATGTACCTAATTGGGTACTAGTTGTCTTCATTGCAATCCTCTGATCACATCCAATAACTGCAAAGTAATACACCCACTGCCTGTTGTAGTGTGTCAAACATTCTTTCAGTGTGAGTACTGTAATATTTTATTAAAGAAAATCCATGATGTTTAATGGAAATGTTTTTTAGTTTCTCTTTCCATGAGGTCATTATTGGTGTATAAGAATGCCATCAGAGAAATTCCAAAATGGCGGTGGAGTGAATGGCAGCTACAAAGACCATCTCCCAGGACCAAACTGGAATTACAACAAAAATAAAGACAAATAGTCAGGACAAAGCAACAGAAAAGCAGCTTGAAGGACCACATAAACAGGGTCACTGACTCAATCCTGGTAGGCTTGTGGAGATGCGAGAGGGAGGCTGAGAGTTCATGGTCAGCAGCAGACTTAGCTGTGAGCAGTGGTCTAAGCTTGGAGCAGCACCCTTGAGTTAAACTCCCAAGTGGCTGCACAGCACAGAGCCATGACAGAGGCTAACATAGCCAGAGCGACTCACCATGGGCTCTGGCAGAGGAAGGGCATATTGGACTGGAACTGTGTGGGGAAACTTGAGATTTGGAGGGTGCTCAGAGATTCTGCTGAGTTGAGGCCATGGAGGATGGTGGTCATCTTACTCCTTTCCAGGGTTCTGTGGAGAGGTGGCCATCCCTCCCTTGGAAATTCAACCCCACCAGGTGGCCATTGAAATGCAAATTGTGCCCCATTAACAACCAGTATCTGCCCCACCCTCTAGAAATCCCCTTACATGGAGCACTGGAGGGAGTTTTTCATTGAACTGAGAACCAAAGCTCTTCAGGTAACTGCAGCTGATAGCCTCCAGGCAAAAAGCTAGAGGATAACTGTACCATTCCTGGGGTAGCAACTCTAACCAGGAAAGAAAGACTTGACAGTGGTGTTTAACATGGGTCCTACTGGGCTCATCCAAACCCATGAGAGGGAGCCACAAATAGCAGAACACCAACACCCACAGGGAAAATTTAACAAGCTCCAAAGCCCACTGTGATAGCCAAAATGGTGAAACACAGAAACAAAAGGCAAATGAAAGAACAAAAGCCCTCTATCAAAGGTGAGTTAAATGAGGTGCAGTTAAGCAAGTTAACAGAACTAGAATTCAAGGCCATGATCTAGAGGAAGCTTAACAGCATGAGTAAGAAAATGAGCACCATGAGTAAAGACATAGAAATTTTGAAAATAAACCAGTTGGAAATTAAAAACTACCAAGAAGAAATAAAGAATGACATATCAGAAATAAAGAACACATTAAAAAGTCTATATAGCAGAGTAGAGGAAGCTGAGGGCCAGATTAGTAAATTAGAAGATAGGGTAAAAAAAATCAACCAATCAGAAAACCAAAAGGAAAAATTAATTAAAAACAAAACGAAACAGGAAGACAGCTTAAGAGAACTGTGGGACAACTGGAAATGTGATAACATTGGCATCAAAAGTGTCCCTGAAGAAGAAGAAAGTGAGCAAGTGTTAGAAAATATATTTGAAGAGATAGTGTCAAAAAACTTCCCTAAGTTGGTGAAGAAAAAGGCATTCAAGTTCAAGAAGCACAGAGAGCCCCAAGTAAGAAGAACCTAAACAGGCCCATATCAAGACACATAGTAATAAAAATGACAAATATTAAAAACAAAGAGAAAATCCTAAAAGCAGCAAGGGATAAGCAACAGGGTACCTACCAAGGAAACTCTATAAGGCTCTCAGGTGACTACTCAAGAGAAACACTACAGGCCAGAAGGGAATGGCATGAGGTGATCAAGGTCATAAAAAACAAGGATCTGAATCCAAGACTACTCTACCCAGCGAAGCTATCATTCCAAATAGAAGGTCAAATAAAGAGCTTCCTAGGCCAAAAAAAAAAAAAAAAAAAAAAAAAAGACTAAGAGAATACATTAGCACCAAACCAGCACTGCAAGAAATGTTAAAAGGACTACTGTAGTTAACAAAAGAAATAGGAAGAGATATATAACCACACTAAACAAAAATGGCAATAAATAAGTACATATCAATAATCACCTTAAAAATAAATGGATTGAATGCTCCTATAAAATGACACAGAGAGGCAGATTGGATAAGAAAGCATGACTCATCTATATGTTGTTTACAACACACCCACCTCAGAACAAAAAACTCACATAGGTTGAAAGTGAAGGGATGGGAAAAAATCTTTCAAGCAAACGGAAAGAAAAAAAAGCTGGGGTAGCAATACTCATATCTGATAAAATAGATTTCTAAATGAAGGGCAAAACTAGAGACAAAGAAGGCCATTACATAATATTGAAAAAAATCTAGCCAACAGAAAAATATAACCTTGATAAACATATACGCACCCAATATAGGAGCTCTACAGTCTATTAAAAATCTTCTGGAAGACTTCAAAGAAAAATTGATAGCAATACAATCATAGCAGGGACTTCAACACCTCACTGACATCACTAAATAGATCCTCTATACAAAAAAATTTGCAAGAAAACAGAGACTACAAATGAAGCACTAGAGCAAATATATTTAATAGATATCTACTAAGAATTACACTGGAAAACTATAGAATTCAGATTCTTATCAAGTGCACATGGGACATTTTCAAAGATAGACCACATGTTAGGACAATAACTAAGTCTCTTCAGGTTCAAGAAGATTGAAATCATATCAAGAATCTTCTCAGATTACAATGACATAAAACTAGAAATCAATTGCAACAAGAACATTCAAAGACATTTGAACACATGGAGGTTAAATAGCATGTTATAAAACAATGAATGGTTACTGAAGAGATCAAGGAAAAAATTAAAAACTTCCTGAAAACCTATGAAAATGAACACTTAACAACACAGAATCTATGAGATGCAGTGAAAGCAGTTCTGAGAGAGAAGTTCATAGCACTGGAGGCTTACCTGAAGAAACAAGAATAATCTCTAATAAACTATCTAACTTCACAACTTAAAGAACTAGACAGAAAACAAAAAGATACCCCAGAGCAAGTAGAAGGAAGGAAATAGTAAAGATCAGAGCAGAAATAAATGACATAGAGTCCAAAAAAAAAACAAAAAACAACCAATTTAAAGTATCAAAGAAACAAAGAGCTGGTTTTTCAAAAAGATAAACAAGATTGATGGAACCTTAGCTAGACTGACAAGAAACAAAGAAAGAGAACCCAAATACATAAAATCAGAAATGAAAGAGAAGAAATAACATGTGACACCACAGAAATACAAAAAATCCTTAACAACTCCTATGAACAATTATATGGCAAAAAATTCAACAATCTAAGCAAAATGGACAAATTTCTAGAAACTCTTAGTCTCCCAAAACTGGACTGGGAAGAGATAAAAAACTTGAACAGACCAATAACAACAAACAAAATTGAACAGGTAATCTAGTCTCTTTCAGCAAACAAAAGCCCAGGCCTGGATTGCTTCACAAGGGAGTTTTACCAAACATTCAAAGAACAACCAACACCCATCCTCTTCAAACTATTTCCAAAAATTCAAGAATTAGGAAGACCCCCAACTCGTATTACGAAGCCAGCATAATTCTAATTCCAAAATCAGAAAAAGACATTACAAAGAAAGAAAACTACAGGCCAATATCCCCAATAAACATAGATGCCAAAATCCTGAACAAAATACTAGCATATTGGATCCAGCAATACATAAAAAAATATTATTCACAATGACCAAGTGGGATTCATCCCAGGGATTCAAGGCTGGTACAATATTCGCAAAACATTAAATGTGATACACCACATAAATAAAATAAAAAATAAAAACCACATGATCATATCAATAGATGCCAAAAAAGCCTTTGACAAAATCTAGCATCCATTTCTGATAAAAATGTTCAGCAATGTGGGAATAGAGGAACCATATCTCAACATAATAAAAGCCACATATAAAAGACCTACAGTCAACATCATACTAAATGGGCAAAAACTAAAAACATTTCCCTTAAGAACAGGAACAAGACAAGGATGCCCACTTTTGTCACAGTTATTTAACATAGTACTGGAAGTCTTAGCCACAGCAATCAGACATGAAGAAAAAATAAATGGGATCCAAATTGAAAAAAAAAAAAAAAGTGAAACTGTCATTATTCGCAAATGACAAGATACTATACATAGAAAACCCCAAAGACTTTATAAAAAATTTACTAGACTACTTAATAAATAAATTTGGCAAAGAAGCAGGATACAAAATTATCGTCAAGAAATTGATGGCATACTTATACATCAATGATGAACTCACAGAAAGAGAAACTAAGAAAACAATCCTATTTACCATCGAAGCAAAGAAATTAAGATACCTAGGAATAAACTTAACCAAATAAATAAAAGACCTATTGGCAAAAGACTACAGGTCATTATAAAGAGAAATAAAAGAAGATATATAAAAAAGTGGAAACACATACTGTTCATGGATTGGAAGAATTAACATCATTAAAATGTTCATACTACTCAACACAATCTATAGATTCAATGCAATCCCCTTCAAAATACCAATGACATCCTTCACAGAACTAAAACAAATACTACAAAAGTTCATATGAAGCCAAAAAAGACCTTGAATAGCCACAGCAATCCTGAAAAAAAAAAAAAAAAAAAGTAGGAGAGATCACAGTACGAGATTTTAAGTTATACTACAAAGCCATTGTAATCAAAACAGCCTGGTACTGGAACAAACAGGCATATAGACCAGTGGAACAGAACAGAGAACCCAGAAATGGATCCAAGGCAATATGCTCAATTAATATTTGACAAAGTTTGCAAGAGCACACAGTGAAGTAAAGACAGGCTCTTTACTAAATGGTGTTGGAAAAATTGGACAGCTATATGGAAAAAAAATGAAACTAGACCATCAACTTACACCATACACAAGAATAAACTCAAAATGGATAAAAGACTAAATGTGACTCATGAATTCATAAAAATCCTAGAAGAAACTGTAGGTAACAAAATTTCAGACATCATATGCAGCAGAATTTTTACTGATACATCACCTAAGGCAACAGAAACAAAGGAGAAAATGAACACATGGGACTTCATCAAACTCAAAAGCTTCTGCATAGCAAAAGATACAATCATCAAAATGGAAAGGCAACCCACTGTATGGGATAGGATAATTGCCAATGATATATCAGAAAAAGGGTTAATTTCCAATATATATAGAGTGCTGATACAACTCAAAAAAAGAAGAGAAAGAACCCAGTTAAAAAATAGGCAGAGGAACGAAATAGACACCTCTACAAACAGGACATACAAATAAATGGTTAAGAGACATGAAGAAATGCTCAACATCACTAATCATCAGAGCAATAAAAAATTAAAACAACAATGAGGTATCACATCACACCTGTCAGAATGGCTGGCATCAACAAATCATCAAACAACGAGTGTTGGCAAGGGTGTGGAGAAAAGGGGACTCTAATATACTGCAGTTGGGAATGCAGACTGGTTTAGTCACTCTGGAAAACAATATGGTGTTACCTAAAAAAATTAAAAATTGAACTTCCATTTGATCCAGTGATCCCACTTCTAGGAATATACCCAAAGAAGCCTGAAACACTAATCAGAAAGATTATATGTACCCCCATGTTTGTAGCAGCACTATTTACAATAGCTAAGATCTGGAAACAGCCCAAATGCTCATCAGTAGATGAATGGATAAAAAAGCTGTGGTACGTATACACAATGGAGTATTATGCAGCTGTAAGAAAGAAAGATCTCTATTCCTTTGAGATGACATCTAGGAACATGAAAAGTGTCATCCTAAGCAAAACAAGCCAAACAGAGAAAGATAAGTATTATATGATCTCACTTATTTGTGGAATATAATGAACATAACATTCTGAGGAATGGTGTAGTCCCAGAGATGTGGAAGTGGGGTACAGACTGACAAACCCCAGAAGAGGGGGTGGTGGGGGAGAGATAAACCACAGAACTTATATACATGTATGCATGAACAATGGACATGAACAACAAAACTGGGGACAGGGCAGGGAAGGAGTTGGAGGGGGAAACCAGTGGGGGAAAAGGAGAAATACCTGTAAAAAAAATGAAAAAATTAATTAAATAAAAATAAATAAATAAAAATAAAAACAAACAAACAAACAAAGAATGCCATTGATTTCTTGACATTAAATTTGTATCCTACTTCACCAAATTCATTTGTTAAGTCTATTAAATATTTGATGGAGTCTTTGGGGTTCTCTTAGTATCATGTCATCTGCAAATAATGACCAACTCACTTCCTTGTTTCCAATTAGGATTCCTTTTCTTTTTTTTTTTTTTCTGTCTGATCCCTGTGGCTAAGTCTTCCAGGACCAGGTTAAATGAGTGGCGATAGTTGGCATTCTTGTGTTGTTTCTGTTCTTAAGAGAATTGCTTTTAGTTTTTGCCCATTGAGTATGATGTTGCCTGTAGGTTTTTCATATATGGCCTTTATTATGTCGATGTAAGATCCCTCGATTCCCAGATTGCTGAGCGTTTTTATCAGAATAGGTGCTGGATTTTGTAAAATGCTTTTTCAGCATCTATTGATATGATCATGTGGTTTTTATCTTTCAAATTGTTTATGTGGTATATCACATTTATTGGTTTGTGAATATTGTACCAGCCTTGCATTCCTGGGATGAATCCCACTTGGTTATGGTGAATAATTTTTTTTGATGTATTGCTGTATTTTGTTCAGGTTTGGTGTATATGTTCATCAGGAATATTGTTTGGTATTTTTCATTCTTTGTAGTCTTTTTCTGGTTTTGGAATTAGAATTATGCTGGCCTCATAAAACGAGTTTGGAAGTGTTCTTTCTTCTTAAATCTTTTGAAATAGTATGAGGAGATAGGGTATTAGTTGTTCTTTGAATGTTTGGTAAAATTTCCCCCGAAGACATCCTGGCCTGGACTTTTGTTTGCCTGGAGAATCTTGATTACATCTTCAATTTCTTTTGTTGTTATTGGTGTGTTCAAGTTTTCTATCTCTTTCCAGTACAGTTTTGGGAGACTATGTGTTTCTATAACTTTGTTCATTTTGGATAGATTGTCAAATTTGTTGCCGTATAATTGTTCATAATATCTGTTAACAATCCTTTTTATTCTGTGGTGTCAGTTATTATTTCTCCTCTTTCATTTCTGATTTTGTGTATTTGGGTTCTCTCTCTTTGTTTCTTGGTGAGTCTAGCTAACAGTCCATCAATCTTGTTTATCTTTTCAAAGAACCAGCTCTTTGTTTTATTGATCCTTTGAGTTGTTGTTTTGGTCTCCATGTCATTTGTTTCTTCTATGATCTTTACTATTTCCTTCATTCTACTTGCTCTGGGGTCCCTTTTTTTGCTTTCTTTTTTTTTAAGTTTTGAAGTTAAATAGACTATTAAAAATGTTTCTTGTTTCTTTAGGTAGGCCAGCAGTGCTATGAATTTCCCTCTCAGAAGTGATTTTACTGCATCCCATGTATTTTGTGTTGTTGTGTGTTCATTTTTATTGGTCTCCAGGAAGTTTTTAATTTCTTTCTTGATCTTTATGGTAACCCATTTATTATTCAATAACATGCTATTTATTCTCCATGATTTCAAATATCTTTGTACGTTCTTGTTGCAATTGATTTCTAGTTGCATGCCATTGTGATCTGAGAAGATGCTTGATATGATTTCAATCTTCTTGAACTCATAGAGACTTAGTTTGTTCCCTAACATATGGTTTATATTTGGAAATGTTTCATGTGCACTTGAGAAGAATGTGAATCCTGAAGTTTTGGGGTGTAATGCTCTGTTGATATCTATTAAATTCATTTGATCTATCACTTCATTTAGAGTCTGTGTTTCCTTGTTAATTTTTTGTCTAGAAGATCTGTCCAGTGATGTCAGTGGGGAATTGTAGTCCCCTGCTATGATTGTATTGCTGTTGATTTCTCCTTTGAAGTCCTCCAAAATATTTTTAATATATATCAGTGCTCCTAAGTTGGGTGCATATATGTTTACCAAGGTTATATTTTCCTGTTTGATAGATCCTTTCAATATTATGTAGTGGCCTTTTTTTTGTCTCTAGTTATGGCCTTCATTTTGAAATATACCTTAATACATATGGGTATTGCTACCTCAGCTATTTTTTCCTTTCCATTTGCTTGGAAGATTTTTTTTTTCATCCCTTTACTTTCAACCTTTGTGAGGCTTTTTTTGTGAGGTGTGTTTCTTGTATATAACACATATGTGAGTCATACTTTCTTATCCAGTCAGCTACTTTGTGCCTTTTTATCAGAGCATTCAAACCATTCACATTTAAGGTGATAATTGATATGTATTTATTTACTGCCATTTTTGTTTAGTGTGGTTTTATTTTTCTTCCTGTTTCTTCTAGTAATTACAGCAGTCCTTTCAGTATATCTTGCAGTGCTGGTATAGTGTTAATATTTCCCCTTAGCCTTTTTTGTCTGAAAAGATCTTTACTTGATCTTCTGTTTTGAATGTTAGCCTTGCTGGATAGAGTAGTCTTGGATTCAGATCCTTGTTTTTTATGACTTTCATTACTTCATGCCACTGCCTTCTGGCATGTAGTGTTTTTGTTGAGAAATCAGCTGAGAGCCTTATGTGGTTTCTTTGGTAGCTACCCTGTTGCTTATCACTTGGTCATGGTGAATAATTTTTTTGATGTATCCCTGTATTTGATTTGCTATTATTTTGTTCAGGATTTTGGCTTCTATGTTCATCATGGATATTGGTCTGTAGTTTTCGTTCTTTGTAGTGTTTTTTTCTGGTTTTGTAATTAGAATTATGCTGGCCTCATAAAACTTGTTTGGGAGTCTTCCTTCTTCCTAAATTTTTTGAAATAGTTTGAGGAGAATAGGTATTAGTTCTTCTTTATATGTTCAGTAAAATTCCCCCATGAAGCCGTCCAGACCTGGGCTTTCGTTTGCTGAGAGAGTCTTGATTCCATCTTCAATTTCTTTTGTTGTTCTTGTTGTGTTCAAGTTTTCTATCTATTCCCAGTTCAGTTTTGAAAGACTATGTGTTTCTAGAAGTTTGTCCATTTTGCTTAGATTGTCGAATTTGTTGCTGTATAATTGTTCAGAATATCTGTCAAAAATTCTTTGTATTTCTGTAGTGTCAGTTATTCTTTCTCCTCTTTCATTTCTGATTTTGTGTATTTGGGTTCTCTCTCTCTGTTTCTTGGTGAGTCTAGCTAAGGGTCCATCAATATTGTTTATCTTTTCAAAGAACCAACTCTGTTTCATTGATCCTTTGAATTGTTTTTTTTGGTCTTCATGTCATTTATTTCTGCTCTGATCTTTACTATGTCCTTCCTTCTACTTGCTCTGGGTTTTTTGTTTGTTTGTTTGCTTTGTAGTTTTTTAAGTTGTGAGGTTAAAGTGTGTATCAGAATTTTTTTGTTTGTTTGTTTCTTGAGGCAGGCCTGTAGTGCTATGAATTTTTCTCTCAAAAGTGATTTTGCTGAATCCCATATATTTTTTGTTGTTGTGTGTTCATTTTTATTGTTTTCCAGGAAGTTTTTAATTTCTTCCTTGATCTTTATGGTAACCCATTCAATGTTCAATAACGAGCTATTTAGCCTTCATTTTTTCAATTGTCTTTGCATGTTTTTGTTGCAATTGATTTCTAGTTGCATGCCATTGTGATCTGAGTAGATGCTTCATATGATTTCAGTCTTCTTGAACTCATAGAGACCTAGTTTGTTCCCTAACATGTAGTCTATCTTTGGGAATGTCCAATGTGCACTTGAGAAAAATGTGAATTCTGAGGTTTTGGGGTGTAATTTGTTATAAATATCTATTAAATCCATTTGATTTAGCACTTCATTTATAGTCTGTGTTTTCTTGTTAATTTTTTGTTGTTGTTTAGAAGATCTATCCAGTGATATCAGTGGGGAATTTTAGTCCCCTGCTATGATGGTATTGCTGTTGATTTCTCTTTTGAAGCCCTCCAAAAAATTTGTAATATATTTTGGTGCTCCTAAATTGGGTGCATATATGTTTACCAAGTTTATATCTTCATTTTGGATAGATGCTTTCAATATTATGTAGTGGCTTTCTTTGTCTCTAGTTATGGTCATCATTTTGAAATCTACTTGTTCAGATATGAGTATTGCTACCCCAGCTATTTTTTTCTTCCCGTTTTCTTGGATGATTTTTTTTTCCATACCTTCACTTTCAACCAATGTGAGGCTTTTGTTGTGAGGTGGGCCTCTTGTAAACAACATATATGTGAGTCATGCTTTATTATCCAGTCAGCTACTTAGTGTCTTTTTATCAGAATATTCAAACCATTCACATTTAAGATGATAATTGATATGTACTAATTTATTGGCATTTGTGTTTAGTGTGGTTTTATTTTTCTTCCTGTTTCTTCTAGTAGTTACAGCAGTCCTTTCAGTATATCTTGCAGCGCTGGTATGGTGTTAATATTTCCCCTTAGCTTTTTTTTTGTCTGAAAAGCTCTTTACCTGATCTTCTGTTTTGAATGTTAGCCTTGCTGGATAGAGTAGTCTTGGATTCAGATCCTTGTTTTTTTATGACCTTCGTTACTTCATGCCACTCCCTTCTGATCTGTAGTGTTTCTGTTGGGAATTTAGCTGAGAGCTTTATGGGGTTTCCTTTGTAGGTAACCTGTTGCTTATCTCTGGCTGCATTTAGAATTCTCTCTTTGTCTTTAATTTTTGGCATTTTAATTACTCTGTGTCTTGGTGTGGGCCTGGTTGGCTTTTTCTTACTTAGGGCTCTCTGTGCTCCTTGAACTTGAATGCCTTCTTCCTTCACCAAATTAGGAAAGTTTTCTGTCACTATTTCTTCAAATATATTCTCTAACCCTTGCCCATATTCCTCCTCTTTGGGAACTCCTATGATGCGAATGTTATTATGTTTACAGTTGTTCCCCAGTTCTCTTAACCTGTCTTCCTCTTTTTAATTTTTTTTTCCTTTTTTGGCATTCTGATTGGTTGGTATTATTGTCCCTGTCTTCTAATTTACTGATCTGGTCCTCAGCTTCCTCTACTCTGCTGGTTAGTCCTTCCAATGTATTCTTAATTTCTGCTATGTTATTCTTCATTTTCACGTGGTTGGTTTTTAATGTTTCTATATCTTTACTCATGGTACTGATGATTTTACTTATGCTGTTGATCTTCCTCAAGATCATAGCTCTGAACTCTACCTCTGATAATTTGCTTAGCTGCATTTTATTGATCTCATCTTTGCTAGAGTTCTCTTGTTCTTTCATTTGGGATTTGTTTAGTTGTTTCTCCTTGGCTATCTCAGTGGGTTTTAGACCCTGCTAAATTTTCCCTGTGGGTGTTGGTGTTTTGTTTTTGTAGCTCCCTCTACTGTATTTGGATGTTCCTGTGTGGGCCAACATTAAACACTACTTTCAAGTCTTACTTTTCTGGGTAGATTTTCAAGCCCAGGAAAGGTTCAGTTATTCTCTAGCTTTTTTTTTTTTGGTGGCTAGTAGTCTCAGTTACTCAGTGCCATGGAATGTAGCCTTGGTGTTGTGAATAAGAGGTTTTCCAGAGGGTGGGATAGATGCTGGTTATTAATTAGCCTCAATTTGCATTTCTTTGTCTCAACTGAGAAAAGCTGAATATTTGAGGAAGAGGGGCTGTTGCTTTTCCCCACAGCTTGGGGAAGGAGCACACTGGCCACCTCCCTTTGTGGCAGCAACTCAGCAAAAACTCTGAGTACCCTCCAAATCTTGGGTGTCCTCACAGAGTTTCATCCCAGTGTTCCCTCCCTCTGTGGTAGCCCTCAGGTAAGTGGCTGTTTGCTTTTTTAGTGCTCTGTCCGGGCTCTCTGGGCTGTGGATCTGGCTTGGTCTTTATTCCCCAAAGGTGCTGCTCACAGCTGAGAAGGCTGCTGTCCATGGGCTCCCAGCCCACCACCCTCTCATGCCTCCACAGATCCTACCAGTGTCCCTGGTTGTATGGTCCTCTCCTGCTTATTTTCTGTTGCTTATTTCCAAGGATTTTTCTTTATTTCAGTTGAAATTCCCCTTTGCTCCTGGGAGATTGTCTGTGTACCTTCTCTTCACTAGGCCTCCATTTTCACATCCTCTACTCCTATCTTTTGTGCAGCTGGGTTTCACAGGCTTTCCTGGTGCCCCTGCACCCTGCAGGTCCCGTGGGCGACTGGATCACACAGTCCCTTTGTGGACCTGGCTTTATGCCTATGTTATGGGCTGCTGGGTCTCACAGGCCTCTCTTGTGCTTTAGCACCCCACAAGGCCTGGGGGAAACTAGATTTCACAGTCTCTGCTGGGTTACACAGGTCTCTCTGGTGCCCCCACATCCTGCAGGTCCCACGGGCAGGCAGCTGGATCTCACCAGTCTCTTTTGGGCTCAGGCTTCCCACTGTTCTTGTGATCTACTGGACTGCAGAGGCCTCTGTGGAGTCCCAGGTCCCTCCACTGGGGACTGGGGAGTGCTGCTGCCCTGTTGGGCTCAACTCCTGTTCAGCTTTTGCTGTAGTTTTGGGGGATGGGTCTCAGCTGCTGTTCTATGCTTCTGTTGCCTGGGGATGGATGTCTGCTCCCATCCTCTGTTGCTGGGGGTATATCTAGACTTTGATTGGGCTGCTACTATGGGAGATGGTGCTGGGCTCCAGGCTGTCTCAGCTTCTGTGACTGGCACCTTGGGAGCTCCCCTACTGTGCACTGGTCTGTGTTGACACAGAGTGTCCACTGGTCGATGGTGCCAGGTGTGTTGGTGGGCTCAGGTTGCTGGGCCCTAGCCTTTCCCACTGCCTCCTCCTCAGGAAGACCTGGGATCTTCCAAAATAGTGGGGCTTCCCCATAGCGCAGGGAGTAGCACCCTATAGGGCCGCTTACTGTGGTAGCCAGCTGCTCCCATCCAAAGTACAGAAACCTTCTGCTCTGCAGCTCTGCATTGCTTGGGTTTGGTCATTCACCTTCACGTCCCCTGACACTCTCTCACACACTCACTCATTCTCTCATACACTCACCCTTGCTCCGGTTCTGCCTGCCACCATCTTCCTTTTATTATATTTTGGCAATTTTTACAAAATTTAAATATACACCATTATATTATCAACATATTAACACTGAAATTATTTATCCAGGTAAAATGAAAGCACATATTCTTACAAATACCTATCCTTTAATGTTTATTTATAATAGCTCAAAACTGGAAACAACTCAAATGTCTAGAAGCAGATAAATAAATAAACAAATTATTATATATCCATACAACAAATATTCCTCAGCAATAAGAAAGATATACTACATATACATGCAATAATATAGATGAATCTTAGAGTAATTATGCTGAGTGAAAGAAGGCAGATCAAAAACAAAGAAATATAAAAGAGGCTATGCTTTGTCCTATCATTGCATTATATAACATCCCTGAAAATGCAAATTATGAGGTTATGGGCACACATCATATTATGCAATTTAAATATAGGACTTATCTTAGAGAAAAGCTTCCAACCTTTTACCATTAAGTGTAATGTTATTTGTGAGTTTGTCAAATATATTTATATTTTTTAATTCTCACCTGAAGATATTTTTACATTTATCTTCAGACAGAAAGAAGAGAGAGAAACATCGATGTGAGAGAGACACATTGACTGGTTGCCACTCGCATGACCCCAACAAATGCCGAGGATGAACCACAACCAAGGTATTGAACCTGGAACTCCCTAGTCTACAGGCCAATGCTCTAACCACTAAGCCAAACTGGCCAGGGCAAATATACATATTTTTTAATGTTCAAGTATGTTCATTCTATACCAAATTTGTTAAATTAGTTTAATCATGAGAGAATGTTGTATCTTGTCAAATGCTTTTTCAGCGTCTATTGACTCACCACAGATTTGTGTAACTGTGTACTCCACAGTGTTACAATTTCTCTTCTTTTTATGAAATCTGATACCTATCAACCTTTCCTTTTTACCACTTTGTGTGGGTATCGTCCAATTTTCCCTTTCATATCTACTTTCCACCCCATCTTTGCCCCAGAATGTTGACCCATAGTAATAGGCTCCCTGTTCCTCTGACTTCAAGTTGAATTTGACTAACAGAAAGAATCACAGGGGTTGGAGAAAGAGAGAGAGGCCAGGGTATTTATTCTCCTGGTTTATACTCTTCAGTAGTGGGTTTGTTGTTTCCTCCTCAAATTATGAAAGGCCAGTAACTTGCACCTGGACCTTTCCATATAATTTTCTTTGTCTCCAGGTTCTAGTTACCTCTCTATTCTCTTACCATTTCTGGACCCTAAGGGTGAATGGAATCATTAATACATGTGATTTCCCTGATGCCTGCTTAAGCCTTTGTAAATAACCCCTTTATTAAATTCTCTTCAAATTCTCTAATTTGAGTGTGCCAGCTGTTTTCTGCTGGGACCCTGACTAATATAATCACTATGCTCACTATCTTGCTGAGTGTGCCAGATGTTTTCTGCTGGAACCCTGACTAATATAATCACTATGCTCACTATCTTTCTGTCTTACTTGCTCTATTATTGTTTTTTTATTTGAAGAAAACCAAAGATGAATGTGTGTCTCTTTTTAATGAGGTTTTTTGTTTGTTTGTTTGTTTTGTTTCTAGGTTTCAAGGAGCTAAGACATATTCATGATACCTTAAGTAAATAAGAATTGTAAAATTAGAAACAGAAATAAAGAAGACAGTTTATATCTATCACAAAATTATCTTTACTAAAGAGCTGATATTACACAAAGTTAGATCTCAAGGGAACTAACTGTAAGACCATTCAGTATTTATTAAGTCCCAATCTTTTTTCACACTCCTGTGGAACACCAGGGGACTCCTACAAATATTTTTCTAGGTTCTCTCTTGACTTTAATTCTCCTTGAGAAGTTTTAAGGAGTCATTTGCATTCCTTTTTAATATATTCAAGGCCATATGATTAGTGGATAAGTGCTCTGAATCTAGAAGCTGACAGCCCTGGCTTGAGTCTTGAGTATATTTATTGGCTGTGTGCTTTTGGAAAAGTTACTTAATATTTTCTAAGACTTATTCCACTTGTAAAATGGGAATAAAGACCTTACTTTGTTTGATTCTTGGAAAAAATTCTATCTGAAAAAGGCATGCTCAGCATATATTAGATACTACTCTTACCATTTCCATTTTCATTAGAAGGAAAATTGTTTTGACAATGACTTGGGGGAAAAAAATCACTGAACCCCTAGTCTGGCTAGCTGCCTGCGGCAATAAGACAAGCTTCTGATGTTGCATGATGTGATCAAAAGAGTTTTGTGGACAAGGTCGGTATACAAAGTTGCCAAAATGGGTGTAACCAGGTTCAAGATCAACTATCCTTAGGGTACTCTGGGAGACTGGTTGCAGCACCAGCTAAACAGTGACCTCTGATAGACCTTGTGCCTCAGCTACTATTTAGAGCTTGTTCACTCCTCCATAGAGTTGGTTTGGAATATTCTTTCAGCTCTAGGAAGCAAACACTCTTATTCATCTTTCCCCACAATGATTTTACAGTCTCCTTTAGTGTGCTAACAGTTTATCATTTTTGTTTATACTATATTCTGGGTGTTGAAGGTTTGCTTCTAGGTCTTCAAATCTCTGCCTCAAGTTTAACTCTCTCAAAGAAGCATATATGTACAGGAGGTCACCACCTTTCCTACTTGTCAGAACTTTCATATTCTTTCACCTCATAGGCTAAGGGGTACCTGTGGACTGGCTGCTTTTGGGTCTAGACTGCACTCCTTATTGAGTCAGCCAATAGCTGGTTTGAGGGCTGATGGGGCAGTAAGTAGTTAAGGAGGGGACTCTAGGCAGCAACCCCTTAGAAGGAGCTTGCAAATAGGTATTTCAGAGATAGGCTAGTAAAGGATATAAATTCTACCACCTGAATGAATTGTATGGTATATAAATTATACCTGAATAAAGCTATTTGGTGAAAGTGTAGCATAAAAGTCAAATGACATCGAGTAGAGTATGTGTAATGACTGTTGGGGACATCATTCAAAAACAAATATGTGTTGACATCTATGTGTCAAATAGCTATTGAATATAAAATATAAATGAATGTATTCTTTGACTTTTTTGAGTCAATACATGGGGTATAAAACCTATTTTTTACTTCTTCTTCGTGATAAAAGTGTAATGTAGATGATGTATTGTAGTACAGATTTAGTTTCTCTGGGTGTGGGACAAAAAGCTGTACTTCTGTATCTTATCCACAAAGTATAAAATTATTTATGGAGTGACACAGAATTTGTCAAAGAAAATTATGTTTCAGATCAGGTAAACTTTCCCTCTGGACTATCACTTCAAATATTGAGTAGAATTATAATTTTTGTGACTTGATATGTAACTGACAATATAAACTAACTATACATATTTTTTCATTTCTTGGAGATGTCAAAAATAGTTCTTGCTTTCATGACAATAAAAATATGTTTGAACTTGTAACTGTCATAGGTATATACCTCATAATTCTTGTCATGGTCTTGGAACAATCTGTTTAATTTACCATTCTTTACCACCAATTCCTCTCCTCTCCTCTCCTCTCCTCTCCTCTCCTCTCCTCTCCTCTCCTCTCCTCTCCTCTCCTCTCCTCTCCTCTCCTCTCCTCTCCTCTCCTCTCCTCTCCTCTCCTCTCCCCTCCCCTCCCCTCCCCTCCCCTCCCCTCCCCTCCCCTCCCCTCCCCTCCCCTCCCTCCCCTCCCCATGAAAGTCTCTGGCTGTTTGGTTTTCCTAAAGAAGCATTTCCAGCTATGCTGTTGAGCAGATGGTCATTATCCCTTTATTTAAGGAGTTGTACACAGTTGATGCTTTACCATATTTACATATCACTCGACATTTTTAAATTTATTTATTTAGCAAACATTTCAGTACTATGTGTCAGGCTGTGGTCTGGTTCTGATTATAAAAATACAAACTATAGTATTTTATTATTATTATAATCATCATTATTGTTATTATTATTATTTTAAATCTTTACCCAAGGATATTTTTTTATTTATCTTCAGATAGAGTGTGTGGGGGAGAGAGACACATTGATTGGTTGCCTCCTGCACAACCTTGACCAGGGCCAAGGACCGAACCATAGCCGAGGCATGTGTCCTTGACTGGAATCGAACCCACAACTCTTTGGTCCTTGGGCCAACGTTCTAACCACTGAGCCAAACCAGTCAAGGACAAAGTATAGTCTTTTAAAAAATTACTGTTCGTGAATGATTAACAGTGTCCTGTGTGTGGTTGTTTCTTCAAGTTTTGTAAATTCTACATCTTATATTGTTTCAAAACAAAAATAATAGTTTAATTTACAAAATCAGTCAATCATTTCAAAGTCAAAGAATGTTCATTCTCTTGGTAAGTGTGTCACTATGTTTATAATGATGCTGTGCCAGACTTCAGCTAGGAGTCCATTGTCATACTTTCAACAGTAAAGATCAATTAAAATAATAATAATAAATAAAAAGGCAAAACTATTATGAGTTAAATTTGGATAGATTATGTCAAATTGACATCTAAAGCTGTTGTAATAAATTGCATTTTTACCTACAGTGTACAAAACTAAACTCATGAACTTGCCAATCCTGGATATTTTTAGGTTTAGATTACGTTTTAAGCTAAGCCCAATGTGTACAACAGATCCAGGCCTGGTTGCCTTGATGAAAGTGGGAGCCCAGTTGGGGAGAGGCTCGAACCCTGTCAACTTGATTTTCCCTCCCTTGCCTCTGGGTCTTTGGCAGGATCTCTGAGGAATCCCAGCACTACATTAAATCATGGCTTAAAAAACATAGTTTTCGGACTTCCGGTCAAGATGGCGACGTAGGGAAACGCAGTATCGCGTTCTCCCACAACCACATCCAAGTTACAACAAAACTACAGAACAACCATCATCCAAAACCGCCTGAAATCAAGCTGAATGGAAGTCCTACAACTACGGAATTTTTAAAAAAGGCAGCTACATCCAGACTGGTAGGAGGGGCGGCGGCGCGAGGGGTGGCGGCAGCGGCACGGCGGCGGCACGACGGGCTGGTCCCACACCCAAGTGTGGCGGATAAAAATCAGGAGGCTCCCGAGGCTGGGAAGGTCCTTCCTGAGGACTGAGGGGTCCCTGTCCCACACCAGGTGCCCCGCTCAGGTTTCCAGTGCCAGGAAGAGAATCCCCATAACTTCTGGCTGGAAAAACCAGCGGAAACTGAGGCTCAGGGAAGCTGACCTGGCTAGAGCCACAGGCAGCTCCCTAAAGGGCCCGCGCACGGACTGGTCGGACTCTCTCCCTCTAAGCTCGGAGGGGAGGCAGCTCCAGGGGCACCAGAGAAATACAGGGAGGAACTGAGCTGTTTGGCACTGGAGCGAGGGCTGGAGAGGGGGCTTTCTCGGGGACAAACGTGCTGTCAGAGGCCTTTGTTCCTTTGGTGAGCCCTTCCCTGGGGCTGCAGACAGTCGCCATATCTGGGACTCCAGCAACCTGGCTCACACTGGTAGCCCCGCCCTGCTGACTCCCTGAGGCCCCGCCCCACCCAACTTTCAGGCCCACCCAAGCTGTTGCTACTTGCTTAACCATAGGATTGGCCTGTCTTGGATCCTGCTTCAGGTTTTTCCTAAATTCTTTCAAACGAGCAGCATCGGGTCTCAGCGAGCCCCATACCTCTCATTAAGTAATACACAGAAACAAACACAGGGAGGCAGCAAAATGAGGATACAAAGAAACAGGTCCCAAATGAAAGAACAGAACAAAACCCCAAGAAAAGAACTAAGCGAAATGGAGATAAGCAACCTAACAGATGCTGAGTTCAAAATACTGCTTATAAGGATGCTCAATGAACTCAGTGAGGGCCTCAAGAGCATAAAAAAGTACCAGTCAGAAACGATCGCTGCACAGTTAGAAACGAAGGAGGCTTTAACTGAAATAAAGAATAATTTACATAGCTTCAATAATAGAGTACGTAAATCCAAGGAGCAAACCATCGATTTGGAATATAAGGAAGCAAAAAACGCCCAACCAGAACAGCAAAAAGAAAAAAGAATCCAAAAAAATGAGGATAGTGTAAGGAGCCTCTGGGACAACTTCAAGCGTGCCAACATTCGCATCTTGGGGGTGCCAGAAGAAGAAGAGAGAGAACAAGAAATTGAAAACCTGTTTGAAACAATAATGGCAGAAAACTTTCCTAACTTGGTCAAGGAAACAGACATACAAGTCCAGGAAGCACAGAGAGTCCCAAACAAGATGAACCCCAAGAGGCCCACACCAAGACACATCATCATCAAAATGCAAAAGGTTCAAGACAAAGAGAGAATCTTAAAAGCAGCAAGAGAAAGGCAGCTAGTTACCTACAAGGGAGTTCCCATTAGGCTGTCAGCTGATTTCTCAAAAGAAACTTTGCAGGCCAGAAGGGAGTGGCAAGAAATATTCAGAGTGATGAAAACCAAGAACCTACAACCAAAATTACTCTATCCTGCAAAGCTGTCATTTAGAATCGATGGACATATAAAAACTTTCCCAGACAAGAAAAAGTTAAAGGAGTTCATCACTACCAAACCGTTATTATATGAAATGATGAAGGGTCTTTTTAAAGAAAAAGATAAAATGTAGGAACAAACAAAATGGCAATGAATACATATCTATCAACAATGGAATCTACAAACAAAATGAACAGGAAGAACAGGAACATTCTCATAGATACAGAGAATATTTTGTTGGTTGCCAGTTGGGAAAGGGGTTGGGGGAATGGATGAAAAAGGTGAAGGGATTAAGAAGCACAAATTCATTGCTAGACTGACAAACCTCAAAGGGAACGGGGTTGGGGGGGTGGGAAGAAATAAACCAAAGAACTTATATGCATAACCAATGGACACGGACAATAGTATGGGAAAAGGTGGGAGGGGGGCGGGAGTGGGGAGGAGGGGGTCAATGGGGGAAAACTGTGGAACATCTGTAATACATTTTACATCCAACAATAAAGATGTGGGAAAAAAATAAATTAAAAAAAAAAAAAAAAAAGAAAAATACAAAAAAAAAAACATAGTTTTCTAGTTTGTCTTTTGTGTTGCAGTTGGTTGGTTCCATGAGTAATATAGCTTTTATGGCATTTGAATAAAAGATTCTTAGCTTTCAAATGAACAGTAATATTGAAGCTGTAGTGGTATTTAAATATTATTTCTAGTTCTCCAGACACAAAATAAAAAGTCATTATATGCTTGATGCATTGTTAAACAACAACAACAACAAAAAAAAAACCCCAAGATTGCAGTAAGATGCCAATATAGAGCTGTATTATCTCCAGGGCTCAAATGCCACCCTCATTATAAGTTAAGCCATGTGTGTCATATTAACTCCTTCAGGTCACAAGAGAAAAATTTAGCAGACTCCAAGGGTAACATCTCTAAATTTAATACATTAGTGTATTCCATTGTGACCTGAAAGACTTTCCAAAGGACTGAACAAATGTTTATGGAGATAGTCATGCTTAGGTTGGAAGACATGTAAATACCAGTACAATCTAGAAATGTACAGGGCTCTAAATACACCAAATTAGCTTGGGCAAGGGTACAATTTTGATAGATATACCAGTTACAATGGCTCTTTTGGATCATGCTCTCCACTTACTTTTTTCATAAAGGCACATTCTGAAATTGTACTATGTATGTATTAGTTTATAAACATGGTCTGATACACTGTGCAGTGCTTCCTAGATATAAACTATCTTAAAGGGTGAGGCTTCCAGGACTGCTCAACTTGGATAAAAAGTGGAGAGAACAGCAGTGCCCTGCCAATCAGGAACTCAACAACGTGGCCACTATCACTAGCCTTGCTTTCAGAATAAATTATTGTGTCAATAACTGTGAAGTAGGTGACCCCCATCTCCTGGTATTTACACCCTTGTGTCAATCCTTCCCAATGGGTGTGGGCTGGACTGGATAACTTATTTCTAATGAACAGAATATAGAAGAAGTAGTGAGATGTCTCTGAGAACAGTGCACTTTTGTCTTGGGCACTCTCTCGTATGATCACTTGTTCTGTGAAGAAACTCTCTTGGTGAAAGGACAGGCTTCTCAGGAACTATGTGAATGAGATTGGAAGTAGATTCCCCTGAGTCCTCTTCCCATCAAGTCTTTAAATGAGACATGGCTCTACATTATAGCTTGGATGCAACCTCCTGAGGGACTCTGAGACAGGGGCCCCAACTAAGCTATTCTTGAATTCCTGACTCAAAGAAAATTTTGGAGGGTTATTTTGTTCTTTTAAGATGTAAATTATGGGGTTATTTTTTAATACAATAATAGATAAACAATAAAGACTGTTTAAAAAATAGGAGCCTATTTGATGACATCATGAACAAAGGTGAAAAAAGTTCTATGCTAAATGTTCCTGCGTTTGTAAAACCTCAATAACTTTGATCTTTGTAGAGAGGCAATTCACTTTTTCAACATGGTTATCACTCCACATTTTATCAGCACTGATTTTACAGCATCTTGGGCAACACAAGTGAGAGAATGTTTAACTGGCACTACCTGTCTTATTCAATACCAAGGTCTCAGGAGGCAGTCTAGGGACTACAAGTCTAAATTTTAGAGGTTGGTAGCACCATACTAGGAATGCTGTCTATTTTAGTCTATTTAATCTTCACAGAGCACTGTGAAATAAATATTATTATAATTTTAAAGATGTGGACATGACCCTGGTTGGTTTTTCTCAGTGGTTAGAGCATCGGCCCATGGACCAAAGAGTCCTGGGTTTGATTCCAGCTGTACCTCAATTGCGGTTTGTCCCTAGCCCTGGCTGGGGTTGTTTGGGTGGCAACCAATAGATGTGTCTCTCTCACATAGATATTTCTCTCATTCTCTCCCTCCCACTCTTTCCACAAATAAATGTAAAAATATCCTAGGGTGAGAAATGAAAAAAAATTTAAACTTAAAGATGTGGAAATAAGCAGATATTAATATGTTGATCAAGGAATTCTAGGTAGAAAAGTCAAAGAGAGAATTCAAAAGTCTGCATGGCTCCAAAAAAAAGGCCTCTTTCCACTTTATATTCTTCCTTCAGGTGTTGGGCTAAAAGTTCAGGTGAGCAGGATGAATACAGAGGTGATTATTCCAGGTATAGAGTATTTCAAAGAAGTGTGCAAATTTGAGCTTACATGATTTGAAGGAAACAAAAGAGGCCCATGAGAAGGGAAGGGTGCATTTCAAGAAAGACACAGTGAAGCACTGGAAAATGCATCAATGCAGCCAAGAATAAAAGGAAATCAACCTAATATTATTTGCTGATGGGATCTGACACAGCTCTGTCAATTCTAAGATAAAAGAAGCTGTCATCTATATTCATTTGACCTCTTTCTATTCCTAATTTATTGTCTTAAAAAGGGGCCTTAGAGCAGGAAGTTGCTGCAAATCTAAATAGGCATAATCTTTATAGAAAAAAATTTACTTACATATAAGCTTTAGCATATTCCATTTTGTTGTGTCCTGTTAGCCAAAAATACCAGTAGCAATTTTTGTAATTTTTTTCCCAAATAGTTACAATCTTTATAATATTGAATTTAAATAATTATATCCTTCTGGGATTTTTTTTAAAGCATTGTGTGTAAGGCTGAATTTGTGATGCTTCATTTAACATTGCTGAAGGAAAGAAGACATATTAAAATATTTTGAGTTGGAGTTTTACATAGACAAAGAGAGACTTCAAATACTGAGTACTAATTCCATTCATATTTTGCACTAAAAAATTAGGAGGAATTGCAAATGCATTGGACAAGATTCTAAATTGGGCATTAACTCCCTTGTGGAATTTTTAAACTTTGAAGCTGATTATTTTGGGTAATAAGAGTATCAGCAGGCGAATCCCAATCTGAGTTGCTGCCTCAGGTGTTCTAGGAGATTAGAGGGTCTTTGGAGAGTCTTTTCTGCATGAGGATATACAAAAATGACGAATGGAGAAACTCTGAAACACTGGGGCTGGAGTTTTTTCAAAGAAGTAGTGTGGGAGGAGGAAGAGCCAATACTGTTACCAACTGGTAAACTTGAGAATTATAGCTCCCAAGCTTCCCCTTGGAACCATGGATTTGAACAAGACTTGGTGTTGTGTCCTTTATATGGTAGTGACTTCAGCCTAAAATTAAAGGGCCAGGCTACTGTTTGGAAGCCTTATGAAAGGGGCCGTTCTTTCTTTTCTATCTGATACCAGTGGTCATTGGAGAGGTGGAGAGTCAATGGCAGTGGTGATGGAGAACTTAAGGACTGCAACAAGATCAGCATATCTATCTTGATGGGAGTTGCCGAAACAAGACCTTGGATGTGTCTGATTTGACATAATGAAGATCTCATGACCTTAAAAACAACCTTCAGGTTCTAGCTTGTGACATCCTCAAGCAGCACTAATAGATACTCTCTCACTCCAGATCTTCAACCCACCTTTGCTCCTCACACCACTGTTGATAAATCACCTTTGATTTTTCCCCATTCTAGACTCTTAGGAAAGTCACTCAGGCTTAGGGATGGGGGAGAGTATTTTTAAAAAGTTTTTTTTCTTTATTGATTTTAGAGAAAGAGATAAAAACATTGATGAGAGAGTACATTGATTGGATGCCTCCTGCACGCCGCCACTGGGGATTTGACCCACAACCTGGGTATGTGCCTTGACCTGGAATCGAACCAGTGACCTCTTGGTTCATGGGTCAACACTCAACCACTGAGCCACACCAGCTAGACAGGAGGGTATTTTTTATTTTATTTTATTTTTTACCTGTAGTACTTTATATTACAAAAGTAAAAATATAATTTATATCTTAAGGTCAAGTTGAAATGTAAAAATGTCAATTTGGCTCGTCAGATATCATGTATCTAGAAGTTGTAGCTACTAAAGAAAGGGACTCATGAGTCAGGGTGGAGGGTGCCCAGACAGTAGTGACAAGAAAGCAAAGCCATGTGTGATTGTCTCCCTCTTTTCCCCTCCAGCTCCTTTCCCCTTACAAACTTCCTCTCTACCCCAAAGCATTAGGTTGATGTCTATGGAAATGATGCTGGGGTCTCTTGTGGAGAATTGGGGTCGGGAGATAAAGTATGAAAAAGGCTAACATTTGTTGAACATTTACTGTATGCCGGTAGAGTGTTAGTTGCTACTTGGTTTCCACTTAATCTCCACAAAAACCCACAAGTGTGTGCGTGTTTGCATGCGCATGTGTGTGTAATAGCTTTGATAAGTGGGTGGAGCTCCAGGGTACTGTGGAAGGCTGAGTTATAAGAATGATCATAGCAAATACATTACTAAATTTTTACTGATTTGTAATCTACTATGGCCAACCAGTGGGAAATAAAATTGATTCTTATTAATTTAGTTATCATAATTCAGAGGGAAATCGACAATGTATTTAACTGTGGTACTGAATTTTGCCCTGAGAAAGCCCCACTTTAAGTAGAAATGTTTTCTTGAGGACTGTTTGCATGGTATTACTTTTCAGTCAAGCACAGTAGAGGGGTAGCAGTTGGAAGCAAGAAGTATTGTAGTTTGAGACAGATTCTATAGATTAGCTGGCTGAAATATTTGAAGGTCAACTTAAAAAGAAAATTTGAACCCTGGCCACTCTTGTTTATGCATAGTAAGATTAAGAAATAGCATAAAAGGTGAGGGAGGAGGATATCAGGAAACAACTTTTAATATTTGTCTATTTTCAGTTATTTATTTTCTGTAAGATTTTCATTATCAAAGATCATTTATGTATTTAAAAAATTTTTTTTGATAGGGAGAATATATTTCTAAGTTTATCTGGATTGTCCTGTTTATATTTATGGCTCTGGAAGAATTATTCTCTCCTTTTTTTCTCAAAAGTGTCCCTGCTATGATCAATTAGATCAATTATATGGTCACTCTACTTATTGAACAACTACAATGTGAGTAGGTCATGGAGAAAGACACAGGAGTGAATAAAACAAACATGGTTCCCTATATCAAGGGGTTTATATTCTAGTGGAAGGTCCAGACTCATCCTTAAAAAAAAAAAAAAATCACAGGAAAAATTAAAAAAATAAAATTATAGGGTGCTATAAAAAAATCAAGCAAAGACCTAAGCTAATAATTGAGAATGAGGGAACATCTTTAGTTAGAGTAACTAGAAAAAGACCTTCTGAGAATGGGACATTTAGGCCAGAATCTGAGGGCTGAGGATTTACCCACAGAGTCAGGGGAAGAATACCTGTGGCAGGGGAGTGGCAGATACAAAGGTCCTGAGGTTCCAGTACTATAGCATATTTGAAGAATACAGTGAGAATGATGTTTAGTAGCAAAGGAAATTAGTATAAGGTGAGAGACAAGGCAGATCATGCAGGTTCTAGGATTCAGATTAGAGTAAGAACCCTGATCATATTCTAGACATAATAGGGATGTATTGAAGATATTGAAAAATAATTTTTGTTGTCATTTCTAAGGAAAACATTTCTTTTAAAAAATAGTACAGCATTTAGTTGTTCATATTTTAATACATAGAAATGCAAAAATTAAATGATTTGTAATATTCCTGCCCAGAGAGCCTAATGGTATTTTTATTAAAAAGAAAGTTTTGTTTTTACACATTTAAATACACACACATACACTTCGCTTTCTTACTTGGTGCTCTTGCCTTCTTCCCAGAGTAGTCACTATTAAATTTTTTTATTGTTTCCTTCAAAGTTTTATACATATACTAAACTATTTGTATATATATATAAAGATCATGTTTACTTATGTTCTGTACTTTATATTTTCACTTGTTAGCCACACTCAAAGAATATCTCATTCTTATAAAAAATGCATAATGTTTTTTCTTATTGGTGTATGATCTTTCTTTTTTTTAACAATTACCTATTGATTAATATTTTTATTTTATTTTTTTATTTGTTATATAGAGAGAGAAGAAGGGAGAGAGAGAGACAAAACTTGATGTGAGAGAGAAATATCAATTGGCTGCCTCTTGCTCTTTCCCTACTGGAGATTGAGCCCACAAGTGGGCATGTGCAATTGTCCATGGGACAATGTTAAATTCACTGGGCCACACTGGACAGGCTTGATTGATATTTTTATAGCTGTGTTGTTGTTGCTATTGTTTTGTCATAACAAACAATACTGCCCAAAATACCCTTGATTATAAGGCTTGGGACATTTTTACAAGTGTTATTATTGAGTAATTTAAAAGATTGTTGGATTGCCTTTTCAGAATGATTTCTCCAATTTAAAACCACTCACTTCAAGTACATGAGAGTGCCTGTTTTTCTGCATTCTCCTGAATACTGGATATTAGTAAATATTTTAATTCTTTTCTAAATGGTATCTCGATGCCTTTTGAAATGAATTTCATTAAATTGTGAATGCATTGAGTTTTTCTTATGTTAATTAGTTTTTATGTTTGTATCTTTGTGACTCTTTTGTTCATACATTTTAATCATTTTTCTACTGAGTAATTTTTTTGTTAATAATTTATACAAGCTCCTTATGAAATGACTAATTTGTAATTAAGGAAACTATGCCTGGTGATATTGCAACAAATATGTTTTTCCAGGCTGATATTTTGCTATCGAGTTTTTATTTTCAGGTAGTCAAATGTATCAAGGTATAAAGGTGCCTAGATTTTATGCCATGATTAAAAGACCTTTTCCATAAATAAATTATAAACAAATTCAACTAGATATTTATCTGGAACTATTATTTTGAATAGTTTTAAGCAAGAAACATGGATATGAGCAAAATCCAAGTGGCTACAGGAAGATTAGTTTAGTGGCAGTTCGGTGAGAAGAGATGATGGAGGCTCACTTCATGTGGCAACTAGAAGCTCCAGGAAAGCAGACAGTTGCAAGGTATTTTGGAGCTCGTATTGACAGGACTTCATTATGTAAAAGATGCGAGCACTGCAGAATAGGGAGGAATTAAGTCTTACACTTGGGGTTTTTAATTCCGCAATGGGGTGAATGTCAAGTTACAGAAATGAAAAAGGTTGGAGTTGATGGCAGGGGTGTTTTGTAAGAGAAAATTCAGAATTCTAGTTTAGATATGTCAAGTTTGGTATGTTTGAAAGATATCCAGTTATAGCTGTTTGCTGTTAGGTTGGTAACTAAATATATTGATCTGGAGCTGAGAGATATGGTCTGATGTGGATGACATTTTAGTCATTAAGATCAACCAAAGAAGAACCTAAGAAATCTCAACAGTTAGGTCAGGATAAAGAAAGAGAAAAAGCCAGCAAAAGAGGCTGAGAAACAATGACTAAGGAAAGAAGAGAAAACCCTGAAGAGAGTAGTATTATAGAAGCCAAGAGAGGAGATTCTGTGGATTCTTTGATGGAGATAGAAGTCAATTCCACGAGTGGCTGGTGAGAAGACAAGAGATATGTGAACTGGATTTGGCCCATGGCCATCACTGATGATCTTCACAGGAAAATCTCAGTTGGGTGGTTGTGTAGAAGCCAGGTGTGATGGATTAAATCTGGATGGTGAACACATATTTATGTTACCCCTGTTCTCCAACACTCACAACATCATCACAACATTATCTGCTTTGAATTTATAAGAATGGTCTCATTATGACATCCATGTTATGTCTTCATTAGAACCCTGGTTGTCTTGGGTGCATTCTAATGTTCCATACCCTAATTAACATAAGCACCTGTACATCTCGCATTATGTTATCTTCTCCTTCCTCCTCAACTTCTGAAATTCTTTTACTGTGCCCTTTGAAAAATCACAGCCCATTATTGGTAAAATTGTCTGTATCTTAACTATTTCTCTGAACACCCTTTTCTCGTTTCTGTTATAACAAAAACCTGGCCTTCCCCAGAGGACCCTACTTTTCCTGTAGTCATCCTAAAAAAAAAAAAAAAGTATGTTTTTACACCTATACCCTTCACATGCCTGGAGATGGAATGGTTTCCCTCTTTTCTCTTCATTGGTGTTTTCAGATCATGTTCACTCTTCCAAAAATTTCCACTTTTAATCCTAAATGTCATTAGAGTATATTGCCTACTACCACTCACTGTTCCTTTTATCTTCACACTCCTGCAGCATTTTACCCTACTTTTAGCTCCTGCTTAATTGGGACTCTCTTATACAACTCACTATAATTCTTAGTTTATTTCTTCTTTCCTCCTTTCTTTCTTTCTTTCTTTCTTTCTTTCTTTCTTTCTTTCTTTCTTTCTTTCTCTTTCTTTCTTTCTTTCTTTCTTTCTTTCTTTCTTTCTTTCTTTCTTCTTTCTTTCCTTCTTTCTTTCTTTCTTCCTTTCTTTCTTTCTTCTTTCATTTTTCTTTCTTTCTTTCTCTCTCCTTCCTTCCTTCCTTCCTTCCTTCCTTCCTTCCTTCCTTCCTTCCTTCCTTTCTTTCTTTCTTTCTTTCTTCTCTTTCTTTCTTTCTTTCTTCTTTCTTTCTTTCTCTCTCTCTCCTTCCTTCCTTCCTTCCTTCCTTCCTTCCTTCCTTCCTTCCTTCCTTCCTTCCTTCCTTCCTTCCTTTCTTTCTTTCTTCTTTCTTTCTTCTTTCTTTCTTTCCTTTATTAATCCTCACCTGACGATACTTCTCCGTTGTTTTTTGACAGAGTATAAGGGAGAAAGGGAGAGAGAGATAAAAAGAGGGGGAGAGAAACATTGACGTGAGAGAGATATTGACCCCACATGACCCCAACCAGGGCCAGGAATCGAACTGCAACCCATGCATGTTCCTTTGACTGGAAATTGAACCTGAGACCCTTCAGTCTGCAGGCTGATGTTCTAACTTCTGAACCAAACTGGCTAGGGCTCTTAGTTTATTTTAAAAAATAACTTGAATCTTTTAATCTCTGCACTGTCATTCCTTGACATTATCTCTTCCAATGTTCTCCATGCTACCTGAGCAGCTCATCCCCACTGGCATCCCCTGAAGCTTATATCAATACCTGCAACCTCTCAGTCATGTTCACTCATCCTCTCTCATCTCACTGCTGTTAGCACTCCAATTTTAACAACTCATTACTCCCACTGGAATCGCCAATCTATTGATTGGTTTTATTTCTTTTTCATTGATTTTTACCATCTTGACTCAGCTTACATTTTATGACCAATTATTATAATCACTTCCTTGTATACGTTTTGACTTTATTAACCATCTTGTAAAATTCATGTCCATGAACCATAAGTATTCTTTTAATGCTGCTTGGCTCTCTCGCTGTTATTTTCCTAGTATGTCACTCTCACACTCTCTAGACAATTATTTCAGACTTTTTCTCTCTTCAAACATCTAATATTACCTTCCCCAAACCACATTCTTACAATATCTGCCAAGACCCTACATGATCTGCACACCCAACTCCTCCCTTTACCTTTTGACCTCCTTTCTTACTAGTTGGACCTTAACTCACTCTTTTCTAGCCAAGTAGCTTTCATTATGTTCCTTGAATATCTCAGACATGTCTAAATTCCTCACCTCCTTTACATTTTTCTTCAAATGTCAATAAGGCCTATTCAAATGACCCTATTAAAAATGACAACCTCTTCCCCTTATTATCCCTCTCATCCTACAGCATATTTTCTCTCATATTATGCTTAACATATTCTAACATGCCATGTACAGTTTTTTTTTATTATAACTATTGTTTATTTACTCTTTCTTCCTGTTACAATATAACCTCCGAAAGGGCAAGGAGCTTGGTTTTGTTCTTTGTTGTATCACAAGCACTTAAAATAGTGCCTAGCACATTGTCAATATTTAATAAATATTTTTGAATGATTGAATACTATTTTTGAATGAATAAATGTCTAGTTTCAACTAGAGTCAGGCAGAGTCAGGGTCTCATTTTTGTGGTCAGACACTGTAGCTTGAGCTCTTTCACAATTAGTCAGTTCTAATTGCTTTCAAATTCTGTATTAGACAAAGAGTAGATGTTGCAGGTATAAAGGCAAAGGAAATTGGCCCAGACATTTATTACTCTATAAGACACGATCAAATGAGTCTACTTATCATTCACAGAATCTCAAAGATCTATTAGTCTCTCTTAGGTCTGTTTATTGAAATCAATACCACAAGCTGCATTATTAAAAGTTTATGATGGCAAAATTGAGTGTTGGACTGCTTTAAATATAGTGAAAAGTGTGGGCAAGCAAAACCAAAAGAAGACTCACTGTCCTTCTTTAATCTTCTTGATTGGTTAAGTACAATCAGTGAATTTGAGTTCTACCTAAGTTATTTGGTTAATTGGAAAGGGAGAAAAATTAGTAGTATTTGACACTGTGAGTTTGTGATTAAATTAACCCAAATAGTTCTGGGGAGTTTTGTAGACTTGACAATACTCCATTCTTCTCCGCTTTAAAGAGGTAATGGTAATGATGGCAATGACAATGATAGCTATATTAATAGTGATGAGCAATCAGCTCTGTCTTTTGGTTCAATAGCTAGATAAAATGTTATATTTAAATATTTCTCATATTGTCAATCGCTTGTGTTTTCTTTCACACTGTCTTCAGATTGGACACTGATGTATTATTTTTGAAACAAGTTTGGCAACATTTTACAAGTAGAAATGTTTCCAATTTAATTCCTAAGGTTCTCATCTCTATTCTTCTAACAACAGAATTGAATATATCTGTGTGTGATGGAGGATGTTTCATATGGGTGGGTGGTATTTGTTGAGAACAGAATATATAGGGTGGGGCAAAAGTAAGTTTACAGTTGTTTGTATAGAAAATAATACAGTAATTAACAAATAATAATACAAGAATGAACTCTGTTTCCCATACTAACAACTGTAAACCTACTTTTGCTCCACCCTGTATAGCCAAACTGGGGATCAGGGCTTCAAAGATGAATTGGGAGATGGAGGGGCACTAACATTCAGTCCATAATATTGCACTCACACACATGATTGTTATATCATGTGGGCAGAACTATGACCTTGTTATCATCTTTGTCTGGGAAATAAGTATGGTTAAAGGAGATGCATATGGGTGCCAGGTTGACAAGTGGTGAACCTCTGTTAGTTAATTTTATGTGTTAACTTGACCTAGGACACAGGGTTCTCAGACATGTGGTGCAACATTATTAGGAGTGTTTCTCTGAGGTTGTTTTGGGGTGAGTTTAACATTCAGATTGGTGGGTTGGGTAACACACGTTGCCTTGCTAATATGAGTGAGCCTCAATTAATCAACCTGAATAGAACAAAGGGTTGACCCATCCCACCCCCAAATAAAAGGAAATTTCTCCTGCCTGACTGCCTTTGAACTGGGATATCGGTGTTTTTCTGCCTTCAGACTCACACAGAAATATCAGACATCCGCGCTTCCTCAGTGTCAAACCTGCCCACTTTCAGACTGAAACTACACCATCAGTGCTTCTGAGTCTACAGCTTGCCAACTGCAGATCTTGGAACATGTCAGCCTTCACAATGGCATGAGCTAATTCTCTATAAATAATACACACACACACACACACACACACACACACATCCTCTTGGCTCTGTTTCTCTGGTGAACCCTAATAACACTTTGTTCAAGATGCTTTGTAAAACATTTAAATATTCTTAAACTTAGACTGAAACCTGCCTTATTTAAGAAGTGGTTGTGTTAGTAACTAAGATTGAAATAAAATATAGTTTTGGGATTAATAAATTCTGGATGCATAATTATTTAGCTCTGTACTAAAACTATAGTAGATTTTTCAGAATTTGACAGAGCTCTTCTCAAGTTCAAGCCTTTCACTTCACTTTTACCCATAGCAGGACACTCAAATTATTTTAAATAAACTGTCACAACTAAATGCAATCTCATCAACATTCTAAGTTAAACTAGCTTTGGGTGTGCAAAAAAATAAAATTGCTAAGCCAACTTTTTGCTTACTTCAGGTATAAACCTTAAGAATATATTCTCTCTTCCTATTCCAGTGTAAGACCAAAGGTTTAAAAAATTATTTATATATGGCAAGAGCGAAAGAGAACAAGACAATAACATAAACATTAATTAGAAGCACCCCTTTCCCCCCCCCATTACATCAATAAAAGAATAAACATCAAAGTTATTCTATATTCTATATTCAAAGTTATTCAAATCCCCTTTGGTAAAGACAAGAAACTACTTTTTAAAGCCAAGAGAGAAAATAAAGCCAAGACAGAAAAGGGGTTTTAAAGTCATTTCCTTTCCAACTACTACCTGCAAGGAAGGTCAACTTAAAGTTACTAGGTCTAGGTCATCTGACCTCTTTACTCACAAGTCTGGACACACAATATTATATTAGTTTCAGGTATACAGCATAGTAATTAAACATTCAGATAAAATGATCTAACAAAACGATCACCCTGGTAAGTCTAATACCCATCTGATATCATAGCGATTTTCAAAAACCTCTTTTATAGGGTTCAACCCAGATTTGCTCTCCCTGATGTGTTCAAAGTTTCAAACATGAGCTTTGACATCTCTTTCTCAACAAACACACACACACACACACACACACACACACACACGACACCTTTTCCAAATCTTCAACTAGGCAACCAGCACATTGATTGCAGGCAAGTATTCTGTGACTAACTATGAAGATTTGACCCACAGGGAGCATATAAATTCTTAAATATTAGTGGATTGTGAGGTATTTTGGGAAAAGGATGGTAACAAATATGTATATTTTGCAAATTACTCAAAGTAAAGCTACCACAGAGACAACCTTAATTATCTACCAGATGAAGAGAGTTACATAATATATGGTTCATCTTCTTAGTGGAATCTTCTGTGATAATCATATATTATGGTTATGAATGCCACTTGGAAAAGTGTTTATCATTTGTTATATGAAAAACATACAATGTATTCTGCTGTGATTGTACTTACATAAGATTGATTGTGCATGCATATTGACAAGACATCTCTGTTTTCCTGTAATGTTATACCAGTGGTGTTTTTAAAATAATGTTTAAAATAATATTTATTTAATGACAATAGTGCCGCAAAGCTGCCAATATCTAATGTTCTTCACACTGGTGGTAAATTTTTTTGCCTTAATGAACCAAATGGCACATATACATCAGATAGGTTTGACTTGACATCCTTTTGAGTCGCACTAAAGGTTTGGTTAAATGCTTTTCTACTCTGTTTAAATCATTCACATTAAGTACTTCCTCTAAAGAGCACAGTTTTTCACTGTAGAAGTATGTTATATTGATGAGACATAAGTGAGGATTAAAATGATTCAAGTAGTCAGGTGGAAGAAAACTGAAAAACTAAAACTATATTTGAAATCATAAAGCTTATTGTTAAAGGGACAATAGTCCATTTTAGCATCAGATTATTACTTCTTAGCAAAATAATTCCTCCACATACAATCTTTTCATACTTATGCATAGATTGTTTAAAGTGCTTCTTAAAATGGCTCAATAGATCTGTGGAGGTTATTGACTATAATATTTAAAAGGGCATTAAATGGCCATTCCAGCCCCTTCTTGCATGCTGTTATGATTATCTCAACTGAGAGGTCACTTGGTGCCTGGATTTGGCTTCAAGTCATCAATGCCACAGGGATCTTTCAGAAGAAGCTGATGGACTGGACAAGGAGATTGGGTTAGAAGGTTATGCAGAACATTACTAGACAGGTGATGCAAGTCCAGACAGTGGATGTGCCAAGTACACATAAACTTTATAGTCTTTAATATCTGTTTATATAACAAAACATATTCTGTCTGCCTAAAAAGAAAGCTAGAAAGTCCCTGAAGATAAAGGATGATAAGTTTTAGCTTTTCTTCTGAGAATTTTCATAGTCATATAACCTATTTGTCATTTTTATAGGTTTGTAGCCTAATTACTTCTTTGGCAAACCTTCCTCCTCAGGAACATTTTCTTTCAGATATTCTGACATTTTTCTATCTGACATTTAAGGAATGGGGACAGGAACTCCCTGACATTGTACCTCCTGGACATTTCAGGCACCATGTTAGGTCTTTGGCAAATTCATTCGGTTGATCGTTAAACAAATATCAGGGAGTTCAAGCATCAATTTAACCAATATTTAATAAACTTTTGTTATATTCTAGGCACTGTTCTGGAGCTGGGATACAGTGGTGGGCATGACAGACAAGAGAGATTGGATACATTCATCCACTGACAAATGCTTAGGTTGTTTCCATACCTATTCACAAATAATGCTACAAAGACATTAGATTTTTATTTCCCAGTAAGAGTGGAGACAGTTTTTACAGGAGCGTCTAGGGATAGGCCAGGAAGGGAGGCCAGAATAAAACCTATTCCTCTGCCTGCTGTGCTTGGCCTCAGGGTCAGACTCTATGGAAAGGAAGCACCGGACAGATATAGAAGAACTATAGAAGTTCTTTTAGCAAAGGTGTCTGTGGATCATGGGAATATAAGCTGTCCTTCGGCCCAGATGGGCTCTAGCAACTTGCTGAACACAAGTATGAACACCCTGCAGGCACTCTTCAAAGTGACCAACAGCTACTAGAATTTGCATTATTATTATTGATGTTCTTTCATCTCAAGGAAGACAGGTGGATGAGATCTGGAAGCAATTAAGCATATGTCAAATATTTTCTAGAGTATACCATGCTGCTAATTGTAAACTGTTCCATTTAACAACTCTTTTTTGGTGGGGGGCAGGGATTAGGATCAAGATAGCACAGCTAAATTAGATATCTACAACAATTTCAAGAGACATTCTAATTCAGAAACTTTAAAGTGCGGAAGAGAAAATGTTTCTTAGAAACAAGAAGATAAGGTACATAATATGGCATTCCAAATAATGGTACATTTCACTGGTATCAACTCAGTTGTATAACTTTTCAGCAAAAGCTTTGGACTCAAAGAAATCTACTTGTGAATTAGAAAAAATGGTGGCAGAGTGAATGGAAGCTACACAGACCATCTCCCAGGACAAACTGGAATTACAACGAAAATAAAGACACATCGTCAGGAAAAGGAAACCGAAAAGCAGCTTGTAGGACCACATAACCAGGGACACTGACTCAATTCTGGTAGGCTTGCAAACACACGAGAGGGGGCCGGGAGCCCACAGTCGACAGCGGCCTTGGCTGGGAGCTGCGCCCTCGGCTGGGAGCTGTGGCCTTGTCTGGGAACTGCGGTGGCCTCGGCTGGGACCTGTGACCTCGGCTGGGAGCTGCAGCGGCATTGGCTAGGAGCTATAGCAGCATCGGCTGGGAGTTGTGCCCTCAGCTGGGAAATGCGGCCTCGGCTGAGAGCTGCACCCTTGGCTGGGAGCTGTGGAGGCCTTGGCCAGGAGCAACGGCCTTAGCTGGGAGCGGCGCCCATGGGTTACACTGCCAAGTGGCTCCACAGTGCAGAGCTGGGATAGAGGCTAAAATAGCAGCAGCCACTCACCTTGGGCTCTGGCAGAGGGAGGGCAGACTGGACTGGAACTGAGTGGGGACACTCGGGATTTGGAGGGTGCTCAGAGCTTTTGCTGAGTTTCAGCCATGCAGGCTATGGTCATCTTACTTCTTCCCAAGGCCCTGAGGAGAGGCGGCGGCCCCTCCCTTGGAGATTCAACCCCACCCAGTGGCCATTAAAATGATAATTGAGGCCCATTAACAACCAGCATCTGCCCCACCCTCAAGAAATCCTCTTACACTAAGCACCTGAGGGAGTTTTTCCATTCAACTCAGAAACCAAGGTTCTTTAGGTGACTGCTACTAATAGCTTCCAGGCAGAAAGCTAGAGGATAACTACCATTCCCTGGGCTAGCAAGTCTAACCAGGAAAATAAAACTTGACAGTGGTGTTTAACTTGGGTCCTCCCTGCCTCATCCAAACCCAGGAGAGGGAGCCACAAACAGCAGAACACCAACATCCACAGGGAAAATTAGGAAGGTTCCAAAGGCCACTGTGATAGCCATAATGGTGAAACACAGAAACAAAAGCCAAACGAAAGAACAAGAGACCTCTACCGAAGATGAGATAAATGAGGTGCAGTGAAGCAAGTTAACAGAACTACAATTCAGAGCCATGATCTTGAGGAAGCTCAACTGGATGTGTAAGGACATGAGCACCATGAGTAAACACATAAAAATGTTGAAAATCAACCAGTTGGAAATTAAAAACCATCAAGAAGAAATGAAGAATGACATATCAGAAATAAAGAACACATTGGAAAGTCTAAATAGCAGAGTAGAGGAAGCTGAGGACCGGATCAGTGAATTAGAAGATAGAGTAGAAAAAATCAACCAATAAGAAAACCAAAAGGAAAAAATAATTAAAAAACAGAAAATCAACTTTAGAGAACTGTGGGACAACTGAAAACGTAATAACATTTGCATCATAAGAGTCCCCGGAAAAGAAGAAAATAAGCAAGGGTTAGAGAATATATTTGAAGAAATAGTGACAGAAAACTTCCTTAATTTGGTAAAGGAAGAAGGCATTCAAGTTCAAGAAGCACAGAGAGCCCCAAGTAAGAAGAACCCAAACAGGCCCACATCAAGACACATAGTAATCAAAGTACCAAAAATTAAAGACAAAGACAACCCTAAAAGCAGCAAGAGATAACCAACAGGTTACTTACCAAGGAAACTACATAAGGTTCTCAGCTGACTTCTCAACAAAAACACTACAGGCCAGAAGAGAATGGCATGAAGTGATCAAGGTCATGAAAAACAAGAATCTGAATCCAAGACTACTCTACCCAGCAAGGCTACCATTCAAAATAGAAGGTCAAATAAAGAGCTTCCCAGACAAAAAAAGGCTAAGGGAATACATTAGCACCAAACCAGCACTGCAAGAAATGTTAAAAGGACTGCTGTAATTATCAGGAGAAATAGGAAAAAAATATAACCACACTAAACAAAAATGGCAATAAATAAGTACATATAAATAATCACCTTAAATGTAAATGGATCGAATGCTCCCATAAAAAGACACAGAGTAGCAGATTGGATAAGAAAGCATGACTAGTCTATATGTTATTTACAAGAGACCCACCTCACAAAAAAATACTGACATACGTTGAAAGTGAAGGGATGGAAAAAAAATCTTCCAAGCAAAAGAAAAGGAAAAAAAAAACTGGGGTAGCAATACTCATATCTGATAAAGCAGATTTCAAAATGAAGACCATAACTAGAGACAAAGAAGGACACTACATAATATTGAAAGGATCTATCCAACAGGAAGATATCACCTTGATAAACATATATGTACCCTACCTCAAGAAATAAGCAAAATTTCTAATAGATTATCTAACCTCACAACTTAAGGAACCAGAAACCAAACAAAAATAAAACACCAGAGCAAGTAGAAGGAAGGAAATAGTAAAGATCAGAGCAAAAATAAATGGCATGGAGACCAAAAAAAAACAATTCAAAGGATCAATGAAACAAATAGTTGGTTCTTTGAAAAGATAAACAAGATTGATGGACCCTTAGCTAGACTCACCAAGAAACAAAGAGAGAGAACCCAAATACACAAAATCAGAAATGAAAGAGGAGAAATAATAACTGACACCACAGAAATACAAAGGATTGTTAACAGATATTATGAACAATTATACGGCAACATATTCGAAAATCTAAGAGAAATGGAAAAACTTTTAGAAACACACAGTCTCCCAAAACCGAACCGGGATGAGATAGAAAATTTGAACAGACCAATGACAACAAAGGAAATTGAAGGTGTAATCAAGACTCTCCCATCAAACAGAAGCCCAGGCCTGGACAGCTTCATGGGGGTATTTTACCAAACATTCAAAGAAGAACTAATATCCATACTCCTAAAACTATTTCAAAAAATTTAAGAAGAAAGAAGACTTCCAAACTCGTTTTATGAGGCCAGCATAATTCTAATTCCAAACCAGAAAAAGACATTACAAAGAAAGAAAACTACAGACCAATATCTCTGATGAACATAGATGCCAAAAACGTGAACAAAATACTAGCAAATCAAATCCAGCAATACATCAAAAAAATTATTCACCATGACCAAGTGTGTTTCATCTTGGGGATGCAAGGCTGGTAAAATATTTGCAAATCAATAAATGTGATACACTACATAAACAAAATAAAAGATAAAAACCACATGATCATATCAATAGACACTGAAAAAATATTTGACAAAATCCAGCAGCCATTTCTGATAAAAATGCTCAACAATCTGGGAATAGAGGGATCGTATCTCAGCATAATAAATTCCATATATGAAAGACCTCAGCCAACATCATACTCAATGGGCAAAAATGAAAAGCATCTCCCTTAAGAACTGAAACAAGACAAGGATGCCCACTTTCGCCACTCTTATTTAACACAGTACTGGAAGTCTTAGCCACAGCAATCAGACAGAATGAAAAAATAAAAGGGATCAAAATTGAAAAAGAGGAAGTGAAACCATCATTATTCACAGATGACATGATACTATATGTAGAAAAACCCGAAGACTCCATCAAAAATTTACAAGACTTAATAAATGAATTTGGCGAAATAACAGGATACAAAATTAACATGAAGAAATTGATGGCATTATTATAGACCAATGATGAACTCACAGAAAGAGAAACCAAAAAAACAATCCCATTTACCATTGAGGCAAGAAAATTAAGATACATAGGAATAAACTTAAGCAAAGAAATAAAGGACCTATTCACAGAAAATTACAGGTCATTGAAAAAAGAAATAGAGGAAGATATTAAAAAGTGGAAGCACATACTTTGTTCATGGATTGGAAGAATTAACATCATTAAAATGTCCATAACTACCCAAAGCAATCTATAGATTCAATGCAATCCTCATCAAAATACCAACAACATACTTCACAGAACCAAAACACATACTTCAAAAGTTCATATGGAACCAAAAAAGAACCTCGAATAGCCACAGCAATCTTGATAAAGAACAAAGTTGGAGGGGTCACATTACCAGATTTCAGGTTATACTACAAAGCCACTGTAATCAAAACAGCCTGGTACTGGCACAAGAACAGGCATATAGACCAGTGGAGCAGAACAGTGAACCCAGAAATGGACCCAAGGCAATATGCTGAATTAATATTTGACAAAGGTAGCAAGAGCATACAATGGGATAAAGACAGCCTCTTTAATAAATTGTGTTAGGAAAATTGGACAGCTATATGCAAAAAAATGAAACTAGGCCATCAACTTACACCATACACAAAAATAAACTTAAAGTGGATGTAAGACTTAAATGTGACTCATGAATCCATAAAAATCCTAGAAGAAACTGTAGGCAACAAAATTTCAGACATCGTACACAGCAGAATTTTTACTGATACATCACCTAAGGCAATAGAAACAAAGGAGAAAATGAACACATGGGACTACATCAAACTCAAAAGCTTCTGCACAGCAAAAGATACAATCATTAAAGTGGAAAGGCAAGCGACTGTATGGGATAGCATAATTGCCAATGATATATCAGATAAGGTGTTAGTTTCCAATATATATAGAGTACTCATACAACTCAACAAAAGTAAAACAAGGAACCCAATTAAAAAAAATGGGCAGAGAAACTCAATAGACACCTCTCCAAACAGGACATACAAATGGCTAAAAAATATATGAAGAAATGCTCAACATCACTAATCATCAGAGAGATGCAAATTAAAACAACAATGAGGTATCACCTCACACTTGTCAGAATGGTTGCCATCAACAAATCATCAAACAACAAGTGTTGGTGAGGATGTGGGGAAAAGGAGACTCTAGTACACTATGCAGCCACTATGGAAAACAATATGGTGTTACCTCAAAAAATTAAAAATTGAACTTCCATTTGACCCAGTGATCTCACTTCTAAGAAGCCTGAAACACCAATCAGAAAGAATATATGTACCCCCATGTTTGTAGCAGCACTATTTATAATAGCTAAGAACTGAATACAGCCCAAATGTCCATCAGTAGACAAATGGATAAAAAAGCTGTGGTATATATACACAATGGAGTACTATGCAGCTGTAAAAAAAAAATCTTTTATCCTTTGAGACGACATGGAGGGACCTGGAAAGTATTATCCTAAGTGAAACAAGCCAAACAGAGAAAGAAAATATCATATAATCTCACTGATTTGTGGAATATAATGAATATAACAGTCTGAGGAATGGGGTAGTCCCAAAGTTGTGAAAGTGGGATACATTCTGACAATTTCCAGAAGAAGGGAGGCGGGGGAGAGATAAACCATAGAACTTATATGCATGTATGCATGAACAATGGACATGGACAACAAAGCTGGGTACAGGATGGGAAGGGAGGGATAAGGGGGAGTCAGTGGGAGAAAAAGGAGAAACATGTGACAAAAATAAATTAGTTAATTAATAATAAAGAAAGCCTTAATTTTGGAACTTTTATATAGTGATGATGTGGAAAGAAGCTGAGAATCTCATGGGAAGAAATACTTGAATAGTGACTGAGGCAGGCTATTAATGGTGTTTTCATTCCCATTAGTAGAATATCAGAAAATTTCTTCTAATCTTTTATAATCTCCTTATCTGTAAAAAGAAATGAATAAATACAGTGCTGCAGCCTTATGTAAAAGAGCTATTTTTGTCTAGGTCTTATCAGTTTGACAACATGGCCATATGAGTGGCACTAAAAGAAAAAAACTTTAAGTTCGTAGTATGAGTATCATGATGCCAAGATTACCTGTGTATTCAATATAGCCTTCAAAATAGCATTATCGCCTTGGCCAGTTTATCTCAGTGGTTGGAGCGTTGGCCCACGGACCAGGGAGTCCTGGGTTTGGTTCCCACTAAGGGAACATAACTCGGTTGCAGTTTGTTCCTGGCCTGGTTGGGGTCATGTAGGTGGCAACCAGTCGATGTGTCTCTCTCACATCGATGTTTCTCTCTCTCTTCTTCCTTCTCTCCTTCCCACTCTATCTGAAGATAAATGCAAGAATGTCCTTGGGTGAGGATAAAATATAAAGTATTATCACTTGTGAACTATGAACACAGAATTGTATTCTTCAAATGCAAGACATGGGCCTTTCAGAACGCGCAGACGCTCTGTGGCAGAGCTGTTATTTCGTCTGTCTCTTTAATAAACTTGACCCCAAAGTAGCATTTGTAAAGTGCTCTTTGTAAACTGACAAAGGAATACCTCATTTTTAAATAGTCGTTTATTGTTCCTCTGTCATATTAATGACTATGTTTAACTAGTAAGTTGCTTTATGGGTGTTGCATTTTTGTGGTGGGAAGAGGTGCAAATTTAAGGAGCCTCCAGAAAAAAAGGCAAGCAAAAAGGCAAAGGAGAAACATTACCAACCTAGGGCTGGGGACTGGGGAAGCTTTGTTGTAATGGTTGCGTTGCTCCTGTAAATTTGGCCAAGCTAGTTTCATTGCTGCAGACAAGAAGCTAGATTAATGTTTTCGGTGTTTGTTCCATTGTTGATCTGTCAACATTTGCAGAGTGGGAGGATGCATAATGTGGACAAGGAGATGAGGGTAATTTATATATGCCAAATGGGAGCATGTGCTATGGTCTCTCTTGACTGAGGAAGTGCCTGGCTTAGAATGTTCTTGAGTTACAAAAGCATCTTCTCGTTACTGTGTATAATTAATTACATGCCATCAGCTTATTGTTTGCTATAAATAGCCACAGATTTGTCTTCAATTACATTTTAAAAGGCTTACTTTTTGCCCAACAAACCATCATTTTTTCCCCATAGGAATGTGTGTTGGAGAGAAATGCAGCTACTAGCTCTCCAAGGGAACCGTGGCAAAATCCTGGCAAAACTAAGGTGCTTTCAAACCGTGACTCTTAGTTACAAATTTTTTTCCCTTTTAATCGTTAAGGGCCTCTTTTGTTTCTTATCTGTCAAGCATATCATGTTTTGAAAGTTGTTGTCTATCAAACAGCGTGTACTAAGTAAAATTTCTTCCCATTTTAATTAATTACAACACCCATAATGCAGTTAATAGAATTAGAGCTAAGAAAGAAATTAGAGCTAAGAAAGAAAGAACAAAAAAAATGTAGCCAGGCTTTTGTTGACTTTTTAGAAACATAGTGTTATTTACATTAGTCTTTTAAAATAATGAGAAACAAGTCTACAACTTTTATTAACACCTTCACAGTCTACAAGCAATCCAGACACATTTAGACTAGGCAACTTTGAATTACCAATGTCAACATCATATAGCTGTTATATTCTTCTTATTATTTGTGATTACAGTAATCATAAATATTTTTATACAGAATTTTTTGTATTCTCATATATAAGTGATCATAATTTATTCTGATATAATATGTATTCCCACAATATGAAGAAACTATGAGTCAAATGATAACAAATGACTTGTCCAATATCACATATCAGCTCAAAGCTCCCTTTTCAAACATTTTGGTCATGTATATTCATTCTGCAAGTTTTGAACAACTCTGCACCCATTTATGAATTTTAAGGTAGATATGTAAACATTTTCATTACAAGTTTAAATAGTCTCAAATGTAAAGTTTCCAGCATATTGTAAATGTTTCCATTTTAACTAGAAAACTGTTCCACCAGTCTTTTGAATGTGTCCAATAGTATAATATGACCATCAAACAGTTACAAAATACATGGACACATTTTTTCCTTAGTAAATTACACATTATACATCATTCTTTCTTTTCCTTAAATTTGTGTTCTTATTCCATTTCCTGCATAGAATACCTTGAAGTTTTTATACTCATACATATTTTATTAATGTTTATTAATCATAGCATTATATATTTCTTTGCAACAACCACACAGTTAACCCTCATTTGCTAATTCTGTATTTGCAAATTCACCACTTCAGTATAATTTATTTTTAACCCCCCAAACTAATACTAGTGGCACTTTCTCAGTCATTGTGGACATGCACAGAGCAGTAAAAAATTTGAGTCACCTGTTGAGAATTTTCCCAGTTGAGGTTGTAGAAGGTGATGCTCTGCCTTATTGCTTCAACTCTCACACTATAAACAAGTATCCTCTTTTTTTTTAACAATTTATTTTTATTTATTTTTATTTTTTTTATTTTTTATTTTATTTTTTTTTATCCTCACCCGAGGACATTTTTGCATTTTTGTTGTTGTTGTTGTTCAGGTAGAGTGGGAGGGAGAGAGAGGAACAGAGAGAGAGAGAGAGAGAAACATCGGCGTGAAAGGGACACATCGAATGGCTGCCACCCACACGACCAACCAGGGCCGGGGACAAACTGCAACCGAGGTACATGCCCTTAGCGGGAACCGAACCCAGGTCCCTCTGGACCGCAGGCTGACGCTCTAACCGCTGAGCCAAACTGGCCAGGGCGCAAGTATCCTCTTCATGGTTTATTTCATGCCACGTTTTTCACATTTTAGTGCTTTTTTTGGTGCTTTTCCTGTTTAAAATTATTCCTACCTTGCCCTGGCCAGTTTGGCTCAGCGGTTAGAGCATCAGCCTGCGGTCCGGAGAGACCCGGGTTCGGTTTCCGCTAAGGGCATGTACCTCGGTTGCAGTTTGTCCCCGGCCCTGGTTGGTTGTGCGGGTGGCAGCCACTTGATGTGTTCCTTTCACGTTGATGTTTCTCTCTCTCTCTCTCTCTCCCTCCCACTCTATCTATACAAAAAATGGAAAAATGTCCTCGGGTGAGGATAAAAAAAAAAAAATTATTCCTACCTTTAGTGTTAAAGTATTGTCTGGTGTTCCTCAGCACAAAACTTGTGATAGCTAATGGAGAATACAGATGTGTTAGATATGCTTCAGCCACACATGACTTACAGTGTTGTGGCCATCACTTCAATGGTAATGAAGTAACAATATATATGAAATAAGATGTTTTTAAACAGAAACACCATGAAATAAGATTGTACATATATTGATCAGCTGACAAAAATGCTGTGAGCAGAGGCTCACAGGAACTCCACCTTGTGTTTTCTCTGGGAGCCATGGTTCAGTATTTGCTAATTCAGTATTCCCAGCAACTTTATAGAACACAACTACCATTAATGAGGACTGGATATATCTATGTAATTTAAAAGTATTTAAAAGTACTCTATAATCAGAAGCTCTAAGTGTCAGTGCATTTTTTTGTATTGAGCCATCATTAAATTTGTTTTTAATATGCCATTAATTACTTATTGAGTCAGTTTTGTAGTGTGGGCAAGTAAGTAAAAACAGAGGACCATCAAGAGAAAAAGAGAGATGGAATGAGAGAGATAAAAGAATCATGAAATTTATTGAGTTTTTATTGTTTGTTATTAATAGGGAAGGGATGGGTGAAGAGATAATGAGAGAATCAGAGGATGAAGAGAGGATAGAAGAAGCTAAGGGAAAGGGGACAAGAAAAGGGATTTTATTGCATATTTTTGGAGGGATGAAAGGTAGAAGAATTATACCCACCTGTAAAAATGAAAGTCATTGAACACACACACACACACACACACACAAAATGTTTCAAATGTGTAAATAAAAACCTCACTTATTTAAAAAAAAAAACAACAGTTAATTTTTCAACCCTAAAAGAGACCTCATACCCTTAAGCAATCAATCTCAATTATCTGCTACCCCAGACCTAAGCAATATGAATATACTTTCATCCCCAGTTTTATTGGGATATATAATTGACATAAAACATTGTATTAGTTTAAGGTTTATTACATAATGGTTTAAAATAAAGAAATATTATAAGATGGTTACCACAATAAATTGTATTAACATCTATCACCATACAAGTTACAAATTTTTTTTCAAGAATGTTCTTTTATTGATTTTTTTAGATGGAGAGGAATGCAGAGAGAAACATCGACGTGAGAAACATAAATTGGCTGCCTTCTGCATATTCTCTACTGGGGATTGAGCCCATAACCTGGGCATGTGCCCTGACCCAGGAATCTGACCAGAACTTCTCAGTCCATGGAACGACGCTCAATCCACTGACCCACACCAGCCAGACCAATTTTTTTCTCTTGTGATGAGACCTTTAAGACTTACTCTTTTATAACTTTTTAAAATAATATGTTTGTATTGAATTTTTAGAGAGGAAGGGAGAGAGAGAGAGAGATAGAAACATTGGTGTAAGAGAGAAACATCAATCTGTTGCCTCCTGCACGTCTTATCAACTTTCAAATAATACAATACAGTATTGTTAACTATAGTCATCATGCTATACATACTTTACATCTCTATGTCTTATTTATTTTACAACTGGAGGTTTGTACCTTTTGACTACCTTCACCTATTCCTCTCCCCCTATCCCCTACAACTACCAATCTGTTCTCTGTGTCTAAGAGTTTGTTCTTTCTTTTTTCATCTATAAGTGAAATTATACAATATTTGTCTCTCTCTTTCTGATTTATTTCACTTAGCATAATGCCCTCAAAGTCCATCCATATTGTCAAAAATGGCAGGATTTTTCTTGTTTTAATGGCTGAGTAATATTTTATTCTATATATTTCTATAGATATATTGCTGGAATTGATGGGTCACATGGTAACTCTATTTTTAATTTTTTGAGGAAACTCCATACTGTTTTCCATAGTGACTGCACATTCTTACCAATAGTGCACAAGGATTCCCTTTTCCCCACATCCTTGCCAACACTTGTTATTTGTTTTTGTTTTTTTAATGACAGCTGTGCTAAGAGGTGTCAGTGACACCTTATTTGCTTTGCTTTTCCCTGATGATTAGTGATGTTGGGCACCTGTCATGTCTAATCTACTTCTTTTCTGTATAATATTTCTTACTCTGTACATATTATATAATATAATTGTATAATCTTTTATAACTGACTTCTTTCTTCCCCTCCTCTATTGAGATTATAATTTACTAATAAAAGTTGTATATATTTAAGATATACATATGATCTTTTGATATACATATACATTGGAAAATGATTACTACAATCAAGCTAATTAACATATCCATCACTTCAAGCAGTTAAAATTTTTTTTGTGTGTGGTGAGAACACCTAAGATAAACTCTTTTAACAAATTTCAAGTATACAATACAGTATTTATTCTTAACTGTAGTTATCATGCTGCCCATTAGATCTCCAGAGTAATCTTTAGTTTATGGACTCATTTATTTATGAAAATAATTGTCCAACAGTATTATTAGGGGTAAAACTTAGTGATGAGAAATTTATGGAACTTACAGAATTATAGATTTGTCTTGCTTTAAGAAATATTATAAAAGACAACTAAATGCATTAAGCTTGTAAAATAAGAAGAATCTTTTTATTCGAAAATTATTCTTTTTTTCAACAAAGATTCATTAGATGGACACCTCAAGATATGGATATTTCAGTATACTTATATGTTGATTTACGATAAATTAGAAATAAAAATAAAACATCCAAGAGAATATATGACTAAATATACCATTTAATTAAATATAAAAAATATGCCTGGGCAGTGTGGCTCACTGGTTGAGCGTCAACCCATGCACCAAGAGGTCACCAGTTCGATTCCCGGTCAGGGCACATGCCTAGGTTGTGGGCCCAATCCTCAGTGTGGGACATGCAGGAGGTGGTCAGTCAATGTTTTCTCTCATTGATGTTTCTATCTCTTTTTCTCTCTCCCTTCTTCTCTCTGTAAAATCAATAAAGAAAAAAATATTTAAAATACATATCTATAAAATTACCCAACCTACAAAAGAATTGGGTATATTTTAAGAAGGTATGTTATTGCATCCAGTGGGAGTACCTTTGTTTTTTCCAAGTTTTCCCATTTACATTAGCTACAAATGTTTCTTTTGAAAGTTAAATGAATAGCATATGAAAGGAGTTCTTGGACCATGTGGCATTATTATGTCATATCAATGATGCGGTAAAGTGAATACTGGGTAGTATTACTTGAAGTCTGTTCATAATTTGTACTTATTTTCATGCTTAAATTTTCAGGCCACCTTGACACAGATCTAAATACAACTATTTTTATAAATTACTGAAGTATAATTCAATCAAATTTAGTTATGTGGTCATATCTGAGTAATTCTCATTTTGATAATTATAAGAGTAAACATGATATTCAGAATCATACTATGATTAACTATTTAGGAAGAAATGTCTATTTTGAACTGCATAAAGCAAGTTTCATTTAGCATTGAAGGGTCAGACTTGAAGACATTTTAAAATGCATTTGCAGAAATCGCAGTGCTTTTATTGCCCAAAGACAGTAACTAAACAAACAAACAAACAAACAAAACCCCATTTTTTCCACAGAATTTTGAATGGGGGAAAAAGGAAATCAAAAAAATAAATTCCAAGCTTAGTTTTTTAGCTGAATGTCACCGATCAGCATAAATTTTTGTAAACAATCATTTGCTTGAAAATTATAATGGTAGTAGAGATGGTAGAACAATATCATTCTGTTCTTCTTGAATGGTTTAACTTTCCTAACTACTTGCCCAAGATTCCTTTTGAAATTTTGTACTTCATACTTCTGGTTTGCTGAGCCAGAAAAAGAGAGTTACATGAAGACTTCTTTTATTTAGCACTAATCTTCTGTGAAAATTATACTGAGAGAAGTAGTTTGTGTAATTCCAAGTACTGTAGTTTACAAACACCTTGAATGTCTTCATTATATACCTAAAGAATACGAAACTGTTCACTCATCCGCCATGTCTTTTCCTTAGTCCACTTTCTTTAGGCCTAAACACTAAGTATGAATAGTCTCACTAATGCCTATAGTTTCAAAACCACAATAGGACAGTGAGAGCCTTTAGTCACAGTTTCCCAGACTACCACAAGATGGGGCTAAATTTTAAATAGACAGCTATTTTTGTGGCTTGACTGAGCAAGTCTTACTAATTTTATTTTGCTATGGTTGCTGCTGTTTTGTAACAATATAAAACATATACACTTGTTAGTGATTGAAATATTTTAAAACAACTGTGCAAGAAGTATTTTTTTCTTTTCAGAGGATCTATTTTAGTGGACGTGTATACTTGCTTTTCTTTCCAAATAGTGAGTTTGAGCAGTTACTATATAGGTACCCTGAATTATTGTACTGATTATAATATGTATATATAATGTAATACAGTACTTTAAAACAGATTTTTGTAGCATTCCATGAGATAAAATAACTCTTCTTAGTCTTTGTTACTTTCCCCTTACCATCTACTCCTTCTTTCTGTTTCTTCTTCTTTCTACCTTTGTGTCGTTCTCCAATTTTACCAGATGACTGATATGCTGGGATGTTTTTCCATTTCCTATACTTCCTCCCATCACAGTGACTGGTGAAGGATGAGCTAGCCATGCTAAGATAGAATTGAAGGAATTATCTTTCTTTCCTTTTTTTTTTTTTTTTAAAGAATAACATTTTTTGAACCGAAAAATGGCGGCGGAGTGAACGGAGCTACACAGACCGTCTCCCAGAACCAAACTGGAATTACAACTATAACACAGACAAATCGACGGGAAAAACCAACAGAAAAGCAGCTTGGAGGACCATACAACGAGGGACACTGACTCCATCCCGGTAGGCTTGCGAAGGCGCGAGACAGGGCTGGGAGCCCACGGCCGGCAGCTCGGCAGCGGCCTCAGCTGGGAGCGGCGCCCGCGGGTTACACTCCCAGGCGGCTCCACAGCGCAGAGCCAGGACAGAGGCTGAAACAGCCACAGCCACTCACCTTGGGCTCCGGCGGAGGGAGGGCAGACTGGACTGGAACTGTGTCGGGACACTCGGGGGTTTGGAGGGTGCTCAGAGCTTTGGCTGAGTGCAGCCACTCAGGACAGTGGCCACATTGCTCCTTCCCAGGGCTCTGGGGAGAGGCAGCAGCCCCTCCCTCGGAGATCCAACCCCACCCTGTGGGCCATTGAAGTGTTAATTGAGGCTCACTAACGACCAGCATCTGCCCCACCCTCGTGAAAGCCCCTTGGCTGAGCACCAGAGGGAGTTTTTCAATCAACTGACAACCCAAAACTCATCAATTAACCTAGCCTCCAGGCAAAAAGCTAGAGGATAACACTACGTTTCCTGGGCTGGCAACTTTAACCAGGAAAGTAAGACTTGACAGTGGTGTTCAACGCGGGTCCTCCCTCGCTCATCTAAACACAGGAGAGGGAGCCACAAACAGCAGAACACCAACACCCACAGGGAGAACTTGACAGGCTCCAAAGCCCACAGTGATAGCTAAAATGGTGAAACACAGAAACAGAAGACAAATGAAAGAGCAAGACACCTCCACCGAAGATGAGATCAATGTGGAGCAATTAGGCATGTTAACAGAGCTAGAATTCAGAGCCATGATCTTGAGGAAGCTGAACAGCATGAGTAAGGACATAGAGACACTGAAAATAAGCCAAATGGAAATTAAAAACCAACAAGAAGAGATAAAAAATGACATATCCGAAATGAAAAACACATTGGAAGGTTTAAAAAGCAGAGTAGGGGAAGCTGAGGACCGGATCAGTGAATTAGAAGACAGGGTAGAAAAAATCAACCAATCAGAAAAACAAAACGAAAAAACTATTAAAAAACAGGAAGACAGCTTAAGAGAACTATGGGACAACTGGAAACGTAATAATATTCGCATCATAGGAGTCCCCGAAGAAGAAGAAAAGGAGCAAGGGATAGAGAATATATTCAAAAAAATAGTGAGAGAAAACTTCACTAATTTGGTGAAGGAAGAAGGCATTCAAGTTCAAGAAGCACAGAGAGTCCCAAGTAAGAAGAACCCAAACAGGCCCACACCAAGACACAGAGTAATTAAAATGCCACAAATTAAAGACAAAGAGAGAATCCTAAAAGCAGCAAGAGATAAGCAACAGGTTACCTACAAAGGGAACCCCATAAGGCTCTCAGCTGACTTCTCACAAGAAATACTACAGGCCAGAAGAGAATGGCATGAAGTAATCAAAGTCATGAAAAACAAGAATCTGAATCCAAGACTACTCTACCCAGCAAGGCTATCATTCAAAATAGAAGATCAAATAAAGAGCTTCCCAGACAAAAAAAAGCTAAGGGAATACATTAGCACCAAACCAGCACTGCAAGAAATGTTAAAAGGACTGCTGTAATTAGCAGTAGAAATGGGAAGAAAAATAGAACCACACTAAACAAAAATGGCAATAAATAAGTACATATCAATAATCACCTTAAACGTAAATGGATTGAATGCTCCCATAAAGAGACACAGAGTAGCTGATTGGATAAGAAAGCATGGCGCATCTATATGTTGTTTACAAGAGACCCACCTCTCAACCAAAGACTCACATAGGTTGAAAGTGAAGGGATGGAAAAAAATTTTCCAAGCAAATGGAAAGCAAAAAAAAGCTGGGGTAGCAATTCTCATATCTGATAAAATAGATTTCAAAATGAAGACCATAACTAGAGACAAAGACGGCCACTACATAATATTGAAAGGATCTATCCAACAGGAAGATATAACCTTGATAAACATATATGCACCCAATATAGGAGCACCAAAATATATTAAAAATCTTCTGGAGGACTTCCAAGGAGAAATCGACAACAATACAATCATAGCAGGGGACTTCAACACCCCATTGACAGCACTGGATAGATCCTCTAGGCAAAAAATTAGCAAGGAAACAGAGACTCTAAGTGAAGCACTAGACCAAATGGATTTAATAGATATCTACAGAGAATTACACCCCAAACTACAGAATACACATTCTTCTCAAGTGCACATGGGACATTCTCAAAGATAGACCACATGATAGGACACAAACTAAATCTCTACAAGTTCAAGAAGATTGAAATCATATCAAGCATCTTCTCAGATCACAATGGCATGAAACTAGAAATCAATTGCACAAAGAACATGCAAAGACATTTCAACACATGGAGGCTAAATAGCATGTTATTAAACAATGAATGGGTCACGGAGGAGATCAAGGAAGAAATTAAAAACTTCCTGGAAACCAATGAAAATGAACACACAACAACACAAAATCTATGGGATGCAGCGAAAGCAGTTCTGAGAGGGAAGTTCATAGCACTACAGGCCTACCTCAAAAAACAAGAAAAATTTCTAATTGACTGTCTAACCTCACAACTTAAAGAATTAGAAAGCAAACAAAAAGAAAACCCCAGAGCAAGTAGAAGGAAGGAAATAGAAAAGATCAGAGCAGAAATAAATGACATAGAGACCAAAAAAACAATTCAAAGGATCAATGAAACAAAGAGCTGGTTTTTCGAAAAGATAAACAAGATAGATGGACCCTTAGCTAGACTCACCAAGAAACAAAGAGAGAGAACCCAAATACACAAAATCAGAAATGAAAGAGGAGAAGTAACAACCAACACCACGGAAATACAAAAGATCGTTAACAACTACTATGAACAACTATATGGCAACAAATTCGACAATCTCAGCGAAATGGACAAATTCCTAGAAACACACAGTCTCCCAAAACTATTCCCGGATGAGATAGAAAACTTGAACAGACCAATAACAACTAAGGAAATTGAAGAGGTAATCAAGACTCTCCCAGCAAACAAAAGCCCAGGCCCAGATGGTTTCACGGGGGAGTTTTACCGAACATTCAAAAAAGAACTAACACCCATTCTCCTCAAACTATTTCCAAAAATTCAAGAAGAAGGAAGACTTCCAAACACATTCTATGAGGCCAGCATAATTCTAATTCCAAAACCAGAAAAAGACACTACGAAGAAAGAAAACTACAGGCCAATATCCCTGATGAACATAGACGCCAAAATCCTGAACAAAATACTAGCAAATCGGATCCAGAAATACATCAAAAAAATTATTCACCATGACCAAGTGGGATTCATTCCAGGGATGCACGGCTGGTACAATATTCGCAAATCAATAAACATGATACACCACATAAACAAAATGAAGAATAAAAACCACATGATCATATCAATAGATGCTGAAAAAGCATTCGACAAAATCCAGCATCCATTTCTGATAAAAACGCTCAGCAATGTAGGAATAGAGGGATCATATCTCAACATAATAAAGGCCATATATGAAAGACCTACAGCCAACATCATACTCAATGGACAGAAACTAAAAACATTTCCATTAAGAACAGGAACAAGACAGGGATGTCCACTTTCGCCACTCTTATTTAACATTGTACTGGAAGTCTTAGCCACAGCAATCAGACATGAAGAAAAAATAAAAGGGATCCAAATTGGAAAGGAGGAAGTAAAACTGTCATTATTTGCAGATGACATGATATTGTACATAGAAAACCCTAAAGACTCCATCAAAAATCTATTAGACTTAATAATTGAATTTGGCAAAGTAGCAGGATACAAAATTAACGTCAGGAAATCGACGGCATTCTTGTACATCAATGATGAACTCACAGAAAGAGAAACTGAAAAAACAATCCCATTTACCATCGCTCCAAAAAAATTACGATACCTAGGAATAAACTTAACCAAAGAAGTAAAAGACCTATTTGCAGAAAACTACAGGTCATTGAAAAAAGAAATAGAGGAAGATATAAAAAAGTGGAAGCACATACCCTGTTCATGGATTGGAAGAATTAACATCATTAAAATGTCCATACTACCCAAAGCAATCTATAGATTCAATGCAATCCCCATCAAAATACCAACGACATATTTCATAGAACTAGAACAAATACTTCAAAAGTTCATATGGAACCAAAAAGACCCCGAATAGCCACAGCAATCTTGAAAAAGAAGAACAAAGTTGGAGGGATCACAATACCAGATATCAGGTTATACTACAAAGCGACTGTAACCAAAACAGCCTGGTACTGGCACAAGAACAGGCATATAGACCAGTGGAACAGAACTGAAAACCCAGAAATGGACCCAAGGCAATACGCTCAATTAATATTTGACAAAGGTGGCAAGAGCATACAGTGGAGTAAAGACAGCCTCTTTAATAAATGGTGTTGGGAAAATTGGACAGCTACATGCAAAAAAATGAAACTAGACCATCAACTTACACCATACACAAAAATAAACTCGAAATGGATAAAAGACTTAAATGTGACCCGTGAATCCATAAAAATTCTAGAAGAAAATGTAGGCAACAAAATTTCGGACATCATACGGAGCAGAATTTTCACTGATACATCACCTAAGGCAACAGAAATAAAGGAGAAAATGAACACATGGGACTACATCAAACTAAAAAGCTTCTGCACAGCAAAAGAAACAATCATCAAAATGGAAAGGCAACCCACTGTATGGGAGAACATCATTGCCAATGATGTATCAGATAAGGGGTTAATTTCCAGTATATACAGAGTGCTCATACAACTCCACAAAAGGAAGTCAAAGAACCCAATTAAAAAATGGGCAGAGGAGCTGAATAGACACCTCTCCAAACAGGACATACAAATGGCCAAGAGACATATGAAGAAATGCTCAACATCACTAATCATCAGAGAGATGCAAATTAAAACAACTATGAGGTATCACCTCACACCTGTCAGAATGGCCGCCATCAACAAATCATCAAACAACAAGTGTTGGCGAGGGTGTGGAGAAAAGGGGACTCTAATACACTGCTGGTGGGAATGCAGACTGGTGCAGCCGCTATGGAAAACAATATGGTGCTACCTCAAAAAATTAAAAATTGAACTTCCATTCGACCCAGTGATCCCACTGCTGGGAATATACCCTAAGAAGCCTGCAACACCAATCAGGAAGAATATATGTACCCCCATGTTCATAGCAGCACTATTTACAATAGCTAAGATCTGGAAACAGCCCAAGTGTCCACCAGTAGACGAATGGATCAAAAAGCTGTGGTACATATACACAATGGAATACTATGCAGCGGTAAGAAAGAAAGATCTCTTATCCTTTGAGACGACATGGAGGGACCTGGAAAGTATTATCCTAAGTGAAAGAAGCCAAGCAGAAAAAGACAAATACCACATGATCTCACTTATATACGGAATATAATGAACATAACAGTCTGAGGAATACAGTAGACCCAGACACATGGAAGTAGGGTACAGACTGACATCCCTCAGAAGAGGGGATGGGGGGTGGGGGGGTGGGAAGAGATAAACCACAGAACTTATATGCATGTATGCATGACCAATGGACATGGACAACTAAGCCGGGGACAGGGTGGAGGGGTGGTGGGGTGGTGGGTGCCAATGGGGTAAAAAGGTAAAATATCTGTAACAAAAAAATAAATAAATAAAATTTAAAAAAAATAATAAAAAAAAATAAAGTGATTGATGGTCGAGGAAAAAAAAAAAAAAGAATAACATTTTTTTTTCTTTATTGATTTTTAGAGAGATAGGAAGGGGAAGGGAGAAAGATAGAAACATTAATTGACCACTTCCTGCACGCCCCTCACTGGGGTTCAGGTTCACAATCTGGGCATGTGCCCTGACTGGAAATTGAACCAGTGACCTCTTGGTGCATGTGTCAATGCTCAACCACTGAGCCATAACTGCTGGGCGAACTGAAGAAATTTTCTGAGTTGGAAAGAGTATGTACACAAAGAATTTGGGATCTGATATTATGTGCCAAATATTGATAAAAACCAAATTATATTGATAATTATTATTAATCATCTATTCATTAAATAGTGGCTCTGGGATAGGCATTAAGAATATAATAGTGAGAAAGAGGAAAAATGGCGGCGGAGTGAACAGAAGCTACACACCCGTCTCTCAGAACCAAACTGGAATTACAACTATAACACAGACAAATTGATGGGAAAAAGCAACAGAAAAGCAGCTTGCGAGGACCATATAATGAGGGACACTGACTCCATCCTGGTAGGCTTACGAAGGCACGAGAGGAGGGCTGGGAGCCCACGGTCGGCAGCGGCCTTAGCTGGGAGCGGCACCCTCGGGTTACACTCCCAAGCGGCTCCACAGTGCAGAGCCGGGACAGAGGATAACACAGCCACAGCCACTCACCTTGGGCTCCGGCAGACTGGACTGGAACTGTGTCGGGGAGGGCAGACTGGACTGGAACTGTGTCGGGACACTTGGGACTTGAAGGGCACTCAGAGCTTTTGCTGAGTGGCAGCCACGCAGGACAGTGGCCATCTTGCTCTTTCCTCGGGCTCTGGGGAGAGGCAGCAGCCCCTCACTTGGAGATGCAACCCCACCCTGTGGGCCATTGAAGTGCTAATTGAGGCTCACAAACAACCAGCATCTGCCCCACCCTCATGAAAGCCCCTTGTTCTGAGCACCTAAGGAAGTTTTTCAATCAACTGACAACCCAAAACTCATCAAGTAAACTCGACTGCTAGCCTCCAGGCAAAAAGCAAGAGGATAATAGTATTTTCCTGGGCTGCCAACTTTAACCAGGAAAGTAAGACTTGACAGTGGTGTTTAACGTGGGTCCTCCCTCACTCATCTAAACACAGGAGAGAGAGCCACAAACAGCAGAACACCAACACCCACAGGGAAAATTGCCAGGCTCCAAAGCACACAGTGATAGCCAAAATGGTGAAACACAGAAACAGAAGCCAAATGAAAGAGCAAGACACCTCCACTGAAGATGAGATCAATATGGAGCAATTAGGCATGTTAACAGAGCTAGAATTCAGAGTCATGATCTTGAGTAAGCTGAACAGCATGAGTAAGGACATAGAGACACTGAAAATAAGCCAATTGGAAATTAAAAACCATCAAGAAGAGATAAAAAATGACATATCAGAAATGAAAAACACATTGGAAGGTTTAAAAAGCAGAGCAGAGGAAGCTGAGGACCGGATCAGTGAATTAGAAGACAGGGTAGAAAAAATCAACCAATCAGAAAAACACTATTAAAAAACAGGAAGACAGCTTAAGAGAACTGTGGGACAACTGGAAACATAATAATATTCACATCATAGGAGTCCCTGAAGAAGGAGAAAATGAGCAAGGGATAGAGAATATATTCAAAAAAATAGTGACAGAAAAATTCCCTAATTTGGTGAAGGAAGAAGGCATTCAAGCTCAAGAAGCACAGAGAGTCCCAAGTACGAAGAACCCAAACAGGCCCACACCAAGACACATAGTAATTAAAATGCCACAAATTAAAGACAAAGAGAGAATCCTAAAAGCAGCTAGAGATAAGCAACAGGTTACATACAAAGGAAACCCCATAAGGCTCTCAGCTGACTTCTCACAAGAAACACTACGGGACAGAAGGGAATGGCATGAAGTAATCAAAGTCATGAAAAACAAGAATCTGAATCCAAGACTACTCTATCCAGCAAGGCTATCATTAAAAATAGAAGGTCAAATAAAGAGCTTCCCAGGCAAAAAAAGGCTAAGGGAATACATTAGCACCAAACCAGCACTGCAAGAAATGTTAAAAGGACTTCTGTAATTAGCAGTAGAAATGGGAAGAAAAATAGAACCACACTAAACAAAAATGGCAATAAATAAGTACATATCAATAATCACCTTAAATGTAAATGGATCGAATGCTCCCATAAAAAGACACAGAGTAGCTGATTGGATAAGAAAGCATGACTCATCTATATGTTGTTTATAACAGACCCACCTGACAACAAAAGACTCACATAGGTTGAAAGTGAAGGGATGGAAAAAAATTTTCCAAGCATATGGAAAGCAAAAAAAAAGCTGGGGTAGCAATTCTCATATCTAATAAAATAGATTTCAAAGTGAAGACCATAAATAGAGACAAAGAAGGCCACTACATAATATTGAAGGATCTATCCAACAGGAAGATATAACCTTGATAAACATATATGCACCCAATATAGGAGCACCAAAATATATTAAAAATCTTCTGGAGGACTTCCAAGGAGAAATCGACAACAATACAATCATAGCAGGGGACTTCAACACCCCGTTGACAGCACTGGATAGATTCTCTAAAAAATTAGCAACGAAACAGAGACTCTAAATGAAGCACTAGACCAAATGGATTTAATGGATATCTACAGAGAATTACACCCCAAAACTACAGAATACACATTCTTCTCAAGTGCACATGGGACATTCTCAAAAACAGACCACATGATAGGACACAAACTAAATCTCTACAAGTTCAAGAAGATTGAAATCATATCAAGCATCTTCTCAGATCACAATAGCATGAAACTAGAAATCAATTGCAACAAGAATATGCAAAGACATTTCAACACATGGAGGCTAAATAGCATGTTTTTAAACAATGAATGGGTCACCAAGGAGATCAAGGAATACATTTAAAAATTCCTGAAAAACAATGAAAATGAACACACAACAGCACAAAATCTATGGGATGCAGCGAAAGCAGTTCTGAGAGGGAAGTTCATAGCACTACAGGTCTGCCTCAAAAAACAAGAAAAATTTCTAATTGACTGTCTAACCTCACAACTTAAAGAATTAGAAAGCAAACAAAAAGAAAACCCCAGAGCAAATAGAAGGAAGGAAATAGTAAAGATCAGAGAGAAATAAATGACATAAAGACCAAAAAAAAAGACAATTCAAAGGATCAATGAAACAAAGAGCTGGTTTTTTGAAAAGATAAACAAGATTGATGGACCCTTAGCTAGACTCACCAAGAAACAAAGAGAGAGAACCCAAATACACAAAATCAGAAATGAAAGAGGAGAAGTAACAACCAACAACACGGAAATACAAAAGATCGTTAACAATTACTATGAACAACTATATGGCAACAAATTCGAAAATCTAAGCCAAACAGACATGTTTCTAGAAAAACACAGTCTCCCAAAACTGGACCCGGAAGAGATAGAAAACTTGAACAGACCAATAACAACTAAGGAAATTGAAGAGGTAATCAAGACTCTCCCAGCAAACAAAAGCCCAGGCCCAGATGGCCTCACAGGGGAGTTTTACCGAACATTCAAAAAAGAACTAACACCCATTCTCCTGAAACTATTTCAAAAAATTCAAGAAGGAAGATTTCCAAACACATTCTATGAGGCCAGCATAATTCTAATTCCAAAACCAGAAAAAGACACTACGAAGAAAGAATACTACAGGCCAATATCCCTGATGAACATAGACACCAAAATCCTGAACAAAATATTACAAAATCGGATCCAGCAATACATCAAAAAAATTATTCACCATGACCAAGTGGGATTCATTCCAGGGATGCAAGGCTGGTACAATACCCACAAATCAATAAATATGATACACCACATAAACAAAATGAAGAACAAAAACCACATGATCATATCAATAGATGCTGAAAAAGCATTCGACAAAATCCACCATCCATTTCTGATAAAAACACTCAGCAATGTGGGAATAGAGGGATCATATCTCGACATAATAAAGGCCATATATGAAAGACCTACAGCCAACATCATACTCAATGGACAGAAACTAAAAACATTTCCATTAAGAACAGGAACAAGACAGGGATGTCCACTTTTGCCACTCTTATTTAACATTGTACTGGAAGTCTTAGCCACAGCAATCAGACATGAAGAAAAAATAAAAGGGATCCAAATTGGAAAGGAGGAAGTGAAACTGTCATTATTTGCAGATGACTTGATATTATACATAGAAAACCCTAAAGACTCCATCAAAAATCTACTAGACTTAATAAATGAATTTGGCAAAGTAGCAGGATACAAAATTAACGTCAAGAAATCAACGGCATTCTTGTACATCAATGATGAACTCACAGAAAGAGAAACTGAAAAAACAATCCCATTTACCATCGTGCCAATAAAATTACGATACCTAGGAATAAACTTAACCAAAGAAGTAAAGGACCTATTTGCAGAAAACTACAGGTCATTGAAAAAAGAAATACAGGAAGATATAAAAAAGTGGAAGCACATACCCTGTTCATGGATTGGAAGAATTAACATCATTAAATTGTCCATACTACCCAAAGCAATCTATAGATTCAATGCAATCCCCATCAAAATACCAACGACATATTTCACAGAACTAGAACAAATACTTCAAAAGTTCATATGGAACCAAACAGACCCCGAATAGCCATAGCAATCTTGAAAAAGAAGAACAAAGTATGTGGGATCACAATACCAGTTATCAGGTTATACTACAAAGCGACTGTAACCAAAACAGCCTGGTACTGGCACAAGAACAGGCATATAGACCAGTGGAACAGAACTGAAAACCCAGAAATGGACCCAAGGCAATACACTCAATTAATATTTGACAAAGGTGGCAAGAGCATACAGTGGAGTAAAGACAGCCTCTTTAATAAATGGTGTTGGGAAAATTGGACAGATATATGCAAAAAAATGAAACTAGACCATCAACTTACACCATACACAGAAATAAAATCAAAACGGATAAAAGACTTAAACGTGACCTGTGAATCCATAAAAATCCTAGAAGAAAATGTAAGCAACAAAATTTCGAACATCATACGGAGCAGAATTTTCACTGATACATCACCTAAGGCAACAGAAACAAAGGAAAAAATGAACACATGGGACTACATCAAACTAAAAAGCTTCTGCACAGCAAGAGAAACAATCATCAAAATGGAAAGGCAACCCACTGTATGGGAGAACATCATTGTCAATGATGTATCAGATAAGGGGTTGATTTCCAATATATATACAGTGCTCATACAACTCCACAAAAGGAAGACAAAGAACCCAATTAAAAAATGGGCAGAGGAGCTGAATAGACACCTCTCCAAACAGGACATACAAATGGCCAAGAGACATATGAAGAAATGCTCAAAATCACTAATCATCAGAGAGATGCAAATTAAAACAACAATGAGGTACCACCTCACACCTGTCAGAATGGCCACTATCAACAAATCATCAAACAACAAGTGTTGACAAGGGTGTGGAGAAAAGGGGACTCTAATACACTGCTGGTGGGAATGCAGACTGGGGCAGCCGCTGTGGAAAACAATATGGTGTTACCTCAAAAAATTACAAATTGAACTTCCATTTGACCCAGTGATCCCACTTCTAGGAATATACCCTAAGAAGCCTGCAACACCAATCAGGAAGAATATATGTACCCCCATGTTCATAGCAGCACTATTTACAATAGCTAAGATCTGGAAACAGCCCAAGTGTCCATCAGTAGACTAATGGATAAAAAAGCTGTGGTACATATACACAATGGAGTACTATGCAGCAGTAAGAAAGAAAGATCTCTTATCCTTTGAGACGACATGGAGGGACCTGGAAAGTATTATCTTAAGTGAAATAAGCCAAGCGGAAAAAGACAAATATCACATGATCTCACTTATATACGGAATATAATGAACATAACAGTCTGAGGAATACAGTAGACCCAGAAACTTGAAAGTAAGGCACAGACTGACATCCTTCAGAAGAGGGGTTGCGGGGTTGGGAAGAGATAAACCACAGAACTTATATGCATGTATGCATGACCAATGGACATGGACAACTAAGCCGGGGACGGAGTGGGGGTGGGATGGGGAGGGTGGTGCCAATGGGGTAAAAAAGGTAAAATATCTGTAACAAAAAAATAAATAAATAATTTTTTTAAAAAAGAATGCTATCTATTTCTTGACGTTCATTTTGTGTCTTGCTACTTTGCCAAATTCATTTATTAAGACTTGTAGATTTTTGATAGAGTCTTTAGGGTTTTCTAGGTACAATAAAATGTCATCTGCAAATAGTGACAGTTTCACTTCCTCCTTTTCAATTTGCATACCCTTTTTTTTCTTTATATCTGATTGCTGTGACTAAGACTTCCATTATTATGTTAAGTAACAGTGGTGAACATAGGTATACTTGTCTTTTTCCTGTTCTAAAGGGAAATGCTTTTATTTTCTGCCTATTGAGTATGATGTTGGCTGTAGGTCTTTAATATATAGCCTTTCTTATGTCAAGATATGATCCCTCTAGTCCCACATTGCTGAGCATTTTTATCAGAAATGGGTGGTGGATTTTGTCGAATGCTTTCTCAGCATCTATTGTTATGATCATGTGGTTTTTATCTTTCATTTCATTTATGTGGTGTATCACATTTATTGATTTCAAAATATTGTACCAGCCTTGCATCCTTTGGATGAATCCCACTTGGTCTTGGCAAATAATTTTTTTGATGTATTGCTGGATCCGATTTGCTAGTATTTTGTTGAGAATTATGGCATCTATATTCATCAGGGATATTGGACAGTACTTTTCTTTCTTTGTAGTATCTTTATCTGGTTTTGGAATTAGAATTATGCTGGCCTCAAAAAACGAGTTTGGGAGTGTTCCTTCCTCTTGAATTTTTAGTTTGAGTAGAATGGGTGTTAGTTCTTTTTGAATGTTTGGTCAAAATCCCCTGTGAAGATATCCGTCCTGGGCTTTTGTTTGCTGGGAGAGTCTTGATTACCTCTTCAATTTCCTTAGTTGTTATTGGTCTGTTCAAGTTTTCTATCTCTTCCGGGTCCAGTTTTGGGAGGCTATGTGTTTCTACAAATATGTCCATCTTGCATAGATTGTCGACTTTGTTACCGTGTAATTGTTCATAGTATTTGTTAACAATTCTTTGTATTTCTGTTGTGTCCATTCTTTCTTCTCCTCTTTCATTTTTGATTTTGTGTATTTGTGTTTTCTCTGTTTCTTGGTAACTCTAGCTAAGGGTTCATCAATCTTGTTCATCTTTTTGAAAAACCAGTTCTTTGTTTCATTGATCCTTTGAATTGTTTTTTGGGTCTCCATGTCATTTATTTCTGCTCTGATCTTTACTGTTTTCTTTCTTCTATTTGCTCTGGGTTTTTCCTTTTGTTTGCTTTCTAGTTCTTTAAGTTGTGAGGTTAGATAGTCTCTTAAACATTTTTCTTGTTTCTTGAGGTAGGCCTGTAGAACTTCCTTCTCAGAACTTCTTTCATTGCAGCTTATAGATTTGGTGTTGTTGGGTGTTCATTTTCATTGGTTTCCAGGAAGTTTGTAATTTTCTCTTGACTTCCTCTGTAACCCATTCATTATTTAATACATGCTATTTAGCCTCCATATGTTCAAATGTCTTTGCATGTTCTTGTTGCAATTGAGTTCTAGTTGCATGCCATTGTGATCCGAGAAGATGCTTGATATGATTTCAATCTTCGTAAACCTGTAGAGACTTAGTTTGTGTCCAAACATGTGGTCTATCTTTGAGAATGTCTGTCCTATGTGCACTTGAGAAAAATATGAATCTTGTAGTTTTGGGGTGCAATTCTCTGTAGATATCTAATAAATCTATTTGGTCTAGTGCTTCATTTAGAGTCTGCTTTTTGTTAATTTTTTGTCTGGAGGATCTATCCAGTGATGTCAGTGGGGTGTTGAAGTCCCCTGCTATGATTGTATTGCTATCAATTTCTTCTTTGAAGTCCTCCAGAAGATTTTAAATATATTTTGGCACTCCTATAGTGGGTGCATATATGTTTACCAAGGTTATATCTTTCTGTTGAATATATCCTTTCAATATTATGTAATGACCTTCTTTGTCTCTAGTTATGGCCTTCATTTTGAAATCTACTTTATCAGATATGAGTATTGCTTTCCATTTGTTTGCAAGACTTTTTTCCATCTCTTCACTTTCAACCTATGTGAGTATTTTGTTGTGAGGTGGGTCTCTTGTAAACAACATATAGATGAGTCATGCTTTCTTATCCAATCAGCTGCTCTGTGTCTTGATCGGAGCATTTAATTCATTTACATTTAAGGTGACTATTAATATGTACTTAATTTTTGTTTAGCATGGTTATATTTTTCTTCTTATTTCTTCTACTAATTACAGTAGTCCTTTTAAAATTTCTTGCAGTGCTGGTTTGGTGCTAATGTATTCCCTTAACCTTTTTTGTCTGGGAAGCTTCTTATTTGACCTTCTATTTTGAATGATAGCCTTGTTGGATAGAGTAGGCTTGGATTCAGATCCTTGTTTTTCATGACCTTGATTACTTTATGCTATTCCCTTCTGACCTGTAGTGTTTCTTGTGAGAAGTCAGCTGATAGCCTTATGGGGTTTCCTTTGTACGTAACCCATTGCTTATCTTTTGCTGCCTTTAGGATTCTCTCTTTGTCTTTAATATTTTGCATTTTAATTACTATGTGTTTTGTCATGGGCCTATTTGGGTTCTTCTTACTTGGGGCTCTCTGTGCTTCTTGAACTTGAATTTTTTTTTTTTAACCAAATTAGTGATATTTTCTGTCACTATTTCTTCAAATATATTCTCTAACCTTTGTTCATTTACTTCTTCTTAAGGGATTCCTATGATGCAAATATTATTATGTTTCCAGTTGTCCCACAATTCTCTTACACTGTTTTCCTGTTTCTTAATTCTTTTTTCTTTTTGGTTTTCTGATTGATTGATTTTTTTCTACCCTGTCTTCTAATTCACTGATCTGGTCCTCAGCTTTCTCTAGTCTGCTGTTTAGTACTTCCAATGTGTTCCTTATTTCTGCTATGTCATTCTTCATTTCTTCTTGGTGGTTTTTCATTTCCAGTTGGTTGATTTTCAATGTTTTTATGTCTTTACTCATGATGTTGATGTCTTACTCATGCTGTTGTGCTTCATGGCTCTGAGTTATACCTCTGATAACTTGTTTAACTGTATTTCATTGTCTCATTTTTGGTAGAGATCTCTTGTTCTTTTTTGGGGGATTTGTTTCTTTGTTTCACCATTTTGGCTATCTCAGTGGGTTTTGGAGCCTGCTAAATTTTTCATGTGGGTATTGGTGTTCTGCTGTGTGTGGCTCCCTGTACTGAGTTTTGATGAGCATGGGAAAACCCGTGTTAAACAACACTGTCAAGTCTTACTTGCCTGGGTAGATGTGCAAGCCCAGAAAAGGTTCAGTTATCCTCTAGCTTCTTGCCTGAGACTATTAGTTAGGATTACTTGAAGAGCCTTGGTTTCTTAGTTGAATGAAAAACTCTGTCAGGTGTTCTGCATAAGAGAATTTCCTGAGGGTGGGGCAGATGCTGGTTGTTAATGAGCCTTAATTTGTATTTCAATGGCCCACCTGGGTGTGGTTGAATCTCCGAGGAGGGGCTGCCACCTCTCTCAAGAGCCCTGGAAAGAAGTAGATGGCCACTGTTCTGTATGGCCACAACTCAGCAAAAGCTCTGATCATCCTCCAAATCCCAAGTGTCCCCACACAGTTCCAGTCTTGTCTGCCCTCCCTGTCCTGGAGCCCAAAGTGAGTGGTTGTGGCTATTTTAGCACTCTGTCCTGTCGTCTGCTCTGTGGAGCAGGCTTGGGATTTTTACCCTGAGGGTGCTGCTCACAGCTAAGGCCGCTGCTATTCATGGGTTCCCAACCCCCCTCTCACATCCTCGCAATTCTACCAGAATTGATTCAGTGTTCCTGGTTACATGGTCCTCACAAGATGCTTTTTTGTTGCTTTCTTGACTATTTGTCTTTATTTTAGTTGTAATTCCAGTTTGGTCCTAGGAGATGGTTTGTGTAGCTTCCATTCACTCTGCCACCACTTTGGACTCTCTAATGTTTATCTTTAGAACAGAATTTGTTATTCTTCATCTTTCCCTCCTTCAATATTGTAATGTGAAAACCATCTCTAACCACAAGTATTTCTTCCACTAATTATTTAGGCTATTTCTGTAATTATTTGCCATATTTTATCATTTTTATGCTTCCATATTTGACTACAGTCATGCATTGCTTAAGAATGGGAATGCCTTCTGAGAAATACATTTTTAAGTGATGGTCATTGTGCAACCATAATAAAGTGCAAGTACACAAATGTTGATGGCATAGCCTACTACACACCTAGGCTGTGTGATATAGCCATTGCTCTATGCTACAAATCTGTACAGTGTGTTACTGTGTTGAAAACTATACATAATTGTGTTGGTATTTGTGTATCTAAACATACCTAAATGTAGAAAATATAGAGTAAATACACAGTGTAAAAGATGAAAAATGGATCATCTACATAGGGCACTTACCATGAATGATGCTTAAGGATTGGAAGTTGCTCTGGGTGAGTCAGTGAGTTAGTGGTGAGTGCATGGGAAGGCCTAGGATATTATTGTGCAGTACTACAGAAGTTACAGACACTGTCCCACAAGGTCTCCCTCTGTGTCCTTTGGACAGAGTCAGAGATAGGACATTAAAACTGTCAATGCTGCTCCATAAACAGAAATGTCGGCTGGATTGATTGGAAATAATCAAAGAGAAACTGGCTAAGGCATAGATCACCAGGTGGGAGTAAAAGGTGGTCTGAGGATTAGTAGGGAACAGAATCAAGGTGGAAAGATATAGGAACATAGTGGACAGTCAGGCAATGTGGTTCTGGCTATTGCATGTTTGACCAGTGGTTAGATTAAGAAACTTTGTGGTAGTTATAAAAAATGAGAGTGTTGAGCCCTGGCTGGTTTGGTTCAGTGGTTAGAGCATTGGCCTGTGGTCCAGAGACCACAGGTCTCAGTTCCCACTAGGGACACATACCTTGGTTGCAGTTTGTCCTCAGCCCTGGTTGGGTCATGTGGGTGGCAACCACTGGATGTGTCCCTTTCACCTCTCTCTCTCTCTCTCTCTCTCTCTCTCTCTCTCTTCCTTGCTCTCCCTCCTAGTCTATCTGAACAAAAAATGAAAAGGGTGTCCTCGGGTGAGGATAAAAAAAAAATGAGGGTGTTGAACCCAGCCAGTATGGCTCAGTGGTTGAGCACTGACCCATGTACCAACAGGTTACTGGTTTGATTCCCAGTCAAGGCACATGCCCAGGTTATGGGCCTAATCCCCAGTGGGGGGTATGAAGGAGGCAGCCAATCAATGTTCTCTCTTATTGATGTTTCTCTCTCCCTCTCCCTTCTCTCTCTAAAATTAATAAAAAGAAAAAAATGAGGGTGTTGAACATGGAGATGGTGTGGAGCTAAGGACTCAGTATTTTGACTATGGAAATCTATTTTTGGTTCCTCTGACCCTGTCTGACAATAAAGGCTCTCTCTGGTGTTGAATTGCTGGAAGAAATAAAACTTCTCTATGCTTTACAGCATTACAACCTGAAAATATTCTGAAAGTACAGGGTCAGATTGGCTCCAAACTATTACAGAAAGCTTGTACTAAAGTGGCTGTGGCACTTAATAAGTATTAAGGTTGCTCCTGTGGACCCGTCTCCTTGTACAGGAACTTAGGTCCTCAACAAAGAACTTACAACAATGTTCTCTGAAGACCATCAAGATAGACCTGGGAGGGCAGTAGTGTCCTCTGAATATTTATCACTGAGAACAGGCTCCTCTATGCTGAAACAGGCTGACTAACTGGGAGGTAATCTGTCAAAATTAAGGTGTTATGAGTGAGAGGGAATCTATTGCCAAGCCCCCAAAACATTGCTGCTGTCAGAGAAAAAATTCCTCCTAAGCCACACATCCTTCCATTTCTTACAGGAAATTCAGCTCCATTATAATCTTATGGCACCACCGTCATATGTGGTCTGTTGTTGACATAAATATTATATAGAATATGACTGCTTTTTTTTTTTTTCACCTACTAAGTCCTGATATTTTCACCACTTTAAAAAAACTATAGGATGTGAGGGCGATCTGGCTGCAACATCTGTCACCCCATGATCACCAGGGTTGATTTGGCTGATATGGCTGGCTAGGCAGGTGTCCCCCTCCTCCCTCAACCGATCCATGTGCGTCCCTCCTTAGGCTGCACGCTTAGTCAAAGAGGATGACCTTCCCCCGAGAGGAGAGGACCGGTCTTCGGTCAAGGGTATATGAGTAGCTACGCTCCCCTGCTAGAACCTCCAAACAAGCTCTCAAAGTCCATAGGTAGGAGAACGTAGGGTAGTCAAGCTTCCAAGACTCCAGACACATCCTTATGAGGTGCTGCATGTGGCAGTCTACCTTTCTTTGAAAAACAAAACTATATATATATATATATATATATATATATATATATATATATATCAAAACAAAACTATATATATATATATATATATATATATATATATATATCCCCCCATAGTTGTTTTTCATTTTCCTTTAACTATCAGCCTAACTAGTTAAAGCAGATACAGTCACTTGACCCTGCTTCAACACTGCTTGCTTTACTCCAGTGATACTCCCTAGTATTAAGGTCTTCAAGGCATGTATTTCTTTTTTCTTCTCCTTTCATAGTTCATTTTAGGTATCTGAGAATTTTACTCTCTACCAATTATTCTTTTATTTTTACTGCTATGAGCTTAATGTCTTTTCCTACACATCTACAGATTTTTATTGTGCATATGCTGGATACCCAGGGCCTTTATTTGTTGATTATCATTTGGAGTAGTTGGGGGATATGTATTATATTATATACTATCTCCATATAGAAATAAGAGTAATGTATAAAATAGTCTATATTTCATATCTCCAACTCATTGCAAACTGACTTCTAGTCTTCATTAAAACTGCTCTTGTTAAGTTTTTCAAAGATTTCTAATTGCTAAACCCTAAGAATGTTTTTCATTATAAATAGCAAATGATATTGCAATTTTTGCCATGTTTAAATATTGAGTCCTCCATTCAGAAATTCTTTGGCATGACATTCTTTTTGTTGTTGTTGTTGTTAATCCTCATCTGAGGATATTATTTTTCCCCATTGATTTTTAGAGAGAGTGGAAGGGAGGGAGGGAGAGAGAGGGAGAGAAACATCAATGTGAGAGAAACATATTGATTGGTTGCCTCCCATATGTACCATGACCAGAGCCAGAGATCAAGACTGCAACCCAGATACCTACTCTTGACCAGGAATCAAATCTGAGACGCTTCATGGGCTTATGTTCTAACCACTGAACCACACCGACCAGGGCAACTCTTTTTTTTATCCTCACCAGAGGACATGTTTTTGCATTTATCTTCATATAGAGCAGAAGGGAGAGAGGAAGGAAGAGCGAAATATTGATATGAGAGAGAGACATTGAGTGGTTGCCACCCCCATGATCCCACCCAGGACTGGGGACAAACCACAACCAAGGCACATGCTCTTAACAGGAACTGAACCTGGAACTCTCTGGTCTGCAGGCTATGCTCTAACCATGGAGCCAAACCAGCCAGAGCGAGGGCAACTTTTTGAAGTCTTCCTAGTCCATTCTCTATCTCCTCTGAAAGCTGTCCTTCTTAGATATTGGTGTTGTTTGTTTTAATTTTCATTACATTCTCTCTGTGTCTGTTTCCTGTTGCTGATGTAACAAATTACCACAAACTTAGTGGCTTACAACAGCACAAATTTATACTTTTAGAATTTTGGAGATCAGCTGTCACAAGTTTCAAAGAAGTAAAGTCAAGGTATTGCAAGGGCTGGAGGAAATGAGAGGAGAATATGTTTCTTTTACCTTCCAGCTTTATTAATTTGTGGGGGGTTGTTGTTGTTTTTTAATCATTACCCAAGGACATTTTTGCATTTATCTTCAGATAGAGCAGGAGGGAAAAAGGGAGGAAGAGAGAAAAAGAAACATCGATGTGAGCGAGACACACTAACTGGTTGCCAACCACACAACCCCAACTAAAATTCAGGGACAAACTGCAACCAAGGTACATGCCCTTAGTGGGAACTGAACCTGGGACTCTCTGGTCTGCAGGCTGATGCTCTAACTGTGCAGCCAAACCGGCCAGGGTGTCTCTTCCAGCTTTTAGTAGTTACCTGTATTCATGGCTGTGGTTTCTTTTCCTATCTTCAAAGTACATTACTCAAATTTCTGATTCTGTCATCACCTTCTCCTCCAACTCTCATTCCTCCTGCATTCTTCTTATAGGGAATCTGTGATTATTATATTGGATTTACTTAGCTAATCCATAATATTCTTCTAATCTCAATTTTCTGAATTTAATCACATTTAAAAATACCCTCTTGCTACATAAGGTAACATATTCATAAATTCCAGGGATTAGAATGTGGAGATTATTATTCAGCCTGTCATACACTTGTGACACTTCTTCATTCTTAAGGTTTTGATTAAAACCTAAATGCTCATGATTTTCATATCTGTACCTTCCACCAAGCTCTCTCTTTTGATCCACATGTGTAACTGCTTGCCTAGACATTTTCATCTGGATCTATTTCAAATTCCATTAAAAGACATAGACCTTATCATCATCATTGTAACTTTTTTTTTCTGTGTTCTCTATATCAGTTAATAGTTTCCATAATTGAAACATGGGGTCATTCTTAAAAACCTCACCCTTCTTTCAGTTCCTATACTAAATCAGTCACCATGTCTTGCTAATTAACTACAATATTTTGATCTAATCTGTACCCTCTAATGCATCGTTATTCAATTTTCAGTTTCCTCTTTTGCAAAGTAGGCTGATAGTACATATTTTTTGTAAGCCTTATTATACGAACTTTACAGATGAAATGAAAGCATACAGAGCTCAGGACCATGCACGACATAGTTAAACTTGAGATTTAAATATCAAATCTGACTTCTTCTACTGCTCTAGTTAAATTCCTCATGCCTTTCCTGGGTTCCTCATTCTCCCAATCATTTTCCTTGATAATAGTTTTGGCTCTTTAACTCTATTCTTCATATAGTCATGTAATCTTTCTAATATGCATACATGACTGTTTAATGAGCTATATACAAGGTTGTCTGTAATCTAGGATCTGTCTACCTCTTATTATCATATTCTTCTAGTTCTACTCTAACTTTACATCCTAGCGACTTTGAACTCATTGCATTTCTTGGTGTACTTATATTGTTTTTCAATTATGCCCCTTTGCTCTGCCTGACCCATTGCCTTTAACTCCTCTGTCTTCAAAACCTTATTTATTCTTTAAAAGTCATGGTAGACATTTTCACTTCCAAGAAGATATTTAAACCTCATTAAAAAAAATCTGTTGCTGGGGGGACATCCTAAAAAGTCTATCAAGAATGTTTGAAAGGATTCCAAAATGGCGGTGGATGAATGGAAGCTACACAGACTGTCTCCCAGGACCAGACTGGAATTACAACTAAAATAAAGACAAATCATTGGGGAAAACCAACAGAAAAGCAGCTAGAGAGAACCCATATAAGTAGGGATGGAAAGAGGACAACACAATGAGCCCAGTAGAAACTGTGGAGGCATGAGAAGGTGGGCTGGGAGCCCACAGACAATAGCTGTTTTAGCTGTGAGCAGGTACCTCAAGGTTAAAATTCCAATCTGGCTGCACAGAGCAGATTGCTGGGACAGAGCACTGAATTGGCTACAACCACTCACCTTGGGCTCTGGAAGAGGAAGGGCAGACTGGACTGGAACTGTGTGGAGAGACACAGGAGTTAGGAGAGCTGGGCGAGCACTGGGAGTTTTGTGCTGAATCACTCCCTCATAGAATAGAAGCCATCTTATTTAAAGAGCCCTGGAAAGAAGCAACCACTCCTCCCTCAAAAATTTAACACCACCCAGCCTGGCCAGAGAAATGCAAACTGAGGCTCCTTAATAGCTAGAGACAGCCAGAAAGCATCTGCCCCACCTGCTGGAAATCCTCTTTCACTGAACACCAATGGATTTTTTTCTTCAGCTGAAGGCTACAACCTAAGGCTCATCAAGACTCATAACTGAGACTAATAGCTAGCAGGCAAAAACTAGAGGAAAACAGAATCTTTGATTGGCCTGTAAATCTACCCAGGAAAGTAAGACTTCACAGTGGTGTTTTATGTGGGTCTTCCCACACTCACCCAAACCCAGTAGAGGGAGCCACAAACAGCAGAACACTAACACCCACAGAAAAAATGTTGCAGGCTCCAAAACCCACTGAGACAAAAAATAGTGAAACAAAAAAACAAATCCCAAATAAAAGAACAAAGAAATTTTACAGAAGATGAAATAAATATAATGCAGTTAAGCAAGTTATGAGAGGTAGAGTTCAGAGTAATGATAATGATGAAACTCAACAGCATGAGTAAAGATATAGAAACATTGAAAATCAACCAATTGGAAATGAAAAACCACAAAGTGAAAATGAAAAATAACATAGCAGAAATAAAGGACATATTGGAAGGGCCTAGCCAGTGTGGTTCAGTGGTTGAGCATTATCCCTTGCACCAAGACATCGCTGGTTTGATTTCTGGTCAGGACACATACCCAGGATGTGGGCTTGATCCCCAGTGGAGGGCATGCAGGAGGTAGCTAATCAATGTCCTTGCTCATCAATGTTTCTATCTCTCTCTCCCTCTTTGTTCCCCTCTCTCTCAAATCAATAAAGAAAACAATTTAAATAATAAAAAACAACACATTAGAAGAAATAACCAGCAGAGTAGAAGAAGCTGAGGATCATATCAGTGAACTAGAAGACAGTGTAGAAAAAAAAATCATCAAATCAGAGAACCAAAAGAAAAAAAAAATTAAAAAACAGAAAGACAGCATAAGAGAATTGTGGAAAAACAGAAAACGTAACAACATCCGCATCATAGGAGTTACGGAAAAAGAAAATAAGCAAGGGTTAGAAAATATATTTGAAGAATAGTGACAGAAAATTTTCCTAACTTGGTGAAGAAAAAAAAGCATGCAAGTTCAAACAACATAGAGAGCCCCAAGTAAGAAGAATCCAAAGAGGCCTGCACCAAGACACCTAATAATTAAAATGTCAAAAATTAAAGACAAAGAGAGAATTCAAAAGGAAGCAAGAGATAAGCAACATGTTACTACAAAGAAATCCCCATAAGGCCACCAGCTGACTTCTCAACAGAAACACTACAGGCCAGAAAGAATGGCATGAAGTAATCAAGGTAATGAAACGCAAGACTCTGAATCCAAGACTACTCTACCCAGCAAGGCTATCATTCAAAATGGAAGGTGAAATAAAGAGCTTCTCAGACTAAAAAAGGCTAAGGAAATATATTAGCACCAAACCAGCACTGCAAGAAATGTTAAAAGAACTACTGTAATTAGTAGAACAGGAAGAAAAATAGAACCACACTAAACAAAAATGGCAATAAATAAATACATGTCAATAATAACCTTAAATGTAAATGAATTAAATGTTCTGATCAAAACACAGAGTAACTGACAAAATAAGGAAGCATGACTCATATATATGTTATTTACAAGAGACCCACCTCACAACAAAACACTCACATAGGTTAAAGTGAAGGCATGAAAAAAAATCTTCCAAGCAAACAAAAAGGGAAAAGGAGCAGGATAGCAATACTCATATTTGATAAAATAGACTTCAAAATAAAGACTATAAGTAGAGAAAAAGAAGGCCACTGTATAATATTGAAAGGATCTATCGAACAGAAAGATATAACCTTGGTAAACATAAATGCACCTCATATATGAGCACCAAAATACATTAAAAAATTTCTGGAGGACTTCAAAGAAGAAATTGACAGTAATACAATCATAGCATGAGACTTCAACACCCCACTGACATCACTGGATAGATCCTCTAGACAAAAAAAAAAAAAAAAGTACAAGAAAACAGAGACTCTAAATTATGCACTAGATTAAATGGATTTAATAGATATCTACAGAGAATTACACCCCAAAACTACAAAATTCACATTCTTCTCAATTGCACATGGGACATTCTTTATATATATATATATATATATATATATATATATATATATATATCTTTTATCCTCACCCGAGGACATTTTTCCATTTTTTTCAGGTAGAGTGGGAGGGAGAGAGAGGAACAGAGAGAGAGAGAGAAACATCGACGTGAAAGGAACACATTGAGTGGCTGCCACCCGCACAACCGACCAGGGCCGGGAACAAACTGCAACCGAAGTACGCGCCCTTAGCGGGAACCGAACCCGGATCTCTCAGGACCGCAGGCAGATGCTCTAACCGCTGAGCCAAATTGGCCAGGGCCACATGGGACATTCTTAAAGATAGACCACATGTTAGGACACAAACTAAGTCTCTACAAGTTCAAGAAGATTGAAATCATATCAAGCATCTTCTCAGATCACAATGGCATGAAACTAAAAATCAATTACAACAAAAATGCCCAAAGACATTTGAACACATGAAGGCTAAATAGCATGTTCTTAAACATGAGTGTGTTACCAATGAGATCAAGAAAAAATTAAAAACTTCCTGGAAACCAATTAAAATGAATACACACCAACAACAAATCTATGGGACGCAGCAAAAACAGTTCTGAGAAGGAAGTTCATAGCACTACAGGCTTACCTCAAGAAACAAGAAAAATTTCTAATTGACTATGTAACTTCATAACTTAAAGAACTAGAAAGTAAACACAAAGAAAAACCCAGAGCAAGTAGAAACAAAGAAATAGTATAAGTCAGAGGAGAAATAAATGACATAGAGACTAAAAAAAACAATTCAAAAGTCAATGAAACAAACAGCTGGTTCTTTGACAAGGTAAACAAGATTAATGGACTCTTGGCCAGACTCACCAAGAAACAGAGAGGACCCAAATACACAAAATCAGCAATGAAAGAGGAGAAGTAACAACTGACACCACAGAAATACAAAGTATTGTTAACTAATACTATGCCAACAAATTGAACAATCTATGCAAAATGGACACATTTCTAGAATCACACAGTCTCCCACCATTGAATGGGGAACAGAGAGAAAACATGAACAGACGAATAACAACTGAGGATACTGAAGATGTAGTCAATAAATTCTCAGCCAACAAAAGCGTGGGCCCAGATGGCTTCATAGGGGAGATTTACCAAACATTCAAAGAAGAACCAGTACCCATTCTCCTCAAACTATTTCAAAAAATTCAAGAAGGAAGACTTCCAAACTCATCTTATGAGACTAGCATAATTCTAATTTCAAAACCAGATAAAGACACTAAAAAGAAAGAAAACTAAGGGCCAATATCCCTGATGAACACAGATGCCAAAATTCTTAACAAAATATTAGCAAATTGGATCCAGCAATACATTTAAAAAATAATTCAATATGACCAAGTGGGATTCATCCAGGGATGCAAGGCTGTACAATATCCGCAAATCAATAAATGTGATACACCACATAAACAAAAGGAAAGATAAAAACCATATGATCATATCAATAGATGCTGAAAAAGCATTCAACAAAAATCCAGCACCCATTTCTGATAAAAACACTCAGCAATTTTTATCAGAATAGAGGGATCATATATCAATATAATAAAGGACATATATTGAAAACCAACAGCCAACATCATACTCAATGAGGAAAAACTAAAAGTATTTCTCTTAAGAACAGGGACAAGACAGGGATGTCCACTTAAACCATTCTTATTTAACATACTGGAAGTCTTAGCCACAATTATACATGAAGAAAAAATAAAAGGGATCCAAATTGGAAAGGAGGAAGTAAAATTGTCATTATTTGCAGATGACATGATATTGTACATAGAAAACCCTAAAGACTCTACTAGATTTAATAAATGAACTTGGCAAAGCAGCAGGATACAAAATTATGATCAAGTAATTGACAGCATTCTTTTTTTTTTTTTTTTTTTTTAATCCTCACCCAAGGACATTTTTCCATTTTTTGTTCAGGTAGAGTGGGAGGGAGAGAGAGGAACAGAGAGAGAGAGAGAAACATCGATGTGAAAGGAACACATCGAGTGGCTGCCACCCGCACAACCGACCAGGGCCGGGGACAAACTGCAACCGAGGTACGCGCCCTTAGCGGGAACCGAACCCGGGTCTCTCAGGACCGCAGGCCGACGCTCTAACCGCTGAGCCAAACCGGCCAGGGCAGCATTCTTATACACCAATAATAAACTCACAGAAAGAGAAACTAAAAAAAAAACCCCATTGACCATTGCAGCAAAAAACTAAGATATCTAGGTATAAATTTAACCAATAAGTAAAGGACCTGTTTGCAGAAAACAACAGGACATTGAAAAAAAAAATAGAGAAAGATATAAAAAAGTGGACACATACCCCTTGTTCATGGATTGAAAGAATTAACATCATTAAAATATCTATACTACCCAAAGCAATCTATAGATTTAATGCAATTCCCACTAAAATACTAATCACATATTTCACAGAACTAGAACAAATACTCCAAATGTTTAGTATATGGAAACAAAAAGACCCCAAATAGCTACAGCAATCTTGAAATGAAGAACAAAGTAGGAGGGATCACAATACTGAATATTAGGTTATACTACAAAGCCATTTTAATTAAAACATCCTGGTACTGGCACAAGAACAGGCATATAAGATCAGTGGAACAGAACAGAGAACCCAAAGATTGACCCAAGACATTATGTTCAAATAATATTATAAAATAAGAACATACAATGGAGTCAAGACAGCCTCTTTTATAAATGGTGGGAAAATTGGACAGCCTACATGCAAAAAAATGAAACTAGACCACGGGATTGGGAGGAGGGTGTCAATGGTGGAAAAAAGAGAAACATCTGTGACAAAAATAAATTAATTAAAATAAACAAAATCCTGTATTGCTGGATCCTTGAAAAGAAAAATTATGTTTTATGCTCCTCTTTCTTCTCAATAACTAATACAGTGCCAAACTCAAAATATTACTCAATAAATGCTCAATAAAATACATTAGTGTATTTGTTAGTTTTGTCATATTTTTTAGTAAAGTCAGAAACGTTCTTCATGTCTTTGTCATGAAGCCATTATCTCTAGGTCTTTAGATAATAATCATAGTAGAGGCAATTACCATGCTGAAGAAAAGCAAAGTAATTCTATTTTTGATATGGATTCCTGTTGAAATGAAAATTGCTTTATATAAAATAAAAATAAATTATGAAATTAAATTTATACAAAAAAGAATGCTTTTATTACCCTTAAGAAGATATTTTCTATTTTTTTTTCTTTTCAAAATAAATAAGTTAAAGGTATACTGAAGAGAACATGTAAAGGACCTTTATTTATATATAAATTCCTCATAACTAATGATAGAAGTAAAATTTCTTCTTTTTATGTATGCATGAAAGAACCAATAACTTGTTCTAACTTGTAGATTTACTCAATAGATATATGTCTATTTTGTATCTAAAAAACTGGGTACCAATAACTTTGAATAAAAAGGATTGGTTTTCTTTGTGAGAAGAATACATGGCTTTGTTTTGGGACATTGGTTCTTGTCACAATCTAATATCAACTTGTTATTGATTGCTGTATTCCAGTGAATGTGAATGGCAATACAGTTTTGCAAATATTTGCCAATCATTTGTTCATGTTTACTTAATTCTGAAATGTGTAAAGGATATTACAATCTATTTTATATATTTACACTATTTTTTAGTGATTAATATTGACTTCCTTTTAAATCTGGCCAGACTTTATAGAAATTATACTATGTCATTTGTATAATTAGGTATTGTTTTTTGCTAATGGAAAAAACTACAAATATAAAGCAAACAATAAAAAAAAGGTGTTCATTTTTTAACTAGGACACCGAATAGAGAAATCGAGGAAGAAAATCCGCTAAAATAATAGGAAATCAAGGACACTGAGAATCAATGACCTCATCAGCTTGGAGACAATTAATTTTATCATTGTTCATTACATAATCTCCTGAAAATAAAAACATAATGTAAATTCAAAAAAAAAAAAAAAATGAAGAAGCAACGAAAAAAACTATGGCTAAGAAAAAGCTGAGCATTTCTCCTTGGTGGTTTTAATGCTATTTGAGGTGTTTTTTTTTTTTAATAATCTTCAGTCGAGGATATTTTTCTGTTTATCTTCAGATACAGTGGGAGGGAGGGAAAAAGAGAGAAACATTGATTTGAAGAGAGGCACATTGACTGCTTGCCTCCCGCAGGACCCTGACCAGGGCTGGGGACTGAATTACAACTGAGGTTGGCCAGAATTGAATCCATGACTCTTTGGCCTGCAGGCCAACACCCTAACTGCTGAGCAAAACTGGCAAGGACACTACTTGAGTTTTAAAAATATTTCTGTTACTTGTTAAAACATTTTGGAAGGTAATCAGTTGTGATATTTGAATGGGGCATTTGCATTCATACTCCAACCAAATTATTTAAACTAGTTTTTGAAAAACTTACAAATGGTGGCAACTGAATTATAAAATTAGACAGTAGGTATGGGAAATTTGGAACATGACTCTTGATTTGAAAACCTTTTCAATTTTTTCTGCATACTTAAGTAGTGAGCACTCTCAGCTGAACTGTTTTCAAACAAAGATGCCCTTTGTTAAAATGTTCAGTGACACATCCATCAGTGCTTTCCCCTAAGATGCTCTTCTTCATATTGTCACAGTTGGTGAACTCATGTAGCCATTGCTTCAATATTCTCTCTATTCCCCTTGCCTATAATACCTCCTGGACTTGTGCTGACAATCGTTCAAAGTATATATTTGCTGTGGCCCAAAACCGACAAAAAATTCCTGAGAGCCATTCTTCCCAGTTTGTGTGGATGAACATTCTCTTTGGAAAACCACAGATAGCAAGCTTAATTTTTTTCTCTGGTAGAGAAGGTCAATGTATTAGATTTAATGTGAAAGCACAACATATTTGGTATGAGTCAAGGTGGGATGACTTTTCTTGATCCATCTGGCTTAAAATCCTCTTCACTGAGTCAGTCAAGTCTCAGAACATCAAATAAAGATGTTTGGGTCTGTTTATTAAGTATTAGATAGACAACTGGCCCTAACATGAAAATGGCACTTAGTGGATCTTTTTTGGGTCCCATTAAAAACAAATAGTTTCTATGATATTGTACATAGAAAACCCTAAAGACTCCATCAAAAATCTATTAGACTTAATAAATGAATTTGGCAAAGTAGCAGGATACAAAATTAACGTCACGAAATCGACGGCATTCTTGTACACCAATGATGAACTCACAGAAAGAGAAACTGAAAAAACAATCCCATTTACCATCGCTCCAAAAAAATTACGATACCTAGGAATAAACTTAACCAAAAGTAAAGGACCTATTTGCAGAAAACAACAGTACATTGAAAAAAGAAATAGAGGAAGATATAAAAAAGTGGAAGCACATACCCTGTTCATGGATTGGAAGAATTAACATAATTAAAATGTCCATACTACCCAAAGCAATCTATAGATTCAATGCAATCCCCATCAAAATACCAACGACATATTTCATAGAACTAGAACAAATACTTCAAAAGTTCATATGGAACCAAAAAGACCCCGAATAGCCACAGCAATCTTGAAAAAGAAGAACAAAGTAGGTGGGATCACAATACCAGTTATCAGGTTATACTACAAAGTAACTGTAACCAAAACAGCCTGGTACTGGCACAAGAACAGGCATATAGACCAGTGGAACAGAACTGAAAACCCAGAAATGGACCCAAGGCAATACGCTCAATTAATATTTGACAAAGGTGGCAAGAGCATACAGTGGAGTAAAGACAGCCTCTTTAATAAATGGTGTTGGGAAAATTGGACAGCTACATGCAAAAAAATGAAACTAGACCATCAACTTACACCATACACAAAAATAAACTCAAAATGGATAAAAGACTTAAATGTGACCTGTGAATCCATAAAAATTCTAGAAGAAAATGTAGGCAACAAAATTTCGGACATCATACGGAGCAGAATTTTCACTGATACATCACCTAAGGCAACAGAAATAAAGGAGAAAATGAACACATGGGACTACATCAAACTAAAAAGCTTCTGCACAGCAAGAGAAACAATCATCAAAATGGAAAGGCAACCCACTGTATGGGAGAACATCATTGCCAATGATGTATCAGATAAGGGGTTAATTTCCAATATATATAGAGTGCTCATACAACTCCACAAAAGGAAAACAAAGAACCCAATTAAAAAATGGGCAGAGCAGCTGAATAGACACCTCTCCAAACAGGACATACAAATGGCCAAGAGACATATGAAGAAATGCTCAACATCACTAATCATCAGAGAGATGCAAATTAAAACAACAATGAGGTATCACCTCACACCTGTCAGAACGGCCGTCGTCAACAAATCATCAAACAACAAGTGTTGGGGAGGGTGTGGAGAAAAGGGGACTCTAGTACACTGCTGGTGGGAATGCAGACTGGTGCAGCCGCTATGGAAAACAATATGGTGCTACCTCAAAAAATTAAAAATTGAACTTCCATTTGACCCAGTGATCCCACTGCTGGGAGTATACCCTAAGAAGCCTGAAACACCAATCAGGAAGAATATATGTACCCCCATGTTCATAACAGCACTATTTACAATAGCTAAGATCTGGAAACAGCCCAAGTGTCCACCAGTAGACGAATGGATAAAAAAGCTGTGGTACATATACACAATGGAGTACTATGCAGCAGTAAGAAAGAAAGATCTCTTATCCTTTGAGACGACATGGAGGGACCTGGAAAGTATTATCCTAAGTGAAAGAAGCCAAGCAGAAAAAGACAAATACCACATGATCTCACTTATATACGGAATATAATGAACATAACAGTCTGAGGAATACAGTAGACCCAGACACATGGAAGTAGGGCACAGACTGACATCCCTCAGAAGAGGGGATGGAGGGTGGGGGGGTGGGAAGAGATAAACCACAGAACTTATATGCATGTATGCATGACCAATGGACATGGACAACTAAGCTGGGGAAAGGGTGGAGGGGGGGTGGGGTGGGGGTGCCAATGGGGTAAAAAGGTAAAATATCTGTAACAAAAAAATAAATAAAAAAAAATTTATAAAAAGAAAACAAAACAAAACAAAAAAAAACAAATAGTTTCTGTAGAATGTATCTTTCCTTTCTATTGATCTGCTAATGACTGATATGCTTTGAAAATTGGCCATGTTAGACAATGAGAACCGGAAATAAGGAGGTTCATGTACTTCATTGACTGGTATTATATTCTTGGACAATATCATAGGTAGATAATATGTAGTAGATATGCCCCAAATTTGAATGATATAGAAATGGTGTGTGTGTGTGCTCACATGTGTATTGGAGGAGATCATGAACAGGCTACATACCATAATTTTCATGATATCCAACTGATTTCCTAAACCACTGAGGCAGTCTGACCTACTGGCTTATTTTCTTGGACTGTTACTGAACGAGTAGCTTTTCTTGATCTGTACAACACTCTTTTCATGTCACTTCCCAGGCCAAAAGTTAAACTGATTTTCTTTCAATTACTGTCAGAGAAAGTGCACAGTAAGGCCTTTTGCAATCTGGTCTTTATTTTCTTATTCTGTTTCTTACTATTCCTCAATATGAGTTCTCTGATTCAGTTTAGATGCATACCCAGTTTTTCCAAACACAACATATTCTCTTTCTTCTCCATGCCCAATTCATTCATTTTCATCCACTCAAATTTTATTCATTCTTCAAAGACCAATTCAAATTCCATTTTCTTAATAAGGAGATATTTAAAGATCATCTTTTTTTTTGTCCCTCAAAATATTATAATACTTATTTTCCATATGACATTTGATCTGGTACTATTTGGTATGGCTATTTAATCTCTGTATTTTGTTGAATAAGAGTGGCAAAAGTGGGCATCCCTGTCTTGTTCCCATTCTTAAAAGGAATGCTTTTAGTTTTTGCCCATTGGATGTAGGTTTTTGGCCTTTATTATGTTGAGATATGATCCCTCTATTCTGATAAAAATTGCTGAGTGTTTTTATCAGAAATGGGTGCTGGATTTTGTTGAATGCTTTTTCAGCATCTATTGATATGATCATATGATTTTTATCTTTCTTTTTGTTTATGTGGTGTATCACACTTATTGATTTGCGAATATTGTAACATCCTTGTATGCCTAGGGTGAAACCCATTTGGTCATGATGAATAATTTTTTTGATGTATTGCTGGATCCAATTTGCTAATATTTTATTAAGGATTTTAGCATCTGTGTTCATAAGGGATATTGGCCTGTAGTTTTCTTTCTTTGTAGTGTCTTTATCTGGCTTTGGAATTAGGATTATGCTGGCCTAACTCATAAAATGAGTTTGGCAGTGTCTCTTCTTCTTGGATTTTTTGAAATAGTTTGAGGAGAATAGGTATTAGATCTTCTTTGTATGTTCAGTAAAACTCCCCCGTGAAGCCATTTAGGCCTGGGCTTTTGTTTGCTGGAAGTTTCTTGATTACATCTTCAATTTCCTTTGTTGTTATTGGTCTGTTCAAGTTTTCTATCTCTTCCTGATTCAGTTTTGGGAGGCCGTGTGTTTCTAGAAATTTGTCCATTTCTCCTAGATTGTCCAGTTTGTTGGCATATACTTGTTCATAGTATGTTTCAATGATTCTTTGTATTTCTGTGGTGTCAGTTGTTACTTCTCTTTCATTTCTGATTTTGTTTATTTGGTTTCTCTCTTTTTGTTCCTTGGGGAGTGTGGCTAAAGGTCCATCATTCTTGTTTATCTTTACAAAGAACCAGATTTTTGTTTCATTGATCTTTTGAATTGTTTTTTTTTTTAGTCTCTATGTCATTTATTTCTGCTCTGACCTTTACTATTTACTTCCTCCTACTAGTTCTGTATTTTTCTTTTTGTTTACTTTCTAGTTCTTTAAGTTGTAGGGTTAGAAAGTCAATAAGGAAATTTTCTTGTTTTTGAGGTAGTCCTGTAGTGCTATAAAGTTCCCTCAGAACTGCTTTCCCTGTGTCCCATAGATTTTGTGTTGTCATGTGTTCATTTTCATTGAACTTCCAGGAATTTTTAAATTTCTTTCTTGATCTCGTTAGTAACCCTGTATTTGGTGCATATATGTTTACCAAGGTTATATCCTCTTGTTGGATTGCTCCTTTAAATATTATGTAGTGACCTTCTCTGTCTCTTATTATGGCCCTTGTTTTGAAGTCTATCTTGTCAGATATGAGTATTGCTACATCAGCTTTTTTTTCATTTCCATTTGCTTGAAAAAATTTTTTCCATGCCTATACTTTCATCCTGTGTGAGTCTTTTGTTGTAAGATGGGTCTCTTGTTGACAGCATATATATGGGTCATGTTTTCTTATCCAATCAGCTACCCTATGTCTTTTTATTGGAGCATTTAAGCCATTTACATTTAAGGTAATTATTGATAGATAGTAATTAGTTGCCATTTTAATTTTATGCCTGTGTTCCTCTCTCTCTCTCTGTTTCTTCTACTTTTTACAACAGTCCCTTCAGCATTTCTTGCAGTGCTGGTTTGGTCGTGGTAAATTCCTTTAGCTTTTTTTTTTTTTTTTAAGTCTGTGAAGCTCTTTATTTCTCCTTCAATTTTGAATGATAGACTTGCTGGATAGACTAGTCTTGGATTCAGACCCTTGCCTTGCATTACTTTGTACACTTCATACCAATTCCTTCTGGCTTGCATTGTTTCTATTGAGAAGTCAGCTGACATAGTGGGAGCTCCCTTGTAGGTAACTTTCTGTCTCTCACTTACTTCCTTTAAGATTCTTTGTCTTGCCCTGGCCGGTTTGGCTCAGCGGTTAGAGCATCAGCCTGCGGTCTGGAGAGACCCGGGTTCGGTTCCCGCTAAGGGCACGTACCTTGGTTGCAGTTTGTCCCCAGCCCTGGTTGGGTCGTGTGGGTGGCAACCACTCGATGTGTCGCTTTCACGTCGATGTTTCTCTCTCTCTCTCCTCCTCCCACTCTATCTGAACAAAATATCGAAAAATGTCCTCGGGTGAGGATAAAAAAAAAAAAAAGATTCTTTGTCTTTAATGTTTGCCATTTTTATTATGATGTGTCTAGCTGTGGGTCTTCTGGGGTTCATCTTGCTTGAGACTTTGTATTTCCTGAACTTGTGTGACTTTTTCCTTCACCAGTTTAGGGAAGTTTTCTGTCATTATTTCTTCAAACAGGTTCTCTATTCCTTTCTCTGATTCTTCTCCTTCCGGTATCCCTATAATGCGAATGTTGTTATGTTTTGTATTGTCCCACAGCTTCCTTAAACTTTCCTCCTGCTTTTTAAATTATTTTTTCAATTTGCTGCTCTATTTGAGTGTTTTTCTCTACTTTGTCTTCTAAGTCACTGATTCAGTCTTCAGCTTCTTCTAATCTACTATTAAACCCTTCAAAGGTATTTTTCATAACAGCTATGTCATTCTTTAACTAATCTTGATTTTTATGCATAGCTTCTACCTCTTTATGCGTACCTTCTACTTCTTTTTTTAAGCTGAAGTAGTTCCCAGTGAGCTCTTCATAATTCTTATTAAGTTGCTTGTAGTTCTCACCAAATTGTTTAAGCACCCTTAAAATCATTGCTTTGAATTCTTTATTTGACAAGTTGCTGTCTTCCATTTTCTGTAGTTTCTTTTCTGGTGATTCCTCTTTTTCTTTCTTTTGAGTGTTGTTTCTTTGTCTCCCCATTTTAGCCATCTGGTAGCTAGCTCTAAGCCTGCTGAGGGATGTTTGGATGTGTATGCAGCTCACTGTATATCAAATAAGACTACTGTGCCTCCCAGACTGTTTTGTTGCGTATCGCCTCTTGCCTGCTGTGGATCCTGGAGGATTGACTACTGGGGGCTGGTATTGGTGTGTCCTGGTAAGTGCTGCTGCTGAATCATGTGGGCCTCCTCTGGAACTGTGTTCCCAGTGGGTCGCTGTTGCCACCTGAAGCTCTATAGCTCAGGTCCTGTTAGAGCCGCGCTCCCTGTCCATACCGTGGGCAACTGGATTGCACAGTCCCTTTGGAGACCAGACTCCACACCTATCTTGTGGGCTGCTGGGTTGCACAGGGCTCTCTGGTGCCTCAGTACCCCGCAGATCTGGCGAATAACTGGAAAGCACAGTCCCTTTTGAGACGTGGCTCTATGCCTACCTTGTGCGCAGCTGGGTCGCACAGGCCTCTCTGGTGCCCCTGCATCCTGCAGGTCCTGCAGGCGGGCAGCTGGATAGCACCAGTCCCTCTTGGGCTCTGGCTTTCCACCACTCTTGTGGGCTGCTGGGTAGCTCAGGCCTCTGTGGAGCTCCAGGTCCTGCTGCTGGCATCTGGGGAGTGCTGCTGCCCTGTGGGGCTCAACTCTTGCTTAGCCTTTGCTGTAGTTTTGGGGGATGGGTCTCAGCTGCTGGTCTGTGGTTCTGTTGCCTGGGGATGGATGTCTGCTCCCCAGCCTCTGTTGCTGGGAGTATATCTTACTCTGATTGGGCTACTACTGTGGGGATGGTGCTGGGCTCCGGCCATCCGCGTCTTCCGCAACCAGCACCTTGGCAGCTCCACTACTGTGCACTGGTCTGTGTTGACATAGGGTGTACACTGGTCCGATGGTGCCAGGTGCACTGGTGGGCTCAGGTTGCTGGGCCCTAGCTGCTCCCACTGCCTCTTCTCAGGGAAGACCCAGGATCTTCCAAAATGATGGGACCTTTCTGGGGTGCAGGAAGAAGTGCCTTGGAGAGCCGCTTACTGGGGTAGCCGGCTGCTCCTGTCCACAGCACAGGAACCTTCTGCTCCATGTCTCTGCACTGCATGAGTATGGTAATCCACCTTCACGTCCACTCACACTCTCTCACACACTAGTTCACTCTCTCAGGCACTCACCCTCTCTCTGGTCCTGCCTGCCGCCATCTTTTTTCCTCTACATTTCTACTTCATACATTTGTGAAGGTGGATTTGGAGAAGTTATTACCAGGTCTGAGAAGCTGTGCAGTGCCCAACTTAATTAATTAGTTAAAAATTAATTAAATAATTTCAATATTTAAGAATGAAATAAAATATTATTTCCCCCACTTTACATGAATTTTCAAATGCTACTAAGTTGTTAGGCTATAAATAAATGTTTATTAAATTGTGTGGGTGCTCTATGTTCATAGCAGCACTATTTACAATAGCTAAGATCTGGAACAACTCAAGTGTCCATCAGTAGATGAGTGGATAAAAAAGCTGTGGTACATATACACAATGGAGTACTATGCAGATGTAAGAAAGAAAGATCTCTTATCAATTTAGATGACATGGAGGGACCTGGAGAGTATTATGCTAAGTGAAACAAGCCAAGCAGAGAAAGACAAATATCACATGATCTCACTTACTTGTGGAATATAATGAACCAAACAAACTGATGAACAAAATTGACCTAGAGACATAAAGGTAGGGTACAGACTGACAAACCTCAGAAGAGAGGGTGCTGAGGGGAAGAGATAAACCACAGAACTTATATACATGTATGCATAACCAATGGACATAGACAACAAAGCTGGGGATAGAGTGGGAGGGATGGGGAGGAGGGTGTTAATGGGGGGAAAAGAGAAACATCTGTAACAAAAACAATTAATAAAAATAAAAAAGAAATTGTGTGGGTACAACTACCTTATAAACTGAATTGTTAGGTATTCTTTTGGTTTAAGGGTGCTGTTAAAAAATTACTTAGAGAACCTGAAAACCAAGAACATTTGGGAATTTTCTTCTCCAAGATAAAAGTGCAAAGACCTTATTGGATGGAGCAGACATACGTCCAGTTTACATATGCATAAAATGGAGGGAAACACAGTCACTTGTGGAATCTTGGTGTAGAGGACATGGGCTTTGGAATAACCGTCTACATAGTTACATGCAGCTCATTCAGAAATATTTATTTATGTGGCTCCAATAAGATCCTATGTGAATTATAGAAATGGAATATTTTTTCTTTTAGTTCACTGCGGTGGTATAGGTGCCTATTTTTGTACACCCAAAGATAAATTAATGGTCATTTTGCTCACTATAAAGAGAACTGAGAGAAATGTGTAAATATACATTTTATTTTAAAAGTATTACATCTTTTGGTAGAGAAATGTTTCAGAATTATTTTAACATAAACTTGTTTTTTTTGTGTGTGTGTGTTTGTTTTTAGGCTTGAATGAATCTACTTATTGCTAAGGTCACTCATTTCAATATCCACTTTGAAAATTTTTCCAGAAATGATTGCAGCATGAGTATAAATTGAAATTTGTTTTTAAATTTCATAAACAGAAAATTTTTCCTGCTAATCATTGTTAGTTACATTTTATTAATGTTTACTTTATATCCAGTGGCAAGGGCACATTTTATTCTTAATGTTAATACTTTTAAGAAATCTAGTATTTATATTAAAATTTGATTTAAAACATAGATTCATTATTTTAAATAATAAATAACAGATTGCATATCATGACAAATTGAAAATATTTAAGTAAATGTCTATTAACATTAACAAGGTTACACCAAGACATTCTTATTGATAATTCATACTTATTATTGTTAGCTGTCAAGCTTAGTAAGTTGCAGACAGGAAGATATAATTCCTTTCTTTAATATAATAAAGCAGACATAAGAATTAGGTTATGAAAAGACAGGGAGATGCTGAACATCTAGCCAAATACAATTGAGCTGAAATTTTTCTTTTTTATCCATTTAATTCTGTGGGCTATGTTCATGGCAGCTTCATATAAGAAGACAATTTTAAGCAGTTAAAAAAAGGATTTGCAGGGGAATTGCATTCTCAGAAAGGATGGGGGGAAAAAGAAGCTGACCTTGTGATGGGCAAGGGGAAATTTTTCTAGACACAAGATATGTCTGAAGGAAATAGAAAATATTGAGGATGGACGATACTCTAGAAATTTTACCCAACCCTTTAATTTAAAGGTGAGCCGTCTATGTCCCAGCGAGGTTAAGGAAATTATTTTTGATCGCATGACTATTGATTAGCTGAGCATCTATTACAGAGTAGAGCTTCTGCATGGAAACATGCTTTCCCATGACATTGTGCTCCAGGGAATAATTCCATGTTAATCGTGTACGTAATACTTATTTGCAATACAGCAAACCACTCACATAGTGACTTTAATTAATCAGGTTGTTTTTCTCTGTGTTTTTAGGACATTTGAAGACAATTACAAGAGGCAGGCAGGAAACGTGTTTCAATGGAAATAACATGGGCGTAGGGGTTAGGACTGGAATTCTGACTAATATTTATCAGCTTCATGACCTTGGATAAGATCTTTGTGTAAGACTTTTCATATTTATAAAATTGGAAAAATACGTCCTATTGTGGCATTGTAAAGATTGCATGAAGTGTCCTGGCCTGTGTGGCTCAGTTGGTTAAGCGTTGTCCCATGCACCAAAGGGTTGCCAGTTTGATTCCCAGTCAGGGCACATGCCCAGGTTCTGGGCTTGATCCCTGGTGGGGGTGTGCAGGAGGCAGCCGATTGATGTTGCACTCTCACATCAATGTTTCTCTCTCTCTCCCTCTCCCCCCTTCCTCTCTCTCTAAGAATTAATAAAATATTTCTTTAAAAAAAAGATTACATGAAGCAACAAGTAAACAGACCCTGTTCTATACTAGATTCTCAACAAATGCTACTTTTACTTAAGTATATTTGGAAGGGTAAGGTTTGGAAATAATTTGGAAAGCAAAGATTTGGGTGGAAAGAAGGTTTTAGGGAAATGATTAAAGGCTACAGTGGGCCACATGAGAAAACATTGTTATGATTGGACGTATAAAGACAATATTGTGTTCTACAAAAATGCATAGAGAAGGGCACGATAATCTTTCCAAGTAATATGCACCTAATACCTGACAAAGAATCACAGCTTGAAAAAGTGTGTAGAGAGCAACGATGCTGAGGACAAAGAGGCTGGGAATTGTAGGTGACATTGACTTGCAGGGTCTTGCCTCAGAGGAGAATGAGTTTCTTTAGTGTTGGTTGAGAGTGCAAAGCCACTTAGAGCCACTTAAAGCTGGGTAAGGAAGAGAGTATTGTCTGCTGCCAAAGGCACTACAAGACATCCATTACTTTCCTTCTTTCTCACTTTCTTGAATATGGTGGAATCAAAACAAAGCAGTCATCTGCTAATTAGTAAGTTTCTTTCTCTTACAAAGTCTACTAAGTGTTGCACTGACTTTGTTTTTCTCTATTTCCTCCTTGCCCCTGCCCAATTCTTGTTTTGGTTAACAAGTCCCCTATCACTTTAGGATGGTTTTGTGATAAAATATAACCATCAAATTATGAGTTGCATTACCTTCCATGTGCCCTTTTATATATATAAAAAAGTAGTTGATTCTTCTCATTTTGATATTTTCTATACTACTTAGTTTCATTCCCAAAATTATGCAAGAATATAAAGGACAGTATAGCCACCATATTTGTTCACAATCTTTCACTGAGAATATGAAAAAGTGGCAGATGTAGAAAGATCTCATTCAGGGAACATGGGCATAAGATTAACTTTTAGGTGAGGAATTTTCTAGATTAGGGATCCAGAAAAACTTGCCCCAGTTAAGAGTTCACCAGCTACTTTAGAGAACTTGCTTTAATCGCGCATGTACAGTCCCTGTGAGTTGCCAGATTTCTGTCAAGATTGACTGCAGGGAGAGAGTTCTTCAGTCACATGATGTCAGGAAAGAACTCCGCTCCAGGGAACACTTATGCAGATGTTGCAGGTTTTCTTGCTGGAGACTTAGGTGGATGAAAACAAATTAGGAAAGTGTTTGGAGCTCTGAATTATAAAGAATTTGGGGAGTGAGGGCTGATTGTAGCTTTTACTTAAATTTGACAGAGGTGAATTTTCCTTAACTACTCTGGGAAAAATGAAAATCAAAGGAGGCAAAGTAAGTGACAGGAGTTTATAAATAGCAATGCTGTAGATGAAGGTAAGGCATACACACCAATAGTTATTTTATGTTTAAAGAGGAAATAGTCACCATCTTTATCAAGGTGGAGAAACTACTCTCTTAAGGAGTCCTTCCCAATGCTTGATCAATCTGAAGTGAGTCCTCACCGACTTCACAAAGTACCTTCTTGCACTTCCCTTTCCAACAGGAGACTGGGCTGTGAGAAACTTATTGAAGCACAATACACACAGCAGGACTGGATTTGTGGGCATGCATAGACAAGTTTCTTTTTCTAACATCTGAGCAGAAACTCTTCATTTTCCTGAAGTATCTGGGTTCCTTTTACTAGCTCTAAGGCTTTAAAAATTTTTTAAAATAGAGAATAGGTTATTCCTATTGTCTTCCTTTAAAAATGTTAATTCAAATATAGAACACAGCACTCTTCATATTGAGAGCCTTTGAACTCAGCTCCTGAATAGAAATACAAAGGAAATCCTTGAAAGTAATATGGATGATAGACTATATCTAGGTCTTCATTTGTTTATAGTTTAAAAATCAGTGGGAAAATCATGATCAAAAGCAGGCTAATTCATAGCAGGAAAACTCTAGTACCACTTCACTTGGCTAAATTCCCTAAAGAGTCTTTGATTCAAATGGTTCACACAAAACAAAAATGTCTGGTAGGTTCAGAGTTCTTTCTGGCAATAAACCTCCAGTATAAACAGGAAGACCCTTGGACCTCTTGTAAATTTTAGAAACAAATTGTACTCATTACTCAGCACTCAGTCGTTTTGACTTTGAGACAAGAGTCAGAGTGATTAGTAAAAGTTGGAGTTTTAAGTTCAATGCAGAGGTTATTTACCATTACCACAACAGAAAGTGTATGTGTGTGTGTGTGTGTGTGTGTGCATCAGCAATTTTATTAAAATGTGAAGGGTGTAATGCTATTTAGTATCCTTATTAGGTATGACTCTAAAGAACTTGACAATTACATCATCATTACTAAAGATAAGAACTCCAACCTATTATGCTGTGATCAACACTGCAGAGCAAGAATATTAGACAGTTTCCCCAAAGTTGGAATAATGTAATTTTCAAAGGAACCATCCATTATATTTCAGAAAAAAGGCCAGTGGAACCTTTTAGCAGAATTGATGACTATTCTTTATGATAAAAAGTATAATTGTGTCTAATTTCCAGTGGAAACAAATGCATACAGAATTAAGTAATGTAGTGGAGAAATTGACAGTATATAACCACACAACCAAAATAATAATAATAATAATTTTAAAAGAGAGTCCTGAATTTCCTCTGCTAAGTAGAGAAACTATGCAGTTAGAAACTTACTCAACAGGATGAGAAAGAATGATAGTACACATTTTTAGTATCTTTTCTAATTAATTTTTTTTTCTTTATTGATTTTAGAGAGCAAATGAGAGAAAGAGAGAGACAGGAGCATCCATGAGAAAAACATCAATTGGCTGCCTTCTGCATGCCCCCCACTGGGGTTTGGGCCCACAACCTGGGCATGTGTCCTGACCAGTAATCGAGCAGGCAACCTCTTGATGCATGGGTGGACACTCAACTACTGACCCACACTGGTCAGACTTAATATCTTTTTAAAAGAGGTTTTTTTTTTTTTCAATCCTCATCCAAGAATATGTTTATTGATTTTAGAGAGTGAGAGAAACATAGAACCCACAACGTAAGTATGTGTCATGACCTGAACTGAACCCACAACCCTTTGGTGTAGGGGACAATGCTTCAATCAACTGAGCCACACGGGCCAGGGTAACATTTTTCATATGTTTAACGCCTATTTAAAATCTGAGAATTAGGCATGTTTCTGAATCAATTTGAGTGGATTTTCCAGAATATAAAAGGAAAACTCAAACAGTATTTATATTTATTTGGGCCATCAAAAACAATTGGGAATATATTTAAAAGCAAATTGGGGTTGGGATAAGAACACAGGTGTGTGTGTGTGTGTGTGTGTGTGTGTGTGTGTGTGTGTTTCTTCTTAAATAAACACAATCCACAAACCCATCTGCCTTCACCAGTCCTTAAAACAAAACAAAACAAAAACGCTCTGGCCTCAGTATCATTAGGAAGATAAAGCCAGAGCCCCTGAACTTTTCTTTCCTGGGAAGGTAAAGTGGGGAGGGTGGTTCATCTGCTTTGCTGCCAAGGAAGCATAGCCTAGGACCCCCTCTTCCAGGACAATCTTTGCTCCTCCTTTCCACTCCTTCCCCTAATGCCAGAACAAATCTCCGGCTCTTCTGGAGCTAAAGCAAGCACAGTGGGGCCGGGGGTTTAGAGCAGCTGCTGGTTTGCCAGAAGGCAAGGTTTGGAATGAAGCAGCTCTCAGCAAGAGCTGTGCTCGCGCTGTGGCTATTCTGTTCTCGGGTTTGGAAAGCCTTTCTTCCACCCCCCTTAGCTTTCCCGGCAGCAACTGCAACCAAGTGCAAATAGATCGTGTGTTTGGCGCAAAGAGCCTGGGGAATGAGGGGCGTGGAATCATTCTCTGGTTTTCCCCCAGCCAGGTCCTAGGTAGTGGAATCTGCAGAACTGTCCCCCAAGTCCGCGACGCCGCAAACACGGCTGCAGGTGGCAAGCGGAGCTGTCCAGCATTAGTGCGGACCCAGCGGGAGCCAGGAGCCCTGCGCGCCCAGCAGGGCTAACGCTCAGCAGCAGCGCTCTCGCCCGAGCAGACGCTGTCCTCATTCAGTGCCGCTAGGAGCCAGCCCAAGCGGCCTCCTGAAGCGGAGAACACTCGTCCCCACGAGCTGCTTCAGCAGGATAGGTACCAACATGTTGCCCCTTCCTTTCTCCTTGTAAGTGTCTCCTCTGGAACGGGTGGGCTGGACCGGTTGACCTTTCCCCCAAGCCTCAGAACTTCCTAAATAAACTCGAAGCAAGGCGGGGAAATGACAAATATGGACCCTAACCCCTCATTTGGAGCTCTCAGGCTTTCCCGAGGAGGATCCCCTCCTTTCAGCGCCCGCCGACCGGTCTGCTCCGCAGCTGCCTCTCCCGCGGGCGAGGGGGAGGGCATCTGGGGTTAGGGCCCTTTGATCGGATCCAAGCTACAGTGCAATCTTCCTCCTCTTCCGAAAAGGTGGGAGCGGGGAGGGCGCGCAGAGGACGGTAACGAAGTGTCCTCGTTGCTCCTGAAACGTGCGACAAGCGAGACAGACTCCCAATGAGTATGATGGCGCCACGTGATACAGGCGGAGGGAGAGTATGGGGCGGGGGGTGGATAAAGGGAGACGGAGGGAGGCGGGCTGCAAAGAGAGAGAGGAGGAGGGAGAGAGGGAAAGGGAGGCGAGATAGGCGCGCAGGCGGTGGAAGTATCTGCCTCCCGACCGCACGGGCCGCAGCCCTCCCCGCCGCGCCGCCCGCGGTCACACAATCGGAGCCTCCGGGCGAGCCGGAGCGCGGTGCACAGCGACGCGCCGAGGCGGGCGCTGAGGCGGAGCCGCGTGAGCAGCAGCAGAGGCGGCGGCGGCCCCCAGCCAAGCCCGGCGCCGCCGCCGAGCCCGGGCCCCAAGGTGCGGCGGCGCCCAAGTTCCCGCCATGAGCAACGGGCTCTGGCGACTCCGCGGCTTCGGAGACTCCCTCCCGGCTCCGCGTGATCGCAGCGCCCCGCGGCCCCAACGCGCCTAACGCAGCCGCTCGCCGGTCCCGCCGCCGCCACTGCCGCCCCCGTTCCGGCTGCCGCCGCCTCGGCCGCTTCAGCGCCGACAGCAGCATGTCTCGAAGGAAGATTTCGTCCGAGTCCTTCAGCTCCCTGGGCTCCGACTACCTGGAGACCAGCCCCGAGGAGGAGGGGGAATGCCCTCTGTCCAGGCTCTGCTGGAACGGCAGCCGGAGCCCGCCCGGGCAGCCCGAGCCCAGCGCGGCCACCGCCGCCTCCTCGGCCCCGGCCCTGGCTGCCTCCGCTGTCGCCGCCGCCGCTACCGCCGGGACCAGGAGGGCGCAGCGCCGGAGGCGGGTCAACCTGGACTCTCTGGGTGAGAGCATCAGCCGCTTGACCGCACCCTCGGTGAGCCGGGGCGGAAGGAGGGCCGGCGTGTCGGGAGAGAGGACGGGGATTGGGAAAGTTGGAGCCGGGCGTGCGCGCAAAACCAGACCGCTGGGGGGCAGCCCGACCGCTGGGGGGCGGCCCGGTCTCACCCTGCCTGGCCTCGGATTCTCCGGGGCTCGGGCTCCGGAAGAGACCCAGACCCCTGGGCTCTGGGGGAAGGGGCCCAGAGTACGCTAAAGTAGTAAGACTCCGCTCTCCCGGGGCTCCTGATTCGAGAGGCTCCCTGCCCACCTCCAGCCCCTGACCGCCCCAGTGCTCTTTCACACTCACCTGTTCCCCCCACCCCCACAAAACTTTGTCAGGCGTCGTGTTCCGCAGTTTATATTTCCATGTCTTTAATCTCTGTTCTACCAGAGGGTCACCTATCCCTTCCAGGAAACATTTTCTCTCCTTTTTTCCCACACTCTTGGTTTTAGCGTGACCTCCTCAGACATTTTTGAATTCCACAGGCTGACTTCATTCTGTGTTGTATCCCTTTTCTCCAATCTCCAGAAACTGGATGTCAGATACTTGAATTGCCTTCTGATGAAAAACCCTCTACTCTCTTTTCTCCCCCATCCTTTTCTGTTATTCACTGAGCGTGATTGACTCAACCTTCTTCTCTGGGCAACCCTGGTGTCTGGTTTTCTAAACCTCTTTGGTATTTCTTGCACCCGTACCTCAAACCTTCAGTCTGTTTTCCCTGAATTTTTCAAGTGCTTTCTCATTCATTGTGTGTGTGTGTGTGCTTTCCTTTTATCAAGACCTTCATAAATACCTGTTGAGTGAGCAAATGCCTTCCTAGCCCTCTAAACTCATACTGGGATGACTGTATCAGTAGTTATAGGTGTATGCCAGACTCCTCTGGTTCTAGGCATCCTTCCAAACACTTCTGCTCATTCCTGCTCAGGCATTTCAGCCACCTTTGACGTGGACCATTTGCAGGAAATGCCAGACCTGTATTTTAGTTTTTGTATGACCTCTGTTTCGAAGGAATCCACACCGTTGCAGACAGAATCAGAAGGAGATGCAGTGTCAAACCTCCATCCACCTTTTATTCTCACCCTGACCTTGGATACAAGGACTTCAACTCCTGACAACAGTTTTATCCACTCTCCCTTGGGCCTTCTACTTCTTTGAAATTTCCAAAATGAATTTGAACTTTGATCTTGTTTGACTACTCTTGAGTCTCTTTTGGAAAATACTCTTGCAGTTGTTGGTAGGAGGGACCTGAGGAGTGGAATCCTGAGGGACTGGGTACTGATACTGGGTAGTCCTGCAAATATCCTGGTGGTCCTTGCATTATTGGGACATGATCTTTTCTTTTAACAATGAAACTACTCTTTGGTCATCTTTCTTTTGTTGTATATTTTCCCTTTAGTTTTCCTTTCTGCTACCTTTTTCATTGACAACCTAAGAAACAAAACTCAGAGTGGGTTGGCTACTATTTGCTACTCTTTACTGTAAATATTTCCCAGGAAGCATAATTTTAGGAACTATTTGACATTGTAAGTTTTGACCATGAGTCTTTATTAAAGGAGTCCGTAATCCTGTGCATCTGTGGTTTTGTGTCAGTATCGAAAGCAACATTTACGCAATATACTAATTCTTCAGTACCACAGTCATATCTGAATACAGTGATTTTCTAAAGAGAATGATTTGTTTAGGGGGAACTGTTTTGTGTAATTCTGGAGTTTTCTTTTTGCCTTAGAATCAGAATTTACAAATTTCTAAAAAAGTAGCCACAGTGCTTCTGATAATGCTAATTTAACTTAACACGTTCTCACCAACTTATGTGAGGAGTAGATAAAATAAACAGAGCCTATGTATTTAACACCAGAATAAGAGGGAAGAAACACTGTCTAATGTTTATCCTTATAAGTCAAATTTTAGTGACTCTGACTTTTTGCTAGATAAAAAGAATGTGCCCAGGTAATGGCTTTTAGGATAAGAAATCTGAAGATTATTTTGATGATCTAATAAATGCAACAGCTATATGTACTTTCCATGCTGTAAGTCTTTTCCATTTTGGAAAGTATCTGTGGGTCAGAATGCTGACAACATACTGGTGAATGTAGTGTGAACATTTTTTACATCATAGTGCATGTACAAATAAATTTCATTGGCTAACCATATCACCAATGGACTTAGTAACACAAAGAAAACAGGTTATATTTCAAAGCAGTGACTTGTTTTGGTGGTTACCACCTTTGTTTTATTTGGTAAGCTAGAACATTGCTTCAAAAAGTTCTAGTAGCTTCATTTTTCTACATTGTCAGGATTCTGAACTCTGAAAACACTTGTGAAAACAGATTATATCCTGATTTATAGTAGAACTAAATGATTTAAAAAGAAATCTTTGAGAGTAGTCATTACCAGGGCATTCTTAGATTGGATTTTCTGGTTGTTTTGATTGGTATGAGCTTTCTTGCATTCGTCACAACATAACTTCAGGAAAAACTGTATTTGCTCTGGGAACTCTCTTCTTAGTGGCCTCATCATGGAATGTTGTCTCAATCACTGGAAATTTAGCCTTCATTCAAAATAACTTGCAAGTAGGAAAATGGCAGTTAATTCAATACATACTAGGATATTGCCAAGTAACCAAACTAATTATTTGATCAATGGGATTTTCAAACTCTGGTTTTTGATATTTTAAAAATCATTTTCATATACATTGATGTTGGACATAAAGATTATAACACATTATACTATTTTAATAATAACAATTAATCGAGTAGATGAAATTGAAAAAAATTCCAGAATTCAGCAGACCTTGTGCCTTGGACAACTAAACATTTTTATATTTTTGTACATACCATTTTAACTCTCCAGGATCCTTCTCATTTGTAAGGTATCATACTTAGAGTCCCTCCACATTCTGGGATTCTATGGAGACATAAAATGTATTATCAAGCTTTTGATAAACTGTCACAATGGTGCATGGAAGGAAAATAAGCACATATTATAAGTTTTAAAACTTCAAGGGAAGTAGATTACTTTCTTAAGTAAGGACACCAAAGTCATATTTATTCCACCTAATTATTTAAAGATATTTGAGGACCTACTGTGTGGCAAGTATTGTGCAAAGCACTGGCAATACAATAGCCAGAAAAAAAAATTCCCTGTCTTTGACCTCATGTGATTTTTTAAAATTATAGTCTTTATTTTAATGAAACTGTATTGTGGGAAATCATAAGAACTTTAGTTGTCCTGGGGATGTCTATGGCAAATTGTATTTATTATCCAGTTTGGGTAGTTTTGTTTACTGTGAATCTGTGGAGTGCAGTCACAACAATGAAAACAACCCGGAGGCCCTGACTGAAGATAAATAAATCACTTATTATGTTATTTATTTTGAAATAACTTACTTGGGAACATATATGGAAAAATAGCTGAGGATTATATATTAAGGGTGAATTTAGTAACCCATTTATTTCTATTTTATTCTTACCACTGAGAGTTGCTTAGAACCCTATCACTTTGACATGGGCTTGGGGTTTACTAGAGTCTGCCTGTCAGTGAAGATACTCCAGAAGACCAACTACAGGGCTAGGCTTCCCTGGTGTTCTTGTCAGAGGTAGACTGGCCACTCCACCATTGCAGGTGGCTTTGAAGACTTCAGAAGCTACAGAGAGCAGAATGATAGGAATAGAGGAACAGAACTGGAATGATGACGAGTAAGGGGAGGAAAGCTCCTGACATAGAGAATGGTCCAAGAAAATGAGAGAAGAGTGAGCAAAGAAAAAAATGAAAGGAAGTTTGGATTCCAGTAGCAAAAAAGCAAAAATGGTTTTATTATTTTGGGAAAAGTAGTATATTGATACAAACCTATGAAAAAAGTGAAAGGATATAAAAATACATATTTAGCCTTTCTTGATATTAAATACAATTAGCCCTCTGGCATGTATAAACTAGTAAAATAAAAAAAAAGCCTTGGGAGTGTGAATGTGAATGTAACTAGCATGTAAATAATGAAAAACATACAAAATAGATTTGTGAGGTGGGATATTTGACACGTTTTTGTATTTTAATTGGAATTTTTAAAATCTGGGCTTAATTTAGCTAACAAAGTTCTGAGTAACAGACTCGTTGCAATTGGAAAATTACACAAAATGTATTATAGTAGTTTAATATTTTTATATTTGTAAAGAAAATAGATATTGTAATCTGAAATCAGAGTTTAATGCCCATTTATTGCTTTTCTTTACCTCATCCTTAATCAGTGAGAAATAACGTGGCAGAGTTGAAAGAACAAGTGTTTGGAGTTTGAGTCATGGGTTTGATTAACTCCCTGCTGAGCCCCTTTCTAAATGTGAGACCCTGGGAAAACCAACTCTTATCTTCTTAGAGCCTTAGTTTCCTATTTTGTGAAATAAGAATAATAACAATCTTGTAGATTTGTTGTGAAAGAGGAGCAGTGTACTGTTAAAACTCCGCAAAATTGCCCGGGTGGTGTGGCTCAGTGGATTGAGTGTCCTCTCTTAGACTGAGAGGTCCCCGTTAGATTCCTCATCAGGGCACATGCCCAGGTTTTGGGCTCGATCCCCAGTAGGGGGTATGCAGGAGGCAGCTGATAGATGTTTTCAAATTTCTAAAAAAAAAAAAAAAAAAGTGCTCCTTAAAATCAATAAATGATAGTTTTGGACTGAGATCCATGGATTTTAACCAAATTTGAATACCTCCAAATGATCTAGTTTTTTTCCTCAACACTTTACTTGTTGGTAACCTTAACTTCATAGGTTAACTGATGTCATGTACCTAAGAAATAAGAAAAGTGATAAGAAGTTTGTTTTGTTGGCATAGCCCAGCCAATTCATTTACAAAATTAAAACTGGAGTCTCTTTTTGGCTCCCTGGCTATGACTCGTGTGTGTTGTGTGTACACAGGCGTATGTAATCATTGCACATTCAAACATTTCTATCAAACTGCAGAGTGCTATGTGGACATATGAAACCCACTTTTATACATTTTATAAGAATACAAGGATATATATGTTTGGTAGAATGAAGGTTATTTTACAACAAATTACTTTTAAACTAGAAAAAAAAGATTAAGTGAAAGAGAAATTGCTTATTTCATTTGCCTGAGAAATGCCATCCATTGCATTCAAATTAATTTGTACATGTGTTCAAAGGTTTGGGCAGTGAGATGCAACAATTACCCAGCTAATGGCATTTATGTTTTGTGTACAGCACTCTATTTTTGTTTGGCTACCAGCTCAATTGTTAGATCTTCATTTTAAAGCTAAATTTTGACAATGAAAAATAGTATCCATGATTATTAATTAGTAAGTAGAGGTGATGAGTGATTACATATTCCTGTTTAGTCATAATTTACCTACTTTGAAGGACTCTGAGCTGAGTGGGAAGCGAACTTGAGTGCTGTTTTATCTTTTCTCCTCTGTATCATTCACCTTTGTTTTGTCATGTTGCTTCTGTCATATGGAGCTTAAGGTAAAATTAAAAAAAATATATATTTTATTGAATACGATAGTAAAATAAATGCATTATTTCCAGATGTATGCATTGTTCACCATGAGTTAGCAAGAAGATATAATGCTGCCTTTTGAGACTCATCTAGAAAGAAAAAAATATGAAGTAGCATAAGCAGGGAGAATATTTATTTGCAAGGGCTATCGGTGAGCAGGTTGTCTCTGTTGGTCCTTGTTTGATACATGAACCAGTGGTGGAGCTCAAACTTTAAGGTTTCTATTTTAAAATCCTGACTCTAACCTCAACACTATTATGTTTATGTCATATTTAGCACAGTACCTAATGGATACTCAAATGCTCAGAATAGATGAATGGATGTTTTTGTTTAATTATCTAATTACATTATTTTGTTTTATGTTTGATGTTTTTTGTGTTCTATTTGGTTCTGTCAAACAACATATTTAGATTTTATTTCCACTCTGTGAGAGATGCCTGCAAGTATGCAAATCTGTTTGAATTTTCTTACACCTGCCATTTAAAGAAAAACTTCTGAATGAAGCTGTACTAAGAGCAGAAGGGTTTGTATCCTCTTTCTGGTTTTCGTGAGGTGGCCTGTTGATGTTTTAAGTTAGGTACATGTTAAAACAATAATGAGGTATCACGTCACACCTGTCAGAATGGCTGCCATCAACAAATCATCAAACAACAAGTGTTGGTGAGGATGTGGAGAAAAGGGGACTCTAGTACACTGCTGGTGGGAATGCAGACTGGTGCAGCCACTATGGAAAACAATATAGTGTTACCACTAAAGGTTAAAAGTTGAACTGCCATTTGACCCAGTGATCCCACTTCTAGTAATGTAGCCTAAGAAACCTGAAACACCAACCAGAAAGAATATATGTACCCCTATGTTCATAGCAGCACTATTTATAATAGCTAAGATCTGGAAACAAGCCAACTGTCCATCAGTAGATGAGTGGATAAAAAAGCTGTGGTACATGTACACAGTGGAATACTATGCAGCTGTAAGAAAGAAAGATCTCTTATCCTTTGAGATGACATAGAAGGACCTGGAGAGTATTATGCTGAGGAAAACAAGCCAAGCAGAGAAAGACAATATCACATAATCTCACTTATTTGTGGAATATCATGAATGAAACAAACTGATGAACAAAATTGACCCAGAGAGATAGAGATGGGGTACAGACTGACAAGCCTCAGAGGAGGGGGGTTAGGGAGGAAGAGAAAAACCACAGAACTTATATGCATGTATGCATGACCAATGGCCATAGACAACAAAGCTGGGGATGGGGTGGGGGGGATGAGGAGGAGGGTGTCAATGGGGGAAAAGGATAAATATCTGTAACAAAAACAAATTAATAAAAAAGTAAAAACATTAAAAAAAAAAAAGAAATTAGGTACATGAAATGAATCTCCTCCAATCTCCTCCAGTCCCCAGTCTGCTTATATTTTTTGCACAACTCTCAAATGAGAAAGAAATGTTTGTTAGCAAGTGGGCTACTGACAAAAATGCACTGCTAGGAGATAGAATGACAACCTTGCTCCTCAAATATCACTTCAGGACAGAATCTGAAGATCTAGAATTATGTTCTGTAAGCTCAGAGCACCTCATCGAAAATTCCAGCCTAGGGTGATTTGGGAAGTAGGGGAGCTGGAAATATCTCCGAAGGCTGGAGATTTTGGGGGGGCTGTTGTGGGGAGTTGAGAAATAGTGGACATTCTTACAAAAAGATCAGTGAGAAAATCACTCCTTAGTACAGGCTTGATTTGAGACTTTTTAAACAGTTCTTTATTTAAGCTACTGGTTAGCAAACTTCAGTGAATGTAAAAAATACCTGAAGAAAATGGTGAGAATACAAATCCCTTGGCCTCCCCTTCAGTGGGCCTGTTCTGATAGCTCTAGGGAGGGATCTGGACTTTATATTTTAAACAAAACTTAAGATAGTTGCTGGACACACCAAAGATGTGCCTAAAGGTGACAGAATTCCACACCTTCAGGATCATTAACTTAGACTCAGTGAGCTCTGCAGACTGAATTTTTGAAAAGAATGATCCTGAATGCAACTCACTATTTATAGGTGAATTTTGGCATTAATAGGGACAGAATAAAGGTGGTGACTTGGAGCCACATCCTATTTTGTGTTCAAAATAATTTTGTTGGTTGTGTGGTAGGGTATTTGAGATTTTGTAGTTGTAATTATTTGTGGATTCTCTCGCCATTTTTCCTGAGGATGCTTTGTTAGCTCCCCTAAGTTTATGTTCAGGGTTACGTCATTGCTATAAGTGTGCTATGGCCCCTTTCCTCAAATAAAGAAATAGCTATTCATAAATGTGGAGGATGGCAGAGGAGAAGGGAGCAGGGTTGTCTTGAGGGTTAGTTGGACAGTACCATTAGCTTTTCTGGTTTTCAGAGACAGATTGACTTGGCACTTCTCAAATGCTCCATCTACTGGTTTATTTTGGAGCAATGCCTTGCTGATATGCCTAGGAAAATTTATTTTTAAAAGGTGAAGGGAGAAAGAAACAGATTTGGATGCCAGAAAAAATTTCTTTCCTAGAAAGGAAACAGTAGGAGGTTTAGATATTAGATGTATAGACCTACCTATCAAACCATACTAAAGTATAATACTGGTTGCTAATCTCAACATCCTTAGCCAGTTAGCTTTTCTCTCATTCAGTGGATAAGTTGAACTCCCCAAATAAATGAAAAAGTCAACATTTGAAGAATTTACATTTGCAGAGAACTCTAGAACCAGTCTATCATGAGAGGAGGCTGTCTGTATAAGTCCTGGTATTACCTTAATTGCAAATTCTTGAAGTCCCTTGACTCCTTTTCCATTCACTGTACTACATTTGTTATGTGTGAGTCTGCTGTGCCAAGTGGAAGAAATAAAAATGTTCAGAAACATGCTTTCATTCCTTGTTGCTTTATGCCTATGTTTCTTCATGCATGAACCCTCCAACATTGGGGGAGAATGATTTTTCTAATTCTTTTTGTGCACCCACACATGCACACATAAACACACATATCCATTCTGTTTTCTGTTACTGCACTTCCCCCCTACAGAATACTAAGTTATTGCTCACATCTCTCTGTTAGGACTTACTGTGTTATACTGTGATTTTGGTTTGTTCTGCCTCCTTAAGACAGATTTATGTATGTCCATATCTACTAGAAAGTCTGATATATAAAGACACTCAATAAATGTTTTTTAGGAGAACGAATAAATGAGTGAATAACTCCTTGTGTGGTTTGTGATGCTTTGGTAACACTCTGTAGGCTATGATTTGGTGCTGCCATATTTAGTTGATTATTTTAATTGTTATGTTTGTAGCTTTTTCTTAGGCACAAATAAGAGTAAATATAGTTGCAACATTATTTTTTAGAATGCTTTAGGGTTTTCAAAACCCTCCCATGTTGGGTATTTTATTGGAGCTTCTAGATTTTATGCCGGTTATCTCTAATTTTAGTTAGTATGATTGTCTTAAAATGCTTGTAGTCACAGTAACTATTCAGGGATGCATGTGTGCTGACACTTAGAAGTGCATACTAGCTCTCAAAGAGATATGTATCTCTTTAAGATAGAGAGATGTCATTATCTACCATGCTGCTCTGTTTATTATTATTTTAATGTATAAGAAATCTTGTGTAATCACATTTTATTGTTAAAAATCTCAACAAACTAGCACATCTACATATCTATTCTCAACTAATCATTATAGATATAATAATGGTACTGGAGGGATAGAGTCCTTGGGAAGAATGATACAATTAGAAAGAATTGATTTAAAAAATGGGGAGGAAAAGTGACCAGGAATAGGTAGAAGTACTGTTGGGTATTTTTTTGAGGGGCTGGCTGAGGTTGAAGATAATTTTGTAGACTAAATGGAGGGGATGACTTAGAGAGGTATAAAGTGGTATTCATTTTATATGAAATGGCCTGTAGGTCAATTTGAACTTGAGGTGTTTGGGGGAAATCTATTGGAGTGGAGGATTATGTCTTGGGAAATAATGAGAGTGAATGTCAAATGAGGCAGACTATAACATTCAAAGGCATTTTTGGCCTTCCTGTATTGCACAGAGATCTGATACTAAGCTTATTTAATATATAGCTGGGTCTTACTCTTTCACTATTCAGTTAATTATCTTAGAATAGTCAATTAATCGCCCAGGCCACCACCCTTCCATCAAACCAGAATTGATAACAGGTAACTAGTTAGTTTTTGAGAAACTCAATGCTAATTTCTTGATTAGTATTTACATTATGTTTTTTCAAAGTTAGAACTAATCTTTGAAAATTATAAGGATATTCAGTTATATCATTCAATGCATTATTTATTGGCCTTAGTTGTTACACAATGAAGTTTCCTTGGCTCAGATTTGAGAGTACATTGCTTCTTGAACATAAGAGCACCTATGGGATTTGAGTAATGGGTGGCTACCAAAAAACTTCCTATTGCATTGGAAAAGCACAGCTGATGTTTTCTTATCCAAAAAGGTGAAGAGTAGTTCTGGTGAATCAGACATTCTGATGAAGTAAACTATCGCATGTGCAGTATCACTTTGTGAGTAGATGAAATTCAATAAAATACACTTAAAAGTTAAACACTTCATTTTGTTAATCAGTCTTTGATAATCCCAGAGACTCTCCTGTGTGTTTCAGTGATGCAGTGTTCTGTTAGGAGTCCTAAATATTACTGTGCTATGGATCCTGGTAAGGGGAGTGGTTTAGAAAATCAAATGCTTCGGAACAGGAAATTTCTCCTGTGTAAAAACACTGAGGAACTAAATGGTTCTTGTGGTCTGAAAGAGTTTATATGCATACTCGAATACTAATACTCTATCAGGGAGTCTCTTAGGCAAAGGGAGGCAAATTAGGAGTGAATTTTAACAAAAAGCTTAAAAAAACACTTTTAGAGATCTATGCATTATTTGATTAATGTATTTGTCTTGTTTTCTTGAAAAACTGCCTGTTAGTATGTGTGTGTGTATGTGTGCAGGATGGGGACAGATGCTGTGGTTCAATAAATGCTGCATTCTGTGTGTTTGTTTTAATTTGACTTTGGGGAAATAACTTTTCTGTCTTTGTTTCCCACCTCTGAAATAATATATAATAATACTAATCTCTCACTCAAGGGTAAATATGTAATAAAATGTGAACAGTGAATTGAAGACATTGTGTTTACTATTATTAATTTCTTCATTGTGCTGCTATGCTGAATCCTTGAGGACCAAGGCATTAGTTAAGATTCCTGTTCTCTCTACATTGTGAGTGAGTGACAGGTTTCAGAGCCAAACACTAACTCCTGTATTATCCTGTGCATTCTTGGATAAGCCTCTTTGAGGCTCAGTTTCTTATCTATAAAATGAAGGTAATAATTTATAGAATTATGAAGATTAAAAGTATACTGTTTAGTACAGTTTTTGGAATACAGTATATGATAATAAATTTTGGTGCCTTTTTCTAATCCCTTCTTATCTTACAGATCTGCGTGTTGGTTTACACATCTCCTCATACCTTAATATCTCCAGCCACAGTCTTTGGCAAAACCTCCAAATATTTACTTTTTTTTTTTTTAGTTCTTGTTTAGCACTCTTATGCTTTTTATGGGAAATATTTACAACATTTTTGGGTGTACAGCATTTTAGGATTATAAAATCTCCCAGAATTTCCTTCCCAGAAATCTTAAAAACAAATGTGATCTTACGCGTTATTTACTCACTCACTCACTCACATTCATTCATACAGTATTTAGTTAGCAAATGAGGAATTAGTAATTCATTCAGCATGAACCCATATGCATTAAACACACATAAAGTGGGGCATTCAAACAGAAATTTGATATGGTCCTTTGGACTTAAAATAATGTAAAATCACATTTTTAAAATTACCAAATAATGGGCCCAGCAGCTATTTCCACCCTCCCTCTATCTCTCCCCCTCATCTTATCTTGACCTTTTATGATTTAGCATGATGGGGAGGACATGTGGACAAAGGAAGGGTCTGTATATAGAAAGACCACTTGAAACTGAAATAATGATGATGACGATGACAGTGTTGATTTATCGGGCTCTTACTGTGTATCAGGCATGGCAGCAAGTGCTGTACACATGGTATTCCATTAACTACCCACAACAGTAGTGCAGGAATGATGCCTCACCATGGTCTACAAGGTATCAAGAGCCTAGCTCTCTTACCTCACCTCCTGACACTCTCATGTCTACTCACAATTCTACAGTACACTCCTGGCACATTCCAGGCAAGTGTCATCTTGCCTCGGGACTTTTGTACTATTCCTCATATCAGAAATTCCCCTTGTTCCAGTTTTTCATATTGGCCCTTTCATGGCATTCAGATTTCTGCTCAGTGTTACCTCATCACACAGTAGGTACCCTCTACCAATTATTCTTTCTCACATCACTGTTAATTTCCATCAGAGCTCTCACCATCAGAAGTTATCTGTTGATTTACCAGTTTACTTATGTGTTAGCTGTCTTCCCTCACTGTAACTTAAACTCTGCAAGAACAGGACCTTGTCTGGGTTACAGCGCGTAGACTAGTCCTGGCTCGCGGTAGGTTCTTAATACATCTTTATTGACTGAATGAATTAATGTCATTTATATATATTTTTTGAATTAGTGTCATTTTGAGAGAAGTCTTATCACTTGGAAAAGAAAAAGCATAGTTAAAAACAAGCAAACACGTATAGGGTAGGAGAAGGAAAAATAACATGTGTTAGGCCAGTACTATGGACCCAGCATTTAAGTGTTTTGGATCCAAGTGTAATTGGATTTTCAGAATAATTTTATGAGACATTCAGAGAAGCTGAGTAACTTGCCTATGATCACAGCTAATTAGTGATAGAGGTAAGATTAGAATCTTGGTCTGTTTAGCTCCAATCTCTGTATTCTTTCCACTGTATTATATATTTCAAACCCCTGTGAGTGTGGTGGACATTGTGATGTAATGCCTAGATGTCCTTCAGTAATGAAGGACTTAGTCACCTAGATGCTAGGAGGGCCACTGGCTGTCACCCTCAACTCTCAGCTCTTTCTATGCATTCTCTGGAGTGAAGAGAGCTGCCTTGCCCAAGGTCATGCCCCATTCCAGTGACTGGATCAGCATGGGGATACGAAGCCTTGTCCACAAGCCCTAATTCAGCCAACTCTGAAGTTAGAACTTCATGTAGGGTCACCTGAGGCTCCCATTGAGACTGCATCTCAGTCCAACTTCTCCCTCTTTCCTATACTCTTTCACAGGTGTGGCTTCTAAGAGCACTTCCTAATAAGCTTTCTGTATGCTAATCTTTTCAAAGTCTGCTTCTCAGGGAACCCAGCCTGCTGCAGTGAGTTTGAGAACTGTGATTACATTAAAAAAAGTGCTAAAGGCAGCACCGAGAAGGCCACACTTGGAAGAAATATGATGATAACCTTGGATATGGAGTTTTTGAATTTAGGTTCAAGTGGTCAGCTCTGGACTGTGAGCTCCCTGAAGGCTTAGTATTACTGGGTCACCATACTCAGCACAGTGCCTGTAACATTGTAGGCAATCACACAATAAATAGGCTGTTGAAGATTTGGGATTAGAGTTTCCATAAGAACTCATGGAAGTAATAGCTAATAGCTTGAAAATTGACAAACTCTTCGAATGAAAAAGAAAAAAACAAGAACAATAGAGAATTGAGAAGCAATATCTATAGAGAAGCTGAAGACTGTAGGTACCAAGATGCTTTTTGTGTGTTTTGGGCATGGGTGGTGGCTGGGGAGCAGCTGGGAGTAAGGGCTTTAGTGGTTGATATCGGGAAATAATGATGACAATTTATGGATGGTACTTTCGAACTCAACGTGAATGAGATTCCTGGTGGCTTTAGAAAAGCAATGCAATTCTGCATCTGATGTAGAAACTTATTTAACAAGGTTTAAAGAGGGTGTATATGATGAGTAAATAGAGGATATGATGGGCACACATTTCTCATCCAAGATGTTTGGCAATAGTAAAGAAAGAGAGTTGACAGGGACCCTGAGGCCACATCCAAGTTTGTATACAAGGCAGACATTGTTTGAAGGTAGCAGAGTAGTCAGAAAAGCTGGATATGGATGAGATAAATAGGCTTTGGGGAAGGAGAGGGTTATCCACAGGCATTCTTGTAGTACCTTTGCCAAGAGTGAGGATAATTCTTTCTCTGTACTCAGGGGAACACCCAATGGCACAGTAGGAGTATAGCCAAAGGCAGCTGTCAGATTTAGGTTTTATTTACACCTAATTTATTATAGTCTTGTCTCGATTTTATTCCTATAACTCTGTGATTGGTCAGTAATTTTGTATAGCTAAAGATTGTGAAATTTAAATTGTCATGCTATTCGCTTTAGATCTATCTTAACTATGGTAGCTGCACTGACCATGGGAGGTCAGATGAGGCTAGAAATGTCACTTATTTATCTTCCCAAACTTTTACATTCACATTATAAAATGTACACTTTTCATTTTTATATTCCACTTTGGAAAGCTTTTTGATTGTCTCATTAGTCTAAAAACTTCAGGTTTTCTAGTATCCTTCTGAAGATAGGGTGTCATCAATTGCACACCATGTGGAAGAAGCTGTTTTTTATTTGTGCGTGTGTTATTAGCTTACTATATCTTACAGTTTGGAAGGTAATTTGAGATATATATTTTAAAGATAGAACCCTGTTCTTACACTCTTTGTGTCCAGTATGACTTTGTTTAGTGTGAGAGATCTTTTGACACCAATGGAAAGGTCACTAATGGGAGGAACTCTCGAGATATCAGGAGCCAAGGGACCAGGACTCTACTTTGGAATATATGGAATATATTTTACATGTTGAAAGATAGCATGGAAGGTTAAATAAGGCCAAGCAGGAAATATACAATCAAATGTAGTTTCTTTGCTCTCTTCCTTTCCTTTTCTGGGTAAATTTTACTGAATTTCCTTAAGCAAAAATTTTTTGTCAGTTTTATTTACTGTAAACAGCACGTCTACTAGTGTCTGGCACATAATAGTTGATCAATACTTGTTTGTTAAATGAATAAATTTAGAGTGAATATAAAGATATTTATTCTAAGTATACAAATATTATAAGAAACAAATAAAGTGATGAATACAAATGCACTTTAGAAAAATAAAATCAATGATAGTAACAAGAACAAAATAGACAAAACAAAATCTACAAATGTAAACAATCATTATGCCGTATTCTTTTATTCCTTCATCATATATTTACTATATTCCCACTGTGCATGGTTGACTTTACTGTATGCTGAGCCAGAATGCAAGGTTTGTGGAGCAGAAAATGGCTGTAATCATCAGCAGAATTTAAAAAAAAAGTTGGATTTTTTTTTTGGAAATACTCTTTTAATCTGCAACACCAGTCAATTTATGATACATAATAGGAAGAAAGCATACATTTCTTCTACGTGATTTAACAATATTTTTAAAAAATTCAGCATTAGTTCATTAAACAGATATTTGTTGTTGGCCTCTTCTGTGCCAGGAATTTGAGATGTCTCAGTGATATGGGGAAAATACTTATAATCCCGTCCCTCCCCCATGTTTTTCTTGTGATTCTGTTGCAAGCATTTTGGGAATGATACTTCAGAAAGATTTTATCTTCCTTCCAACTTCTTTCTTGTTTAAAGTCTTCCCAAGGGAAAACAAGAACTTTTGGAAGAAAAATTTATGTTTTTCCCAATGGCAAATTTAAGAAGAACCTATCACTGAACTAGTGAGAAGTCTGTAATAACTCAATGTTTCTGTAGACCTCAACAAAAGGAAAAAACATCTGTTGAAATGCTGTTGTTCAAATTCTTGCAGTACAGGGCCACTCTGAGTCTATCTTCTAATTTTATTTTTCCTTGTGTGATCGATTTAATTTGTGTAGGAGAGGTATCTTGATTTTTGAATGTCGTCTTACTAAAATACTTGATTTTTAATTTAAAGTAGTTAAGTATTTGTTCTTCAGGAAGGAGAGGATGCAGGGGTTCTCACAAATTGTGTTTTTATCATAGTATTTATAGATATAAGCCTGAGTTTATATCAGGCTTTTTTTTTTTTTTAGCATTTAGAAATCTATTTATCTAATAGCATTTTGAAATCTATCTATCTCATAGCATTTTGAAATCTATCTATCTATCTATTTACTATTGATTATATACGGCAGAAGAGAAATGATCTGCCATTGGATTCTGAATTTAAAAATGCCATCTAATAGCCCGGCCGGTGTGGCTCAGTGGTTGAGCATCAGCCCATGCACCAAGAGGCCACTGGTTCGATTCCTGGTCAGGGCACATGCCCAGGTTGTGGGCCCGATCCCCAGTGGGGGGCATGCAGGAGGCGGCCAGTCGATGTTCTCTTTCATTAATGTTTCTATCTCTCTCTCTCCCCCTCTTCTTTCTTCTCTCTCTAAAATCAATAAAGAAAAAAAATTAAAAAACTAAACTAAAATAAAAATTTGCCACAAGTAATGAAAGTGTATTTTACCTTTTTAAAAAAGACTCTGCCTGGCCCTGGTCAGTTTTGCTCAGTGGTTAGAGCATCGGCACATGGATCAAGAGTCATGGGTTTGATTCTGGTCAAGGGCATGTTCTTCTGTTGTGGTTCAGTCCCTGGCCCTGGTCAGGGTTATGTAGGAGGCAGCCCGTCAATGTGTCTCTCTCACGTTGATATTTCTCTCTTTTTGCTCTCTCTTCTCCCTCCCACTCTACCTGAAGATAAAAGGAAAATAAATCCTCAGGTGATAATTAAAATACATAATAATAAAATAAAAATTTAAAAAAAGGACTGCCTCCAAAGGCATTTGTTGTGAGGAGTGATAATGAGATGATTGTGTTGTAATGGAACAAAGACTAAGGGAAAGAGTAAATTTTAGCTATAGACTGTTGTAACTTCATTTGAAGCTTCAGATAGATATGAGGCATTTCTAGTTGGATCTTGGAGAAGAAAATTTATTGTTTCTCCCTGACATAAAGATCAATAAATGCTTTGTGGATCTGAAAGTGTTTGTAAGACTCTCTTTTGTGTGTGTGTGTGGTTAACGTATTGCCATTCTAAATTCATTTCTTTTTTTTTTTTTTTTATATCCTCACCCAAGGATATTTTTCCATTTTTTGTACAGATAGAGTGGGAGGGAGAGAGAGGAAGGGAGAGAGAGAGAAACATCGACGTGAAGGGACACATCGAGTGGCTGCCACCCGCACGACCAACCAGGGCCGGGGACAAACTGCAACCGAAGTACGTGCTCTTAGCGGGAACCGAACCCAGGTCTCTCCGGACCGCAAGCCGACACTCTAACCGCTGAGCCAAACTGGCCAGGGCTCTAAATTCATTTCAAAGAAAATTAGTCTTTGCTTTTGTTCAGAATTATATTATTTTCCCAAAAGTGTGCTTATAAAGTACACTGCTGAAGGGAAATGGATGGGATTTGTCCGTAGCCCGCAACTGTGGTGACTGCCTCCTGGCTCTTGAAGTTTTTGGGAAGTTCTCTCTTTGTTCAGCTGCATTCTTGGGATGAGAGTTGGGGAAGATGGAGGAAATCAAATACTAAACTAAGTTGTAAGTGTAATTTTTCACTATCAGCCTAGTATTCTTGACTATTGAGAACAATCTAGGTTTCATAGGTTTACCTATGAAAACCTATAGCTTACCTATGTAGGCTATATATGCATGTATGCATGAACAGTGGACATGAACAACAAACTGCGGAAAGGGCAGGGAGGGAGGGGAGGGGGGAATCAGTGGGGGGAAAAGGAGAAACATCTGTAACAAAAAATAATTAAAAAAAAAAAAGACTCTCCTTTGTGTGTGTGTGTTGTTAATGTATTGCCATTCTAAATTTGATTTGTCCTTGCGAGCTACGGACAAATCCCATCCATTTCCCTTTAGCAGTGTACTTTACAAGCACACTTTTGGAAAAAGAATATAATTCCGAACGAAAGGAAAGACTGATTTTCTTTGAAACGAATTTAGAATGGCAATATGTTAACAACACATACACACACACACACACACACACACACACACACACACAAGAGAGTCTTTATAGCTTTATAGGTTTCAAGTATTTAGTTAACATAAATATTCATTTAGTTTGGTTATAGCAATGAGATATGTGATCTTAATAGGATTAATGATGACTGTAATTATAGTAATAAAAGATTACATTGGACATGTAATTGAAAAAAGGATTTTACTATACGTTACCCCAAGAGACATGATAATTTTTCAAAGAATACATATGAGTAAGTCACTTTCAATTATGGGTCTGTGAAAAAACTATTATTGTTAAGCTATAAAATATGAGTCTGCAAATATGAATCTAAAAATAATGTCAGACCAACAACTTTGGCCACTAGATAAGGGATTTAGCTACTTTATATGATTTATAAATCAAATCAAGATATACCTGCCAGGAAGCTTTTTAAAAACCTAAAATAACAAAGTTTATTATTTTGCTCTTCTAGAGTAAGCAAAGACTTATCAAAGTAAAGCATATCAAAGTTTTTGCCTTGACATTTTACACTAGTTTAATCTCTGATATATTATGGGTTAAGGTTGAGAAAACATTTTAAAGAAGGGAATTTACTTTTGGTAGTCCCTATTTTCAATCTCTCCTTCTTTTCTCTCTCCCTCTGTCTTTCTTGATTCCTGTATGAAAGCCTCATGCCACAAAATCTGCTGTAAGTCTTTATCATCAGACAAATTGGATTTTGTACATTTAAAATACCTTATCATTTTAAATTGTTCATTGAAAAATACCTCCCTTGATCTTAAGCACCTTTGCAGGAGTTGAAAGTAACTATTTTGGGAGAGGATTGGGGAATGGATGAGATGGAGACAGCTCTTTTGGTGCTTCTAAAAACAAATCTGATATCTGGCCCCACAGGCTCTGACATATATAGATGGCTATATAGAAGTGGTTATGTCTGGATGCTTCTCAGGCAGCCATCTAGAGACCTTTGTAGCTCTAGTAAACTATTTCATGTTCTTGGTCTGTAGGAATAACATAGGTATATAAACAAAATAATATATAGCACCTTTGATTATGTGGCATTATATTTATTAATTTTTTAAAATTATAAACTATTTTCTGTTGTTTTAAAGAACTAGTATTGCTACATCCTCAGGCTTCATTTGAAGTGAAAGTCAAAGGACTAAATGGAGCTAATGTTGTTCTTATGTTTTATAATGCTTAGAGATGCTAGAGATTTTGCCTCTTATGTGCATAATTCATGCATTAATATGTGTTGTGCCAATTATGGATGGTTTGCTTGGGAAATCCTAGTTGAGAGACCTAATGCATGCAAGAACATTAAAATGTTTTTTAAAAATGGAAAAAAGGGAATGCTGTCCAATCAGTACCTTGTTCCTAAGTATCACGTCATTAAAATTCCCAGTTGTTTAGTGTGAATGTGTGCACCTGGTTTCTGTGGATCAACAGTTAACTGATATTTATAAAACTAAATGGCAGAGCAAGAAACTTAAAATAATGTAGTATTCTAGAAAGAATTTGAAAAAAATATATCTTGTGCCAGAAACATTTCCCCTCCTTTGTAGGCCGCTGTTCCCAATGTTCACTTCTTATTCATGTCCTTCCGCCCCTTTTCAGTTACTGATGCCGTTAGGTATTGAGACAAAGAAATAGCTAAGAAATACTATAGAGTTAAACCTTTCGTTCTGATGTTAGCAAGTTTTTTTAAATTAATTTATTTTTGTTACAGATGTTTCTTCTTTTTCTCCCACTGACTGCCCCCTCTCTCTCCCTTCGAACCCTGTCCCCAGCTTTGTTGTCTATGTCCATTGTTCATGCACACATGCATATAAGTTCTGTGGTTTATCTCTCCCCTACCACCTCCTCTTCTAGGGATTGTCAGTCTGTACCCCACTTCCATGTCTCTGGGACTACCCCATTCCTCAGACTGTTATGTTCATTATATCCCACAAATAAGTGAGATCATATGATACTTGTCTTTCTCTGTTTGACTTGTTTTGCTTAGGATAATACTTTCCAGGTCCCTCCATGTCATCTTAAAAGATAAGAGATCTTTCTTTCTTACAGCTGCATAATACTCTATTGTGTATATGTACCACAGCTTTTTTATCCATTCGTCTACTGATGGACATTTGGGCTGTTTCCAGATCTTAGCCATTGCAAACAATGCTGCTACAAACATGGGAGTACATATATTGTTTCTGATTGGTGTTTTAAGCTTCTTAGGGTATATTCCTGGCAGTGAAATCACTGGGTCAAATGGAAGTTCAAATTTTAATTTTTTGAGGTGACACTATATTGTTTTCCATAGTGGCTGCACCAGTCTGCGTTCCCACCAGCAGTGTACTAGAGTCCCCTGTTCTCCACACCCTCGCCAACACTTGTTGTTTGATGATTTGTTGATGGCGGCCATTCTGACAGGTGTGAGGTGATACTTCATTGTTGTTTTAATTTGCATCTCTCTGATGACTAGTGATGTCGAGCATTTCTTTATATGTCTCTTAGCCATTTGTATATCCTGTTTGGAGAGGTGTCTATTGAGTTCCTCTGCCCCTTTTTTAATTGGGTTCTTTGTCTTTTTTTTGTTGAGTTGTATGAGCACTCTATATATATTGGAAATTAACCCCTTATCTGATATATCATTGGCAGTTATGCTCTCCCATACAGTGAGTTGCCTTTTCATTTTGATGATTGTATCTTTTGCTGTGCAGAAGCTTTTGAGTTTGATGTAGTCCTATGTGTTCATTTTCTCCTTTGTTTCTGTTGCTTTAGGTGATGTGTCAGTGAGAATTCTGCTGCATATTATGTCTGAAATTTTGTTGCCTACAGTTTCTTCTAGGATTTTTATGGATTCATGAGTCACATTTAATTCTTTTATCCCTTTTGAGTTTATTTTTGTGTATGGTGTAAGTTGATGGTCTAATTTCATTTTTTTATATGTAGCTGTCCAAATTTCCCAACACCATTTATTAAAGAGGCTGTCTTTACTCCACTGTATGTTCTAGCCATCTTTGTCAAATATTAATTGAGGAGCCCTGGCCGGTTTGGCTCAGCGGTTAGAGCGTCGGCCTGCGGTCCGGAGAGACCCGGGTTCAGTTCCCGCTAAGGGCACGTACTTCAGTTGCAGTTTGTCCCTGGCCCAGGTGGGTCGTGCGGGTGGCAGCCACTCGATGTGTCCCTTCACATCGATGTTTCTCTCTCTCTCTCCCTTCCTCTCTCTCCCTCCAATTCTATCTGTACAAAAAATGGAAAAATATCCTCAGGTGAGGATAAAAAAAAAATATATTAATTGAGGATATTGCCTTGGGTTCATTTCTGGGTTCTCTGTTCTGTTCCACTGGTCTATATGCCTGTTCTTGTGCCAGTACCTGGCTGTTTTGATTGCAGTGGCTTTGAAGTATAATCTGAAATCTGGTAATGTGATCCCTCCTACTTTGTTCTTGTTTTTCAAGATTGCTGTGGCTATTCGAGGTCTTTTTTGGTTCCATATGAACTTTTGAAGTATTTGTTCTAGTTATGTGAAGTATGTCATTGGTATTTTGATGGGGATTGCTTTAAATCTATAGATCGCTTTGGGTAGTATGGACATTTTAATGATGTTAATTCTTCCAATCCATGAACAAGGTATGTGCTTCCACTTTTTTGTATCTTCCTCTGTTTCTTCTTTCAATTACCTGTAGTTTTCTGCAAATAGGTCTTTTATTTCTTTGGTTAAGTTTATTCCTAGGTATCTTAATTTTCTTGCTGCGATGGTAAATGGGATTGTTTTTTTAGTTTCTCTTTCTGTGAGTTCATCATTGGCATATAAGAATGCCATCGATTTCTTGATGTTAATTTTGTATCCTGCTGCTTTTCCAAATTCATTTATTAAGTCTAGTAAATTTTTATTGGAGTCTTTGGGGTTTTGTACGTATAGTATCATGTCATCTGCGAATAATGGCTGATGTGAGCAAGTTTTGATGTCTTTTGTTAGAGTTCTGAAATGAACTCCACAACCATTCACATTATGATGGCCATTTTTATGATAGATTGCTTATTTTGAATGGCTTTTAGTGTAATCAGATTTGAAGGGAATTTTGAACAACTAGGGGCTTTCACCAACTATATTGTTTTTAACACCTGAGAACATAGGACATTTTTCTTCTTAACTTTTCTCAGTTCAAGACTGTGAGAGAATGATGTACTAACCTGTTCTTTCCATACACAAAAGCCACAAACATTGAATGGCATCTGTTTGGAATTTACAAAACATGTTTGATTTTTATGTTAATCCTCACCCAAGGATATTTTTCCATTGATTTTTAGATAGATTGGAAGGGATGGAGGGAGAGAGAAACATTCATGTGAGAGTGCTACATCGATTGGTCTGCTTCCTGAACTACCCTTACCTGGGGCTGGTAATTGAACCTAAGACCCTTTGGTCCTTGGGCTGATGCTCTAACCGCTGAGCCAAACCAGCCAGGGCTACAAAACGTGTTAAATATACATTATCTCATCCTGATTCACCCAGGAAATGTATGAGGTAGGCAGGACAAGGACTCAATTTAAAGTTAAGGAAGCAAAAACTCAGAGAGGAATGGTTAACTTGCCCAAAGTCAAGAAACTAGTAACCATCTACATTTTAGTGCCTGGTTCTCCTGTTTCAGCTCTTTCCACTGTGACATGTCTCTCAGCATGTCTGTGAATTGTTCATCCTAGTAATCAATATTGTACAGTGTAGACTCCCTATTTTGCTTCCCATGTGTTTCCTACTTTGTGACTTGCTAAGGGGTGGTAGCAATTTTCTGTTAATTTTCTTGAATCTTATCTCTTCTCATCAATTGTTTAGTTCCTGACTGTGCTATGACAGCACACAACATAGACCTGTGTTAGAAATGACAAAGGGCTCTTTCTCCATCAGGACTTTGCCTCTAGGCTGACCTAGTTTGCCTTTCCACTGTCATGTTTGTATGCTCTCAGCTTCCATGCTTGGAAGCAGCTCTGACCAGAATGACAAAAGCTATCATCACGGCCAAGCTTCTGTTGCAGAGTCTGGGAAGAGCAGTGACATTACTTATACATAGTTTGCTTTCTGAATATGAAAGAAGTCATGATTATCATAGAAATAGTAACATGCATAGGGCATATATATCTCTTCAAAGATTTTATATAATTGTGCATACCCATTCATACACATATCTTAGTGTAAATCATTTATTAGAAAACGAGGAAGTAATATAATAGTTGTTGTATAATGGATTAAGGAGCAGATTAAAACAATGTGCTCAGATACAGTTAAGTGAAAAAAAAGTAAGACTTTTCATGCCATGTAGTGTTAGTGTTCTTTTACCTGCATGTTTTTTGTTTTTCCAGAAAGAAGTGTGATGGTCTGTAACTCTAGCTTAGTAGTGCGTCATGAACACTAATGACGTGACAGTCATTATCTGCCAAACATCGGTTTATAAGCATGTTTCATATATGTTTGGAACATCCGATTATAGTCAACACTTGATCTGTTTATATTTAGACCTTTGTTGAGTTTTATGTTCTAAGAGAGGTTGAAAGAATAGAGCTGGGCAGCATCTGAGACTCTTAAACTCCAAGGACTTGTTCTTGCCAATGACCTGAAATAATCAGACTCTCAGTCACTGACTGGCTAAACAAATTGCCCATGGCACTTTGGTTGGCATCTGAATAACAATTTACTTACTTACATTGAGCAATAACTAAAATGAGGATTATTACTCAAAGTCTGCACTGTCAGCACTTTCTTACCTGTTCAGGCTGCATGAGTAGCCAAGCCATAATAAAAAAACTTTGCTTTAATCCATTGAGAGTCAAAACAAAATGAATTTCATGCCAATTCTTCCATCTAGTTTAAAGAGCTGTCTGATTGCAGGGGAGGTTTTGTGTGTGAGATTTGGCATTCCACATTTGTTCATCAGACTGTCTTTTTATTAAGATGGTTGAAGAATTTTCCTTTAGGAGTAATTTTTCTCAATGTGACAGAGGGCCAATATACCCCTGAATAGTATTAGATACAATGTTTCATAAACTATTCCCCTTTTTTCTCTTTCCTAAGGTTGCGCTAATGGCACCAGCTTTTCCCATGCCCTTCCTGGTTTCATCTCCTTTACTTTTATTGCTTCTATTGTCCAGTGGCCACTTTGCTCGGAGCTATATACCTGAACTAGTGATTGGAGGTAATTCTCTATCACCCAATTACAAATTATTGTTTAAGTGGTGTATTTAGTGTTGACAAAACATGTCCCCATTTTATGTGTTAATTGTATAATTTAACTGTCAGGCAGAAATATTACTTCCTTTATTTCTGGGCTCTGGTTAGGGAACACTTCACTATAGCTCCCGAGTACTGGAAACAATAAGGAAGTCTTTGGAAATGTTCAAGTGGAGGCAGCAAAGATTTTTTGTTTTGTTTTTGATTTGTTTCTATTGATTTTTTAGAGAGAGAGGAAGGGAGAGAGAGATAGAAACATCGATGTTAGAGAGAAACATTGATGGGCTGCCTCCTGCACACCCCCTACTGGGGATTGTCTGCGTCCCAGGCATGTGCCTGACTGCAATCAAACTGGACCTCTCAGTCCATGGAACAATGCCAAATCCTCTGAGCCACACCGGCCAGGCTGCAAAGGTGTTTTAAAAGACTAGAAATTATTTTCTAACATGGCTATTGCCATCCTGTGAGGTACTCAAGAGTTGAAACTACACTAATTAGCTTTGCAGCATGTAATTGGCATCTTTGGACTGTGAGGCATGCCTGACAATAGTCCCAAATGTTAGACATGGTCAGTTTAATTTAATTTAACAATTTTTTGACTACTTCCTCATGAAGAGATTTTTTCCTCCCATAGAATCATCATATGACACATATTTATATAATGCTATATAGTTTTATTTCATTTTGACCTTACATCAACCCTGAAAAATACTATGCTAGGAATTTCTCTATTTTATAAGAAAAGAAATTGAGGTTCAGAAAAATAATGGCTGTATCCAAAATCACACAATCTAGCCAAGATTACTTCCTTTCAACTGTAACCTTTTCTGCTTCTTTGAAGATAGGCCAATGTATTTCTTTTTGGAAGAAAAGATTCAAAGCTTGGCTTAGGGAGCCCGTCAGACATAGATGAGACACTTCCATGGACTCAGACACTTACTATTGATGTGACTTTGGGTAAGTTTTTTAAAAATTCCCTAGGTTTCATTTCCACGTTTACAAAATTGGGCTAACAGTTCTTTCCCTGTGATAGGATTTTTGTGAGGATTAAATGAGTTGCTGCATGTAACATGTAGGCCCAGTATTTGACATTCAGCACTTAAAGCCTAGCCTTATTTTACTTTGTAGACTGAGTCAGCCCTGTGACATCTGTAAGATTCTGTTTGGTTTAAGCGTCTAGGACTGAAGCCATGTCCCTTCAAATGTTTTCAATATAGTATGATTCATTTTCCTGAGAAGGTGTCTAGAAGCAATACTATCTTGTCTCATGGTCAGTATTTTTAGTCAGACAGCTAAGTTGGCCAAGATGACCAGTGGACCATGTTTTCTGAAAGTTTTCCTGTTAAGAAGCTGTTTAAATAACAATGACAACATTTATAAATTGGGGAAAACAATTTTACAACCTCATTATTACATTCATTAAAAAAATGAAATAAGGGACTTTAGTTAGATACATGGAAGAATTCCTAATAGTCACCGAAGTGAAATGTTACCAGTGTGGGCAGCAGGAAACCCAAGTCTTGTCTTGTTCTTGACTCTTCAAACTGAGGCAAAACACTTTGACCTTTCTGAATCTTTGCTTTTTTCCTCTGTAAAATGTGGGTATGTGGATAATTATATCTGAGATTCATGAGGTTGTGAATATCTAGTGAAAAGAAAGTAATTTGTAAACTGTGAAGTGTTATACAAACTGAAAGTGGTATTATTTTCTGGAGTTCACTGAAAACATCAGGAATTCTTGGATGACTTACATGTGTTCTTGCCTGAAGGTAGGTGAAGGAATAATAAATAAATAACTCTTTGGATCTATTTCAGTTGAAGGAATGTATGTTTTCAGCTTAAATTAGTACTGATGATCTTGTCAAATCAAATTCAATGGCTATTTTTAGCAAGACATTAAAATAAAATTAGGAAGAAGAAAATGCTTGGGAAGCAAATATACTTTGTATAGAAAGACTTAATTATCATATTGATTATGTGTTAAGTATATTCAGTTACAATCAATAATTACAATGATAAAAACCACTGTGCTTTGCCAATTAGAACATACTTCTAAGACGACCAAATTTATCAGTTTGAATCCCTTTATGGGTCAATTATCATAATGTCAGCCTTCACCCTAAGCTCTCATGAGGTCACTTAGATCTATGCCCATGTTCACAAAGAGAATAAAGTGGAGATTAGATGAAGTCATGCAGATGTTCAAGCAGTATGGATAGAAAAATTTTATAGTATAATGCATCTCTAGCTTTTATTTTTTCCCTTGTAGCACACCTATTATTTTTACTTTTCATAATTAATTGTCTGGACTACTGCTGGCAGCAGCGGGAAAATGGCACTAGGTGTAACCTGGTTCAGCATCCTTGGTTACTTGAGTTCTGGCTAAGAAAGGGTTCAGAACCAAGACCCAAACTATAAGAGAAAGTTTATCTAGAAAGTCACAGAAGTCGAAGTGAGCTGTAGAAGAAATGGGCCCAGGAAACGAGTTACAGAGGCAAAAGAAGGGCCCTTGGAGCTTAGGAGAGAGAGCAAGAGTGAAGTGTCTTGAGAGAGGAAAGAGGGAGGAAAGGCTCCAGGTGTACTAAGGAAAAACGGGGAAAGAGAACGCCTTGGGATGGGGAAAAGGGAGGGTCCTCCATCCTGAGGGCTTTTATCTGAGTTCACAGGGCAGGATTTCAATAGAATATTCATTAGCTTTCCTGATGTGTTTCCTCTGGATCATGGTCTCCACTGATTGGTCAGTGCCAGGGTAGGGAGTCGTCCATCAGTGCAGTAGGTCCTTGAGCCATGGCATTGCTCTAACTGGTTTTGCTGCTTTTCTGGGCCTGGAACTGAAGCATAACTGAGTGTCATCTCCAGGGGTTAATGCTTAAGGGAGTGGTCATTGCAAGGGCTTGTAGTTTTGCCTGTTGCTAGGCACCCAGGGCTCTCTGCCCTGGTGACACACTGCACCTGGTTCATCCTTCCTGCTCTGCTCCTGCCCATCTAACTGCCTACAACACTACCAGTTTTGTTTAGCAAAGTACTAGTGTCAGTCGCTTGAAATGGCCTTCCAAGTTTCCAGAAAGGTGGTTTAATCACCAGTATGTTCTGACCCTCTGTTTACAAGTGCTGAACTTGGCAATGCTTTCTTAAACATAACCTTGAGAACCATAAACTTCTTATGAGTGCTATTCAGATGGGAAAATGGAGGCATTTCCCCCTGCAAGGTTTCTTACTCCCAGGTGAAGAGATTTGGGCTAATTTTGTAAGAAGGTCAGTAGCACAGCTGGGTTTGAAATACAGCAGTCCTGACTCAGACTTTTATATTTCACTTGCAGTCTATTTTTTTTCTTTTGGTTTATATGTGGTAAGTTTATTCAGAGGCTGAGAAAATGTCTATTATGTCTGTATATTTAGCAAGATTGATGATTATTATAATTACATCTCTTTTAGAAGTAGTCTGGTTGTTTGAAGTGACTTATTATCTTACTAGTTTTATTAATAATACCAATTATGTAATTTGATCCCTTGCTATCTAAGGGCCTAGCCATAAAGATAGGATGCCTACTATTATAATTTTGATCACTTTAAATGATAGAATTTGGTATATCATGTCTTCCTAAGAAAAATGTTTTTGTGTGGTGGAGAAAGTAGAGATCTTTGTATCGAGGTTTGGAGGATGATGAGAAAGGTTCCTTGCTCTCCAGTTTATCCCTCACAGACAAGTCTATTGGTCCAAACTCCACCATTAGTGGTTCAGTCCATCTTACATAATGTAGAAAAGCTCATTCAGACCATCATCTACCTTGGTAAGGATTGAGGAACCCATGTTTGAGGAAACAGAGGTATGCTTGCTCCTCAGTGTCATCTGAGACCAGTGTACTAAGGGGACTGAAATGTAGGTGAGGGAAGGAAAGAGAATATACAATAATAATTTGGGAGTTTAGATGTGGTGGTGGCGATTTGCCCTATCAAAATGCAGCATAAATACACTTACAGTTTAGAGGAAAGAGGTGAGCCCTAGGGTGAGAGGAAGCTGTGGCCAGAAAGATGAGAACAAACTAGATGAGACTCAACCCACAACTTTGCCTACGGCTATCGGATTTGCCTAAATCTCCTTTGTTCAACAGGTTTGCTTTAAAGAATAGGAAGTGTGTTCTCAAAAAGAAAACAATTGGAATCCAGGTGATTCTGTACTTTTATGATGGCATTAAAAAGATGTATTCTTATGGAAGTCAGTTTCCTAGGGGAAGAGATGCTTTTTTTTTTTAAAGAGAATTTTCTAATCTCTCTAACTTTGGTTCTTTTTCATTCAAGCAGTGATAATAATTACATCAATCTGACTGTTTCATTGGATTGGTGTAAGGATCATTTGGGATAATATGCCTTCAAATGTGAATTGTAAGGTGTGAACCAAATACAAAGTGTTAAATAATATGTGCAGTATAGGTTGGAGATTATGTGTTTGAATTTTGGAGCAGATTAGGAGTTAATGTATGCAATGGGCATAAAGCATGCCTCCCATTGAGTTAAGTACAACAATGATGCTGGCTGTTGTATTGTTACATACATGTCAACACAAAATTGAATGCTGATGTAAGTGCACCAGAGTGAATTACTTGGAAATTTTAAAAAAATCCTATATTTACACCTCAAGCAATGTAGTTCTTTGTTTACCTGACAAATTCGTATTTGATTATAAGCCATTAGTGACAGTTAATAAATGGAACTGTGTTGAATTTAGCAATTATGTGTGAACATCTCTCAGATGCTTATTTCTCTTCAATTTTTTATTTTATTTTAGAGGAAGGGAGAGAGAGAGAAAAAACATTAATGTGAGAGAAAAACATCCTCTGGTTGCCTCCTGTATGTGCCCCGACCCGGGATCAAACTCAAAATCTAGGTATGTGCCCTGACCAGGAATTAAACCTGCTGCCTTTTGGTGTAAGGGACATAGCTTCAACCAACTGAGCCACACTGGCCAGGGCAGAATATTACTTCTCTTGATGTTTGCATAAACTACTCTCATTAATGCTGACTTATTTAGATATGATTTATAGAGTATGACCATCATGTTTATACCTAAACAAAAGGTTTTCAACCCTGATATATGTTAGAATTAATTGTGTCCCCCAGACTAGCTGAATTGAAAATTTTGGGAGTGGCATTCAGGCATTGGTGTTTTTATAAACTCCCCAGGTGATTCTAATGTGCAGACAGAGTTGAAAACCACTGGCTTAAAGCATTCATAATGAAATATATATTCATATCATTTAGTTTCTGACACTGATATAGAATTTTGTCATATTTAAGTAAATAAAATAACATAGCTATTTATAAGTGTTTCTTTAAAGGTACACCTATTATTTTCATTAATTCTGTAGCTTGCGAATATATGTTATAAAGCAGAAATGAATTGAGTGGTTTTTAGATTACCTGTGGATTTTTTGTTTGCTTACTTTTTGGCAAGATGTAGTGTTGTGTGTCTCCATTGAGACACAGAATATTAAAGGTGAGAGGGACCCTTAATGCACCGAATGGGAAGGGGACACACATGAAGCCAGTCCTGATTTGCAGTTATTTATTCACTTACTAGCTGTGTGATCTTGGGGTACTCACTTAACTGATAGGAGCTTCACCTTCTTCATCTCTGTAAAACTGAGATGAATGTGTACTTTGTACAATGACAACCGTGTTTCATGCCACATGTGCATATGCGCACACACATGCACACATAGACACATCTTGACTCCCTGCCTCCTGCCTGATCCCTGAACCATCTGGTGTGGATATCCAGGGCAGGGGCTAACTGTGTGGGAGCCTCTGCAGGGCTTTCTGAGCCTGCAGGCCCAGCTGCTGGGAACTGCTTCCTCCCACTCCTCAGGGATCATTTCTCCGGCTATGTTGGGACTGTTTCAGGTCTGACTGTTTGGATCCCATGACCTTTCATGAGCATAACATTTAGTCTTTGGGGGTCAGTTATTGCTGGCCAAGTAAAGTGAAACTGTTAATGGGACTGGAAGTGAAGACGGCTTCTTGTTGCCACACGATGGAAGCTTTTGGATTCCTTCTGTTTGAGCTCCAGACAATACACGTGCAAGATAGAGATGGCCGCTTTCTTTTCCCAACTGTCTTCCTAACCATTGCTTCTTTGGGTTGAGTAGGGACCATAAGACCAAAGAAGGCCACTATCTATATCCTAGTTTGCAGGAAGCAGAGAAAAGTCACAGACCTCTTTGATTTTCTTTTTTATGATAAGAATAGTAGACTATGTCTCTTTTCCCATCCTTGTGTCTCTGCTCTGCCAGCACATGGCCATAACATTATGAGGCCATACTGCTCTCCTGGTGCACATTCTTTGTGTTCTAGAAAGGAGGTTCATGGGTTGTTTCTTATTAGTCATAAAGCTTAAGGCCTGGGGTCCTGATCTTAGCTCTGGTGCTTTCCTCTTCTTCCCATGTGAAGGCCTGGCTTTAGGTCTCTCCTCAACCTTAATTTGGAGAATTCTGCTTTTGTCACTATTGCTCTAGACTGATCTGAAAGTTTCATTGAAATATTTGTAAATGTGTCTGCCACTTTTCTATTTTTTTGCTGTCTATTTGAATAGGCACCATTTTCTTATTATTAGCGGTAGTGGTGGGTCTATTTATTTGTTTAGGTAGTGAGTCTTGAAAGATTACATTTATGAGATAGGTGTTCTCACCTAAATCTTGTGCTCTTCCACCTGAATGTGAAACTCCTGAGGGCAGGAACCATGTTTTCCAGTGGAGCACAGTAACAACCATCATTTATGATGCATCCACCCTGGACCAGAGACTTTGCTTTAATCATTTCAATTAATTCCTGTACAAATAATGCATATATAAATAATCTTAGTTCAGAGAATTTAAGTAAATTGCCCAAGGTCATCTAGCTAGTGAATTACAGAGCTGGATTTTGAACTCCATTTGACCTTAAATCCTCTTTTTGAAATCATCTTTCTAAACTCCTTGAAGGAAAGGAAAGATACAGATGAGAAGAACAGGATGGTGCCATGCAGAAAGTTGGATGGAACTGTGCAGTGGGGGCAGGTATGGGGTCGCATTCTTAAGGAAAAGGAGAGGAGGTCTACATGTTTTCATAGACCTTGCCCTTCCTACTAAGCTAAATGGATTTACATCACTGGCACACTTAGACACTTAATCAATGGACCGTATGGCCAGCAAGGCAGAAGTCACCCCCCACGGAAGGCTTTGGCCCATATGTGGATCTTCATTTCATGCTTTCTTATTTAGATCAGAGAGACCCTGAGGTTATGTGAGGATGTCTCTGACCGATAAAGTCAGGCAAACTGAAGAAAATCCCAGTGAGTCCTCTGAGATAAGACACTCTGAGGAATCAGGTTTGTGTTGAAGTTGTCCTTAGCTTGCTGAATATCAGGGGTACACTGCAGTCAGTCTCTATGCTTGTACCTTAGACCATCAGAATGTGCCTACTGGATTTGGCAAGCAAATGCTCTAGCAAGTTGAAGCTTTGTTGAATGTGCCCAGAGAACATTTTGCTTTTAATGTCTTTGGAAACTATACATTTAATTCCTGCTGGGGAGTAATAGTAATTGCTTCACTAAGGGAAAAAGTCATCTCTTTAAAAGGTTTACCTCCTTTTACAAACATGTGCTTTTTAAAAACTGGGAAATTCCTGGTCGCAGGAAAAAAAAAAATGTCCTTTTGTGAAAATGAGGTCATTCTGGCCTTAACTGGCCCTGTGCACCCTCTAGTTCCTCTGTTCTGTTCCATGTTTTGGGACCAGAGGTTATTGGGAGGTTAATCCCCCTGTGGATAGTAACTGCTTTTAGGGCATATTGCCAAAGAGAAAGTTATCTTAACTCAGAAACTGCCCAGCCAGTGCAAGAGGCCCAGGTCCCAGGGGTACTGAGCCAATGACTGATAATAACTTGGTTTAGGTTGGCTGTGGGGTGGATTTTTAAAGCACACTTTCCTATGCTTCAGCATTGCTATGTCTGCTTCATCCTCTTTATTTTTCCTTCTTCTTCTTCTTCTTCTTTTTTTTTATCTTTATTGTTGAATGTATTACAGATGTTCCTCATTTTTTCCCCATTGACCCCCTCCTCCCCACTTCTGCCAGACTCCTGCCTTTTCCCACACTGTTGTCTGTGTCCATTGGTTATGCATATATGCATATAAGTTCTTTGGTTTATTTCTTCCCACCCCCCAACCTCCTTTCTCTTTGAGGTTTGTCAGTCTAGCAACCAATTTCTACTTCTTAATCCCTTCACCTTTTTCACTCATTCCCTCATACCCCCTCCCATTTGGCAACTAACAAAATGTTCTCTATGAGAATGTTTCTGTTCTGCATGTTCATTTCGTTTGTAGATTCTATTGTTGATAGCTATGTATTCATTGCCATTTTGTTTGTTCATATTTTTTATTTTTTTCTTCAAGAAGACCCTTCAACATTTCATATAATAACGGTTTGGTGGTGATGAACTTCTTTAGCTTTTCCTTGTCTGGGAAACTCTTTATGTGGCCATCGATTCTAAATGACCGCTTTGCAGGATAGAGTAACCTTGGTTGTAGGTTCTTGCTTTTCATCACTCTGAATATTTCTTGCTACTCCCTTCTGGCCTGCAGAGTTTCTTTTGAGAAATCAGCTGACAGTCTAATGGGAACTCCCTTGCAGGCAACTAACTGCTTTTCTCTTACTGCTTTTAAGATTCTCTCTTTGTGTTGAACCTTTTGCATTTTGATGATGATGTGTCTTGGTGTGGGCCTCTTGGGGTTCATCTTGTTTGGGACTCTCTGTGCTTCCTGGACTTGTATGACTGTTTCCTTCACCAAGTTAGGGAATTTTTCTGCCATTATTATTTCAAATAGGTTTTCGATTTCTTGTTCTCTCTCTTCTCCTTCTGGCACCCCCAAGATGTGAATGTTGGCACGCTTGACGTTGTCCCAGAGGCTCCTTACACTATCCTCATTTTTTTGGATTCTTTTTTCTTTTTGCTGTTCTGATTGGGTGTTTTTTGCTTTCTTATATTCCAAATCGATTGTTTGCTTCTTGGCTTTACCTACTCTACTATTGAATCTGTGTAAATTATTCTTTATTTCAGTGCCTCTTTCATTTCTGACTGTGCATCCTTCATTTCTGACTGGTCCATTTTGTTGCACTGACTGGTTTATTTTTATGCTCTTGAGGCCCTCACTAAGTTCACTGAGGTTGTCACTAAGTTAATTGAGCATCCTTATAAGCAGTATTTTGAACTCAGCATCTGTTAGGTTGCTTATCTCCATTTTGCTTAGTTGTTTTCCTGGGGTTTTGTTCTGTTCTTTCATTTGGGACCTGTTTCTTTGTCTCCTCATTTTGGCTGCCTCCATGTATTTGTTTCTATGTATTACATAACGGGAGGTATGGGGCTAGCTGAGACCAGATGCTGCTCCTTTGAAAGAATTAAAAAAAACCTGAAGCAGGATCTTACAGGCCAATCCTATGGTAAAGCAACAGGCAACAGCTTGGGTGTGCTGGAAAGTGCATGGGTGGGGCAGGAACTCAGGGAATCATCAGGGTGGGCAAACAGTGTGAGCCAGGTTGCTGGAGTCCCAGATATAGTGGCTGTCTGCCGCCCCAGGGAAGGGCTCACCAAAGAAACAAAGGCCTCTGACAGCATGTCTCTCCGGGAGAAAGCCCCCTCTCCAGCTCTCGCTCCAGTGCCAAACAGCTCAGTTCTTCCCTGTATGTCTCTGGTGCCCCTCAAGCTGCCTTCCCTCCAAGCTTAGAGGGAGAGAGTCCGGTAAGTCTGTTCGCGGGCCCTTTAAGAGGAGCTGCCTGGGGCTCCAGCTGCTTCAGCTTCCCTGAGCCTCAGTTCCTGCTGTTTTTGTCCAGCCAGAAGTGATGGGGACTTCTCTTCCTGGCACTGGAACCCTGAGTGGGGCGCCTGGTGTGGGACGGGGACCCCTCAGTCCTCAGGGAGAACCTTCCCAGCGAGGTGTCCTCCTGACTTTTATCCACCACACGTGGGTGTGGGACCAGCCCATCATGCCTCCGCCCTTCCTACCAGTCTCGATGCAGCTGCTTCTTTAATTTCGTAGTTGTAGGACTTCCATTCAGCTTGATTTCAGGCGGTTTTGAATGATGGTTGTTCTGTAGTTTAGTTGTAACTTTGATGTGGTTATGGGAGGACGCGATACCGTGTTTACCTATGCCGTCATCTTGACCGGAAGTCTGCTTCATCCTCTTTAGATTGCTCAACAACTCCATTGCTTCTCGGTTCAGGAATGATATTTCTTTCCCAGGCACATTCTATTTACTTCACTTAGATTCTGTCTTTGATGAGTAGAACCATCTGTGCCAGACTGAAGCTTCATGTTCATCTTTTTTAACCTGGTGTAAATGAAAAACAGCTGCTGAAAGAAGCTGCCCTGAACCTCTTTCTCTGAACACTCAGAGGATGATTCCTCCTAAAATTAATTCTGAATTGGCTTGGCTAGAGAGAAGGTTGTGCCTGAGGCCTTAGGTTTGCTCAGGGTGAGCGTTCTCATAAGTGACAGTGTAGAGCATCTCAGTGGATGCTCTTGATTTAATGCAAGTTCACTTTCTTCTAGCTTTAAAACAACCATTCCCTACCATGGAGGATGTTGAAACTTTAATGAGCGTGAGGGAGAGAGATACTAATATGGAAGGGGTTCAAGCGAACTTTGACTACGACCTTTGTAGTCTCCTCTAAATTAAATATTGTTAAGGCAACCACTCTGAAAGAATAGGGATGGGAAATAAACTGATATTTCTTAACTGTTTCTTAGGTGCCAGCAATGTTTCTGGATCCTTTCTGCAGATTACACTTTTAGATTTGTCCAGATTCTTGAACTTTAATTAGTGGGCACCCACCAGGTCATCTAACTACCTTTCTGTCTTATGTCTTGAAGGGCTGTGTCAGAGTCATGTTATTCCCCTATAATTCATCCATGGCTACAGTGGATCAGTATTTTGATAAGCCTCTGATACCTGTTTTTTTGTGCTTGATTGACTACAGCTTTTTATTATTTTAAAATTTACACTCTTGCCACTGAGAATTTGGTTTTCATTATAATTTTTTAATTAAATCTATGTTCTGGGATCCTGGTGTCACTTTTATGGCTCTCTAGGTCTGAAATGCTCTGTTGCCTAAGTAAGTCTAAGAATAATTTTTTTTTTTCAGTGTCTTGTAGTTTTCTGCAAATAGGTTTTTAACTTCTTTGGTTAAATTCCTAGGTATCATAATTTTTTTGCCATGATGGTAAATGGGATTGTTTTTTTAGTTTCTCTTTCTGTGAGTAAGAATACTTTTTTGATCTGGGACTAAGGAACTCTATTTTTAGCTGTCATGGCGAGGAGAGGATTATAAAATTTAGTCACGAGCTGTTTAGGTATTTGCTTCAGACCCCATTTCTTGCCCAGAGCACACGTGGCCCCTCTAGGAGGTTCCAGAATCCCTGCTTGGAATATCTTGGATTGGTGTAGGAGTTAGGCTTGCCCTACATGACCCACATTTCTTCAGTACATCCTATCCCCACTGTCCCCCAGGGCCTAGGCTTATTATAGTCAGCCAGTGAGTGTTTTATTGAACTTAATAGCTGGTACAAAATAATTGGGAAAAATATGGCTAGGAAATGCTATTATATTTGAAATTGGGAAATTCTGGGTAATTGCTGAGTGCCTCATATTAGTTCCTGTGGGGGAAAATACATGGCAAAATACATCATGGGTTAATACCACAAAGCAAAAACTCTTATCAGATAAATCAGAAGTTACATATCTGCTTATGATGCTCAGAATGGGAATGGCACTGATTTGCTGATAATTTATTTTTATTATTATTGTTATTATTATTCTGTAGCCTCAGACGATTCAGCAAACTCTCAAGAGGACATTGCAGTACTATGAGCACCAAGTAATTGGGTAAGTAAAAATGGATTTTGGTCATTACTGGGGGCAAATTAAAGATAATTACTCAAATGTAGCTATTGAGCATGTGGGTTTCTGCCACCAGGTCAACCTTTTTTCACAGGGACTGTGCTCTCAGTATGGAGTGGTTGCTCAGGAGGGGCTCTTGGAGGAACTTCCTTAGGCTCATTTGTGTTGAATCCTTTTAAATAAAGTCCCCTTTTAGTATTGATTTTTCTTTTCTTTTTTTCTTCTTGTGTATTTATCCTTTCATTTTCATCCATTGAATCTCATAATTTTGCCTTAGTAGTGTGGTAGGATTTAATGGTGCCAACCAAGAGGCTTTATTCCTTTAGTAAAGTTTAATCAAAATTATTCCAAGCTTAATATAGTTCAGTGAGAGGTACTGTTTTAGCCAGTCACATTCCACATGTTTTTCTCTTCTATCCCCCATCTGTTCTCGTCATTGTGATATGGTGTAAAGTAAAACTTGAGGTAAGATAACAGTAATTCGGGACCTCACTAGCTCATAGAACTTTTAAGTAACTTTATCTCTTTTGCTAGGGAAATGAGGACAATAATAACTAAATCAAGGAATAGATTTCATTATCAAATGAGATAATTTATAAGAAAGTATTTTGTAAATGGAAAGCTTCAAATGAGTGAAAGGTTTACCTTTGATTGACTGTTGCAGAAAGCAATGGGCAAATACAAAATTCTAAATTTCTGATGCAATTTAGCTATTTAAAGTCAGTGACATTAGAGGCAATGCATATTTTTAATTTACCTCATTAATATTCTCTATGTGCTACAGTGACTTATCTTTGTAAGTTTTTAAGAACTCTTGAGGAGTCAAGATTCAAACCCTGGTGATATGCTTTCAGAATCATTGAACATTTATGGTTAGTAGTCATTACCATGGGGATCAAGGATATATTTTTGTCTATTAAGGTGTTTTATAATTTTTTTTACAAAACAAAAAGGAAGAAAACTTAGCAGAAAAGTAATCTCAGTACCTAGTACAATGACTTATACTTGAAGTGCTTGATGATTATGTTAATTGTCATTTCAGAGGGAATTGCTTTGAAACTTTGTCATGTCAATTCTCAAGAGTGCAACACTAGGAAAAACATATTATTTAAACTCATGAGATGGCTTTGAGTTTGAGGCCATTAGGGATTTTAAATTGTTTATACTAATGGAGATATAGAATGTCAAATTGATCTCTCTCCACACATTCTAAAATAAAACTTATCACTCTCAATGGATATGCAGCTTTCCAAGTATGGTGTTTAGATTAAATTTGTCAATATACTTAGATCAGTTCCTGGTACATGGTAAATAGTACATGTTTGCTGTTGGGTTTATCATCATCTTCATTATTCATATTTTATGACAGTATTAGTAGTCAAATGTAAATTATTTTATAGAATTATGAATGTCCTCTCTGGTTTGAAATCAAATAGTAACTGATGAAATAGTCTCATTTGTGAATTAAACTATGTCTTCCAAGGAAATTGGAATGGGAATCTTATAAATTTGATCAAATCAATATCTAAACTGTATTATCATAATCAGCAGAATTTTTTTTTTTCTGTTTTTAAGATGGAGTTGTCTTTTATTTAAACTACTGCCTCAGTTCTGCTCTTCTGTCTATCCATGTGGACATAGCCTGTGGTGATTCTTTGTTCATAACCGAAATGGTCATTTCTAGTTCGGTTTAATGTGAACACAGGATAATGAAAACAGACAGGGAATGAGACTCCAATATAAAGGAGTGTTTTGATGTCTGACTGGTTCCAAATAGACCTATGAGCATATTTTTTACTTGGGTGTTGGCTGCTTTCTGGGGACTTGAAGTACCTTCACTCTCTGCCTTTATTTGTACTCATGCTGATGAAGACAAAAAGGGCGGGTTGGCAGAATGTTGTCATATTTGCTTTTTTAGACTTTGTCTTTTCTTTTCCTTCTGTCATGGCTTCCATGTCCAATGCCCTCTTTTGCCTTTTAGACTCCATCTTTCTGTTTTCTTTCTCTTTTCAATACTGAAAAGGAGAGCATCTGTTACCACTGCCATTTGGGTTAACATGTATTCACACCAAGGTGTTGTTCCTTTTAAGAAAATACAATTGGCCTGGCTGGTGTAGCTCAGTGGTTGAGCATAGACCCATGCACCAAGAGGTTGCTGATTTGATTCCCAGTCAGGGCACATGCCCAGGTTGTGGGCCAAATCCCCAGTTGGGGGGCATGCAGGAGGTGACCAATCGATGTTCTCTCTCATTCATGTTTCTACTTCTCTCCCCTTCTCCCTTTCTTTCTCTAAAATTAATGAAGGAACAAAAATTAAAAAAAAAAGAGAGAGAGAGAGAGAGAAAAGAAAATACATTTGAAGGGTTTTATTCCTGTGAAAAGGAATTTGTTTTTTCCCCTTAAAAGGATTTCAGGCGTTGGGTACTGTACTATTTTACACATTTCTGGGGAGGTTAGGGTGGGAAAGAGATGCTTTTCCTAATCCCTGCAGTGGGGCTTTGCTAAGGCTTGTCTTGAGGTAATTCAACTTTAACGTGCCTTGGTTTGGGATGATGAATCCAGAGGCATCACAGAGAGTAGAAGCTAGCCCTTCTCTTCTCAGTTTCTTAATCTAGTCTTGAGCTACTCACCTTCCTCTTCTCCTTTTCCTCTCCTTTAAAGCTCTGCCCTGGGATCTGCTTTATTTACCAGAGCTCCAGGATCGCATGATTCTGCTCTTTGATTAATTCATATACCAGTAGCCCATAGAAATCCTTGGAGGCATTTTCAGTCTCCAAGACCTAGACTTGAATACAGGGAGCAGCTGTTCAAAATCACACAGGTAGAGGATTGGGAGGAAGTAGCCAATGGAGTCTCTTGTTAGGGAGTGAGATAGCTTCTCTGTAGTTTAGTAACTTTATCTTTAAATGTCCGGTTCTGTTCTTGAACTTATCCATTCACTTGTTCATTTATTTATTCATAGACATCATTCAAGTTGGGAATGAGCGCTTACATAATTTATTTATACAATGTGCTAAATCTCTTCATCTCCACTGTTACTACCGTCTCTCACCTAGAGGTTCTGATCTAGCTTTCCTGTGTCTATGCCTGTCCCTTAAGGTTATATTCTCACTGCAGCAAAATGATTATAAAATTAGATCGTAACACTTTCTTACTTGAAACCAGTGGTTCTCAAGTGTTAATGTGCATCAGAATCACCTGTCAGGCTTGCTGAAACTCAAATTGCTGGGCCCTGCTGTACAGTCCCTGATGTTCAGGAGAGGCTCAAGAATTGGCATTCTTACAAAATTTTATTGAAATACAATTCAAATTTATTAATCACTTGTGTTTGAAAAAAGCATAAAGACACACAATCGCTCTACTTTGTTTTTATTGTCACTCTGCCTTGTTTTAATTGTCTTTATAGTATCAGATTTATATATATTTTTAGGCAAGATACTAATATGGAGGTTTTATTTATTCTATCTCAGCCAAGGGGTTGGCATTTCTAAGTTCCCAGATTATGTTAATGCTGCTGGTCCAGGGATCATACTTTTTAAAATTTAATTTAACTTACTTTTTTCCATCACCATTTATCCCTTCTAGTCCCTCTTCCACTCCCCTACCCCCACTTTGAAATCCCTGATTTGAACCATATCAAGACTGACTGTGATAGGGTAAAATCTGAATCCTCTTCGAGACCTGTCCTCTGCTTACCTCTCTCAGTTCATCCCCTTCCATTGCCCCTATTTCACTCCACTCGGGCACTCTAGCCACCTGTTAATGTCTCAGATATACCAAGCTTCTCAGCCTCAGGGCCTTTGCATGCACTGTTCCATTTTCCTTGGAATGCTCTGTTCCTTGATGTTTGTGTAGATTATTCTTTTTATACATGTAGGTGTCTGTTTAAATGCAGTCTCTTCAGAAGGACCTTCCCTAACCACCCAGTCTTTTTTTGTTTTAAATGTTTTTATTGATTCTTTAGAGAGAGGAAGGGAGAGGGAGAGAGATAGAAACATAAGTGAGAGAAGCATCAACGTTGACTGGCTGCCTCCTTTGTGCACCCCACTGGGGATTGAGCCTGCAACTTAGACATGTGCCCTGACCAAGAATCAAACCAGTGACCTCTTGGTTCATAGGTCGATGCTCAAATCACAGGTCCACACCAGCTGAGCCTGACCACCCAGTCTTAAGTGACCCTCTATCCCCTACTTTAGCCTCCAACCCTGATTATTTTATTATTCTTTATTATTTCTTTTCATAACACTTATCATTAACTTTTATATGTTGTTATTTGGTTATTTATTTCTGTATTTCTGTACCTTTGTAAATGCTTGGTACCTAGCAGGGACTAACAATTTTGGGAGGCTGTGAGGAAGTGTGAAAAATGAATAAATTGTACCCTAGAGGTATGTACCCAGAGATATGTATATAGTGGATAAAAGAGTAAATTATGCTTGGAAAGGGGGTATAAAATTAGGGGTTGAAATAATCTCCAGGGTCCATTACAGTACTAAAGTTAGAGTACTGGTACCCAAGACCCTTTTCTTTTCCTTTTTAAATAATTTTTTAAAAAATTGAGTTTAGAGAGAGAGGAAGGGGGAGAGAGATAGAGATAGAAACATCAATGAGAGAGAACATCAACTGGCCACCTGTATGCCCCCTACTGGGGATTTGGCCCACAACCTGGGCATGTGCCCTGACTGGGAATTGAACTGGCGACCTCTTGGTGCATGGGTCAGCACTGAACTACTGAGCCACAGCAGCCGGGCAGCCCTTTTCTTTATAGCCAAATTATATTTATTTATTTGTATAGTTTTCCATTAATGCTTAATGTGCTGCCACTGTGTGTTAGATTCACTTTGGGGTTAATTTTGATTACTGTGTAAACTCTACACAAGCATGTTCCCTTGGATAGCATCTTACACATGTAGCACAGTCTTCTTCCCCCACCTAGAATGAGTAAAGGGGGAATTGAGGGAACATTTTGTGCTGCTTTAACTCAAACTTCTATAAGGTTTTGGGTAGTGTGGGGTGGAAAGAATAGTGAGAAGAAAAAGGGGAAGCAGGAGATCGACAGGGTTCCCTTTAGGAATGAAAAGGAACTCAGGGTTGAGGATAACAATTGTTGCTGATGTCATTCTTTTTCTTTTCTTTTTTTTAAATTTTTATTGTTGAAAGTATTGCAGATGTCTCCCCTTTTTCCTCCCATTGACTCCTTCCTCCTCCCTCACACCCCTCACCTGCTTTCCCTAAACTAATGTCTGTGTCCATTGGTTATGCATATATGTATATAAGTTCTTTGGTTTATTTCTTCCCATCCCCCCCACCTCCCTTCCCTCTGAGGTCTTGATGCTATCTTCTGCCCATTCTTCTCTCTATACTTCTTTGTTGTGTATTAGAAAGCAGGGGACTGAGAAAATGTCTTTGGAAATAGACATACCAGATATATTAGACTTTAAGTCAGATGCTGCCTTTAAATAATCCTGAACAGATTACTTAACTGCCCTGAACCCCAGTTTTTTTATTTTTCAAAACGGTAATAAAGGCAGGATTGGGGTGAAGTTTAAATAAAATATTAATGATAACAGTGCATTAAGTGATATAATCATATAAAGTAGTACAGTGCCTGGTACACAAAAGTAATCAATATGTTTGTTGAATTATTACCATTATTAGTACCTGACTGCTTTGCACCTCATTGATTGTCTTTCCCTTTGTCCACCTGTTAGATCCTTTCCCTGTCCTCCTTGAGCCTTTAGAAGTTTGAGATCAATTGTTTAGTATCAGGAGCTAAATGTAAACATACCCAACTCATGTTCTAGCTATAGTTTTCTTCTTGCAGAGTTTGGATTTTTTTTAAACCTGAATTTCTGCCTCAAGAGTGCCTAACCCAACTGCTGTCACTTGTGTTTGTTCTACATTACTCCTGGTTGATAGCTCACAAAAAATAGATTGTTATGGCAGTGTAGACAAAGCTGAGATTTCTCTAAAACTGTGATTGGAAAACACATGCTAATCTTTCTGAGATGTAATGTTCATTCATTATAAATTTTAAACACTGAAGTATAAAGAAATATGTATTCAGAATGATGCCATTCTCTTCATGCTTTTTGCCAGAATTAGCAGCATTGTGCTTATACCATGGGTAGGGCTGCTGCCAACCTTATATTAGCCTAGGACACCATTCCCTATAGTCATCTAGAATTAAGTTCTTGTACTCTAGTCATCACCGTGGGCCATGTTTGTTTTATCCAGCTAAACCTTCTGTTCTCTTTTTTGTTTGACAATTGAGTAGGGATTAAGCTGAATAATTTGTTTTTTTTTTTTATCCTCACCCGAGGATATTTTTCCATTTTTTGTACAGATAGAGTGGGAGGGAGAGAGAGGAAGGGAGAGAGAGAGAGAAACATCGATGTGAAGGGACACATCGAGTGGCTGCCACCCGCACGACCAACCAGGGCCGGGGACAAACTGCAACCGAAGTACGTGCCCTTAGCGGGAACCGAACCCGGGTCTCTCCGGACCGCAGGCCGACACTCTAACCGCTGCGCCAAACTGGCCAGGGCAAGCTGAATAATTTCAATAGAACACTTGAAGTGAAATTAGGAGTGTGCGGCCCTGATTATTCTGGGAAACAAAATTCCATGATAATACTTATGCTCCCATGGTCAGATTTTGTGGCTGTAAATTTTGTTATTCAAAACATGATTTAGATTTCCAAAATGGCTGCGGAGTGAACAGAAGCTACACAGACCATCTTCCAGGATCAAACTGGAATTACAACTAAAACACAGACAAATCGACAGGAAAAAGCAACAGAAAAGCAGCTTGCGAAGACCATATAACGAGGGACACTGACTCGATCCTGGTAGGCTTGCGAAGGTGAAGACGGGGCGGTCGGCAGCTCGGCAGCTGCCTTAGCTGTGAGCTGTGCCCTTGGGTTAAAGTCCCAAGTGGCTCCACAGCGCAGAGCCGGAACAGAGGCTAAAATAGCCACAGCCACTTGCCTTGGGCTCCGGCAGAGGGAAGGCAGACTGGACTGGAACTGTGTGGGGACACTCGGGATTTGGAGGGCGCTCAGAGCTTTAGATGAGTTGCAGCCACACAGCACGGTGGCCATATTGCTCCTTCCTAGGGCCCTGGGGAGAGGCAGCAGCCCCTCCCTTGAAGATTCAACCCCAGCCTGTGGGCCATTGAAATGCAAATTCAGGCTCATTAACAACCAGCATCTGCCCCACCCTTGGGAAATCCTCTTATGCTGAGCACCTGAGGGAGTTTTTCAATCAACTGACAACCCAAAACTCTTCAAGTAAACTCGACTGCTACCCTCCAGACAAAAAGCTAGAGGATAACAGTACTATTCCTGGGTGAGCAACTCTAACCAGGAAAGTAAGACTTGACAGTGGTGTTTAACGTGGGTCCTCCCTTGCTCATCTAAACCCAGGAGAGGGAGCCACAGACAGCAGAACACCAATACCCACAGGGAGAACTTGGCAGGCTCCAAAGCCCACTGTGATAGCCAAAATGGTGAAACACAAAAAGAAAAGCCAAATGAAAGAACAAGGGACCTCCACCAAAGATGATATCAATGTGGAGCAGTTAGGCATGTTAACAGAGCTAGAATTCAGAGCCATGATCTTGAGGAAGCTCATCAGCATCAGTAAGGACATAGAGATGCTGAAAATGAACCAATTAGAATATAAAAACCACCAAGAAGAGATCAAGAGTAACATATCACAAATAAAGAACACATTGGAAGGTCTAAAGAGCAGAGTAGAGGAAGCTGAGGACCGGATCAGCGAATTAGAAGACAGGGTAGAAAAAATGAACTGCTTAGAAAACCAAAAGGAAAAAATGATTAAAAAACAGGAAGACAGCTAAAGAGAACTGTGGGACAACTGGAAACATAATAATATTCGCATCATAGGAGTCCCCAACGAAGAAGAAAATGAGCAAGGGTTAGAGAATATATTCAAATTAATAGTGGCAGAAAACTTTTCTAATTTGGTGAAAAAAGAAGGCAATCAAGTTCAAGAAGCACAGAGAGCCCCAAGTAAGAAGAACCCAAACAGGCCAACACCAAGACACATAGTAATTAAAATGCCAAAAATTAAAGACAAAGAGACAACCCTAACAGCAGCAAGAGATAAGCAACAGGTTACCTCCAAAGGAAACCCCATAAGGCTCTCAGCTGACTTCCTAGCAGAAACACTACAGGCCAGAAGGGAATGGCATGAAGAAATCAAGGTAATGAAAAACAAGGATCTGAATCCAAGACTACTCTACCCAGCAAGGCTGTCATTCAAAATAGAAGGTCAAATAAAGAGCTTCCCAGACAAAAAAAGGCTAAGGGAATACATTAGCACCAAACCAAAACTACAACAAATGTTAAAAGGACTGTTGTAATTAGTAGAAGAAATAGGAAGAAAAATATAACCAAACTAGACAAAAAAGGCAATAAATAGGTACATATCAATAATCACCATAAATGTAAATGAACTGAATGCTCCGATAAAAAGACACAGAGTAGCTCTGGTCGGTTTGGCTCAGCGGTTGGAGCGTTGGCCTACGGTCCAGAGAGACCTGGGTTTGGTTCCCGCTAGGGGCACATACCTCGGTTGCAGTTTGTCCCTGGCCCTGGTCGGTCGCGTGGGTGGCAGCCACTCAATGTGTTCCTTTTGCATCGATGTTTCTCTCTCTCTCTCTCTCTCTGTTCCTCTCTCTCCCTCCCACTCTACCTGAACAAAAAATGGAAAAATGACCTCCGGTGAGGATAAAAAAAAAAAAAAAAAAGACACAGAGTAGCTGATTGGACAAGAAAGCATGACTCATCTATATGCTGCTTACAAGAGACCCACCACACAACAAACTACTCACATAGGGTGAAAGTGAAGGGATGGAAAAATTTTTTTCAAGCAAATGGAAAGCAAAAAAAAGCTGGGGTAGGAATACTCATATCTGATAAAACAAATTTCAAAATGCAGACCATAACTAGAGACAAAGAAGGCCAGTGCATAATATTGAAAGGATCTATCCAACAGGAAGATATAACCTTGATAAACATATGTGCACCTAATGTAGGAGCACCAAAATATATTAAAAATCTTTTGGAGGACTTCAAAGGATAAATGGACAGCAATACAATCATAGCAGTGAACTTCAACACCCCACTAACACCACTGGATAGATCCTCTAGACATAAAATTAGCAAGGAAACAGAGACTCTAAATGAAACACTAGACCAAATGGATTTAATAGATATCTACAGAGTGTTACACACCAAAACTACAAAATTCACATTCTTCTTAAGTGCACATGGGACATTCTCAAAGATAGACCACATGTTAGGACACAAACTAAATCTCTACAACTTAAAGAAGATTGAAATCATATCAAGCATCTTCTCATATCACATTGGCATGAACTAGAAATCAATTTCAACAAAAACATACAAAGACATTTGAACACATGGAGGCTAAATAGCATGTTATTAAACAATGAATGGGTTACCGAGGAGATCAAGGAAGAAATTAAAAACTTTCTGGAAACCAATGAAAATGAATACACAACAACACAAAATCTGTGGGATGCAGCAAAAGCAGTTCTGAGAGGGAAGTTCATAGCACTACAGGCCTACCTCAAGAAACAAGAAAAAGTTTTAATTGACTGTCTAACCTCACAACTTAAGGAATTAGAAAGCAAACAAAAAGAAAACCCCAGAGCAAGTAGAAGGAAGGAAATAGTAAAGATCAGAGCAGAAATAAATGACCTAGAGACCAACAAAACAATTCAAAGGATCATTGAAACAAAGAAATGGGTTTTTGAAAAGATAAACAAGATTAATGGACACTTAGCTAGACTCACACAGAAACAAAGAGAGAGAACACTTATGCACAAAATCATAAATGAAAGAGGAGAAGTAACAACTGATACCACAGAAATACAAAAGATTGTTAACACCTACTATGAACAATTATATGGCAACAAATTCGACAATCTAAGTGAAATGGACAAATTTCCAGAAACACACAGTCTCTCAAAACTGAACCGGGAAGAGACAGAAAACATGAACAGACCAATAACAACTAAGGAAATTGAAGAGATAATAAAGACTCTCCCAGCAAACAAAAGCCCAGGCCCAGATGGCTTCTCGGGGGAGTTTTACCGAACATTCAAAAAAGAACTAACTCCCATTGTCCTCAAACTATTTCAAAAAATTCAAGAAGAAGGAAGACTTCCAAACTCGTGTTATGAGGCGAGCATGATTCTAATTCCAAAACCAGAAAAAGACACTATGAAGAAAGAAAACTACAGGCCAATATCTCTGAGGAACATAGACACCAAAATTCTGAACAAAATACTAGCATATTGGATCCAGCAATACATCAAAAAAATTATCCACCATGACCAAGTGGTATTCATTTAAGGGATGCAAGGCTGGTACAATATACACAAATCAATAAATGTGATACACCACATAAATAAAATGAAGAATAGAAACCACATGATCATATCAGTAGATGCTGAAAAAGTGTTCGACCAAATCCAGCATCCATTTCTGATAAAAACGCTCTGCAATGTGGGAATAGAGGGATTATATCTTGACATAATAAAGGCCATATATGAAACACCTACAGCCAACATCATACTCAATGGGCAGAAACTATTAACATTTCCCTTAAGAACAGGAACAAGACAGGGATATCCATCTTCGCCACTCTTATTTAACATTGTACTGGAAATCTTAGCCACAGCAATCAGACAGGAAGAAAAAATAAAAGGGATCCAAATTGGAAAGGATGAAGTAAAACTGTCATTATTTGCAGATGACATGATATTATACATAGAAAATCCTAAAGACTCCATCAAAAATCTACTAGACTTAATAAATGAATTTGGCAAAGTAGCAGGATACAAAATTAACATCAAGAAATGGACAGCATTCTTATACACCAATGATGAACTCCCAGAGAGAGAAAATGAAAAAACAATCCATTTACCATCGTGGCAAAAAAATTAAGATGCCTAGGAATAAACTTAACCAAAGAAGTAAAGGACCTATTTCTAGAAAACAACAGGACATTGAAAAACGAAATAGAGGAAGATATAAAAAAGTGGAAGCACATACCTTGTTCATGGACTGGAAGAATTAACATAATTAAAATGTCCATAGTACCCAAAGCAATCTATAGGTTTAATGCAATCCCCATCAAAATACCAATGACATATTTCACAGAACTAGAACAAATACTCTAAAAGTTCATATGGAACCAAAAAAGACCCCGAATAGCCACAGCAATTTTGAAAAAGAAGGATAAAGTAGGTTTGATCACAATACTAGATATCAGGTTATACTACAAAGTGACTGTAATCAAAACAGCCTGGTACTGGCACAAGAACAGGCACATAGACCAGTGGAACAGAATCGAGAACCCGGAAATGGACCCAAGGCAATATGCTGAATTTATATTTGACAAAGGTGGCAAGAGCATACAGTGGAGTAAAAACAGCCTCTTTAATAAATGGTGTTGAGAAATTTAGACAGCAACATGCAAAAGAATGAATCTAGACAATCAACTTACACCATACACAGAAATAAACTCAAAATGGATAAAAGACTTAAATGTGACCAGTGAGTTCATAAAAATTCTAGAATAAAATGTAGGCAACAAAATTTCAGATATCATGTGCAGCAGAATTTTCACTGATATATCACCTAAGGCAACAGAAACAAAGGAAAAAATGAACATATGGGACTACATCAAACTAAAAAGCTTCTGCAAAACAACAACAACAACAAAAAAACAACCATCAAAATGGAAAGGCAACCCACTGAATGGGAGAACATCATTGCCAATTATACATCAGATAAGGGGCTAATTTCCAAAATATATAGCGTACTCATACAACTCAACAAAAGGAAGACAAAGAACTCAATTAAAAAAGGGGCAGAGGAGCTAAATAGACACCTCTCCAAACAGGACATACAAATGGCCAAGAGTCATGAGCAAATGCTCAACATCACTAATCATCAGAGAGATGTAAATTAAAACAACAATGAAGTATCACCTCACACCTGTCAGAATGGCTGCCATCAACAAATCATCATACAACAAGTGTTGGCGAGGGTGTGGAGAAAAGAGGACTCTAGTGCACTCCTGGTAGGAATGCAGACTGGTACAGCCACTGTGGAAAACAATATGGTGCTACCTCAAAAAATTAAAAATTGAACTTCCATTTGACACAGTGATCCCACTTCTAGGAATATACCCTAAGAAGCTTGAAACACCAGTCAGAAAGAATATATGTACCCACATGTTCATAGCAGCACTATTTACAATAGCTAAGATCTGGAAACAGCCCAAGTGTCCATCAGTAGACGAATAGATAACAAAGTTGTGGTACATATATACAATGGAGTATTATCCAGCTGTAAGAAAGAAAGGTCTCTTGTCCTTTGAGACAACATGGAGGGACCTGTACAGTTGTATCCTATGTGAAACAAGCCAAGTAGAAAAAGACAAATAATACATGATCTCACTTATATATGGAATATAATGAATATAATTGTATGAGGAATATGGTAGACCCAGAAACAAGGAAGTTGGATACAGACTGACAACACTCAGTAGAGGGTGTGGTGAGGGGTGGGAAGAGATAAACCACAGAAATTATGTGCATGTATCCATAATGGACATGGACAACAAAGCTGGGGACGTTGCAGGGCAGGAATGGGGAGGAGAGTGTCAATGGGGTAAAAAAGGGGAAACATGTGTAACAAAAGTAAAATTAAATTAAAAAAAAGAAGAATGAACACTATTCAGGTATAAAAGAAAAATATCTTTATGCCCTGACATGGGAGCTATATGTGAGTTGTTAATTTAAAAAGAAGAGCCAATAATAACATTCACAATATAATCCCTTTTCTTATATTTAAAAAACAAAACAAAACATGATTTATCTTCTTTTTCATATATTTACAACAAATAAGTATCTTATTGAATAAACACAAGAAATTAAATGAAAGCCAATGTCTATTGATTACTCCCTATTTGAGGCAATATACAGAGCACTTTACATCTGTAATTTTATTTAGTCCTAGCTATCTGTTTCACAGAATCATTGTACAATTACATACATTTAGGCTGTGACAGAAGTATTTTGTCCTAAGTCATGCTGATGAATTTTTTTGAGGAAACATCATATTGATTTCCATGGTGGCTGCATCAGTCTGCATTCGCACCAGCAGTGTACTAGAGTCCCCTTTTCTCCACACCCTTGCCAGCAGTTGTTGTTTGATGATTTGTTGATGGTGGCCATTCTGACAAGTGTGACGTGATACCTCATGTCATTTTAATTTGCATCTCTTTGATGATTAGTGACATTGAGCATTTTTTCACATGTCTCTTGGCCACTTGCATGTCCTGTTTGGAGAGGTGTCTATTTAAGTCCTCTGTCCATTTTTTATTGGATTCTTTTTCTTCCTTTGAACTGCCATTCGACCCAGTGATTCCACTTCTAGGAATATATTCTAGGAAGCCTGAGATACTAATCAGAAAGAATATATGTACCCCTATATTCATAGCAGCACTATTTACAATAGTGAAGATATGGAAACAGCCTAAGTGTCCATCAATAGATGAATGGATAAAAAAGCTGTAGTACATATACACAATGGAGTACTATGCAGCTATAAGAAAGAAAGATCTCTTATCCTTTGAGAAAATATGGAGAGACCTGGAAAGTATTATGCTAAGCGAAATAAGCCAATCAGAGAAAGACAAATACCACATGATGTCACTTATTTGTGGGATATAATGAACAAAAAAAGCTGATGAACAAAGTAGACCCAGAGACATAGAAAGGAGTGTGGTTCAGAGTGACAAATTGCAGAGAAGGGGGTTGGGGAATGGATGAGGTAAACCAAAGAACTTGTATGCATGTATGCATAACCAATGGACATAGGCAATAATGCTTGGGGGGTGGGGGTGGGATAGGGAGGAGGGTGTCTGGGGGGAAGAAGAAGAAACATCTGTAACAACAATAAATTAATTAATAAAAAATGGAAAAGAATAGTTTACCTAAAAAATGATATATTTTATATGACTAGAAGAGTGCAAAATATTTAATGTGGTTTCATTCTGTTTACAAATAAAGTTTATTATTAAAAATAAAATAAGTTTTCACACACACACACACACACACACACACACACACACACACACATTCTGACATGAGATCTAAGGAAGCTTTCCCCCACTTTGATTTTTGGATTGCTATCTCCTGGGTGTGGGAATCTCAAAGGTGACTAAGACTTAAGTGATCATATAAGCCATGCCTTCCTGACACAGAGTATATTTTTACAGTATGAATCCTCACAGATACCACAAGTGTTACTTTATGAATAAAATATTTCTCGGGATATCACAATGAAGAATTTTACCAAGGTGAATGATTTGCAAAGAAGTGTTTGGTATTCCTCAAGAAGCTTCCTGTTCTGATTTCCTGTTACAGTGTTTATTCCTTCACTGAGTTTTGATGTGCACACATCTTGGTACTTGGCTGAATGTTTGTTAAGAGTGATCGCAATCCTAGGGTTTCTCCCATGTGAAAAAAACAAAATAAAACACTTTATTTTTGTTTAATGCCTGTGCACCTCATTCTGCTCTTTATTGAGTGGATTCTGCATTCTGGAAACTATGGTGAGCATTTTGCCTAACTGGTTTTTTGGAGTCACATTTCAGTGAGATGTACAACCATGGAACCATTTTAATTTTTCGCTCCAATCTCTTTGAACATGCTAACGTGGGTCCCTTAGGTATTAGCTTGGGCACACTGCTCTGTTTTCCACATATACTCAGGTAGTATAAAGTCCACTTCAGACCAACTGAAATCTTTAAACTCATAACCAATCTAACCCTTATATCCCTTTCTGCCAGAGCCAGGCTTGGTCTGAGGAACTCAGAAAGCAGTGTAGAGAGGATTTGATCTGGCTTTTCCCTCTGCCTTTCCAGGCCAATCCTTACTGGGTCCCTTTCTCTTCTGATGTGCTGTGTCAGGCAAGACTGAAAAGGAAAAAATGGCAGAAGCCGTCTTTCATTCACTGGTCCCTGAAACAGTCCTTTCCTGGCTGTGATGTCCCCAGTGAGCTGCATGTGTGGGCTCAACTTTCTTTCAGAGGCCCCCTGTCCTGTACCTGAGGACTGCACACCTGAGCCTTGCTAATGGGGTTCCTGCCCCTGGCCACAGTCTCTAGATTGGGAAAACAGTGGGATGGGATGTCAAGCTTGCCTCTCTTAAGTGGCATCTCCTGAATCCACAGGAAACTTTTTTTTTGCCTTGCTGAATGGTGGGACTGTAGGCTGTTCCCAGTTTGGCTCTGTTTCTTTTCCCTGTTATATCTCTCTCTGGAAACTTACTCCTCTACTCAGTTCAGTGCAAAGGGATGGTCTAGAATTCCTCAGCAGATGTTCATTGAGGAATGAGACATTCAACCCCAAACTCTCTCATCAGCTGGGCTTCTGTAGGGAGCTCTCCTGTTCTCTCCTTTCCTCATGTGGAGGGAAAAGCAGTAACAGCACTCTCTCCCTAGGCCAATGACTTCTGAGCATTTTCGTTTGATTTCTGTGTATATCCTTTTGCTTTCATCTGCTGTTGGGGTTGGGGAAGTAACAGTGGCCATGGTTTCTAAAGTCTTTTCTAAAGTCTTCTTGGCTTTTCGTTGGGAATGTGGGAGTTTTGGTGGAGAAAGTCCAGTCAACATCTGGCATTCTGTCATTTAGTCTGCACAAGAACTCAAGGAGATATCTCCATTTTATGAGGGAGGAAAGTTAGAGTAAGGGAGATGAGGTTATTTGTCCAAAATATCACAGATACAAAATGTAAAAAACGTGAAGGGGCACAAGAGGTACACATTCTCAGTTACAAACTAAGTCACAGGGCTGCAACCTAGTCAATAATATCAAAACAGCCCTGGCCAATTTGGCTCAGCGGTTATAGTGTTGGCCTGTGGACCAGAGAGTCCCGGGTTTGGTTCTCGCTAAGGGCATGTACCTTGGTTGCAGTTTGTCCCTGGCCCCGATTGGGGTCGTGTGGGTTGCAACCAGTTGATGTGTCTCTCTCCTCCTGCCCCTCTCTTTCCCCCTCTCTCCCTCACTTCCCCCCTCTCTCCCTCCTGCTCTATCTGAAGATAAATGCATAAATGTCCTCGGGTGAGGATAAAAAAAAAAAATCAAAACAACTGTATGATGACAGAGGCTTACTAGATGTAGCATGGTGAGTACTTTGTTATATATATCAATATTTAATAACTAACTCTGTTGTATACCTGAAACTAATATAATTCTGTATATTGATTTTGTTAATACAAAAAGAAAATGGTAAAACCATGATTCAAATTCTGTCAGGCTCCAATTTATTTGCTTATTATCCAAGCACCATACTGTTGTCTTCTTGATTGTGATGGAGGTATTTACTTTCAACATGGTTAGCGCCAATGCAGCAAATTAGTACAGTGAACTCTTTTTCTAGGCAACTTCTTTATAGAAACAGATTGCCAGCAACTATGAAACATTCACGTAAGGAAACATTAGTTATATAAAAGCTCATATATCTTTTGTTTTTTCTCTTTTTTTTTTTCAAACATAGCTTTATTAATAATTGTTTCCAGTTCCATGTCTACTCTGCTACTGCTATAGTTAATGGTGGGTTATGTCATAAATTATGTTTTAAAGGTTCAGTTATTTTAAAATGTGATTACGTTATGACCATAGACTATGTGTGCTTGTATGTATGTATATGAGAGCATTAGCATATGCTTTAAAATTTTTCTCCATATGCTAATTTTGTTTTCTTCTTAGTTATAGGGATGCAGAAAAGAATTTCCACAATATCTCTAACAGATGCTCCTATGCAGACCATTCCAACAAAGAGGAAATTGAAGACATCTCAGGAATTCTTCAGCGTATTGCTAATATACTAGGTATATTAACTACATATTTATATGACTAAGAGAGAATGAATGAGGAGAAGAGGAAAAGTAAAGGTGTAAAAGTTTTATTTACTAATGAGAAGTTTGCAAGATATGGCACATTGAGATCTTGCCTTCAAGTGATTTAATTTCAACACTCCTGAAGGTGTTTAAGTGGAAATTACATGTGTGGCATTTACCTGGAAATTCAAAAACATTATAATAAAAATACTTATATTCCAGGGAAACTTTTCTAAGTATGCTTACCCTTGACTGAAATTGAAGATCTTTCTGTCCTCTCAAAGCCCATACGTTATTATTTCTATTATTATTATTTCAGTTATTTCTCAGAGGCCCTGGTTGGGGCTGGAGGATGAGTCACAGGTACTCATAGTGGACTCAGAGGCCATGAGGCAGGTCATCTGTGCCTGAGGTCTTTGTGTCCTGTGTGTGGTAGTATGTGTGTATGTGTGTGTGCGTATGTCCACCTTGAAGATGATAGTATTTATGACAGAGGAGCTGCTTTTGGATGCTTCCCAAATGACTAAGGGGCACTGTTGTAAACTGTGCTAAATCACACAGCATTAAAAACCATAACAAACCATAATACCTTAATACCTGGTATTCTAGATGTATGAGAGCTATACTGTGTCATTTGCAAAGTAGATACCACAGCAGGAATACATTTTGCCCTAGTGTCTTACAGAGGTATTTAGTGAAAAATACCTCTTTTAATATTTTTTTTGGAATCCTCTTTCTTCATTATGACTGAGACAGGAATCTGTGGTGGGGAATAAGAAATCTTAGTGACTAACTCCATACCAAACTCAAAATCACATCTACCTCAGAATCAGATGATAGTGGGGCAAACTTGTTTGCCTGATTTTTTTTCCCTGTAGGGTAAGTACTTTCCCTTGAGACAGCTGAGTCCCTTAAAAACCAATTCCAGGTGACTTAAACCCCGATTTTTCTATACATATCTGACTCCTAGAGGTAGACCTGGCTTTTACACCTAAGCTGGGACTCTAGTATGACTCCAGCATCCATGACTGCATTTTCAGCCTAGGTAACTTTTGTAAACACAAAATACTACACTATGAACATGGAGATTTTGTGAGGGGAGGCATACAGATATATATGTGATTTGTCTATAATAGCTGCCAAGACAATGGAAAGGAAGGCCATAGATTTACTTACCTCAATCTTAGTACAACTGTAGGGATGTTGTACTACCTAAGTAAATATTATTGGAGGTGAGGGACTAGAATAATGGGGAAGGGGTTGAGCATTACCCAGGAGCTAGTCACACTTTTTTGATTTTGTCTTTTCAAGGACTCTCCTATCATTAACATCTTTTTCTCTTGACACAATTTGGGTGAGATGATGCTCCACTAAGAAGGATGTATCAGAATCTTGGCAGAGAGATGTTTAATACTTTGGAAAGTTGCTCTTATCCAGTTTGCAAACATTTCCTTGCCCCTCACATCTCTTTTCCTCATGCTCTGAGAATCAGTGAGTTAGAGGAAGTAGGAGGTGTTCAAGATAATAAATATACAAGCAGTGCTAATGGCCTCTGAACCATGACTTGCAAATGAGGGTGCACTAGTCCACAAACTCTAGGTCAGACAGTTTGACATGGTGACCACCAGGTGATGCTGTGGTCCAGCGCAGTTTAGTTGCCTTTCAACAGTTGCAGGTTAAGTAGTGAGTGGAAAGAACAGCAGGTAGTGTGCTACCTGTTGATACTAGGAAATAAGTAGATTTAAGCAAGGTACTGATAATTAAGAAGGTGCCTGTATAATAGGGTTAGGATTACCATAAATATTATGTTTTTTTTTCCCTAGAAAAGAGAGATTAGGTCTGATTTCCCCTGCCTCTATGTGATCATAGGTTGTTCTTAAAATGTAAAAAGCCACAATCATGTAAAGTTTAAATTTCTGAAGAGTAAAACTAAATGCCTGGCTCCTGTGGACCAGATGCTGGCCTGGATCTAACAGGTAATTGTGGGCCTAAGAGGTAGCTGTTCTCTTTTCAATAATGTCCTTTTGTAACTCTTGAAATACAAATTCTCTGAGGACAAAGATAACAACTATACTGGTCATATTCAATGAAAGCTTTGTGTTTTTATTTTATTTCATTTTTTTTTTTCTTTATTGATCTTTAGAGAGAGAAGAAGGGAGAGGGAAAGAAAGACAGAAGCACTGATGAGAGAGAACATTGGTCGGCTGTCTCCTGCATGCCCTCTCAATGGGGATTTGGCCTATAAGCTGGGTGTGTGCACAACCAGGAATTGAACCGGTGACCTCTTAGTGCATGGGTTGACGCTCAACCACTGAGCCACACTGGCTGGGTGAAAGCTTTGTGTTTTTAAAAATTGATTTGAGAGAGAGAGAGAGAGAGAGAGAGAGAGAAAATCAATTTATTGTTTCACTCATTTATGCATTAATTGGTTGCGGAACTCATAACCTTTGTGCATCCAGGACGATGCTCTAATCAGCTGGGACCACCTGGCCAGGGCTCAATGAGAGATTTGTTTTTAACAAGTCATTGAACTATGATTAATCTTAGTTTGCTTAGATTTTAGCTTTTTAAAAAAATTACATTTAAATTCTCCTTTGTAATAATTTATAAGAATGCAAGAATTGATGAACTGGACAGAAAAATACTATACAAGAAAGGAAGTGTTTTTTTTTTTTTAGTGTGGGGGGTTTGGCATGGAGAAATAGTTTCAACCAGGTTATGAGAAATTTTGAGGCTTGGAAACCTCCTCTGTGGATGTCAGAGGGCAATTTTCCAATGATTTATATTCATCACCTTTGGGGAATGTGGTTAGAACTTTGGTGGGTTGGGACTGGGGAATACATATTTTCTCACCTTCTTAACCTAGAAATGGTAGAGAATAAAAATGTCTTTGCTCGCTCATCTGTATGTTATTTATACTTCACCTGTTATTAAAAATGATTTAAAGTCATAGGTCAGAAAATATGACCAGAGCATAGCAAATGACCATCTCTATCTATTTACTATTAACTCCTATAGATAGTTTATTTGCTGGCTCTTCAGGTTGAAGTTTGAATGTAGTGGTTGGCATGGAATAAAATGAGGAAGCTGAATCGAGGGAGAAGCTTCTTGCAAAAGACCAGTGATGCCTCTGTCCTGCATTTATTCTCTTCCAGCTTCCGTAGGACTCCCTGAAAAACAAACAAACACATGTACATTACAGAGTGGTTCATGCCCGCTAATAATGGGAAAGGACTTTCTCCAGGCAGCAAGATTTTTACCATTTAGGTTTTTTTTTTTTGGCTTAGAAACCAGTTGTTGCTATTTCTGTCTCATCATTTACAAATTAGGGATATTAAGTAGACTGCCCCCTGTCATTTATTTGTCTAATTTTGGTGCCTGGCGGTCCCTGGGATAATGCAGTAAGCACTCTAAAGAGGCTTTTAAACTCTTGGGAAAAGCCTATACAAAGAAAGATAGTTGTGAACCATGCCCTCCCTGATAAAGACTTCTGGTGTTCAATTTATTGCTTTATTTGGTACATGCCTTTTGCATACCAAAATGATCTTCTAATTTTGGTTGTGTGATAAATGTAAACCCTCTAGTCACAATCCACAAAGTCCATTTTTAGCTTCGATTAAGTAGTAAAAATGTATTTATATGCTTGTGAATTGCATATTTGAGTATTTTCTTGGGAACTGTAATGGTACAATAAAGCTTCTGTGATAAAGAGAGCGTCTGGACCAAGTGGTGCCACCTAGTTCTGTGGCATGGATTTAGGTAGCCTTTGGGGAACAGAGACAGAGCTAAGGGAGAAGGATGATAAAATGCATAGCTCCCTTTGCCATAATACAATTAAAAATAAACAAGGGATATGACTATTTTGGTTTTAATGCAATGAAAGGGGTTGTGGGCTTTTCAGTGTAGAGTATCAAGAGCTGTGAGTGGAGAAGATGGTGTAGAAAAAAGGCATTCCACACCAGGATAGACATTCGAGCTCTAGTTAATTTATTTACTGATGAAATATAGCAAACCGATGCTATTTTAATAAGCATCATTTATTTACTAAGTATTAATAAAGTATAGTCTTACACTGCCTTTGTTAAGTGCATTTTCTCTTAAAATAATCATGAAGGACATGAATTGTGAAAGAATATTCATTCAAGTTCTCTCTGTTTCAAAGGTCTTCTGTTTGAATGGGGCTTGATTGTCTCCAAAAACTTAGCAAGTGTGAAGTCAGAGTCAGACTAATGTTGTCATGAGATTATTTGTTGGGAAGGTGAGGAGGAGGAAGGAGGGAGGAGATGACATTTGGGCTTCTACCTCACAATATTTTTCTGGTATTGGGGACTCTGAAACACTATGAAACCAGAGCTCTCCATAAAGGGCCACCGATTCCAGAATCATTAGCTGGAATGGAGCTGTGTGTGTGTACATAAGTGTGTGTGTGTATATATGTGTGTGTGTAAATATATATATATATATTTGTTGCTCTTATGTTAACTTGCATGTACCTTTTGGTTTCATTGTGATTTGAACTATGCTTTTAAGCAGCATTTTTTAAAAAATTAATTCATTTTTGTTACAGATGTTTCTCCTTTTTCCCCCATTGATACCCTCCTCCCTCTCCCTCCCTGCCCCGTCCCCAGCTTTATTGTCCATGTCCATTGGTTATGCATACATGTATATAAGTTCTGTGGTTTATCTCCCCCCCGCCTCTTCTGAGGATTGTCAGTCTATACCCTACTTCCACGTCTCTGGGACTACTCTGTTCTTCAGACTGTTATGTTCATTATATTCCACAAATAAGTGAGATCATATGATACTTGTCTTTCTCTGTTTGGCTTGTTTACTTAGTATAATACTTTCCAGGTCCCTCCATGTCATCTCAAAGGATAAGAGCTCTTTCTTTCTTATAGCTGCATAGTACTCCATTGTGTATATGTACCACAGCTTTTTTATCCATTCGTCTACTGATGGACATTTGGGCTGTTTCCAGATCTTGCTATTATAAATAGTGCTGCTATGAACATGAGGGTACATATATTCTTTCTGATTGTGTTTCATGCTTCTTAGGGTATATTCCTAGAAGTTGGATCACTGGGTCAAATGGCAATTCAATTTTTAATTTTTTGAGGTAACACCATATTGTTTTTCATAGTGGCTGCGCCAGTCTGCATTCCCACCAACAGTGTACTAGAGTCCCCTGTTCTCCACACCCTCGCCAACACTTGTTGTTTGATGATTTGTTGATGATGGCTCTTCTGACAGGTGTGAGGTGATACCTCATTATTGTTTTATTTTATTTTATTTATTTATTTTTTAATCCTCATGCGAGGACATTTTTTTTTTTTTTCCATTTTTTGTTCAGATAGAGTGGGAGGGAGAGAGAGGAAGGGGGGGAGAGAGAGAGAGAGAGAGAGAGAGAGAGAAACATCGACATGAAAGGGACACATTGAGTGGCTGCCACCCACATGACCAACCAGGGCCAGGGGCAAACCGCAACCGAGGTACATGCCCTTAGCAGGAACCGAACCCGGGTCTCTTTGGACTGCAGGCTGACGCACTCTAACCGCTGAGCCAAACCTGCCAGAACCCTCATTGTTGTTTTAATTTGCATCTCTCTGATGATTAGTGATGTTGAGCATTTCTTTATATGTCTCTTAGCCATTTGTATGTCCTGTTTGGAGAGGTGTCTATTTAGTTCCTCTGCCCGTTTTTTAATTGGGTTCTTTGTCTTCCTTTTGTTGAGCTGTATGAGCACTCTATATATTTTGGAAATTAACCCCTTATCTGATGTATCATTGTCAATTATGTTCTCCCATAGGGTGCGTTGCCTTTCCATTTTGGTGGTTGTTTGTTTTGCTGTGCAGAAGCTTTTGAATTTTATGTAGCTGCTGTAATCAAAACAGCCTGGTACTGGCACAAGAACAGGCATATAGACCAGTGGAACAGAACAGAGAACCAAAAATGGACCAAAACATTATGCTCAATTAATATTCGACAAAGGTGGCAAGAGCATACAATGGAGTAAAGACAGCCTCTTTAATAAATGGTTTTGGGAAATTGGACAGCTACATACAAAAAAATGAAACTAGACCATAAATTTACACCATACACAAGAATAAACTCAAAATGGATAAAAGACTTAAATGTGACTCATGAGTCCATAAAAATCATTGAAGAAAATGTAGGCAACAAAATTTCAGACATCATACGCAGCAGAATTTTCACTGATACATCACCCAGGGCAATAGAAACAAAGGAGAAAATGAACACATGGGACTACATCAAACTCATAAGCAGCTTTTTTTTTTTTTTATTAAAATTTTTTTTTTTTGGTCTGTGCCCCAAGTGGAAACTGAACCCAGGACTCTCTGGTCTGCAGGCCGATGCTCTAACCACTGAGCCAAACCGACCAGGGCCCAATTTGTACTTCTTAATCCCTTCACCTTTTTCATCCAACCCCACTTCCATTTAGCAACCATCAAAATTTTCTCTGTATCTGAGTCTGTTTCTATTCTGTTGGTTTGTTTATTTTGTTTTTTTTTAGATTCAATTATTGATAGATGTGTATATATTGCCATTTTATTATTCATATATTTTAAATCTTTTTTTCTTCTTAAAGAAGATTTTTTACCATTTCATATATTACTGATTTGATGGTGATGAACTCCTTTAGCTTTTTTTTTTTTTTTATCTGAGAAGCTCTTTATATGTCCTTTTATTCTAAATGACAGCTGTTCTAGGTACAGTAATCTTGCTTTTCATCACTTAGAATATTTCTTGTCAATCCCTTCTGGCCTGCAAAGTTTCTATTGAGAAATTGTTTGACAGTGTTATGGGAATTCCCATGTTGGAAACTAATTGCTTTTTTTTTTTATCCTCACCCGAGGACATTTTTTCATTTTTTGTTCAGATAGAGTAGGAGGGAGAGAGAGGAAGAGAGAGAGAGAGAGAGAAACATCGATGTGAAAGGGACACATTGAGTGGCTCCCACCCGCATGACCAACCAGGTTCAGGTACAAACTGCAACCGAGGTACGTGCCCTTAGCAGGAACCGAACCCAGGTCTCTCTGGACCGCAAGCCAGTGCTCTAACTGCACACCTGGTAGACAGCTTTTGGCCACTTCAAAGCACCACCCACCACCTCCAGACTGGCCAGGGCGGAAACTAACTGCTTTTCTTTTACTACTTTTAGATTCTCTTTTTGTCTTTAAGCTTTCACATTTTAATTATGATGTGTCTTTGTGTGGGCCTCTTTTGGTTCACCTTGTTTGAGATTCTCTGCACTTCCTAGACTTTATGTCTGTTTCCTTCACCAGGTTAGGGAAGTTTATTTTTGGTACGTGCCCCTAGCAGGAACCAAACCCAAGACTCTATGGTCCGCAGGCCGATGCTCCAACCACTGAGCCAAACTGGCTAGGGCTGTCATGATTTTTTACATAATTTTTTAATTCCTTGCTTTCTCTCTTCTTCTGACACCCCCATGATGTGAATGTTGGTATGTTTGAAGTAGTCCCAGAGGCTCCTTAAACTATTCTAATTTTTATTTATTTATTTATTTATTTATTTATTTATTTATTTATTTTTTGCTTTCTGATTGGGTGTTTTCTGCTTCTTTATGTTCTAAATCTCTGATTTGATCCTGTGCTTCATCTACTCTCCTGTTGAGTCCCTGTAATGTATTCTTCACTTCTGACTGGTTCTTTTGTATGTTTTCTAATTCTGTTTTTATTTTTCTTATCTCTTTGTTGAAGTTCTCACTAAGTTCATCTACTCTTCCCCTAAGTTCATTGAGGATCTCTATAACTAGTGTTCTAAACTCTACATTTGGTAGATTGCTTGTCTCTATTTTGTTTAGCTATTTTTCTGGAGTTTTGTTCTGTTTTTCATTTGGGACATTTTTCTTTGTCTCCGCATTTAGGCAGCCTTTCTGTGTATTAGGTACAGCTGCTACATCCCCCAGGCTTGGTAGAATGGTTTTATGTAGTAGGTGTCCTATAGGTTCTATTGGCACAGCCTCCATGTTTACCCAAGCTGAGCACTCCAGGTACACCCCCCCTATGGGGGCTGTGTACACCGTTGTGTTGTAATTGAGCTTTAATTGCTGTTGGGAAGGATTTACCACCAAGGCAAGTAGTTGCAAGGGCTGGCTGCAACCACCGTGGAAGATCAGCTATGCAGGGGACCATGTGCCAGAGCAGGACTTACTTCAGCCGAGTCCACCCCTTGAGTGTTTTGCTTGTGGAGGTGGTTGGGTGGTGCTTTGAAGTGGCCAAAAGCTGTCTACCAGGTGTGCTGGCTCTGAGACCTTCAGGGAGGTATGGGCCAAGGTGAACTGCCACTTGTGTTCTGCCCAGGGCCATCTGGCTGAGCTACACAGCTATCTGCAGATGGTTGCTACTTGTGCTGTGCTTGGAGGCACCCAGGAGAGGCCAAGCTGTGATCCAAGGTGGGCTGTTGGTAGTGCCAGGACTGGGGCCACTTAGCAAGAGGTATGGGGCATGCTGAGGCAGATACTGCTGGTTTGAGAAATTTTAGGAAAATCTGAAGTATGAGCCAGGACAAGCTGTTTGTATGGAAAAGTCACTGGAAACAAATTGTATCAGGCCACAGGTTGGGTGGGGTCTTGGGAATCACTAGGATGGGGCCAACAGTAATAGCCAGGTTGATGGAGTCTCAGATCTGCCAGCTCTGTGGGAGAAGGGCTAGAAAAGGAACAATGGTCTCTGCCAGCACTTCTGTCTGGGAGAAAGCTGCCCCTCCAGCTCTCTCGCTGATGCCAGACAATTAAGTTCCTCCCTGTATGTTCCTGGTGCCTTTTGAGCTGCTGCCCCAGTGCTGGAGCTCAGAGTGAGTGAGTCTGAATAAGTCAGCGTGTGGGCCCTTTAAAGAAACACCATGGGCCTTGGCCAGGTAGTCAGATGGTTAGACTATTGTCTGGATATGTCAAGGTTGCGGTTTAATCCCTGTTCATAGTACATACAAGAATCAATCAGTGAATGCATATATGAATGGAACAACAAATTGATGCCCCCTCCCATGTCTCTCTCTCTTTTCCTCCCTTCTTCTCTCTCTCAAATTAATAAATTAAAAAAAAAATGCCCTGGCCAGTGTGGCTCAGTAATGAAAGCATCAGCCCATGCACCGAAGGTTTGATTCCCAGTTAAGGGCTCATAACTGAGTTGCAGGTTTGATCTCTGGCTCTGGTAAGGGTGGGTTCAGGAGGCATCCAATCGATGTATCTCTTTCACATCAATGTTTCTCTCACTCTCCATCTCTCCCCTTCCTTCCCTTCCATCCTCTCTAAAACAAACGCAAATCAATGGATAAAATATCCTCGGGTGAGGATTAACAGTAACAACAACAACATCATCAATGGAAAAATATCCTTGGGTGAGGATTAACAAAATAAATAAATAAAATAAATTTTCAAAAAAGAGGAATGTCTGGGACTCCAGAAGCCCACCACCTCCCTCAATCACAATCCCTACTGGTTTTCATAGCCAGAAGTAATGGGGACTTTTCTTTCTGTCACTGGAACCCTGGGCTTGGGGGCCTGGTGTGGGGCTGGGACCCCTCGCTTCTCATGGTGGACATCCACAGCCAAGATATCCTTCCCAATTTTTATCTGCCTCACAGGGGTGTGGGACCAGCACATTCCATGTCTCTGCCCCTCCTACCAGTGTCCATGTGGCTGCTTCTTTATATCCTAGTTATAGGACTTCTGTTCAGCCAGGTTTCAGGTGGTTCTGCATGATGGTTCAGTTTTATTTTTTGTGTAATTGTGAGGTGATGTGAGTAGTGCATTTACCTACACTGCCCTCTTGACTGGAAGCCTTTCCTTTTCCTTTTAAGTTTTTGAAAATACACATTTAATTTTAGTATAGTTTTAGATATGTAGAAAACTTGTGAAGATAGTATTGAACATTCACATAGATTTCACACTCCTTTCCCCTATTAATGACATCTTACATTAATATGGTACTTTGGTCCCAATTAATGAACCAATATTAATACACTATTATTAGCTAAATTCTATCCCTTATTCAGATATCCTTAATTTTTACCTGTCCCTTTACCTGTTCCCACTCAATACACCACATTATATTTAGTTGTCATGTCTCCTTAGATTCCTCTTGGCTGTGATAGTTTCTCATAATTCTTTTGTTTTTGGTAACTTTGATGTTCTGAAGAGTATTGATCATCTCTTTAACTTGTCTGCTCTGTACCTTGACATATTCTCTCATTTTGTGTGTGTGTGTGTGTATGTGCACATGTGCAACTGCATGTGTGTGTGCATTTTGAGCACTTTATTTTCTAACACTAGAAGATGCTCCAGACAAATTTAGTTATTTTCTGCTGCAGTCCCAGAATCCATCATTACTCCAAGAGGGTCCAGTTCTTTTTATTGGATGATGTTGGAAACAAGATCTAGGCACTGGGTGTACTAGTTGTAATTGCAATGTTGTATCTAGGCTTTCTCAGCTGACAGAGCAAAGAAATGTACATGTGTGTACTAATGTGTGAGATTTTCTATATGTATCCAGTTTTATCTATATTATGCTAAATATGAGTTTATACTGACATCTCCAACTCTAGTCTATTACCATATGGATTGTTCCAGCCTTTACCCCTTGCTTGTCTATAATTTCCTACTCCATCAATGAGAAACTTGGCTCCCTTTAACCATCCATCTACTTAATTATTCAATTCCAGTGTAATGATTAGTTGTTTCAGAATTTTTAACACATACTCTCATGGGAAACAATTTTATCAACTAAATGCAATGTTTATGTGTAGTTTTAGAGTATGGAGCTTTGCAGACTCCACTCATTTCCAAGGAAATGTAGTTTACTCCACCACCTTCAGTGAGTTTTTTTTTCTTCATACATTTGTTTTTTAAAATGTTCATACATTTACTTTTTGTGCTGTATAATTGTATGGCTGTACCATTCTGTTCTTCCTCTCTAGAAATTGGTGTAGTCCGTTTGTGGATTTTAGTCATTCTAATAGGTGTGCCTTTCTCCTGTTAAGAAACAAAAATAACACCTGCTATCTCAGTACAATTTCAGCGTATGCAAACTCTAAGAATGTTGTTTTCTGTTTTTTCACACCAGGTGGTTTTCCAATATTTAAGCAGTAAATTTATACACTGCTTAAAAAAATTGTAAGTCATGGAATACTATGCAGCTGTAAGAAAGAAAGATCTCTTACCCTTTGAGATGACAGGAGGGACCTGGAGAGTATTATGCTAAGCTAAATAAGCCAGTAAGAGAAAGACAAGTACCACATGATCTCACTTATTTATGGAATATGATGAACTAAAGAAGCTGTCAATCAAAATAGATTCAGAGTCATGGAAGTAGGTAGCAGACTGACAAACCTCAGAGGGAAGGGGAGAGGGTAGGAGAGTGGGAAGAGATAAACCAAAGAACTTATATGTATATATGCACAACCAACGGACACAGACAGTAGTTTGGGGAAAGCAGGAGGGGAGTGGGAATGGGGAATAGGGGATCAATGGGGGATAAAGAGGGGTTTCTGTAATACTTCAAACAACAAAAAAAAAGAATATTCATTAGCTTTATGCTGATGTATAAAAATGAGATTTATTCTCTTCACTTCATATGGTCTTGGGTATGGTTGACAAATGACACTAACTGGATTTCTGTTTATGTGTCTCCCTGAGTAGGGTGGTTGAAGCTATTTACCCTCTGGTTGGGGAGAAGTGCAAACCATTTAATCTTAAGTGTCCTTGGTTTATGAAAGATAGGATTTAAAAACAAAACAAGCCCTGGCCGGTTTGGCTCAGCGGTTGGAGCGTCGGCCTGCGGTACAGAGAGACCCGGGTTCGGTTCCCGCTAAGGGCACGTACCTCGGTTGCAGTTTGTCCCTGGCCCTGGTTGGTCGTGTGGGTGGCAGCCACTCGATGTGTCCCTTCACGTTGATGTTTCTCTCTCTCTCTCCCTCCCGCTCTGTCTGAACAAAAAATGGAAAAATGTCCTCGGGTGAGGATAAAAAATAATAATAATAAAAAATAAAAACAAAACAAAACAGAAACAAACAAACAAATTGTTAGATTTTTAGCATACTGAGAAATATAATCTTTCTCTTTGATTTGATAAAAATAAATTCCCAGAATGGAGTTAGACAGCATGATACAGTGGGAAATGAAATCTTTCAGGAATTTGGGTGTGACTTCAAAGTGATATGACTTGTAATTCTGTTTGTTGAAGATGTTTAAAGCATAAGACCACAGGCAGTTTTTGTTAATATCATTATGATCTCCTAGTCCTCAGCTCCTCATAGTTTAAATCCTTTCAAATCCTATCAGTGGCCAGAGTGAACTTACTTAACTAAAATTCCTGTTACTCAGCTCATTCTCATAACAGGTTTCTCAAGTCTCTTAAAAAAGTTGTTATTGATCTTTTCTCAGGAGATATAGCACTTTTTTTTAATATCTCAAAAATTCCTAACAGGGGAAAAATTATGCCTGACTTAGAACAGAAGAAATGGAAGCACAGATAGGTCAAGCTGCTTGCATAGCTTGTGGGAAGGCAGGAGACTGTGAATCTCTGATGTAAGAATCTGCTGCATTACTCATTGACACCTCACCCACTTCTAATACAAAAGAGTGGTCATTAGTTTGTTTTTCCTCTGAGTCAGAAGTTTATTCTCTCCTTACTATGTGAAATGATTGTGGGTTCATATAGTTTCATAAACTCATAGCTGATTTTTGTTGCAATTTCATGGAGTAAATTTGGTATATTTGCCTTTTATTTATTTATTTATTTTATGAGTAGGTTTATTTTATTTATTTATTTTTTAATTTTATTTTTGTTACAGATGTTTCTCCTTTTTTACCCCATTGACACCCTCCTCCACATCCCCATCGCCACGTCCCTGGCTTTGTTGTCCATGTCCATTGGATATGCGTACATGCTTATAAGTTCTGTGGTTTATCTCTACCCTCCCCCCACCAACCCCTCTTCTGAGGGTTGTCAGTTTGTACGCTACTTACATGTTTCTGGGTCTACCCTATACCTCAGACTGTTATGTTCATTATATTCCACAAATAAGTGAGATCATGTGGTATTTATCTTTCTCTGCTTGGCTTGTTTCACTTAGGATAATACTTTCCAGTTCCCTCCATGTCATCTCAAAGGATAAGAGATCTTTCTTTCTTACAGCTGCATAGTACTCCATTGTGAATATGTACCACGGCTTTTTTATCCATTTGTCTACTAATGGACACTTGGGCTGTTTCCAGATCTTAGCTATTGTAAATAGTGCTGCTATGAACATGGGGGTACATATATTCTTTCTGATTAGTGTTTCAGGCTTGCTAGGGTATATTCCTAGAAGTGGGATCACTGGGTCAAATGGAAGTTCAATTTTTAATTTTTTGAGGTGACACCATATTGTTTTCCATAGTGGCTGCACCAGTCTGCGTTCCCACCAGCAGTGCACTAGAGTCCCCTTTTCTCCACACCTTCGCCAACACTTGTTGTTTGATGATTTGTTGATGGCGGCCATTCTGACAGGTGTGAGGTGATACCTCATTGTTGTTTTAATTTGCATCTCTCTGATGATTAGTGATCATGAGCATTTTCTCACATGTCTCTTAGCCATTTGTATGTCCTGTTTGGAGAGGTGTCTATTTAGTTCCTCTGCCCATTTTTTAAATTGGGTTCGTCTTCCTTTTGAGTTGTATGAGTACTCTCTATATTTTGGAAATTAACCCTTTATCTGATATGTCATTGGCAATGATGTTCTCCCATACAGTGGATTGCCATTCCATTTTGGTGGTTGTTTCTTCTGCTGTACAGAAACTTTTTTGTTTGATGTAGTCCCATGTGTTCATTTTCTTCTTTGTTTCTGTTGCCTTAGGTGATGTATCAGTGAAAATTCTGCTGCGTATGATGTCCGAAATTTTGTTGCCTACATTTTCTTCTAGGATTTTTATGGATTCATGAGTCCATTTAATTCTTTTATCCATTTTGAGTTTATTCTTGTGTATGGTGTAAGTTGATGGTATAGTTTTATTTTTTTGCATGTAGCTGTCCAATTTTCCCAACACCATTTATTGTAGAGACTGTCTTTACACCACTGTATGCTCTTGTCTCCTTTGTCAAATATTAATTGAGCATATTGCCTGTGGTCCATTTCTGGGTTCTCTATTCTGTTCCACTGGTCTATATGCCTGTTCTTGACCCAGGCTATTTTGATTACAGTCACTTTGTATTATAACCTCATATCTGGTATTGTGATCCCACCTACTTTGTTCGTCTTTTTCAAGATTACTGTGGTTATTTGAGATCTTTTTTGGTTCCATATGAACTTTTGAAGTATTTGTTCTAGTTCTGTGAAGTATGTCGTTGGTATTTTGATGGGGATTGCATTAAATCTATAGATTGCTTTGGGTACTATGGACATTTTAATTATGTTAATTCTTCCAGTCCATGAACAAGGTATGTGCTTCCACTTTTTTATATCTTCCTCTATTTCTTTTTTCAATGTACTGTTGTTTTCTGCAAATAGGTCTTTTACTTCTTTGGTTAAGTTTATTCCTAGGTATCTTAATTTTTTTGCCTCGATGGTAAATGGGATTGTTTTTTCAGTTCCTCTTTCTCTGAGTTCATCATTGGTGTATAAGAATGCTGTCAATTTCTTGACGTTAATTTTGTATCCTGCTACTTTGCCAAATTGATTTATTAAGTTTAGTAGATTTTTGATGGATTCTTTAGGGTTTTCTATATATAATATAATCTCATCTGCAAATAATGACAGTTTCACTTCTTCCTTTTCAATTTGGATCCCTTTTATTTTTTCTTCCTGTCTGATAGCTGTGGCTAAGACTTCCAGTACTATGTTAAATAAGAATGATGAAAGTGGGCATCCCTGTCTTGTTCCTGTTTTTAAGGGAAATGCTTTTAGTTTCTGCCCATTCAATGTGATGTTGGCTGTACGTCTTTCATATATGGCCTTTATTATGTCAAGATATGATCCCTCTATTCCCACATTGCTGAGTGTTTTTATCAGAAATGGAAGCTGGATTTGGTTGAATGCTTTTTCAGCATCTATTGATATGATTATGTGGTTTTTATTTATTTTGTGTATGTGGTATATCACATTTATTTATTTGCGAATATTGTACCAGCCTTGCATCCCTGGGATGAATCTCACTTGGTCATGGTGAATAATTTTTTTGATGTATTGCTGGATTTAATTTGCTATTATTTTGTTCAGGATTTTGGCGTCTACGTTCATCAGGGATATTTGCCAGTAGTTTTCTTTCTTTGTAGTGTCTTTTTCAGGTTTTGGAATTAGAATCATGCTGGCCTCATAACACGAGTTTGGAAGTCTTCCTTCTTCTTGAATTTTTTGAAATTGTTTGAGAAGAATGTGTGTTAGTTCTTTTTTGAATGTTTGGAAAAACTCACCCGTGAAGCCATCTGGGCCTGGGCTTTTGTTTGCTGGGAGAGTCTTTATTACCTCTTCAATTTCCTTAGTTGTTATTGGACTTAGCTGTCTCTTCCCAGTCCAGTTTTGGGAGGCTGTTTGTTTCTATAAATTTGTCCATTTTGCTTAGATTGTTGAATTTGTAGCCATATAATTGTTTATTGTAGTTATTAACAATCATTTGTATTTATGTGGTGTCTGTTGTTATTTCTCCTGTTTTATTTCTGATTTCGTGTATTTAGGTTCTCTCTCTTTGTTACTTGGTGAGTCTAGCTAAGGGTCCATCAATCTTGTTTATCTTTTAGAAAAAACAGCTCTTTGTTTTATTGATGCTTTGAGTTGTTTTGTTGGTCTCTATGTCATTTATTTCTGCTCTGATTTTTACTCTTTTCTTCCTTCTACTTGCTCTGGGGTTTTCTTTTTGTTTGCTCTCTAGTTTTTTAAGTTGTGAGGTTAGACAGTCAGTTAGAAATTTTTCTTTTTTCTTGAGGTAGGCCTGTAGTGCTATTAACTTCCCTCTCAAAACTGCTTTTGCTATATCCCATAGATTTTTTGTTGCTCTGTGTTCATTTCCATTGGTTTCCAGGAAGTTTTTAATTTCTTCCTTGAACTGCATGGTAACCCATTTATTGTTTAATAAAATGCTGTTTAGCCTCCATGTTTTCAAATGTCTTTGCATATTTTTGTTGCAGTTGATTTCTAGATTCATGCCATTGTGATCTGAGAGGATGTTTGATATGCTTTCAGTCTTCTTGAAGTTGTAGAGATTTAGTTTGTGTCCTATCATGTGGTCTATCTTTGAGAATGTCCCATGAGAAGAATGTGATTTCTGTAGTTTGGGGGTGTAATTCTCTGTAGATATCTGTTAAATCCATTTGGTCCAGTGCTTCATTTAGAGTCTCGTTTCCTTGCTAATTTTTATCTAGAGGATCTATCCAGTGGTGTTAGCAGGGTGTTGAAGTACCCTGTTATGATTGTATTGCTGTCCGTTTCTCGTTTGAAGTCCTCCAGAAGACTTTTAATATATGTTGGTGCTCCTATTTTGGGTGCATATATGATTATCAAGGTTATATCTTCCTGTTGGATAGATCCTTTAAATATTATGTAGTGGCCTTCTTTGTCTCTAATTATGGCCTTCATTTTGAAATCTATTTTATCAGATATGAGTATTACTACCCCAGCATTTTTTTTGTCTTTCCTTTTGCTTGGAAGATTTATTTCCATCCCTTCACTTTCAAACTTCGTGAGTCTTTGTTGTGAGGTGGGTCTCTTGTAAGCAACATAAAAATGAGTCATGCTTTCTTATTCAGTCAGCTACTCTGTGTCTTTTTATCGGAGCATTCAATCTATTTACATTTAAGGTGATAATTGACATGTACTTGTTTATTGACATTTTTGTTTAGTGTTTTTTTCTTCCCATTTCTTCTCCTAATTACAGCAGTCCTTTTAACATTTCTTGCAGTGCTGGTTTGGTGCTAATGTATTCTCTTAGCCTTTTCTGTCTGAGTATCTCTCTATTTGACCTTCTATTTTGAATGATAGCCTTGCTGGGTAGAGTAGTCTTGGATTCAGATCCTTATTTTTCATGACCTTGATTACCTCATGCGATTCCCTTCTTGCCTGTAGTGTTTCTGTTGAGAAGTCAGATGATAGCCTTATGGGTTTTTTTTTTTTTTTTTTACAGGTAACTTGTTGCTTTTCTCTTGCTGCTTTAAGGATTTTCTCTTTGTTTTTAGTTTTTAGCATTTTAATTACTATGTGTCTTGGTGTGGGCCTGTTTGGGTTCCTCTTACTTGGGGCTCTTTGTGTTTATTGAACTTGAATGCCTTCTTCCTTCACCAAATTAGGGAAGTTTTCTGTCACTATTTCTTCACATATATTCTCTAACCCTTGCTCATTTACTTTTTGTTTGGGGACTCCTATGATGCGAATATTATTTTGTTTCTAGTTGTCCCACAGTTCTTTTATGCTGTCTTCCTGTTTTTGAATCATTTTTTCCTTTTAGTTTTCTGATTATTTGATTTTTTTTTTTTTTTAACCCTGTCTTCTAAGTCACTGATCTGGTCCTCAGCTTCCTCTACTCTGCTGTTTAGACCTTCCAAAGTGTTATTTATGATATGTCATTCTTGATTTCTTCTTGGTGGTTGTTAATTTCTAATTGGTTGATTTTCAACATCTCTATGTCCTTACTCATGCTGTTGAGCTTCCTCAAGATCATGGCTCTGAGTTCAAGCTCTGTTAACTTGCTTAACTGCTTCACATTTATCTCATTTTTGGTAGGGGTCTCTTGTTCTTTCATTTATTTTTTATTTCTGTGTTTCAGCATTTTGGCTGTCACAGTGGGTTTTGGAGTCTGCCAAGTTTTCCCTGTGGGTGTTCGTGTCCTGTTGTTTGTGGCTACCTCTCCTGGGTTTGGATGAGTGAGGGAGGACCCACTTTAAACACCACTGTCAAGTCTTACTTTCCTCATTAGAGTTGCTCACCCAGGAATGGTGAATGGTACTGTTATCCTCTAGCGTTTTGCTTGGAGGCTATCAGTAGGAGTTAATTGAAGAGCCTTGGTTTCTCAGTTGAATGAAAAAGTCCCTCAGGTGCTCAGCATAAGGGGATTTCCTGAGGGTAGGGCAGATGCTGGTTGTTAGTGAGCCTCAATTTGCATTTCAATGGGCCACCTGGGGCTGCTGCCTCTCCCCAGAGCCCTGGGAAGGAGTTAGATGGCCACCATCCTGAGTGGCTGCAACTCAATGAAAGCTTTGAGCCCCCTCCCAATCCTGAGTGTCCCCACAGAGTTCCAGTCTAGTCTGCCCTCACTCTCCCAGAGCCCAAGGTGAGGGGCTGTGGCTATTTTAGCGTCTGTCCCAGCTCTGTGCTGTGGATTAGCTTGGGAGTTTAACCCGAGGGCGCTGCTCAAAGGTAAGGCTGCTGCTGTCTGTGGGCTCCCAGCTCCCATCTTGCACCTTGGCAATTCTACCAAGATGTCCCTGGTTACATGATCTTTACAAGCTGCTTTTCTGTTGCTTTTTCCCATCGATTTGTTTTTATTTTAGTTGTAATTCCAGTTGGGTCCTGGGAGACAGTCTGTGTAGCTTCCATTCACTCTGCCGCCATTTTGAAATCTTTGATATATTTGCCTTTTAATTGGAAAACCTGTGATAGAGTGAAGTCACAAAAGACGAAGCGCTAAGTGGCCAGGGAGGACTGTTTATAAATAAAGAATCCTACTTCATGGAAATTCATGTATCTCAGTAGAGTCTGGAACTGATTAACTGTGATAAACAAGGGCCGATTGTACTTGTTTTGGTCTTTTGAATCTTTTAGCTCAAGTAAACACACAACCTTCCTTATTCTCTCCACATTTTTCTTTATGTTTAATTACTGTTATTCACTAATCATTTCTTGTCTGCAGTTCTAATTTTTTTTGCCCATTATGTCATTCCCATTTCCATTGTTCTTTGCTGCATAACTCTAATTTTATCTAAACTATACATTTTAATAACATATATTTATATATGCTGCAAATTAATGAAAATTTTAAGTAAGATTAGAGTTATGTAATTTTACATAAGGTTAGTAACATCCTAGGTTCTATGCTAGATGAGTTGTCATTCTTATTAGCCTTGAGTTCAGATCTTCAGTCATTTTTGTGTTTTTGACAGCATTTCTATCAATTTATTTACTTAATTTGATGAATAGAAATTTATATCACAATAAAGATGTTACTCAAATTAAGGCTTTTTATATATGTTGCACTCCATTGTCTCATTGGCAGTCTTTTTTAAAAATTTTTTTGGGTTTTTCTTTATTGATTTTAGAGAGAGAGGAAGTGAGAGTGAGGGGTAGAATTATCAGTGAGAGAGAACATTTGTTGGCCACCTCCTGCATGGCCCTGACTCGCGATCGAGCCCACAACCTGGGCATGTGCCCTGATCAGGAATCTAACTGGCAACCTCTTGATGCATGGGTTGACATTCAACCACTGAGCCATTTAGGCCGGGCAGCAGTCTGTTTTTCAAAAGTATATATTTATGATATCATGTTTCTTTTTCCTGATTTTCTCTTGTCTCTGCATAAGTGGGCATCTCTAGTTCTGGGTCGATTCCTCCCTTTCTTCATCCCAGGGCATTAACTTTGCACTGACATGTGGTAGATTGTCCTTCAACCAGTGTCAGAAGTAGTGGTCACATGTAGTTTTAGTATGATGCTGGCTTTAGTAACATTTTTCTCTGTACCACTATTAGGCCTAGAAATCTTATTAATCACCAGAGGACAAATTTAGCCTGGGTGTGTGTGTGGGAGAATAAAGTGGGCAGTAGAACGAGTTTGCAGCTGCTGTGGGAGAGGGAAGTTTATAGTTGTCTGTGAGCTTCCATCAGTCATAGTAGGGTTTTCACAAAGGAGGATCAAGACGGATTTCAGGTCAGAATAGGCAGAGCAATGACAAATTACCTGGATTCTCCGGATTCTCGTGAGTTTCTCCACTGAGTAGTGCCCAGAAAGTTTTAACTGAAAGTGCCCCAGATCACCATCATTTTTCTATTTTTCAATCTGTTTCTCTTGAATTCATGTATTTTCTACAATATTCTGACACCTCTTCACTCACTTCTAGTACTTCGGACAGCTTTCCATTGACCTCCTTTTTTGTTCGTTTTCACACCCTTTCTTTTTCATTATTCTGATTCTTAATTCTATATATTAAGAAAAAGGAATAGTGCCAACCTGCCAAGCATTTACTCTGTCATTACTGTGTACTTTTTTGCCGTGTTTGAGCTGAATTTTTTAGATGTCAAATTCAGTCTTCCAGAGATTCTAACATGTTGCAAATATAAAACTTTTCTAGTTTAAAGGTTCTAAGTGATCATTGGGACTTTAGCTGGGTTAAATTTTATTACTGTATTAACTACAGGAAAAGGTTTATTAGTGCACAGATGTGTGTATATAATATTGTAGAGAATGTTTGCTTTATCCAAGAAACACTTCAAGTGCTTTATTCCATCAATATAAATATTTGTTGAGTATCTACTTTTCTTAGGTACTGTTCTAGGGATGAGCAGGGAGAAAAACAGACTAAAAGTGAGAAGGCAGACAACAAAAGCCCCCCACAAATAGCAAAAAAAGTAATTCCAGAGTGATATGTCCTGTGGAGAAATGGAATGGAATGGCATACAGAAGAGAGTGGGAAGGGCTTAAATAATATGTTCATGATGATCATTTTTAATTCATTTAAGGAATTCTAATAGGATTTCTGCATGACTGTTGTATTTATACCATTTCAATGGTACTTCTGGATTCAAAACTTCATGAAATAACTCTTTTACATGTCATTCATCCTAATATGGGGGAGGCTGATGAAAATTCTGGTTTTTCCACTGATGTCTGAGTAGCAGTTATCTTAAGAAGGAGGCAGTGATATTGTGTCGTAGAATTTGGGGCTGGACAAAGTCCTATTGTATTTATCCATTTCACAAATATTTGTTGAGAACCCTCTGTATACCAGGCCTGTGCTGGTTCCAGACATTTGACTGCGGGTATGGCAGGCATAACCTCTGCTCTCCTGTCACTGTCAACCTTGAGATCCACGGGAAGGCCATCTGGCATGAAGAAAAGAATGTCTTTCCTTAGTGGGCAGAATGGAAAGCTGCCTGTGTGTGGCCACTGGAACACAGCCATCCTAAGAGAAGTGGGAGCACTACCCCCAAACAGACTGGGAAATTTGGGATTCAAAACTCTTTTATGTGGTGAGAGGAAAGAGCCTATCATAAAAACCCCCCCACAAATCAAATGCATACTCGGACTTTCTCTCACTCTCATTATCTTTCAGTCTGTCTGTCTCCATATACACATACACATGTATACACCTGTATATGTAAGTACATTGATAAACACATATGTATACATATATATGCACATACACACACACATACCATATAGTGCTTTACTATTTATAAAAAAAACTTTCACATATATTATTTTGTACCTTTTTCTAAATTAATTTTTTAGAGAGAGGGAAGGGAGAAACATCAGTTTGTTGTTCTCTTTATTTTTGCATTCATTGGTTGATTCTTATATATGCCCTGACCAGGGATCAAACCTACAACCTTGCATACTGGGACGATGCTCTAACCAACTGAGCTATGGGCTAGGGCTATTTTGTACATTAAAAAATCCCTGTAGTTAATTGTTATTATCTCACTTTACAGATGAAACAATTAAGGGCCAAATTGTGAGTTACTCAAGATCACTTAACTAATAAATGATTGAGGTTGGATTTGATTTTAGCTTTCCAACTACAGGAAAGGAGCACAGTTATTTTTACTATGTCATACTTTTCTGTTTCTGAAAATAATTGGTAATTATAATACATTTGCTATCCTTGTTTCTTAAAAAAAAAGGGTGTGTGTGTGTGTGTGTGTGTGTGTGTGTGTGTATAACTGTACTGCTGTATTACTTTGGCCAACTCCTTGACTTTAAAGATATTTTGCCAATGGTGACTCTGGTGATAGAAGTATTTTCCATTTCCAAATGTGAGATAGAAAATAAGATACAGAGAGCAAGGATTTTAACTGATAAAAACTGGAAGAATCCAGCTTATAGCTTATTGTAGCACATTTCATTACGCACTTCCTAATTGTTTATATCTCTTTCTCTTCAACTTGACTGTGGGTACCTGGTGGTTAGGTGCCATGTTTAACCCTTTGTAACCACAACAACAAGGTAGAATGCCTAGAAGGGTAGATGCCGAGAAATATTGTTTGAAACACAAGAAACATTGAGGAACTATTCTACAGGAAGGAAAACTAAAGACAAACAAATACAGTGGGTGACCCTGTATTGGATCCCGGGCTATTGGAACAATAAGCAAAATTTGAATGTAAACTGTGGATTAGATAATAGTATCATACCAATGTTAAATTTCTTCATCTTTATAATTGTACTGTGGATATGTAAAGGAGTATCCTTATTCTCAGCATGTATACACTGAAGTATTTAGGGGTAAAGGGGCATGATGTCTATTACTTCCTCTCAAATTGTGTGTGTGTGTGTGTATGTGTGTGTGTGTGTGTGTGTGAGAGAGAGAGAGAGAGAGAGAGAGAGAGAGAGAGAGTTTAAAAATACTATTACTGCCCAGCTGGTGTGGCTCAGTGGTTGAGCATTGACCCATGCACCAAGAGGTCGCCAGTTTGATTCCCGGTCAGACCACATGCCCAGTTTGTGGGCCAAATCCCTGATGGGGGGCATGCAGGAGGTGGCCAATCGATGCTTCTATCTCTCTCTCCCTCTTCTCCCTTTGTCTCTCCCTAAAATCAATAAAGAAAAATAAAATTAAAAAAATAAAAATACTATTATTGTAACTTTTTCCTGAGTTTGAAATTATATCAAAACAGAACATTTTTAAAAATTGCTGAATTAAATTATACTTAATAAGATCATAAGTCCAAAGGGAATTTCTATTTCTGCTTGGTTTTAGTCACAATTCCAAAAAAAAACATCTAAACTAAACTAACAAACATAAATTAATTTTAAGGGCTTGTAGTCTATTTTTGTACTTGGGTGTCTTTTTCTTTTTCTAATATTTCTTTTTTTTTCTTTTTTATTAATTTTTGTTACAGATGTTTCTCCTTTTCCCCCCACTGATTCCCACCTCCGCTTCCTCCCTGCCCTATCCCCAGTTTGTTGTCCATGTCCACTGTTCATGCATACATGCATATAAGTTCTGTGGTTTATCTCTCCCCCACCATCCCCTCTTCTGGGGATTGTCAGTCTGTACCCCACCTCCACATCTCTAGGACTACCCCATTCCTCAGACTGTTATGTTCATTATATTCCACAAATAAGTGAGATCATATGATACTTGTCCTTTTCTTTTGGCTTGCCTCACTTAGGATGATACTCTACAGGTTCCTCCATGTAGTCTCAAAGGACAAGAGATCTTTCTTTCTTACAGCTGCATAGAACTCCATTGTGTATATGTACCACAGCTTTTTTATCCATTCGTCTACTGATGGACGCTTGGGCTGTTTCCAGATCTTAGCTATTGTAAATAGTGCTGCTACAAACATGGGGATACATATATTCTTTCGGATTGGTGTTTCAGGCTTCTTAGGGTATATTCCTAGAAGTGGGATCACTAGGTCAATTGGAAGTTCAACTTTTAATTTTTTGAGGTAACACCACTGTGTTTTCCATAGTGGCTGCACCAGTCTGCATTCCCACCAGCAGTGTACTAGAGTCCCCTTTTCACCACACCCTCGCCAACACTTGTTCTTTGATGATTTGTTGATGGCAGCCATTCTGACAGGTATGAGGTGATACCTCGTTGTTTTAATTTGCATCTCTCTGATGATTAGTGATCATGAGCATTTCTTCATATGTCTCTTAGCCATTTGTATGTCCTGTTTGGAGAGGTGTCTATTTAGTTCCTCTGCCCCTTTTTTAATTGGGTTCTTTGTCTTCCTTTTGTGGAGTTGTATGAGCACTCTATATATATTGGAAATTAACCCCTTATTTGGTATATCATTGGCAATTATGGTCTCCCATACAGTGGGTAGCCTTTCCATTTTGATGATTGTATCATTCGCTGTGCAGAAACTTTTGAGTTTGATGTAGTACCATGTGTTCATTTTTTCCTTTGTTTCTGTTGCGTTAGGTGATGTATCAGTGAAAATTCTGCTGCGTATGATGTCTGAAATTTTGTTGCCTACAGTTTCTTCTAGGATTTTTATGGATTCATGAGTCACATTTAAGTCTTTTATCCATTTTGAGTTTATTCTTGTGTATGGTGTAAGTTGATGGTCTAGTTTTATTTTTCTGCGTGTAGCTGTCCAATTTTCCCAGAACCATGTATTAAAGAGGCTGTCCTTACTCCACTGTATGCTCTTGCCACCTTTGTCAAATATTAATTGAGCATATTGCCTTGGGTTCATTTCTGGGTTCTCTGTTCTGTTCCACTGGTCTATATGCCTATTCTTGTGCCAGTACCAGGCTGTTTTGATTATGGTGGCTTTGTAGTATAACCTGAAATCTGGTAATGTGATCCCTCCAACTTTGTTCTTTCTTTTCAAGATTGCTGTGGCTATTCGGGGTCTTTTTTGGTTCCATATGAACTTTTGAAGTACTTGTTCTAATTCTGTGAAGTATGCCATCGGTATTTTGATGGGGATTGCATTAAATCTATAGATTGCTTTGGGCAATATGGACATTCTAATGAAATTAATTCTCCCAATCCATTAACTGGGTATGTGCTTCTACTTTTTTATATCTTCCTATATTTCTTTTTTCTTTGCTTAAGTTTATTCCTAGGTATCTTAATTTTTTTGCCACAATGATAAATGGGATTGTTTTCTTAGTTTCTCTTTCTGTGAGTTCATCATTGGTGGATAAGAATGCCATCGATTTCTTGACGTTAATTTTGTATCCTGCTACTTTTCCAAATTCATTTATTAAGTCTAGTAAACTTTTGATGGAGTCTTTGGGGTTTTCTACGTATAGTATCATGTCATCTGCAAATAATGACAATTTCACTTCCTCCTTTCCAATTTGATCCCTTTTATTTTTTCTTCCTGTCTGATTGCTGTGGCTAAGACTTCCAATACTATGTTAAATAAGAGTGGTGAAAGTGAGCATCCTTGCCTTGTTCCTGTTCTTAAGGGAAATGCTTTTAGTTTTTGCCCATTGAGTATGATGTTGGCTGTAGGTCTTTCATATATGGCCTTTACTATGTCTAGATATGATCCCTCTATTCCCATATTGCTGAGCATTTTTATTAGAAATGGATGCTGGATTTTGTCAAAGGCTTTTTCAGCATTTATTGATATGATCATGTGGTTTTTATTCTTCATTTTATTTATGTGGTGTATCACGTTTATTGTTTTGTGAATATTGTAACAGCCTTGCATCCCTGGGATGAATCCCACTTGGTCATGGTGGATAATTTTTTTGGTGTATTGCTGGATCTGATTTGCTAGTATTTTGTTCAGAATTTTGTCGTCTATGTTCATCAGGGATATTGGCTTGTCGTTTTCTTTCTTTGTAGTGTCTTTTTCTGGTTTTTGAAGTAGAATTATGCTGGCTTCATAAAACGAGTTTGGAAGACTTCCTTCTTCTGAATTTTTTGACATAGTTTGAGGAGAATGGGTGTTAGTTCTTCTTTGAATGTTCAGTAAAACTTCCCCGTGAAGCCATCTGGGCCTGGGCTTTTGTTTGCTGGGAGAGTCTTGATTACATCTTCAATTCCTTTTGTTGATATTGGTCTGTTCAAGTTTTCTGTCTCTTCCTGGTCCAGTTTTGGGAGACTATGTGTTTCTGGAAATTTATCCATTTCGCTTAGATTGTGAATTTGTTGCCATATAATTTTTCATAGTAGTTGTTAATGATCTTTTGTATTTCTGTGGTGTCAGTTGTTACTTCTCCTCTTTCATTTCTGATTTTGTGTATTTGGGTTCTCTCTCTTTGTTTCTTGGTGAGTCTAGCTAAGGGTCCATCAATCTTGTTTATCTTTTCGAAAAACTAGCTCTTTGTTTCATTGATCCTTTGAATTGTTTTTTTTTTTTTTTTGGTATCCATGTCATTTACTTCTGCTCTGATCTTTACTATTTCCTTCCTTCTACTTGCTCTGGGGTTTTCTTTTTCTTTGCTCTCTAGTTCTTTAAGTTGTGAGGTTAGATAGTCTATTGGAGATTTTTCTTTCTTTTTGAGGTAGTCCTGTAGTGCTATGAACGTCCCTCTCAGAACTGCTTTCACTGCATCCCATAGATTTTGTGTTGTTGTGTCTTCATTTTCATTGGTTTCCATTAAGTTTTTGATTTCTTCCTTGATCTCCTCTTTGACCCATTAATTGTTTAATAACATGCTGTTTAGCTTCCATATGTTCAAATGTCTTTGTATGTTCTTCTTGCAATTGATTTCTAGTTTTATTCCATTGTGATCTGAGAAGAAGCTTGATATGATTTCAGTGTTCTTGAAGTTGTAGAGACTTAGTTTGTGCCCTAACATGTGGTCTATCTTTGAGAATGTCCCATGTGTACCTGAGAAGAATGTAGTTTTGGGGTGTAACACTCTGGAGATATCTATTAAATCCATTTGGTCTAGTGCTTCATTTAGAGTCTCTGTTTCCTTGCTAATTTTTTGTCTAGAGCATCTATCCAGTGATGTCAGCAGGGTGTTGAAGTCCCCTGCTATGATTGTATTGCTATCGATTTCTCCTTTGAAGTCCTCCAGAAGATTTTTAATATATGTTGGTGCTCCTATATTGGGTGCATATATGTTTATTAAGGTTATATTTTTCTAATATTTCTATGAAGGCAGCACATTCTATATAATCAGTGTTCAGATTGGAGCCTACCTATGAAGTTTATTTTTCTCAAGTTTTGTGGTTTTACTTATAACCTGATTTAGTGATATAGACCTTAAAGATGAAATCAGAATAGTGTGTGAACATAGCCCCACTTTGTTTTTCCAATATTGCAGGACCATTGGTATCAGACACTAGGTGATTAGTTCCCCTATGTTCCAGATCACTTTATTATTTTACACATAGAAAAATTTTATTCAAGAATGAGATCCCACATTTCAGACCAGTAATAATTAAAAAAACAACAATAGCTTCCTACTTTTATTCTTTAAGTTACCTAGTTTTTTTGAAATTCTATAGTGAGTAATATGTACACTAGGACATATTCTTTTCTTCTTGTAATCCTTTTACTGTTATGTTACAACATTTCTGTATTTCCCACATATATTCCCTCAATTCAAAAGCCTCATCAATCATTGACATAATCTCCTCTGCAGACTCTGATTTTTTTTTTTTATTGCTTCCTTGACATTTTAAATACCCACGGTAAATTATTTTTCACAGTCTGTCATCAGTCATTGGATAATATTGCAGTATACCATAAAAGAGTTTCTGTATTTAGTAGCAGTGCTTTGTGTATCTCTATATAGCAGTGTGTGCAATTAGTTAAGTAGAATCTTCACCTGAAGCAGGACTAAGTAGCTGTTTGGTTCATAAATTGAGAGCTAACAGGAGTTTAAAGTGAACTGTTTTAGATAATGGAAAATGCTGTGACTATCATTGTATATAGTTAAAATTATTACCACTGCCCAGATTTTTAAATTAATAATAGGTCAGAGCATACAGCATATGCTAGATGTTCATTTCCCCTCTTGTTCATTACATTCTTTAAAACCTTAATTGCATAGAAATAATGGAGTTAAAGTGAATTATCCTCAAATTTCAAACTTGTTTAGGACCATAAGCAAACATAAGAGACAGATGAATGTCATCTAAAGTACTTGTCCTACCCCCCTCAATGCCTGCAAATTCTCACATACATGCTTTTTGCTGTCATGGACCTCACAATCCTGATCCTTTGGGGAGAAAAACCTTTAATTAAATGACGATGGGATGAATCTAGTTGCTAATGGGAGGCAACAATCCAAATAACAGTGGTATTCACAAACCAGTGCTTTTACAGTGTAAAAATGTTAGGTAAATATGAGGTACCTTTGGGATATAATAAATCTTGGTATTACTACATAGGAGCATGATTGCATTGGCTCATTCTTATTTATGTTAAGTCTTTGAATTAGTGAAACAAGAATGCTAGTAGTAAGCTTTACTGGAGTATAGGATCTGAAGACAATGGAATTTAAGTTTATTGGCTCATTGTTTATAAAGAAGATTTCCCAAATTGTGAGATTTACACTTAGGACAAGGTTACCATAGTCACAGGCTAAAAAAGAAATCCCAAATGTCCATTTGCCTTCTAGGGCACCTAGTGGGATAGAAAAAACGAACTATGTTGACCTTTGACATCCTTCTGGAACTAGAAATGAAATAGCAGCAGTGTTCTGGCAAGGCTTGGGAATGGGCTGAGAAAAGCCAGCATTAAAAAAAATAATAATTAATTAGGACACTCTTCTGCCATGGAAGCACTTTGAAAAGAAGGTGGCATCTTTCATTGTATGTGAATTTAAAAGCCTACAGCTTTGTAATACCTTTTTCCTGTCAAGTGCTGGGTGTGGTTGACCTTTTTGGGTAATGCATTTTTGTTTGCTTTCAAATGTTAAGAAAGATCCCATATAACCTTTTGTTTTCTTTAGGAGTTAAAGGGTGATGGGAAAGTGATAAAAGTTTATGGGAAAAAGAAGAGCTCCATATTCAGACAGTTTTACTTTATATCTCTTTTGGGTCACATAGCCTTAAGCTTACCAATTAAGTTATCTGTAAGAATAAAGTATTAGGTGCAGTTTCTTTTCTCCTGCTTCTGTGTTTTTTCCTCCTTCTCCCCTCTAAGAAGTGAGGTGCCCTCCTTTTTTGTCCCCTCTTGCTTATGCTTGTCCACTGGGGGGCTGTCCTCTTCTGGAGATTCCAGGGGAGGGAATGAGTGACAGGGCATAGGCTGGAATGAGCAAGGTTTGCTCACCCAAGAAAGCATGGGCAAGACCAGCCTGATTTGAGAAATGATTTTTCTTCTTTTTAAATATTTTATTTAGAGAGAGGAAGAGGGAGAGAGAAGAGAAACATCGATGTGAGAGGGAAACATTTATTGATTGCCTCCTATACACACAAACCCATAATCCGGATGTGTGCCCTGACTGGGAATCAAACTGGTAACCTTTTGGTGCTTGAGATGATGCTCAATTTATTGAGCCACATCATCCAGAGTGCTGAGGCATGATTCTTGTTGGTTCATTTTAGGAGAACAGGAAAGTAATCTTATTATAGGATCATATCCAACTTAATGTTCTCTTCCTCATCTGCCCCAAATTTAAAGATGGATTTCCACTAAAACTTTTCAGTCTCTGACACCCCTGTCCATGAATTTGTGGTGTGTTTTGATGTGATAATAACAAACTTTGTTTATTGTTTTCTAGTTGACTCAGTGCTTTTATTAGCTATTACTTTATTTTATTCCTCTGTAACTCTTTCTTTTTAGTTCATCTGCTGGCTTCTGCAAAAAAGGAGATCTCACACATGCTCACATGTGCTATCACTGTTCAGCCACCATCACTTTTGCTTTGGAATGGGAACAGTGTAAGAATTTAAAGCCAGGGGCTTCTCAACATCCAGTCCGTATTTTCTACATTACAATGAACACCTTTGATTTTAAGTTAAAATTTAAAGCAATGTGAACATTCATTCATACATATATTCAACAAATATTTATTTAAATCCTCACCTGAGGATATTTTTTTCATTTGTCTTCAGATAGAGTTGGAGGGGGGAAGGGAGAGAGAGAGAGAAACATTGATGTGAGAGGGACACGTTGATTAGTTGCCTCCTGCATGACCCTGACCAGGGCCAGGCACTGAACCACAACTGAGGTATGTGTGCTCTTGAATGGTATTGAACCTGCGACTCTTTGGGGCGTGGGCTGACGCTCTAACCACTGAGCAAAACCAGCCAGGGCAACAAATATTTATTTTATACAGGGTGCTGACATTAGGTAGGTTCTGATTTATGCAGTCAAAGACACCATAATACATAAAATAATCTGTCACAATTCTTTAATATTCTGATAGTATATCTTACTATTGGATTTATGTTCACAATAATCTATAAAGCCTTAATATGAAAAGATTGAAAACCTTCATAGTTTTATCTTAGTAATGGCCCATACTTCCGATTTTTTAAAAAAAGAATACTTCAAACAACAAGAAGAAACATCAAATAATGGCTTGATGTTTACTGAGTGCTCTTTATACTGAAAAAATATTGGCAACAACCAGCAGTCCAACTATAAGGAAATGGTCAATTAAAGTATGATACATCTGTTTACAAAGACATTAAACAGCTGTTTCAATGAGAAAATATTTATGATGTAGTCATAGCTCTGGTTCCCCAGGAAACACCCTGATATGGAGATGTGTGCTCAGGAAGGCTATTGGACAGTGCCCTGACGATCAAAGACCCAACTAGGCAAACCACATTAGCTTTCAAGGCCTGAGAGGAATCCTTGGTGGTTTATTGCTCCACCCTCTTGAGTCATCCTTTTTTACCAAAGGTAGCATGTGTTTGCAGCTTATTTTACCAGACTATTTCCCCTTGAGGATGTGAAGAAAGTAGAAGTTGAACTGCTATGTGATGGATGCAGTCACAGTGGCCTCAGCTGATCTCTTCAGAATTGCCCCACCAAGGCAAGGAACCCTCATCTTTGTGTTACAACTCACCATTTCCCCAACTAGCCATCTTTGGATGCAGGCTGCCCTGGGAGAGGGGTAGGACATTGGGCCAGGCAGTTCTCTTCAGCCAAAGACAATTTTCCAGAGCAAGACTCTAGCTGACAGTTTTGAACACTCACAACCTCCACTAGAGATGAAATATTACATGGAAACAAAACAGCCAAACGCAGTGTTTTTGTGTACATGACTACATTATGAATCCAACTATTGAAAATATGCGTGAGTATTTACAAAAGATGGAAAAAGACCAAAGTAATAAATACAGCTGTGTACAAAGGTGAAAGAATTCATTAGAACATAACCCTTTCATCAAGTAAACCATGAAACTGTAGTTTCCCTTATAATAATGGATGAACTCAAGTGTATATTGTTTCCTTCTCTCCTAATTTTAAAGATTACAATTTTTATTTTATTTTTTTTTAATCCTCACTTGAGAATATTCTTTCCATTGATTTTTTTTTTTTTTTTACAAGAGAGTGGAGGGGAGGGAGGGAGAGGTAGATAGGGAGGAGGCAGAGGAGGAGAGAGAAACACATTGATTGGTCGTCTCCTGCATGCATCCTGACTGGGGCCTGGAATCGAACCTACAACTCAGGTATGTGCCCTTGACTGGAATTAGAACCTGTGACCCTCTGGTGCAAGGGCTAATACTCTAACCACTGAGCAATACTGGACAGGGCAACTGTTTTTGTTAATTCTTGCATATCTCAGGCTTTCCTTTGTGTCCTGTATGCATAATATGACTGGTGAGGTATTGTTGCCGGAGGGAAGAGGGGGCCAGATGCCTCCAACACTCATGGGCAGGAGGTTCTTGTGACATCTTTAAAAAATAAATTTTTAAGACTCAAACAGGAGAATGGATGGTTTTTATTGGCATGGAATTACGTTTCTGGGGTTGTAAAGTCCCAGGTCCCTCAGTTCAGTCCTGGAAAAGGGGTAGTTGTGGGTTTAACAAGTCTATTTTCTAATGTACCCATGTTTTTTATATCTCTGTAAAAGTATTCTTTAGAGCTGCCTTTAATGAATTTTGAGTTAGTTTTTTGAAAACACAAGATGAGAAGACAAAAGAAAACATGAGAACTATTTTCAGGTACTTGAAAGGACTTCTGTGAGGAGAACAGCAGATTTGTTCAGATCACCACAGCGATATAATAGAATTCATTGACTAAAGTTACAAGGCTAGATTTTGTCTTGGTGGAAGGATGAAGGAACTTTGTGATCACTAGAGTTAGTTGGTTTCATATTGCAGCTTTGTCCAGATTAGGATTAGTCCAGATTTAGTCCATCAGTGCATTATGGGGGTCCCACATGGCCATGGGCCACATGTTGAGGGCAGAGCATACATAGGAACACGTGCAAGCCAGGAGTCTGGCAAGAGAGAGAGCAATAGGGAACTTTCTTTAGTCTAGGAGGAGATTAAGTATTTAGGTTTGGAGTACGGTTCAGACTGACAAACTTCAGAGGATGGGGGTGAGTGGGGAGGATGAGATAAACCAAAGAATTTATATGCATGTATGTGTAACCAATGGATATAAACAATGCTTGGTGGGGGAGAGGCGGGATAGGGAGAAGGGTGTCTGGGGGGAAAAAGGAGAAACATCTATAACCAAAAATAAATTATTTAATTACAAAAAAAAAAAAAAAAATTAGGTTTTCTGTGCTTGCTGTGGCCACACCTATTGTGGCCACTGCTTTGCTCCCAAGTGTAATAGACAGGCAGGCACCTCTTATGTCACTCAGACTTCACTGGGCAGGTGTCCAAGCTACCTTTGTCTAGACTCCCCCACCCCCCCAAACCCCCTGACTAGGGGAACAGACCTGGAGTGTTAAATTAGCCAACTTTCCCACATTATATACACAAGAGACTATAACCTGGGCATAAAAGTGTCTCACATTAGCTCCTCTTAGCTGGGACAGATCTCCTATGAGGCTGTTGCTTTCTTGTTTCTTTCCAAATCGTAACATGTCCCAAATCAAATGTACTGTGTGTGTCTATTTTTTAATGTATCCATATTTTTTATATCTCTGTAAAATTATTCTTTAGAGCTGCCTTTAATGAATTTTGAGTGAGATTTTTGCAAACTTAAGATGAGAAGACAAAGGAAAATGTGGGACCTATTTTCAGGTACTTGAAAGGATATCTGTGAGGAGAGCAGGCAGATTTGTTCTGATCACCACAGGATATGATAGAATTAGTTGACTAAAGTTACAAGGCTAGATTTTGTCTTGGTGGAAGGAGGAAGGAACTTTGTGATCACCAGAGTTAGTATTGTAAGAGCAAGCCTCAGGAGCCCCTTATCACAGGTGGTGGGTGACTCCCTACGAGGGCCACTGTTTTCAGAGAAGTGGGGCTGAGTTGCTGGTGAAGTTCCAGTACACTTGTTGATTTCACACCTTGACATGTGAAATCATATAGCTACAGATTCTTTATTAGATAAACATGCAGTCACATGCTGTCATCTTCCAGAAGCATAAAAGTGTCAGGATTGCTTGCTTGTGATAGTTGTCAATGCCATCAGATGCTACTGTAATAGTTATATCATGGACATGTGATGTTGCACAAATTTTCGGCACACGTGAAGTCTGATGCTGTTTGGCAAAAGTAGGCTGACAGTTGTTCCTATGGAAAAAACATGCAGCAACTCATAAGAATGTCACAATGGCATGGTTGTACAACTATAAACCTACTTTTACCTACACCTGTATTTTAGGCTTCTGGCCAAGTATTTATTACCTAATGCAATAGGATAGGTTTAAAATTTTTCATATTCTTATCATTTTAATTTCTTTACCACAGCACAATTTTTATTCCAAAAGTTTCTCTCTGTACAAATTGGATAGAGGCACAGGTCCCAAGACTGTATTGGAACAGTTGAGGAGTGGAAATCACAATTTAGCCACTGTAAAAAGCATAACAATTAAAGAGTCATTAGCAGTGATTAACAGCTCTGAGTAAACCCCCTGAGGAATCCTCATTGTGGAAATTATGCTCTCCTGCTGCCACTTTTGTGGCCTCCAATTTGAATGGAGCTGGTCATCAACAACAGAAGCCAGAATTCATCTATTTTCATAGTAATTCCCTCCCCTTCCCTCTTAGCTATCAGGTAAAAAAAAAAAAAGACTGATAAAAAATGCGTTCAAGAGAAATGATGAGAGTACATCTCTGTAGGGAGAGTGAAAGCCACTGTGGTATTTTCACAATGTGGCAGATTGCATTTCAGAAGCAGTGGCCAGGTGTGGGCACAGGGCTGAGGCAGGTGCACCTGTAGCTCCTCTTTGGAATTAGTTCATGTCTGTGTGTTCTTTGAATCTACAGCACACTGCTACTGGGCTGTTGGCTTAGTGTCTTCCATAGCAACTTGCCAGGGTGCTGGGGAAGGCTGGCTGGGCAACATGATGAGCTCTTAGTCACCTGACAGGTGGCCAGCTTCTGACAGCAAGTGTAGCACAGAGCCCTGATGAAGCTGCCTGGTTATACATGTGTGGCCTGAGTTTGTCCTTTTATTTTTTGTTTCTTTTCTTTTGTTCCTTTTTAAAAATTGAATTTATTGGAATGACACTGGTTAATAAGATTATATAGATTTCATGTGTACAATTCTATAATACACTATCTATATATTGATTTAGCTCAACAATATATATTAAGTGTGTTTACCACTTCTTCCATCACTATTTAGCTCCCTTCCCCTATGGTAATCACCATGCTGTTGCTTGTGTCTGTGAGTTTTCTTTTTTTTTTTTGCTTACTCCCTTCACCTTTTTTACTGAGCCCCACATTCCCCTCCACTCTGACAGTTATCAGTCTATTTTCTATATATGAGTCTGTTTCTGTGTCCATCCATGCTATTGTAAAGGGTAAGATTATTATTATTTTACATCTGAGTAGTATTCCATTGTGTAAATGTACCACAGCTTTTTTTATCCACTCATCTCCTGATGGATACTTGGGCTGTTTCCACATCTTGGCTACTGTAAATAACACTGCAAGAAACACAGGGGTGCACATAATCTTTTGAATTAGTGTTTCAAGTTTCTTCTGTTATCCTCCCAGAAGTAGAATCATTGGGTCACAAGGCAGTTACATTTTTAATTTTTTGAGGTAACTCTATACTGCTTTCCACAGTGGCTACTCCAACCTGCATCCCCACCAACAGTGCATGAGGGTTCCCTTTTCTCTACATCCTTGCCAACATCTGTTGTTCGTTGATGTATTGATGATAGATAGCCATTCTGAGAGGTGTGAGGTGATGTCTCATTGTAGTTTTAATTTATGTTTCTCTGATGATTAGTGACATTGAGCATCATTTCCCATGTCTATTGGCCATCTGTATGTCCTCTTTGGAGAAGTATCTATTTTTTTTTTTTGGGGGGGGGGCAGAGCAGTGTTAGAGTTTGGTTTTATTTATTTATTTATTTTTTATCTTTATTGTTGGATGTAAAATGTATAACAGATGTTCCACATTTTTCCCCCATTGACCCCCTCCTCCCCCCTCCCGCCCCCCTCCCACCTTTTCCCACACTATTGTCTATGTCCATTGGTTATGCATATAAGTTCTTTGGTTTATTTCTTCCCACCCCCCCAACCCCTTTCCCTTTGAGGTTTGTCAGTCTAGCAATGAGTTTGTGCTTCTTAATCCCTTCACCTTTTTCACCCATTCCCCCAACCCCCCTCCCAACTGGCAACCAACAAAATGTTCTCTGTATCTATGAGAATGTTTCTCTTCTTCCTGTTCATTTTGTTTGTAGATTCCATTGTTGATAGATATGTATTCATTGCCATTTTGTTTGTTCATACATTTTATCTTTTTCTTCAAAAAGACCCTTCATCATTTCATATAATAACGGTTTGGTGGTGATGAACTCCTTTAACTTTTTCTTGTCTGGGAAAGTTTTTGTATGTCCATCGATTCTAAATGACAGCTTTGCAGGATAGAGTAATTTTGGTTGTAGGTTCTTGGTTTTCATCACTCTGAATATTTCTTGCCACTCCCTTCTAGCCTGCAAAGTTTCTTTTGAGAAATCAGCTGACAGCCTAATGGGTACTCCCTTGTAGGTAACTAGCTGCCTTTCTCTTGCTGCTTTTAATATTCTCTCTTTGTCTTGAACCTTTTGCATTTTGATGATGATGTGTCTTGGTGTGGGCCTCTTGGGGTTCATCTTGTTTGGGACTCTCTGTGCTTCCTGGGCTTGTATGTCTGTTTCCTTCCCCAAGTTAGGAAAGTTTTCTGCCATTATTGTTTCAAACAGGTTTTCAATTTCTTGTTCTCTCTCTTCTCCTTCGGGCACCCCCAAGATGCGAATGTTGGCACGCTTGAAGTTATCCCAGAGGCTCCTTACTCTATCCTCATTTTTTTGGATTCTTTTTTCTCTTTGCTCTTCTGATTGGGGATTTTTTGCTTCCTTATATTCCAAATCGATGGTTTGCTCCTTGGATCTACATACTCTATTATTGAAGCTGTGTAAATTATTCTTTATTTCAGTTAATGCCTCCTTTAATTCTAACTGTGTATCCATGATTTCTAACTGGTACTTTTTTATGCTCTTGATGCCCTCCCTAAGTTCACTGAGGTTCTCACTAAGTTCATTGAGCATCCTTATAAGCAGTATTTTGAACTCAGTATCTGTTAGGTTGCTTATCTCCCTTTCGCTTAGTTCTTTTCTTGGGGTTTTGTTCTGTTCTTTCATTTGGGACCTGTTTCTTTGTCTCCTCATTTTGGCTGCCTCCCTGTGTTTGTTTCTGTGTATTACTTAATGAGAGGTATGGGGCTCGCTGAGACCCGGTGCTGCTCGTTTGAAAGAATTTAGGAAAAACCTGAAGCAGGATCCAAGACCGGCCAATCCTATGGTTAAGCAAGTGGCAACAGCTTGAAAGTTGTGTGGGGCGGGGCGGGGCCTCAGGGAGTCAGCAGGGCGGGGCTACGAGTGTGAGCCAGGTTGCTGGAGTCCCAGATATGGCTTCTGTCTGCCGCCCCCGGGAAGGGCTCACCAAAGGAACAAAGGCCTCTGACAGCACGTTTGTCCCCGAGGAAGCCCCCTCTACAGCTCTCGCTCCAGTGCCAAACAGCTCAGTTCTTCCCTGTGTGTCTCTGGTGCCCCTCAAGCTGCCTCCCCTCCGAGCTTAGAGGGAGAGAGTCCGATAAGTCCATGCGCGGGCCCTTTAAGGAGCTGCCTGGGGCTCCAGCCGCTTCAGCTTCCCTGAGCCTCAGTTTCCGCTGGTTTTTCCAGCCAGAAGTTATGGGGATTCTCTTCCTGGCACTGGAACCCTGAACGGGACACCTGGTGTGGGACGGGGACCCCTCAGTCCTCAGGAAGGACTTTCCCAGCCACGGGATCCTCCTGATTTTTATCCACCACGCTTGGGTGTGGGACCAGCCCGTCTCGCTGCTGCGCCGCCACCCCCCCTCGCGCCGCCGCCCCTCCTACCGGTCTGGATGTGGCTGCTTTTTTTTTTTTCCTTAGTTCCGTAGTTGTACGACTTCCATTCAGCTTGATTTCAGGCGGTTTTGAATGATGGTTGTTCTGTAGTTTAGTTGTAACTTTGATGTGGTTGTGGGAGGACGCGATACCGCGTTTACCTACGCCACCATCTTGACCGGAAGTCTTGGAGAAGTATCTATTAACGTCCTTTGCCCGTTTTGTAATTGGATTGTTTGTTTTGTTGGTGTTGATTTGTACAAGTTCCTTATAAATTTTGGATATTAACCCCTTATTAGATGTATTAGTAAATATGTTCTCCCAGTCAGTGGGTTGTCTTATCATTATGCTGATGGTTCCCTTTGCTCTGCAAAAACATTTTAGTTTGATGTCATTCCATTTGTTTATTTTATTTTTTCTTTTGTTTCCTTTGCCCGAGAAGCTATATCAGAAAAAATGTTGGTACTAGAAATGTCCGAGATTTTATTGCCTATGTTTTCTCGTAGGATTTTTATGGTTTCAAATCTAACATTTAAGTCTTTAATTCATTTTGAGTTTATAATTGCATACGGTATAAGCAATATCTGTCCAATTTTTTTGCATGTATCTGTCCAATTTTCCCAACATTTATTGAATAGACCACCTTTATCTCATTGTATGTTTTTGTCAAATATTAATTGACCATAAAGGTGTGGGTTTATTTCCGGACTTTTTATTTTGTTCCATTGATCTGTGTATCCTTTTTATGCCAGTACCATGCTATTTTGATTATTGTGGACTTGTAGTATAGTCTGATACCAGGTAGCATGATTTCTCAAGATTGCTGTGGCTATTTGGGATCTTTTGTAGTTCAATACATTTTTGGAATATTTGTTGTAGTTCTGTCAAATATGTCATTGGTGTCTTCATAGGAATTGTGTTGAACCTATAGATTGCTCTGGGTAGTGTGGACATTTTAAAGATGCTAATTCTTTGAGTATAGGTCTTTTACATCCTTGGTTAAATTTATTCCTAGGTGTTTTATTTTATCTATTTTTTGATGCAATTGTGAATGGGATTGTTTTCTTAGTTGCCCTTTCTGATAGTTCACTATTGGTGTATAAAAATGGAACTGATTTCCAGATATTTATTTTGTATCCTGCTGCTTTACTTTATCAGTTTCAGTATTTTTATGGTGTAATCTCTAGGATTTTCAAGTCTGTTTATTTCTTAGTTCTCAGCTCTGGCTATTTGTTGGCAAAGGAACAAGAATTCAGCAAATATTTAGTATCCACACCTATTCAATTAGTCATTTATGCCCTGGCCAGTTTGGCTCAGAGGTTAGAGCATCAGTCCTCAAACCAGAGAGTCCGGGTTTGGTTCCCTCTAGGGGCACGTACTTCGGTTGCAGTTTGTCCCCGCCTCTGGTTGGGGTCATGTGGGTGGCAACCACTCCATGTGTCTCTCTCACATTGATGTTTCTCTCTCTTTCTTCTTTCCTCTCTCTCTCTCCTGCTCTATCTGAAAGATAAATGCATAAATGTCCTCGGATGAGGATAAAAAAAAAAATTAGTCATTTAGCACAAGTTTCTCATGATACACACACACACACATATAAGATACAAATACATTTATTTGTTCATTAATTGATTTATTGTTTTATCTATTCATTAAAAAATTTACTACAGAGAAGACACTGTGCCAGGTATTAGGGTGGCAATAGTAGTCTTCAGTTAGCTTCTCAAATGTTCCATGTTAGTTCCTCTTTCAAGACCTTTGCATGTGTTTCTTTAGTCTGGAATAATTTTTTTTCCTGGAATGGTTTACTCCTTCTTGCTGCCTAGTTGACTTTTACTTATATTTCAGATGTGTCACTTTTTAAAAGAAATTTTCTGTGACCAAGTAGATTATATTAGGCCGCTGTTAGATGCTCTCATAGCATTCTCCACTTTATCATAATATCTGTCATCATGTGTTTTCTTGTGCAGTTGTGGGGCTATGTGTACAATCACTGGATTATTCTATCTTTCACCTAGATCAATAAGGATGAGACCATGTCTGTTCTCATCACTATAATATCTCCATTGGTCAGCACTGAGACTGAGACAGAGTAGGTGTTCTCATTTTTGTTTTAAATAAAAAAATGAATACGAAGTTTGTCTTCATAGAGGTTAAATCTGATTGAGTAGGTGAAAAAGCCAGTAGCTATTGTGTAATAAATGCTAGGATGGAAATAATCAAAAAGTGCTTTGAAAGCCAAAAAAAATAGAGGCATTTATCTTAGTCTTGGACTGTCAAGGAATGATCTGTAAAATGAGTCTAAGCAGATAACTAGCTAAGTGGGGTAGGTGGGAGAACAGAATTCTATTAAAAAACCAAACCAAACACAAAACTAGCATGCCTGTGAGAGAGATCATTGAGCAGGTTCAGGAAACTCCAAGAGGATCTTCATGGCTTGTACAGAACTGTGAACTGGGGACATTGGGAGAGATGAGGATAGCCCATAAGTAAAGGCTGTATCAAGCTCTGCTAAGTTTGGACTTTTTTCTGAGGACAATGGATACTCATTAGAGGTATTAAGCAGAAAATTGATATGACAATTGATATAATTTTGAATGGCTGTGTAGACAATGGATTGCAGAGAGATTGGAAAGCAGAAAAATCAGGAGGCTGTTGAAATAATTCTAGACTATTAGTCATAATGGCTTAAAACAGCATAGTGGTATTTGGAGTAGAGAGATTAACAGAATGTCAGGGGAGTGCATCACACACACACACACACTTTTACTAAAATAAAATTGTATGCTATACATTATTCTGACAGTTTTAACTTAGCTTTATATCATACAAAATCAGATATGTCTTTTGTGTGTATTTGTTTGCCAGTTTGCATTCAGGCATACATATACTCTCCTAGATTTTTTTTCTAAAATATTTATTGCTGTGTTTTTTTTTACATTTTATGCTTTTACTTGATCTGGAATTTTGTTGTTGTTGTGAGAAGGGATTTAATTTTATTGTTTTCTAGATGGTTAGTACCATTTATTAAATAACACATTCTTTCTCTTTTGAATTAAAATACATTTTGTGATATATTATAACTTACATACACAGATTTACTTCTGAATTTACTTATTCTCTATTATGACCCAATAATCTTTGTTTGTTCTTATGGAAATACAAATTTTAATTATAGTGCATTATATTTATTGTAATATCTTGTTTCTCCTGAGTAGTCTTCCTAATCAAGCATTTTGGGGCTATTCTAGGCATTTATTCTACCATATGAATTTAAAATTACTGTATTGATAAGACTTGTTGAGACTATAATTGGCAATGCATTAAAGTTATTTATTAATTTTGGTACAATTGATATTTTTATAATATAAGGTCTTTGCATCCTAAACTATGGAATATTCTAAAATTTGGTCACTTTTTGTTTTCTGTGTTATGGTTTAATAGTTTTGCTAATTTAAGTTCAATGCTTTACTTATGAAATGTATTCCTGTGGCTTTATAGTTTTTATTGCTACATTGAATAGAATATTTCTCCATTTCTCTCTTTCAATCCTTATTGCAAATATAGAGAAAAGCTGTTCTTTCTATATTCCTTTTATATTACATTATTTATTACATTTTTTATTAATAATAGTAGCTCTTTTCTATAAATATATATTATAAATGCTTTGATCACACACACACAAAAGCAAAGCAAGAAAGAGCCTCAAATTAAAAGACTTTCCAGGTTTTCCAAGTGTATAGTATGTGTGTGTGTGTGTGTATATATATATATATATAATATCTTATAGCATTTGTTAGAACCTCCAAGACAATACTGAATAAGAGTGGCGATAGCTAGCATGTTTGTCTAATTTTGGATTTTAGTTGAAATTGTTTTAGTATTTCACTTTTTAGAATAAGCTTTGCTCCTGGTTTTTGGAAATCTGTATTATTATATATATTTGAGTAGTTTATATCATTATTTTACTCAAAACTTTTATTTAAAATGGTGAATTTTAGACTTTTGTGACTTTACTGATACAATCATAGAATTTTCTTATTTAACTTTATAAATGTTAAAATTTATACTGACAGATTTTTTTTTACCATTGAACAATTTTTATTTCTGATATAAACACCACTTAGTCATGATGTATTATTATTATTTACAAATAACTAGGCTATTTTGCTAATGTTTTAGTGAATATGCATAAGAGAAATTGGTCTTAGTACATACAATACTGAATTTTATTATTAAAGCTGTGGGGGATTAATTAAAATAATTGAGTAGTTTAAATTTTTTCTTTATGGCCTGGAAATATGCAAGTAACTTTGGAATTATCTAATTTTTTAAAAGCTAGATAGAACTCAGGTTGCCCATTTCTTCTTGGGTCAATTTTTCTGATTTGTATTTGCCAGAAAATTGTCCATTTAGAATTTGTTGGTGGAACATTGCATGGTTCCTTTTTGATTCCTGTATGTCTTAATATGTACCCATGTCTTCTCTTTTATTTCTAATTTAGTATCTTTCTATTAATTTCAGATTTTATGCATTAATATTTTAAAACAACATAATTTTCTTAACTGGATGTTTTTATTTACTTATTTTTTGTTGCTGAAAATATTCATGACAAATATTTTATTCAGGAATAGTTTTTATTGTGACTCATAAAATTTTGAATGAAGTAGTCTCCTTTTTAATGATTTCTAGAAGTTATAATTTCAATTTTGATTTTTTCTTTAATCCAATAGAGTGTATTGCTTAACTTCCAAATAGATAAGATTTTTGGTCACTGTTTTATCATTTATAAGTGTTTATTATTATTTGTATTATGATTAAAAAATGTGATCTGTAAAATCTTTACTTAAAAATATGGGAATTTTGTTAAGTAATTGAAAAAATTTTTAAATTTCTTCATATACATATAAATACATATATATAGTATATACATATGTACACACATACACATATATGTATATGTATGTATGTGTTTGAATTTGATTTTATTAAATTTTATTTATTTTAATTTCACTTTTCATCTAGCTTTACTTTTTAATTTTTGTTATTAATATTTATTTAATTCATCTGTGACTTGGCTTTAAAATTTTTTAAAATTGATTTTTAGAGAGAGAGAATGGTGAGAGAGACAGAGTGAGAAACATCAATGTGAGAGAAGTATCGATTGGCTGCCTCCTGCATGCCCCCCAGCAGGGATCTAGCCCACAACCTGGGTATGTGCCCTAATTGGGAATCGAACCAGCAACCTTTTGGTGCATGGGGAGAGACCCAACCAACTGAGTCATACTGCCAAGGCTGATTTTACTTTTTAATCTTTAATCTTTTGGTTCTGAAAAGGGCACATTAGAGTTTTCTACTAAAATTTTATTTTTATTAAGTTTTCCTTTTATTGATTGTTTTATTGTATATATTTTTATTTACTTTCTGTGGGATTTTGCTTTTTTGTCTGTTAGATCCATATGATCCTGAGAGAGGTGTATTTAGGTTTCACACAGTAATTATAATTGTGTACAGTTCTTTAACTCTTAATTTTTAATATATATAAAAGCTTAAATTGTAAACTTCAGTGGGTTTTTAAAAATTACATAAAGTTGTGCAACTATTAATTATTATCAATTTTAGAAATTTTTTATCATTCCATAAAGAAGGCCCATACTCATTAGCAATCAATTTTTAATTGTTCTTTCTTTATATATTTAGCTGCAGTGTTGCTTAATTTAGCAGGTTTATGTTTCCTCAATCTTCTTTGTAAATTGTGATTTTGTTTTATATTGTCTGCTTATCCTGATTATCACCTTTACCCTTAATTCTGCCTTGTTTGATATTAATATTACATTTCCCTCTTGCTGTTTTCTTGTAGTGTGTTGGAATTATTTGCCTTCTGCTTATTTTCAACCTTATAGTTTTATTTTATCTTTTTTTTTTTTTTTTACTATCTTTATTGTTGACAGTATTACAGATATCTCCCATTATTTTCTTCTATTGCCCCCTGCACCCAGCTCCTGCCTTGCCCCAGTCCTTCAAGTATGTTTTTATTGATTTTAGAGAGAGAGGAAAGGAGAGGGAGAGAGGTAAGAGAGAAATAGCGATTGGTTGCCTCCCTTATGCACCCCAGTGGGGGATCTAACCCGCAACTTGTGTATGTACCCTGACCGGGAATCGAACCTGCAACCTTTCTGTGCATGAGGCGACATTCAACAAACTAAGCCGTCCTGGCAAAGGCCTTATTGTCAGCCTTTTAAAAAGTCACCCTTTGCCCTGGCCAGTTTGGCTCAGTGGTTGGAGAGCCGGCCTGTGGACCAGAGAGTTCCGCGTTCACTCCCCGCTAGGGGCACGTACCAAAATAAACAAACAAACAAATAAATAAATAAAGTGTTTAAAAAAAAAAGAAAACAAAGGCAACCAATTGTATGGGAGAACATCATTGCCAATGATATATCAGATAAGGGGTTAATTTCCAAAATATATAGAGTACTCATACAACTCAACAAAAGGAAGACAAAGAACTCAATTAAAAAATGGGCAGAGGAGCTGAATAGACACCTCTCCAAAAAGGATATACAAATGGCTAAGAGACATTTGAAGAAATGCTCAACATCACTAATCATCAGAGAGATGCAAGTTAAAACAACAGTGAGGTATCACCTCACAGCTCTCAGAATGGCTGCTATCAACAAATCATTAAACAACAAGTGTTGGCAAGGGTGTGGAGAAAAGGGGACTCTAGTACACTGCTGGTGGGAATGCAGACTGGTGCAGCCACTATGGAAAACACAGTGGTGTTACCTCAAAAAATTAAAAGTTGAACTTCCAATTGACCCAGTGATCTCACTTCTAGGAATATACCCTAAGAAGCCTGAAACACCAATCAGAAAGAAAATATGTACCCCCATGTTTATAGCAGCACTATTTACAATAGCTAAAATCTGGAAACAGCTCAAGTGCCCATCAGTAGACAAATGGATAAAAAAGCAGTGGTACATATACACAGTGGAGTACTATCTAGCTGTAAGAAAGAAAGATCTCTTATTCTTTAAGATGACATGGAGGGACCTGGAAACTGTTATCCTAAGTGAAACAAGCTAAGCAGAAAGGACAAATACCACATGATCTCACTTATTTGTGGAATATAATGAACATAACAGTCTGAGGAATAGGGTAGACCCAGAAACACGGAAGTAGGGTGCAGACTGACAACCCTCAGAAGAGGGGTTGGTGGGGGGAGGGAAGAGATAAACCACAGAACTTATATGCATGTATGCGGAACCAGTGGACATGGACAACAAAGCCGGGGACAGGGTGGGGGGGACATGGAGGAGGGTGTCAATGGGGTTAAAAAAGGAGAAACATCTGTAACAAAAATAAAATTAAAAATTAAAAAAAAAGTCACCTTTAAAAGTAAAATTCTCAGAGATAGGGTGAAGATTTCTGCCATTTGATGAGAGAACTTACCTGTTTACTTTTAGTGAAATGTATACTTGACTTATTTATTCTCTTTCATCATGATTTATGGCATTTATTTATTTTACATTGTTTTTTCTTCACTGTATTTTTTTTTCTGTTTTGATCATGTTGAAATTCAATATGTATGAATTTCTCTCTCTCTTCCTGTATATAAATTGAATATATATATATATATATATATTTGTATTTTTCCTTTGTAGTTTAAGTATTCTTTTCTAGTTTCCCATTTCAGTACTAGTTATCTTCCTTTCCCTGTTACTAAAGTTAGATCTATATAAATTTTTTAATATGTTTTTTTATTATTATATTAGAGAAGAAGGGAGAGATAGAAATATCCATGTGAGATAGAAATATCGATGGGCTGCCTCCTGTACACCTCACAGTGGAGATCGAGCCCTCAACCCGGGCATGTGCCCTGACCAGGAATCGAACCAGGATTTCTCAGTCCATGGGACGACCCTCAGTCCACTGAGTCATAACGGCTGAGCATATATATATATACTTTATATATATATAAATATATTTTAAAGCAAACTATCACTTATTTCCCCAGTAAGTATATAGTTTTTCCTTAGCAACCCAGCTCTCTTTTAGACGAGAACCTTAGAATGTTGTTACTTTTCTTCTTTCCCTTCTTTCCATTTCTCTTCAGTTCCTAACTTCTGGGTTTTGCTGAAATTGTTTAGTTCCAGACTATGAATACATTATATCTCACAGTTGTCAATAATTTCCCTTTTCCTCTATTTCAGTCATATTTATTTTACATTTATATTCCAAATTTTCAGTCTTTCATTATCATGTATCTATATATCTGTACCTCCTTTAGAACGTGTGTGTAGCAAAGTTCACTGTTTCTCAGTTATTTTCCCCAGGTATTTTCCTGAGTGGTATGATTTCTCTGAATCTTTGCTAGATGTCTTGACTGGGTATTGAATTCTTAGATTTAAGTTCTCTCCATATAACACATATATTTTTCCATCATCATCAAGCTTCCAGTGTGCAGACGAAAAGAATTCTTTAAAAAAGTTTTTTTTAATTACTTTCTTTTAATTCTTTCTTGCAACTTAAAAGATTTTCTTCTTTAAGACTAAGTATTTTTTATCTCTCTGTGTTTCATGAATTTAACCAGATGCACCTAGATGTGTGTATGTGTGTGTGTGTGGTGTGTTTTACCAATCCTGGCTGGAACTTGCACCTTTTCCACCAGTAGATTTAGGATTTTCTACAGTTTGGGGGAAATTCTCTCTATTATTAGGTTACTTATAGTTCTTTCTCCATTGGTTCTTTTTTCTTATTCTAGGTCACACTGTATTTAGAGATTATATTATTCCATGAGTTGTTCTGCTAAATGTTATAGTCAACAGAAAGATCACAAACAAATATCTGTAATACTGGGGATTAATGGCTATTTTATAAGAAATTCACAAGTTGTGTTTTGCTATTCGAAATGAGGGAGTCACTGAAAGTTGGAGTATACTTTTCTGAAGCTTTACTTTTTAGTTTAGATGTAGTTTTTGTATGAAAAAAGTATTTCACAGTGCTCAGTGTTTGACTTCATCTCTATTATACCATCTTTCTCACTGTTAAAATTTAGATCCTATGTATATTTTAAAGCATATCTTAGCATAGCTTGAAAATATACAAACTGTAAACTTAAGCATTACAAATATTTTTGTGCCTGAAGCACTTATTGTGCTTTTAATAATACCTATTCCTTTGGGTATTCAAAAATTAATCTTAAATATATTAGAGAGTTTCTCCTATTACTATGCTTAGCAAGTTCTTTGTTAGGTTAAAACTGTTAAAACCCCGTTTTTTAAAAATCTGAATGTGTGTCCTGTTATCTTTAGGTATCTTATCACATTTACAAACTACTAAAGACAATTCATTTTAGTTCACTTACAGTTAGAAATAGGTAAATGCCATATGTACCTATTCAAAGAAGGACAGATATGCTCAAATGCAACCATAGGACCGGATTATATGCTCTAAAATGATAAGGACTTTTATTTTCACTATTACCCTAAAGCATTTACTTATTGAACTATAAAGTTCTCTGAAACTACAAGGTTTAACCTCACCTCTCCAAGATTCAAATGAGACTGTATTGATAAATTAGATTCAAAACAATTTCCCTTAAAATTATATTTGGGCAGTAGAATTTCTTTTCAACATTTTCCATATAGATCTGTGTGTGTGTGTGTGTGTGTGATTGTGTATGGTGTGTGTATATATATATATATATATATATATATATATATATCATAGAATATTTACTCTTTTTTTTCTTCATTGATTTTAGAGACAGAGGAAGTGAGAGGGAAAGAGAGACAGAAACATCAATGGGAGAGAACATCAAATTGGCTGCCTCCTGCATGCCCCCCAATGGGGATTGGGCCCACAACCTAGGCATGTGTCCTGACTGGGAATCAAACTGATGACCTCTTGGTGCATGGGTCAATGCTCAACCACTGAGCCATACTGGCTAGACTATAATATTTACTCTTAAATCTACTCTCGGAGGCAGAGACCAACTTCAGACAATTCTTTGTAGACTAGCATAGCACTAGAATATTTTTTATAAATGTGCCACCTGACTTTCAAACTTAGCTGACAAACTCCTAATGATCTTGCTAGATAAAATCATTGTTTCTTGCCCTGGCCTGTTTGGCTCAGTGGTTAGAGCGTTGGCCCACAGACCAGAGAGGCCCAGGTTCAGTTCCTGCTAAGGGCACATACCTTGGTTGCAGTTTGGCCCCAGTTGGGGTTGTGTGGGAGGCGGCCAGTCAATGTGTCTCTCTCACTCTCTTCCTCCTGCTCTATCTAAAGATAAATTAAAAAAAAAAAAAAAGGTCCTCAGGTGAGGATTTAAAAAAAAATAAATCGCCCTGGCCAGTTTGGCTCAGCGGTTAGAGCGTCGGCCTGCGGTCCGGAGAGACCCGGGTTCGGTTCCCGCTAAGGGCACGTACTTCGGTTGCAGTTTGTCCCCGGCCCTGGTTGGTCATGCGGGTGGCAGCCACTCGATGTGTCCCTTCACATCGATGTTTCTCTCTCTCTCTCCCTTCCTCTCTCTCCCTCCCACTCTATCTGTACAAAAAAAAAAAGGAAAAATGTATCTTCGGGTGAGGATAAAAAAAAAATAAAAAAAATAAAAAAATAAATCATTGTTTCTTGACAAATGTTCTATGATATCACTTATATGTAGAATCTAAGAGTAAAAGTCATCGAAACAGAGAGTACAGTGGATACTAAGGGCTAGGTAGGTGTGGGAAATTAGGAGATGCTGGGCAAAGGGTATAAACTTTCAGTCAGAAGATGAATAAATTCTGGGGTCTAGTGCACAGTATGGTGATTATAGCTAACAATAATATATTATACACTTGAAAGTTGTCGAAGAGAGTAGATGTTAAATGTTCTCACCACAAAAAAGAGATGGTAATTATGTGATGTGATGAAGGTATTAGCTAACACTATAGTGATAATCATTTTGCAATATATGAGTATCAAATTAACACATTGTACATCTTAAAGTTACACAATGTTATATGTCAATTATATCTTCATCAAGGTGAAAAAAATGATTGTTTCTCTAAAAAGATAACCCATTTCCTTAAAATATTGAAATCTCTTCACAGTTTAGACTTGAGATACACTTTAGATTACATTACTTATTAAGCTGATGAAGCCTAAGTATCTAATAAAAAAAATTATTAGCCCTGGCCATTTTGGCTCAGCAGTTTGGGTGTTGGCCTGTGGACCAATGAGTTTCGGGTTCGATTTTGGTCAAGGGCACGTACCTTGGTTGTGGTTCATTGCTGGCCCTGGTGAAGGTAGTGCGGGAGGCAGCCAGTCGATGTGTCTCTTTCACATCGATGCTTCTTTCTTTTCCTCCCTCCCACTCTATCTGAAGATAAATAGAAAAATATCCTAGGGTAAGGATTAAAAAAAATTATTATAAAGTGTCTACAGCTCACAGAATTCAGTAGTTGGTAGGTATCCAGCTCCTCAGTCGAAGTTTAAGCAACTTGAAGGTACAGCTCTTGCACTGGCATTTTCCCATGTGAGTGGAGACTGATGCCCTTGCAGGATGATAAGTATGGTCTCTGGACCTAAAAAGATATTAATTACTCCCTTTTGCTAATAGATCTCCCCTTGGAGGATCCAGGACCCCAGTTAGCACTATATCTTTGGTACCATCCCTTTCTCTATTTACTTAGTTCTCGAGGAAGTCAGTATTTCCCTTTCCAAAGACAGAGGTCAGATTTGTTATGAGTGATTTTAGCCTTCCAATAATGTTATAGATTCAACTGAAAAAAGTAACGTTTATGTTTCTTTGCTTTGCCATCAGGCTCCTCAAACCATTATACTCAGTCTTCTACCCTCTCCCCTCCACTAAGATTTCTCTGTCACAGGTGCCCAAAGTTTTGACAAATCTAATTTACAGTTTTTTTGCCCTTGTTTTACTTGATCTTTCCGCGACATTTGATAGCTGCTGACTGCTCCTCAAAACTCCTTTCTGTGGACTTTAGTGGTACATTAATTTATTCAATATCCAGCCAATATTAATTCAACACCTACTAACTGTCAGGCAGAATGCTAGGTATTGATGATTTAACAATGAGTAAGACATGCATTTTTTACCCCATGCAGATGTTTTACTCATGATTTTGTATTAGAAAGACTTAACTTTGAGACTTGGCCCTGCTGTTTATAGTTGTGTGAACTTGGTCAACTTTCTTAACATTTATCACCTGTAAAATGAGGACAATTAAAAATATCTACTTGATAGGAAGTTTTAAACTATTAAAGTAATCTATGAAAAATTTGACATATTGCTTGCTACTTGTTTTTCCATTCTTACTGGGACTGCTTAGTTCAGTCTATATAATCTTTTAAAAACATGGCAACATTTCTCTGGCTGCTGCCTTGGACTCTAGCTGCAGCTTTGAGTCCATCTTTTACATTGCTGATTCATTAACAACTCATCCTCCCACAGTGGCCCCCCAGCCATTACCACTTACTACCTGCCCTTACCTGACCATGCAGGGCTCTTCTATGTCCTGGCTCATCCATATTTCATCGCTGTCCATCTGCTAATATTCTTGTTCTTTTCTTTTTGGCCTTTGAACAACTACATTTTTGTCAAGTCTCCCTTCAAACATTATCTTTCTAAAGAAAAAGTCAGACATTCTTTTTGATATGACTTCTTAGGTACTCCTCTATGACTTCGTTAGAGCCCAATCACATTGTAATTTAATTATCTGTGGTGGTCCATGGGAGAAGAGAATGTGCTTAGTTGCCTTGGTATCTTTAGATGTGGCACAACTGTAGCTTTAAAAACTTGATTATAGTTTTCCAACAAATCCTTAGATGAATGTTTAGTTTCTATGAATTAAGTCTTAGTCTCCATGTGCCAGGCATTATGCTGGTGATAGGTATGAAGACATCAGTGGGGTAAGGTCCTTGTCCTCAAGAAGTGTACACTCTGAAGTCAGATGACTAGTAGATGAGGGATAAAAGATTCATGTTATGAGTGAGTAGACTGTTTCATTTTCAGTAGAAGGATATCAGCATTTAGGCTATTCATTTTTTTTTTTTTAACAGATGTGAATTAACAGTAACTTAAAATTCTGACTTCTAACTTACTTGTTAATAAAAGTACTTTTGTTATAAGTTTTTTTCTTGAGGAAATGTATTCTTGTAGACCTAAATGTCAAGTTGTCATAGTGTCTTGTAATAGAGGAGGTGAGCGTTGTCTATGTTTTAAGTGACTTACTGAAAGTAGGGGGTTTGCATCAGTTGTGGATGGAACTTTGGTTGTGAGAACCACACCAGTAGTTTGAGCTGAACTACTTTGTGCTTTCTACATTTTGAGATAAAGTTTAAAATGGAAGTCTTGGCTACTGATTCATGGCATATTTGTCAAAGTTGAAGTGATCTTTTCCTACTTTGAATTTTTCAAATTCTAAGAATTTTTTATTTTCTTATCTTTTCTAGTTTAACAATTATGAGAACAAAAACAAATTTTTTTAACCATAAACATTTTATTTTATTTTAGAGAGAGAAGAAGGGAGATATAGAAACATAGAAACATCGATGTGAGAGAGAAACATTGATTGTCTGCCTCCTGTGCGCCCTCTACTGGGGATTGAGCCTGCAGCCCCAGGCATGCATGTGCTCTGACCAGGAATTGAACTGGGACCTCTCAGTCTGATGTTCAATCCACTGAGCCACGTCGGCCAGGCCAGAAAAATTTCTATTAGTTAATTGTATATTGTGATTCAGATAGAAATACCATGTATAGCATTTGAGTGTAATATTCAAAATAATTCAGTTTTTATATATTGATTCAAGCCACTTTTGCTTCCTGATAGGACTTGGTATCATTATTTGAAAACTAACAATCCTTGTACCTTAAAGTCCAGAAGTGCTTGTTAAGGCAGCAAGAATTTCTCATTGATGGGGTACTGTACTCAGAGAATAGTTGTTGCCACTGGTGAATTTACTTGTTATTTTTCTGGAAGATTCTTTGGGATTTTTGTCATTGGAAATAGAATATAAGCACATAAGCTTACTGTATTACATTTATATGCGTGTTCTTAATAATCATGAGGGCATTTTTAATGTTATGAAAAAGGCAAGAAATTTTATTCTTCTTTTCTGTGCATAAGGACCCTAAGTCCTTCTAAGATTTCTCTAATCATCAGAGAAATGCAAAGCAAAACAACTATGAGGTATCACCTCACACCTGCCAGAATAGCTGCCATCAGCAAATCATCAAACAACAAGTGCTGGTGAGAGTGTGGAGAAAAGGGGACTCTAGTACACTGCTGGTGGGAATGCAGACTGGTGCAGCCACTATGGAAAACAATATGGTGTTTCCCTAAAAAATTAAAAATTGAACTTCCATTTGAGCCAGTGATCCTACTTCTAGGAATATATCCTAAGAAGCCTAATCAGAAAGAATATATGTGCCCTTAAGTTCATAGCAGCATTATTTACAATTGCTAAGATCTGGAAACAGTCCAAATGTCCATCCATAGATGAGTGGATAAAAAAGCTGTGGTACATATACACAATGGAATACTATGCAGCTGTAAGAAAGAAAGATCTCTTATCCTTTGAGATGACATGGAGGGACTTGAAGAGTATTATGCCAAGTGAAATAAGCTAGTCAGAGACGGACAAGTATCACATGATCTCACTTATTTGTGGAATATAATGAACAAAACAAGGTGATGAACAAAATAGACCCAGAGACATAGATGTAGGGTTCAGACTGACAAATTTCAGAGGAGGGGGTGGGGGAGCGAGGAAGAGACAAACCAAAGAATTTATGCATGTAAGCATAACCAATGCACATAGACAACAATGCTGGGGGTGGGGGTGGGAACAGGAGGAGGGTGTCAATGGGGGAAAAAGGAGAAACATCTGTAACAAAATCAAATTAAATCAAAAAAGAAAAAAAATATGATTTCTCAATGTATAGAAGCAATCCATGGACTCTTCAGTGGCACGTGGGACTTTTTAGTTCAGCAAAATAGTCAGGTTGTAAGAAACTTTATTCTGAGTTTAGTTTTCATTTAGAATTTTATAATTAAACGTTTTAATAATGACAAAGTACATTGTCATTGAAGGGACATAACTTTAATTGGCATGAGTTAGAATTTTTTAGTTGTAATGTAGTGATGGTGATATAAGAATTTGACATAAGAAGAAGTTTTAGTGAAGGAATTTTCAGGCAGATGATAATCAAACTAGGAGAGTGTGGTTTTATAAGTTGAGAGAGGGAGATTTATGAGGAAGAGATGATCCGTAGAATCAAATTAAAGTAAAAACAACAAACAAGATTAACTAAGGAAAGGACAAAACAGTATGTACTGGTTTAAATAATTATTAAAGCAGTTTCAAAAAGCAGGAGCCAGACTGCAGTGCATGTCCTCTGTTGCCCTCCCCGCTGGCGAACTGCACAGATAAATGATATTGTTATCAGTTTAGGCTGGTATTATTGACAGTGAATGCAGCAGCTGTTGAAGGGCAATCTTGTAACGTGACCATGTGAGCTGAGTGGTGACATGTTTTTATCTTCATAGGTGACTTTCTCAGCTTGCTCTGAAAATCAAATCTATGAAACTAAAATTAATGTGAAATGCTTCTTGATAAAAGAACTCTTTTTCAGTTAGATTTTTAACTTCTTTACATTTCACATTGATTTTTTATTTATTTTTAATTTTTTTTTAATTTTATTTTTGTTACAAATGTTTCTCCTTTTTTACCCCATTGACACCCTCCTCCACATCCCCCCGCCCCGTCCCAGGCTTTGTTGTCCATGTCCCTTGGTTATGCATACATGCATATAAGTTCTGTGATTTATCTGTTCCCACCCCCCACCATCCCCTCTTCTGAGGGTTGTCAGTCTGTACCCTACTTCCGTGTTTCTGGGTCTACCCTATTCCTCAGACTGTTATATTCATTATATTCGATATATAAGTGAGATCATGTGCTATTTGTCTTTTTCTGCTTTGCTTGTTTTACTTAGGTTAATACTTACCAGTTCCCTCCATGTTGTCTCAAAGGATAAGAGGTCTTTCTTTCTTAGAGCTGCATAGTACTCCATTGTGTATATGTACCACAGCTTTTTTATCTATTCGTCTACTGATGGACACATGGGCTGTTTCCAGATCTTAGCTATTGTAAATAGTGCTGCTATGAACATAAGGGTACATATATTCTTTCTGACTAGTGTTTCAGGCTTGTTAGGGTATATACCTAGAAGTGGGATCACTGGGTCAAATGGAAGTTCAATTTTAAATTTTTTAAGATAACCCCACATTGTTTTCCATAGTGGCAGCACCAGTTTGCATTCCCACCAGCAGTGCATCAGAGTCCCCTTTTCTCCACACCCTCGCCAACACTTGTTGTTTGATGATTTGTTGATGGCGGCCATTCTGAGAGCTGTGAGGTGATACCTCATTGTTGTTTTAATTTGCATCTCTCTGATGATTAGTGATGTTGAGCATTTCTTCATATGTCTCTTGGCTATTTGTATGTCCTGTTTGGAGAGGTGTCTATTTAGCTCCTCTGCCCCTTTTTTAATTGGGTTCTTTGTCTTCCTTTTGTTGAGTTGTCTGAGTACTCTATATATTTTGGAAATGAACTCCTTATCTGATGTATCATTGGCAAAGATGTTCTCCTATACAGTAGGTTGCCTTTCCATTTTGATGGATGTTTCTTTTGCTGTTCAGAAGCTTTTTAGTTTTATGTAGTCCCATGTGTTAATTATCTCCTTTGTTTCTGTTGCCGTAGGTGATGTATTAGTGAAAATTCTGCTGCGTATGATGTCCGAAATTTTTTTGCCTACATTTTTTTTCTAGACTTTTTATGGATTCACGGGTCACATTTAAGTCTTTTATCCATTTTGAGTTTATTTTTGTATATGGTGGAAGTTGATGTATATGGTGGCTAGTTTCATTTTTTTGCATATAGCTGTCCAATTTTCCCAACACCATTTATTAAAGAGGCTGTCTTTACTCCACTGTATGCTCTTGCCACCTTTGTCAAATATTAATTGGGCATATTGCCTCAGGTCCATTTTTGGGTTCTCTATTCTGTCCCACTGGTCTATATGCCTGTTCTTGTGCCAGTACCAGGATGTTTTGATTACAGTAGCTTTGTAGTATAACCTGATATCTGGTATTGTGATCCCACCTACTTTGTTCTTCTTTTTCAAGATTGCTGTGGCTATTCGGGGACGTTTTTGGTTCCATATGAACTATTGAAGTGTTTATTCTAGTTCTGTGAAATTTGTCGTTGGTATTTTGATGGGGATTGCATTGAATCTATAGATTGCTTTTGGTAATATGGACATTTTAATGTTAATTCTTCCAATCCATGAACAAGGTATGTGCTTCCACTTTTTTATATCTTCCTCTATTATTTTTATAATTCCTGTAGTTTTCTGCAAATAGGTCCTTTACTTCTTTGGTTAAGTTTATTCCTAGGTATCTTAATTTTTTTGCCGCGGTGGTAAATAGGATTGTTTTTTCAGTTTCTCTTTCTGTGAGTTCATCATTGGTGTATAAGAATGTCGATGATTTCTTGACGTGAATTTTGTATCCTGCTACTTTGCCAAATTCATTTATTTTGTCTAGTAGATTTTTGATGGAGTCTTTAGGGTTTTCTATGTATAATATCATGTCATCTGTAAATAATGACAGTTTCACTTCTTCCTTTCCAATTTGGATTCCTTTTATTTATTTTTTCCTGTCTGATTGCTGTGGCTAATATTTCCAGTACAATGTTAAATAAGAGGGGCAAAAGTGGACATACCTGTCTTGTTCCTGTTCTTAAGGGAAATGTTTTTAGTTTCTGCCCATTGAGTATGATGTTGGCTGTAGGTCTTTCATATATGGCCTTTATTATGTTGAGTTATGATCCCTCTATTCCCACATTGCTGAGCATTTTTATCAGAAATGGATGCTGGATTTTGTTGAATGCTTTTTCAGCGTCTATCGATATGATCATGTGGTTTTTATTGTTTATTTTATTTATGTGGTGTTTCACATTTATTGATTTGTGAATATTGTACCAGCCTTGCATCCCTGGGATGAATTCCACTTGGTCATCATGAATAATTTTTTTGATGTATTCCTGGATCCGATTTGCTATTATTTTGTTCAGGATTTTGGCGTCTATGTTCATCAGGGATATTGGCCTACAGTTTTTTTTTCATTGTAGTGTCTTTTTTCTGATTTTGGAATTAGAATTGTGCTGGCCTCATAAAATGAGTTTGGAAGTCTTTCTTCTTCTTGAATTTTTTGTAATAGTTTGAGGAGAATGGGTATTAGTTCTTTTTTGAATGTTCGGTCAAACTCTCCCGTGAACCCATCTGGGCCTGGGCTTCTGTTTGCTGGGAGATTCTTGATTACCTCTTTAATTTCTTTAGTTGTTATTGGTCTGTTCAAGTTTTCTATCTCTTCCCGGTCCAGTTTGGGAGACTGTGTTTCTAGAAATTAGTCCATTTTGCTTAGATTGTCAAATTTGTTGCCATATAATTGTTCATATTATCTGTTAATAATCTTTTGTATTTCTGTGGTGTCAGTTGTTACTTCTCTTTCATTTCTGATTTTCTGCATTTGGGTTCTCTGTCTTTGTTTCTTCGTGAGTCTAGCTAAGGGTCCATTAATCTTATTTATCTTTCGAGAAACCAGTTCTTTGTTTCATTGATCCTTAGAATTGTTTTTTTAGTCTCTATGTCATTTATTTATGCTCTGTTCTTTACTATTTCCTTCCTTCTACTTGCTCTGGGGTTTTCTTTTTGTTTGCTTTCTAATTCTTTAAGTTGTGAGGTTAGACAGTCAATTAGAACTTTTTCTTGTTTCTTGAGGTAGGCCTGTAGTGCTATGAACTTCCCTCTCAGAACTGCTTTTGCTACATCCCATAGATTTTGTGTTGTTGTGTGTTCATTTTCATTGGTTTCCAGGAAGTTTTTAATTTGTTCCTTGATCTTCTCGGTAACCCATTCATTGTTTAATAACATGCGATTTAGCCTCCATGTGTTCAGATGTCTTTGCATGTTTTTATTGCAATTGATTTCTAGTTTCATGTCATTGTGATCTGAGAAGATGCTTGATATGATTTCAATCTTCTTGAAGTTGTAGAGATTTAGTTTGTGTCCTATCATGTGGTCTATCTTTGAAAATGTCCCATGTGTACTTGAGAAGAATGTGAATTCTGTAGTTTTGGGTGTAATTCTCTGGAGATATCTATTAAATCCATTTGGTCTAGTGCTTCATTTAGAGTCTGTGTTACCTTGCTAATTTTTTTGTCTAGAGGATCTATCTAGTGGTGTTAGCAGGGTGTTGATGTCCCCTGCTATGATTGTATTGTTGTCTGTATCTCCTCTGAAGTCCTCCAGAAGACTTTTAATATATGTTGGTGCTCCTATATTGGGTGTATATATGTTTATCAAGGTTATATCTTCCTGTTGGATAGATCTTTTCAATATTATGTAGCGGCCTTCTTCGTCTCTAGTTATGGTCTGCATTTTGAAATCTATTTTATCAGATATGAGTATTGCTACCCCAGCTTTTTTTTGCTTTCCAATTGGTTGGAAAATTTTTTTCCATCCCTTCACTTTCAACCTTTGTGATTCTTTTGTTGTGAGATGAGTTTCTTGTAAACAACATATAAATGAGTCATGCTTTCTTATCCAGTCAGCTACTCTGTGTTTTTATATTGGAGCATTCAGTCCACTTACATTTAAGGTGATTATTGATGTGTACTTATTTATTGCCATTTTTTGTTTAGTTTGGTTATATTTTTCTTTCTGTTTCATCTACTAATTACAGCAGTCCTTTTATCATTTCTTGCAGTGCTGGTTTGGTGCTAATGTGTTCTGTTAGCCTTTTTTTTTTTTTTGTCTGGGAAGCTCTTAATTTGACCTTCTATTTTGAATGACAGCCTTGCTGGGTAGAGTAGTCTTGGAATACAGATCCTTGTTCTTCATGACCTTGATTACTTCATGCCATTTCCTTCTGGCCTGTAGTGTTTCTTGTGAGAAGTCAACTGAGAGCCTTATGGGGTTTCCTTTGTAGGTAACCTATTGCTTTTCTCTTGCTGCTTTTAGGATTCTCTCTTTGTCTTTAAGTTTTGCATTTTAAATACTATGTGTCTTGGCGTGGGCCTATTTGGGTTCTTCTTACTTGGGGCTCTCTGTGCTTCTTGAACTTGATTGCCTTCTTTTTTCACCAAATTAGGGAAGTTTTCTGCCACTATTAATTTGAATATATTCTCTTACCCTTGCTCATTTTCTTCTTCTTCCGGGACTTCTATGATGCGAATATTATTACCTTTCCAGTTGTCCTACAGTTCTCTTTAGCTGTCTTCCTGTTTTTTAATGTTTTTCTCCTTTTGGCTTTCTGATTGGTTGATTTTTTTCTACCCTGTCTTCTAATTCACTCATCTGGTTCTCAGCTTCTTCTACTCTGCTCTTTAGACCTTCCAATGTTTTCTTTATTTCTGATAAGTCATTCTTGATCTCTTTGGTGGTTTTTAATTTCCAATTGGTTTATTTTAGCATCTCTATGTCCTTACTCATGCTTTTTAGCTTCCTTAAGATCATGGCTCTGAATTCTAGCTCTATTAACTTGCTTAACTGCTCCACATTAATATCATCTTCGGTGGAGGTCTCTTGTTCTTTCATTTGGCTTTTGTTTCAGTGTTTCACCATTTTGGCTATCACAGTGAGCTTTGGAACCTGCCAAGTTTTCCCTGTGGGTATTGGTGTTCTGCTATTTGTGGCTCCCTCTCCTGGGTTTAGATGAGTGAGGGAAGACCCATGTTAAATACCACTGTCGAGTCATACTTTCCTGGTTAGAGTTGCTAACCCAGGAATTGTACTGTTATTCTCTAGCTTTTTGTCTGGAAGCTAGCAGTCCAGGTTACTTGAAGAGTTTTGGGTTGTTAGTGTTTGAAAAACTCCCTCAAGTGCTAGGTGTAAGGGGATTTCCCGAGGGTGGGGCAGATGCTGGTTGTTAGTGAGCCTCAATTTGCATTTCAATGGCCCACAGGGTGGGGTTGAATCTCTGAAGGAGGGCTTGCTGCATCTCCCCAGTGCCCTGGGAAGGAGCAATATGGCCACCATCCTGCGAAGCTGCAACTGAGCAAAAGCTCTGAGCGCCCTCCCAATCCCGAGTGTCCCCACACAGTTGCATTCCAGTCTGCCCTCCCTATGCAGGAGCCCAAGGTGAGTGGCTGTGGCTATTTTAGCCTGTGTCTCAGCTCTGCGCTGTGGAGCCGCTTGGGACTTTAAACCCGAGGGTTCCACTCACAGCTAAGGCAGCTGCCGAGCTGCTGACTGTGGGCTCCCAGCCCCCATCTCACGCCTTCATAATCCTACTGGGATCAAGTCATTGTCACTGGTGATATGGTCCTTGCAAGCTGCTCTTCTGTTGCTTTTTCCTGTCGATTTGTCTGTGTTTCAGTTGTAATTTCAGTTTGGTCCTGGGAGATGGTCTTTGTAGCTTCCATTCACTCTGCCGCCATTTTGGAATTCCATTTGAACTCACATTGATTTTTTTAAACATATTTTTTTGCAATTGATATTAATTTATTTTTGTTACAGATGTTTCTCCTTTTCCCTGCCTAGACACACTCCTCGTGATCCTGACCCCCACCCCCCAGCATTGTTGTCTATGTCCATTGGTTTCACATACATGCATATATGTAAGTTCTTTTGTTTATTTCATCTCTCCCCCCTGTCCCTCTCCTCTAAGGTTTATCAGTCTGAACCTTTCTATGTCTCTGGGTATGTTTTGTTCATCAGCTTATTTTGTTTATTATATTCCACAGATAAGTGAGATCATGTGGTACTTGCCTGTCTTATTTCACTTAGCATAATGCTCTCCAGGTCCCTCTATGTCACATTGATTTTAGAACTTCTTTGTCAAACTGGTCCCTTAACTTGGCTACCACAGTTTTTAAACTCTATAGTAAAAAATACTTGTTATATATATTTGTTAACAAATATTGTTGACTGTTTTATTCCCTCACTACTAGATGGAGAGAACCTTTAGTGAGTAGTAGGTAGGGACAGCAAACCAAGCCATAGACAGCCTGGACTGCTCTGTACTCTTAACAGGACATCACTAATGTGACCTTCTGCCTTTTCTCAGTCCTGCCTACTTTTCAGGACTTTTTTTATAAGATGGAGTAGATGAGGCAAGGGAAAATTAATATATAAATTACATGTATTGATTTTAGCTGTTGGGGAGGGAAAAAAATCCTCTATGTTTTCTAGGTTCTTCTGGCTGGTCTAAAAATTAAATTGACATAAGACATTTTCACAGAAGAAAGGCCAATTTAATTACATAGATACTGGGGCTCCATTCGTACATGGGATCCACAGATGGTCAGCAATTGCAGCTTATATGCCATTCTGAATTAATGAGAGGAGTCTGAGTCTGGTACTTCAGAGAGGAGGAAGGCACTTCACATGGAGATGGAAACACAAATGTTTAATGGGCTAAGAGGAGACAAGGGGATACAGAGAGGACTTTGATCTCTGAGCCCTATCACCCCTAACCCAAATTCTTTGTAGTTATCTCTAGTGAAAGCTTTCTTGGACCAGACCATTTATCTAAATTCTTTTATGCAGTTAAGGAGGTTGGAGGTGTAAAAAACCCTTCTAGAGTTTTTTGTTTCTTAAAAATAATCAGCCTAAAATAACCTCATGACATAGAGACATATTTTGGGGTAGCAAAATACTGTTTCCCTACACAGCCTAAATCAAAGGAGAAGCAATAAAATGATTCTAATTGAAGCTTTCTTTAGCATACAGACTCAACTATTTTAGATGTATTCGTATTTGGATCATAAATTCCCTCCTTATTTTTCCTCAGATCGTCCTGAAGAGTGAATCTACTTGATCACATGCGTCTCTTTTTCTAATCACAACATAGTATATTTTTGTGTGTGTTTGTGTGTGTCAATGCATGTATGTATGTGTGTATGTATTTTTTTATTATAATTACATTACTATAAGGTAGAGTTCTTTTAGCAATAGCAACTAACAGGGAGTATGAACTTAGAAACCTTAACAAACACCTTTAACTCTTATCTGCTCAGATTCCTACTTTACTCTTGGCTGTTCTTACTTTTGTAGGTGAAAGAATGCAAAACATTCCACAGTTCTGCCATTTTTGACTCCTTGTTTTGTCTCTCCCTGGGTTCTAGCTGACCTACAGGACTTCTCCTGAGATTGCTAACTTAAGTCCTTCTGTTTACCTTGGATAACCTGACACCTTTCCTCATTTGTATATCATAGATTCCTCTTCTGGTTGATATTTCCCACTTAAATGGATACTGATAAGTAAGACGGTCATATTGGATAGGCATAATATAGATACAACCTTACAGTTACCTCTATAAAGATCCTTTAACAATGAGGGAAATCATGAAGGAAAAGGTATTATTTATGCTAATTACAGCAAATGGAGTAGGGGATTGAAAAGAAAAGTTAGATTAGCAGCATTTAAAAAATTATTGCTTCAGGGGTTGTGTAAGGGAGAAATGAACACGCAACACAGGTAGTTTTTAGGGCAGTGAAACTACTCTGGATGACACTATAATGGTGGGCACATGTCATTATACATTTGTCAAAACCCAAGGAGTACAATACCAAGAATGAACCCTAATGCAAACTATGGACTTTGGGTGATAATATTGAGTCAGTGTAAGTTCATCGATTATAATGAATGTACTGCTATAGTGCACTATGTTGATGTTGGGGGTGGGGGAGTTGTATGTGGAGGGCGATGGGGTATATATAAAATACCTTTACTTTCTGCTTAATTTTGCTGTGAATTTAAAACTACTCTAAAAAATAAAGACTGTTTAAAAACAAGCAAGCAAACAAACAAAGAGTTTATGCTCATTAACATTTTAGAACCATCCAGAGGATGAAATTTACTTTTTCTCACTTAAAACAAATAAATTAACCTATTTGGGAAATTTGTGGCCCTCTCAAGTTTCACTCACGAGCTACCTTATTTGATACATATTAAAAAGCTTTACATTCAATTGTTTATATTATTCTTCACTAACATTTGCTTCTCATTTACCTCTAGGTTTGAAGTTTGAGGAAATTCAAGAAAGATTTGGTGAGGAGTTCTTTAATATATGCTTTGATGAGAACGAGAGAGTCCTTCGAGCGGTAGGGGGCACATTACAAGACTTTTTTAATGGCTTTGATGCTTTGTTGGAACACATTAGAACTTCATTTGGAAAACAGGCCACTCTGGAGTCACCATCATTTCTATGCAAAGAGCTCCCTGAAGGTACTCTGATGCTCCACTACTTCCATCCTCACCATGTTGTGGGCTTTGCGATGCTGGGAATGATTAAGGCTGCAGGAAAGAAGATCTATCGGTTGGATGTGGAAGTGGAACAGGTTGCCATTGAGAAATTGTGCTCTGATGGCTCAAACCCAGGCAACTGTAGCTGTCTTACTTTCCTTATCAAAGAATGTGAAAACATTAATATCACGAAGAACCTTCCACAAGGAACCTCCCAAATTCCCGAGGACCTCAGAATTAGCATCAACACCTTCTGCAGAGCCTTCCCTTTCCACCTGATGTTTGACCCCCACATGTCAGTCCTCCAGCTAGGGGAAGGCCTGAGGAAGCAGCTCCGATTCGACACTCACAAGGTGCTCAAATTTGAGGACTGCTTCGAGATCGTTTCTCCAAAGGTTAATGATGCTACTTTCGAAAGGGTTCTGTTGCGGCTGTCCACCCCATTTGTAATTAGGACCAAGCTTGAGGCTTCTGGCACTGAAAATAAAGACAAGGTAAGTGGCCATGAACTTGAGATGGGTGATGGGGACTAGAAGAGTGCATAATTATTTCAGTAAATTACATGCTGGCTGTACTTGCAATTATTTAGGCAAGAGAGCTTAAAGTGCTATTTAGAAAATTACTGGTCCCTGGATGTATGTAATAAGATTTGGCCCTGTTCCCAGCCATTTTGCAGAGTGTTCGGCTCTTCCATTAATTTATTTCAGCATATAAAAAGAAGACATTTATTAATACTAGTCATAGTAATTATAAAAATTATAGGACTCATTAAAAATCTGATACTGTAAACCCATGAATATTTCCACTGATTGAAGTCAAATTATGAGAGCAATGGTAGAACTGGTTTCAACACTGTGGGACTTGCTCGCCTTATCCTTACATAAATATAGGTCAGGAGCTAGCTATATTTTGACTATGTTCTGTTCTAAACTTCATAATCTGGGAACATCTGGTTTACATTCTAGTTTTGTCTTAATATGCAGAATAATGTGTTTTCTACAAGTTGGAAATGAAGTGACTATCTCAGGAGTTCTAATTAAGTTTTAGTATTGAAATAAAGAATCATGTCTTTAAAACACGTTTATTCCTTGCGAGAATATAGTGAACACTAGGAATCTTTATTGTGAGTTATTTTTTTGAGACCCTTTTGGGAACATCTGGATTATAAATTATAAATAAAGGATGAAAAGACAACAGAAATACATCTTAAAATAGTTAAGTTTAAACAAATATATTACCTCAAATAAATATTTTTTAGAAAAAGATCAACATTAAAACAAATGGTAAAAAGTAAAGAAAAATCAGAATGATTATTTTATATTCGGTAATATACTTTCAGTGATTAAAAGGAAAACTAATGGTAATTATCAGGGTAGACATTTGAATGTACATTTAGTTTTCAATAGAGATTCTTTTCAATATTTTGTATCAAGATAAAAAAAGTTGTATTTGGCCTGTTCCCAAGCATTTTGGGAAAGCTGTTGACTTTCAGAAATGACTAGGTTGCTCTGGGCCAAAGGAGGGGAGAGTTGCAGAACAATTAAAAACTCAGTGAATGAATAATGTACACATATTTTGGAGTGCCTGCAATAATAATAATAAAATAAGGAAGTAGTCTCCTGAAGGCAGAGCCAAAGACATCTTAGAGGATTTTAATCAGCATTGGTTTCATAATTGATCCATTTTTATAATTCTGAAATTCAGTGGAAACATTTTAAACAAAATATTTGAGAATGATGGAAGGATGCACATTTATTTAGTGTAACAGAAACAGGTGATTAAGGAAAGATCATTCAGTAGTGTTTTCATCATATAAGGTCAGTGATTTAAAAACATCCAAGGAAAAGCCTGAAGATTCCATTTTGGTACCATTTGGATATTTTAGTCTGAAAGAATTTTATTATTCCTATTTAATTACACATGATGTTTTAACAAATATTTTTTTACACGGGATATACATGCCCCCCAACCCCCAATAATTGTTACCCATTTTGAAACTTTTCAGATTGGAAGTAAGTTTTAAATGTCTATTTTTGTCCATATCTATAGTTGTGTTAAAACTGGAATTATTCCTATCTTTGTAACATAAGGAATATTAAAGCTGTTGGTTCTGTGTTACAGAAGTAAAATATTTGGCTAGGAGGATTTTCAGCATCTTTGGCCTTTAGAATAGAACTTAATATTTTTGAAAATGTGCCTGTAGAAAAATATATTATTAGCAATGTTAATTGCTTTATTTTTATTTTTGGTAGATTTAAGAAAAATTAATTCAATTTTAAGTTACTGTTTCAGATCCCTCCCCTCCCTATATTTCATCTGGTTGCTATTTCTATTTAATTTGTATACCAGGGAAGAAATAGACATAATGAAATGATGACTCAAATGTCAAGGCCTTCTGCCAGTTCCAATAATAAGAGACTGTGCTCATTGAGAAGATGCAATTATACTTTAAACATGTTAGTGGCAGTTTAAAAATAAAGCAATAGGCAGGATTTTTAGTTAGAATAAAAATAACAATCTTGTTATCCCATGTTTACATTTCTTCTTATTTACCTACATTTACTAGAATGGGATATTTGGGAGGCCACAGTTGGCCCAAATGGAAACCATAGTCAATAAAGTTGTGGCATGGAGTCTTTCCTAGATGAATAACATTTTTGAATTATTCTGTTGCCAAATTCTAAATTTGTAGTTTCTTAAAACATGGAAGGAAGAAAGAAAATCAGATAAAAATTATGATTCTGTTGATAAATTTGACCTTAATATTCATTATTTTTCTCATAATAGTTGTTCCTGTTAATAAATAACTCTATGTTGTTTGATGTCTCTAAATTTTTCATAGGCTTTGATAAGAAAGTGCTATTTTTAAATAAGTTAGGATATTTCTTAGTTTAAGAGTGAAGACTTTCATAATAATTTTACTATTTTGACTTCTCATTTAACACCCATGAACCACCACCCCTGCCGTCAAAAAACAAAAACAAGAGATAATCATGCAAAGACAATAAATCATTTACAAAATGAACTATAATGCTTTAGCAAAACTGTGATCTTTGTCATCTTGTGTTGTCAGTCAATGGCTAACTGTGTGGTGAGAGGTGGAGCATGCTTGGGAGCAATTTGATGAGATACTGATGAAACAGAAAATCATCATTGTAGTTTTTAAAGAGTTATAAAGACATAGGGTTAGTTACCAAGAAACAAGAATGTCACTGACAGGCAGTAACATTCTGATGCAGTAATTGTGGCCAGGCTGTAATTCAACAGAATTATGAGATCAGAAAGAACAACTCCAGGTGGCTTGACCAAGCTTTGATTCCCATTTTTTTCATTCCCTCTACATCTTCTATAAGTGATCATCCATGCCTTACATATTCTTCTCTCTCGTTAAGCTCAACTTTCTTTCTTTTTTTTTTTTTTTTTAACTCATCTTCTCTTATGAGATGTCAGGCATTAAATATGCATAAATTGGTTCATTATTTAAAAAAAAAAAATTCAGTATTGGAATTAAGACTAAATTAGGAATTCATATTAATTTGTGCTGTGTATCTTTCAGGTCATTCTAATCAAATATTGTTCTGAGAATTTGGAAATTTATCACATAGTTTTTTCTGTTTGTAAGGGACCATGTTTGTAGAGGGCTCTTAGAAATGAGAGGAATGGCATGTAGCTTCCTTCTCTTCATTGTAAGGTCATGATATGTGGGGTTAGTGGCAACAGACTGGGAGAAGAGGTATCTGACAATCATGATTTTAGTAAGTCTCCATAATCTCTGTGCCTCAAATTTATTCATTGGGAAATTAAGGAACCTAGACTAATAATTAATATTTTTATTCCTTTACAAGTCATCCTTAACAATACATAAATTTATATGAATTCAGTTGATCATGAAGCTTTCTATCAGCCCTGTAATTCAATGAATTCAGATGCATTTTTAAAGAGAGGCAGAGTGGAATCTGACTTTTCAACTAAAGAGAGCTCATCCTTTTATAAAGACTAAGTTAAAATAATTCTCTGGCAGCTTATACTGCCAAATAACTCAGAAAGTTAATTGTGGAAATTAAATGACATACTCCATGTAAAAATTCTTACTAAATCTTCGGCCTATCGGTGAAGTGTTAAATAGATGGTTAATATTATTACTTCTACCATTATTATTATTATTGTTCCTTTCTACTTGTAACATCCTCCGATCCAGTTCCTTCCTCACTTCTTACCTTCTACAAAGAAGTACTGAAGGTGGCCAGCAGGTTTAATAAGTTCAGACAAATAACAAGCATACCTAACATCTTCACAAAATGTGACTTGGGCTTTGCTTTTTGTTTTAAATTTTTTTTTTTAATTTCTTTTGAGAGAGAGAGAGAGAGAGAGGACTTGAACCTGCAACTTTGGTGTATTGGGATTACTTTCTATACAGATTATCATTGTTTTAAAATTCCTAGCCTCCTTTTCATATTCACTGAAGTTTGGAACCAAGTTTTTATTACCTGTATTTACTAATATCTTTTATGTTCACCCTTTGCTAGGCCAGTGGCTTGTAAAACAAAATGGACTTGCTAGCTTAGGCACAACCTGAAACAGCAGTGGATTTTGAGAAACATTATAAATAACATGAGCTCTTTGGACATTTTTTCTTAGTAGCAATGCTTCAAAGAACTTTAATGAGGAGGGAGTCCAGCATTTGAAGTACATCAGCCCTAGGACAGAGCAATGGCATTGTTATTTGTCATTACTTTAGTTCTCAGGTTTGGAACTGAGGAAAAGCATAACAACACTTGTTTTTTCAATCCCCAGAAATATCCTTGTATTTGTTTTATTATTTAGAAACTGAAACAAATGCTGGGAAAAAATTTTCTTTTTTTTTTTTTTTTTTTATCCTCACCCGAGGATATTTTTCCATTTTTTGTACAGATAGAGTGGGAGGGAGAGAGAGAGAGAAACATCGATGTGAAGGGGCACATCGAGTGGCTGCCACCCACACGACCAACCAGGGCCGGGGACAAACTGCAACCGAGGTACGTGCCCTTAGCGGGAACCGAACCCGGGTCTCTCCAGACCACAGGCCAATGCTCTAACCGCTGAGCCAAACTGGCCAGGGCTGGGAAAAAATTTTCAAAGAATAAGGGAAGAATTAACCTTTGGTCTCTGTGGTCAAATCAATTTTCAAAATGCTTTCTTATCTTTTCTAGACCTGGGTCCAGTTCTTACTGACATGATGATTGAAAAGTTTAAGATATATTTGTTAATCTTACCATACCATAATGACACTGTTCAAAGACAAGTTTCATCTGACTACAAGTTTCATCAAGAATACATTATTTGACTTCAACTTTAATTTGAGAAAATATAAGCTTCCTTCTCTGGTTTCATTGGTTCTCAACCTTCCTAATGCTGCCACCCTTTAATATATTTCCTCATATTGTGGTGACCCCCAACCATAAAATTATTTTTATTGCTACTTCATAACTATAATTTTGCTACTGTTATGTCTTAGACGACTCCTGTGAAAGGGTCGTTCGACCCCCAAAGGGGTCGTGACCCACAGGTTGAGAACCGCTGAGCCTTTAGAACATAATATTCTATTAGAAAATTTCAAATATTGAGCAATGTTCTTAGCAATGGACAATATGACATTAGAGCCTTCTCTATAAATTAACATTATAGAACATAGACATAACTTCATTAAAAATCATCTGGAATTTTCTTTGCTCTTGTAATTATGAGATCTTTAATATTAATTTCTGTGTTGTTCATTTTTCTCTAGAACTGTTCCCTGACCATAAACTGCCTCTTAAAGTAAGTTAGACAAATTGAGATTCTGATGCAGTTATTACTGTGGCTCATCCCGGCTCTTTCTTGATTTTTTATGCCTGTAATATTAGAATTACTATATAGTAGTGCTATGTTACTGCATAGTTACTATATTCTGTATGTCAGAGGATAAGGTAGATGATTATATAGTGACTTATATATTTGCTAGAGTGATCCTGGTGCTTAAGGTACACATTTTGCCATATTTTGATTTTTGTTAGCAGGCTGAATTTAGAAAGGAGGAGCCTCCTACTGGCTACTAGACATTATTTAGTTAATGGTGCTATAGATTCTGATGGGGGCGGAAATTAGCCTCCTAATTAAAAATTGTTTAGAATCTTCCTTTAATGGTTCCTTTTAAACTTAGAATTATTTTGTTTTAGCTGTTAACTTAAGTATCAATAAACTAAAAGCCAAAGAGCTGTTTTGAATGCATTGTCTATGTCATAATTTTTTATGGTGTTCTCTTTATTCACATTAACATTTTTGTAGTATTCAGTGAAGTAATTTTTAGTTAATGCATATAACTGTGCAACTATCACAACAATGTAACATTAGAACACTTTATTACACCCCAAAAGTTTTCTGTACCCATTTGCAGTTAATTCCCACTCCTACTCCCAACCCCAGACAACCCCTGGCCTACTTTTATCTGTATAGATATGTCTTTTCTAGACATTTCCTATAAATGTAATCATACAATATATAGTCTTTTTTTTTTTTTTCTGGCCTAATGTTTTCAAGATTTATTCATGTTGTTGCATGTATGAGCAATTTGCTCATTTTTAGTACTGAACAGTATTCCATTGCATAGATATATCACTGTATTTTTTTTTTTTTTTTTTTTTTTTTTTTTTACCCATTCATCAGTTCATGGATACTGAATTGTTTTCAGATTTTGACTATTATGAGTAATGTTGCAATGAAAAGTTGAATACAAGAGTTTGTGTTGAATACATTTTCATTTTTCTTGGGTAGATTACTAGGACAGGAATTACTGTGGCATATAGTAATTATATGTTTAACTTTTTAAAGAACTTGCCACACTCTTTAACAAAGAGGCTATGCCTTTTAATATTTGACCAGCAACATATGAGGGTTCAAATTTCTTCCCATCCTCACTGACACTGATTGTTGATCATAACCATCCTAGTGGGTACAAAGTGGTATCTTGGGTTTTAATTTACATTTCCCTGATGTCTGATGATTTAAGTATCTCTTTTTGTACTTAGTAGCCATTGGTATAATTTCTTTGGTTAAATGTTATAGCAAAATGTTTTGCCCATATCTGTGTTGTCTTCCTACTGTTGAATTGTGTTTTAAAAAATATATGCATTCTGGATATTACATTGAATTCAAAAGATACTATGTTTTTGTTTTTTTAAAGATGTTTTTACTGATTTCAGAGAGAGGGGATGGGAGAGGGAGAGAAAGACAGAAACGTAGATGAGAGAGAAACATCTATTGACTGCCTCCTGCACACCCCGTACTGTAGATATAGCCCACACAACCCAGGCATGTACCCTGACCAGGAATCGAATTGGTGACTTCCTGGTGCATAAGATGACACCCAACCCACTGAGCCACATCCGTGGGGCAAAAAGATACTGTGTTTTGAAGAACAATTTTAATTTTGGTGGTACCAGTATTTTCCTATATGGATCATACTGTTGGTATGATATCTAACAAATCTTTATGACTCAAGACTACAGAGATTTTTCTCCTTTATTTTCTTCTAAAAGTTTCATAATTTTAGTTCTTAAATTTAGGTCTGTGATCCATTTTGAGGCATATTTTGTATATGCCATGAGGAGCTAAGTTGTCATTGTTGTTTGTTTGCATATAGACATCCAATTGTCTCAGTACATTTTGTTGAGAAAATTATCATTTTACCATTGTATTGCCTTTGCAACTTTGTCAAAAATCAATAACTATAAAATTGTAACTATCCTTTCTATTCTTTTCTATTTTTAAAAATATCTAAATTTGTGCTGATAATATGCTGTTTTGATTACTGTGTACAAGTTAAGGTTTGCAATTGGGTATTTTAAGTCTTTCTAGTTGTTCTTTTACAAAATTTATCTTATCTGTTCTTCACATTGCCACATAAATTTTAGAATCAATTTGCCAATTTATAAAAAAGCTTCCAGAATTTTACTAAGGATTGCACTAAATCTCTAGATTAATTTTGAAAGAATAGCCATCTCAACAATATAGAGTCATTTGTTCTATGAAGATACCTCTCTCAATTCATTTAGATCTTCTTCTTCTTCTTTTTTTTGTTTAATCTTCATCCAAGGATATTTTTTTCCACTGATTTTTAGAGAGAGTGGAAGGGACGGAGAGAGAGAAAGAGAAACATTGACCAAGAGAGAGACACATCAAGTGACTGCCTCCCACGCAACCCCAAGTGTGGTTGGGGATCGAACCTGCAGCCCAGTTATGTGCCCTTGATTGGTAATTGAACCAGAGACCCTTCAGTCCTTGAGTTGACACTCCAACAACTGAGCCAACTGGCCAGGGCTAGATCTTTTAAAACAAAAATGTTTTATAGTTTTCAGTGTATGGGCCTTGTACTTTCTTATTAAATCTATTTTTATTCTTTTGTGATAATATTGTGAATAGAATGTTAAAAAAATTATTTTATTAATATATAGAATACAAATTATTTTTTATATTGTTCTTGAGTTCTATGACTTTAATAAACTATATTATAATAATTTAATATAGAATGGACAAAAGTGCAGTATATTGGATGGATTCTTTAGGATTTTTTACCTAACATGATCCTGTAATCTGAGAGTTGAGACAGTTTTCTTCTTTTTAAAAAATCTCCCCTCCTTTTCTCCTTCTGACCCTCCCTTCCTCCATTTCTTCCTCCTCCTTTTGGTTGTATTATTTGTCTGTTATAAACCCAATTACATATTACAATTTTATATATAATTGCAATTAAATGATATATGAGTTTTAAAGAAAGTATATGCATATATTCTCTTATATTTATCCACATATTTACTATTACCACCAGTGCTTTTTATTTATTGCCATGTATTCATGTATTTCTTTCACCACAGTACATTTACTAGCAAAAAGTTCTATTACTCTGTTCATCTGGAAATGTCTTTATTTCACCTTCATTTTTGATAATTCTTCTGGATATAGGATTCTTGTTTGACAGTATCCCTCCTGCCTGCTGCCAGCAATCTGAATATACAATTTGCTGTCTTTGGCCTCTATTTACAATGAAAAGTTAGTTGTTAATTGTTTTGTTATTCCTCTTTATTTCTATCAATGACAAAGAACGTCTTTATGTATTAGAGAGTGACTGGTCTCAGGGTTGAACAGATTGATTAGGCATCATTGAAAAATATGGCATGTGCTCTTTTTAAAAAATATATAAGGCTCATGCATTTCTTTCATATTCTGGTACTGCTAAGGATTCCTAAAGTGGTTACTCTATTACAACATGTGACATTTTGTTTCCTTGCACATCAATTTAATTTCTTCTTTTTTTTTTTTCCCTTTATTTTTATTGTTAACACTAGTATAGATGTATTTGCACCTCTCTACCTAATTCCCACCTTCCCTTCCCTCTTCCTTCTATTTTTAAAAATAGAACCTGTATCTTTTTGTAGCTACTGCAGATTTTAATCATATATTTTTCAATCTGTTATTGTATTCCTTTTGAGTTTTTTTATCATAAAATAATTTATACTTTTTGGGAAGTGCAGAACATTAAGGAAAAAAATCTATTTTTATTATTAATAGCCTTGAAATATCTACTGATAACATTTTGGTATAACTACTTTTACTTTTTCCTAAAAATCTCATTGGCTATATATTTGTAAATAATTACAATTTTAAAAATCTCTCTTTTTCTAATAAAGTAATATGTGCCAATTTAGTGTTTACCTTTTTTTTTTTTTTCAGATTTATTTTAGTAGTGCATTTAGCTATTTTTTGTGTGTAATATTTTCTCTGATTACTCAGTAGCAGTCGAGCATATTTTGACACATCTAGTACCACATTCTTTGTTACTTCTATGTAGTAGTTTTGTATAATCTTCAGTTTACTTTCCTTAAAAAATATTTATGAAGATACTTCTGTTCAGAAACTTTTGTTGTAAGTCTAGACTTTATCAGTCAGTACTGTTTACATATTCAGGCTTACTTACTAATAGAAAATACAAAGCCAGTGTTCACATTTTTAGTATATAAGAAGATAAAGACTTTGATCTCTTATTAGATAGATCTGTTGTTTTTTTAAATTTATTATTTTATTTTTTTATTTAATTCTCACCTAAGGACTTTTTTTTTTTTGCATTTATCTTCAGATAGAGTGGGAGGGAGAGTGGGAAGAAGAGCGAGAGAGAAACATCAATGTGAGAGAGACACATGGAGTGGTTACCACCCACACGACCCCAACCCGAGCTGGGGACAAACTGCATCTGAGGTACCTGCCCTTAGCGGGAACCAAACCTGGGTCTCTCTGGTCCACGAGTGGATGCTCTAACTGCTGAGCCAAACTGGCCAGGGCTAGATAGATCTGTTTTTACCATACTTGAAAAATATGATCCAGAATGCTTGATTATGTTTAACAGTATTTTCTTATTTTGTGAAGGAAAGTGTAGAATTTGACACCATTTATTTTTCTGAAAAGAATCAAAGTATTTATGTTTGAATCATATAATGGTCTTGGTTTGTTTTCACTTTTCTCTTCACTGAAGACAGCAAGTGTGTTTTTCATGAAGGTTCAGGGGAGTCAAAATCTATCTTATTGTAGGAGACAGAAGAGGAAAAGAGTTGATACTCAACTCTTTCTCTTTGAAGAGGAGGTCAAGAACTATATTACTTGTCAGTACAGACTTATCTGTGGTATTGTTAATGGTAAATATTGAGAATGATTTGATAATGTGTATGACTCGTTAAAAGGGTTGAAATTTAAAATTCACACGTGTTAAAATTATGAGTGAATGAACGACTCTGTTGACCGTTCAACACTGCTCTCTGTTGACCATTCAACACTGACTTCAAAATCCTTCCTTCCACTTTAGAAAAGGTATATGGGAAATCTCTCTATCTCCATCTACATATATGGAAAACTTATAGTATGATCTATAGTTTCTTACATTTCCATATTTTATCATTTGAATGCAAGTTCTAATTTGGATGTTCTTAAGAATGCAATGAAAAGTATAACTTTAATACTAGAATTTTAGTTAATAAGAGTTGGAAAGACATTCTTCTAAATATTTTACATCGAAAGGATTCTGTGCTACTCTGATGCATTTCCTAGGTAATAAATTTTTCTAATCTCATATCTTTATGAGACTAATTATGACAACTTAATTTCAGTGGTTCAATTACCATTCTTCTCTGCTCTGTGGTTTTAGGGACTTTTTCCATTCTAAAAGCTATTTATTTTGTGAAATAACATATACACTATTTTACATAATATTTAAATGCTATATCAACTCAAAAGGATATAAAGTTTTGTGGAGTTACAGTTCTTGCTTATTCTCCATTAATTTACAGAAAGAAATAATACCTAATAAATTATTTACAGGTTCTGTTTTCAATTTCTCTGTAATCCTTTTGATTTTATGGGACTATGTATTTCATAGATTTGACATTTCAGTCTGTCAGTTTTTCTATTTATAAGTGGATACTTTTTAAAACTTTAAATTATTGTGGCAAGAATACTTAACATAAGATCTACCCTGTAACATATTTTTTTAAGTGCACAATATAGTATCATTAATTGCTGACACAATGTAGTACAGGGATCTCTAGAACTCACTCATCTTGTACTACTGAACCTCTCTTCCTATAGATAGGACTTTTTCAACTTGAATTCACACTACTAAATTACTGAAGAGAAAGAATAGTTTGGTCTTTATATGAGAAAAAGGACTCCAATGTTCTGTCCTTAATAGGGTTCATTAGACACTATAAAAATGTATTTGATTTTCTTAAAGAACATTATCTTGGAATCTTTACATGTAGTTTGGTCTCCTTAGCTTTACTCAAGACATTTTTTTTTTTTTTTAAAAGAACCACCATTCTACAATGTGACTTTCTATACATTGTCCATATTCAATTTCTAAGGTTACTTCTCACCAAGAGCACAAGACAATTGAAAGTAATTTAATTTAAAAGGGTGTTTGAGGTTATTCTTAACGTCTAAATATAGAGTATATGTATATCTGCTTTGTTTTCCATAACCACTAATTTAATAATTCTAAGGGGGAAGAAATGATTAAGTGGGTCTAGTATGAAATGTTCTTTACAGTCTGAGCAAAGGTCTGATCTCATGTTTCCTGAAGGAGGAAATATTCTCTTAAGTTTCTACATGCTTTTGTTATGTGTACAAAAATTGACTTGAATACTTTATTATTTTCCTATTTTTACCCTTAATAATTCTTGACCTAAATAATTCATTGTACCTAAATTATATTTATTTTTACCTATCATACTAACATGGGTGTGAGGATTTCCTTGGTTAACATTTAAATATATTCCCTTCATTCCCTACCCTACTCAGGTATTGCTATCACCAAAATTTATGGTTTGTTTCAAGATTGTAAATTTATTTCATTCAAGATACTCTATTTTCCAATTTTATCTGTCATGTTTGTCATTATTTGTATTTAATGTTTGAGTTGGTGTTTTTGGTTTGGCAAAGTGGATTGACTAAAGACACTACTTTTATTTTTGTTGCAGATGTTTTTCACTTTTCCCACATTGACACCCTTCTCCCAGTCACCCACTCCCCAGCATTGTTGTCTATGACCATGATTACGCATACATGCATGCAAGTTTTGTGGTTTATCTCTCCCCTCCCCTACCTTCCCCTCTTCTGAGGTTTGTCAATCTGTACCCTACTTCTATGTTTCTGGATCTATTTTGTTCATCAGCTTGTTTTGTTCATTATATTCCACAAATAAGTGAGATCATGTGATACTTGTCTTCCTCTGATTGGCTTGTTTCATTAGGATAATACTCTCTAGGTCTCTCCAATTCATCTCAAAGGATAAGAGATCTTTCTTTCTTACAGTTGCAAAATATTCAATTGTGTATATGCACCACAGCTTTTTAATCTACTCATGTATTGATGAACACTTGGGCTGTTTCCAGATCTTAGCGATTATAAATAATGCTGCTGTGAACATAGGGGTACATATATTCTTTCGATTGGTGTTTTAGGTTTCTTAGGGTATATTCCTAGAAGTAGGATCACTGGGTCAAATAGCAGTTCCATTTTAAATTTTTTGAGTCAACACCATATTGTTTTCCATAGTGGCTGCACCAGTCTGCATTCCCACCAGCAGTGTACTACAGTCCCCTTTTCTCCACACCCCCACCATCACTTGTTGTTTGATGATTTGTTGATGGCAGCCATTCTGGCAGGTATGAGGTGATACCTCATTGTTGTTTTAATTTGCATCTCTCTGATGATTAGTGATGTTGAGCATTTTTTCATATGTCTCTTGGCCATGTGTATGTCCTGTTTGGAGAGGTGTCTATTTAGGTCTCCTGACTATTTTTCAGTTGGGTTCTTTATCTTCCTTTTTGTTGAGTTGTATTTTGGAAATTAACTCTTTATCTGATGTATGCTTGGCAATTAGCTTTCCCATACAGTGGGTTCCCTTTTAATTTTGACGTTTGTTTGTTTTGCTGTGCAGAAGCTTTTTAGTTTGAAATAGTCCCATGTGTTCATTTTTTCCTTTGTTTCTCTTTCCTTAGGCATTGTGTCAGTGAAAATTCTGCTTTGTGTGATGTTTGAAATTTTGTGGCCTACATTTTTTTAGGATTTTTATGGATTCTTGAGTCATATTTAAGTCTTTATCCATTTTGAGTTTATTCTTGTGTATGGTGTAAGTTGGTAGTCTAGCTTCAATTTTTTTACATGCAGCTGTCCAATTTTCCCAACACCATTTCCTGAAGAGGCTTTCTTGACTCCACTGTATGCTCTTGCCATCTTTGTCAAATATTAATTGAGCATAATGACTTGGGTTCATTTCTGAGTTCTCTGTTCTGTTCCATTGATCTATATGCCCATTCTTGTGCTAGTACCAGGCTGTTTTGATTACTATGGCTTTGTAATATAACCTGATATCTGGTATTGTGATCCCTCCTACTTTGTTCTTCTTTTTCAGGATTGCTATGACTATTCTAGGTAAAGACACTGTTTTTAGCACATTGTAAGTTTCACTGCATTAAAAAACAAACACACTTTGTAAGAAGAAGCCTTCTAGTGTTGTTAGCATGGATTCTTTCTTTTATATTTTAAAGTATTTGTTTATTAACCTATTTAAAATTAATATTTATTACTTACTGAAAAAACTATGTTCTTTTTCTTGTAATCTAGATTTATTTTATTTTTTCATATTTTATTTCTTTCCATCACCATTTATCCTCCCCAATGCCCTCTTCCACCTCCATCCACACCCTGTCCCCCTGCAATCACCACACTGTTGTTCATGTCCATGAGTTCTTTCTCTCTCTCTCTCTCTTTTGTTTTTGCTCAATCCCTCTACCCCCACCACTCAACAATTTCCTACCTGCATGCTCTATATAGCACAGAATCTAAAAGTTATTGATTGGACCAGTCATTGATTTATTTATATACTAGAAGATATTTCTAGAAGATATTTTTCTTTTTTTTAGTATAAAATGTCAGAAATCATTTTATTTACCTTGTCAGAAATTAGAATAGAAAATTATCATCTAATTATTTATTCCAAAACATTAAAAAAGTCAGGTTTATTAAAGATAAATTGAGGCCCAGAATTCCTGACACCATTTACCTTTACAGAATTAAGGATAATTTAACACAATTTTCCTGCCTCTTAGTACAGAATTGACTGGCAGTAGGAGAGAAGGTTCTACCAGTGATGGTACAGATAGGAAATGTGTTTTGTATGGCAGTTTTGTGATGGATTAATAAAGTTAATCGAAGTTTAAAAGTAACACAAACTACTTTAAAATTGGTAACTTTCTATTTCCAGTAAAAATCTTAGTATATGTTTTTCAATAAAGATGATTTTAGGGACTAGCTCTTCTGATACTTTCTCAGGATTTTAATGAACTTGGGGAAAATAATTGTAAATGCCTGACAGGCTATATAATAGTTTCTTACTACCTTTTTAAAGATAATGATTATGATGACAACAATGATGTGTACTTATTCAGTGTTTAATGCCAGGCCCTCTGCTAAACACTTTATATATATTATCTCATTTAATTTCTACAATAAACTTGTGAGGTAGTTACTGTTACTGAGGACCACTTAATAAAAGGATGCTGAGGTACAAAGACAGTAAAAAAAAATTTCCAAGGTTATATGACTAATCTGTGCCAAAAGCAGTATTTGAACCCAAATAGCCAGGCTCTAGAGCCTCTGCTACAATATATGGCCCGATATAAATGTCACAGTGTATCCTGCTGAAGGACTATATTAGTGCGTGTGTGTGTATATATGCCATTTAGCATTTGTTGCCAAAAGGGACTTCTTATTTTTACAGGGTCTAAGGTCAGTTTGGGAAATGAGATATAAATACCTGTAAAGGTCATAATTAATACATAATTAATATAAAGAAGTTCACCATTGACTTAATGTCAGTCTGAGCTTATAATGCTTTTTCTTTGGGATAAACTAAATTTTTTTTTAAATGTCACATTTTTGGTAATTTTTAAAAATTTTCCCATGGGTATAGCTATAAATGATGGCAAATTATACTATTAATAATTGTATTTTTTTTATACTGTGAAGAAAGCTATGTGTGTAAAATTCTGGAAAGTTGAAATAATTTGCTTCTTACCTGTTATTAGGTCTTGTTTTCTCTCTCAATTTGTTGGTCAGATATGTTAAATTTTCTTCATTACTCTACTCCCAACATTTAACATTTGAACTCAGGAAATGTTTGCTGGGGAACTAATTGAGTGATTTTGTAATTCATTCTGTTTTGTTGTTAAGGTCTAAGTCCGAGGTACATGTGACAGCATTTTATAAAGTACTATTTAATTTGAGGTATTACTAGATATAAAAATTAATTTTCATTAACTAGGGGTCATATTTAAACTTTCTTTGTTAATGTAAAATAATTTCATTGCTTAGACAGTACTTCTCTGCCATTACAATTTGCCTGGCATAAAATAAAAAAGGATTACAAATAAAATCCTAATGAAGTAATATTCTGATAATGGGCCCTCATTTATGATTATTAGTTCAATTACAATCATTGCCCAGTACTATTTTAATTCTCCTTCATTTTCTAGCATGTTTCTACAATGGGTATTTCATATTTTTACTTTAAGTCCTTAGTCACCTTTCTTTCCCTTTTTCCTTTGCCATTGCTGCCTACATTTCTTCGGTCAAGTTTCCGTTCAAGACCATGTACTGAACAGATTTCATTACAAGGATATTGAGAGCACACATATGAATATAAGACACTTCCAGCCCTCAAGGAATCTCTTATCACTCACTGTTCATAATGTGTATGTTTTTCCACTTGTTTGCTTAGCTACTGCTTATCAAGTGCTTACTATGAGCAAGGCCTTGGACTAAGCACTTTATATATACAGTCTCATTCAATCATTCCAACAGCCCTATAAGATCCAATTATTAGTTTCATTTTACAGATAAGAAAATTGAGATATGAATACTGTTTTGTGGGACCTTTGTAGAGAAATTGGTTCTTTGTAGAGAAATTGAAGAAGGAAATTGGGAATAGAAGAATTACATGATCATATTGGTCAAGGAAGAGCCTTAAAAGATTTATTTAAAGCATATTCTTAATACAAAAGGGGCAATTTTCCACCAGAATTTTTATAGTCTTTTAGTCATGACTGAAGCCTTATTTGGATCACATTTTGTCTTGAGGATCCCATTTCTGGCATGGATCCCTGGGAATATGAGGAAAGGACATGTTAGGATGGTTAGGATGTTCCAGTTGGCTGGAGGTATGGAAACAGCTGATGGATTTTTCTGATCAGGTCCAGTAGGAGCAGGAAACATGCTTCAAGTTCTGGTCTTGGAGCATTTTGGGATGTGGGAAATTGAGTTCTGTGAACATGGAAATAATGATGAGAAATCCAGAAACAAGACTTAAAAATAGGTGACTTTCATGCCCTGTTTCTTGCTTTTCCCATGGTGTCACATAATTACATTGCATTCCACGTGGACTGAGTAGGGCAGAGTGTATAACAATTGACCTTACAACCTGACACCTTTCACTGGTTTTAGAACATATTACATATATTGCATTGATTATAAAATATGAAAAGAAAAATCAAAACTAGGCCCATCATAGGATTCTAAATAGGAACAAAATTTCAGAGAAATTTTGCTTCTCGTTATTCAAATTTCATTACTTGCAGTAGTTAATAAAGCACCAAAGTACCATTGTTTGAGAGTAATTGCAATAAAGACAGTCTGAATGAAGGAAACTCTTGAAATATATTTTTAAAATATAAATAGAATTTTTTTTTTTTACAGTAAACTTTATTCAGTGTTGTGAAAGAAATCAACAACTTAATTATTCCCATTCACTTGAACTGCTAACAGTGTTAACAAGAAACAGTTTACAGGACCTGCTTTAATGGCTATATAAGAATCATGTGACATTATATGATCCAAATGACAAACAGTTGGCAATATTTAAACCATTGCACATAGTTCAATGTCTTTTAATAAATTAAAATTGCTCTCGTATAATAATCTTATTTACACTTTTAATGAGGGTTAATAAATTTATTCTTCACCCACATTGATATACATTTTGAATTGGTGCAATGTGATTTAATGACTTTTTACTTTTATTTTAAGTGAAAAAATAAAGCAATTAGTCTGCATTTCTGCATGCTAATTAATTCAGTTCCAGCCTAATTCTGAGTCAGTCTATCTTGTGTGTCTCTTATAGTCCTGCGTGTCTATGGACAACCTGACATTCTGTATGTATGTATGTACGTATGTATTTATTTATTTATTTATTTATTTATTTATTTATTTTTTTCCTCACCCGAGGACATTTTTCCATTCTTTGTTCAGATAGAGTGGGAGGGAGAGAGAGAGAGACACGTTGATGTGAAAGGGACACATCGAATGGTCGCCACCCGCACGACCCAACCAGGGCCAGGGTCAGGGACAAACTGCAACCAACGTACATGCCCTTAGCGGGAACCGAACCCAGATTTCTCTGGACCGAAGGCCGACGCTCTAACTGCTGAGCCAAACCGACCAGGGCCAACCTGACATATTCTTAAATTATCTGTTGAAAGAGCATCAAAGCATTTGTTTTTAAATTGAAATGATCTCTTTTTGAGGCTTGAAATTGTTAGTCTCAAGGTCCTGCTCATGAAATATGGTTTTCAGAGATTTCGTCATCCAGTTTGCCCTCCAGTGAACAAGCTTTCACATTGTCACTAAGTCCTGAAATGGATGCCATAATTTACATGTGGTCTGGCCAGGAAGGGTTGGGAGTACTTGATGTAAAAACCAGGCTTCCATTAATGCAAGGTGCTTTTTTTAAAAGAAACATTATGCTTTGGGTTCTTGTTAAATTGGTAGCCAGTTACCATGCCCACATCACTTTGAAGTAAACTGTTTTAAATCAGTTCTCCGGGATCATTTTGAATTTTGTCCTTGTGTAAATTATTACTGTTAATCTCATCATCTTAGCTATAGCTTATTGCTCCAGTTATTGGAATACTTTTGAAAACTGATTCTGTCTTCAGTGTATTAGATATTCCTTCTGTTAGGCTGTATTTAGAATGTCTTTAAAAAAGAAACGATATGGAGGAAAAATACAGTAGGGAAATTTTGTCAAAAAACACATGATATGATGCTATTGTAAATACATTAATAATCGTTGGTATTTTCATAGTATATACTTTCCATTTTCATGGTGATAAAAATCTCCATTTATATTTACATATGTTCTCAGAGGTAATTATTAACAATAAGCATGATAATTACAATACATATAAAACATCATTACTAAATATTTTTTTTTCTAATAGGATAACTGTTTTCTCTATTTTAATTATTTATAAGTAATTTACAGTGAATTTAGTAAATGCATTTATGTGATTGTTATCAAGACTGACAGTCTAAAGTTGTTTTCCATAATTATATTCGTGACCTATAAAATTGTTACTACTAAACAATAAATGAGCCTATTTCTTTATATTCTCTGGTTACCTACTCTTTGATTATTATTATTATTTTTAAATTTAGAATTTAGTCTCTGGGTCTTCTATTCTTTATGGAATTTCAAGAAAAGATACAAACAAAGAAACTACACTGGGTTATGCTATACCTCACCCACCTATATAATGAATTGTTAACTATCTTCCAACATTCAGTAGTATCCACAGACTATGAAGCTTGTCTTGACTCTCTTAAGCAAAACTGAACAACCCCACACCTTTAAATCCCCTCAGTGTTCTGCCTGTCTTTCTAACAGAGTTCCTATTCTACTTGATTATACTCCTTAAATTTTCTTGTTACATAGCAGAGTATAACGTTATTGCATCTACTTTTGTATAATTTGTCCAGTGTTGCTTCACTGAGTGATGAGCCACATCATAGTCCTTTTTTTAAAGGCCAGTGTCAGGTGTGGAATAAACACCTAATAAATGTCATCAAATGAAAATGAATAAGTCCCCTGTCCTTTTCCTGTTCACAGGTTGCTCGTTGGAGCCCTGCTGAAATTGACTTGCTCCTAGTCTACAATTTTCCTGCTTTTCACCCCCTTTTAATAGAATTTGCCTGGTTTTCCAATAGAAGTAAAATTTACCTCTTGTCTTTTCTTGATAAATGTGAATGAAGAGGAATAAATGGCTAAAATAATTCTTGGGCTACTGTAACTGTTATGGTCAAGAAAAAGAGATTTCTCTTGAGAGGTTTACCTTTGTTTTAAAATATTACCAGGTCAAGAAAAGCAGGCTTAAAATGTATTTGTGGACTAGTATTTATAAGTATTAAGTTATTGATATGAGTCATTGCCCTAGATAAATAAGTACATAGCTAGTTAGGAATGACAGTCTTACCCTTTGTCTCACATTTACTAAATTATTTTCTTCTTACATAATGTTCTTTTGTTATTTTTGTTATTGTTAATCCTCACCTAGGGATATTTTCCATTGATTTTTAGACAGAATGGGAGGGAGGAAGGGAGAGAAAGAGAAACATCCATGTGAGAGAGACATCAAATGGTTGCCTCCTGCACAACCCCGACCAGGGCCTGGGATCAAACCTGAAACTTAAGTATGTGCCCTTGACCAGGAATTGAACCCATGACCTTTTGGTCCCAAGGCCAACGCTCTGACCACTGAGCCAAACTGGCCAGGGCTATACTGGTCTTTTTCACCTTAAAATAACTAAGATTTTTAAACTTTTCAAAATAAACATGCTGCACATTTGTTGTTTTAAGGAAGGCTTTCAAGAGGAAAGGGAGACTTGTAAGTTAGAAGTCAACAGAATAGGAGCCTGGCCAGCTGGCTGAACAGAGTGATGAGGAACTGCATGACCAACTTTTTGAGGTACACACTTGCCTGAGTAGTCTGGACTGGGAGAAACGATCCCTAACATGTAGCAGATTTTAGCATGTAGGAACAGCGAGCCTGATAGAAAGCTGGTGTCCACAAGTTCAGCCATTCTGTGGTGAACAGGTGCAGCAAAGAGGCAGTTTTCAGGGACCATAAAGACTGAGTTGAGCTTGAGGCACCATGGGAATGCTCACCAAGGGAGATTTATGAATGACCAGCCCAAATGTGTGCCATCACTTCTTGCCCAAGACACTCACCAACCATGTGTTTGAATAAATTTTGTAACAAAGGCAGGTAAAAGGATAGATGGAGTCTAAATTAAAAGGAAAGGATGGAGGGAATGAAATCTTATTAAAAGATTGCCACCCTGTTCCAGACCCTTAATTTATTTAACATGCAGTAAGTATATCCTGTGGGTCAAGAAGTAGTAGCTATACAAATTGTGACTCATTTAATTCTTATAGCAATGCTAAAGGGGTTTTGAAGTTTTTTCTTTACAAATGAGGAAATTGAAGCTCAATGGACTAAACTAACTTCTCTAGGCCTCAGAAGACTGTCAACTGTAGAATCAGTTCTTATGGCCCTAGTCCTCACTCAAATAATCATCAAAGGATTTACAAGCACTAACCTTTATAAGGAATTCTTTTCCAAGCTCTGGAAGGAAGAGGTACTAACAATAGCATTTGGTTTCTTTCTGAGCCATGGAGGCAGCCAAATACAACCATGGCTTGGAAGACTAAGATACTCATGGTCTTTCTAAGATCCATCAACACAGTAACTGCTGATATTTTATAATAGTTCAATAAAACCAAATAGTGGTTATAGAGAATAGGATCCCAAATACATTGAAAACTGCTTTAATTATTGTACCAATTGAAAGTCAGTACTTGTCAAAAAAAAAAGGAAGAAATGTGAGATGAGCCAGGTATAATCTGAAGCCTGGGACTATGTTTTAGGCAATGTAGATGTCAGGGGATGATGTTCAAGAAGGAATAGAGTACAGCTCACAAAGATGCCAAGGAACATGCTCAGTAGCCTACTCAATGACCTAACCAAGGAATCTTTTCATTGATATTTAAGGTGACAATTAAAAATGAACCAGAGACAAGTTTGGAAAACCAGATATCAGGAGGCATAGAAAGAAAATGCTTTTGTATGGTAACTGGCAGAAAAAAGCAGCACAGAGGACTACAAAACAAATGTTATAGCCTCTGATCAATATATACTGATAGATATTTACAGGTAATAATTTGCAATAGTAAGTTCAGTGTATTATAGTCCCACGGGTAGCATCACAAATACTTAGCAGCATTGTGACTCAGTGGAAAAGTATACTTTTTTTAAGAAAACAGATCTAAGGGAAATAGAAGATTAGCAAAGAAGTACACTCCTATGTCAGCCAATCAATCAAAACATGAAGGCATTACAGGTACAGTTTAAAAGGGAGATAAATTAAGGCAACGATTTTATGGGAGTGTAATACCCTGAAGAGAAGATGACCAGATGTTGCAGATGATTTCCTAACAGAAACTGTTCAACACAAAGCTAAGATATACACAGGTGGGCAAAAGTAAGTTTATAGTTGTTTGTATGGAAACTAATACAATAATTAATACTAATGCAGGAATAAAATGGGCTTTGTGTACTCACAACTGTAAACCTACTTTTTCCCACCCTATGTGGGGGGATCTCAGTCTTCCAGATGTCAGTCGACAGTCCGTTGGCAATTTACTGAAAGCAGAACACATTACAGGCATTTTTTACTTGCTCTGATGAAAATTTTAACTTTTAGAATATATATAAAAAACAGCCCAGCCAGTGTGGCTCAGTGGTTGAGCATCAACCCATGCACCAAGAGGTCGCCGGTTTGATTCCCAGTTAGGGCATATGCCTGGGTTGTGGGCCAGATCCCCAGGGGGGGCATGCAGGAGGTGGCCAATCGATATTCTCTCTCATTGATGTTTCTATCTTTCTCTCTCTCTCTCCCTCTCCTTTCCACTCTCTCTAAAATCAATAAAGAAAAAAAAAAAAAAAAGAAAGAATAAAAGAGAAAATGATAGCAGATTTCTCTGGACATATTTCTTTCTACCCAGGATGGTTTAGTTGTGGAAATAAAAGTGATAGGAATCTTGAGAGACATGATGATATCTAAAATTCATAATAGCCAAGAAAAGGAACACTGGATAGAGTTAGGTAAGCACCCTGAATTTGGAAAAGTAGAAACCAGAAGCTCGAGAAAAGATTAAATTATAATTTCATGGAATAAGATTCTAAAATATGATGAAATGGAAAATTCTTTATCTCACACATACACAGTATTTAAGGAAGACTTCACTTAAAGGAAACACTAACTATTAAAAAGAAATAATGATCAAAAATCATTTGAGGAGTCCTATATACTCTTTTATACTAATTAATTTTTTTATTCATTAATTTTACCTGAATTTATATATTCAGTCATATATTATAGATTACTAATATATGGCAGGCATTTAAAAATGTAGGTGTTTGTGTTTACCTATAAGTGGAATCTAATGACCATAATAAAGTGACGAACAAAATAGATCCAGAGGCATGGAACCGACTGACAGATCTCAGAGGAGAGTGTGGGGTAGACAGAAAGAGATCAACCAAATATAAGAGATCAACTTATATACATACATACATAATCAATGGACACAGACAATAGTGTGGTGAAGGCTTGGGGTGGACCAGGGGCTAGAAGGAAGGGAGTGAAAGGGGAGGGAGATTGGAGGACATCTGTAATACTGTCAACAGTAAAATAAAAGTAAATTTAAAAAGGTATTTGTAAAATAATAGGTTATGAATTACTTATAATTTATTTCTTTTAGCTTCCCAAACAATTGTTAATTTGGAATTCAAAGTCAGTCTTATTTAAAATCATATATTCAAATATAGTAAATCTTAATAATTATTAACACATTGTCTTTAAACTGAATAATTATTTTAGAATTTTCACTTTCATTTCTTTTACTTGTGTGAGATTTTCCCTTTGCCTACCAATGAGAAATAACTGGATTAAATTTGTAACATTTCCCCCAGCTTTAAAACACTTTGTATGTTTTAGTGTTAATTTTGGGCCAGATTGACCAAAATCTTCAATCTGAGAATAGATTTTCCCTAACACAAGCACCATTACAAGTTTGCTTTTTATCGTTTTATTTAGTAATCTTTTATAAAGTAATATTTTATACAGGCAAAATATCATAATCCATATATAATATAAATGTAAGTTATGAAGCATATGGTTAAAATAATAACCTGTGAATCTACTCCTTAATGTAACAATTTACGCATTTCCAGTTTTCTACTGGGCAACTCCCAGAACACACTGTATTGCCTCAGCCTCTGATTCTGCACTACTTCTCCCACTGAGAAATAATCATCCTGGGTTGCATGTTATTGCTCCTGTGTTTTTGTTGTTTTGTTTTTCATGATCTTCTAATAACGTACATATTTCTAAATGTATATTCTTTACTTCTACTTATTTCTGAATTTAGGAATGAATTAGTTTATTTACGACTCTCTAAGCAGAAGTGTAACAGACATTTCGAAATCACTTCCATAAAAATAACGGCTGATAATTGAGAGTCTGCACTATGATCCAGGCGTAGGACAGCCAGCTTTGATTTACTCACATTTAAGACAACAGCCGAATGGACAGGTATTATCATCTCCTATTAACAATGAGGATTAGAGAAAGTTAGTAAATTATACTAATTATTTGCCTATATAGGCTGGTAATTTTGCAACAAGGACATTTTTAATATTTAGTTTTTGCTAAACAAATATTTTTTCCTGTATAACTAAATGGATAATAAGCAGAATTGATGTGATGGCTGCTGTCATTTATGATTGTGAAGTCACCTAAATTGAATAACCTAGAAAAGTATCTGATGTTTTTGACGAAACTGTCAAATAAATCTTTGTCTTTATTCTGTAAGCACAGGAATACTTCTTGTGATCAGTGTTTTCAAAGCTGTTTTTTAAATAAACACAGTCACAACTTAGCTTATTGATCTTAGTGTATTTGGATCATGTTCTTGATGTATCTTATTCCTCTGAATGCCCTCATTTCCCTTTATGTATTTGTATAGTGAGATTTGTGTTCACAGTGAAAGATAAAAGTTGCTGTGCATGTAGAAGCTCCTCTATTTCAGGTTAGGTTTCAGAATGCTTTTTTGGGGACCAGGGTATGAATGAATTCAAAGTGGCTGGAGGGAATTCAGCTTGTAATGCTCACATGCATGGATAAGAAATAGGAGTAAAGGAGCACGAGATGGGCTCAGGGGTGCAGCTGCAGGCACTAATCGCAGGGCTCAAGAGTTGATAAGCTTCTCAGGTATGGTTTCCCCCGACAAAGTAGTGGAGGGAGATCCTTGCGCGGCTGCTTGCGATGGGAAGGCCCTGGGAAGGACCGCGGTGAAGGAAGCTTGGGGACTTCCAGCTCTGTCCTTGACGTCGCCAGACCTGCATCTGGTCTCAGTTTGCTGAAAAATTTTCAATTGCATCATCTTGAATGGCAGAAGAGAATGAATTCATATTCAGGGGGATCAGAAGCAGTCTACTGAAACATTGTTAAAGATAAAGTATTCCTTAAAAAAGTTCACATTTTGGGAGAACCGAAAAATTGCGGCGGAGTGAACGGAGCTACACAGACCGTCTCCCAGAACCAAACTGGAATTACAACTATAACACAGACAAATTGACGGGAAAAACCAACAGAAAAGCAGCTTGCGAGGACCATACAACAAGGGACACTGACTCCACCCCGGTAGGCTTGCAAACGCGCGAGACGGGGCTGGGAGCCCACGGTCGGCAGCGCGGCAGCGGCCTTAGCTGTAAGCGGCGCCCTCGGGTCACACTCCCAGGCGGCCCCACAGCGCAGCCGGGACAGAGGATGAAACAGCCACAGCCACTCACCTTGGGCTCCAGCAGAGGGAGGGCAGACTGGACTGGAACTGTGTCGGGACACTTGGGGTTTGGAGGGCACTCAGAGCTTTGGCTGAGTGCAGCCACTCAGGACGGTGGCCACATTGCTCGTTCCCAGGGCTCTGAGGAGAGGCAGCAGCCCCTCCCTCGGAGATCCAACCCCACCCTGTGGGCCATTGAAGTGCTAATTGAGGCTCACTAACAACCAGCATCTGCCCCACCCTCGTGAAAGCCCCTTGGCTGAGCACCAGAGGGAGTTTTTCAATCAACTGACAACCCAAAACTGATCAATTAACCTAGACTGCTAGCCTCCAGGCAAAAAGCTAGAGGATAACAGTACCATTCCTGGGCTGGCAACTTTAACCAGGAAAGTAAGACTTGACAGTGGTGTTCAACGTGGGTCCTCCCTCGCTCATCTAAACACAGGAGAGGGAGCCACAAACAGCAGAACACCAACACCCACAGGGAGAACATGACAGGCTCCAAAGCCCACAGTGATAGCCAAAATGGTGAAACACAGAAACAGAAGCCAAATGAAAGAGCAAGACACCTCCACCGAAGATGAGATCAATGTGGAGCAATTAGGCATGTTAACAGAGCTAGAATTCAGAGTCATGATCTTGAGGAAGCTGAACAGCATGAGTAAGGACATAGAGACACTGAAAATAAGCCAATTGGAAATTAAAAACCAACAAGAAGAGATAAAAAATGACATATCCGAAATGAAAAACACATTGGAAGGTTTAAAAAGCAGAGTAGGGGAAGCTGAGGACCGGATCAGTGAATTAGAAGACAGGGTAGAAAAAATCAACCAATCAGAAAAACAAAAGGAAAAAAACTATTAAAAAACAGGAAGACAGCTTAAGAGAACTATGGGACAACTGGAAACGTAATAATATTTGCATCATAGGAGTCCCCGAAGAAGAAGAAAATGAGCCAGGGATAGAGAATATATTCAAAAAAATAGTGAGAGAAAACTTCCCTAATTTGGTGAAGGAAGAAGGCATTCAAGTTCAAGAAGCACAGAGAGTCCCAAGTAAGAAGAACCCAAACAGGCCCACACCAAGACACATAGTAATTAAAATGCCACAAATTAAAGACAAAGAGAGAATCCTAAAAGCAGCAAGAGATAAGCAACAGGTTACCTACAAAGGGAACCCCATAAGGCTCTCAGCTGACTTCTCACAAGAAACACTACAGGCCAGTAGAATGGCATGAAGTAATCAAAGTCATGAAAAACAAGAATCTGAATCCAAGACTACTCTACCCAGCAAGGCTATCATTCAAAATAGAAGATCAAATAAAGAGCTTCCCAAACAAAAAAAGGCTAAGGGAATACATTAGCACCAAACCAGCACTGCAAGAAATGTTAAAAGGACTGCTGTAATTAGCAGTAGAAATGGGAAGAAAAATGGAACCACACTAAACAAAAATGGCAATAAATAAGTACATATCAATAATCACCTTAAACGTAAATGGATTGAATGCTCCCATAAAGAGACACAGAGTAGCTGATTGGATAAGAAAGCATGACTCATCTATCTGTTGTTTACAAGAGACCCACCTCTCAGCAAAAGACTCACATAGGTTGAAAGTGAAGGGATGGAAAAAAATTTTCCAAGCAAATGGAAAGCAAAAAGAAGCTGGGGTAGCAATTCTCATATCTGATAAAATAGATTTCAAAATGAAGACCATAACTAGAGACAAAGACGGCCACTACATAATATTGAAAGTATCTATCCAACAGGAAGATATAACCTTGATAAACATATATGCACCCAATATACGAGCACCAAAATATATTAAAAATCTTCTGGAGGACTTCCAAGGAGAAATCGACAACAATACAATCATAGCAGGGGACTTCAACACCCCGTTGACAGCACTGGATAGATCCTCTAGGCAAAAAATTAGCAAGGAAACAGAGACTCTAAATGAAGCACTAGACCAAATGGATTTAATAGATATCTACAGAGAATTACACCCCAAAACTACAGAATACACATTCTTCTCAAGTGCACATGGGACATTCTCAAAGATAGACCACATGATAGTACACAAACTAAATCTCTACAAGTTCAAGAAGATTGAAATCATATCAAGCATCTTCTCAGATCACAATGGCATGAAACTAGAAATCAATTGCAACAAGAATATGCAAAGGCATTTCAACACATGGAGGCTAAATAGCATGTTATTAAACAATGAATGGGTCACCGAGGAGATGAAGGAAGAAATTAAAAACTTCCTGGAAACCAATGAAAATGAACACACAACAACACAAAATCTATGGGATGCAGCGAAAGCAGTTCTGAGAGGGAAGTTCATAGCACTACAGGCCTACCTCAAAAAACAAGAAAAATTTCTAATTGACTGTCTAACCTAACAACTTAAAAAATTAGAAAGCAAACAAAAAGAAAACCCCAGAGCAAGTAGAAGGAAGGAAATAGTAAAGATCAGAGCAGAAATAAATGACATAGAGACCAAAAAACAATTCAAAGGATCAATGAAACAAAGAGCTGGCTTTTCGAAAAGATAAACAAGATTGATGGACCCTTAGCTAGACTCACCAAGAAACAAAGAGAGAGAACCCAAATACACAAAATCAGAAATGAAAGAGGAGAAGTAACAACCAACACCACCGAAATACAAAAGATCGTTAACAACTACTATGAACAACTATATGGCAACAAATTCGACAATCTAAGGGAAATGGACAAATTTCTAGAAACACACAGTCTCCCAAAACTATTCCCGGAAGAGATAGAAAACTTGAACAGACCAATAACAACTAAGGAAATTGAAGAGGTAATCAAGACTCTTCCAGCAAACAAAAGCCCAGGCCCAGACGGTTTCATGGGGGAGTTTTACCGAACATTCAAAGAAGAACTAACACCCATTCTCCTCAAACTATTTCAAAAAATTTAAGAAGAAGGAAGACTTCCAAACATGTTCTATGAGGCCAGCAAAATTCTTATTCCAAAACCAGATAAAGACACTACGAAGAAAGAAAACTACAGGCCAATCCCTGATGAACATAGACGCCAAAATCCTGAACAAAATGTTAGCAAATCGGATTCAGAAATACATCAAAAAAATTATTCACCATGACCAAGTGGGATTCATTCCAGGGATGCAAGGCTGGTACAATATTCGCAAATCAATAAACGTGATACACCACAGAAACAAAATGAAGAAAAAAACCCACATGATCATATCAATAGATGCTTAAAAAGCATTCGACAAAATCCAGCATCCATTTCTGATAAAAACGATCAGCAATGTAGGAATAGAGGGATCATATCTCGACATATTAAAGGCCATATATGAAAGACCTACAGCCAACATCATACTCAATGGACAGAAACTAAAAACATTTCCATTAAGAACAGGAACAAGACAGGGATGTCCACTTTCGCCACTCTTATTTAACATTGTACTGGAAGTCTTAGCAACAGCAATCAGACATGAAGAAAAAATAAAAGGGATCCAAATTGGAAAGGAGGAAGTGAAACTGTCATTATTTGCAGATGACATGATATTGTACATAGAAAACCCTAAAGACTCCATCAAAGATCTATTAGACTTAATAAATGAATTTGGCAAAGTAGCAGGATACAAAATTAACATCAAGAAATCAACGGCATTCATCAATGATGAACTCACAGAAAGAGAAACTAAAAAAACAATCCCATTTACCATCACGCCAAAAAAATTATGATACCTAGGAATAAACTTAACCAAAGAAGTAAAGGACCTATTTGCAGAAAACAACAGGTCATTGATAAAAGAAATAGAGGAAGATATAAAAAAGTGGAAGCACATACCCTGTTCATGGATTGGAAGAATTAACATAATTAAAATGTCCATACTACCCAAAGCAATCTATAGATTCAATGCAATCCCCATCAAAATACCAACGACATATTTCATAGAACTAGAACAAATACTTCAAAAGTTCATATGGAACCAAAAAAGACCCTGAATAGCCACAGCAATCTTGAGAAAGAAGAACAAAGTAGGTGGGATCACAATACCAGATATCAGGTTATACTACAAAGCGACTGTAACCAAAACAGCCTGGTACTGGCACAAGAACAGGCATATAGAGCAGTGGAACAGAACTGAAAACCCAGAAATGGACCCAAGGCAATACGCTCAATTAATATTTGACAAAGGTGGCAAGAGCATACAGTGGAGTAAAGACAGCCTCTTTAAAAAATGGTGTTGGGAAAATTGGACAGCTACATGCAAAAAAATGAAACTAGACCATCAACTTACATCACACACAAAAATAAACTCAAAATGGATAAAAGACTTAAATGTGACCCGTGAATCCATAAAAATTCTAGAAGAAAATGTAGGCAACAAAATTTCGGACATCATACGGAGCAGAATCTTCACTGATACATCACCTAAGGCAACAGAAATAAAGGAGAAAATGAACACATGGGACTACATCAAACTAAAAAGCTTCTGCACAGCAAAAGAAACAATCATCAAAATGGAAAGGCAACCCACTGTATGGGAGAACATCATTGCCAATGATGTATCAGATAAGCGGTTAATTTCCAATATATATAGAGTGCTCATACAACTCAACAAAAGAAAGACAAAGAACCCAATTAAAAAATGGGCAGAGGAGCTGAATAGACACCTCTCTAAACAGGACATACAAATGGCCAAGAGACATATGAAGAAATGCTCAACATCACTAATCATCAGAGAGATGCAAATTAAAACAACAATGAGGTATCACCTCACACCTGTCAGAATGGCCACCATCAACAAATCATCAAACAACAAGTGTTGGCGAGGGTGTGGAGAAAAGGGGACTCTAATACACTGCTGGTGGGAATGCAGACTGGTGCAGCCGCTATGGAAAACAATATGGTGCTACCTCAAAAAATTAAAAATTGAACTTCCATTTGACCCAGTGATCCCACTGCTGGGAATATACCCTAAGAAGCCTGAAACACCAATCAGGAAGAATATATGTACCCCCATGTTCATAGCAGCACTATTTACAATAGCTAAGATCTGGAAACAGCCCAAGTGTCCACCAGTAGACGAATGGATAAAAAAGCTGTGGTACATATACACAATGGAGTACTATGCAGCGGTAAGAAAGAAAGATCTCTTATCCTTTGAGACGACATGGAGAGACCTGGAAAGTATTATCCTAAGTGAAAGGAGCCAAGCAGAAAAAGACAAATACCACATGATCTCACTTATATACGGAATATAATGAACATAACAGTCTGAGGAATACAGTAGACCCAGACACATGGAAATAGGGCACAGACTGCCATCCCTCAGAAAAGGGGATGGGGGGTGGGGGGGTGGGAGGAGATAAACCACAGAACTTATATGCATGTATGCATGACCAATGGACATGGACAACTAAGCCGGGGACGGGGCGGAGGTGGGGTGGTGTGTGGGGTGCCAATGGGGTAAAAAGGTAAAATATCTGTAACAAAAAAAAAGTAAAAATTCATAAAAAAAAAAAGAAAAAAAGAAATAGGAGTAAAATTTAAAATACACAATGGTATGAAATCTTAAATTTAAGCCTAAACCTTTTCACTTAATGTATCTGCTTCACCTCTATAGAATTTTCACTTAATTTACCTGGTTCACCTCTATAGAATTTGGTTTATTTAAACACCCCCTTTTTTGATGACCTCCACAGTGATTTATACATGCTTCAGTAGCTACTGAATCCCCAACAAGACAGTTGCAATATTTCCTTCATATTTTTGCATAAGCTTTTACTTTACCCAGGATTAACATTAAGCTGGCAAATATGCAAAGTTCTAACCATACTCTCAGAAGTTTTTCTGCTCTCACTGATAAATTGTCAGTGGCATAAACATGATACTTTTTGTGTGCTATGACTTAATCTTAGTGGTTGCCTTATATTTTGCAATATATTTACAACTAATCCAAGTCCATTTACAAATGACACTATACAGCTTGATGGGTACTGTGGATACCTTGTAGCAGCATAAACCCAATTCCTTCCTCCCTGCATCTTATAATATCACTCTCATTTACTTCACCTATCTACCTACTATTATTTTTGAACAAAGTTACCTGTTAGATCAGTTAAGAATAAGAAAAATAAAATATTTTATTTCACCTTTATTTATTCTTTCTCCAGTGCTTTTTTTTTCATATAGATCCAAGTTTCTGACCTATATCATTTTCCTTCTCCCAGGAAAACTTTTTTTCTTTTTTAAAATCCTCTCTCAATGATATTTTCCCATTGATTTTTTTTTTTTTTTCCCTCACCCGAGGACATTTTCCAATTTTTTTGCTCAGGTAGAGTGGGAGGGAGAGAGAGGAACAGAGAGAGAGAGAGAAACATCGATGTGAAAGGGACACATCGAGTGGCTGCCACCCGCACGACCGACCAGGGCTGGGGACAAACTGCAACCAAGGTACGTGCCCTTAGCAGAACCGAACCTGGGTCTCTCAGGACCGCAGGCCGACGCTCTAACCGCTGAGCCAAACCGGCCAGGGCCCCATTGATTTTTAGACAGAGTAGAAGGGAGGGAGGGAGAGAGAAATACTGATGTGAGAAAGACACATCAGATTGGTTGCCTCCCACATGACCCCAGTTAGGGTCTGGAGATCGAACCTGCAACCCAGGTACACGCCCTTGACAGGGAATCAAACCCACAATCCTTCGGTGTTAGGGCTGGTGCTCTAACTGCTGAGCCAAACCAGCCATGGCCTCCCCAGAAGACTTTTTAACATGTTCCTGCAGGGCAGTTTTGTTGGCAGTGAATTTCCTCAGTGTTTGTCTGTTTTTATTTCTCCTTTACTTTTCAAGTATCACTGGATATAGAATTCTAAGTTGATGTCTTTTTTAACTTTCAACACCAAATATTTTACTACACTCTATTCTTGATTGCATTGTTTGATTCAAGAGAAGTTGTTGATTTTCATTTTGTTCATCATTTTCCTTATTAGGAGACAGAGTGACATTCAGTGTTAAAACTGAAAGTCCCCTTGTGACTTACTCATTATCCTTCAAAATGCTTTTTCATTGTTGGAAAATTCCAAACATCTATACAACATTCTTAATTTTCTTAGATTTTAAGTTTTTAAAATGTTATCTTTATTTAATTTTCCTTGTACTTATCTCTTGTTTGATTAGCACTTCCAGTGTTGTCACTGTATTTGCACTTACTAGATGTGGTATGACTAGTAATCTTAAAGTATTCAAAATCAAACGGAGAAATGACATGCCAGCTGAAGACTCTTCACTACATGGTAAGACAATTAAACTTGGCTGTCATCACCATTATTCGGTATATGATACTTGCTATACTGTAATTGCTTATTTTACCTGCCTGTGTCTCCTACTAATAGCTTTTTTGTCTTAACTTTATCGGATACAAATCAGCAATTTGAGAAACAGTAGCATCCCTCTAGTCCCAGTTTGTGCTGTACTGAATCAGGCTTAGTACTATTTCTACATTGTGGCTCAGGATATTTTGGCCCTAAAGGATAGGGTATTTTCCCCTATAATAAATCTGTTTGGAATTTAGGAATAACTTAGTGGAATATACTTTAGTATCTTTTTTTTTTTAATTAATTAATTTTTTATTAATTAATTTTTGTTACAGATGTTTCTCCTTTTCCCCCCACTGATTCCCCCCTCCCCCTCCCTCTCTGCCCTTTCCCCAGTTTGTTGTCCACGTCCACTGTTCATGCATACATGCATATAAATTCTGTGGTTTATCTGTTCCCCACCACCCCCCTATTTAGGGGATTGTCAGTCTGTATCCCACTTCCCATCTCTGGGACTACCCCCTTCCTCAGACTGTTATGTTCATTATATTCCACAAATAAGTGAGATCATATGAAACTTGTCTTTCTCTGTTTGTCTTGTTTCACTTAGGATGATACTTTCAGGTCTCTCCATGTAGTCTCAAATGATAAGAGGTCTGTCTTTCTTACAGCTGCGTAGTACTCCATTGTGTATATGTACCACAGCTTTTTTATCCATTCGTTTACTGATGGACACTTGGGCTGTTTCCAGATCTTAGCTATTGTAAATAGTGCTGCTACAAACATGGGGGTACATGTATTCTTTCTGGTTGGTGTTTCAGGCTTCTTAGGATATATTCCTAGAAGTGGGATCACTGAGTCAAATGGAAGTTCAATTTTTAATTTTTTGAGGTAACACCATGTACTTTAGTATCTTAATTTAAATGATTTTGAGATGAAGCAAGTTATGCCCATAAATTTATGTAGCACATTAAGTTTATTTATATGTATCTAGTTTCACTTGGCTATTTGATTTATATTTTAGACAGCTTTACTTTGTGGTATGTGTATGTTTCATTGATCAGACAAATTGTATTGAAGCACCTGGTACTTTCAGATATGTTTTATTAAAAAACTATCCCATGACATAAGCAAAACATCTATTTGCCTTTGTAACTGTGTGTAGAATGCTAACATGGCTCCCTAGGTTTGGCAAGTGTCTCTAGGCAGTGTTTGCCAAATACAAATAGATTGTATCTACATGATGCCAAATATTTGGTTGTTATGAGAAATTCAGTGGTAGAAATCAGTGTAGGTTGTTTGAAAGCAGGCAGATCAAATTCCCAGTTGGTTTGAACAACTGCACATCTGGTTTTTTTTGTGTGTTTTTTTTTTTTTTTTCTTTTGGTGTTACGTGCCCCTAGCAGGAACCGAACCTGGGACTCTCTGGTCCACAGGCCGATGCTCAACCACTGAGCCAAACTGGCCAGGGCCACATCTGGTTGTTTTAATGCAATGTAAACATAACTTGAGTCAAACAGAGAAACAACAGGTATTATTAAAGGCACAGTCAATACTTTTCTTTTTGTATAGTGCTGTGCCTTTTCTCTTCCTCAGTTGATATTTCATCTACATTGTTTTAGTATCCCAGTAAAGTCATTTAATCTATCCACTGATGGGACTGTGCTGAGTTCCTTCCCAAGCCTTCATTATGATTGAATATAGAGAATCACAGAGTCAAACTCTACTCCACTGCAGTTGAAGAGGAAAATTTAGTTCATGAGTGTCTGTAGGAGGAAAATACCCTCCCTAGATTAGAAATTTACAGTTTCCAGTCCTTCATAACTATTTATGTGGTTTGGGAGAAAATATACTTTTAAACACAGAGAATATCAGAGTCAGAGGGAAAGACTTGGTTTCAAATAGAATTATGGCCTTTTTTCACAGATGTGTTTCCAAAATGCTGGGAAGATTCATGAACCAGTGTATGGTCCAACAAGTATTTTAAAGTATTTTTAAAATGGAAGGCAGTATTCTATGCTGTGATGGGAATTGTTTTGAGAAAATTTAATCTTAGTGTTTTGGAGGATGGATTTGCACTGAGAGCTGATTAAAAAAGAAAGATGGAAATTGATGTGGAACTTACATATGAATTTATAAGAACCTGTGAGTTATTTTGAATTATAGGGTATATCTAAAACAGTCAGGAGACTTAATAGTATTATAAACCTTGTATTCATTTTTGTTTTTTCCAGCAGTTAGTTTGTTACAGGAGTAAATAAACAAGAATCAGCAAATGACTATGAAGTACAAATTTTCTGCAGTTTTGGATTTCTACTCAGATTAATTCTTAGCAAAATAACATATCAGTTCTTTTAAATACTCTATCTAGATTCAATAATTAGAGCAACTAGTTTGATGCAAGTGATTAATTGAAATACCAGAAATATTAAAATATTTGGTTATTTTTTTATTCAAATCAGTCTAAATGATTGTATTGTATAACACAATTTTACTTTGGAAACCTCTAAATTCTGGAGCTAATTTTATATATTTAATTTTGCATAACTTTCAATAGTTTGCTTTAAAATGAACATTTAAAAATATTTTCAAAGCATAGGTTCATGTTTGTACAAAAAAATAAAGTATTTTCTTCTTGATGATAAAAATATTAGATGCTGTGCACACAGCTTGGTATCTATCATTTTTGAAACATTTAGGACTTATAACCCTTGGAGTTTTGGAATTGTAATTTACAAGCAAAACCAATATTTGGACATTGAAGGGATGACTATCAAATCTGAGGATTATTTAAATCAGCAGTTCTCAACCTGTGGGTCGCGACCCCCTTGGGAGTCAAACAACCCTTTCACTGGGGTCGCATAAGACCATCAGAAAACATGCAATTCATAAAAGTAGCAAAATTACAGTTATGAAGTAGCAACAAAAATAACTTTATGGTTGGGGGTCACCACAACATGAGGAACGGTCGCAGCATTAGGAAAGTTGAGAACCACTGATTTAACTCCCATGCTTTAACTTCAGCCACTTCTGTGTATTGTTTATTTCTTTACTAATTGGTATCTTCTCAGAGGGGGTAAAGGAAGAAGAAAAAGGACCTGCAATACAAATGTTATGTCTGATGGTTAGTGTTTAGAGGAGTTTAAACAAAGTGGTTAAAATAAGGTTTATCATGATCTGTGGCTTTCCCATACAGTCGTCCTCGACACATTGTGCTTCACGGCTTCACTCTATTGTGGGTTTTTCAAATATATTCCTTAAAAAGTTGATCAAGAAAGTGAAAATGATACAGCACACGCTCAGTTGTCTGAGTCAATTATACACCTTGTAGTACAATTAAAATGAAAATTACTGTGTGTATGGACTGTAGGCCTATGTATTCGAGCATCCCAGGAATCCTCAACTCCAGGTACAACCACTCGACCACTCCTGTGTGTGGGCAATAACGTTTTTTCAAAAAATCGGGTGTGGTGAAACCAAGCCAATCAGAGTGTGCTGGTCACTGATTGACTATCCTATCCTCTTCCTATCCTGGCCACTGATTGGCTCAGCCTCATGCAAGTTCGCTTCTCTCATACACGCTTCTATATCGCTATGCATCGGAAGCATCCTTGCACTTGCAAGTGTTTGCGATTTTTGAGATCTTTTATCTAAGCCTCACAATAGCTCCTAAACGTGCTGCTACTTCTAAGCCTTCTGACAATGAAACTAAGCGCCGGAGAAAGATGCTTACCATCCAGGAGAAGGTGAAACTCTTGGATATGATCAAAGATGGCAAGAAAATAGTGGAGGTTGCTTGCCATTATGGCTTGAATGAGTCTACCATTCGCTCCATCTGTAAAGATGAAAAGAACATCCATGCAACGGCTACTGTCTCTTTCAACAAGGAAGCAAAGTGCATTGTGACAAGTCATAATAAGTTCATAGTGAAAACAAAGTCTGCCCTAGCTGTTTGGATCAGCAACAACCGCAAGAAAAACATTCTGCTGGATTCGCTGGTCATCCGGGAGAAGGCGAGGCAGCTCTATCAGTGCTTTACGGCGGACAAACCTCAACCAGGACCCTCTTCTGCAATGTTCATGGATTTCATGGTGAGCAAGGGTTGGTTCGAGAAGGGGTTTCATCTGAGGAGTGTTGTTCTCTACAGAGAAGCTGCCTCTGTTGACCAGCCTGCAGCAGAAGACTATGTGAACAATACGTTCCAGAAGATCCTTGAGGAGGGCAAGTATCATCCAGAATAGGTGTTCAATATGGATGAAACAGGACTGTTCTGGAAAAGAATGCCTTACCGGACATTCATTTTCAAGGACGAGGCCAAGGTTCGTGGCTTCAAGGCGTATAAGGATCACGTGACTATCATTATGTGTGGAAATGCTGAGGGATTTTTGCTCAAGCCTGCTCTTACCTACAGGGCCAAGAACCCTAAGGCCCTGAAGAATAAAAACAAGAACCTGCTGCCAGTGCATTGGATGCACAGTGACAAGGGCTGGATCACGAAGCAGCTGTCATCGGACTGGTTCCATGAGTGCTTCATCCCCCAAGTCAAGCTGTATCTCATGGAGAAGGAATTCGAGTTTAATATCCTTCTCCTCATGGACAGTACTGGAAGGTCATGCACAAGACCTATCCTATGACAGTGTGCAGATCAACTTCCTTTATCCCAACACCACTTTGCTGATTCAGCCCATGGATCAAGGTGTTATTTGCATATTCAATGCCCTCTACACATGAAACACCATGCAGTACCTCATCGGAGGCACGGACCTTGAGGAGGACTTCTTCCTGAAGGAGTACTGGCAGTAGTATACCATCGCAAACTGTCTGAAGAACATCCAGACCACATTGAAGGACATAAAGACGGAGACCGTGAAGGCCAGCTGGAAGATGTTGTGGCCTGAAATTTTCCATGGCTACAGAGGATTCACTCCAGAGGATATAATAACTCGGCAGTGGATAAGGCAGTTAGGATATCCTTGATACTGGGAGGAGAAGGTTTCATGGACATGACCCATGATGATGTGGATGAGCTGCTGGCGACACATTCGATCCCTTAACTGACGAGGATCATGTGGAGATGACTAAGTCTGTGAGTGAGGAGGAGGAAGAGAAGCCAGAGGTTCCTGGGTGTTGGGAGGACGAAGCTGGCCTTACACTTGAGCATCTCTTGCAAGTCATGAGAGCTATTAAGGTAGTAGAGGACATGATTGGCAAATGAGACCCACAGACGTTGCGTGCATTGCAGTTCCAGAATGCACTTGATGGAGTGATAGAACCCTACAAAAGCCTCCTCACACATATGAAAAGACAGTGCCAGCAACTGCCTATCACGATGTTCTTCAGCCGCGCACCCAGACACCCACTGCCTACTTCTAGCACTCCTTCAGCGGAAGAAGATGATGACACACCTGCTGACGATACTGCACCACCTGAAGACTCTCCTACTGAGGTCGTGCCTTCAGAGGAGCAGTAACCTTGCTCTTCTTTGCTTTGCAGTACATCTCTTCATCTTTATCACTTCATCAAACAAGTTGCACTATTTTCATAGGTTGGTGATTGTGTGTAAGAACTGTGTGTGTGTGTAATTAAATCTACAATAATAATGATATGATATTTATAATGTCTAATATGTCTTTTTTCTTATTTTGTCTAATATATTGGGTAATAAGAGTGTAATGGTGACTAAAGGGTGTTATTTCATGTCTGAGGGCTCTAATAATGTTAAAAAAATGTATTTAGAAGGTTGTAAACAGGTTTGCTGTGCTCTGAGAAAATATTTGATTTATAAATAAAGAATCTTACTTCATGGAAATTCATTTATCATGGTAGAATCTGGAACTGATTAACCGCGATAAATGAGGGCTGACTGTAGCTATTTCCCATTTTCTTGGATAGTAAAGAATTTCTTTTACTTTGGGCTTGATTGTCTAGTAGTCTTCCGTAGAAGTGGCTGTTATGAGAACTTAAAACATTTTTACTGCATTTTATCTATATTGCGGTCAGTCCTGGGTAAACATTTTTTAAATGGTGTTTGTATTCCGTATGTTACCCCTTTTCTTGAGTGTTCGTATTTCCTCTTCAAGTGTTTTTTCCTTTATTCCTTCCCTCCTTCTTTCCTTTTCTCTTCCCTTCCTTCTTTTTTTCTTTCCTTTAACAAATATGTATTGAGCTTGACCTGTGTGCCAGACATCTATGTCTGCCTATGTCTTAATGGTGGATGCCTTGGAAGAATCTCAGTGTTCATAGACAACTGAGAACACAGCTTAATAACTGCCTCTGTCCTCATTTATCCACCTGACTGGCTTTGGTGAAGGTCTTCTTCACTAAGAGTGATTACATAAGGTAAGGTAACATTGCCAAAAAACATCACCAATATGTAATAGCTTAAGCAAATTTAAAGTCTTTCTCAACTAACAGTTACTGGCAAATGTTCCAAATCAAGAGGGAGCTCTGCTCTACATTGTTATTGAGGGACCCGGGCTGATGTGTAGTCTTTCATTTCAGCCTTTATAAGGGGGAAAAGCATGGAATGTTGGGTAGAGCTGGGAATAGTGTACATAATAACCATGCACATTTTGTAGTCATGGTAAGTGAAAGGGAAATAGAAATGGAATCTAGTTATGTGCCAGGAAAGAAGTGGGAATTGATTCTTATCTACAGTGAATGTTGTGGATTCACAGTCATGGATGGCCCTCTTCAGCCAGAACTAATCAGTAGCTTTCACAAAGATGTACCCTATTATAGCTAGTTTTTCATTTACAAACCTTAAAATAGTTTCTGACTGTTTTTGTTTCTGTGTTGAAAAGTTTACCTTGCTCTTTGTAGGAGACTTAATCTGTATAAATACAATTCTATATATAATATTTAATATAATAGTATATATATGCCTGGCAGGTGTGGCTCAGTGATTGAGCATTGACCCATACACCAAGAGGTTGCTGGTTCAATTCCCGGTCAGGGCATATGCCTAGGTTGTGGGCCAAATCCCCAGTGCGGGACATGTAGGAGGTGGCCAGTCGATGTTTTCTCTCATCGATGTTTCTATCTCTCTCTCCCTCTCCCTTCCTTTCTCTCTAAAATCAATAAGGGAAAAAAATATATATATAAATCATTTAAAAGAATGTTAAATCTGTCTCTAATGACATAGCCCACAGAAGGTTATCATAATGCTGTTGTATTTCTTTCTAGCCTGTTAAATGCATTTAAAATATAATTGAGATTATACTACATGTAGTTTTGAATTATATTTAAAGTTTAAAATTAATATTTGAGTATTTAGGCCAGTAAACTACTTCAAAGCATTGTTTGTTCTGTCTCTGTAGATTTTTATCATAACAATGTACCATCATTTATTTAATGTTTTTCTTATTGATAGAGTTGAGGCTGTTTCCATTTTTTAAAATTACATATGTGATTTTGGTGAATAACTTTTAAACATTAATCCATGCATGCATTTGTAATTACTACCTTGGCATAGTTTATGACTCACAGGGCATGAATATAGTGAAGGTTCTTAATACATACTGTTCATTGTATTTTCAAAGAAGTTTGCCCAATTTACTTTCACAACAGCAGGGATAGAAGTGCCTCTGTGTTGCATGCAGTTACCACTCACACTCTTAGGTATTATCCCAGGGAAATGAGAACGCATGTTCATACAGAAACCTATACAGGGATTTTCATGGAAGCTTTACTCACAATAATTAAAAACTAGAAACAACCTAGATGTTCTTTAATGGATGAAAAGTTAAACAACATGTGGTGTATTCATATGATAGAACACTACTCAGCAGTGAAAAGCATGGAGCTCTTGATACAGGTCAAACGTGAATGAATCTCCAGAGAATTATGCTGAGTGAAAAAAGGTAATTGCAACATATAAAATGCTATATGATTTTATTTATATACTTTTTTGAAATGAGAAAAAAAATGAAAAGGTTAGTAGTTGCCTTGGGTTAAGGAGAGGCAAGCAGGGAACTGAGTGTGGACATAAAGGGTCAACACAGGAATCTTTGTGGGGATGGAGCTATCCTGCATCTTGATATGTGGTGGGGTACTACACATGTGGTAAAATTGTGTAGGACTAAACACACACACACACACACACACACACACACACACACACACACACAATCTAGGACAAATAGGGTAATTGGAACAAGATTGGTGGTAGATTGTATCACCATCAATATTTAGTTTGTGAAGCTGTACTATAGTTTGGCATGATGTTGTCATAATAGAAACTGGGAAAAAGGCATAATGTGATCTCTGTTTCTTACAACTGCATGTTAATCTACAATCATCTCAAATAAAAAGTTTTATTAAAAACTGTAATTTGAAATTTATCATGTAGCATTAGTACTTTCCATATAATAATTCTATTCTTTGATGGCTTTTCTGTAATTGTAATTAGGAAATTGTCCCTTTCCTAACTCTATATTCCTACCTGGTAGTTACACATTTAAAATATAGTGGAAGCCCTGATGGGTGTGCCTCAGTTGGTTGGGGTGTTGTCCTGTGCACCCAAAGGTCTTGGGTTTGATTCCCAGTAAGGGCATATACCTAGGTTGCAGGTTCAGTTCCTGGTTGGGACATGTGCGGGAGGCAACTGATTGATGTTTCTCTCTCCCTTCTTCTCTCTGAAATCAATTGAAAAAATGGAATAAAATATAGCTGAGACCCTTTTCTGTTTCTCTATCCCCATGTTCTTCTTTTATTTTTTAGTAATTTTACAGTATAATAGCAATTCCTAGAAGTATTTCTTCATCCTCTAGCACTTTTGCTTGAAAATATGATTACAAATATTTCACTGACATATCTTTTTTTTTTTTATTAATTAATTTTTGTTACAGATGTTTTTCCTTTTCCCCCCACTGATCACTGACATATCTTAAGGTAGCTCTGACCTAAGCTTAATTATAACACTTTTTGTTTCTTTATTGATTTTAGAGAGAAAGAGGATGGGAGATGGAGAAAGAGATAGAAACATTGATGAGAGAGAACATTGACTGGCCGCCTCCTACATGCCCCCCACTGGGGATCGGGCCCACAACCTGGGTATGTGCCCTGACGGGAAATCAAACTGGCGACTTCTTAGTGCATGGGTCGATGTTTAACCACTGAGCCACACCAGCCGGGCTAAAATTTTTTTAGATGCACAGTAGCTGTTAAATTACTCTTCTGGGACAGCATTGGTTGTCTTAGTGTATAATGAACTGATTGTACCTATTTATATGCTCTAGCTCAATAAGTAATGCTCTTAAAGTATTCTTTTTTTCAAAAAAGAATCTGAATCTGATTTTGTTCACTTTTTTATTTTAAAACATTTGTTTTAATAAGGGACTAAATTAATCATATTTTTTGTATCTTCAGTTTATAACACGTTAACATCATCTTCTTGTGCCCAGCCCTTCTTTTCGTTCTTTATTCACTTGGTTATTTACCATTTCTCCTTTATCACTGTCTCCCATTCCTATACTCCACATCCTATGGTCAATTTTTTATTTTATATATGAGTGTGTCCTTGTAAAAACCTGGAGTGTTTTTGTGTATTTAACACTTACATAAATATTATTGTGCTATATATTTTATATCGGTTTAAATAGCACTTATTTGTGGATGTCTGTTATTCCATATAAATTTGAGTAATAATTTGTTGAATTCTTTAAAACATTTAAGTAGAATTTTGGTTAGGATTACCCTGAATGTTTAGATTAATTTGAGACAGTTGACCTCTCCATTGTTTAGTGCATGCCTCGGAAAGAAAGGTCTAAATGATGCAGAATACACTTGACAGTGACTATGTTTCCTTCTTTTGAGATTTTAACTAGGAAATCCTAATGTCATTTGCCTAATGTCTCTTTGATGATGCTTTTAGTAGCCAAGCTTGAGTTATTTTTACTGTATATTGTTGGGAATGAACTAACACTCAGGTTGTTGCTATAATATTAACATTAAGGTTGCTGTTATAATGTTTGTGAATGTCTCTTAATTATTGTATTGTATACTTTTCAATTATAGCATTGTGTCAAAAGGATTTGAAACCCCGTAAACACCTTTTTGAAATTGTGTGGATAAACTTATTTGCATAATGATAACCATACCTATGTCTTAGCTATAGCTGAAATAGCCTCAGACAATGGGTTTGGCTTATTTGGATGTCTTTTCTGCCAGTGATGTATGCTTGACTTCAGTTTCCTCAGTGCTATGGACTGAATTATGTCCCCCCAAATTCATGCATTTGAGATCTAACTCATGCAACCGTATTGGAGACAGGGCCCTTAAGGAGGTGGTTAAGTTTAAATGAAGTCATAAGGTTGAAATCTTGATCCTATAGACTTATAAGAAGAAGACACCAGACATCAGACACCAGAGCTCCATCTCTGTTGTGTGAGCACAGACAGAAGGAGCTGTCTGTGAGCCACAAAGATGGGGCTCACCAGCACCTGACCATGCTGGCTCCCTGGTCTCAAACTTCCAGTCTCCAGAGCTAAGAGAAGATACTGTGTGAGCCACCCAGTTTATGGCATTTTGTTTTGGTAGCTTGAGCTAAGAGACTAAGTCTCACATCACAGTGATTGCTACATTAATTAATGTCTGTCAGAGAACTATGAGTCAGCTTTCTATTAGAAATCATTTTATAACAGTTTTGTTTTAGGATGTCTAGGCATTAAAAGTAAGTGAGCCATTGGCTGTATCTTTCTAGGTTTGCTTATTCCTGTTGAACTACATGAAATGGAAACTACTATTTCTAGCTGTCTCAGAGTCTTATATCATGGTTACACCTTGTGCACCATCTCCAGTCTTTCTGACAATCAGGATATGAAATAATTTTGCTGTCTAATTCAGTTAGGTCACCCGAGAAACTTAGAGCTAGGCTTCTGAAATGTAAATATGTTTATTTTCTCAGAGCAGGGCCATTTCAGGAGTCAGAGCCACCTGGAAAAGTAGAATATTTCACTTGTATTATTTTTTATATCAATTGACACCATACATTATTTTCCTCAAAAAGATATATCATAGCAATTAGATGTTTTCTCATATCCATTTTTGCAAACTTATTGTCAGATTGAATATATTAAATTTTTAATAGATTTTGGACTTACATAAAATATAGGCTAGGTAATAAGCATGGAACAGATACTTTATTTCTATTTAACTTTCTTTAACAGCACTTGACCATGAATGTATAGATATTTGTTATGCATTATAAATGAACAACAACCTTCTTTATACAGAATTAATCTACATAAGAATTTGAGACATTTTGAAATTGATTTTTAATTTGCCTTTCAAACAATAATTATGAAAATCTTCTGAGTTACTGGGGTAGAGCTATTTACTAACAAAATAATCAAGGATTACACATTCTAAATATTAAGTCAACATAATGGCATATTGAGGCAACATTATAGGAATGCAAACACTGCCGTTATCATTGGAGGAAGGAAAGCAATGGAAACTGAATGTGATAAACATTTTTAAGATGTTCTTTTTCCCCTTTTGGATAAGGTATGGCAAAGCCCCACAGAACCCCATTCTGCACTGCAGAAAATTGGCCAGTGATTTGCTGTGAGAATGGTGTATGTCAAGTGGAGAATGGTTTGTTTAGGTTTTTATTTTATTTTTTAAAGCCTTTTAACATCAGTAACTTGTGCATTGTGTCCGCTGTCAAATAAGTTTGGCTGCTTGGAAAGAATCCGAGGTTAAATTGTGATAGCTATCAGAGACTTGATAGTTTTCTATTTTGGGAAAAATAATAATTCTGGTTATTTCAATTTTCTTTATTCAGCCATAGTTTGTGATATAAAAAAGGGCTTAGAAGCTAGATTTAAAAAATATTTCTGACCCTGTAAGAAAATGGTCCATATTAGCTATGTCATCTTTACATTATTTTCTGGGAATTATGGGGTATTATGTTGTGAGTATCCGTACAAGAAGATTTGTAAACAATCACAGGCATTTTTACCCAATTGTGACCATGCTGTAGTTTGATGATAAATCAGAAGACAGGTAATATATTTCACAGAAAGCCCTTTGTCATTTTTCTAGTACCTTCCTGCCCTTGGCAATTTCTTTGTCTTCTTTGCTATTTACATGGCAATAGATACTCAGGATTTTTTATTTTAAAAAATCCTACTCTCATTCATTGTTGGTGGGAATACAAAATGGTACCGCCTCTTTGGAAGACAGTTGTTGCTTACAAAACTAAACATTACCTTATCATATGGCTGATCCAGCAATCAGGTTCCTTGGTATTTAGTTACCAAAGGATTTGAAAATGCATGTCCACACAAAAACAGCTTTATTTATAAAGGTCAAATTTTCGAAGCAACCAAGATGTTCTTCTGTAGGTGAATGGATCAATAAACTGGTACATCCAGATAGTGAGATATTATTCAGTGCTAAAGAGAAATAAGCTATCAAGCCATGACAAGACACGGAGGAACCTTAATGGCATATCACTAAGTGAAAGAATCGAATGTGAAATAGCTACATACTGGATGAGTCTAACTATATGATAGACTGGAAAAGACAAAACTATGGACACAGTTAAAAGATCAGTGGTTGCCAGGGGTTAGGAAAAAGGGAGGGATGAGTAGGTGGAACACAGGATTTTAGGGCAGTGAAACTACTCAGTATGATACCATAATGATGGATACATGTCATTATACATTTGTCAAAACTTATGGAGTATACGTTGAGAGTTAACAGTAATGTAAAATATGGATGTTAGGTAATTAAGATATAATACAAGTTCATCAGTTATAACAAATGTACCACCTTGGTGGGGGATGTTAAGAATGGGGGAAGCTACGCATATGTGGGAGTATGGGGTATATGGGAAATATTATACCTTCCACTTGATTTCTCTGTGAACCTAAAACTACTCTAAAAGTAAGTCTTAATAAAAAATAATCATGAATCTCTATATGATTGGTATTTAGCAGTCTTGACTAGATAGCAAAGCCATGAAAAACCTGGCTTACCTCTTGGAGATTAACTGCAGAGTCCCAGGTCTTAAAATGAAACCTGACCAAAGATTCATGGTTTTGTCTGAAAGGGAAGATTGGTTCTGATTTAGTTCAAACTGATTGTGGGAAAGTTATAGAAGCTAATATTTCTTTGGTGTGGTAAACTGAAATTTATTGACCTCCAAGGGAAATTCTATAAAATTACTGGTTGCCTCGCTTTTATGTTTTGGTGCAATATAATGCCATAATAGGTAATGTAAAGCTGAAATGTAATACAAAGGAATTTCATATCATTGTTTGTAGAGAGCGCAGATAGGATCAAGGTTAGATTGAATCAAGATAGGGAGGCAATGCAACTGAACTGAAAAAATTCAGTATGGCCAGACAGCATTAAGGGACTAATAGAATGAAATTGACTCTGGTTGTGAAAAGACTCAGAAATTGGTAATGAAAACATTTTATAATTCAAGGGATGTAATCATTAAATAATATTTATTTAGCACTCTCCAATGTTTGGGTCTTTGGTTGCACCTATTATATTATACAAATTTATTTTTATCCTCTGGAATTTACACTTAAAGAAAGACATCATAGTTTGAGGAGAGAATGTTATTAGATACATGTTTGAAGTTGGGTTAGAGTTTTTATATCTGAACTATCTGTGCAGGACACAAGATATGTGCAAATGCTTTCACAATTATAATGGAAAACTGGCACCAGGCACAAGCTTGGCCACTGTCATAATTTGTATGTAGGCACCAGCAGTTTGATTGCTTTTACACTATCTGTGAAAATGTCAACAGTGAAAAAGTAAATATCTTGGGTTCTTCTTTTTATTATTTTTATTAATTTTTTCTTTTCTTTTTTTTTATGAATTAATTTTTGTTACAGATGTTTCTCTTTTTCCCCCCACTGATTTTGCCCCCCTCGCTCCCTGCCTTGTCCCCAGCTTTGTTCTCCATGTCCATTGTTCATGCATATAAGTTCTGTGGTTTATCTCTCCCCCACTACCCCCTCTTCTGGGGATTGTCAGTCTGTACCCCACTTCCATGTCTCTGGGACTACCCCATTCCTCAGACTGTTATGTTCATTATATTCCAAAAAAAGTGAGATCATATGATACTTGTCTTTCTGTGTTTGGCTTGTTTCACTTAGGATGATAATTTCTAGGTCCCTCCATGTAGTCTCAAAGGATAACAGATCTTTCTTTCTTACCGCTGTGTAGTACTCCATTGTGTATATGTACCACAGCTTTTTAATCTATTCGTCTACTGATGGACACTTGGGCTTTTTCCAGATCTTAGCTATTGTAAATAGTGCTGCTACAAACATGGGGGTACATATATACTGGCACAAGAACAGGCATATAGACCAGTGGAACAGAACAGAGAACCCAGAAATGGACCCAAGTCAATATGCTCAATTAATATTTAACAAAGGTGGCAAGAGCATACAGTGGAGTCAGGACAGCTTCTTTAATAAATGGTGTTGGGAAAATTGGACAGCTACATGTAGAAAAATGAAACTAGACCATCAACTTACACCCTACACAAGAATAACCTCAAAATGGATAAAAGATTTTAATGTGACCCATAAAAATGAATCCATAAAAATCCTGGAAGAAAATGTAGGCAACAAATTTCAGACATCATATGCAGCAGAATTGTTACCAGTACATCACCTAAGGCAATAGAAACAAAGGAGAAAATGAACACATGGGACTACATCAAACTCAAAAGCTTCTGCACAGCAAAAGATACAATCATTAAAATGGAAAGGCAATTCATCTATGGGAGAGCATAAATGACAATGATACATCAGATAAGGGGTTAATTTTCAATATATATATAGCATGCTCATACAGCTCAACAAAAGGAAGACAAAGAACCCAATTAAAAAATGGGCAGAGGAACTAAATAGACAACTCTCCAAACAGGACATACAAATGGCTAAGAGACATATGAAGAAATGCTCAACATCACTAATCATCAGTGAGATGCAAATTAAAACAACAATGAGGTATCACCTCACACCTGTCAGAATGACCACCATCAACAAATCATCAAACAACAAGTGTTGGCAAGGGTATGGAGAAAATGGGACTCTAGTACACTGCTGGTGAGAATGCAGACTGGTGCAGCCACTATGGAAAACAATATGGTGTTACTTCAGAAAATTAAAAATTGAACTTCCATTTGACCCAGTGATCGCACTTCTAGTAATATACCCTAAGAAGCCTGAAAAACCAATCAGAAAGAATATATATTTCCCCATGTTTGTAGCAGCACTATTTACAATAGCTAAGATCTGGAAACAGCCCAAGTGTCCATCAGTAGACGAATGGATAAAAAAGCTGTGGTACATATACACGATGGAGTACTGTGCAGCTCTAAGAAAGAAAGACCTCTTATCCTTTGAGACTACATGATGGAAAGTTTGATACATTTTCTTAAAATATACTGGCACTTGGAGAGAAAAAGATGGCGGCGGGCAGGACCGGAGGTAGGGTGAGTGTGTGAGAGATTCAGCGAGTGTGTGAGAGAGTGTGAGTGGACTTGTGAAGGTGGAGGACCAAACCCAAGCAGCACGGAGCAGAAGGTTCCTGTGCTGTGGATGAAGCAGGCGGCTACCGCGGTAAGCGGACCTTCAGGGCGCTTCTCCCTGCACTGTGGGGAGGTCCTACCATTTTGGAAGATCCCTGGTATTCCCTAGGAGGAGACAGGGGGAGTGGCTAGGGCCCAACAACCTGAGCCCACCAGCGTACCCTACACCATCGGACCAGTGGACACTCTGTGTCAATACAGACTGGTGCACAGTAGTGGAGCTGCCAACGTGCCAGTCATGGAAGCCATGGACAGCACGGAGCCCAGCACTGTCCCCCAGAGTACCAGCCCAATCAGAGTCAAGATATACCCTCAGCAACAGAGGCTGGGGAGCAGACATCCATCCCCAGGCAACAGAAGCACAGACCCCCAGATGAGACCCATCCCGAAAATCTACAGCAAAAGTTGAGCAGGAGTTGAGCCCCACAGGGCAGCAGAACTCCCCAGCTGCCAGCAGCTGGACCTGGGGCTCAACAGACGCCTGTGCAGTCCAGTACCTCACAAATGCAGTGGGTAGTGCGAGCCCTAGAAAGACTGGTGTGACCCAATTGCAGGGTGCAGGTGCTCCAGAGAGGTCTGTGCCACCCAGCAGGAACTGTGCGATTCAGTTACCCGCAGGTCCTGTGGGGTGCTGAAGCACCAGAGAGGCCCCTGCCACCCAGCAGGGACTGTGCCATTCAATTACACGCAGGACCTGTGGGGTGCTAAAGCACCAGAGAGGACTGGGTGACCCAGCAGGGACTGTGTGATCTAGTTACCCATGGGGCCTGTGGGGTGCTGAAGCACCAGAGAGGCCTGTCCCACCCAGGAGGGTCTGTGCCATACAGTTTCCCACAAGATCTGTGGGGTGCAGAAGCACCACAGAGACCTATGCCACTCAAAGGGCTGCACGATCTAGTTACCCATGGGGCCTGTGGAGAGCTGAAGCACCAGAGAGGACTGAGCGACCCAGCAGGGACTGCGTGATCTACTTACCCATGGGGCCTGTAGGGTACTGAAGCACCAGAGAGGCCAGCCTGACCCAGCAGAGTCTGTGCCATCCAGTTACCCGCGGGACCTGAGGGGTGCTGATGCACTAGAGAGGCCTGTGTGATCCAGCAGCCCATAACATAGGCATAGAGCTGGGTCCCCAGAGCGACTATGTGATCCAGTTATCCATGGGATCCCCAGGGTGCGGGGGCACCAGTGAGGCCTGTGCAACTCAGCTATGCACAAGATAGGCTTAGAGGTTGTGAAAAAGGAGGTGGAGTGAATAGAAGCCACATGGAAGATCTCCCAGGACCAGACGGGAATTACAACGAAAATAAAGACAAATCCTCGGGAAAAAGGAACAGAAAAGCAGCAGGACAGGACCATATAACCAGGGAAACTGGTAGGATCTGTGGAGGCATGAGAGGGTGGCAGTCTGGGAGTCCAAGACCAACAGCAGTCTTAGCAGGGAGCAGCACTAAGGAATAGACCAAGTCCACTCCACAGCTCAGAGAGCCAGGACAGAACACTAAAATAGCTGGAGCCACTCACCAGGGGAATATGGCAGAGAGAGGGCAGACTGGGATGGAACTCTGTGGGATCACACGGGATTTGGAGGACACTCAGAGTCTCTGCTGAGTTATGGCCACAAAAGATGGTGGCCAGTGTGCTTCTTCCCCAAGCTGTGGGGAAAAGCAGCACTCCTCCCCACCCCCCAGAGATTCAGTCTTTCCAAGGTGAGGCAAAGAAATAAAAATTGAGGCTCATTAACAAGCAGCATCTATCCCACCCTCTGGGAAAATTTGGCAGGCTCCAAAACCCACTGAGATAGCCAAAATGGCGAAACAGGAACAAATCCCAAATGAAAGAACAAGAGAACTCTATCGAAGATGTAATCAATGAAATGCAGCTAAGCAAATTATCAGAGGTAGAGTTCAGAGCCATGATCTTGAGGAAGCTCAACAGCATGAGTAAGCACATCTGTACCATGAGTAAAGATATAGAAACACTGAAAACCAACCAAGTGGAAATGAAGAATGACATAGCAGAAATAAAGAACACATTGGAAGGACTAAACAGCAGAGTAGAGGAAGCTGAGGATGGGATTAGTGAATTAAATGACAGGGTAGAAAAAATAAACCAATCAGAAAACCAAAAGGAAAAAATGATTAAAAAACAGGAAGATAGCTTAAGAGAACTGTGGGACAAATGGAAATGTAATAACATTTGCATCATAGGAGTCCCCAAAGAGGACGAAAATGAGCAAGGGTAAGACAACATATTTGAAGAAATAATGACAAAAAACTTTCCTAACGTGGTGAAGGAAGAAGGCATTCAAGTTCAAGAAGCACAGATAGCCCCAAGTAAGAAGAACCCTAACAGGCCCACTCCAAGACACAAAGTAATTAAAATGCCAAGAATTAAAGACAAAGAGAGAATCCTAAAGGCAGTAAGAGATAAGCAACAGGTTACCTACAAAGGAAACCCCACAAGGCTCTCAGCTGCCTACTCAACAGAAACACTACAGGCCAGAAGGAAGTGACATGAAGTAATCAAGGTCATGAAAAAGAAGGATGTGAATCCCAGACTACTCTATCCAGCAAGGCTATCATTCAAAACAGAAGGTAAAATAAAGAGCTCTCCAGACAAAAAAAGGCTAAGGGAATATATTAACACCAAACCAGCAGTGCAAGATATGCTGAAAGGACTGCTGTAATTAGTAGAAGAAACAGGAAAAAAAAATAGAACAACACTAAACAAATTGGCAATAAATAAGTACATATCAATTATCACCTTAAATGTGAATGGTTTGATGCTCCGATAAAAAGACATAGAGTAGGTGACTGGATAAGAAAGCAAGACTCACATATATGTTGTTTACAAGAGACCCACCTCACAACAAAAGACTCACATAGATTAAAAGTGAATGGATGGAAATAAATCTTTCAAGGAAACGGCAAGCAAAAAAAAAAAAAAAAAAAAAAAAAAAGGTGGGGTAGCAATACTCATATCTGATAAAGTAGATTTCAAAATGAAGACCATAACTAGAGAAAAAGAAGGTTACTACATAATATTGAAAGGATCTATCCAACAGGAACATATAACCTTGGTAAACATATATGCACCCAATATAGGAGCACCAACATATATTAAACATATGTTGGAGGACGTCAGAAGAGAAATTGACAGCAATACAATCATAGCAGGGGACTTCAACACCCCTCTGACATCACTGGATAGATCTAGACAAAAAATTAACAAGGAAACACAGACTCTAAATGAAGCATTACATCAAATGGATTTAATAAATATCTACAGAGAATTACATCCCAAAACTGCAGAACTCACATTCTTCTCAAGTGCACATAGGACATTCTCAAAGAGACCACATGTTAGCACACAGACTGTCTACAAGTTCAAGAAGATTGAAATCATATCAAGTATCTTCTCAGATCACAAAGGCATGCAACTAGAAATCAACTGCAACAAGAACATGCAAAGACATTTGAAAACATGGAGGCTCAATAGCACGTTATTGAACAATGAATGGGTTACCATGGAGATCAAAGAAGAAATTAAAAACTTCCTGGAAACCAATGAAAATGAACACACAACAACACAAAGTCTATGGGATGCAGCGAAAGCAGTTCTGAGAGGGAAGTTTATAGCACTACAGGCCTACCTCAAGAAGAAAGAAAAATGTCTGACAGAATATCTAACCTCACAACTTAAAGAACTAGAAAGCAAACAAAAAGAAAACCCCAGAGTGAGTAGAAGGAAGGAAATAGTAAAGATCAGAGCAGAAATAAATGACATGGATACCAAAAAAAAAAAAAAAACAAAAAAAAACAATTCAAAGGATCAATGAAACAAAGAGCTGGTTCTTTGAAAAGATAAACAAGATTGATTGACCCTTAGCTAGACTCACCAAGAAACAAAGAGAGAGAACCCAAATACACAAAATCAGAAATGAAAGAAGAGAAATAATAAATGACACCACAGACATACAACAGATTGTTAACAAATATTATGATCAATTATACAGTAACAAATTTAAAAATCTAAGTGAAATTGATCAATTTCTAGAAACACATAGTCTCCCAAAACTGAACTTGAAAGAGATAGAAAACTTGAACAGAACAATAACAGCAGTAGAAATTGAAGAACCCTAACAGGCCCAGACTCTCCCAGCAAACAAAAGCCCAGGCCAGGATGGCTTTACGGCAGACTTTTATCGAACATTCAAAGAAGAACTAATACCTATTCTCCTCAAACTATTTCAAAAAGTTCAAGAAGAAGGAAAAGACTTCCATACTTGTTTTATGAGGCCTGCATATTTCTAATTCCAAAACCAGAAAAAGACACTCCAGGGAAAGAAAACTACAGACCAATATCCATGATGAACATAGATGCCAAAATTCTGAACTAAATACCAGCAAATCGAACCCAGCAATACATCAAAAAAATTATTCACCATGACCAAGTGGGATTCATCTCAGGGATGCAAGGTTGGTCCAATAATTGCAAATCAATAAATGTGATACACCACATAAACAAAATGAAAGATAAAAATCACCTGATCTTATCAATAGATGCTGAAAAAGCATTCAACAATATCCAGCACCCATTTCTGATAAAAACACTCAGTAATTTGGAAATAGAGGGACCATATCTCAACATAATAAAAGCCATATACAAAAGACCAACCACCAACATCATACTCAATGGGCAAAAATTAAAAGCATTTCTTTTAAGAACTGGAACAATGTAAGGATGCCCACTTTCGCCACTCTTATTTAACATAGTATTGGAAGTCTTAGCCAAAGCATTCAGACAAGAGGAAAAAATAAAAGGAATCCAAATGGGAAAGGAGGAAGTGAAACTGTCATTATTCTCAGATGACATGATATTATATGTAGAAAACCCCAAAGACTCCATCAAAGATTTACTAGACTAAAATACAAAATTAACGTCAAGCAATCAATGGCATTCTTATACACCAATGATGAACTCACAGACAGAGAAACTAAAAAAAAATTCCCATTTACCATCACAGCTAAAAGATTCAGATACTTGGAATAAACTTAACCAAAGAAATAAAGGACCTATTTGCAGAAAACGACAGGTTATTGAAAAAAGAAATAGAGGAAGATATAAAAACGTGAAAGCACATACCTTGTTCAGGGATTGGAAGAATCAACATCATTAAAATGTCTATACTACCTAAAGCAATCTATAGATTCAATGCAATTTCCATCAAAATATTAACGACATACTTCACAGAACTAGAATAAATACTTCAAAAGTTTATATGGAACCAAAAAAGACCTCAAATAGCCAGAGCAATCTTGAAACAAAAAAAGAACAAAGTGGAAGGGATCACATTACCAGATTTCAGGTTATGCTACAAAGCCACTATAATCAAAACAGCCTGGTACTGGCAAAAGAACAGGCATGTAGACCAGTGGAACACAACAGAGAACCCAAACATTGACCCAAGGAAATATTCTCAATTAATATTTGACAAAGGTGGCAAGAGCATACAGTGGAATAAAGAAAGCCTCTTTAATAAATGGTGTTGGGAAAATTGGACAGCTACATTAAAAAAAAAAATGAAACTAGACCATCAACTTATACCATACATAGGAATAAACTCAAAATAGATAAAAGACTTAAATGTGACTCATGAATCCATAAAAATCCTAGAAGAAAATGAAGGCAACAAAATTTCAGACAGCATTCGCAGCAGAATTTTCTGTGACACATCACCTAAGGCAACAGAAACAAAGGAGAAAATGAACACATGGAACCACATCAAACTAAAAAACTTCTGCACATCAAAAAACACAATCATCAAAATGGAAAAGCAACCCACTGTATGGGAGAACATAATTGCCCATGATATATCAGATAAGGGGTTAATTTCTAATATATATAGAGTGCTCATACAGCTCAGCAAAAGAAGACAGCCCAATTAAAAAATGGGCAGAGGAACTCAATAGACACCTCTCCAAACAAGACATACAAATGGCTAAGAGACATATGAACATCATTAATCATCAGAGAGATGCAAACTAAAACAATAACGAGGTATCACCTTACACCTGTCAGAATGGCTTCCATCAAAAAAATCATCAAACAACAAGTGTTGGCGAGGGTGTGGAGAAAAGTGGACTGCAGTACACTGCTGGTGGTGCAGCTACTATGGAAAACAATATGGTGTTACCTCCAAAAATTAAAATTTGAACTTGCATTTGACCCAGTGATCCCATTTCTAGGAATATACCCTAATAAGTCTGAAACAGCCATCTGAAAGAATATGTACCCCCATGTTCGTAGCAGCACTATTTACAATAGCTAAGATCTGAAAACAGCCGAAATGTCCATCAGTGGATGAATGGATAAAAACGCCATGGTACATATACACAATGGAGTACTATGCAGCTGTTAGAAAGAAAAATCTCTTATCCTTTGAGATGACATGGAGGGACCTGGAAACTATTATGCTAAGCAAAACAAACCAAGAAGAGAAAGTCAAATATCACATGATCTCACTTATTTGTGGAATATAATGAACATAACAGTCTGAAGAACTGGTTAGTCCCAGAGACCTGGAAGTGAAGTATAGACTGAGAATCCCAGGAGAGGGGGTGGTTGGGGAGAGATAAACCACAGAACTTATATGCATGTATGGATGAACAATGGACGTGGACAAGAAAAATGGGGACAGGGCAGGTAGGGAGGGGGAGGAGGGAATCAGTCGGGGAAAAAGGAGAAACATCTGTAACAAAAATAAGTAAATTAATTTAAAAAATATATACTGGCACTTACATAGGTGCATTGTGAGAAAGTACAGAAAAACTGGAGATATTGATATTTTCAGAAATTGTTCAAAAAATAAGCATATTCTTAGCAACACCAAAGAGTCTTCTGATTTACTATAGAAATTGAAATATTTATTGGAGTATAAATACTTTATTCTTTTTTCTAAATTGAGTCATGAAATTAAAACCAATAGATTGATAATTATTCTTTATTTTTAAAAAACATTATAGTAGTTTCAGATACCATACATTAAGTACACATATCATAGGGTCTTTATCTAGGACACAGAGATCAATATATTTCAGGGGCTTCATCAAATCTCTGAATTACTAATATGCAAAATTTGGCACATGAATTTTTTTATTACATTTTAAGGTCCATCAGATTATCAAAAGGGTTTCCTAAAAATACATATTCACAGTTATTCTGTATTTAAGGTAATGACTACCCATATTTTATTTCAGTTCTGTAGGGAGGAAAATATGCTTTTTTGCACAGTATAGATTAAACAACTGGTTGCTTGAATTTTCTTTTTGTAATATTATTTTGGATTTATATAGATAAAGCGCAAGAACTTTAATTATGTCTGAATTAATTTACAATACATGCAATTCACCCACACTTGTACTATTTGTCACTCCATGGAAACAGCACACTTTGAGCTGCTACTAAATTTTCCACATGCAGAACATTTTCACTTTTATATTTATAATATATTCTTCCAGATTGTATTGTTTTATTCAAACCCTTTCTGGAAATGCAGTAAAGTTTAATAATCTTTCTTAAAAATGCATTTTGAATGCATTTGTGTTGTATACGTTGATTTTCTTGTCTCCACTGATTCCTAATTTCTTCATCTCATGCCTTCTGTCATTGCTGTTACTCATTTCATCTATGCATAAGAATACATAATCTGATCAGTTGTTGCTGTTATTATTTTGAATAAATTGTTATCTTTTAGATCAATGAAGACAAGAAACTTAAATTTTTTATTTTAATCTCAACTTATTCCTTCTCCCATATTCTTCCTTTCTTTATGTAGACCCAAGTTTCTATCTAAAGAATTTTTTTTTTAACATTTGTTGCAAGGCAGGTCTATTGGCAACAAATTCCTCCAATTTTTGCTTGTCTGAGAAAGTCTTTTTCTTCTTTCCCTGTTGGAAGCACCAGTGGATTTTTCTCTGATATGCTTGTGAGAACCTGATAGATCTTTGAGAGGTAAAACTCACAGAAGTGTGGGGCCCTCCTTTGACTGGGACCCTTGTAATTTTTAATCTCTCAGACTTATACACATTGAGTCTGTGGTGATTTGTGAATTACAGTTCAGAATTTCCTTCCCTGGGACTGGTTCTTGAGGGGATTTCTGCTAATGGGTTTCTGCTCTGGTATGTTGTGATTCTCTATATTCTCCTGTGTGTCTCTCAAATTTTGGAAGCAGCAGTTTGCTCTGTGACTTCATGTTTGTTATGGGTCTAAGAAGAGTTGTTGATTTTTCAGTTTGTTTAGAATTTTATTTGTCAGAATGGCAACTTTCAAGCACCTTATATTTTGGACCAGAAAGCAGAAGTTATCACCGTATATTTTAACAGTATATATCCTGTATTTTAACTTATAATTTTGTATGCACTTATATTTGGTTTACAGCTTAGGGATATTTTTCGACACAAATAATAACAGAAAGAGAATTTATTGGAATATTTCTTCCCCCAAATTAGAAGACCTTTTCTGAAAAATCCAAATACTTTGTCTTTTATTTTGTGAGAGTTTGTACATTTTGAGTTCAGTCAAACTCCTTTAGCTAACATAGTTTAGTGGTTACAAATAAATATGTGTTGCTTGCCACTGTCAAGTTTTTTCCTGGCTTTGTCCAAATCATGTCATATATTGGATACTAGTTTTCTGGGGCTACAGAGAATTTCAGGGATTATCTTTAAAGAATACTTGTCTGGTTTTGGTTTTTATACTTGAAATGTCAAAAAGAACAAATCACCTTATAGTACTCCTTCAATGTTTTCCTGATATTTTCTGAAAGAAGCATTTCATTTGAGTACCCTTTGGAAAGCAAACTCATATCAATTAAAAAAGAAAAATAACACTTCTGTTATAATTTCAGTATTTACTTGGCAATCCTGAAAGTAAGAAATGATTATAAAAGTTCCATTATAATTTGGCTATGATAATGACTGCAGTGTATTATAGCCCAGAAGATGGGAGACATTTGCAATTGAGAGCTAGCAGTGATCATGGAAAAATATACCTAAATTTGTGGTTATTATTTACTGTGCCACCAGATGAGTCTATGTACTACTGGCAAACCAGTGGAGAATGAAAAACAATAGCAATAAGTAATTTAAAACCCCACCACTTAAAAAAATAATAGCATCAAATAATATCTAGGAAATACCTAGGATACCTAAGTGTCTAGGATATCCTAGGATACAAATATCTAGGAAAACATTTACTAAGAGATTTTCAAGTCCTCTAGACTTAAAACTATAAAATTTTGCTAAGCGAAATTAAGGAAGACTTATATAATGGTAAACTATACCATGCTCAGGGATTTAAAACTATTACTGATATGCCATTCTCTGCACACTGAGCTGTAGGTTCAGTGCATTCAATCAAAATCCAGTTACTTTTCTGTAGAAGTGGATGATTCTAAAATTTATATGAAAATGCAAAATGCCCAGAATAGCCACAATAATCTTGAGGAAAAAAACAAAGTTGGAGAACATGCCAGATTAATTTCCTGTTATAACATAGAAATAATATACTGTGATATTGGCATTATAATAGATAAATAGAACCATGCAACAAAACTGAGACTTCAGAAATATTTGATTTTTGACAAAAGCACCAAAGAAATTCAATAAGGAGAAAAGAACTTTAAATATAGTGGTGTTGCAGTAACTGCACATTTATATGGAAGAAAAAAGAACCTTGACACCTATCACATATAAACAAAAATTAGTTCAAGGTGGGTCATAAACATAAATGTGAAAGCTAAAATTATAAAACTTCTAGAGCAAACCATAAAATATATTTATGATCTTAGGGGAGGCAAACATTTCTGAAACTGAGCATAGTGTACACTAACAATAACCAAAAATTTAAATTGGATGACATCAAAATTAAAACTTTTTATCAAAAAGCAGAAAGTGAAAAGGCCATCCATAGACTGTGAATAAATACATTGACAAAGGACTTGCATTTAGAATATATAGAGAATTCCTATGTCTTGGTAAAAAGACAAATTAAAGTACTGGCAAATGTCTTGCTCAGACCTTTTGTAAATTGACAAAAAGTTTAGGAAAGAATAATACTGTGGCCATCAGGGAAATGTAAATTAAAACAACAGCCCAGCTGGTGTGGCTCAGTGGTTGAGTGTTGACCCATGCACCAAGAGGTCGCCAGTTCAATTCCCGGTCAGAGTCCATGCCCAGGTTGTGGGTCCGGTCCCCAGTGGGGGGAATGCAGGAGGCGGCAATTGATGTTTTCTCTCATCGATGTTTCTATCTCTCTCTTTCTCTTCCTTCTTCTCTGTCTAAAATCAATAAAGAAAAAATGTTTAAAAATAAAATTAAACCATAATTATATACCACTACAGAAGGAATCATATTAAAAAGAGCAACAATACTGAATGTCAGCAAGATTGAGGAGCAAACAACTCTCATACATTGCTAGTGGAAATGTAATTAGTACAACCACTTTACAAAACTATTTGGCAATTGCTAATAATGTTAAACATACTTTACCATAAGACCTAACAAGTTTATTACTAGGAATATACCTAAGGGAAAAAAGGGCAATGTTCATAAAAACATTTGCACAGGAATGTTTCGGGTAGCTTTATTTGTAACTGCCCAAGTCTGGAAACCACCCATTTTTAATAGGTTACAACATTATAATGTTTTCTTGTTATATTTTGTCTAATATTGTTATGTGATGGAACTTCAGCGGTTTCTTCAGCTTAAACTTAAAGAACCGTCTTGTTCAGAAGTCTAATATTCTTCAAATGGTGTTTTATATAGTGTTTATGTAGTACATTGAGCTGTGAAAACTGCAGTTACCTGTTCAGTGGTGTTGTTGATGACTTAACTGGATAAAATTTTGTGTAAAAAATGATTAGATAACCTGTCCCGTGTGCCTGAGTTTGTTGAGTGTCATCCCATGCACCAAGAGGTCCCTGGTTCAATTCCTGGTCTGGGCACTTGCCCTGTTTGTGGCTTAGTAGGGGGAGAGCAGGAGGCAGCTGATCAATGTTTCTCTATCATTGATTTTTCTCTCTCTCCCTCTCCCTTCCTCTCTCTCTAAAAAAATCAATAATAATAATAATAATTAAAAGATTAGATAGCATAATATCTAAATGGTGCCATATCATGGCCAGCAAGAAATATAATGCTGAACCAGGGGAGGTTAAGGTCTCTTATAGAGGAATTTAGGATCTTGAACCTCTTAAAGAGTGAGCAGGGAAGTGTACACTTGGGTTGAAGGAGTGAAGAGGAATTAACCAAAGAACCAGAACTAGCATTCTGAAGAGTATCAGGAGAACAAGAAAGGCTGTATTACTGTGTCCTCTTGGTATTATCATTAGGTAGTAAGATTGAGACGTATAATAAAGAAATTACTGGATTTAACTGGGATAGGTTGCTGGTTATGCAGTCAAAAATGCATTTAAGACTAGTGTGACATTGAGCGGAGAGTTAGGTTTTAATGGAGTAGATGCACTGGGCATAGGTAATAAATTCATAGATTTTTGGCCCTGAAAACAGAGAAAAACCCACTTCACAATGGTAGATTTAATGGCAATAAAGATCAGGTGATGGTTTATTATTATTTAATTGGGATGATTAAACTTAGGAGAGGCAGCATGGAGCAGGTAAAGTTGAATTAGGTGATAATATTAAACAATATAATAGAAACAATATTGGCATATAGTTTAAGATGCATCATTTTAGCAGTGAAGTTATGAGAGGATAAGAGATTTTTATTTATGTAAGATGTGCTCCTAGTTTGAAAGTTTCTGCAAGCTTGTATTTTTTGGTAACTGCTTCTCTGTTAATGAATTTAAAAATTCTCATTAAGGAACCCTCTGAAGACAATAAATTGCATAATGCCAAAAATTAGTATGCTTTGTCCCAGTGAAGAAGTTGTAGTTGTCATACAGGTTTCTGTTTCTTTCGACACTTTCCAGCAAATATGTAAAACCATTTGTCCTTGACTGATACTATGAAATGATGCATTTTATTGGACATTTGTAGGAGGTGAAGCAGCCAAGTCATACTGTAGTTCTGCAGACATGTCAAGAGATTTTGAAATTTAAAAGGAAACAATTTAGTGCTTGAACAAAATAAAACCATGTTTTATCTTTGCTTTAAAATTTCTTCAATTTCAAAGGTCTTGTGGTAAACATGTTAGAAATGAATTTGTCATGCTGTAGAAGTAGAAATGGATTCTGAAACGTTTAAGACTTGAGAGGTTGGAGCTTGTATTGTGGGTTGGATTTAGGCAGATCTAAGATTAGGAAGCCAAGATTCCATACCTCTTCAGAAGTTTATGAGAATTTGTTAAATGACCAAGTCATTTATTTTCTGTCATTTGACCTTTAGATTGATTTTTCCTCTTTAAGCTTCTTTCTGGGTCTTTTTAAAAAAATATTTTTTATTGATTTTTAGAGAGAGAAAGAGAGAGGGAGAAAGAGAGAAACATCAGTGTAAGAGCAGAACATCAATTGGCTGCCTCTTGTACACCCCCAACCCAGGCATGTGCCCTGACAGGGAATCAAGCTGGCAACCATTTGGTCCACAGGACTATGCCCAATGAAGTGCGCAAGCAACTGAGCCTTTTTAAATACATGGGAGCTCACGCCAGAGGGGAAAAAGAAAAGATACAAAAAATATAATGTCTAATCTTCCACGAAATCTATAAAATCATTATCTTCTGAGATGGGGAGTTCTATCCTGGGAACATTGTTAAATGACCTTAAACTATCAACAGGAACAAGGGATAAAAAATGCAAACCCAGAGGTATGGCAATGCAAAGACATTTATGGGATCCACTTATCACTTAATTTATGTGTGTTATCTGAAGGAGAGATACAGTGCATTGCAAATAAGTTCTTTTTATCTGATGGACAGTTTTGGAGGTTTTTTGTGTTTTTTTTTTTTTTTTTTTTTAAAACAAAGGTATAGGATTAAAATATAGTCTGATAAATTGTACCTTTGAAGACAGCTTTTCTTGTTGTTTTGAGTAGACATTTTGTACTACTATGCCTCACCCCAATCTTTCTGTCCTCAGTAAGTCTTAAAAGAATTGGTTGTTCTAATGTAGGGAGTTGATCAAAGGGAGATGATATATCAAGATGCCAAACTGGAAAGGAAAGCAATTGCTTTTCCAATGATAAAAGAGAGTATAGCACTGAGAAAATGAACCTAACTATTCTTACGGAACAAGCAACAATTGCTGTAACTATGCTTCCAAGCACCCAGAAATAAATGAGATATTTACCAAGTTGTTGTACTTATTGTGATACAAATACCTGTTGGCTATAAAAGTACAGCCCTTAAAGGAAAGCAAAAGGCAAAGAAAGTGAAAACAATTGTTCTCCTTTCCCCACTTTTCGTAATCAGCGTGTGACTATGAATTTCTCATTCAGAGCCTGTGAAATAAAAATAGGTTCAGAATCAGTTTCAGTTTTCAGACAATTTACCCTAAGAACATTCATTATTTTTTTCCCATCAAAGAGAGCCCTTTTCAGGCAACTTTTTAAGTTATTTATCCAGAATCATTGTGGTAATAACCTTCAGAGGCTGATAAAGAACTATGGAAGACTCTGGCTGTACCAGCCAAAGAAGATGGCATTATAAATGGCAGTAGTTGACAATCTGCAAAGGGAATATAAGGCTGGAATTACTTTTAACTTGAGAGACCTAATTCTATGGTTTTCAATGGATGTTAATATTTTAGAGAGGAGAAACGGCCTACTTTAGTTTTGATGCTTGCCACTTAACTGAAACATCCTCATCAATGTTACAGGTTACCTTTTTTTCTTGCAGTAGTACCCAGCATTGTAAGCAATTATTAATTTGAACCAGGAGGGATGCTTAGGTATGTGTGACATAACAGAAGGGTGATAGGAATGAGGGAATTAACAGTGCAAGTGAGAGTAATCAAAATGACTGGCATGAAGTCCAAGTTGGGTATGAGAAGAAGTGAAGCAGGTGGGAATTTGATTCTCTAGAAAGCATGCAAGAGACTGGATGCTTAAGAAGAGTTTAGTGACCTAGAGACACTGGGAAAAGTTTTGTGAATGAGTAAGAGCTTTCAGATGTTGAGTTTAAGACATCTTTGTCTCTGGATGATACTGCTTAGATGGAGGCCATGCAAATGGAGAGAGAAAGGTCAGTGAAAGAACCATGACAACAGGGTGCCCAATGGGTCCTCCAGTTGAACAGTAGGTACAGCAGACTCCCAGTAATTAATAAGTCAATTACTGAACATTTGTACAGGGCATGGAGGGTGAAAGAAATTGGAAAAAGTGCTACTTAACAGTTGTTCTCTAGGACTGTGGGTAAGGCTAAAAGACCATTGTGCTAAGTGAAATGAACCAGTCAGAGAAAGATAAATATATGATCTCACATATGTGGAATCTAATGACAAACAAAATAGGTCCAGAGGCATAGATGTATGGAACAGACTGACAGATCTCAGAGGGTATAGGGTTAGGAGAGATGGGAAGAGATTAACAAAAGAATTTATATGCATACATGCATAACCCATGGACACAGACAATAATGTACTGAAGGCCCGAAATAGGGGATATCTGTAATAATGTCAACAATAAAAATAAACTTAAAAAAATAAAAATTAATTATAATTTACTTGATAATTATTATAGAGAGAGATAGTTCCTGCCACTAAATAGATACCTATATTTTTGTTGGAAGAATATGTACACGCACAAAGTCCTAAGTGAGCATGAAAGAACTAACCCAGAAAGGGCACAGGAGAATGAATGTGGAGTGTTGTGGAAAAACTCCCAGAGGAGATAAGATTTGAGCTAAAATTTGAATGATAGTTAGCCACCAACAAGGTAGATTTTAGGGCCTGGGGTAAGATATTTCAAATGGAAGAGAACGATGTCTGTCTCTGCAAAGGCCCAGAGGCAAGATGAAACAGGAGGGCAGGATGTATATGGGAGAGGACTAAAGGAGCTCCTTTAGGAAGGATGTAATAGATCAGATTGAGAGTTAAAATTTCTAATGACTATTTTATTGCCATTGTAGAGATTATAATGGAGAGGGTAATGCTATAGACCTTTTGGAGCAGTTCATGTTTAAAGTGTCTGTTCTACTAAGCAACTGAATAGTCACAGTCTTATTTTTGTTTTATATCAGATAAAGTGCATACAAATATATGTGTACATGTATATACAGATATTTGTATATATTTATGCTTGTATTTATAAATAGTGATACATATAAATATAGATAACATAAGCACACACAGTAGTTAGTATATAGTCCATAGTATAGAGATAGGATGAAGTTTGTAAGTAACTGAAGACCCAAAATAACGTTTCAAAACTTTTTATTTGCTTTTTAAAATTATTTTTCTTGCATGTGAAAAAATTGTGCAGGCTGCCTAGAGTTGATATTTGTGTGTCAGGAACCCAGATACCTTTTATCTTCTTGCTCCATCTCTCTCATGATCTAGGCACTTCTTCATGGCCCAGGATGTCTGCTTGCATTCCAGCAGCATATCCACCTTCCAACTAACAGGAAGGGAAAAGGATGGAAAAATTAGATGCTCTGTTCTAAGAACCCTTTTACTCTAGGGACACATTTAACACTATATTTCAACTTACATACCACTGACCAGAATTTAGCTTAAGAGCTTCACTTGGCTGCAAGAGAGGCTATAAAATATTGTCTATTCTAGACAGTAATATACCCAGTTAGCAATGATGGCTCTCTTCTCTGGAAGAAGGAATACAGCGTGAGAACTAATAGTGCTTGCCATAAACATGTAGTTAGCCTCACTCCTCAGTAATTCTATGTAGAGAATATGTGGGTATCTGTGTGTATGAAGTTGGCATGTTCTTAGTTCTTTCATTTGAAACATACAATCAGCACACATTTGTGGCAAAAATAACATTTTATAAGTATGAGCATTTTTCAAAATTGTTATATTTATGTAGTTGGCTTAGTGTATACTACATGTGAAGATTATAGTAAGTTGCAAATCTATAGAGATTTACAGTTTTTACAAAAGTAATTCACACCTCCTACCTTCACCTTGTATAATCTACATAGCATTTATAAGGTAAGTAGGATGAAGGTACTATCCCCATTTTATTATTGGAAAAATTGAATTATGTGGTTTAATGTTGAAACTGGGATTAGTATTTATTGACCTATACTATAGGGCTATTCATAGAAGGGAATAATGGCAGGGATTTTTGAGAACAGAGGATAATTAGAAAATAATTGATATTTTAGTGTGAATGAATGTATGCTAGTGGACATGACATTCTCTTTATTTGAAAATTTAGCATTTGAGAATTTATTTTTTTCCTTTCACTTACCTGAGCAATGATATTTTGGCCATAATCAGAGCCTCCCATTTTCCCATGGGTGTGATTGTTTTCTCCTCCCAACAGGACACATCAGTTTTTTGGTGTTGCTCAGTTACCATAAGTAAGGTAAATTGACCTATCGCTTCCTTCCAACTGTACCACATAAAACTTATCTACTTACTAATTGCTTTTTGACATATTCACTGTACAAAATAATAAGAGGATTCAGCTATCTTTGTTTTACTGTAATATTACTTTGTAAAAAATAGTACCTGGTGAATATTACCGTAAACACAAAATGAAGCAAGCAGTTTTAGCAACTGACTCACATCAGGGTGCATTGAGCTAATGCCATCTATTGCTCTGGAGGATGGAGTCTATAATTTCTTCTCCAGTGGTCCTTCTAGTGAATACTAAGTATTTTTTAGCCTATTATCCATGGAAGTAAACATTCTGAAGATACCTTTGTCTTAGAATTAGCAAAGGAGAAAAAAAGCTGTTGAGTCACTGACTGGCCAGGAGTTAGGCCACCTCTTTTGAAAAGACTGAATTTTTAGTTAAAAACTCAAGTGACATTGTTTAAATTTTAAATGCTTGTTTAGTAAGAACTAACTTGATTACTAATCAATGGCTAAACCAAGGTAATTTGGCATGAAGCTTCTTTATTTGTTTTTAATAAGGTTATATATAGTAGAAACTAGAAATACAGTTTTTTACTAACAATAATAATCTCCATGGATATTTTTCAGTCCTCATCGCCCTTTTCTGTTCAGTAACATACTCTCTATATCTTTGTGTACATTCTCCTGTTGGTTTCTGTAACTTGACTTTCTTTTTTCTCTTTCCAAAGACATGTCCACTTCTTCTTGATTTACTTTGCAGGCTCATCCTTACCTACCCAGCCACTGGATGAGGTTGTTCCTAGCCTTTTCTTCCCTCCCCTCCTAACTTCCTTTGCTTCTTTCTTCTCTTTCTCACCTCAGAGCAGTTGTACATGCTGTTTTCTCTGGCTGAAATAATCTCTCAAATCTTCACCTGGTTAGCTCCTATTAGTCTTTTAGACCTAAACTTAATCATCAATTGTTCAGGGAAGACTTCCTTGAACTTTGATTAGTAAAGTTGCCTGTGTAGTTGTCATAGCATCATTCAGCTGTTCTAAACACATTATAAAGTGACATGTTAATGGAGATAGAACCCATATTATTTTACTCACAACTCAATGCCCAGTATCTAGTGCAATCTTTGTCATCTACTAGGTGCACAATAAATATTTGTGAATGAACAAATAAATGAGTGTATTTTTATGGATATATAATGCATTATGAAAATACCCTTTGTATAAGTTGTACACATGGAGATAAATATATCCAGATGTCTCCTTTCTTGTTGGCTGAGTTGAAACATAGTGAAAAATGAAAAGTGAATGTCACATTATCAGGTTCCCAAGTTGAGAACATAGGCTTTGTTCTAAGTGTTGTGGGTCTTAAAAGATGTATTACAGGCACAGAACAGAATTGATTTAAATAGTTAATGTCACTTTAATCTCCTTTAATAATTTACTTTCTCTGAATACCTTTAAAATATAATATAAAAGGCAAATAACATTTTTCTTGTGTTAATGTTAACAGGCTTGTGTACATGGAGAAGATGACAGAGATATTGAAGAGTCTGTCAGTTAATTAAATGATGACCTGCAACGATTGAGTTTTCATGTGTTTCTCTGATGAGAATTTGAATGATTGAATGTAGAATTGTGGGACTTCTAGCATGGGTCAGTTTTATAGTTTGTGGGTTAGAATGAATAAATTATTAACATCACATAACATGTAAATTGATTACATACTTATATGTTTTTTAGCAAGCTTATGATATCCTTTTCCTCTAGAGACAAATTTTATTTTTGGGGGGATAAATTTCAATGGCAAAAAAGTGGATATTTTTGACTTGTAATTTTCTGTGAAATGACAGTGGGAAATTTCAGATATTGTGAAATGAGAATGAACATTAATGCTCAGCCCTAGGTCCAGATACTTTCTTTTGTGAATTAGATTTATAAAGTCCTAGGGAAATACTTTGTATCTATTTTCATTAGATATTTTAAATATTTTAACACATTTTATCTTCACCTACCATGGGAAACACTAGTGTAGTGATGACTCAAACAATTGTTTCCCTTCTCTCCTTACCCCCACCCTATTTTTAATCCACCTGTTATAAAATGACTTTGATAATTCTCAGAATATTTTGGAAACTGGAATTATTAGGGAAAAGTGCTCAGTAAGCAATCATCTGAATAATTTGATTCATGTGAAATTCCATTTTGAACAGTGAAAATCCTATCCCATTCACTGTGTCTTCCCTTTAGCATCTCCACAAATTATGTAGTAACCTTGAATATATGCGTTGGCCACTTGGATGACATTGATGCAGTTATTAACCTCCCACCTCTAGATATTATGTACTGAAATGGAGTGTGAAAAGCTGGGTCCATTTGTATTTTCTCTTGGCAAATATTTATATATATCAGTAAATGTAAAACATTAACTATTGTCTATATTACATATATGAGAAATGAAGAAATAAGAAGGAAAGATGGAAGGAAGGAAAGGAAGAAAGGAGAAAGGGAGGAAGGAAGGGACATAAAGGTGCTGGGCAAAAGTCTGCAAAGGGAAAAGTGACTCATCATGCTAGGACCTTGCCACTGATTGAGCAGGCCAAGTCTCAGATGCTATTAAGGAGCTCCTGATGCCTACTCTTCTCATATGTTGTGATAACGTTTGTGTCATTCCTTACTCATTTTCACATATGCTATATAAGAATAAATACTATAACCCCTTATTAGTGATCCATATTCCAAAAATCCTGTAGAACAAAATATGTGTTTAAGCAAAGAATATTTAAATCAATAATATTGACATGTCAGAAATTATTCTTGACAACTCTGTAGAACTGGTTGCAATTTTATGTACTTTAGAGCTTTTCTTGTTTATTTATTTATTTAAAATAAAGTAATTGCCTTTTTTAAAATTTTATTAAAGGTACTATAGATTACCTCTGAGGAGATGAGGAAGAATGTAATCTGGGAAGGGACATCTAAGTGGCTGCAACCATATTGGCAATATTTTACTTCTTTAGATGGATGATAGGTAAATGGGTATTTATAATCCTATTTCTCTTGATGTAATAGAATTTTAATAAGAATACATTATAAGGCAGGCTTAATAGTCTCTAGCTTTATGAATCTGAGCAAGTAAGTTGTATCATCACTCTGAATCTTAGTGGACTTTATGTAAAACAACAATGACAACAATTTATGTGCTAATTTATGAAGTCAGAGATTGACTGACATATGGCCATCTTTTGAGTGTATGACCATTAATTAGAGCATCTTTTGAGGTGTGTGACCAAAGGATGTAATTCATTTATCCTTTGAATTTCTATGAAGTAGCTAATGCTTGCATGCATCTGACACTGCTTTATTTGTATATAAAATTAAATTTATTGTAAGATTTCCGACATTTAAAAGGGAGTTGCATTTTCTAGAATAAAACGTCACAGGAAGTGAAAGTATTAGTTGTTTATTGTCTGAACACAATCTGAAACACTGGACAATTAGATTAATTCAGGGAAAATTGAATCATGGAATGTTAGAGCTGGAAGGAACTTCAGGGATGATCTAATTTGCGTCTTTGATTATAAATGGGGAAATGATGAGAGTCCATAGAGGCCTTATTCACACAACTAGTTAATGGAAGAGTTGGTGCTAACCCTAAAATTTCAGAGCTTTTCTCACTGTTTCCTTTCCACTGTATTGGTATTTTCCAGTTTAATTTCCAAAATTGTTTATATGAGTGTAATGAAACAAATAAAACTAACAACCAATAATAATAAAAGTAAGATTTTTGTAGTGGAGTATCTTTTTGAAACTTTGCATCCTGTATCCATCCCCCTTATGGATTCACAATACAATTTAGTAAAGGCTCAGAGAAACCCTACAGTAAAAGAATCTGTAACCATTTAATCCACTCTTTCCAAACATTTTTGACAACAAATATTATATTAAACAGTACATTTTGAAGAAGAAAGTTTGAATAATGTTATGAAAACTAGTCATATTACTTTTCATTATCATGCAGTCTAGTTGAATAATAGATGAATTTTAAAAATTAGGTTAACTGATATGGCAGCATAGAGATCCACCTCACATTACAGACAGTTTCTCAATAAAGAGGTCAGTGTTGCATAAATGCTTTAAAATCTCCCATTCATTGCTCAATGAGGGGACTAAGGGGAGAGAATAAGGTTCTCTCTAATAAAAACTGGATAATGCTAATAAAATGGTAGTTAGTATTTATAATGTAAACATAGGTGTTAAGTTTTGGCAAAGGAAACAGAAGAGAGAGAGAGAGAGAGAGAGGTGAATCAGAGACATTTTGGAATGACAGGTTGTGTTAGCCCTATCCTTCTCTCATTGAGGTAGTCCTCAAACCATGTGAAAATATCAATATCAGAATGTGCCCCAAGGAAGACTATCAATGTGAAGGAAGTACAAAGAAGGAATGACATCAAACATAGACATGCTAAAAATAAGTAGGGCAACATGCCACCTCCTTCATGAAATTTTGAATCCCCCAACAAAATGAACTCTTTCATATCTAAACTCCGAAAATCATTTCTTCTTAACTCTGTAATTTTACTTAGTCTGTTCTTGATTTTCCTTAGGAGTTGGGTATATGATTTATCACTTCCAAGATATTGTTCTAGAGGACAAACAAGGACTGTAGATGTTCTCTTTGCTAAACTCCATAGGTACTGGCAGATTATTTTGTATGAATCATACTCTCCATGAATGTTTGCTTGATTAATACAAATATGACAAAATCAACAAGTATATATTGTATACCTAGTGCATATGACTACATTTGAGAACATGAAGGATTAGAATATAGTATTGAAAATTATTATTTATTGAAGGTGGTGTGGGTGGGTATATTAGTTCCTGACTACCATTTTAACAAATTATTATAAATCTAGTGTTTTAAAACAATATGAAGTTATTACCTTACAGCTCTGGAGGTCAGAAGTCTGAAATGAGTCTTATGGAGTTAAAATTAAAGTATTGATAGGGCTGTATTCCCTTGGAAGTTCCGGGAGTGATTCTGCTTCCTTACCTTTGTTGCATTCTTTGGCTTATGGCCTTTTAGTGATTCTTTGGTGTGTATTACTACAACCCCTGCTTCCATTTTGAGACACCCCTGACTCCCTTTTATAAGGACCCTGTTATTATATTGGGAACAACTGGTAAATTCAGAATAATATCCCCATCTTAAAATCCTTAGTTATATCAGCAAAGTTCCTTTTGCTATGTAGGGTAATATGTTCACAACTTCTGAAGATTTGGACAAGGAAAACTTTGTTGTGGGTCATTATTCTTTCTACTCCAGTAGGGAATCAGCATGAGCAAAGTTCTGGAAGTAGGAAAAAAAGCATGGAGTGTACTACTCAACAACAAAATGAAATGTAGAGTCCATGTTAAGGAGTGGGGCAAATGGAATTACTAATAGGCAGGTATGAGTTGAAAAGTGCTTTAAAATTTAGGACAGGAGATTTAGATTTAATTCACTTAATACCAGCAAACCATTCCAAGTTTTTGAAAAGTAGCTATTGTTGTGAAATTATATTTATAAGATATTAGTCATGCAGGATATTCAGGAGAGCCTGGCAGTAAGTTTGAACAAAGTTTAAAGACCAATAAATGGGAGATTCCAAAATGGCAATGGAGTGAATGGAAGCTACACAGATCATCTCCCAGGAACAAACTGGAATTACATCTAAAATATAGACAAATTGTTGGGAAAAAGCAACAGAAAAGCAGAAAAAAGACACTAAATCGAGGCTGGTAGGAACTGCAGAGGTGTGAGACAGTGGGCTGGAAGCCCCTGGACAACAGCTGTTTTAGCTGTGAGCAGCTCCCTCAGGGTTAATATCCCAAGTTGGCTCCACAGTGCAGAGGGCCAGGACACAGCATTTAATTAAGTACAGCCACTTACCTTGGGCTCTGGCAGAGGGAGGGCAGACTGGACTGGAACTGTGTGCACTTGGGAGCTTGGAGAGCTGGAGGGCAATGAGTGCTTCTGCAGAATCACTCCCTCACAGGACAGTAGCCACATTACTCAAAGAGCTCCTTCTAAGAGCCCCAGGGAGAAGCAACAGATCCTCTCTCAGAAATTTAACATCACCCAGCCAGGCCAGAAAAATGCAAATTGAGGCTCTCATTAACAGCCAGCAACCATTGGCCCCACATTCTGGAAATCCTCTAACCCTGAACACTTGAGGGAATTTTTTATTCAGTTGAGGGCTCTGACCCAAGGCTCATCAAGTAACTGAGACTAATAGCCTACAGGCAAAAAGCTAGAGGATAAATGAACATTTCTTGGGCTTGCAAATTTAACTAGGAAGTAAGACTTGACAGTGGTGTTTAACATGGGTCCTCTCACAATCATCCAAACCCAATAGAGGGAGCCATGATCAGCTGAACACTAACACCCACAGGAAAAAATTGGCAGACACTAAAACCAACTGAGATAGCCAAAATAGTGAAACAAAGAAACAAATTGCAAATGAAAGAATAGAGAACTCTACCAAAGAAGAGATAAATGAAATGCAGTTAAGCAAGTTATCAGAGATAGAGTTTAGTGTGATGATAATGAAAAACTCAATAGCATGAGGAAAGAGCTCAATAACATGAGTAAAGATACAGAAACATTGAAAACCAACCAATTGGAAATGAAGAATGACATAACAGAAATAAAGAACACATTGGAAAGAATAACTAGCAGAGTAGAGGAAGCTGAGGACTGGATCAATGAATTAGAAGACTTGGTAGAAAAAAATCACCCAATCAGAAAACCAAAGTGAAAAAACAATTAACAAATAGGAAGGCCCGGCCAGTGTGGCTCATGGTTAAGTGTGGACCCATGGACCAAGAGGTCACCAGTTGGATTCTCGGTCAGGGCACATGTCCAGGTTGTGGAACAAATCCCCAGGGCAGGGCATGCAGGAGGCAGCCAGTCAGTGTCCTTTCTTATTGATGTTTCTATCTTTCTCTCTCTCTTTCTCACACTTCCACTCTCTCTAAAATTCACTAAAAGAAAAAAAAATTTTTTTTTAAAAAGGGAAGAGAGCTTAATTAAGAGAACTGTGCGACAATATGAAGCATAACATCTGCATCACAGAAATTCCAAAGAAGAAGAAGAAAATGACCAAGGGTTACAGAATATATTTGAAGAAATAGTGACAGAAAACTTCCCTAACTTGATGAAAGAAAAAGACATTAAAGTTCAACAAGCACAGAGAGCCCCAAGTAAGAAGCCCACACAAAGACATATAATAACTAAAATGCCAAAAATTAAAGACAAAGAGAATCCTAAAGGCAGCAAGAGATAACCAACAGGTTACCTACAAAGGAACCCCAAAAGGCTATCAGCTCATTTCTCAACAGAAGCACTAGAGGCCAGAAGAGAATGGCATGATGTAATCAAGGTCATGAAAAACAAGGATCTGAATCAAAGATTACTCTATCTAACAAGACTATCATTCATGATAGAAGGTGAAATAAAGAGCTTTTCAGACAAAAAATGGCTAAGGGAATATATTAGCACAAACCAAGACTACAAGAAATGTTAAAAGGACAGCTGTAATTAGTAGAACAAATAGGAAGAAAAAGATAACCACAAGAAACAAAAGTGGCAATAAATAAATATGTATAACAACCTTAAATGTAAATGGATTGAACACTCTGATCAAAAAACACAGAGTAGCTGATTGGATATGAAAGCATGAGTCATATATATCTTGTTTACAAGAGACCCACCTCACAACAAATGACTCAAAAAGGTTGAAAGTGAAGGGATGGAAAAAAATTCTTCCAAGCAAACAGAAAGGAAAAAAAGAAGCTGAGGTAGCAGTACTCATATCTGATAAAATAAGATTCAAAATGAAGGCTATAACTAGATACAAAGAAGGCCACTTTATAATATTGAAAGGGTTTATCCAACAGGAAGACATAACAATGGTAAACATAAATACACAATATAGGAGCATTACACCTCAAAACTGTAGAACTCATATTCTTCTCAAGTGCACATGGGACATTCTCAAAGATAGACCACATGTTAAGACATAAACTAAGTCTCTACAAGTTCAAGAAGATTGAAATTAAATGAAGCATCTTTTCAGATCACAATGGCATGAAACTAAAAGTTAATTACAACAAAAATGCCCAAAGACATTTGAACACATGAAGGCTAAATAACATGATCTTAAACAATGAATGGGTTACCAAGGAGATCAAGGAAGAGATTAAAAGCTTCCTGGAAACCAATGAAAATGATCACACACAAACACAAAATCTATGGGATGCAGCAAAAACAATCCTGAAAGGGACTATATAATCCCACAACTTAAAGAACTAAAAATCAAACAAACAAACCTGCAAACAAAAAATCCCAGAGGAAGTAGAAGGAAAGAAATAGTAAAGATCAGAGCTGAAATAAATGACATAGAGACTAAAAAAACACTTCAAAAGATCAATGAAACAAAGATCTTATTCTTTGAAAAGATAAACCAGATTGATGGACCCTTAGCTAGACTCACCAAGAAACAAAGGGAGAGGACCCAAATACACAAAATCAAAATGAAAGAGGAGAAGTAACAACTGACAGCACAGAAATACAAAGGGTTGTTAACAAATACTATTAACAATTTTATGTCAACAAATTTGACAATCTAAGAGAAATGAACAAATTTCTAGAAACACACAGTCTCCCAAAATTGAAAGAGGAAGAGATAGAAAACTTGAACAGTCCAATAACAACAAAGGAAATTAAAGATGTAATCATTAAACTTCCAGCAAACAAAAGCCAGGCACAGACGTTTTCATGGGGGAGTTTTACCAAACATTCAGAGAAGAACTAACACCAATTCTCCTCAAACTACTACAAAAAAATTAGAGAACTGAGAAGACTTCCAAACTTGTTTTATGAGGCAAGCATAATTCTAATTCTAAAACAGGACAAAGACAGTACAAAGAAAGAAAACTACAGATCATTATCGCTGATGAACATAGATGTCAAAATCCTGAAAAAAATGTTAGCAGATCAGATCCAGCAATACATTAAAAAATTATTCACCATGACCAAGTAGGATACATCCCAGGGATGCAAGTCTGGTACAATATTCACAAATCAATAAATGTGATACAACACATAAACAAAATGAAAGATGAAAACAATATGATTGTATCAATAGACGCTGAAAAAGCATTTAACAGAGTCCAGTACCCATTTCTGATAAAAAATATTCAGCAGTGTGGGAATAGAGGGATCATGTTTCAATATAATAAAGGCTATATATGAAAAACCTACAGCCAACACCATACTCAATGGACAAAAACTAAAAGCATTTCTCTAAAGAACAGGAAAGAGATAGGGATGCCCACTTTTGCCACTCTTATTTAACATAGTATTGGAAGTCTTAGCCACAACAGTCTGACAAGAAGAAAAATAAAAGAGATCTAAATTGGAAAGGAGGAAGAGAAATTGTCATTATTCACAGATGACATGATACTATACGTAGAAAACCCCAAAGACTCCATCAAAAATTTACTAGACTTACTAAATGAATTTGGCAAAGTAATAGGATACAAAATTAACTTTAAGAAATCGAGGGCAGAAGATGGCGGTGGGGAGGACCGGAAGGAGGGTGAGTATGTGAGTGAGTGTGTGAGTGGACTTGAAGGTGAACAACCAAAAGTGCAGAGACGTGGAGCAGAAAGTTTCTGTGCTGTCATGGGAGCAGCCAGCTACCACAGTAAGCAGCCCTTTAGGGTGCTTCTCCCTGCGCCATAGGGAGGTCCCACCATTTTGGAAGATCTCAGGTTTTCCCTGGGAGGAGGCAGTGGGAAGGGCTAGGGCCTAGGAAACTGAGCCCAACAGCACACCTGGTACCAATGGACCAGTGGACACTCTGTGTCAACACAGCCCTGTGCACAGAAGTGGAGCTATCAAGGTGCAGGTCATGGAAGCTGCAGACAGCCATGAGCCCAGCATCATCCCCCATAGTAGCAGCCCCATCAGAGCCAAGATATGCCCCAGCAACAGAGGCTGGGGAGCTGACATCCATCCCCAGGCAACAGAAACACAGACCAGCAGCTGAGACACATCCCCAAAAACTACAGCAAAACCCATGAAGCAGCAGAACTCACCAGCCGCCAGCTATGGGACCTGGGTCTCCATAGAGGCCTGTGTGGTCCAGTAGCTCACAACAGCAGTGGGAAGCCAGAGCCCAAGAGAGACTGGTGGAATCCAGCTTCCCGCCCATGGGAACTGCAGGGTGTGGGGGCACCAGAGAGGACTGTGCGACCCAGCAGAGACTGTGCGATCTAGTTACCCCGGGGACCTGTGGGGTGCTGAAACAACAGAGGCCTGTGCTACCCAGCAGGGACTGTGCCATCCAATGACCCCTGGTACTTGCGGGGTGCTGAAGCACCAGAGAGGCCTGTGCAACCAAGCAGGGACTGTGTGATCTAGTTACCCGTGGGACCTGTGGGGTGCTGAAACACCACAGAGGCCTGTGTGACACAGAAGGGACTGTGTGATCTAGTTACCCACAGGACGTGGAGGGTGCTGAAGCAAAAAAGAGGGCTGTGCGTCCCAGCAGCCCATAACATAGGCATAGAGCTGAGTACCCAAAGGGACTGTGAGATCCAGTTACCCGTGGGACCTACAGGGTGCGGGGGCACCAGAGAGGCCTGTGCGACCCAGCTGCACACAAAATAGGCATATAGGATATGAAAATGGAGGTGGAGTGAATAGAAGCTGGGCAGACAATCTCCCAGGACCAAACATGAATTACAACTAAAATAAAGACAAAGTCTCAAAAAAAGCAACAGAAAAGCAGCAGGACAGGACGATATAACCAGAAACACTGGTAGGATCTGTGGAGGTGTGAAGGGTGGTGGGCTTAGAGCCACAGACAGCAGCAGTCTTAGCTGTGAGCATGGCTCTTAAGGAATAACTGACACCACAAACCACAAAGGACTGTTAACAAATACTATGAACAATTATACGGCAACAAATTCGACAATCTAAGCGAAATGGACAAATTTCTAGAAACACATAGTCCACCAAGCCTGAACCAGGAAGAGATAGAAAACTTGAACAAACCAATGACAACAAAAGAAAGTGAAGATGTAATCAAGACTCTTTCAGCAAACAAAAGCCCAGGCCCAGAGGGCTTCACGGAGGACTTTTACCGAACATTCAAAGAAGAACTAACACCCATTCTCCTCAAAGACTTTCAAAAAAATTCAAGAAGAAGAAGGACTTTCGAACTCACTTTATGAGGCCAGTATAATTCTAATTCCAAAACCAGAAAAAACACTACAAAAAAAGAAAACTACAGACCAATATCCCTGATGAACATAGATACCAAAATCCTGAACAAAATACTAGCAAATCGAATCCAGCAATACATCAAAAAAGTTATTCACCATGACCAAGTTGGATTCATCCCAGGGATATAAGACTGGTACAATATTCGCAAATCAATAAATGTGATACACCACATAAACAAAATGGAAGATAAAAACCATTTGAAAATATCAATAGACACTGAAAAAGCATTCAACAAAATCCAGCACCTCTTTCTGATAAAAACGCTCACCAATCTGGGAATAGAGGGATAATATCTTGATATACTAAAGGCCATATATGAAAGACCTATAGTCAACATCATACTCAATGGGTAAAAATTAAAAGCATTTTCCTTAAGACCAGGAACAAGACAAGGATGCCCACTTTTGCCACTCTTATTTAACATAGTAATGGAAGTCTTAGCCACAACAATCAGACAGGAAGTAAAAATAAAAGAATTCCAAATTGGAAATGAGGAAGTGAAACTGTCATTATTTGCAGATGACATGATACTATATGTAGAAAACCCCAAAGACTCCATCAAACATTTACTAGACTTAATAAATGAATTTGGCAAAGTAGCAGGATACAAAATTAATGTCAAGAAATCAATGGCATTTTTATACACCAATGGTGAACTCACAGATAGAGAACATATAAAACCAATCCCATTTACCATCGTGGCAAAAAATTAAGATACCTAGGAATAAACTTAACGAAATAAATAAAGGGTCTATTCACAGAAAACTACAGGTCATTGAATAAAAGAAATAGAGGAAGATATAAAAAAGTGGAAGCACATACCTTGTTTATGGACTGGAAGAATTAACATCATTAACATGTCCATAATACCTAAAACAATATATAGATTCAATGCAATCCCCATCAAAATACCAATGACATACTTCAGAGAACTAGAAGAAATACTTCAAAAATTCATACAGAACCAGAAAAGACCTCGAATAGCCACAGCAATCTTGAAAAAGAAGAACAAAGTTGGAGGGATCGCATTACCAGATTTCAGATTATACTACAAAGTCACTGTAATCAAAGCAGCCTGGTACTGGCACAAGAACAGGCATATTGACCAGTGGAACAAATCAGAGAACCCAGAAATAGACCCAAGGCAATATGCTCAATTAATATTTGACAAAGGTGGCAAGAGCATACAGTGGAGTAAGGACAGCCTCTTTAATAAATGGTGTTGGGATAATTGGACAGCTACATGCAGAAAGAGGAAACTGGAGCGTGAACTTACACCACACACAAGAGTGAACTGTAAATGGATAAAGGACTTAAATGTGACTCATGAATCTATGAGAATCCTAGAAGTGAATGTAGGCAATAAAATTGCCGACATCATACACAGCAGACTTTTCAATGATACATCACCTAAGGCAACAGAAACAAAGGAGAAAATGAACACATGAGACTACATCAAACTCAAAAGCTTCTGCACAGCAAAAGATACAATCATGAAAATGGAAAGGCAACCCACTGTATGGGAGAACATAACTGCCAATGATATATCAGATAAGGGGTTAATTTCCATATATAGAGTGCTCATACCACTCATCAAAAGGAAGACAAAGAACCCAATGAAAAAATGGGCAGAGGAACTAAATAGACACCTCTCCAAACAGGACATACAAATGTCTAAGAGACATGTGAAGAAATGCTTAACATCACTAATCATTAGAGAGATGCAAATTAATACAAAAATGAGGTATTACCTCACAGCTGTCAGAATAGGCACCATCAACAAATCATCAAACAACAAATGTTGGTGATGGTGTGGAAAAAAGGGGGCTCTAGTACATTTTTGGTGGCAATGCAGAGTGGTGCAGCCACTGTGGAAAACAACACGGTGTTACCTCAAAAAATTTAAAATTGAACTGCCATTTGACCCAATGATCCCACTTCTAGGTATATATCCAAGAATCCTGAAACACCAATCAGAAAGATTATATGTACCCCCATGTTTGTATCAGCACTATAGTAACTAAGATCTGGAAACAGCCCAATGTCCATCAGTCGACGAATGGATAAAAAAGCTGTGATACATATACTCAATGGATTACTACTATGCAGGTATAAGAAAGAAAGAGCTCTTATCCTTTGACACAACATGGAGGGACCTGGAAAGTATTATCCTAAGTGAAACAAGCCAAACAGAGAAAGACAAGTATTATTTGATCTCAGTTATCTGTGGACTGTAATGAACATAACAGTCTGAGGAACTGCGTAGCCCCAGAGATGTAGACATGGGGTACAGACTAACAATCCCCAGAAGAGAGTGTGATGGGGGAGAGGTAAACCACAGAACTTATATGCATGTATGCATGAACAATGGACATAGACAACATGCAGGGAACAGGGCAGGGCGGGGAGGGTAGGTGGAATCAGTGGGTGAAAAAGCAGAAATATCTGTAACAAAAATAAATGAATTAATTTTTAAAAATCACCCACAATAAAACAAAAAAGGAAATCAATAACATTTTTATACACCAATGATTAACTCACAGAATGAGAAACTAAAAAAAATCCCATTTACCATTGTAGCAAAAAAAAAACATAAGATACCTAGGAACAAAGTTAACCAAAGTAATAAAGGACCTATTTTCTGAAAACTACAAGTCATTGAAAAAAGAAATAGAGGAAGATATAAAAAAGTGGAAGCACATACCCTGTTCATGGATTGGAAGAATTAACATCATTAAAATATCCATACTACCCAAAGCAATCTATAGATTCAATGCAATCCCCATCATAATACCATTGACCTACTTCACAATAGCCTGGTTCTGGCACAAGAACAGGCAGATAGATAAATGCAAAAGAATAGAGAACCCAGAAATGGACCCCAGGCAATACGCTCAATTAATATTTGACAAAGGGTGCAAGAGCATACAGTGGAGTAAAGACAGCCTCTTTAATAAATGGTGTTGGGAAAATTGGATAGCTACATGCAAAAACAAACAAACAAAACAAAACAAAAACTAAACTATCAATCTACACCATATACAAAATAAACTCAAAATGGATAAAAGACTTAAATGTGACACATGAATCCATAAAAGTCCTAGAAGAAAATGTAGGCAACAAAATTTCAGACATCATATGCAGCAGAATTTTCACTGATACATCACCTAAGGCAACAGAAACAAAGGAGAAAATGAACACATGGGACTACATCAAACTCAAAAGCTTCTGCACAGCAAAAGAAACATCCACCGAAATGGAAAGGCATCCCACTCTATCGGAGAGCATAATTGCCAATGAGACTTCAGATAGGGGTTAATTTCCAATATATATAGAGAGAGTGCTCATACAGTTCAACAAAAGAAGACAAAGAACCCAGTTAAAAATGGACAGAAGAACTAAATAGACACCTCTCCAAACAAGACATACAAATGTCTAAGAGACATATGAAGAAATGCTGAACATCACTAATCATCAGAGAGATGCAAATTAAAACAAAAATGAGGTATCACCTCATACCTGTCAGAATGGTCACCATCAACAAATCATCAAACAAGTCTTGGCCAGGTGTGGAGAAAAGGGGACTGCTGGTGGGATTGCAGACTGGTGCAGCCACTATGGAAAACAATATGGTGTTACCTCAAAAAATTAAAAATTGAACTTCCTTTTGACCCAGTGATCCCACTTCTAGGTATATATCCTTAGAATCCTGAAACCCCAATCAGAAAGAATATATGTTCCCCCATGTTCGTATCAACACCGTTTATAATGGCTAAGATCTGTAGAGGAATGGATAAAAAAGCAGTGGTACATACACACAATGGAATACTATGCAGCAGTAAGAAATAAAGATCTCTTATCCTTTTAGATGACAAGGGGGGACCTTGAAAGTTTTTTCCTAAGTGAAACAAACCAAGCAGAGAAAGACAAATATCACATGATCTCACATTTTTGTGGAATATAATGAACATAACAGCCAGAGAATGGGGTAGTCTCATAGATGTGGAAGTGGGGTACAGACTGTCAATCCCCATAAGAGAGATTGGTGGGGGAGAGATAAACCACAGAACTTATATGCATGTATGCATGAACAGTGGACATGGACAAAAAAGATGGTGATGGGGTTGGCTGGGGGTTATCTGTGGGGGAACAAGGAGTAACATCTGTAACAAAAATAAATAATAAAATAAAATAAAATAAAGAAATAAAATTATGAAACATTAAAAAACATCTACAGCATTCTTATACAGTACACCAATAATGAACTCTCAGAAAGAGAAACAAAAAAATCAATCCCATTTACCATTGTGGCAAAAAATTTAAGATACCTAGGAGTAATCCAAAGCAAAGAAGTAAATGACGTATTTGCAGAAAACCACAGGACATTGAGAAAAGAAATAGAGGAAGATATAAAAAAGTGAAAGCATGTACCTTGTTCATGGATTGGAACAATTAACAACATTGAAATGTCCATACTATTCAAAGCAATTCATAGATTCAATGCAATCTCCATTAAAATACTAATGGCATATTTTACAGAACTAGAATACATACTTCAAAAGTTTATATGAACCAAAAAAGACCCCAAATAGCCGCAGCTATCTTGAAAAACAAAAACAAAGAAAGAGGGATCAAAATACCAGCTATCCGGTTGTACTACAAAGCCATTGTAATCAAAACAGCCTCGTTCTGGCACTAGAACAGGCATATAGATCAATGGAACAGAACAGAGAACCTGGAAATGGATCCAAGATGTTGTGCTCGATTAATATTTGAAAAAGGTGGCAAAAGCATACAATGGAGTAAAGACAGCCTCTCTTATAAATGTTGTTGGGAAGTTTGGACAGCCTACATGCAAAAAAATGAAATTAGACCACCAACTTACAACATACACAAAAATAAACTCAAAATGGATAAAAGACTTAAATATGACTCATGTATCCATAAAAATTCTAGAAGAAAATGTAGGCAACAAAATTTCAGACATCACACACAGCAGAATTTTTACTGATATAACACTTAAGGTAATAGAAAGAAAGGAAACAATTAATATATGGAATTATATCAAGCTAAAAAGCTTCTGCACAGCAAAAGAAACAAGTATTGAAAGGGAAAGGAAATCCACTATGTGGGAGAGCATAATTGCCAATGATATATCAGATAAGGGGTTAAATTCCAAAATATATAGAGTGCTCATAGAACTCAACTAAAGGAAGACAAAGAACCCAATAAAAAATGAGCAGAGGACCCAAATAGATACCTCTCCAGAAAGGAATCTTGAATGGCCAAGAGACATGTGAAAAAATACTCAATGTCACTAATCATCAGAGTTGCAAATGAAAACAACAATGAAGTATCACCTCACACCTGCCAGAATGGCTGCCATCAACAAATCACCAAAAACAAGTGTTGGTGAGGTTTTGGAGACAAGGGGACTCTAGTACACTGCTGGTGGGAATGCAGACTGGTGTAACCACTATGGAAAACAATGTAGTGTTTCCTCAAAAAATTAAAAATTGATCTGTCATTTGACCCAGTGATCCCACTTCTAGGAATATATCCCAAGAAGCCTAAATCACCCATCAGAAAGAATATATGTACCCCTGTGTTCATAGCAGCAGTATTTACAATTGATAAGATCTGGAAACAGCCCAAGTGTCCATCAATAGATGTGTGGATGGAAAAGCTCTGGTACATAAACACAACAGAACACTATGCAGCTGTAAGAAAGAAAGATGTCTTATCCTTTGAGACAACATGGAGGGACCTGGCAAGCATTATGCTAAGCAAAACAGGCCAATCAGAGAAAGACAAATATCACATGATCTCACTTATGGAATATATTTGTGAAATATAGCAAACAAAAAAAGCTGATGAACAAAGTAGACTCAGAGACATAGAAAGGAGTACAGTTCAGAGTGACAAACTGCAGAGGGGCTGTGGGGATGGATGAGATAAACCAAAGAACTTATATGCATGTGTGCGTAACCAATGGACATAGATGACAATGCTGGGGAAGGGTCAGGATCAGGAGGAGGGTGTGTAGGGAGGAAAAAGGAGAAACATCTGTAACAAAAATAAATTTATAGCAATTGAAAAAAAAAAAGGACCGATAAATGCATAATTGGATATGTTACCTTGCGTAGTTGTTTTTTTTTTTTTAAATGTATAGACACTTACTACACTTCTGCAGATTATTTGTTTGATTAAAGGCTTGAATCAGAGTGGCAGTTATGAAGTCTCTTAGATCAGTACTTTGATATCTTAACTGTATTTGGATCCTAGTCATGGTTGTCTTTCATGACCATGGACGGTAGTCTCAGAAGCAAGGCTGTAACATAGCTGTGAGTCAATGTTTTGTTCTTGCCTCTCATCATCTTTCATTTTGCCTTAACAACTGTATTCTAATTGCTACCCTGAATGGGCTTTCTTTTCTATGGAGCAATTTCCTTTGAATTGTAAATTACTTCATTTGCTATTGTTTTAAACTTTCTTCATTAATTCTTATCTTCGTGATATTAATGCATTCTTCCTAGGTGGAAGGCATTCATATCAAACTAAATATTTAATTGAAATATATCTTAACTGAAGCTTTTCTTGCTTTTACCTTGAAAGGGTCAACAGTTAATTTTCTGATTGTCTTTTGTGTTTGTTGTTTTGGATTGTTTCTAGGCCATGAAGTCTTAATTAGATTTGCCATCAGTGTGAAGAGCAACATGTGCCCTGGCATCAGAAGGGAAAGGACTGTATATACAATGGAAATTTATTGTTTTTGCTTATCTAGTATCTGTCCTTTGTTTCTACAGGTAATATGCCCTTCCATCCTTCCCCCATTACAATGAGTTTTTTTCTTTCACTAACCCCACTCTTCATGGCCAGTTAGTGTCAGAGTAATAAATTTTATTGTTGACTTTTAACCTTGCTTGAGTCAAGTGAATTAGGCTTGGGACTTTTGCTGGAACTACTAGCAATGAGGTGCCCACTCGCTACTGGAATGGTTAAACTGGTAGAATCTAATTCTGGGGCTGTTGAAAGTTGACATTAGAGAAAACTACCCTTATAATGAAACCAATGCTATTAAAAATAAGAGAGGCTTAATCCTGGTGAGATTATTTGAACCTTAAATCCAACTATGACTGAAACTGAAATTTTTTCTAGCATTTTTGGTTTATAAGCCAGTATATTTTCTTCATTATTTAAGCTGATTTTAGTTGTACATCTATCAGTTTCAATCAAGAGTTCACTCTAATATTATGCACATATAACATCCAGACTCTCAGTTGCACTCCATGGTCTCTTCAAAGTCCTTCTCTGGAATGTTGACCAAGGTCTTCAGAGTGATTGCACTCAGTTTCCTCACTTTGTACTTTCAGCAGGCATGAGCTGGACTTCCTTACTACTTTTTGATAATTTGCAGGGGCATAAAACTCTCTGAAAATATGATATTAGTAGTAGTAGTACCAATAAATTTATTTTGGAAAATATAATTTTATTGTCTTAATGAGGGCTGAAATCTGATTGATGGATCCTTTCTCCTATTTTTCCTGTTTATGAAATTAGAGGAATGGACAGGTGGCTGGCTCTAGTTCATCTATTATCATTATGGATCACACACATATTTCAGTCATGATGTAAATCCTGGAGTATTTTATAAAGAATACAGAGACAGTTTTGCTATAAGACTCTTAAAAGATTTATTGAACACATGATAACCAGTAAATGATAAGAATCAGACACAATTCTCATCCAGTCTCTGCTTAGAAAAGAACTTTAACAAAAACTTTTTGAAGATTAAATATTCCAATATTTTGTCAGTTTTCTTTTCTTTTTTAAAAGACACATATATTCAGGGTCATGATCAGACTATTTACATTTAGCATTCAGCAACATGGGTACAAAAAAATCTTCATTAAAATTCTTTGTTGGAATGCTTTACACTCCACAGAAAAGAAACGAAAATAACCTGTTATACAATTAGTCACAAATACAGTTCTGGAGTTTTTTTGCCCATTCACGTGAGTATTATCTAAAACATGTCTTTTTTATATCAGCATGGCCCTGCCACCACTGAGCTTGGCCAAACTCAGAAATCTGTTGTAACCTGTAGTTTTCCTGTATCTTCTCTGGCTCTCCTCCCCTGCTAAGCTTTGTTTCCAGGCAGTAATTAAAACCTTCTGCCACTGCCACAGCTGCTGCTGCTGCTGCTGCTGCTGCTAGAATCGCCACAACCACCTTGGTTTTGTGGTTTGGCAGAGTATTGGTCTCCACCACCATAGGGACCAGAGCTTCTGCCTCCAAAGTTTCCTCCTTTAATGGGTCCAAAATTTGAAGAGTTATTGTCATAATAGCCAAACTCATTATAGCTTTTACCACCTCCAAAATTACTTTTATTATTACCAAATCAATTATAGCCATCCCCACTGCCACCATATCTACCACCACCATGGCTGCCACCAAAGCCACTTCAACCACCATAGTTTCCTTCACGACCAAAGTCGTCTTTCCCACCAAAAGCATTACCACCACCTCCAAAGTTTCCAAAACCACTTTGACCTCTTCGGCTGGATGGAGCACTAACCATCTCTTGCTTAGACAGGGCTTTTCTTACTTCACAATGTTGTCTACAGAGCCATGGTCATCAAAGGTTACAAAAGCAAAACTCTCTTCTTGCCTTGGTCAGTCATGGTTTCAATCACTTCAGTTTACTCAGACTGTTCAAAATGATCTCTTAGGTGATGATCTTAAGTGTCTTTAATATCACTGACAAAAGTCTTTTTCACAGGGAAGTGGGCATCTGGTCTTTGAGCATCTTCTCTTGAGACAACCCTTTCTGGTTCCACAGATCTTCCATTCACCTTGTGTGACCCTGCATTCATGGCTGCATCCATGTCCTCCACAGTGGCATCATGACAACCCAAAGCCTCTGAGCACTTGGTGTTTGGATCTCATCACCACACCATCTGTGGGTGTTTGTCACCATTGCTCAACATGGCTTCTGAGACTCTCACTGGTTGTTTCAAAGCTCTAACCTCTGATAAAGAGCTCCTACAGCTGTTCAGGTTCTTTGGGCAACTCTGACTTAGACATGACATGGCGACTGCGGGAGGGAAACTCCAAAGATGTTACTCAGGTGTGTCCACCAGGAGAAAGAAGTGATCTCAAGTTTCCTTTCTTTTGATAGCTTTCCATTCTCATCACCTCATATAACAAAGAGGAAGAGGGAATAATTTCATTGCTAACTCTTAATAGGAGCCATGTTTCTTTTGGTTTGCTAATTTTTTTTGTGTCAGTAATAGCTTCAGTCCTTTTTTTTTTGTTTGTTTATTTTAAACAGATTATTGAATTTTTTAACACAGATGACACTAAAGAAATATTTGGGAAATAATATTTGGAAAACCAAAGAAACAAAGCAAAGTCATTATGCAATATATGATTATTCAGAATTAGCCTGCTTTGAGGATGTTTGACAATAAGATAGGCAGAGGGCGGGAATATTAAATTTTTTTCTTTTTGGATGGATAATTAGAATACCTTCTAATTAATATCAGTTCTCTGTATATTTGCTAATTTTATTCCTCAACACTTATACCTGCTATTTCTGTATTAATCAATTCCTAGTCTACTTGGTTTTATGTTTAATCTTACTGTATGTACAAAGGATACCATTGATTTGGTTTTAAAGAACCATTAAAGGTTAACCAGCACAATATCCAACTCAGTAGGGGAATGTATTATATAACACTTATTCAGCAAATACTTTTTGATCACCTGTGAATTAGCAGACATTATGCCATGCATTAGGGAAGGCTAAAATCAAGATACCCATTTCCCTTCCCTAGAAGCTCACACGCAAATAGGAGGGAAAGGTAAATGCACAGTTTTCTACAGCACCCTGCAGTAAAGGAAACAGTAGATGTCTATGTTTAAACTATAGGAGCACTGGAATAGGAGAGCTAACACAGGTAGCAGAGGCTGTAAACATTGGAGGAATAACATTGGAGCCATGAAAGCATGAAGCTTTCATGAACATGAAGCTTAGACAATGAAGAACATGCCAGGCACAGAAGACAATACACAAAGAGATGGAGACATGGAGAGATCACAGGCAATTTGGAGAATTATGAGCAGATTGGCATGAGATGAAACTGCACCATTGGTAAAGACTGTACAAAAAAAATTTGTGTGTGTATATGCTGTTCTGAGGAGTTGAGGCTTAAATTGGTCATCTGGACAGCATGATGCCCCTCAACCCTAGAGTTCACTAGGCAGCAATTAAAATTTTGAAGAGTGCTATTGCCATATATTTTTGCCTATATATTTTGCTGAGATCTGACTCCTACTTTTTCCACTGGTTATATTCTCAACTACATTACTTATAATTAGTGTAATTTCTCTTTCATGTGACCATCTTTCAGATATTTAAAGGTGTTTCTTTCTTACCTTCGAATCTCCAGTCTTAAAGTTCCAGTCATTTCTCCTATTCATCTTAGTTTTCTCGCAACATTCCAGCCTCAGAGTGTGGCTAGTCCAGTTAATAACTAGCTTACCCTGTGTGTAGCAGTGTTCTGACCTTTGCTGGGTTCTGTGAGTAGGTCTAAATGCCACTTATGACTGCATTAGCATTTTTTACTTTTCTCATTACCTTATATTATTGGCATATATGGACTTTAAAACCCATAAATTGCTTTTGTATGATCTAGTACTGGGTGATTCGGCCTAGTCTTATTATTGTGCAGGTGGCTTTTTGAACCTATGAACAAGATTTTACATATATGTTTGTTCAATTTAATTAATTTAAATTTAACATAGGTCTAACATTATTATTTGCAAAGATGCTTAAATTTTTGTACTGTTTTTCTACAATTTTAATGCGTTATTTTTTGTGATTATTTTTATTTTTATTGAATTTATTGGGATGACATTGGTTAATAAAATTATATGGGTTTCATGTGTACAATTCTCTGATACATCATCTGTATAGTGTATTGAATGTTTACCACCCCAAGTCATGTCTTTTATCACCATTTATCCCCTCTTTACCCTCTTGTACTTATCTCCACCCATCTTCCCTCTGGTGATCACCATACTGTTGAGTGTGTCCATAAGTCTTTTTTTTTTTTCTTAATTCCTTCACCCTTCTCATCCAGCCCCCAACTAAACCCTTATGTTTTTCAATCATGTGCAAGTTAGTTAAACATACTTTAATATGAATTTGTGTTAAAATTTAGTATTTCAAAGGATGTTTGTAGCAGAGTGCTATAGATCACCCATTTAAGTTGATGATATCTAAATATTCAGTTACTATGTTTTGGGGATTTGGCCAATCATTTCTGAGTTTACCTCAACCAGCAAATATTTTCCTATACTCCCAATTCATAATGACTATTGTAAATGCCTTTTTAAATCAAGTACACAATGTCTTTGACATTGTCCAGATCAGCAATAACCTTAAAGCAAATGGAAATAGTGTTAGTTTAGTACCTTTTTTCCTTAATGGATCTCTGTCAGAAATTTCCATTTCATTTTCTATGTGAACATGACCTTATTTGGAAAATAGGGTCTTTGAGATGTAGTGAAATTAAGATGAGGTGGTTAGGGTGAGCCCTAATCCAGTATGATGGCATCCTTGTAAGAGGAGACTAGGGACAGGTACAGACACACAGGAAGAATACCATATGATGATGGAGGCAGAGATTTTGTGATGTGTGTACAAGCATAGAGAATGCCAGTGAAGCTAAGAGAAAGGCATGGTACAGATTTTCCCCTAAGTTTTGGGGAGAGCACGTCCCTGGCAGTACCTTGATTTAGGGATTTAAGATTCCAGAACTGTAAGAGAATACATTTCTATTGTTTTAAGCCACTAGTCTATGGTACTTGGCTGTGGCAGCCCTAGAAAACTTATATGTCTAGGCATGGATATAAATATCCAAATTCACTTGAACCCTCTTTTTGAAATTAGACCAACGTATACTCATCTTAATTCTTCTGGCAATGCTTTTGTTCTCTGTGAGTCTACAAATATTATTGAAGGTAGATTAATGATGATATTTACAAGATATTTCAATGCTGTTGGATACAATTTCTCTAGGTTTACATGACTTTATGTATTTATTATTTTGTTATTTTTTTAATTAAGTAATTTTTTTATTTTCTATTTTTAATTAATTTATTTTGTTACAGAAGTTTCTCCTTTTCCCCCCACTGATTCTCCCCTTTCCCTCCCTACTTGACCTGTCCCCAGCTTTGTTGCCCATGTCCATTGTTCATGCACACATGCATATAAGTTCTGTGGTTTATCTTTCCGCCACCATCTCCTCATCTAGGGATTGTCAGTCTGTACCCCACTTCCATGTCTCTGGGACTACCCCATTTCTCAGAATGTTATGTTCATTATATTCCAAAAATAAGTGAGATTATATGATACTTGTCTTTCTCTGTTTGGTTTGTTTCACTTAGGATGATACTTTCCAGGTCTCTCCATGTTGTCTCAAAGAATAAGAGATCTTTCTTTCTTACAGCTGCATAGTACTCCATTGCGTATATGTACCACAGCTTTTTTATCCATTCATCTACTGATGGACATTTGGGCTGTTTCCAGATCTTAGCTAATGTAAATAGTGCTGCTACAAACATGGGGGCACATATATTCTTTCTGATTGGTGTTTCAGGCATCATAGGGTATATTTCTAGAAGTGGGATCACTGGGTCAAATGGAAGTTCAATTTTTAATTTTTTGAAGTAATGCCATATTGTTTTCCATAGTCGCTGTACCAGTTTGCATTCCCACCAGCAGTGAATTAGAGTACCCTTTTCTCCACACCCTGGCCAAGACTTGTTGTTTGATGATTTGTTGATGGTGGCCATTCTGACAGATGTGAGGTGATACCTCGTTGTTTTAATTTGTATCTCTCTGATGATTAGTGATGTTGAGCATTTCTTCATATGTCTCTTAGACATTTGTATGTTCTGTTTGGAGAGGTGTCTATTTAGTTCCTCTGTCCGTTTTTTAATTGGGTTCTTTGTCTTCCTTTTGTTGAGCTGTATAAGCACTCTATATATATTTGAAATTAACCCCTTATCGGATATATCATTGCCAATTATGCTCTCCCATGCAGTGGGATGCCTTTGCATTTTGATGATTGTATTTTTTGCTGTACAGAAGCTTTTGAGTTTGATGTGGTCTCATGTGTTCATTTTCTCCTTTGTTTCTGTTGCCTTAGGTGATGTATCCATGAAAATTCTGCTGTGTATAATGTTCTAAATTTTGTTGCCTACATTTTCTTCTAGGATTTTGATGGATTCATGAGTCAAATTTAAGGCTTTTATCCATTTTGAGTTTATTCTTGTGTATGGTGTAAGTTAATGGTCTAGTTTTATTTTATTTTTTTGCATGTAGTTGTCCAATTATCCCATCAGCATTTATTAAAGAGGCTGTCTTTACTTCACTGTATGCTCTTACCACCTTTGTCAAATATTAATTGAGCATTTTGCCTTGGGTCCACTTCTGGGTTCTTTGTTCTGTTCCACAGGACTATATGTTTGTTCTTGTGCCAGTATCAGGCTGTTTTGATTACAGTTGCTTTGTTGTATAACCTGAAATCTGATAATGTGATCCCTTCTTTGTTCTCCTTTTTTAATATTGCTGTGGCTATTCCAGGTCTTTTTTGGTTCCATATGAACTTTTGAAGTATTTGTTCTAGTTCTGTGAAGTAGGTCATAGTATTTTGATGGAAATTGCATTGAATCTATAGATTGCTTTAGGTAGTATGTACATTTTAATCTTAATTCTTCCAATCCATGAACAATGGATGTGCTTTCACTTTTTTATATCTTCCTATATTTCTTTTTTCAATGACCTGTAGTTTTCTGTGAATAGGTCCTTTATTTCATTGGTTAAGTTTATTCCTAGGTACCTTAATTTTATTATTATCATTTTTATTTTATTTTTTTCATCCTTACCTGAGGATAAGGATAAAATTTTTTGTTTTCCATTTTTTGTTCAGATAGAGTGGGAGGGAGAGAGAGAAAAACAAAACAAAACAAAAAAAACATCGATGTGAAAGGGACATATCGAGTGGTTGCCACCCACACAATCCTACAAGGGCCGGAGACAAACTGCAAATTAGGTATGTGCGCTTAGTGGGAACCGAGCCCAAGTCTCTTGGACCACAAGCTGACACTCTAACCACTGAGCCAAATCGGCCAGGGAAGTATCTTAATTTTTTTACTGTGATGGTAAATGGGATTGTTTAAGTTTCCCTTTCTCTGAGTTCATCATTGGTATATAAAAATGACATCAATTTCTTGATGTTAATTTGTATCCTGCTACTTTGCCAAATTCACTTTTTAAGTCTAATAGATTTTTGATGGAGTCTTTGGGGTTTTCTACATATAGTATCATGTCATCTGCAAATAATGACAGTTTCACTTCCTCATTTCCAATTTGGATCCCTTTCTCTTTCTGTTTTATGGCTGTGGCTAAACTTCCAATACTATGTTAAATAAGAGTGGCGAAAGTGGGCATCCTTGTCTTGTTTCTGTTCTTAAGGGAAATGCTTTCAGCTTTTGCCCATTGAGTATGATGTTGGCTGTAGGTCTTTCATATATGGCCTTTATTATGTTGAGATATGATTCCTCTAGTCCCAGTTTGCTGAGCGTTTTTTGTTTTTTTTTATCCTCACCCGAGGACATTTTTCCATTTTTTGTTCAGGTAGAGTGGGAGGGAGAGAGAGGAACAGAGAGAGAGAGTGAAACATCGATGTGAAAGGGACACATCGAGTGGCTGCCACCCGCACAACCGACCAGGGCCACGGACAAACTGCAACCAAGGTACGCGCCCTTAGCGAGAACCGAACCCGGGTCTCTCAGGACCGCAGGCCGACGCTCTAACCGCTGAGCCAAACCGGCCAGGGCTGCTGAGCGTTTTTATCAGAAATAGGTGCTGGATTTTGTGGAATTCTTTTTCACCATCTATTGATATGATCATATGATTTTTATCTATCATTTTGTTTATGTGGTGTATCGCATTTATTTATTTGCGAATATTGTACGAGCCTTGCCTCCCTGGGATGAATCCCATTTGGTCATGGTGAATAATTTTTTTGATGTATTCCTGGATTTCATTTGCTAGTATTTTGTTTAGGATTTTGGCATCCATGTCCATCATCAGGGATATTGGCCTGTGGTTTTCTTTCTTTGTAGTGGTTTTTTTTCTGGTTTTGGAAATAGAATTATGCTGGCCTCATAAAATGAGTTCGGAAGATTTTTATTTCTTCTTTGGTCTCCGAGCTAACCCATTCATTGTTTAATAACATGCTATTTAGCCTCCATGTGTTCAAATGTTTTTGCATGTTTTTGTTGCAATTGATTTCTAGTTTCATGCCATTGTCATCTGGGAAGATACTTGATATGGTTTCAATCTTTTTGAACTTGTAGAACTTAGTTTGTGCTCTAACATGTGGTCTGTCTTTGAGAATGTCCCATGTGCACTTGAGATGAATGTGAATTCTGTAGTTTTGGGGTGTAATTCTCTGTAGATATCTATTAAATTCATTTTGTTTAGTGCTTCATTCAGAGTCTCGGTTTCTTTGCTAATTTTTTGTCTAGAGGATTTATTCAGTGGTGTCAACAGGATGTTGAAGTCCCATGCTATAATTGTATTGCTTTCAATTTCTCTTTTGAAGTCCTCCAGAAGATTTTTAATATATTTTGGTGCTCCCATATTGGGTGCATATATGTTTATCAAGGTTATATCTTCCTGTTGGATAAATCCTTTCAATATTATGTAGTGGCCTTGTTTGTTTCTAGTTATGGTCTTCATTTCAAAATCTATTTTATCAGATATGAGTATTGCTACCCCAGATTTTTAATGCTTTATGTTTGCTTGGAAAATTTTTTTGCATTCCATCACTTTCAACCTATGTGAGTCTTTTGTTGTGAGGTGGATCTGCTGTAAACAACATATAGATGAGCCATGCTTTCTTCTCAGCTACTCTGTGTCTTTTTATTGGAGCATTCAGTCTACTTATATGTAACGGGATTATTAATATGTACTTATTTATTGTGATTTTTGTTTATTTTAGTTATATTTTTCTTCCTATTTCTTCTACTAATTACAGCAGTTTTGTTGACTTTTCTTGCAGTGCTAGTTTGGTGCTAATGTATTCCCTTAGCCTTTTTTTTTTTTTGTCTGGGAAGCTCTTTATTTGACCTTCTGTTTTGAATGGCAGCCTTGCTGGGTAGAGTAGTCTTGGATTCAGATCCTTGCTTTTCATGACCTTGAGTACTTCATGGCATTCCCTTCTGGCCTGTAGTTTTTGTTGCAAAGTCAGCTGAGAGCCTTATGGGGGTTCCTTTGTAGGTAACCTGTTGCTTATCTCTTGCTGCTTTTAGGATTCTCTCTTTGTCTTTAATTTTTGGCATTTTAATTACTGTGTCTTGGTGTGGGCCTGTGTGGGTTCTTCTTACTTGGGGCTCTCTGTGCTTCCTGAGCTTGAATGCCTTCTTCCTTCACCAAATTAGGGAAGTTTTCGGTCACTATTTCTTTGAATATATTCTCTAACCCTTGCTCATTTTCTTCTTCTTCAGGAACTCCTATGATGCAAATATTATTACGTTTCCATTCTTCCACAGTGCTCTTAAGCTGTCTTTCTGTTTTTTCCTTTTGGTTTTCTGATTGGTTGATTTTTTCTACCCTATCTTTTAAATTCACTGATCCGGTATTCAGCTTACTCCACTCTGCAGTTTAGACCTTCCAATGTGTTCTGTATTTCTGCTATATCATTCTTCATTTACACTTTATTGGTTTTCAATGTTCCTATATCTTTACGCATGATGCTGATGTCTTTACTCATGCTGTTGAATTTCCTCAAGATCATGGCTCTTTACTCTACTTCTGATAATTTGCTTACCTGCATTTCATTGACCTCATTGTCAATAGAGTTCTCTTGTTCTGTCATTTGGAATTTGTTTCTTTGTTTCACCATTTTGGCTATCTCAGTGGGTTTTGGAGCCTGCCAAATTTTCCTTGTGGGTGTTGGTGTTCTGCTGTTTGTGTCTCCCTCTAGTTGGTTAGGATGATATTGGGTGGGCCCACATTAAACACCACTGTCAAGTCTTACATTCCTGGGGAGATTTGCAAGCTCAGTAAAGGTTCAGTTATCCTCTAGCTTTTCACTGGTGGCTAGTAGTCTCAGTTACTCAGTTCTTGGAATGTAGTCCCAGTGTTCTGCCTAAGAGGATTTCCAGAGGGTAGGATAGATGCTGCTTGTTAATAAGCCTCAATTTTTATTTCTTTGCCTCACCTGGGAAAAGATGAATCTCCAAGGGAGTGGGGCTGCTGTTTTTCTTCACAGTTCTAGGAAGGAGCGCACTTGTCACTGTTCTTTTGTGGCCCCAACCCAGCTAAAAATCTGAGTTCTCTCCAAATGCCAGGGGTCCTCACAGAGTTCCATCCCAGTCTGCCCTCCCTCTGCCATAGCCCCCAGGTGAGTGGCTGTGGCTATTTTACTGCTTGGTCCTGGCTCTCTGGGCTGTGGAGAGGGCTTGAAGTCTTTATTCCTAAGAGCACTGCTCACAGCTAAGACTTCTGCTGTCTGTGGGCTGCCAGCCTGCCACCCTCTCGTGCCTCCTCAGATCCTACCAGTGTCCCTGGTTATATGGTCCTGTCCTGCTGCTTTTCTGTTGCTTTTTTTCAAGTATTTGTCTTTATTTTAGTTGTAATTCCAGTTTGGTCCTGGGAGATCCTCTGTGTGGCTTCTATTCACTCCACCTCTTTTTTCCCATCCTCTAAGTTTATCTTTTGAACAGCTGGGTGGCACAGGCCTTTCTGGTGCCTCTGTACCCTGCAGGTCCAGCAGGTAACTGGATGGCACAGTCCCTGCTGGGTCGCATTGGCCTTTCTGGTGCTTCAGTACCCCATAAGCCCTGTGGGTAATTAGATCCTGCAGTCCCTGCTGGGTTGAACAATCTTCTCTGGTGCTTCGACACCCCACAGGCCCCGTGGGTAACTAGATTGTGCAGTCCCTGCTGGGTTGCACAGGCCTCTCTTGTGCTTCAGCACCCTGCAGGTCTCGCAGGTTATTGGATGTCACAGTTTCTGCTGGGTCCCACAGACCTCTCTGGTGCTTCAGCACCCCACAGGTCCCGTGGGTTATTGGATGGCACAGTCCCTGCTGGGTCACGGGGGCCTCTTTGGTGCTTCAGCACCCCACAGATCCCGTGGGTAACTGGATCACACAGTCCCTGCTGTGTTGCACCATCCTCTCTGGTGCTCCTGAACCCTGCAGTTCCCACAGGCAGGCAGCTGTGTTGCACCAGTCTCTCTCTCGGGCTAGGTCTTTCCTCTGCACTTGTGACCTACTGGACCACACAGGCCTCTGTGGAGCCCAAGGTTCCGCTGATGGAGTGCTGCTGCCCCATGGGGCTCAACTCCTGCTCAGCTTTTATGTAGATTTTGGGGATGGGTCTCAGCTGCTGGTCTGTGCTTCTGTTGCCTGGGGATGGATGTCTGCTCCCCAGCCTCTGTTGCTGGGGGTATGTCTGGACTCTGATCCAGCTGCTACTAAGGGGGATGGTGCTGGGATCTGGGCTGTCTGTGGCTTCTGTGGACGGCACCTTGGGAGTTCCACTACTGTGCACCAGTCTGTGTTGACACAGAGTGTCCACTGGTCCGATGGTGCCAGGTGCGCTGGTGGGCTCAGGTAGCTGGGCCTTAGCCACTCCCACTGCCTTCTCCCAGGGAAAACTGGGATCATCCAAAATGGTAGGACCTCCCCACGGCAGCACAGGGAGAAGCGCCCTGAAGAGCTTCTAACTGTGGTAGCTGGCTGCTCCCATCAACAGCACAGGAACTTTCTGCTCTGCATCGCTGCACTGTTCAGGTTTGGTCATCCAAATTCGCGTCCACTCACACTCTCTCACATACTCGCACACTCTCTCACACACTCACCCTTTCTCTGGGCCTGCCTGCCTCCATCTCCTCAAATGTCTTTGCTTGTTCTTGTGCAATTGATTTCTAGTTTCATGCCATTGTGATCTGAGAAGATGCTTGATATGAATTCAATGTTTTTGAACTTGTAGAACTTAGTCTGTTCTCTAACATATGGTTTTTCTTTGAGAATGTCTCCTGTGCACTTGAGAAGAATGTGAATTCTGTAGTTTTGGGGTATAATTCTCTGTAGATATTTATGAAATCCATTTGATCTAGTGCTTCATTTAGAGTCTGTGTTTACTTGTTAATTTGTTGTCTAGATGATGTATCCAGTGATATCAACAGGGTGTTGAATCTCTTACTATGATTGTATTGCTGTTGATTTCTACTTTGAAGTCCTCAAGAAGATTTTTCATATATGTGGGTGCTCCTATATTGGTTGCATATATGTTTACTAAGGTTATAACTTCCTGTTGGATAGATCCTTTCAATATTATGTAGTGGCCTTCTTTGTCTCTAGTTATGGTCTTCATTTTGAAATCTACTTTATCAGATGTGAGTATTGCAACCCCAGCTGTTTTTTGCTTTGCATTTGCTTGAAAGATTTTTTTCCATCCCTTCACTTTCAACCTATGCGAGTCTTTTGTTGTAGAGTGGGTCTTTTGTAAACAACATATATATGAGTCATGCTTTCTTATTCAGTCAGCTACTCTGGGTCTTTTTATTGAAGCATTCAAAACTTTCACATTTAAAGTCATAATTGATATGTACTTATTTATTGGCATTTTTGTTTAGTATGGTTATATTTTTCTTCCTATTTCTTCCACTGATTACTGCAGTCCTTTTAGCATATCTTGCAGTGCTGGTTTGGTGTTAATATATTCCCTTAACCTTTTTTTTTTTTGTCTGGGAAGCTCTTCATTTCACCTTCTATTTTGAATGATAGCCTTGCTGGATAGAGTAGTCTTGGATTCAGATCCTTGTTCTTCATGATTTTGATTACTTCTTGCACTCCCTTCTGGCCTGTAGTGTTTCTGTTTAGAAGTCAGCTGAGAGACTTATGGGGTTTCTTTTGTAAGCAACCTGTTGCTTATCTCTTGCTGCCTTTAGGATTCTCTCTTCATCATTAATTATTGGCATTTTGATTACTATGTGTCTTGGTGTGGGCTTGTTGGGTTCTTACTTGGGGCTCTCTGTGCTTCTTAAACTTGAATGCTTTCTTTCCTCACCAAGTTAGCAAAGTTTTCTGTCACTATTTCTTCAAATACATTTCCTAATCCTTTCCCATTTTCTATTTCTTCAGGGACTCCTATGATGCGAATATTATTAGGTTTTATGTTGTTCCACAGTTCTCTCAAGCTGTCTTCCTGTTATTGTTTTTTGTATTATTTTTTATTTTTAAATTAATTTATTTTTGTGACAGATGTTTTTTTTTCCTTTTACCCCACTGATTCCACCCTCCTCCTCCCTCCCCGCTCTGTCCCAACCTTTGTTTTCCATGTTTATTGTTCATACGTACGTGCATATAAGTTCTGTGGTTTATCGCTCCTCCACCCCACCCCCCCTTCTGGTCAGTCTGTATTTCACTTCTACGTCTCTAGGACTACTTCATTCCTCAGACTATAATGTTCATTATATTCAACAAATAAGTGAGATCATATGATACTTGTCTTTCTCTGTTAGGCTTGTTTCACTTTGGATGATACTTTCCAGGTCTCTCCATGTCATCTTCAAGGATAAGAGATCTTTCTTTCTAACAGCTGCATAGTACTCCATTGTTTATATGTACCACAGCTTTTTTATCCGATTGTCTACTGATGGACATTTGGGCTGTTTCCAGATCTTAGCTATTGTAAATAGTGCTGCTACAAACATGGGGGTACACATATTCTTTCTGATTGGTGTTTCACACTTCTTAGGGTATATTCCTAGAAGTGGGATCACTGGGTCAAATGGAAGTTCAATTTTTAATTTTTTGAGGTAACACCATATTGTTTTCTATAGTGGCTGCACCAGTCTGCATTCCCACAAGCAGTGTACTAGAGTCCCCTTTTCTCCACACCCTCGCCAACACTTGTTGTTTGATGATTTGTTGATGGCGGCCATTCTGACAGGTGTGAGGTGATACCTCATTGATGTTTAATTTGCATTTCTCTGATGATTAGTGATGATGAGTACTTCTTCATATGTTTCTTAGCCATTTGTATGTCCTGTTTGGAGAGGTGTTTATTGAGTTCTTCTGCCCATTTTTTAATTGGGTTCTTTGTCTTCTTTTGTTGGGTTTATGAGCACTCTCTTATACATTTGAAATTAACCCATTATCTGATATCTCATTGGCAATTATGCTCTCCCATACAGTGGGTTGCCTTTCCACTTTGCTTATTGTATCTTTTGCTGTGTAGAAGTTTTTGCGCTTGATGTAGTCCCATGTGTTCATTTTCTCCTTTGTTTCTGTTGCCTTAGGTGATGTATGAGGGAAAATTCTGCTGCGTATGATATCTTAAATTTTGTTGCTTACAGTTTCTTCTAGGATTTTTATGGATTCACGAGGCACATTTAAGTCTTTTATCCCTTTTGAGTTTATTCTTGTGTATGGTGTCAATTGATGGTCTAGTTTCATTTTTTTGCATGTAGCTATCAAATTTTCCCAACAGCATTTATTGAAGAGGCTGTCTTTACTCCACTATATGTTCTTGCCACCTTTGTCAATCATTAATTGAGCACATTGCCTTGGGTTTATTTCTGGGTTCTCTGTTCTATTCCACTTGTCCATATGCCTGTTCTTGTGCGAATACAAGGCTGTTTTGATTACAGTGGCTTTGTATTATAACCTGAAATCTGGTAATGTGATCCCTCCAACTTTTTCTTCTTTTTCAAAATTGCTGTGGCTATTCGAGGTTTTTTTTTGGTTTCATATGAACTTTTCAAGTATTTGTTCTAGTTCTGTGAAGTATGTCTGGTATTTTGATGGGGATTGCATTGAATCTATAGATTGCTTTGGGTAGTATGGACATTTAAGTGATGTTAATTCTTCCAATCCATGAACAAGGTATGTGCTTCCACTTTTTTATATCTTCCTCTATTTCTTTTTTCAAGGACCTGTATTTTTCTGCGAATAGGTCCTTTACTTCTTTGGTTAAGTTTATTCCTCTGTATTTTTTATTTATTTATTTTTTGCCACAATGTTAAATGGGATTGTTTTTTTACTTTCCCTTTTTGTGAGTTCATCATTGGTGTATGAGAATGCCGTCAATTTCTTGACATTAATTTAGTATCCTGCTACTTTGTCAAATGCATTTATTAAGTCTAGTAAATTTTTGATGGAGTCTTTGGGGTTTTCTACGTATAGTATCATGTTACCTGCGGATAATGACAGTTTCACTTCCTCCTTTCCTATTTGAATCCTTTTAATTTTTTCTTCCTGTCTGATTGCTGTCGCTAAGACTTCCAGTAAGTACTACGTTAATTAAGGGTGGCGAAAGTGGGCATCCTTGTCTTGTTCCTCTTCTTAAGGGAAATACTTTTAGTTTTTGCTCATTGAGTATGATGTTGGCTGAAGGCCTTTCATATACGTCCTTTATTTTGTCGAGATATGATCCATCTGTTGCCAGATTGCTGAGCGTTTTTATTAGAAATGGATGCTGGATTTTGTCAAAGGCTTTTCGGCATATATTGATATGATTATGTGGTTTTTATTGTTTATTTTTTTTATGAGGTGTATCACATTTATAGATTTGGGAATATTGTACCAGCCTTGCATCCCTGGGATGAATCCCACTTGGACATTGTGAATAATGTTTTTGATGTGATCCTGGATTCGATTTGCTAGTATTTTGTTCAGGATTATGGCGTTATGTTCATCAGGGATATTGGCCTATAGTTTTCTTTCTTTGTAGTGTCTCTTTCTGGTTTTAGAATTAGAATTATGCTAACCTGATAAAAGGAGTTTGGAAGACTTTCTCTCCTTGAACTTTTTGAAAAAGTTCGAAGAGAATGGGTGTTAGTTCTTCTTTGAATGTTCAGTAATACTCCCCCATGAAGCCATTGAGACATGGGCTTTTGTTTGCCAGGAGAGTCTTCATTACATCTTCAATGTCTTCTTTTGTTATTGGTCTGTTCAAGTTTTCTATCTCTTCATGGTCTAGTTTTAGGAGACGATGTGTTTCTAGAAATTTGTCCATTTCACTTAGATTGTCGAGTTTGTTCATAGTATTTGTTAATGATCCTTTGAATTTTTGTGGTGTCCATTATTATTTCTCCCCTCTCATTTCTGATTTTGTGTATTTGGGTTCTCTCTCTTTGTTTTTTCGTGACTCTTGCTAAGGGTCCATCAATCTTGTTTATCTTTTAAAAAAACCAGCTCTTTGTTTCATTGATCCTTTGAATTGTCTTTTTGGTCTCCATGTTATTTATTTCTGCTCTGATCTTTACTATTTCCTTTCTTCTGCTTGCTCTGAGGTTTTCTTTTTCTTTTTTTTGATTTCTAGTTCTTTAAGTTGTGAGGTTAGATAGTTTATTAGAGATTTTCTGTGCTTTTTGAGGTAGGTCTGTAGTGCTATGAATTTCCCTCTCAGAACTGCTTTTGTTGCATCCCACAGATTTTGTGTTGTTGTATGTTCATTTTCACTGGATTTAAGGAAGTTTTTAATTTCTTCCTTGATGTCCTCGGTGATGCATTTGTTTTTTAATAACATGTTATTTAGCCTCCAAGTTTTCAAATGTCTTTGCATGTTCTTGTTGCCATTGATTTCTAGTTTTATGCCATTGTGATCTGAGAAAATGCTTGATATGATTTCAGTTTTCTTAACTTGTAGACACTTAGTTTGTGTCATAACATGGGGTGTGTCTTTGAGAATATCCCATGTGCACTAGAGAAGAATGTGAATTCTGTAGTTTTGGGGTGTAATTCTCTGTAGATATCTATTAAATCCATTTGGTTTAGTGCTTCATTTAGAGTTTCTGTTTCCTCCCTAATTTTTTGTCTAGAGAATCTATCCACTTATGTCAGCAGGGTGTTGAAGTCTCCTGCTCTGATTGTATTGCTGTTGATTTCTTCTTTGAAGTCCTTTAGAAGATTTCTAATATATGTTTGTGCATATATGTTTACCAAGGTTATATAATCCTGTTGAATAGATCCTTTCAATATTATGTAGTGGCCTCTTTTGTCTCTAGTTATGGCCTTCATTTTGAAATCTGCTTTATCAGATATGAGTATTGCTACCTCGGTTTTTTTTCCTTTCCTTTTCCTTGGAAGATTTCTTTTCAACCCTTCACTTTCAACCTGTGTGAGTCTGTTGTTGTGAGGTGGGTCTCTTACAAACAACATATAGATGACTCATGATTTCTTATCCAATCAGCTGCTCCGTGTCTCTTTATTGTTGCATTCAGTCCATTTACATTTAAGGTGATTATTGATATGTACTCATTTATTGCCATTTTTGTTTAGTGTGGTTATTTTTTTCTTCCTATTTCTCCTGTTATTTAGAGCAGTCTTTTTAACATTTCTTGCAGTGCTAGCTTGGTACTAATGTATTCCCTTAGCCTTGGGAAACTTTCTTGTTGACCTTCTATTTTGAATGATAGCTTTGCTGCATAGGGTAGTCTTGGATTCAGATCCTTGTTTTTTCATGACCTTGATTGCTTCATGCCATTTCCTTCTGGCCTGTAGTGTTTCTTGTGAGAATTCAGCTGAGAGCATTATGGGGTTTCCTTTGTAGGTAACCTGTTGGTTATCTCTTGCTGCTTTTAGAATTCTCTCTTTGTCTTTAATTTTTGGCAGTTTGATTACTGTGTGTCTTGGTGTGGGCCTGTTTGGGTTCTTCTTACTTGGGGCTCTCTGTGCTTCTTGACCTTGAATGCCTTCTTCCTTCACCAAATTAGGAAAGTTTTCTGTCACCATTTCTTCAAATATATTCTCTAACACTTGTTTATTTTATTCTTCTTCGGAGACTCCTATGATGCGAACATTATTTTGTTTCCAGTTGTCCCACAGTTCTCTTAAGGTGTCTTACTGTTTATGAATTGTTTTTTCCTTTTGATATTCTGATTGGTTGATTTTTTTCTACCCTGTTCTCTAATTCACCTTTCCGGTCCACAGCTTCCTCTACTTTGCTTTTTAGACCTTCCAATTTGTTCTTTATTCCTGATATGTCATTCTTCATTTCTTCTTGGTGGTTTTTAATTTCCAACTGGTTGATTTTCAACATTTCTATGTCTTTACTCATGGTGCTCATGTCCTCACATATGCTGTTGAGCTTCGTCATGATCATGCCTCTAAATTTTAGTTCTGTTAACTTGTTTAACTGCACGTCATTTATTTCATTTTTGGTAGTGGTCTCTTGTTATTTCATTTGGCTTTGTGTTTGTGTTTCACCATTTTGCCGATCACAGTAGGCTTTGGAGTCTGCCAAATTTTCTCTGTGGGTGTTTGTATTCTTTTGTTTTTGGCTCTCTCACGTGGGTTTGGATTAGCTAGGGAGGACCCACATTAAACCCCACTGTCAAGTGTTACTTTCCTGGTTAGAGTTACTAGCCCAAGAAAGGTACAGTTATCCTCTAGCTTTTTGCCTTGAGGCTATTAGTAGTAGTTGCTTGAAAATCCTTGGCTTCTCAATTGAATGAAAAACTCCCTCAGATATTCAGTATAAGGGGATTTCTCCAGTGTGTGGCTGATGCTGGTTGTTAATGAGGCTCAATTTGCATTTCAATGGCCACTGGGTGGGGTTGAATATCAGAAGGAGGGGACTCAGCCTCTTCCCAGAGCCCTGGTAAAGAGTAAGATGACCACACTTCTGCATGGCTACAACTCAGCAAAAGCTCTGAGCGCCCTCCAAATCCTGAGTGTCCCCACAGAGTTCCAGTCCAGCCCACCCTCCCTCTGTCAGAGCCCAAATGAGTGGTGGTGGCTATTTGAGTCTCTGTCCTGGCTCTGCGCTGTGGAGCCACTTGGGAATTTAACCCGAGGGCGCTGCTCACAGCTGAGGCCACTGCTATCTGTTGGCTCCCAGCCCCCCTATCGCGCCTTTGCAAGCCTACAGGATCAATTGGCTTCCCTGGTTATATGGTCCTCCAAGCTGCTTTTCTGTTGCTTTTTCCAGATGATTTGTTTTTATTTTAGTTGTAATTCCAGTTTGGTCCTGAGAGATGGTCTGCGTAGCTTCCATTCACTCCACCACCATTTTTTCTCTCTCTGTGTGCAAAGCCTGGCTGTCTTCAGAGTCGAGGTTTCAGGAACCAAGCGTCCACTCCCTGCACTACTCTTGCCATGCCCGTTTCAGCTTCGCTGTGCAGCCGAACCTACTGCCTGAAGTGTCAGCGTTCGCTCGCCCCTGGGGGCCTGTCTTCCTGTTTTTTTAATTGTTTTTTCCTCTTGGTTTTCTGATTGGTTGATTTTTTTTTTTACCTTGTCTACTAATTCACTAATCTGGTCCTCAACTGCCTCTACTCTGCTGGTTAGTCCTTCCAATGTTTTCTTTATTTCTGCTATGTCATTCTTCATTTACACTCTGTTGATTTTCAATGTTTTTATATGTTTGCTCATGGTGTTGATGTCCTTACTCCAGCTATTGAGCTTCCTCAAGATTATAGCTCTGAACTCTACCTCTGATAATTTGCATAGCTGCATTTCATTTAACTCATCTTCGATAGAGTTCTCTTGTTCTTTTATTTGGGATTTGTTTCCTTGTTTCACCATATTGGGGTCTCAGTAGGTTTTGGAGCTTGCCAAATTTTCCTGTGCATGTTGGTGTTCTGCCATTTGTAGCTCCTTCTACCGGGTTTGGTTGGGCCTGTGAGGGCCTACAGTAAGCACCCCATTCAAGTCTTACATTCCTGGATAGATTTGCAAAGCCAGGAAGGATTCATTTATTTTCTAGCTTATTCATGGAGGCTAGTAGTCTTAGTTACTCAGTGACTTAGTATGTAGCTCTGGTGTTCTGCGTAACAGGATTTCCAGAGAGTGGGATAGATGCTAGTTTTTTTTGTTTGTTTGTTTGTTTTTTTGGATAAGAAAGCATGACTTTATTTTTTTTTTTTTTTTATTAATTTTTTATTTATTTTTTTGTTACAGATATTTTATCTTTTTACCCCATTGGCAGCCCCCACCCCACCCCACCTCCGCCCCGTCCCCGGCTTAGTTGTCCATGTCCATTGGTCATGCATACATGCATATAAGTTCTGTGGTTTATCTCTTCCCACCCCCCTCCCACCTCCCCACCCCTTCTTCTGAGGGATGTCAGTCTGTGCCCTACTTCCATGTGTCTGGGTATACTGTATTCCTCAGACTGTTATGTTCATTATATTCCGTATATAAGTGAGATCATGTGGTATTTGTCTTTTTCTGCTTGGCTTCTTTCACTTAGGATAATACTTTCCAGGTCCCTCCATGTCGTCTCAAAGGATAAGAGATCTTTCTTTCTTACCGCTGCATAGTACTCCATTGTGTATATGTACCACAGCTTTTTTATCCATTCGTCTACTGGTGGAAACTTGGGCTGTTTCCAGATCGTAGCTATTGTAAATAGTACTGCTATGAACATGGGGGTACATATATTCTTCCTGATTGGTGTTTCAGGCTTCTTAGGGTATATTCCCAGCAGTGGGATCACTGGGTCAAATGGAAGTTCAATTTTTAATTTTTGAGGTAGCACCATATTGTTTTCCATAGCGGCTGCACCAGTCTGCATTCCCACCAGCAGTGTATTAGAGTCCACTTTTCTCCACACCCTCGCCAACACTTGTTTGACGATTTGTTGATGGCGGCCATTCTGACAGGTGTGAGGTGATACCTCATTGTTGTTTTAATTTGCATCTCTCTGATGATTAGTGATGTGGAGCATTTCTTCATATGTCTTTTGGCCATTTGTATGTCCTGTTTGGAGAGGTGTTTATTCAGCTCCTCTGCCCATTTTTTAATTGGGTTCTTTGTCTTTCTTTTGTTGAGTTGTATGAGCACTCTATATATATTGGAAATTAACCCTTTATCTGATACATCATTGGCAATGATGTTCTCTCAACAGTGGGTTGCCTTTCCATTTTGATGATTGTTTCTTTTGCTGTGCAGAATCTTTTTAGTTTGATGTAGTCCCATGTGTTCATTTTCTCCTTTATTTCTGTTGCCGTAGGTGATGTATCCGTGAAAATTCTGCTCCGTATGATGTCCGAAATTTTGTTGCCTACATTTTCTTCTAGAATGTTTAGGGATTCACAGGTCACATTTAAGTCTTTTATCCATTTTGAGTTTATTTTTGTGTATGGTGCAAGTTGATGGTCTAGTTTCAATTTTTTGCATGTAGCTCTCCAATTTTCCCAACACCATTTATTAAAGAGGCTATCTTTACTCTACTGTATGCTCTTGCCAACTTTGTCACATATTAATTGAGCATATTTCCTTGGGTCCATTTCTGTGTTTTCAGTTCTGTTCCACTGGTCTATATGCCTGTTCTTGTGCCAGTACCAGGCTGTTTTGGTTACAGTCGCTTTGTAGTATAACCTGATATCTGGTATTGTGAGCCCACCTACTTTGTTCTTCTTTTTCAAGATTGCTGTGGCTATTCGGGGTTTTTTTAGTTCCATATGACCTTTTGAAGTATTTGTTCTAGTTCTATGAAATATGTCGTTGGTATTTTGATGGGGATTGCATCGAATCTATAGATTGCTTTGGGTAGTATGGACATTTTAATTATGTTAATTCTTCCAATCCATGAACAAGGTATGTGCTTCCACTTTTTTAAATCTTCCTCTATTTCTTTTTTTCAATGACCTGTAGTTTTCTGCGAATAGGTCCTTTATTTCTTTTTGTGTGTGTGTGTGTGTTTAATTTTTAGTTTTATTTTATTTTATTTTATTTTTTTTAATGAATTTTTATTTATTTTTTTGTTACAGATATTTTACCTTTTTACCCCATTGGCACCCCCCCCCTCCACCCTGTCCCCGACTTAGTTGTCCATGTCCATTGGTCATGCATACATGCATATAAGTTCTGTGGTTTATCTCTTCCCACCCCCTCACCCCCCATCCCCTCTTCTGAGGGATGTCAGTCTGTGCCCTACTTCCATGTGTCTGGGTATACTGTATTCCTCAGACTGTTATGTTCATTATATTCCGTATATAAGTGAGATCATGTGGTATTTGTCTTTTTCTGCTTGGCTTCTTTCACTTAGGATAATACTTTCCAGGTCCCTCCATGTCGTCTCAAAGGATAAGAGATCTTTCTTTCTAACAGCTGCATAGTACTCCATTGTGTATATGTACCACAGCTTTTTTATCCATTCGTCCACTGGTGGACACTTGGGCTGTTTCCAGATCTTAGCTATTGTAAATAGTACTGCTATGAACATGGGGGTACATATATTCTTCCTGATTGGTGTTTCAGGCTTCTTAGGGTATATTCCTGCCAGTGGGATTACTAGGTCAAATGGAAGTTCAATTTTTAATTTTTTGAGGTAGCATCATATTGTTTTCCATAGCGGCTGCACCAGTCTGCATTCCCACCAGCAGTGTATTAGAGTCCCCTTTTCTCCACACCCTCGCCAACACTTGTTGTTTGATGATTTGTTGATGGCGGCCATTCTGACAGGTGTGAGGTGATACCTCATTGTTGTTTTAATTTGCATCTCTCTGATGATTAGGGATGTGGAGCATTTCTTCATATGTCTTTTGGCCATTTGTATGTCCGGTTTGGAGAGGTGTCTATTCAGCTCCTCTGCCCATTTTTTAATTGGGTTCTTTGTTTTCCTTTTGTGGAGTTGTATGAGCACTCTGTATATATTGGAAATTAACCCCTTATCTGATACATCATTGGCAATGATGTTCTCCCATACAGTGGGTTGCCTTTCCATTTTGATGATTGTTTCTTTTGCTGTGCAGAATCTTTTTAGTTTGATGTAGTCCCATGTGTTCATTTTCACCTTTATTTCTGTTGCCTTAGGTGATGTATTCGTGAAAATTCTAATCCGTATGATGTCCGAAATTTTGTTGCGTACATTTTCTTCTAGAATTTTTAGGGATTCACGGGTCACATTTAAGTCTTTTATCCATTTTGAGTTTATTTTTGTGTATGGTGTAAGTTGATGGTCTAGTTTCATTTTTTTGCATGTAGCTGTCCAATTTTCCCAACACCATTTATTAAAGAGGCTGTCTTTACTCCACTGTATGCTCTTGCCACCTTTGTCAAATATTAACTGAGCGTATTGCCTTGGGTCCATTTCTGGGTTTTCAGTTCTGTTCCACTGGTCTATATGCCTGTTCTTGTGCCAGTACCAGGCTGTTTTGGTTACAGTCGCTTTGTAGTATAACCTGATATCTGGTATTGTGAGCCCACCTACTTTGTTCTTCTTTTTCAAGATTGCTGTGGCTATTCGGGGTTTTTTTTAGTTCCATATGACCTTTTGAAGTATTTGTTCTAGTTCTATGAAATATGTCGTTGGTATTTTGATGGGGATTGCATCGAATCTATAGATTGCTTTGGGTAGTATGGACATTTTAGTTATGTTAATTCTTCCAATCCATGAACAGGGTATGTGCTTCCACTTTTTTAAATCTTCCTCTATTTCTTTTTTTCAATGACCTGTAGTTTACTGCGAATAGGTCCTTTATTTCTTTTTGTGTGTGTGTGTGTGTTTAATTTTTAGTTTTATTTTATTTTATTTTATTTTTTTAATGAATTTTTATTTATTTTTTTGTTACAGATATTTTACCTTTTTACCCCATTGGCACCCCCCCCCCCCCTCCACCCTGTCCCCGGTTTAGTTGTCCATGTCCATTGGTCATGCATACATGCATATAAGTTCTGTGGTTTATCTCTTCCCACCCCCTCACCCCCCATCCCCTCTTCTGAGGGATGTCAGTCTGTGCCCTACTTCCATGTGTCTGGGTATACTGTATTCCTCAGACTGTTATGTTCATTATATTCCGTATATAAGTGAGATCATGTGGTATTTGTCTTTTTCTGCTTGGCTTCTTTCACTTAGGATAATACTTTCCAGGTCCCTCCATGTCGTCTCAAAGGATAAAGATCTTTCTTTCTTACCGCTGCATAGTACTCCATTGTGTATATGTACCACAGCTTTTTTATCCATTCGTCCACTGGTGGACACTTGGGCTGTTTCCAGATCTTAGCTATTGTAAATAGTACTGCTATGAACATGGGGGTACATATATTTTTTCTGATTGGTGTTTGAGGCTTCTTAGGGTATATTCCTGCCAGTGGGATTACTAGGTCAAATGGAAGTTCAATTTTTAATTTTTTGAGGTAGCATCATATTGTTTTCCATAGCGGCTGCACCAGTCTGCATTCCCACCAGCAGTGTATTAGAGTCCCCTTTTCTCCACACCCTCACCAACACTTGTTGTTTGATGATTTGTTGATGGCGGCCATTCTGACAGGTGTGAGGTGATACCTCATTGTTGTTTTAATTTGCATCTCTCTGATGATTAGGGATGTGGAGCATTTCTTCATATGTCTTTTGGCCATTTGTATGTCCGGTTTGGAGAGGTGTCTATTCAGCTCCTCTGCCCATTTTTTAATTGGGTTCTTTGTTTTCCTTTTGTGGAGTTGTATGAGCACTCTGTATATATTGGAAATTAACCCCTTATCTGATACATCATTGGCAATGATGTTCTCCCATACAGTGGGTTGCCTTTCCATTTTGATGATTGTTTCTTTTGCTGTGCAGAATCTTTTTAGTTTGATGTAGTCCCATGTGTTCATTTTCACCTTTATTTCTGTTGCCTTAGGTGATGTATTCGTGAAAATTCTAATCCGTATGATGTCCGAAATTTTGTTGCGTACATTTTCTTCTAGAATTTTTAGGGATTCACGGGTCACATTTAAGTCTTTTATCCATTTTGAGTTTATTTTTGTGTATGGTGTAAGTTGATGGTCTAGTTTCATTTTTTTGCATGTAGCTGTCCAATTTTCCCAACACCATTTATTAAAGAGGCTGTCTTTACTCCACTGTATGCTCTTGCCACCTTTGTCAAATATTAACTGAGCGTATTGCCTTGGGTCCATTTCTGGGTTTTCAGTTCTGTTCCACTGGTCTATATGCCTGTTCTTGTGCCAGTACCAGGCTGTTTTGGTTACAGTCGCTTTGTAGTATAACCTGATATCTGGTATTGTGAGCCCACCTACTTTGTTCTTCTTTTTCAAGATTGCTGTGGCTATTCGGGGTTTTTTTTAGTTCCATATGACCTTTTGAAGTATTTGTTCTAGTTCTATGAAATATGTCGTTGGTATTTTGATGGGGATTGCATCGAATCTATAGATTGCTTTGGGTAGTATGGACATTTTAGTTATGTTAATTCTTCCAATCCATGAACAGGGTATGTGCTTCCACTTTTTTAAATCTTCCTCTATTTCTTTTTTTCAATGACCTGTAGTTTACTGCGAATAGGTCCTTTATTTCTTTTTGTGTGTGTGTGTGTGTTTAATTTTTAGTTTTATTTTATTTTATTTTATTTTTTTTAATGAATTTTTATTTATTTTTTTGTTACAGATATTTTACCTTTTTACCCCATTGGCACCCCCCCCCCTCCACCCTGTCCCCGGCTTAGTTGTCCATGTCCATTGGTCATGCATACATGCATATAAGTTCTGTGGTTTATCTCTTCCCACCCCCTCACCCCCCATCCCCTCTTCTGAGGGATGTCAGTCTGTGCCCTACTTCCATGTGTCTGGGTATACTGTATTCCTCAGACTGTTATGTTCATTATATTCCGTATATAAGTGAGATCATGTGGTATTTGTCTTTTTCTGCTTGGCTTCTTTCACTTAGGATAATACTTTCCAGGTCCCTCCATGTCGTCTCAAAGGATAAAGATCTTTCTTTCTTACCGCTGCATAGTACTCCATTGTGTATATGTACCACAGCTTTTTTATCCATTCGTCCACTGGTGGACACTTGGGCTGTTTCCAGATCTTAGCTATTGTAAATACTACTGCTATGAACATGGGGGTACATATATTCTTCCTGATTGGTGTTTCAGGCTTCTTAGGGTATATTCCTGCCAGTGGGATTACTAGGTCAAATGGAAGTTCAATTTTTAATTTTTTGAGGTAGCATCATATTGTTTTCCATAGCGGCTGCACCAGTCTGCATTCCCACCAGCAGTGTATTAGAGTCCCCTTTTCTCCACACCCTCGCCAACACTTGTTGTTTGATGATTTGTTGATGGCGGCCATTCTGACAGGTGTGAGGTGATACCTCATTGTTGTTTTAATTTGCATCTCTCTGATGATTAGGGATGTTGAGCATTTCTTCATATGTCTCTTGGTCATTTGTATGTCCGGTTTGGAGAGGTGTCTATTCAGCTCCTCTGCCCATTTTTTAATTCGGTTCTCTGTTTTCCTTTTGTGGAGTTGTATGTGCACTCTGTATATATTGGAAATTAACCCCTTATCTGATACATCATTGGCAATGATGTTCTCCCATACAGTGGGTTGCCTTTCCATTTTGATGATTGTTTCTTTTGCTGTGCAGAATCTTTTTAGTTTGATGTAGTCCCATGTGTTCATTTTCTCCTTTATTTCTGTTGCCTTAGGTGATGTATTCGTGAAAATTCTAATCCGTATGATGTCCGAAATTTTGTTGCGTACATTTTCTTCTAGAATTTTTAGGGATTCACGGGTCACATTTAAGTCTTTTATCCATTTTGAGTTTATTTTGTGTATGGTGTAAGTTGATGGTCTAGTTTCATTTTTTTTGCATATAGCTGTCCAATTTTCCCCACACCATTTATTAAAGAGGCTGTCTTTACTCCACTGTATGCTCTTGCCACCTTTGTCAAATATTAACTGAGCGTATTGCCTTGGGTCCATTTCTGGGTTTTTAGTTCTGTTCCACTGGTCTATATGCCTGTTCTTGTGCCAGTACCAGGCTGTTTTGGTTATAGTCGCTTTGTAGTATAACCTGATATCTGGTATTGTGAGCCCACCTACTTTGTTCCTTTTTTTTAAGATTGCTGTGGCTATTCGGGGTTTTTTTAGTTCCATATGACCTTTTGAAGTATTTGTTCTAGTTCTATGAAATATGTCGTTGGTATTTTGATGGGGATTGCATTGAATCTATAGATAGCTTTGGGTAGCATGGACATTTTAATTATGTTAATTCTTCCAATCCATGAACAAGGTATGTGCTTCTACTTTTTTATATTGTCCTCTATTTCTTTTTTCAATGACCTGTAGTTTTCTGCAAATAGGTCCTTTACTTCTTTGGTTAAATTTATTCCTAGGCATCGTAATTTTTTTGGCGTAATGGTAAGTGGGATTGTTTTTTCAGTTTCTCTTTCTGTGAGTTCATCATTGATGTACAAGAATGCCATCGATTTCTTGACATTAATTTTGTATCCTGCTACTTTGCCAAATTCATTTATTAAGTCTAATAGATTTTTGATGGAGTCTTTAGGGTTTTCTATGTACAATATCATGTCATCTGCAAATAATGACAGTTTCACTTCCTCCTTTCCAATTTGGATCCCTTTTATTTTTTCTTCATGTCTCATTGCAGTGGGTAAGACTTCCAGTACAATGTTAAATAAGAGTGGCGAAAGTGGACATCCCTGTCTTGTTCCTGTTCTTAATGGAAATGTTTTTAGTTTATGTCCATTGAGTATGATGTTGCTGTAGGTCTTTCATATATGGCCTTTATTATGTCGAGATATGATTCCTCTATTCCTACATTGCTGATCGTTTTTATCAGAAATGGATGCTGGATTTTGTCGAATGCTTTTTCAGCATCTATTGATATGATCATGTGGTTTTTATTCTTCATTTTGTTTATGTGGTGTATCATGTTTATTGATTTGCGAATATTGTACCAGCCCTGCATCCCTGGAATGAATCCCACTTGGTCATGGTGAATAATTTTTTTGATGTATTTCTGGATCCGATTTGCTAATATTTTGTTCAGGATTTTGGCGTCTATGTTCATCAGGGATATTGGCCTGTAGTTTTCTTTTTTCGTAGTGTCTTTTTCTGGTTTTGGAATTAGAATTATGCTGGCCTCATAGAACGTGTTTGGAAGTCTTCCTTCTTCTTGAATTTTTTGAAAGAGTTTGTGGAGAATGGGTGTTAGTTCTTTTTTGAATGTTCGGCAAAACTCCCCCATGAAACCATCTGGGCCTGGGCTTTTGTTTGCTGGAAGAGTGTTGATTACCTCTTCAATTTCCTTTGTTGTTATTGGTCTGTTCAAGTTTTCTATCTCTTCCGGGAATAGTTTTAGGAGACTGTGTGTTTCTAGAAATTTGTCCATTTTGCTTAGACTGTCGAATTTGTTGCCATATAGTTGTTCATAGTAGTTGTTAACGATCTTTTGTATTTCGGTGGTGTTGGTTGTTACTTCTCCTCTTTCATTTCTGATTTTGTGTATTTGGGTTCTCTCTCTTTGTTTCTTGGTGAGTCTAGCTGAGGGTCTATTAATCTTTTTTATCTTTTCGAAAAACCAGCTCTTTGTTTCATTGATCCTTTGAATTGTTTTTTTGGTCTTTATGTCATTTATTTCTGCTCTCATCTTTACTATTTCCTTCCTTCTACTTGCTCTGGGGTTTTCTTTTTGTTTGCTTTCTAATTCTTTAAGTTGTGAGGTTAGACAATTAGAAATTTTTCTTGTTTTTTGAGGTAGGCCTGTAGTGCTATGAACTTCCCTCTCAGAACTGCTTTCTCTGCATCCTATAGATTTTGTGTTATTGTGTGTTCATTTTCATTGGTTTCCAGGAAGTTTTTAATTTCTTCCTTGATCTCCTCGGTGACCCATTCATTGTTTAATAACATGCTATTTAGCCTCCATGTGTTGAAATGTCTTTGCATATTCTTGTTGCAATTGATTTCTAGTTTCATGCGATTGTGATCTGAGAAGATGCTTGATATGATTTCAATCTTCTTGAACTTGTAGAGATTTAGTTTGTGTCCTATCATGTGGTCTATCTTTGAGAATGTCCCATGTGCACTTGAGAAGAATGTGTATTCTGTGGTTTTGGGGTGTAATTCTCTGTAGATATGCATTAAATCCATTTGGTCTAGTGCTTCATTTAGAGTCTCTGATTCCTTGCTAATTTTTTTGCCTAGAGGATTTATCCAGTGCTGTCAATGGGGTGTTGAAGTCCCCTGCTATTATTGTATTGTTGTCGATTTCTCCTTGGAAGTCCTCCAGAAGATTTTTAATATATTTTGGTGCTCTTATATTGGGTGCATATATGTTTATCATGGTTATATCATCCTGTTGGATAGATCCTTTCAATATTATGTAGTGGCCATCTTTTCTCTAGTTATGGTCTTCATTTTGAAATCTATTTTATCAGATATGAGAATTGCTACCCCAGCTTTTTTTTGCCTTCCATTTGCTTGGAAAATTTTTTTCCATCCCTTCACTTTCAACCTATGTGAGTCTTTTGTTGAGAGGTGGGTCTCTTGTAAACAACATATAGATGAGTCATGCTTTCTTATCCAATCAGCTACTCTGTGTCTCTTTATGGGAGCATTCAATCCATTTACGTTTAAGGTGATTATTGATATGTACTTATTTATTGCCATTTTTGTTTAGTGTGGTTCTAGTTTTCTTCCCATTTCTACTGCTCATTACAGCAGTCCTTTTAACATTTCTTGCATTGCTGGTTTGGTGCTAATGTATTCCCTTACCCTTTTTTTGTCTGGGAAGCTCTTTATTTGATCTTCTATTTAGAATGATATCCTTGCTGGGTAGAGTAGTCTTGGATTCAGATTCTTGTTTTTTATGACTTTGATTACTTCATGCCATTCTCTTCTGGCCTGTAGTGTTTCTTGTGAGAAGTCATCTGAGAGCCTTATGGGGTTCCCTTTGTAGGTAACCTGTTGCTTATCTCTTGCTGCTTTTAGGATTCTCTCCTTGTCTTTAATTTGTGGCATTTTTATTACTATGTGTCTTGGTGTGGGCCTGTTTGGGTTCTTCTTACTTGGGACTCTCTGTGCTTCTTGAACTTGAATGCCTTCTTCCTTCACCAAATTAGGGAAGTTTTCTCTCACTTTTTTTTTTTTTAATATATTCTCTATCCCTTGCTCCTTTTCTTCTTCTTCGGGGACTCCTATGATGCGAATATTATTACGTTTCCGGTTGTCCCATAGTTCTCTTAAGCTGTCTTCCTGTTTTTTAACAGTTTTTTCCTTTTGTTTTTCTGATTCGTTGATTTTTTTCTACTCTGTCTTCTAATTCACTGATTTGGTCCTCAGCTTCCTCTACTCTGCTTTTTAAACCTTCCAATGTGTTTTTCTTTTCTGATATATCATTTTTTATCTCTTCTTGTTGGTTTTTAATTTCCAATTGGCTTATTTTCAGTGTCTCTATGTCCTTACTCATGCTGTTCAGCTTCCTCAAAATCATGGCTCTGAATTCTAGCTCTGTTAACATGCCTAATTGCTCCACATTGATCTCATCTTCGGTGGAGGTGTCTTGCTCTTTCATTTGGGTTCTGTTTCTGTGTTTACCATTTTGGCTATCACTGGGGGCTTTGGAGCCTGTCAAGTTTTCCCTGTGGGTATTGGTGTTCTGCTGTTTGTGGCTCCCTCTCCTGTGTTTAGATGAGCGAGGGAGGTCTCACGTTGAACACCACTGTCAAGTCTTTCTTTCCTGGTCAAAGTTGCCAGCCCAGGAAAGGTAATGTTATCCTCTAGCTTTTTGCCTGGAGGCTAGCAGTCTAGGTTACTTGATGAGTTGTGGTTTGTCAGTTGATTGAAAAGCTCCCTCACAATGGGATTTCCCGAGGGTGGGGCAGATGCTGGTCATTAGTGAGCCTCAATTAGCACTTCAATGGCCCAAAGGGTGGGGTTCGATCTCCGAGGGAGGGGCTGTTGCCTCTCTCAGAGCCCTGGGAAGGAGCAATGTGGCCACCGTCCTGAGTGGCTGCACTCAGCCATAGCTCTGAGTGCCCTCCAGATCCTGAGTGTCCCGACACAGCTCCAGTCCAATCTGCCCTCCCTCTGCCGGAACCCAAGGTGAGTGGCTGTGGCTGTTTCAGCCTCTGTCCCGGCTCTGCGCTGTGGAGCCACATGGGAGTGTAACCCGAGGGTCCTCCTTCCAGCTAAGGTAGCTGCCGAGGTGCCGACCGTGTGCTCCCAGCCCCCATCTCGCGCCTTCGCAAGCCTACCGGGATGGAGTCAGTGTCCCTCGTTATATGGTCCTCCAAGCTGCTTTTCTGTTGCATTTTCCCGTCTATTTGTCTGTGTTGTAGTTGTAATTCCAGTTTGGTTCTGGGAGACGATCTGTGTAGCTTCCGTTCACTCCGCCGCCAGTTTTTCCTACACCTAGATACTGGTTTTTAACAAGCCTCAATTTGCATTTCCTCACCTCACCTGGGAAAGGCTCATCTCCTAGGTGGGGGGATGCTGCTTTTCCCCCAACTCGGGTAAGGAGCACACTGGCCACCGTGTTTTGTGGCCACAACTCTGCAAAAACTCTTAGTGCCCTCCAAATCCCTGGTGTTCCCACAGAGCTCTAGCCCAGTCTGCCCTCTCTCTGCTGTAGCCCCCAGGTGAGTGGCTGTGGCTATTTTAGCACTCTGTCTTGGCTTCCTGTATTGTGGACAGTGCTTCGTCTTTATTCCCCAAGGGTATTGCTCAGAGCTAAGACTGCTCCTGTGTGTGGGCTTTCCGCCTTCCATCCTCTTGCGCTTCTGCAGATCCTACCAGTGTCCCTGATCATATGGTCCTTTCCTGCTGCTTTTCTTTTGCTTTTTTCCAAGGATTTGTCATTATTTTTGTTGTAATGTCTGTTTGGTCCTGGAAGATTGTCTGCGTAGCTTCTATTTACTCTGCCTTTGTTTTCACATCCTCTATGCCTATCTTGTGCACAGCTGGGTTGCACAGGCATCTCTGGTGTCCCCGTACCCTGCAGGTTCCACGGGTGACTCGATAGCCCAGCCTCTTTGGGGACTGGGCTCTATGCCTATGTTATGAGCTGCTGGATTGTACAGGCCACTCTGGTACTTCAGCACACCACGCATCCTGTGGGTTACTAGAAGGCACAGTCCCTGCTGGGTCACACATGCCTCTCTGGTACTTTAGCACTCTGCAGGTCCTGTGGGTAACTGGATGACACAGTCTTTCCTGGGTCACACAGTTCTCTTTGTGCTTCAGCACCTTGCAGGTCCTGTGGGTAACTGGATTGCACAGTGTCTGCTGGTTTGCAAAGGCCTCTCTGGTGCTTCAGCACCCCACAGTTATGCTGGGTAACTAGATTGCACAGTCCCTGCTGGGTTGCACAGGCCTCTCTGGTGCCCCTGCACCCTGCAGTTCCCACAGGCGGGCAGCTGGATTGAACCAGTCCCTCTGGGGCCCTGGCTTCCCACTGCTTTTGTGAGCTGCTGGACTGCACAGGCCTCTTTGGAGTCCAGGTCCCACAGCTGGTGGCTGTGGAGTGCTGCTTCCTTATGGGGCTCAACTGCTCAGCTGTTCGTGTAGTTTTTGGGGATGGGTTTCAGCTGCTCTTCTGTGCTTCTGTTGCCTGGGGATGGATGTCTACTTCCCAGCCTTTATTGCTGGGTGTATATCTCGACTCTGATTGGGTTGCTACTATGGGGGATGTTGCTGGGTTCCTCCGGCTTTCTTCCGCTTCTGTGACCAGCACCTTGGGAGCTGCAATATTGTGCACTGGTCTGTGTTGACACAGAGTGTCCACTGGTTCGATAGTGCCAGGTGCGCTGGTGGGCTCAGGCGCTGGGCCCTAGTTGCTCCCACTGTCTCCTCCCTGGGAATACCTGGGATCTTCCAAAATGGTGGGACCTCGCTGCAGCACAGGGAGAAGCACCCTGAAGAGTAGCTTACTGCAGTAGCCGGCTGGTCCCTTTCACAGCATGTGAACATTCTGCTTCGAGTCACTGCACTGCTTGAGTTTGGTCATCCGCCTTCATGTCCACTCACACTCTCTCACACACTAGCTCACTCTCTAACACACTCACCCTCTCTTCAGTCCTACACACTACCATCTTCCTCCCCACATTCTCTTTCTTGTATCTATCTGGACATGGAAAATTTTATTTTTACTCCAAATTCTTGTCAACTCAATAAAATTTGTCTTTCGTTAAACAGTAACAATTATTTCCACATTCTCTGATGCCCTATGTTAAAGTCATTACATTACAAGTATGATTCTTTAGGACATTTTATGTGATTAAATTTTTTCTGATGGGAGAAGCCCCCTTTCTTCCTCTCTCTCTCTTCCCTCCCTTCCTTTCTTCCTTTCATTTTAGAGCTCAAAGTTGAGTTGGAGACAATCTAATTCAGCTTTTTAATTTGAGGCCCAGATAGCTTTACCAGTGCCAGAGCCAGAATTGGAGCCTAGGTTTCCTTGATCCTGTTCTTTGCACCATGTATATTACTTCTGTATAATGCAAGTGGTAATAAAAGTACAGTTGTCCCTCGCCACTTTGCGCTTCGACTTTCATGGCTTAACTCTATTGTGGTTTTTTCAAGTATATTCATTAAAAAGTTGATTGAGAGAGTGAAAATGATACAGTGCGTGCTCGGTTGTCTAAGTCAATTATACACCCCTGTATTACAACTAAAATTAAAATTACCCTATGTATGGACTATAGGCCTATTTTTTCGAGCATCCCAGGAATCCTGAAACACCAGGTGCAACCCCTCGACCACTCCTTGTGTGTGGGCAATAACTTTTTTCCATAAAATCAGATGTGGTGAAATCAAGCTAATCAGAGCGTGCTGTTCACTGATTGTCTATCCTATCCTCTTCCTATCATGGCCACTGATTGGCTCAGCCTCATACAACTTCACTTCTTTCATACACGCTTCTACATCCATAAAAGTCAGAAGCATCTTTGCTCTTGTAAGTGTTTGCGATTTCTGAGAACTTTTATTTAAGCCCCACAATGGCTCCTAAATGTGCTGCTTCTTCTAAACCTTCTGACAATGAAACTAAGCGCTGGGGGAAGATGCTTACCATCCAGGAGGTGAAACTCTTGGATATGGTTAAAGATGGCAAGAAAATAGTGGAGGTTGCCCTCCATTACAATTTGAATGAGTCAACCATTTGCTCCATCCATAAAGATGAAAAGAACATCTGTGCAATGGCTACTGTCCTTTTCAAAAAGGGAGCAAAGTGCGTCATGACAAGTTGTAGTAAGTTCATAGTGAAAATGGAGTCTACTCTAGCCATTTGGATCAATGACAGCCGCAAGAAAAACATTCCATTGGATTCGTTGTTCATCCAGGAGAAGGCGAGGCAGCTCTATCAGTGCTTTACAGCGAACTAACCTGGTGTCAACCATGTCCCTCTTCTGCAACATTCATGGATTTCACGATGAGCAAGGGTTGGTTCAAGAAGTTCCAGAAGAGGTATCATCTGAAGTGTGTTGTTCTCCACGGAGAAGCTGCCTCTGCTGACCAGCCTGCAGCAGAGGACTACGTGAACAACACGTTCCAGAAGATCCTTGAGGAAGGTGAGTATCATTCAGAACAGGTGTTCAATGTGGATGAAACAGGACTTATTTGGAAAAGAATGCCTTACTGGACATTCATTTTCAAGGACGAGGCCAAAGTCCGGGGCTTCAAGGCGTATAAGGATCGCGTGACTATAGTTATGTATGGAAATGCTGAGGGATTTTTACTCAAGCCTGCCCTTACCTAGAGGGCCAAGAACACTAGGGCTGTAAAGAATAAAAACAAGAACCTGCTGCCAGTGCATTGGATGCACAATGACAAGGGCTGGATCATGGAGCAGCTGTCAGCGAACTGGTTCCACAAGTGCTTCATCCCCCAAGTCAAGTTGTATCTTGCGGAGAAGGGACTCGAGTTTAATGTCCTTCTCCTCATGGTCAGTACTGGAGGTCATGCGTAAGACCTATCCTACAAAGGTGTGCAGATCGAGTTCCTTCCTCCCAACACCACTTTGCTGATCCAGCCCATGGATCAAGGTGTTATATGCACATTCAATGCCCTCTACACGTGAAACACCCTGTAGTACCTCGTCAAAGGCATGGACCTTGAGAAGAACTTCTTGCTGAAGGAGTACTGGTGTAAGTATACTGAAAAACATCCAGACCGCATTGAGGGACATAAAGATGGAGATCATGAAGGCAAGCTGAAAGATGTTGTGGCCTGAAATTGTTCACAACTACAGTTGATGTAAGCAACTTGTCAGTGGATAAGGCAGTTAGGCTAGCCCGGATGCTGGGAGGAGAAGGTGTCGAGGCTATGACCTGCAATAACATGGATGAGCTACTGGAGACACATTCGGATCCCTTAACTGATGAGGATCTGGAGGAAAAGCCAGAGGTTCCCAGGGGTCAGGAAGAGGAAGTTGGCTTTACACTTGAGCATCTCTCATAAGTCGTGAGAACTATTGAGGTAGTACAGGACATGCTTGGTGAATGAGACCCACAAATGATGCGTACATTGAGGTTCCAGAATGCACTTGATGGAGCGATAGGACCCTACGAAAGCCTCCTCATGCATATGAAAAGACAGCGCAAGCAACTGCCTATCATGATGTTCTTCAGCTGCGCACCCAGTCACCTACTGCCTACCCCTAGTACTCCTTCAGCGGAAGAAGACGATGCACCTGCTGAAGATGCTGCACCACCTGAAGACTCTCCTACTGAGGTCGTGCCTTCAGAGGAGCAGTAACCTTGCTCTTCTTTGCTGTGCAGTACATCTCTTCATCTTCATCACTTCATCATTGAACCAGTTGCACTATATTCATAGATTAGTTGTTGTGTGTATGAACTGTGTGTAATTAAATGTACAATAATAATGATACGATATTTGTAATGTCTGTCTTATTTTCTCTTATTTTGTCTAATATATTGGTCAACACGAGTGTAATGGTGACTAAAGGGTGTTATTTCATGTCTAAGGGCTCTAATAATGTTAAAAAAACGTATTTAGAAGGTCAAAAACAGGTTTTCTATGCTCTAACTGAGAAAATATTTGATTTACAAATAAAGAATTCTACTTTGGGAAAATTCATTTATTGTGGTAGTGTCTGTAACTGATTAACCGTGATAAACGAGGGCTGACTGTGCAAACAAATGCTATAAGCCTTCACCCACATATACTGAGCATTTGCTGTGTATAAGGTGCTATAACCAATGTTGTGGAGGAAACCAAGGTGAATGAGACAGTTGTACTAGGGGAAATATGTCACATATGCATGATAATCATCTTAAGAGTTTTTATTTTATTTTTTTAACTTAAGTAAAAAGGAATTAAGTGTAGGGCCATCTTTTACATCTCTCTCATCTTATTACATATCTCTTAATTAGAAGTTTATCTTGAGTCCCAGGCAGGAACTGTGGTCCTGCACAGTCTGGGCAGCCATGTTCCCCTCAGTACTTGGTCACACATACTTCAAAAGTGCCCAAAGTTGGAAAAAAAAACCTTCCCCTTGTTGTGGCAGAAATTTGGTTGGTAGGAAGAGACAGACTACAATGCACTCTGAGGATTAGAAAAGGACTTTTTAATGCCCACTGGTGCAGTCCCAGGGGAGTCACCTCCAAAGGCTCAAAGGTTGAGCCTGGAGCCTGGGTTCCTGCAGCCTTTTTTACATAATGAGCCTCTGGGCTCTTGGGGGCCTTCTAGTTCCACTGTAGTTTAGGTGTTGGGTGAAGTAGGGGAATTACAGAGGCCTAGGGTGGGGTCGCTGCATTGCCTAAGGGACTGCACCTGGCTTGCCTTCTCACCAGAGCCAGGGGCAGGGGTCTTTGCACTGAGAGATAAAGGAATTGTTTGTATCCTTCTTGCCTTCTCACCCTTAGTTTACAAAATATACCATTTTTAAAGAATTCTTCTCTAGAAATCTAAAAATCGAGAGAGAAAATAGAAAAGCATAAAATCAAAGAAGAGTGTGTCTTGAGCAGTTTTCTTGTGCTGATATCTCTAAAAGTCCAGCCAGAAATCTGTTTGCTCAGAGCAGTTTACGAAGCCCCTTCCATACCTCCTGTTTCTTCGCTACGAAGCCCCAGAAAGGTATCCAGATAATTTCTTACCTTTGTTCCCTCCCTACCCTATTTGTGGTCATGAAAAGGATTGGAGCAGAATTTCTAGTCACTCTGGCAAAACTGTATAATATAAAACTCCATTAAGTTCCTAAGGGGAAAGCAAAAGTTACCTTTCTCTGGGTATTTCCAATGACATAAAAAACTCAGATATTTGTTCATTCCTTCAGTTTCCTCTGGTTTTCACAGTAGAAAAGGATGTTTCTTCACAAAGAGTTACGTGAAATTCAAGAGCTGTTTAAAGGAGAGCAAGATGATTCTGTTTGCGATGATGAGTGTGCCTAAACAGTGATTAACTACCATAATGATTACAACAACAATAATAATATCAGCTACCACTTAATCTCTTTGCTTGTAGCAGAAATTAATATATTATCTTTATTTTCTATATTTTATGTAATGTTTATAACAATTATATAAAAGTATACTAGTGTTATTTCCATTTTACAGATGAGATGTTAAGAAATTTGTCTGAGGTCAGTAAGTAATAAGTACTGTATTTGATTCCAATACAGATCTCTGACCTCAAGACAATCCACACAGACTCTCTCCACTATTTACAATATCTTTCTTGAAAACGGCAGCACTCTGAATCTAGTGATGGGTTTGGTGGGGCAACTGGTACTCTCTCTACCTTGCTTTCTTGGTGCATTTAAGGACATCTGTGCACACTCTTTCAACAGCTGTCTTCCTTTTGAGAGGAAGAAAGGGACCAACCACACAGTCCCTCAATTTTAGTTTATTCTGTCTAAGCACAAATTTTTCTCCAGTGCTTAATGAGGAGGAAGCCCAAAAGACCTACCTAACACTTATTTTTAAAAGTTTTCTTCTTTTCACTATTAGTTTGGCAGTTTTATTTTACAGAATATTTGGTATAAAAGGTATTCTTTTCTGTACACCACAAATGGTGATTTCACTATATGCAAATTATACTTTAATTTTAAAAAGTAGAATAAAAGCTAATTTTAGATAATTATAATTATTAAGAGATAAAACAAAAAAAATGAGACAGAGCAAAGAAAGTGATTATTTATTTATTTATTTATTTATTTATTTTTTATCCTCACCTGAGGACATTTTTCCATTTTTTGTTCAGGTAGAGTGGGAGGGAGAGAGAGGAACAGAGAGAGAGAGAGAAACATCGATGTGAAAGGAACACATCGAGTGGCTGCCACCCGCACAACCGACCAGGGCCGGGGACAAACTGCAACCGAGGTACGCGCCCTTAGGGGGAACCGAACCCGGGTCTCTCAGGACCGCAGGCCGACGCTCTAACCGCTGAGCCAAACCGGCCAGGGCAGAAAGTGATTTTTTTTAAAAATTGAGTGATTTTTGTCATATTTGGTTTTGAGCATATCATTTTTAATAGCTTGTTTGTTCAAGAAAAATGCAATTATCATAATTTAAGCTTGCATACACAGTATATAAAAGAAAATCCCAACTTTAAATCCTGTGCTTCCACACCCAGAATTAGGAATATATTATTATTATTTTAAATCCTCACCTGAGGACATTTTTGCATTTATCTTCAGATAGAGCGGGAGGGAAAGAGGGGGGAAAGAGAGAGAGAAACATCGATGTGAGAGAGACACATCGACAGACTGCCATCCACAAAACCCCAACCGGGGCTGGGGAAAAACTGCAACCAAGGTGTGTGCTCCTAGCGGGAACCGAACCCAGGACTTTCTGGTCCATGGGCTGATGCTCTAACTGCTGAGCCAAATTGGACAGGGCAGGGATGTATTATTATGGAAGCATCCCTCATCTTGCAAGTGATAGCTGTGACAACTCTTGGATGATGTAGTTCAAAGTTGTATCTGAAGTTTGGTGCTTTGGGAAGGGGTATTGTTTTAGGATTGAAAATTGATGGGGATATGGCTGACAAGTGGCAAGTGTATGGGTAAGCAAAAGCTCCTACCAACAAGAGAAACCTATTCACATCAATATGGAAAAAAAAAGAACACTGATTAATTATTGAGTGAACACAACAGAAGAGTACATGTGTATAGGTAATCCACAAAAACAGGAAGTCAGGATGATATGTTACAGAAGTTATACAACAAAGTAGACAAAAATACAATAAAACTTTTATTTTCTGTGTTACATCTCAAGATAGGTTCCTACATGAACTCTAGAGATATATGTATATGTTTTAAGGGGCGATGAGAACCACAGGCTTGGAGAAATCTTTGCATTGTAAGACTAGAGACTGGGCTTGGCTCCTCCTTGGAGAGATCCATTTTCATTCTAGTAGGTTGGAGCATGGACTCAAGTCCAAAGAGACCCTTTCAAGAGAGGAAGAGAAGGCAGCTGCTTCCTTTCCTTTTATAATTAAATGCAATTCTTCTTCATCTCCTTTTCTGCTTCCTTCTCTCTCTCTTCCCCTTCTTTTTTCTCCTCCTCCTACTTCTCTATTTTCTTCTCCTTTAATTTGTCTTCCCAGGAAGGGCGGAGCTTTCCTTTTCTGATCTGTGGCTTATCCCTTGGATTGGAATCCAGCTCAAATGAGAGTTGACATGAGCATTTTTAAGCTGGTCATGATGGCATTACACATGCAGTGGCAGCCAAAAACATGCATCCTTTTAATTTTTGTGGGTTAGTTCAATTATTGTAACAGTAAGTGAAAATATAGGCAAGAATGTCTCTTTATTTGGAGTCTCAATATCTGAGAAGCTCAAGTTTTCTGAACTCAGGCAAGAATGAAAAAGGGCAAAAACCTCTGCGAAGTCAAAATACAGGTCACAGAATCCACGTCTCCCATGTACTTTGCAGAATTCATTAATCCCTCAGATTCTTCATACATATTTGATTGTCTGGTTTCTCAGTCAACAACAGATCAGATATAATATGTAAAAATGTACAAAAGCCTAATGTAACAAGCCTGATGTCAGTGGAGCTATACAGGAAAAGATTTATAATCTAGATGACCAGAACTCTAGGTATGGGCACTAAGATATGTACTTTTTGTAGATATAATATATAAAGTGCTGAGTAAGCACTAGCCACTTAATTCATATTAGTTCTCTTCTATTTTTCATCTATGAGCATTATTATATTACATTGCAGTACAAAAATTAGTGTTCATACTATTACCTTGAATTTTGAGAAAAGTTTTACAATCTGGGTGCTCTATATAAAATAGCAGAGCAATATATGTGTATATGGTGAGCTCATTTAACTTGAAATGTTTAAATTAAAACATATTTTGGTATTTAAAGAAATGAATTTAAGAAATTCATAAAATTTAGACATGTTTGATAGTAATAATATCTACTTTTATTAAAAGCTAGTTGAAGCACTTTACATGCATTATTAGCACAGGGATTTTCAGCCAGTGCTCCGTAAGAATTTGTAAAACATTCAGTGCTTGACTATTTAGTCAGAGGCACAGACCTCTTTTCTCTTAGCTTGTCAAATAATTAAAAATGACAACAGCCAACACAACAGTTACTGTCCCATGTGAATGAATCAAAATTATACCTATTTTTTGTCAGATCAGCAAAAAATATAATTTTTTTTGGTATGCCACAGAATTTTATTCATTTGTATGCCATGAGATGAAAAAGGTTGAAAATTGCTGCATTAGCACGTTATTCATATAGTTCATTTATGCTGAATCCTATGAAACTCTTCCATCTGAACTAGAGTATATCACTCTCTACCAAGTTATGTTATGAATGTCATTATTTTTCATACAATCTTATTTCATTTTTTAAAATGCACATCCCTTTAGGACAGGAATCTGTCTCATTAATAGCTGAATTTTTGACCATGCCTTTTGCATAGTAGATACTTTGTAAACTTCATGGATTTAAAAATTAATTAAATTTAAAAATTTTATTGGCATTATGTTTTTTCTTATAATTTATTTTTTAACAGGCTAAGGATAGTATGTGTATGAAATTCAGCAGAACAGCTATATGAATTAAGCATGGATAGCTAGCTGAAGTTAAGTATGAGGCAATATCTATTATCATCTGTTAGTTATAAATTGCTATTGTTAAGGGAAGTTTATTCCTGTTTTAAAAAGCTTTAATAAAAGACTTAATCTGGATTTATTTACTTCTTTCTTTTCCCTGTAGAGCCATAGTGATTCTTCTGGCATTTTTTTTCATTTAAGTTTTATTTTTCAATTACAGTTTTGTATTGACTGTATTGTATTAAATTCAATATTATTTTGTATTAGTTTCAGGTGTATTGCATCATCATGAGACATCATATATTTTACAGAATGTTTCTCCTGGTATTTCACGTACCTACTTGGATTCAGATTTAAAGCTGTCAATTCAGAACAACCTTGGTTCACAATTAGGTGTCTGATAATTTAATTTTAGATGTAAATACATTTAGAGTTACTGCCATATTACCTATCATTTTACTCTGAATTTGTTAATTAACTTTACATAATGTCAGTAGTAGGTTAAATTATTATGGCAATAAAGTACAGTCCCTAAAAAATATGATAAAAGGAGACCAGAGCTAATTTTTAAAAAAATATATTTTTATTGATTTTCAGAGAGAGAGGAAGGGAGGAGAAAGAGATAGAAACATCAATGTGAGTGAGAACCATCGATCAGCTGCCTCCTGCATACTCCCTACTGAGGACTGAGCCTGCAACCCAGGCATGTGCCCTTACCAGGAATCAAACCCGTGACCTCTTGGTGCATGGGTCAATGCTCAACCACTGTGTCACACCAGCTGGGGGACAGAGCTAATTTTAATCTCGACTTTTTAGATTTCATAACCTACTTATGCTTATTTTTGGTCAAGAAATCCTCAACTGAGTGGCTGTTGTTTCAAAAGATCATTTAAATTGCAGTTTACATAGGAGTTTATGTATGCAGGTGACATGAAAACTTATTAAGTCCCCAGGTTTCTTCACAAAAGCCTATTATGTAAACAATAGGATGTATGCATGTAAAATGTTGACCTTACGAAGTGTGTGTGAATGGAGCATAGTGATTTTGCTAGCTGTTTCCTAGTTCTAGGACTAGACTAACGTTATTTTTTTTAAATAGGTTTTTTATCGACTTTTTAGAGAGAGAGAAAGGGAGAGAGAAAGAGAAACATTGATGTGAGAGAGAAACATCCATTGGCTGCCTCCTGCACACACCCTACTGGGAATTGAGCCTGAAACTCAGGCATATGCCCTGACTGGGAATCGAACTGGGATCTCTCAGTGCATGGGACAATGCTCAATCCACTGAGCCATACCTGCTGGCTAGACTAATATTTGATACCAATGACACTTGTCTGAGGAATGGTCTCACCTATATGCACTTCATCTTTGTCTTATAAATTCTAGTGCTTTTGGTCTTCAGTCTTTAGGGGACCAGTCATCATAGACACTGAGAACTCATTCTGAGGTCAAACAGATTTAGGTTTAATCCTGGCTCTACCTGTTGATTAGGTGTCATTAGTTATGTTTCTTAATCCCCCTTAGTATTAATGTTTTCACTTAACAAAGATGATAATGGTACCTATTTTATAGTGTGTCAAGAGGATTCATGGTATAACTCACTGGAATTGTGCTTAGAATATACTAAGCATGTGATAATTGTGACCGTTATAGTGCCCTGAGTCCTTTACTATGGTGTCCTGCCAAATCTTTTCAACTTCACAGATTGCTTCTCATGCAAAATGATTTTAGCCTATTTCTTGTGTTCTGCCAATAAAATTATTCATTTCTTCAATATAGCTGTTAGAATTCAGGAACATCTTAGAATGAAGCAATTTAATTATACTAATTTTTACTGAGATGTGAGTCACTGGTAGCCATAACCAAGAATTATTCGTTTTTAAAGAAGATATTTATTATTTTGTTCCATCTACTCTCTAATTGTTGAAGATGTATGCAAGGAAATAAATAGAAATAAATATCTATTGGTAGTTATAGATAAAATAGAGAAATGGTACTTTTGTGGAACATTGTCATTTAGGTTGATTGGCATTGCGCAGTGGCTTATCTTTGCTTCAGCAATGAGAAGTTTAGTATTTTTGTCATAGTTTTCTTTTTTCTTTCTTCCTGTTCTAAAGCACATTCTCCAAAAAAAATATGAACTCTTTGGCAGAGGCAGTAAGTCCCATAATAGGAGAGAAGGATTAGGGAAAGGATGAAGTGTGTTGAAGGTTGAGAGAGTAGGATGTGAGAAGCAGTGGTGGCTAATCTTATGTAATTATGTGTAAATGTAGGACTAACTTTATTCTCAAGCTTAGAGAAATAGATACATTAATTCACTGAATTCTAAGTTTGGGAATTTAGGTAGTTATGTAGCAGTTCCTTTTGCTAATTTTATAGGTAGTAAACAGTCCATTTTAGGAGAAACACACCCGTTATTTGGAGATGGGCTTTGTTTGCTTAGCAGTGAAAAGCACTATGGGAATTAGTCTTCACTGTTCAGTTTAAGTGAGTAGAATGTCAAGGTGATGGCTGATTGTCTCATAAAGACAATTGAATTGACAAGTAGGGAAACTGGCAGAACACTGAGTGCTACTTTTGTCAGTAGAGGGTTTAGAAGAAAGAGTAATGGTGTTGTAACTCAGGAGATCGACCAAACTCAGACACCGAGATGGGGTTTAATAAAAGGAGTTTATTGAGCTAAGTCCGCAGGTACCTGCAGTATGTCCCACATAGGAGTAACTGTGGCCCCAGAGAGCTAAAATGGCTCCTTTTTATAGGATTTTGTAAGGGGGGAGGGTGCTACGTGTAAGCAAGCATGTTACAGAAGCGGAATTTAGCGGTTAGTTAATTACCTGTTACTCAGTTTCCCAGACATCTCAAAGGTCAAGATGTTTTCAATAGATTATTCCTGGCGCCGAGCCCAGGATTACTCAAGGGTTAGTTATTACCCGGGGTTAGCGATTACTCAGGGGTTAGTTAGTGAAGAATGTTCTTCAGTAAATGAGTAACTGACAATCCCTTTGGTTGTCCTGAAGGCCTCTGGGAGTTTAGGTCAATGGCACTGAGTTATAACAATGGGAAGAAAAAGGAGCTGCGTAACACACTGCCGCAGGTACTCATTTTAGTACAGTGTGAACAACATTGCAGTTGTTCAGGATACTTGCCCCAGAGACATAGCTTAAGGTGCCAGGCACGCTTCTCAGATACTTAATGGAAATTTTGGCTATCTGCAGACAGAATTTTACATATTGGAGCCAAGAAATACCAAACATAATAGGATACAGTGGAATGGCATTTTCTTGTTGTAGAAGACTTTTACACCCATTATTTCACTTAATCTTCAAAAGTGATCCTTGAAAATAGACAGAATAGATGGTTTTACCTCTAAATTATAGACATGAAAATTGAGATTATCAAAAGTCATATAGCCTAATAGCAGCATCAGACAAAAAGACATAGGTCTTCTCTATTTTCTGTTTCTATTATATTATTTTTATAAAAATACAATAAAATAAAGCAATACCCAGATTCCACTGGTGAATTCTACCAAACATTTAAAGAAGAATTGATACCAGACTTCACAAGCTCTTCAGAAAAATAGAAGAGGAAGGAAAACTTCTGAAATATTCTATGAGGCCAGTATTATTACTTTAATACCAAAACTAGACAAAAACATCGTAAGAAAATAAAACCACAGACGTGTTCCTTATGAATATAAATACAAAATCTTTAACAAAACACTAGTAAACTGGGTGCAGCAACATATAAAAATGATTATACAGCATGACCAAGTAAAATGTATCTCAGTAAATGCAAGATATTTAACATCTAAAAACCAATCAATGTAATACACCTGATTAAAGGAATAAAAGACAAAAACCTCATCATGATCATCTTTATAAATGCAGAAAAAGCATTTGACAAACCAATATCCTTTCATGATAAAAACATGCAGTAAGCCAGAGAAGCAAACTTTCTTAACCTACTAAAAAAATCTTGCAAAGACCCACAGCTAACATCCTAACTAATGGTGAACGAGTACATGTTTCCCTCAACTTCAGGAACAATACACAAGTCTACTGTCACTTTTTTCAACAATGTACTGGAGGTTCTAATCAGGGAATTTATCTAAGAAAATGATATAAAAGGCATTCAAATTGGAAAAGAAAAAGTATAGTTATCTGTAGTCTCAGATAATACGATGTTTTCTATAGAAAAATCCTACAAAAATTTACAAAAAATATTATAACTAATAAACATATATAAAAATTGTAAGATACAAGATCACTATACAAAAATAAATTACATTTCTTTATATTATTAATGAACAATCAAAAAATGAAATTAAGATAACAATGCCACTTACAATAGCATTGAATAAATAAAAATTTTAGGAAAAAAAAAATATAACCGAAGAAGTGCAAGATTTACACACAGAAACTATAAAATATTTTGAAAGAAATTAAAGACCTAAATAACAAGACATTCATAAATTGCAAAACTTAATATTGTTAAAATGGCAATACTACCCAAGTGATAGGCAAATTTAATGTAAGCCCTATCAAAATTCCAGTGTTTTGTTTTTTGTTTTATAAATTGCCAAGCTTAATCTTAAATCATATGGAAATGCACGGGACCAAAATTCTCAAAACACTCTTGAAATGTGAAGGACTCAGACTTACTGATTTAAAAATTTATTACAAAGCTCCAATAATCAAGACGGTATGGGTCTGGCATAAGGATAGACATATAGACCAATGGAATAATATTCGGGGGTCCAGACATAACCCTTATACTTACGACAATTGTTTTTGACAAAGGTGCTAACATAAATATCTAGAGAAAGAAGTCTTTTTCAACAGTATTTGAACAACTGAACAATGAGTTTGGATCCCCACCTCTCACTATATAAACACATTAACTCAAAATGGATCTTGGGCCTAAATGTAAGAGCAAAGGAATAAAGCTCTTGAAGAAAACATGATTTGTGGTTCCATGTATATGAAATGTCTGGAAGAGACAAATCTATGGAGACAAGAAGTAGATTCGAGTTGCCTAGGGCTGAGGAGAAGAGAGGGACAGGGATTGTGACTGCTAAAAAGTATAAGGGGCATTTTTTGTGGGGGCAGGGAGATGAAATGTTCAAAAATTAGTTTGTGGTGGTGAATGCACAAATCTGAGATTCACTGTAAAATCCATGGAATTGTACATTTTAAAAGGGTGAATTTTATGATATGTGAATATTTTTAATAAAACTGTTAAAAATACAGTGAAGTCTCACCTGTATATCATGTCCTCCTGACTATAACTATTTTTTCCTAAATTTTCTCCAATAGTATACCTAGTTGAGGTTGATTACTAGTTCTGCTTTTATTGTAATTATCAGATAGATTTAGTTTACATCAATTATTTCTTAAAAGAGACTCTTAAGTGGGGCCACTTTTTCCTTTGTAATACTATATTGTTATTCAAAGCACATATTTGACCAAAGGTTTAAAATGCAATTTTAAAGCTGAGGAGAGAAATGACTTACATTTTGTGACCCATGTTTTTCTACTTTATTTCTCAGAATACACTCAATCAAATAAATTTACCATAATAACGCTTTACCAACTTGCAAATACAACAGCTAAAACCATGAATGACTAATTGCTGTCTCCTTTGAACCTCTGTGATGCTTCTTTTTCTAGAACAGTTCAGTAAGGGTTTCAGTTCCATAGTTTATATGCCAGGGAGAGGAGTTGAGTATTAATCCCTGTGAGTAGTCTTTATAGATAATTCAGAAAATTATAGAGTCGGTTAAGATTAAGGATCCTCTGTACCCTCTTACAAGGCTCATCATTTAGTAGCTAGCTTTTGTCCAGAAAATGGTAGCTTCTTGTAAAAGACATTTTGCCTTGAAGACTTTGACTTCCTGGAATTCTAAATAAAGTTCAAAATTTAATTTTTCCTCCTATACATATTTAAAAATAAAAAAACAAATGCAGAAAATACGTCATATTGTACAGATGTTCCATATATACACGATGTAATATAGCAGCAGTAAGATGGAATTTTCAATAAATGACCAAACATTTATTTTTATTTATTTTTTTTCAATTTTCTTTTAAAATTTTTATTGACTAAAATACATAATTTTCAATTAAATGAAAACTGGAAGTGAATATTAGAACTTTATATATTTTGGAAAATAACCTCTCATCTGATATATCATTGGCAATGATGCTCTCCCATACACTGGGTTCCCTTTTCATTTTGATGCTTGTTTCTTTTGCTGTGCAGAAGTTTTTTAGTTTGATGTAGTCCCATGTTTTAATTTTTTTCCTTTGTTTCTCTTACCTTAGGCGATGTATCAGTGAAAATTCTGCTGTGTGTGATGTCTGAAATTTTGTTGCCTGCATTTTCTTCTAGGATTTTTATGGATTCATGAGTCACATTTAAGGCTTTTATCCATTTTGAGTTTATTCATGTATATGGTGTAAATTGATGGTTGTCTAGTTTCATTTTTTTGCATGTAGCTGTCCAATTTTCCCAGCACCATTTATTGAAGAGGCTATTTTGACTCCACTGTATGCTCTTGCAACCTTTGTCAAATATTAATTGAGCATATTGTCTTAGGTCCATTTTTGGGTTCTCTGTTCTGGTCCACTGGTCTATATGCCTGTTCTTGTGCCAGTACCAGTCTGTTTTGATTACAGTGGCTTTGTAGTATAACCTGATATCCAGTATTGTGATCCCACCAACTTTGTTCTTCTTTTTCAAGATTGCTGTGACTATTCAGGGAATGACCAAACATTTAAATAAACAACTTTCATTGGAGGTCCTTGGCAGGCAACACACTTTTTTCACTAATAGTAGTATTATAAAAGCATTTTTTAAGTTTTCTTCTGGAATTTCTATGAAAACAAATGTACAAACTTCGCAAATGAACAATCAGTAATTTTTAATCATATTTGGTTTGTAACCAAAATTATATTACTAAGGTTAGTCATCCACTTTATTCTAGGCTTAGTTTGGCATCACTTATGTTGCTTCCAAAATTGTATCCACCCTTACAACAGGAAGTCATGCTACCATTAACAGTTTTTAAAAATGGGTTTTGAGCTTTGCAATATAACAAGTGTGTATCTTGGTTCACTGCTGGCACACAGTGAGCATTTCTTTAAATGTTGCTTGAATGAGTGAGTGAATGAATGAGTGGGTATCATGTTCGCATTACTTTGTACTACTTTGAAGTAAACAATACTCATTTAACAATATCTGTATGTTTCTCAACAATCACTTATTTCATATTCATACTATGTGTATACTGATTATATGCTTGCGATTTAAACTCTTACTTTTCGGACCGAAAAATGGCAGCGGAGTGAACGGAGCTACACAGACCGTCTCCCAGAACCAAACTGGAATTACAACTATAACACAGACAAATTGACGGGAAAATACAACAGAAAAGCAGCTTGCAAGGACCATATAACCAGGGACACTGACTCCATCCCGATAGGCTTGCAAAGGCGTGAGACAGGGGCTGGGATCCCACGGTCGGCAGCTCTGCAGCGGCCTTAGCTGGGAGTGGTGCCCTCGGGTTACACTCCCAGGCGGCTCCACAGCGCAGCCGGGACAGAGGCTGAAACAGCCACAGCCACTCACCTTGGGCTCCGGCAGAGGGAGGGCAGACTGGACTGGAACTGTGTGGGGAAACTCGGGATCTGGAGGGCTCTCAGAGCTTTGGCTGAGTACAGCCACTCAGGACGGTGGCCCTATTGCTACTTCCCAGGGCTCTGAGGAGAGGCAGCAGCCCCTCCCACGGAGATCCAACCCAACCCTGTGGGCCATTGAAGTGCTAATTGAGGCTCTCTAACAACCAGCATCTGCCCCACCCTTGTGAAAGCCCCTTGGCTGAGCACCAGAGGGAGATTTTCAATCAACTGACAACCCACAACTCATCAATTAACCTAGACTGCTAGCCTCCAGGAAAAAAGCTAGAGGATAACAGTACGTTTCCTGGGCTGGCAACTTTAACCAGGAAAGTAAGACTTGACAGTGGTGTTCAACATGGGTCCTCCCTCGCTCATCTAAACACAGGAGAGGGAGCCACAAACAGCAGAACACCAACACCCACAGGGAGAACTTGACAGGCTCCAAAGTGATAGCCAAAATGGTGAAACACAGAAACAGAAGCCAAATGAAAGAGCAAGACACCTCCACCGAAGATGAGATCAATGTGGAGCAATTAGGCATGTTAGCAGAGCTAGAATTCAGAGTCATGATCTTGAGGAAGCTGAACAGCATGAGTAAGGACATAGAGACACTGAAAATAAGCCAATTGGAAATTAAAAACCAACAAGAAGAGATAAAAAATGACATATCAGAAATGAAAAACACATTGGAAGGTTTAAAAAGCAGAGTAGGGGAAGCTGAGGACCGGATCAGTGAATTAGAAGACAGAGTAGAAAAAATCAACCAATCAGAAAAACAAAAGGAAAAAACTATTAAAAAACAGGAAGACAGCTTAAGAGAACTATGGGACAACTGGAAACGTAATAATATTCGCATCATAGGAGTCCCTGAAGAAGAAGAAAATGAGCCAGGGATAGAGAATATATTCAAAAAAATAGTGAGAGAAAACGTCCCTAATTTGGTGAAGGAAGAAGGAATTCAAGTTCAAGAAGCACAGAGAGTCCCAAGTAAGAAGAACCCAAACAGGCCCACACCAAGACACATAGTAATTAAAATGCCACAAATTAAAGACAAAGAGAGAATCCTAAAAGCAGCAAGAGATAAGCAACAGGTTACCTACAAAGGGAACCCCATAAGGCTCTCAGCTGACTTCTCACAAGAAACACTACAGGCCAGTAGAATGGCATGAAGTAATCAAAGTCATGAAAAACAAGAATCTGAATCCAAGACTACTCTACCCAGCAAGGCTATCATTCAAAATAGAAGATCAAATAAAGAGCGACCCAGACAAAAGAAAAGGCTAAGGGAATACATTAGCACCAAACCAGCACTGCAAGAAATGTTAAAAGGACTGATATAATTAGCAGTAGAAATGGGAAGAAAAATAGAACCACACTAAATAAATGACAATAAATAAGTACATATCAATAATCACCTTAAACGTAAATGGATTGAATGCTCCCATAAAGAGACACAGAGTAGCTGATTGGATAAGAAAGCATGACTCATCTATATGTTGTTTACAAGAGACCCACCTCTCAACAAAAGACTCACATAGGTTGAAAGTGAAGGGATGGAAAAAAATTTTCCAAGCAAATGGAAAGCAAAAAAAAGCTGGGGTAGCAATTCTCATATCTGATAAAATAGATTTCAAAATGAAGACCATAACAAGAGACAAAGACGGCCACCACATAATATTGAAAGGGTCTATCCAACAGGAAGATATAACCTCGATAAACATATATGCACCCAATATAGGAGCACCAAAATATATTAAAAATATTCTGGAGGACTTCCAAGGAGAAATCGACAACAATACAATCATAGCAGGGGATTTCAACACCCCATTGACAGCACTGGATAGATCCTCTAGGCAAAAAATTAGCAAGGAAACAGAGACTCTAAATAAAGCACTAGACCAAATGGATTTAATACATATCTACAGAGAATTACACCCCAAAACTACAGAATACACATTCTTCTCAAGTGCACATGGGACATTCTCAAAGATAGACCACATGATAGGACACAAACTAAATCTCTACAAGTTCAAGAAGATTGAAATCATATCAAGCATCTTCTCAGATCACAATCGCATGAAACTAGAAATCAATTGCAACAAGAACATGCAAAGACATTTCAACACATGGAGGCTAAATAGCATGTTATTGAACAATGAATGGGTCACCGAGGAGATCAAGGAAGAAATTAAAAACTTCCTGGAAACCAATGAAAATGAACACACAACAACACAAAATCTATGGGATTCAGCGAAAGCAGTTCTGAGAGGGAAGTTCATAGCACTACAGGCCTACCTGAAAAAACAAGAAAAATTTCTAATTGACTGTCTAACCTCACAACTTAAAGAATTAGAAAGCAAACAAAAAGAAAACCCCAGAGCAAGTAGAAGGAAGGAAATAGTAAAGATCAGAGCAGAAATAAATGACATAAAGACCAAAAAAACAATTCAAAGGATCAATGAAACAAAGAGCTGGTTTTTCGAAAAGATAAACAAGATTGATGGACCCTTAGCTAGACTCACCAAGAAACAAAGAGAGAGAACCCAAATACACAAAATCAGAAATGAAGGAGGAGAAGTAACAACCAACACCACCGAAATACAAAAGATCGTTAATAACTACTATGAAGAACTATATGGCAACAAATTCGACAGTCTAAGCGAAATGGACAAATTTCTAGAAACACACAGTCTCCTAAAACTATTTCAAGATAGAAAACTTGAACAGACCAATAACAACAAAGGAAATTGAAGAGGTAATCAAGACTCTCCCAGCAAACAAAAGCCCAGGCCCAGATGGTTTCACGGGGGAGTTTTACCGAACATTCAAAAAAGAACTAACACCCATTCTCCACAAACTCTTTCAAAAAATTCAAGAAGAAGGAATACTTCCAAACACGTTCTATGAGGGCAGCATAATTCTAATTCCAAAACCAGAAAAAGACACTACGAAGAAAGAAAACTACAGGCCAATATCCCTGATGAACATAGACGCCAAAATCCTGAACAAAATATTAGCAAATCGGATCCAGAAATACATCAAAAAAATTATTCACCATGACCAAGTGGGATTCATTCCAGGGATGCAGGGCTGGTACAATATTCGCAAATCAATAAACATGATACACCACATAAACAAAATGAAGAATAAAAACCACATGATCATATCAATAGATTCTGAAAAATCATTCGACAAATTCCAGCATCCATTTCTGATAAAAACGTTCAGCAATGTAGGAATAGAGGGATCATATCTTGACATAATAAAGGCCATATATGAAAGACCTACAGCCAACATCATACTCAATGGACATAAACTAAAAACATTTCCATTAAGAACAGGAACAAGACAGGGATGTCCACTTTTGCCACTCTTATTTAACATAGTACTGGAAGTCTTAGCCACTGCAATCAGACATGATCAAAAAATAAAAGGGATCCAAATTGGAAAGGAGGAAGTGAAACTGTCATTATTTGCAGATGACATGATATTGTACTTAGAAAACCCGAAAGACTCCATCAAAAATCTATTAGACTTAATAAATGAATTTGGCAAAGTAGCAGGATACAAAATTAACGTCAAAAAATCGATGGCATTCTTGTACATCAATGATGAACTCACAGAAAGAGAAACTGAAAAAACAATCCCATTTACCATCGCGCCAAAAAAATTATGATACCTAGGAATAAACTTAAAGAAAGAAGTAAAGGACCTATTTGCAGAAAACTACAGGTCATTGAAAAAAGAAATAGAGGAAGATATAAAAATGTGGAAGCACATGCCCTGTTCATGGATTGTAAGAATTAACATCAATAAAATGTCCATGCTACCCAAAGCAATCTATAGATTCAATGCAATCCCCATCAAAATACCAATGACATATTTCATAGAACTAGAACAAATACTTCAAAAGGTCATATGGAACCAAAAAAGAGCCCGAATAGCCACAGCAATCTTCAAAAAGAAGAACAAAGTAGGTGGGATCACAATACCAGATATCAGGTTATACTACAAAGCGACTGTAACCAAAACAGCCTGGTACTGGCACAAAGAACAGGCATATAGACCAGTGGAACAGAACTGAAAACCCAGAAATGGACCCAAGGCAATATGCTCAATTAATATTTGACAAAGGTGGCAAGAGCATACAGTGGAGTAAAGACAGCCTCTTTAATAAATGGTGTTGGGAAAATTGGACAGCTACATGCAAAAAAATGAAACTAAACCATCAACTTACACCATACACAAAAATAAACTCAAAATGGATAAAAGACTTAAATGTGACCCGTGAATCCATAAAAATTCTAGAAGAAAATGTAGGCAACAAAATTTCAGACATCATACGGAGCAGAATTTTCACTGATACATCACCTAAGGCAAGAGAAATAAAGGAGAAAATGAACACATGGGACTACATCAAACTAAAAAGCTTCTGCACAGCAAAAGAAACAATCATCAAAATGGAAAGGCAACCCACTGTATGGGAGAACATCATTGCCAATGATGTATCAGATAAGGGGTTAATTTCCAATATATATAGAGTGCTCATACAACTCCACAAAAGGAAGACAAAGAACCCAATTAAAAAATGGGCAGAGGAGCTGAATAGACACCTCTCCAAACAGGACATACAAATGGCCAAGAGACATATGAAGAAATGCTCAACATCACTAATCATCAGAGAGATGCAAATTAAAGCAACAATGAAGTATCACCTCACAGCTGTCAGAATGGCCGCCATCTACAAATCATCAAACAAGTGTTGGTGAGGGTGTGGAGAAAAGGGGACTCTAATACACTGCTGGTGGGAATGCAGACTGGTGCAGCCGCTATGGAAAACAATATGGTGCTACCTCAAAAAATTAAAAATTGAACTTCCATTTGACCCAGTGATCCCACTGCTGGGAATATACCCTAAGAAGCCTGAAACACCAATCAGGAAGAATATATGTACCCCCATGTTCATAGCAGCACTATTTACAATAGCTAAGATCTGGAAACAGCCCAAGTGTCCACCAGTAGACGAATGGATAAAAAAGCTGTGGTACATATACACAATGGAGTACTATGCAGCGGTAAGAAAGAAAGATCTCTTATCCTTTGAGACGACATGGAGGGACCTGGAAAGTATTATCCTAAGTGAAAGGAGCCAAGCAGAAAAAGACAAATACCACATGATCTCACTTATATACGGAATATAATGAACATAACAGTCTGAGGAATACAGTAGACACAGACACATGGAAGTAGGGCACAGACTGACATCCCTCAGAAGAGGGGATGGGGGTGGGGGAGTGGGAAGAGATAAGCCACAGAACTTATATGCATGTATGCATGACCAATGGACAGGGACAACTAAGCCGGGGACGGGTTGGAGGTGGGGTGGGGTGGGGGGTGCCTATGGGGTAAAATGTCTGTAACAAAAAAATAAATAAAAATTCATAAAAAAATAAAAAAATAAAAAAAATAAACTCTTACTTTTCTGCGTATGAAATGGCTTTTGATCTATTTATAATGGCATACATTTTGTTAATTTATACATCTCTGCCTAATCATGAAAATAAAATCTAATCAATAACTAAAAGAAAACTTGTTCCAAATTTTTCACCAGCCTTCCCTCTTATGGCATGTAGCGTTCTGTGATATTGCTATCTTCTGCCCATTTCTAGATGTTTGCATAATAAACATCTTTGGGTCTGCAGATTTGAGTGCCTTTAGTTAGTTTAATCAGCTTACATATCTTTCCACACTTCCTTCTAGTTTCCTGTACTCTTTTTGCAGTGACTGTTGTTCTGGTAATGAGATGAGTGCTGATCTTCATAGAGACAGTTAAAACATGACTGCTGAATATCTGTAACTTTCTCGAGTCATTTATTGTATTCTTGCCCACCCCAGTGGCATTACTCATTTCAAAAACTGTTTTCTAAATAAAGTTCAAAATATAATTTTTCTTATAGTGTCTTTCAAAACTTATTATTTATTGTTTTGCCTATTCATCCCTTAGCCTCCTTATTCCATAAAAAATAAAAACATTTGCTGAAATAGAAGAAAATACAATGGATCTTTAAAATTTCCTAGGGTTCTCTCTTTGCACACTCAACTTTTAATAAATAGTTCATCTTTCCTTTATATTTTTTTCTTATTCTTTCTTTTTTATTAATTAATTTTTATTACAGATGTTTCTCCTTCCCCCCCCCACTGATTCCCCCCTCCACCTCCCTCACTACCCTGTCCCCAGTTTGTTGTCCATATCCACTGTTCATGCATACATGCATATAAGTTCTGTTGTTTATCTCTCCCCCAGCACCCCTTCTTCTGGGGATTGTCAGTCTGTACTCTACTTCCACATCTCTGGGACTACCCCATTTCTCAGACTGTTATGTTCATTATATTCCACAAATAAGTGAGATCATATGAAACTTTTCTTTCTCTGTTTGGCTTGTTTCACTTAGGATGATACTTTCAAGGTCCCTCCATGTAGTCTCAAAGGATAAGAGATCTTTCTTTCTTACCGCTGCATAGTACTCCATTGTGTATATGTACCACAGCTTTTTTATCCATTCGTCTACTGATGGACACTTGGGGTGTTTCCAGATCATAGCAATTATAAATAGTGCTAATATGAACATGGGGGTATATATATTCCATCTGATTGGTGTTTCAGGCTTCTTAGAGTATATTCCTAGAAGTAGAATCACTGGGTCAAATGGAAGTTCAATTTTTAATTTTTTGAGGTAACACCATTCTGTTTTCCATAGTGGCTGCCATTCTGCATTCCCACCAGAAGTGCAATAGAGTCCCCATTTCTCCACACCCTCGCCAACACTTGTTGTTTGATGATATGTTGATGGCAGCCATTCTGACAGCTGTGAGGTGATACCTTATTGTTGTTTTAATTTGCATCTCTCTGATGATTAGTGATGATGAGCATTTCTTCATATGTTTCTTAGCCATTTGTATGTCCTGTTTGGAGAGGTGTCTATTTAGTTCCTCTATCCATTTATTAATAGGATTCTTTGTCTTCCTTTTGCGGAGTTGTATGAGCACTCTATATGTATTGGAAATTAACCCCTTATCTGATATATCATTGGCAATTATGGTCTCCCACACAGTGGGTATCCTTTCCATTTTGATGATTGTGTCTTTCGCTGTGCAGAAGCTTTTGAGTTTGATGTAGTCCCATGTGTTCATTTTCTCCTTTTTTTCTAATGCCTTAGGTGATGTGTCAGTGAAAATTCTGCTGCGTATGATGTCTGAAATTTTGTTGCCTACAGTCTCTTCTAGGATTTTTATGGATTCATGAGTCACATTTAAGTCTTTTATATATTTTGAGTTTATTGTTGTGTAGGGTGTAAGTTGATGGTCTAGTTTCATTTTTCTGCAAGTAGCTGTCCAATTTTCCCAGCACCATTTATTAAAGAGGCTGTCCTTACTCTACTGTATGCTCTTGCCAACTTTGTCAAATATTAATTGAGGATATTGTCTTGGGTCCATTTCTGGGTTCTCAGTTCTGTTCCACTGGTCTATATGCTTGTTCTTGTGCCAGTACCAAGCTCTTTTGATAACAGTGGCTTTGCAGTATAACCTGAAATCTGGTAATGTGATCCCTCCAACTTTGTTCTTCCTTTTCAAGATTGCTGTAGCTATTTGAGGCCTCTTTTGTTTCCATATGAACTTTTGAAATAATTGTTCTAATTCTGTGAAGTATGCCGTTGGTATTTTGATAGTGATTGCGGTGAATCTGTAGATTGCTTTGGGTGATATGAACATTTTAATGATGTTAATTCTCCCAATCCATGAACAGGGTATGTGCTTCCACTTTTTTATATCTTCCTGTATTTATTTTTTCAATGACCTGTAGTTTTCTTAGAAAAGGTCCTTTATTTCTTTGGTTAAGTTTATTCCTAGGTATCTTAATTTTTTTGCCGCAATGGTAAATGGGATTGTTTTCTTAGTTTCTCTTTCTGTGAGTTCATCATTGGTGTATAGGAATGCCCTCGATTTCTTGATGTTAATTTTGTATCCTGCTACTTTGCCAAATTCATTTATTAAGTCTAATAGATTTTTGATGGAGTCTTTAGGGTTTTCTATGTACAATATCATGTCATCTGCAAGTAATGACAATTTCACTTCCTCCTTTCCAATTTGGATCCCTTTTATTTTTTCTTCCTGTCTGATTGCTGTGGCTAGGACTTCCAGTACTATGTGAAATAAAAGTGGTGAAAGTGGGCATCCTTGCCTTGTTCTTGTTCTTAAGGGAAATGCTTTTAGTTGCCCATTGAGTATAATGTTGGTTGTAGGTCTTTCATATATGGCCTTTATTGTGTCTAGATATATCCCTCTATTCCCACACTGCTGAGCGTTTTTATCAGAAATGGATGTTGGATTTTGTCGAAGGCTTTTTTGGCATCTATTGATATGGTCATGTGGTTTTTATTCTTCATTTTATTTAAGTTGTGTATCACATTTATTGATTTGCGAATATTGTACCAGCCTTGTATTCCTGGGATGAATCCCACTTGGTCATGGTGGATAATTTTTTTGGGTGTATTGCTGGATTTGATTTGCTAGTATTTTGTTCAGGATTTTGGCATCTATGTTCATCAGGGATATTGGCCTGTAGTTTTCTTTCTTTGTATTGTCTTTTTCTGGTTTTGGAATTAGAATTATGCTGGCTTCATAAAAGGAGTTTGGAAGTCTTTTTTCTTCTTGAATTTTTTGAATTAGTTTGGGGAGAATGGTATTAGTTCTTCTTTGAATGTTCGTGAAATCTCCCCCATGAAGCCATCCGGGCCTGGGCTTTTGTTTGCTGGGAGAGTCTTGATTACATCTTCAATTTTTTCTGTTATTATCGGTCTGTTCAAATTTTCTATCTCTTCTTGATCCAGTTTTGGGAGACTGTGTGTTTCTAGAAATTTGTCCATTTCGCTTAGATTGTCGAATTTGTTGCCATATAATTGTTCATAGTAGTTGTTAACAATCTTTTGTATTTCTGTGGTGTCAGTTGTTATCGCTCCTCTTTTATTTCTTACTTTGTGTATTTGGGTTCTCTCTCTTTGTTTCTGGGTGAGTCTAGCTAAGGGTCCATCAATCTTGTTTATCTTTTTGAAAAACCAACTCTTTGTTTTATTGATCCTTTGAATTGTTTTTTTGGTCTCTGTGTCATTTATTTCTGTTCTTATCTTTATTATTTCCTTCCTTGTACTTGCTTTGGGGTTTTCTTTTTGTTTGATCTCTAGTTCTTTAAGTTGTGAGGTTAGATTATCTATTAGAGATTTTTCTTGTTTTTTTTTGGTAGGTCTGAAGTGCTATGAACTTCCCTCTCAGAACTGCTTTCGCTGCATCCCATAGATTTTGTGTTGTTGTATGTTCATTTTCATTGGTTTCCATGAAGCTTTTGTTTTCTTCCTTGATCTCCTCAGTGACCCATCCATTGTTTAATAACATGCTATTTAGCTTCCATGTGTTCAAATGTCTTTCTATGTTTTTCTTGCAATTAATTTCTAGTTTCATGCCATTGTGATCTGAGAAGATGCTTGATATGATTTCATTCTTCTTGAACTTATATAGACTTAGTTTGTGCCCTAACATGTGGTCTATCTTTGAGAATGTCCCATGTGCACTTGAGAAGAATGTGAATTCTGTAGTTTTGGGGTGTAACAATCTGGAGATATCTATTAAATCCATTTGGTTAGTGCTTCATTTATAGTCTCTTTTTCCTTGCAAATTTTTGTCTACATGATCTATCCAGTGATGTCAGCAGCATGTTGAAGTTCTCTACTATGATTGTATTGCTATCGATTTCTCCTTTGAAGTCCTCCAGAAGATTTTTATATATTTTGGTGCTCCTATATTGGGTGCATGTTTGTTTATCAATGTTATATCTTCCTGTTGGATAGATCATTTCAATATTATGTAGTGGCCTTCTTTGTCTCTAGTTATGGCCTTCATTTTGAAGTCTATTTCATCAGATATGAGTATTGCTACCCCAGCTTTTTTTTCCTTTCCCTTTGCTTGGAAGATTTTTTTTCCATCCCTTCACTTTCAATTTATGTGAGTCTTTTGCTGTGCGGTGGGTCTCTTGTAAACAATATATAGATGAGTCATGCTTTCTTATCCAATCAGCTACTCTGTGCCTTTTTATGGGAGCATTCAATCCATTTACATTTAAGGTGATTATTGATATGTACATATTTATTGCCATTTTTGTTTAGTGTGGTTCTATTTTTATTCCCATTTCTCCTCGTAATTATAGCAGTCCTTTTAACATTTTTTGCAGTGCTGGTTTGGTGCTAATGTATTCCCTTTGCCTTTTTTTTTTTTTTTATCCTCACCTGAGGACATTTTTCCATTTTTTGTTCAGATAGAGTGGGAGGGAGAGAGAGGAAGAGAGAGAGAGAGATAAACATCGATGTGAAGGGACACATCAAGTGGCTGCCAACCGCATGACCAACCAGGGCCGGGGACAAACTGTAACCGAGGTACGTGCCTTTAGCGGGAACCGAACCCGGAGGGCCGGGGACAAACTGCAACCGAGGTACGTGCCTTTAGCGGGAACCGAACCCGGGTCTCTCTGTCCTGCAGTCCGATGTTCCAACTGCTGAGCCAAACCGGCCAGGGCCTTATCCTTTTTTTTTGTCTGGGAACCTTTTTATTTGACCTTCTATTTTGAATGATAGCCTTGCTGGATAGAGTAGTCTTGGATTCAGATCCTTGTTTTTCATGACCTTGATTACTTCATGACATTCCCTTCTGGCCTTTAGTGTTTCTTGTGAGAAGTCAGCTGAGATCCTTTTGGGGTTTCCTCTGTTGGTAACCTGTTGCTTATCTCTTGCTGCTTTTAGGATTCTCTCTTTGTCTTTAATTTTTGGCAGTTTGATTACTATGTGTCTTGGTGTGGGCTTGTTTGGGTTCTTCATACTTGGGGCTCTCTGTGCTTCTTGACCTTGAATGCCTTCTTTCTTCACCAAATTAGGGAAGTTTTCTGTCACTATTTTTTGGAATATAGTGTCTAACACTTGCTCATTTTCTTCTTCTTCAGGGACTCCTATGATGTGAATATTATTTTGTTTCCAGTTGTCCCACAGTTCTCTTAAGCTGTCTTTCTGTTTTTTAATTGTTTTTTCTTTTTGGTTTTCTGATTGGTTGATTTTTTTCTACCCTGTCTTCTAATTCACTGATGCGGTCCTCAGCTTCCCCTACTCTGCTTTTAAACCTTCTAATGTGTTTTTCATTTCTGATATGTCATTCTTCATTTCTTCTTCGTGGTTTTTAATTTCCAGCTGGTTGATTTTCAACGTTTCTATGTCTTTACTCATGGTGCTCACGTCCTTACACATGCTGTTGAGCTTCCTCAACATCATAGCTCTAAATTCTAGTTCTCTTAACTTGCTTAACTGAACCTCATTTGTCTCATCTTCGTTAGAGGTCTCTTGTTCTTTCATTTGGGTTTTGTTTCTGTTTTTCACCATTTTGGCTATCAGAGTTGGTTTTGGAATCTGCCAAATTTTCCCTGTGGGTGTTGGTGTTCTGCTGTTTGTGGCTCCCTCTCCTGGGTTTGGATTAGCCAGGGGAGACCTACTTAAACAGCACTGTCAAGTCTTAGCTTTTTTGGTTAGTGTTACTAGCCCAGGGAATGCTAGTTATCCTCTAGCTTTTTTTGCCTGGAGGCTATTAGTAGAGGTCACCTGAAGTCCCTTGGTTTCTGACTTGCCTGGAAAACTCCCTGAGGTTCTCAGTGTAAGAAAATTTCCTGAGGGTGGGGCAGCTGCTGGTTGTTAATGGGCCTCAATTAGCATTTCAATGGCCACCAGGTGGTATTGAATCTCTGAGGGAGGGGCCTTGGGAAGTAGTAAAATGACCACAGACTGTGTGGCTGCACTCAGCAAAAGCTCTGAGCACCCTCCAAAACCTGAGTGTCCCCACACAGTTCCAGTCCAGTCTGCATTCCCTCTGTTGGATAGGTGAGTGGTTGCTGCCAATTTAGTCTCTGTCTAGTCTCTGCATCGTGGAGCCGCCTGGGACTTTTAACCCGAGGGTGCTGCTTCCAGCCAAGGGCGGCCGCGGCTGTGCCACCAGCCAAGGGCGTCACACTGAGCAGAGCCACAGGAGTAAGTCGCGGTAGCGAGACAGTGCCGAGGTGGCAGCAGCTTTCAGCAGAGTCCCCTGGTCCTAGAGAGTCTGTGCGGCACCAGCCGAGGGCTTATTAGGCAGCAGATTTCGCAGGACTCAGGCGGTGTCGCAGTCCCCTGATTCTGGCCGAGTCTGCTGATCCCAGCCCAGCCCGCTGTGGACCGTGGGCTCCCGACCCCCTCTGGTGTCCTCACAAGCCTACCAGGATTGAGTTGGTGTTCCTGGTTATGTGGTCCTCCAAGGTGTCTTTCGGTTGCCCCTTCCTGACGATTTATCTTTATTTTTGTTGTAAATCAAGTTTGGTCCTGGGAGATGATCTGTGTAGCTTCCATTCACTCCGTTGCCATTTTTCTTCTCCAGTTCATCTTTCATTGTACCATGGAAACTTAACTTACTAAGGGCATCTGGAATGAAACATCACCTCTTCGTAAAGTCTGATGGAGCTCAGCTTGAATGGTCTCTCTTTCCTTTGGGTCCCTAGAGTTCTCTTGGCTTTGTTTATTTTGTCTTGTATTACAGTTACATGTGTGCAGGTCCTAGTTGTCCTAAATAATAAAAACATTAACAATGACCACTATTGATTAAGCATTTTCTTTCAGTCAGACACTTTATATATAAGATCCTATTTATTTCTTACACCTACCTTGTGGTACAGTTGTTATGATCATCTTCATTATATTTTATACATATATGTGTGTATATATACACACACATATATATATGTAAAATCATATACATATGTAATCAAATTATATTTTGTTGTTGCTTTTATAATGATTATTTAACCCATATTGAAAAGTCAAGTAAATTACTCTGGACAAAATAACCTTAGGTCATATTTTTTTCCCCTAAGAACCTTTTGCCTGGCATCTCATGCTTTTTAAGGATGTTTGACACTAACCTGATTTTGATCTCTTAAAGGGACTTGCTTTATTACTACTCGAGTACCTAAAGAATTTTTTACTGAATCTTGAAGTTCAATAACCTTTTCTCTTGATACAGTGGGTGTCATTTCTATGTGAAGATTGAATTCTGTCTTTATTTCACAGAAAGTTTCCTATATTTTAATATATATAAATTTTTTTATCCTCACCCGAGGACATTTTCCCATTTTTTGTTCAGGTAAAGTGGGAAGAAGAGAGAGAAAGAGAGAAACATTGACATGAAAGGAACACATCGAGTGGCTGCCACCCACACGACCCAACCAGGGCCGGGGACAAACTACAACTGAGGTATGTGCTCTTAGCAGGAACAGGACCTGGGTCTATCTGGACCGCAGGTTGACGTTCTAACCGCTGAGCCAAACTGGCCAGGGCTCCTGTATTATATTTTTTGAACAATTTTCTATTTCATTTCTTAAGTTTTCCATTTCAGGAAAATACAAAATGATTAGATGCTGAATAGGTATTAGACAACATAAGGAGGAAAGAGTAGTGAGGACAGGTGTCATGTATAGAGTTTAAGGAAATTACTCTTGAGGAGGTCAAACTGTCTGGGAGCTCACTGGAACACTTCACCTAAAGATCTCATTTTTGTGCACACAGCCTTCCTTGCAGCCATGCAGACAGCGAGCCCTGCTTCCTTTAACTGCTTTTCCAAATTAGTATATAACAATCATTTGGTGTGAATTTACTTTAGGTTAAATTCTGTGAAAATATTAATACTCTAATTCAAAATCTAAATTTTTTTTTCTGCCAGACTTTTACTTGAAAACGTTTTAAGTCTCCAGGAAATTTGGAAAGTAGCAAAATGAATTTTTAATATCTACGTGTACTGATTCTTAACATTTCACTATTTTAAATTAAATTCTACCACCTTATACATAAAATAAATTCCAGCATTTATCTCCTAAGAACAAGATTCATCTATACAGTCACAATACTTTGTTTAAACCCAAAAATGTAACTTTGAAAGTGTATTACCTAAAAAGAAAAAAGAAAAAAACAGTAAGTATATTACCTAAAATGTAATTTGTATTCACATTTCTTCATTTGTCTCAAAATTTTGTTTCCAGCTTGTCACCCCTAGGATCCATTTGAATATTGCACATTGGATTTAATTTTCATGTCTTTAATTGCCTTTATTATAAACAGCCCCCATTGTTGTTTTTATAACTTTAACTTATTTTTAGGAATTCTGCAGTCTAATTTTTTTATTGTTTACTCATAAATATGAATAGGTTAAAGGTTTCTGGCAAGAATACTGGATAGGTGATGTTGTGTGCTTCCTAATATATCACATCAAGAGGCACATCATATCAGTTTATGCCATTGTTTGTAATGTTAACAGATCACTTGGTTAAGTTTTTGGCTGCTAGATCTCTCCATTGAAAATGTAGCTTTCATTTGGTAATTAACAAGTTACCTATGGGGTGTCACTTTGGATCATGTGAATATATCCATTTTCCAACAACCTTTTGCCCAGTAGATATAGTATTCATTAATGATGCTTGCCTGAATTAATTATTACATTGGCTGTGGCTCAATGACGATTTTCTAATTGTACCACTGGGTCCTTTTAAGCACAACTGTGACTTTAGTAAGAAGGATTTCTAGCTTCTTTTTCTTCTTCTATTTTTTTAATTTTATTTTTGTCTAATGGATTAGAATGGGAGGTTTTTAATAGACATAAGTATTGCTAGATGTCTGATGAAAACCAGAACACAGATAAAGTGTAACTATATTAACCTTCTTTCTAACAAAGACAGTCCATGTAAGATGATTTACTCAGCCTTAAATATGTTTCTCTTCCTTCAAGTAAATAGTAAAGAAACAACCAATTGCAAAAGACAAGGAGGAGCAATACCCTAAGGACTCAGAAGTTGATTTATTGCATGAAAATGAAGAATATTTTAGAAAATATTTGCCTTAAGTTTTTTGTTTTGTTTTGTTTTGCTTAGAGTGACATTGGCTGATGAAATGTACAGTTTTCAAGTGTACAATTCTGTTATACATCGTCTGTATAATGCACTGTGTGCTCACCACCCAAAGTCAAACTTTCCATCATCATATAGCTGACCCCCTTTTACTCTCTGCAGCCCCCACCCCTCTTCCTTCTGGTAATCACCATACTGTTGTGCTTTGCTCTTTTGCACCTCTATCATTTTTTGGCCTTTTGGCTAAATTCAGCTGAGGAATGGACCACAGACACTGATATTTTAAAGACCCTGCAAGTGATTTTAATGTGCAGTGATGAAAACCTGAGAACTAGGGGAAGAAAAAGTAATTCCAGCTTGAAAGGTGGGTGAAATTTGGACATGTGGTGCTTGAAGGAGGTAACTCCACATGAAGAGAATAGCATGAGCAAAGGTAACCTGCTGATGGCAAAGATTTGATCTGTTTTTCCCTAGATGAGGCCTTTTTGCCTGGCATGTTTACCTGAATGATAACTTCTAAGATAATGTAATAAAGTTCACTCATTTGTACAACTCACAAGCAGAAGTATTTCTGTGATTTTATTTAAGGAAAAGTAAAATACTATGCTTGATAATGTCCTGCAGCTTATCATTTGCAGTGCTGTTAGTTCCATTTGTGTAAGGAAATTACACCCTTTGCTGGGTGGCAAGATATGAAAAAGAACCATGATTTATTGAAAATATGTTCTAATATAGCAGTGATATTGGAAAAGAGCATAAATGTCCAAACTTAGTTTTTATGTTTCTGATTAATCACTGGTTAGAAAGTGAATTTCAAGTTCATAAACACTGATTATGAGATGCAAGTAACATACTGTAAATATTCTGAAGGAAGAACCATCAAGCTGTGAGTTATAGATAGCTTCCAAGTGAAAAGCTTAGAACCAGCTGTGTCAGGGCCTCAGATCACAGTAAGATTTCATTTTGATATCCACTGAGCATAATCAAATCGAAGATGAATGTGAGTAAATATTGACAATCCAAACTATTGCATTTGTCTGGTAATAAATGTTTCTTGGATTTTGCACATATTCCTAATATAAAAATACATATACTAGCCCAGTCGGTATGGCTCAGTGGATTGAGCATCATCCCATGGACTGAGAGGTTCTGGTTCTATTTCCACAGCTGATTGATGTTTCTCTCTAATATAAATGTTTCTGTGTCTTTCCCTAAAAAATCAATAAAAACATATTTAAAAAAGAAAAGAAAAGCCCTGGCCAGTTGGCTCAGTGGTTGGAGCATCGGCCTTTGGTCCAGAGAGTCCCGGGTTTGGTTCCCGCTAGGGGCACATGCCAAAATAAATAAATGAATGAATGAATAAATAAAATACATATACTATGTGAAAAGATGGAAAGAAACCCTTTGATAATGTTTTCTGTTCCTGTATGACATTTTCAGAAAAGGAAGAGTTTTAGAGAATCAGATAAGCAAATAAAAATATTTATGGCCACAGATACCACAATAGAGAAAAATAATACTATTTTTTCTTTGCATTTGAAAACATTACCTAGCACTTTGTCTGTCTTTATAAGATCATAGTTATTTAAGAGTGCCATCCAAAAGGAGTATAAATTGGTGACCCCATGTTCCATCCCATGCCCTGAAAAGTTCTAGAGGTCCTGAGATAGGTTTTATAGTGCCAGGACTCGTGAAGCTATATAACAATAAACAGACTATTTTCATAAATTTCAAAGTAATGTTAAAAAATAGAGATAGGAAGAGGAGAAGAAAAAAAAAAAAAAAAACCCACATCAGAGGCAGTAAAGACATAAGAAAAATGGCTGTGGTGTTGGGAAACCTAGATTTTGGTTGTGTCTCTGTCACCAACTAGCTATGACTTTAGGTAAATCATATTACCTATTGGCCTAACTTGAAAACTTAGATTAGTATTTTAGTAGTTTAGAACTGTTTAAAGAAATAGAACTCCCCCCCCCCCCCCGGATTATACTTGGGATTATACTATGTAAAGCAGAGAAAATGATGACTCAGGGAGAAATTCTTTCTCTCAGCCTTCCCCATACTTCTTAGACCAACTTGGAGGCATTGCCACAGACATCTGACAGCTCTAATACTCAGAACAGGGTCTAATACTAGCATTGTCAGCTAGTTAAAGATGCAGAATCTCAGAAGCTGGTTAGAAGTCTCCACTTCAAGCCCCAGTGGAATCTACTGAATCAGAATCTGCATTCTAGTAGATCCCCCAGTGCCATGTTCCCCAGTAAAGTTTGAGAAGACTTGCTCTAGAGATTCATGGAACTCCATTTGAAAACTAACTCCTGGACTAATTTACTAGGATTGTGGTGTGTTGTTTTGCCCCCATGACACACCACAATGACCAAGTCTCAGCTGAAGAACCAGAGGTAGCAGCAGCAATGCCATTTTTAGAGCCTTGGAATCAAGAATGCAAGGTTTTATTTTATTTTATCTCAGTGCAGCACTCTGTTTATTCCATAGCATTGTCTCAAAGAGGGGACTATAGAATGATCTTGATGTATGTTAGTGTATCAGTCAAGGGCTTGGCAGGAACTTGATGGTATACTCAAGAGAGTTAATTGAAGAGACTTTAAACAGAAAGGGGTATTTACAGAGTTGCAGTCCAGGTTAAGAGAACCTATAAGGAATGATGAAACACTGAGGCACTAGCAATGGTGGGAATCATGAACACTCCTAATCTTCATGGAGCAAGGAAATAATTGGTACTTTGGAAGAGTTGAACTGTGAGAAGGGCCCACTGAAGGAATTCTTGCTTTTGTTGGAAGGATACAACCACTGCAAACCACAGATCAGCATGATGCAAAACAGAAGAATAAATAAACCACTTTTTCTCTTAATTACTCTGATCACCTGCCTCTGGCTACCAGTGATCAAAACCAGCTGGAAAGCAGAGCGCAAGGGAATCAATTGATGTAGTCCATACACTTCATCCTCCTGGGGCACAGAACATGATGCAGAGGGTTAGAAAGTGATTCTGGGAGCAAATTTAGACTATCTAACACAGTAAATAAGATGGTTGAATTTGTAAATAGGAAAACAGGTAATAAAGTAAACTTTTAATGGAAAGGTTTGTTTGTTTGGTTTGTTTGCATATATGTTATATATATGAATGTACATTAAATATCAAGAAGAATGTTCTAAGAAACAGTGAGATACAGTAGAATGGGTGCTTTCAAGATAAACTTTTATATTTTCTTCTGCTGTGAAATATTTTAGACAAGAAAATGATATTAATCTGCCTTTATTTAACACACATACTATTTGGTAGGTACTGTTAAAGACACCCAAGTATAAAAACATGGTCCTTATCTTTAGGGAGCTATTATGTATAAGTTAAAAGTGAAAATATGAAATACTTCTAAAATATACATGTGGAATGGAAGGATGTGTTCAGGTACATTCATTTGGCAAATATTTATTAAGTACCTGCTGTGTATTAGTCAATATCTTTGGGACTAAAATTCACAAAAATAATGAGTCAAATGATAGGGTCCCTGTCAATATAGAATTTATAATTTTGTTGGGAAGATAGATTTTAATGATAGTTCAAGTCTAATGAAAAGGAAAATAAAGGTTCTTCAGGAATTTATAACAGATAAACCTTCCTTAGATTTGGGAACTAAAAGAAGCCTTCTTCAGGCATTTGAGATCTGAAATAGAAATGGGGAGTTTACTAGGTAATGGAGTCACACAGTAAGGGCAGTTGAGGGGAGCAGTGGAAGTAAGGATGTGTTTGTGTGTACCCACACTGGAGAGAAGGCGGTGTGGAGGGCTTCAGGAAGAAGGCCCAGAGAGAAAAGCGATCATGCCATATTTAACAAACGGAAAAGAATCTGTTATAACTGAAGCAGGAAGCAAAGGAAGCATGGTGTTTGGTCTTTATCGTAAAGCCATGTGAAGCTAATGAAATATTTTTTAAGTAATGAATCACTTGATTGAATGGAAAATTTATGAAAATAAAATATTGAAGTTCCTTTTATCATCACTTTAGCTAAATCTTTAATTTATTGTCTACTTCTGAAGTTTTTCTGAGAAATAAGCATGGATGCATCTTTATCAAGACTTTGTCAGTTTTAAGTCTTCCTCTAATATAAGAAAAGAGCTTAATTGATCTAATTTTTTTGATGTTTGCCATACATCCACAAACATGACATCTTTTTAAAGGAAATTCCTATTTTTATGAATAAACTTATAAAGATAAAACCATGTTCAATTGACTGTTGCCAAAAGTAGGATGAAAATGGTGTCATTGAATAATGTTGATTTTATACCCCCACCCCCTTGTGTGTGTGTATGTGCGTGTGTGTAATATTTATTACTGAAAATTCTTCAGCCTTTATGAATGATAGCACTTACTTTCAGGTCCCTTTATGCACTATCACAGCCTATTGATACCTCTGTAACAATGAGTCATTTTGCCTTCTGAAACAGGTAACTCATGAACAATATGTATTTCTTTGAATGCTAGCCAAGAGAAAAGGACATACAGGGTCTCTCTTGAGCTAAAATACTCTATGATGACACTATTGTTTCATAACAAATATTTCTTCTTTTTTTTTAATCCTCATCCGAGGGTATTTTTCCATTTATCTTCACATAGAGTGGGAAGTGGAGAGAGGGAGAAACATTGATGTGAGAGAGACACATTGATTGGTTGCTTCCCACACGACCCTGACCCTGACCAGGGCAGGGGATGAACCGCAACCGAGGTACGTGCCCTTGACCTGAATCGAACCCTTGACTCTTTGGCCCATGGGCCAACATTCTAACCACTTAGCCAAACCGGCCAGGGCAGTAACAAATATTTCTTGTAGAAATCCTTTGTAAGAGCACTGCCAGAAATGTTTGGGAGCCTGCCAATCACGTTTCTCTTCATCATTATTTTCCCAAGCATATTATTTCACCACTGCAATAGTCCTGATGGATACTAACACAGAAAAATGAATACTACCATTAACAACATTTTATTTTTTCTAACACCAATACTGACATTGTTGATGCAGATGAGAGGTAATATATTATTTCTTAGACATGTGAATCTATTCATGGATGGACATGACTGAATGAATGCTTTCTTAGCCACCTTAAAAGTCGTTTTCAGGCACTATAGATTCAGTGGCTCACTTTAAACATTTTGAAAGCAAATGTATTTTTTAAATATTTATTTATTTTTATTTTTTAGAGAGGGGAAGGGAACAAGAGATAGAAACATCAATGAGAGAGAAATTTCTATTGGCTGCCTTTTGCATGCCCCCCACAACAAAGTCTTGTGCCCTGACCAGGAATTGAAGGGGGACCTCTCAGTCCATGGGATGACACTCAATCCACTGAGCCACATTGGCCAGGCTGTTTTTTAAATCATGAAGAGGATAGGAAATTTGTATATAATAGGATCCGATCTTGCCAGATGTGGAGTTTCTCTAATATATAGTCTTTTTTAAAAAAATAAAAATAAAATGTTTTATTGATTTTTAGAGAGTTAGGAAGAAGGAGAGAGAGATAGAAACATCTATGTGAGAGAGAAACATGGAGCAGCTGCCTCCTGCTTGCCCCCTACTGGGGATAGAGCCCACAACTAGGGCATGTGTCCTGCTGGGAATTAACTGGTGGCCTCCTTGTGCATGGGTCGCCACTTAACCATTGAGCTACACCAGCCAGGCTAATACATAATCTCTAATAGATTAGATCATTAATGGTCTCTAGTTGCTTATAAAGATGGAATCCTGTTGCTCCATTAGTTAGTAGCTTAATACAGATATGAATATATGTGATCCCTCCAAATTTGTTCTTCCTTTTCAAGATAGCTGTGGCTATTCGAGGCCTTTTTTTGCTTCCATATGAACTTTTGAAATAATTGTTCTAATTCTGTGAAGTTTGCCGTTGGTATTTTGATGGAGATTGCATCGAATCTATAGATTGCTTTGGGTGATATGGACATTTTAATGATGTTAATTCTCCCAATCCATGAACAGGGTATGTGCTTCCACTTTTGAATATCTTCCTCTATTTATTTTTTCAATGACCTGTAGTTTTCTGTGAATAGATCCTTTATATCTTAGGTTAAGTTTAATCCTAGGTATCTTAATTTTTTTGCCACAATGGTAAACGGGATAGTTTATTAGTTTCTCTTTCTGTGAGTTCACCATTGGTGTATAAGAATGCCATTGACTTCTTGACATTAATTTTGTATCCTGCTACTTTGCCAAATTCATTTATTAAGTCTAGTAAACTTTTGATGGAGTCTTTGGGGTTTTCTATGCATAGTATCATGTCATCTGCAAATAATGACAATTTCACTTCCTCCTTTCCAATTTGGATCCCTTTTATTTTTTCTTCCTGTCTGATTGCTGTGGTTAGGACTTCCAGTACTATGTTAAATAAGAGTGGCGAAAGTTGGCATCTTTGCCTTGTTCCTGTTCTTAAGGAAAATGCTTTTAGTTGCCCATTGAGTATGATGTTGGCTGTAGGTCATTCATTTATGGCCTTTATTATGTCTAGATATGATCCTTCTCTTCACACACTGCTGAGCTTTTTTATCAGAAATGGATGCTGGATTTTGTCGAATGCTTTTTCAGCATCTATTGATATTATCATGTGGTTTTTATTCTTCGTTTTATTTATGTGGTGTATCACATTTATTGATTTGCGAATATTGTACCAGCCTTGCATCCCTGGGATGAATCCCACTTGGTCATGGTGGATAATTTTTTTTGGTGTATTGCTGGATTCGATTTGCTAGTATTTTGTTCAGGATTTTGGCATCTATGTTCATCAGGGATATTGGCCTGTAGTTTTCTTTCTTTGTTGTGTCTTTCCTGGTTTTGGAGAATTAGAATTATGCTGGCTTCATAAAACAAGCTTGGAAGTCTTTTTTCTTCTTGAATTTTTTGAAATAGTTTGAGGAGAATGGGTATTAGTTCTTCTTTGAATGTTCGGTAAAACTCCCCTGTAAAGCCATCCAGGCCTGGGCTTTTATTTGCTCGGAGAGTCTTGATTACATCTTCAATTTCTTCTGTTGTTATTGGTCTGATCAAGTTTTCTATCTCTTCCTGATCCAGTTTTGGGAGACTATGTGTTTCTAGAAATTTGTCCATTTTGCTCAGAGTTTCGAATTTGTTGTCATATAGTTGTTCATAGTAGTTGTTAATGATCTTTTGTATTTCTGTGGTGTCTATTGTTCTCTCCTCTTTTATTTCTGATTTTGTGTATTTGGGTTCTCTTTTTTTGTTTCTGGGTGAGTCTAGCTTAGGGTCCCTCAATCTTGTTTTTCTTTTAGGAAAACCAGCTCTTTGTTTTATTCATCCTTTGAATTGTTTTTTTGGTCTCTATGTCATTTATTTCTGCTCGGATCTTTACTATTTCCTTTCTTCTACTTGCTCTGTGGTTTTCTTTTTGTTTTCTCTCTAGTTCTTTAAGTTGTGAGGTTAGATAATCTATTAGAAATTTTTCTTCTTTTTTGACGTAGGCCTGTAGTTCTATGAACTTCCTGCTCAGAACTGCTTTCGCTGCATCCCATGGATTTTGTGTTGTTGTGTCTTCATTTTCATTGGTTTCCATGAAGTTTTTGATTTCTTCCTTGATCTCCTCAGTGACCCATCCATTGTTTAATAACATGCTATTTAGCTTCCATGTGTTCAAATGTCTTTCTATGTTCTTCTTGCAATTGATTTCTAGTTTCATGGTATTGTGATCTGAGAAGACGCTTGATATGATTTCAATATTCTTGAACTTGTAGAGACTTAGTTTGTGCCCTAACATGTGGTCTGTCTTTGAGAAGCTCTCATGTGCACTTGAGGAGAATGTAAATTCTGTAGTTTTGGGGTGTAGTTCTCTGTAGATATCTATTAAATCCATTTGGTATAATGCTTCGTTTAGCGTCTCTGTTTCCTTGCGAATTTTTTGTCTACAGGATCTATCCCGTGATATCAGTGGGGTGTTGAAGTCCCCTGCTATGATTGTATTGCTATTGATTTCTCCTTTGAAGTCCTTCAGAAGTTTTTTAATATATTTTGGTGCTCCTGTATTGGGTGCATATATGTTTATCAAGGTTATATCTTCCTGTTGGATAGATTCTTTCAATATTATGTAGTGGCCTTCTTTGTCTCTAATTATGGCCTTCATTCTGAAATCTATTGTATCAGGTATGAGGATTGCAAACCCAGCTTTTTTTTCTTTTCCATTTGCTTGGAAGATTTTTTTCCATCCCTTCACTTTCAATCTATGTGAGTCTTTTGTTGTGAGGTAGGTCTCTTGTAAACAACATATAGATGAGTCATATTTTCTTATCCAATCAGCTACTCTGTTTCTTTTTATGGGAGCATTCAATCCATTTACATTTAAGGTGATTATTGATATGTACTTATTTATTGCTATTTTTGTTTAGTGTTGTTCTATTTTTCTTCCCATTTCTCCTGGTAATTACAGCAGTCCTTTTAACATTTCTTGCAGTGCTGGTTTGGTGCTAATGTATTCCCTTAGCCTTTTTTTTTTTTTTTTTTTTTTTGTCTGGGAAGCTCTTTATTTGACCTTCTATTTTTAATGATAGCCTTGCTGGATAGAGTAGTCTTGGATTCAGATCCTTGTTTTTCATGACTTTGATTACTTCATGCCATTCCCATCTGGCCTTTAGTATTTCTTGTGAGAAGTCAGCTGAGAGCATTATGGGGTTTCCTTTGTTGGTAACCTGTTGCTTATCTCTTGCTGCTTTTAGAATTCTCTCTTTGTCTTTAATTTTTGGCAGTTTGATTACTATGTGTCTTGGTGTGGGCCTGTTTGGGTTCTTCTTACTTGGGGCTCTCTGTGCTTCTTGAACTTGAATGCCTTCTTCCTTTACCAAACTAGGGAATTTTTCGGTCACTATTTCTTTGAATACATTCTCTACCCTTGCTCATTTTCTTCTTCTTCAGGGACTCCTATTATGTGAATATTATTTTATTTCCAGTTGTCCCACAGTTCTCTTAAGCTGTCTTCCCCTTTTTTAGTTGTTTTTTTCTTTTTGGTTTTCTGATTGGTTGATTTTTTCTACCCTGTCTTCTAATTCACTGATGTAGTCCTCAGCTTCTCCTACTCTGCTTTTTAGACCTTCCAATGTGTTTTTCATTTCTGTTATGTCATTCTTCATTTCCTCTTGTTGGTTTTTAATTTCCAACTGGTTGATTTTCAACATTTCTATGTCTTTACTCATGGTGCTCATGTCCTTACACATGTTGTTGAGCTTCTTCAACATCATGGCTCTAAATTCTAGTTCTGTTAACTTGCTTAACTCTACCTCATTTATCTCATCTACCATAGATGTCTCTTGTTCTTTCATTTGGCTTTTGTTTCTGTTTCTCACCATTTTGGCTATCACAGTGGGCTTTGGAGTCTGCCAAATTTTCCCTGTAGGTGTTGGTCTTCTTCTGTTTGTGGCTCCCTCTTCTGGGTTTGGATGAACCAGGAAAGGCCCACTTTAAACAGCACTGTCAAGTCTTAGCTTTTCTGGTTAGTGTTGCTAGCCCAGGGAATGGTAGTTATCCTCTAGCTGTTTTTGCCTGGAGGCTGTTAGTAGAGGTCACCTGAAGACCCTTGGTTTCTGAGTTGCCCAAAAATCTCCCTAGGTGCTCAGTGTAAGAGGATTTCCCAAGGGTAGGGCAGCTGCTGGTTGTTAATGGGCCTCAATTAGCATTTCAATGGCCACCAGGTGGTGTTGAATCTCTGAGGGAGGGGCCTCTCCCCAGGGCCCTGGGAAGGAGTAAAATGACCACAGTCCTGTGGTGCTGCACTTAGGGAAAGCTCTTAGCACCCTCCAAAACCCAAGCGTCCCCACACAATTCCAGTACAGTCTGCCTTCCTTCTGCTGGAGCCCAAGGTGAGTGGCTGCTGCCAATTTAGCCTCTGTCTAGACCCTGCATTGTGGATCCGCCTGGGACTTTTAACCCAAGTGCGCTGCTTCCAGCCAAGGGCGGCCATGGCGGCCACGGCTGTGGCACCAGCCGAGGGCGTTGCACTCAGCTGAAACCTCAGGACTAAGCCGCAGAAGCGGGACACTGCTGAGGTGGCAGCAGCTTCCAGCAGAGTCCCCTGGTCCCCGCGAGTCCGTGCGGCACCAGCCGAGGGCTTAGCACACAGAGTTCGCAGGACTCAGCCTCGGTTGCAGCATCCCCCCGAGTCCCCTGGTTGCAGCCAGTCCGGGCCAGTTTGTGCGGCACCAGCCAAGGAATTAGCAGGCAGCGGAGTTCACAGGACTCAAGCAGGGTCACAGCCGAGGTGGCAGCAGCAACTTCCGATGAGTCCCCTGGTCCCCGCCCAGGCCGCTGCGGATGGTGGACTCCAGGTCCCTCTCGGGTCCTTGTAAGCCTACCAGTATTGAATCGGTGTCCCTGGTTATGTGGTCCTCCAAGGTGTCTTTCGATTGCCCCTTCCTGAAGATTCATCTTTATTTTCGTTGTAAATCCAGTTTGGTCCTGGGAGATGGTCTGTGTAGCTCCATTTACTCCACCGCCATTTTTTCTCCATATGTCTTTTGATTAGAGCATTTAATTCATTTTTAAAGTAGTTATTGATAGATATTATTTATTGCATATATATATATATATATATATATATATATATACTTTTTTTCCCGTTCTTCTTAAAGAAGACCCTTTAACATTTCTACATTTCTTGTATTGTTGTTTGGTGGTGATGAACTCTTTTAGCTTTTTCTTGTCTAAGAAGCTCTTTATCTGTCCTTTGATTATAAATGATAGCTTTGCAAGATAGAGTAATTTTGGTTCTAGGTCCTTGCTTTTCATCACTTTGATTATTTTGTGCCAGTTCCTTCTGGTCTGGCAAGTTTCTGTTGAGAAATCAGGTGACGGTTTTATGGGAGCTCCCTTGTAAATAAGTAACTGCTTTTCTCGTGCTGCTTTTAAGATTCCCTGTTTGTCTTTAACCTTTGGGTTTTTAATTATGATCTGTCTTGCTGTGGGGCTCTTTGAGTTCATCTTGTTTGGAACTCTTTGTGCTTTCTGGACTTGTATGTCTGTTTTCTTTACCAGATTAGGAAAGTTTTTCATCATTAGTTTTTCACATAGGTTTTCAGTTTCTTTCTCTCTCCCTTCTCCTTCTGGCACCCTCCATGATGTGAATATGGGTACACTTAAAGTTGTTCCAGAGGCTAGTTCCTTATACTATCTTCAATTTTTGGATTTTTGTTTTGTTTTTTTGGTGTTCTGCTTGGCTGTTTTCTGCTTTCCTGTTTTCCAAATATCTGACTTGGTCCACTGCTTCCTCTATTTTACTGTTGATTCCCTGTAAAATATTCTTCATTTCAGTTAATGTATTCTTTATTTCTGACTGGTTCTTTCTTATATTTTTCTATCTCTGTTTTTATGTTTCCAATCTCTTTGTTGAAGTTCTCACAAAGTTCATCTACTCTTCCCCTAAGTTTGTTGAGCATCCTTATAACCAGTGTTTTGAACATTGCATCTGGTAGATTGCTTGTCTCAATTTTGATTAGTTCTTTTTCTAGAGTTGTGTTCTGTTCTTTCATTTGAGACATGTTTCTTTGTCTCTTCATTTTGGCAGCCCCTCTATGTTCATTTCTATGTATTAGGTAGAGCTGCTATGTTTCCTGGGCTTGGTGAATGGTCTAATGTAGTAGGTGTCCTGTAGGGTACAGTGGCACAGCCTTCTGTTCACCTAAACTAGGCACTCCAGGTGTGTTCCTGCCCCCTGCCTCCCAGTGTGGGCTGTGTACACCCTTCTGTTGCAGTTGAGCCTTGATTGCTCCTGGCACATCAGTGAGATGGATTTACCCCCAGACTGATCAGCTGCAAGGACCAGCTGTGACCACCATGGAGGATCAGCTGTGCAGAGAACCACTCCACAGAGCAGGTCTTACTTCAGTGGGACTTTGGTGTGCTCTGTGTCTGCCCCTGGGTGTGTTGTTTATGGAGGTGGTTGGGTGATTCTTTGATGTGGTCTGAAGTTGTCCACTGGGTATACTGGCTCTGGAGCATCCCAGCAGATGAACATCAATATCAGCTGTGGCCTGTGCCTTGCCTGGGGCCAGCTGGCATGAGCTACAATGTAATCTGCAGATGACTGCCACTTGTGCTGAGCTTGGAGGTGCCCAGGTGAGGCCCAGCTGTGAACCAAGGCTGACTGCCTTGAATGTCAGGCCTGGAGCCACTTAGCAAGAAGTATGGGGCACGCTGAGGCCAGATGATTCTTATTGGGGGGATTATAGAAAAATCTGAAGAATGAGCCAAGACGAGCCATTTGTATGGAAAAGCCACTGGAAATGACTTGGGTAGGCCTCAACTTGTATGGGGTTGGGTATCAAGAATCACCAGAGCAAAACCAACAGTGATAGCCAGGTTGATGGAGACTCAGACCACCTACTGTCTCTGTAGGAGGAGAACTTAGAAAAGGGACAATGGCCTCTGCCAGCACTTCTAGGAGAAAGCTGCCCACCGTCACTTGCCCGGATGCCAGAAAATTCAGCCCCCTCCCCCCATGTCCCTGGTGCCTTTGGAGCTGCTGCCCCAGTGCTGGAGCTCGGAGGGAGTGAGTCGGAGGAAGTCTGTGTGCAGGCCCTTTAAGAGGAACACCTAGGACTCCAAAGCCTCCCTCCCATTCAGCCACAATACTCGCTAGTTTTCACACCCAGACGTTATTGGGAATTCTCTTCTTGGCAATGGAACCCTGGGCTGGGGGTCTGGTGTGCAGCTGCAACCCCTGGTTCCTCACAGGGGACCTCTGGAGCCAAGATATCCCTCCTGATTTTTATTCACCACATGTGGGGGTGGGATGCCACATCTCCCCTCTTGCCAGTCTTGATGTGGCTTCTTCTTTAGGACTTCTGTTCAGCTAGATTTCAGGTGGTTCTGAATGATGGTTGTTTTGTAGTTTAGTTGTAATTTTAATGTGGTTGTGGGAGGATTCAAGTACCGCACTTACCTGTGCTGACATCTTGACCCGCTAATGCTCTATTTTTAAGGTGACTCAGCCGGATTTTGTTTTCAAGGACCTTAGAGTCTCTTAGGGAGATAAGATGTGAAGAGATATTATAAGAGAGATTGTGCTAAGTCCCAAAAGAGTGGCTTGAGCAAAAGCATGCTGCTTCTGAGATAAGAGAGGTTATTTCTACTTGTGAAGGTAGGGTTGGAGGTCAGGAATAATTTTCTAAGGTAAGTGATATTTACAAAGCATCTCTCAAAATGTAAATGGTAACAAAGCTGGGTGGATTGGAGAAAAGCACATTTCTATCTGTGAATAAAATGTTAGCATAGAAAATGTGCTCATACTAGAGGTGTATGGTTTGGGCAGGAGCATAATGTAAGTGAGCGTGCAAAGTGTGGAATAAGATTGTATTTTGAGAAGGCTTGGAATGGTGAGTTGACTGTATGTTCTACCAGAGGAAAATGACTGACACTGTTATTCAACAAGAATAACAATGGTACACGTCTCAGGAAGAAACTAATAATGCTCTGGGCATTATTTACGTATTTACTATTTATTTTATAACAAGTGAAGAATTGCAATCTAGCAGTGACTGTAAATTTACATGTACTAACTTTTCACTATACTATTTTTATTCATTATAATTTACACTTTTAAACCTTTCTATGGTTTATAAAACTTTCTCAATAATGGCATTGTTTCTTAAACTCATCCAGTTTAGAAAATCATCTGGAATGCTTATTAGAAAGTAGTATATTATAATTGTTATTACTATTTTATCTAATATAAAAACAATATTTGTTCAAAATCACCTATATTTTTCTTTGTTCATATTTTTTTTTTCATTTTAGACTGTCTAGGTTCATTTTCCTTCTTTTTTCAATAATACATTTTTTAAAAGTTGTTTTGTGTTAGTTTATTGGTAGTGAACTCTCCTTGTTTGTGTTTATTTCATAACTTTTTCAAAGTGTAGCTTTTTGAGTGAACCGTTCTAGAATGACAGTTATTACTTCTCAGCCCATTGAAAATATTATTTTATAATCTCTGGCTTCTGATACAGCTGCCTGTTGTCAATGTGTCTTTTGTACATGATCTTTCTTCCTTTCTGCTCCTATGATCTTTGTCAAAGCTGGGTATTCTGCAGCTTCATTAGAAATATCTAGTTCTGGATTTCCTTTTGTTTATATTTCCTGGTGGAAATTGTGCTTGATAGTGGGGATTCATAGTTTCTGTTAGTTCAGGAAGATTCACAATCATTAGTGCTTTAACTATTACTTTTTTTCCCTTTTTATTAAATTTATTGGTGTGACACTGGTTAACAAAATTATACAGGTTCGAGGTACACAGTGTACAACACAGCATCTGTACATTGTACTGTGTGTTTACCACCCCAATAAATATTACTTTTTCTCTATTTTTTCCATTCTTTCCTTTGGGTCCTCTTGTTAGACATATATTAGATTTTCACATTCTTAGTTCTATATTACTTGACCTCTCTGCTATATTTTCCACTTTTTTGGTCTTTCTGTGTGACATTTTACAGTATTTTCAGATTTATCTTCCAGTTCTAGCTCACCAGTTTTCTTTGGTGACATCTAATACTCTGTTTAAACCATCTACTCTTTCATTTTGTTTACATTTTAACCATTATATTTTTCATTTATAAAACTTCTATTTTCCTCTTTTTAAAACCTCCTTAGTCAGTTTTTATTGTATCTTATTGTTTACATGTTTGTGGTGCCACCCTTTATTTCTTTGAACATCTCATGCATATTTTGTATACTAAATCTGAGACTCTAATATATGCTGTCCTTGGTGATCTAAATCTATTGTTTTTAAACTTCTTCTGATTCTCTTTTCCGGTGGTTAGTTTTCCTGTAAATTTTTTGACTGTTGATTCTTATATTCAGCATTATTTTATTCTGAGGGAAATCTTGGAGCCTAAATTAAGTGTGTATTCAGTTACAGAGAAGTATTATGTGTTCCCACTAGGATCCTGGCAGTATTGCAGACCTGGGACCACCTTAACCCCTTCCTGGATCTCAGGTATAATGCAAGCATCTCAGGTGCAGCACCCTCTCCTTGCTGCTAATGTGAAACTATGTCTGCAGACCTTAGTGCTGTATTGGCATTTACCCTCAAGCAACACTGTTGTAAGTTAGCATATACAGCTCACATCTAAAATTTTAGCTCAGTATTTTTGCTTTTATTTTTGTTTAGGCCCCTTGGATATTTTCTTTACTTATTTTCAGCCCAGCAGTGCTGTAAAAATTATGTTTTATGTAGGATCTACATTTTTTCTTTACTTTTCAAGAGGTTCTTTGAAAGTCTCTAAATTGGCCTACAACAAGAAGCTGAATATAGGTAATTGTTTATAGTACAACAGCGGTCTAGGAATTATCAAAATAGTTTCATCAGTATAGATAAATTAAATTAGAATTTTTTAGAACAACAACAAAAAAACTGAATTGGTATTTAATTTGCCCAGTTTAGTTATCCATACTGATAACTTGCTACTTTGTGCTGTTTGGAGACAACCAAAACTATTGTATTAAAAATATTTAAAGTATTCCTATTTTACAAAAGAAGTAACTGGGCCACTAGGAGGTTACTACTTTATGCCTTTCCTTAAAATTTTTATTGTCTTTATTCTAACATGTTTTAGTATGTTCAAAAGAAAAGGGAGAATTGGTTCATTAAGAAATCAAAGACTTGCCCTGGCCAGTTTGGCTCAGCGGTTGGAATGTCGGCCTGCGGACCAGAGTTCCAGTTCAGTTTCCGCTAGGAGCACATACCAAAAAAAAAACAACAACAAAGACTTAAAGTAAGATGAAAGATGTCATTTGTCAATTTTTTAGTTAATGATCGTTATTCATTTATGCATGAATACTTTTATATAGATGTATTTAATCATCTTATTAATATTTATAGTATGCCTACTATATGGCATGTATTATTCCACATGGTAGAAAACACAGCAAGAAACAAATAAAAATCTCTACAATTATGGATCTTGTGTCCTGTTATCAAGACAGACAAAAACAAGGAAAAGTAGTATAATAGTATAGTTGTGCTAGGGACAAAAATAAATCTTGGAAGAGGAATAAAATATGTTGAGGGTTACAATATTTGATGGATAGGTAGATTTACTGCTTCTGAGCACTTTACTAATGGACCCTGAAATCAGAGCTAATATGTAAAACACTGCCATAATCAGGTGAACATATTGCTTAGGAAACTTGGTATTATGGGTTGAACTGTGTCATCCCAAAAAAGTGTGTTGGAGTCCTTGTATCCAGTATTTTAGAAGGAGATAGGGTCTTTACAGAAGTAATTAAGTTAAAATGAGGCCATTGGGGTCCTTAATCCAATATGACTGGTATCCATATAAAACAAGGGAACATTTGACACAGAAGCAGATACATGCACAGGGAGAACACTGGCTGAGGGTTAGAGTTGCACTACCCAAACCAAGGAGCTACCAGAAGCTTGTGGAGAGGCACTGGGAGAAAGAATGGTCCCACCAACACCTTGCTCTTGGACTTCTGCCTTCCAGAACTCTGAGACAATAATAAATGTTTGTTTTCCACTCAATTTGTGGTACTTTGTTATGCTAGACCTACCAAACAAATACAGCCATAATTACTGTAATTAAAGCTTAATAGTATTCAGGACAATAGTCGACAATGAGCTAAAAGGCTGTAAAACTACTTATAACCTCCTTAAATAAAGCCAGGCAGTTTTAATTTAACAAATATAGAATACTTATTTTATACCAGTAACTATTCTAAGTACTTTGTAAATATTGACCAGTATGTATCTAAATAACAATCCTATTATCTAGGTTCATTTATTATTCTCATTTTAAAGATATGGAATCAAAGTTTGGTCATTCCATCTACTTACACTTTCCAAGAGAAGGAAAACAGTCAAACAAATATTACATAACAGTGCAGAAATTCTTGGGCTGCATACAGGAGATTTTCCTGAGGGATTCCCATAATGTGTACACATGCACTTTTTAAAAGTCTCTTTTTTGCCCTGGCTGGTTTGGCTCAGACCAGAGAGACCCAGTTTGGTTCCCATGAAGGGCACGTGCTGGCCCTGGTTGGGATTGTGTGGGTGGAAACCAGTCGATGTATCTCTCTCACATTGATGTTTCTCTCTCTCTTCCTCCCTCTCTCCCTCCCGCTCTATCTGCGCATAGAGGCAGAGATGTCCTCAAGTGAGGATAAAAAAAAAGCCCCTTTTTTGGTGATAGTGAAAAATGCAGGAAAAGGACACATCCATGTCCTAGTCCCACCTCCGTTTCCTTAGCTATGGACCTTGGCTACCTCAATGAACTTTTCAGTCTCCATTCTTACACTTGCTCATACTGAGTTACTGTAAAATTAAATCAGAGGATAAATTAAAAATAAAATCACAAAGGAAAAAGTTTCTAATCTCTAGTTTGCCCCCGGGATTTTCATTTTTAGAGGGAATATCCTTCAATACCTCCCAAATAATGTATTAATTTATACATTGTTTGTAAACATTTAGATCTAAAAACCATTTTAATTATTATACTACATTTGAAAGGCTTGGTTCCATCTTACTGGAATGAAAGATACACATGTAATCTAGTTTCCAAGAGATAAAAAATTGATACTAAGTTATAATTCCTGATGATTTATGTCAGATAAGCATAAAACTAACCAGGTATCAGTCCATTAAGGGAATCTTTAGATTCAGACTTATAGATTGGACTGTGTATTAATCGCAAGACTTCTACTTTAATTTACTGATGATTTAAAACCTAAAAATGGGAATGATGTTAATTAGAATGATAGTGAATGTAATCAGGTTGCATGGGAAAGAATTATGATGAATTCTTTTCACTGGAGCCCTACATAGGGGAGGTGTTGGTCCAGACCACTTTTCAAGTGTGTGAGGGAGATGGGGAAAAGTGATCTTTTACCAAGACCTGGAATGTTTAGTGAAGGTAAATAATGCTAGTTTCTGTAACAAACAATTTTTAAATCTCAGTCTTTTAACACAGTATAGATTTATTTCTTGCTCACATCATAATTAGGTGTCTCTTCTGAGCAGCCCTGTTGCCAGAGCAATTTCAGACACTAGACTACTTCTAATGTCCCCATCATTGACACATGGTCTCCACGGTTGCGGAGGAGGAGTGAAAGAACTGGGGAATTACATAGGCTAAGCTCACATTTCAGTGGTAATTACTCAGTCACATGTCCTTGACCTGACTAGACCCTGGTTCATCCTTTTGTTCTCTGCAGTAATCAGACTGGAACTTCTTTAGTGTCCTAAATGTGCTATGTTCTCTTTTCTCTCTGGGCCTTTGAACTGTCCTTCACTCATCTTGGAACACTTCCCTTCCCAATAACTCCTGCTCTTTTCACTGTCATGGACAGCCTCCAAGGCACGTTTGTCCAGTTGAATGCTGTTACCTTGACAAGGCATTCTTACACATTGTTCATGTTGATGAGAATGTTTACAAAGACATATTTTGATGATGTAAGACATATTTTAATGATGTGTGCCAATGAAAAATCAACATTCATCATAATATTTTAACTATTATAGCATTTTGCATGGTTTATGAAACTTCTAAATAATTATGGAACATAACTCATTTAGTGAAAGTTTATTTATAGACATTTCAGTTGTTTCCAGCTTTTCATTGTTTCTGAAAATGCTACTATGAATTAAGGGATATATTTTTAACCTGTATTTCATACCCATTCGATGTAGGTTTGTGAAATATAATTATAATTTCATCAACATAATTACATTATTATCATTTCCTATTTGTAGTATCTCCCTAGTACCAGCTAAATCATTGTTATCATTATCATAATGCTTGATAACAACAACAATGATAATTGATAGAACTTATTGAGTGTATGCATATGTGGACACTTGCCTAGGCTATTTGTATATATTATCTCATTTAAACTTTATCCTAATGCTATTCTGTTAGAACTATCATTATCTCAGTCTTACAGATGAGGTTGCTAAGGCTGTGAGAGGCTGTGTGATCTGCCTGTGGTTACTCAGCCAGGCAAGTGGTTGAACTGGATTTTAAACTGAGATAATTTTTAGTTTTGAAGTTCTCACTCCTTTCCTGCTTCCACACTATGTTTGGAACAAACACTGGGTCAGGCAACCCAGGCTCCAGTCAGGTCTCCCTAACTTTCAAGCTGTGTGATCTCTGGCAACTCATTCAACTCTCCCTGGTCTTAGCTTCCCTAATGACAGTGATCTTGATTGAGTGCTTCTTATAACATCAGGAAGACACAATACTGCGATGTCTGTGGCAACATTCTGAAAAGTCTACATGCTGAGCAAATCCAAGGGATAATTAAGATATATGATTGGGTTTCACATAGGTTTTATTTGTCAAACAGACCTTTGGCAAACATTAAGTCTACTCACAGAAACTCAAACCTCTGAATTGGATGACAAAGTAAACATACTTCCTCCCATAAAATGCAGTAGTGTGCCAATGACTTACCGTTAATTATACTTATAGGCTATTTGATGGACTTGTTCATGTCCTTGCTCTGAACAATCACGAAACTTCACATTCTACTCTTTATTTTATTTAAAACTTATTTTTGGACAATGAATCATCTGTAGTGGGGCTGTATATGTCAAGAGATCTGACTCAGGTCCTTGCCCTTTTACCACCTTATGACCCTATGCAAGTTGTTCTTTTCCTTATGCCTCATTTTAATTTATGAGACAGTGAATTGGACAAAATAATATGGGCGACCACAGATCCCAAGTTTAGCTAATTTTAAGAATCATATGTAGGTCTTGTAAAAAAAATCAATTTCTGAGCCCAGCAACAGGGGTTCTGACTCTGGAGACTTGAGGTAGGTTTAGAACCCACAATGAGGTTAGCTAACAGCTAATGAAGGCTAATTTTTGCCAGATACTGTGCTCACCATGGTATAGAGGCCTATTGGTATTTAAATTATTACAGTTGTTTGAGGTAAGGACTATTACCATTCCTACTACAATGTATTCCAAGTTTTTAACACCTGCTCATTCCTTATAGTTTCTCAGTGCTTGATGACTGCATTCTTACTTATAGATACAGGGGTGGGAAATAGTAGGTTTATAGTTGTTCATATGGCAAATAATACAATAATTAACAAATAATAGTACAAGAAAGAACTCAGTTTTGCACACTTACAACTGTAAACCTATTATTGTCCATCCCATATGTAGCTGCTTTAAATTCTAAACCTAATAGTCCCGGTGTCTACGGTTTTGGGAGATCTGAATCTTGTGTTCATTGTTTCTTTGCTTTTATCTGTTGCTCGATCTTAATCATAATGAGAGTCTTGAGAGCCTAAGTTGGGGAAGTTTTAGATGCTAGTGACCTAGGACCACTCCAGCCTTATTTAAGTGGGGGGGGGTAGAGTGTCAGTCAGCTCAAGAAAATCTGACGAGGCGCCTCACCCTTACACATGTCTCATGTCTCAGAGTCCTGATAACAGTATTCTTTCTTCATGGCTGTCCAGGCAACCTGACTTCTCTCTGCACTCTAATATTCATAAATCTGCTATCCAACAGCCTGCATCCTCACTATATAACATGGGCTTTGCCAACCTGGGTTTAATCACAAACTGTAGTTATTTCTTTTAAATGTTTAATGCAACTAAGTCAAAATGCAAAAGAAAACCCCACTATTTTTATTATTAAGCAGTATATTAAATAGCTACCTGATATCTTCTGCCCTACCCCTGAGTCATAAGAATGAAATGAAATGAGATGAGGTATAACCTTACACCTGTCAGAATGGCCGCCATCAACAAATCATCAAACAAGAAGTGCTGGCAAGGGTGTGGAGAAAAGGGGACTCTAGTACACTGCTGGTGGGAATGCAGACTGGCGTAGCCACTGAGGAAAACACTATGGTGCCACCTCAAAAAGTTAAAAATTGAACTGCCATTTGATCCAGTGATCCCACTTCTAGGAATATACCCTAAGAAGCCTGAAACACCAATCAGAAAGAATATATGTACCCCCATGTTCATAGCAGCACTATTTACAATAGCTAAGATCTGGAAAAAACCCAAGTGTCCATCAGTAGATGAGTGGATAAAAAAGCGGTGGTACATGTACACAATGGAATACTATGCAGCTGTAAGAAAGAAAGATCTTTTATCCTTTGAGATGGCATGGAAGGACTTGGTTATGTGGTTTATGGGCTTATCTATCAAAACAGAATTCAAATGTATGTTTAGGATTAATTTCTGTGATTTAAAGAATAGCAGTGAAAGTGTTATCATCATAATTAGCTAGTTATTAATGTTAATGAAAGAAAGAAAGCAAAGGAAGTTGACCACTGTAAGCATGGTCACCTGAGAAGCTTCACCAGGAAACTACAGCTTTACACAGTATTGTTCCTTCAAGGGTATAAACACCTTCCCTTCCCCCATCAGGTACTGGATTGTTGGGAGAGAAAAGAGAGATAGGCTCAGGTGCCATAGAAGTTGGGATGACTCAGGGGAGGTGCTTGCCTCTCTGTCTAACCTGGGGAACAGTGGAATGGCCAGGGTGTGGAGCCTGTCAGAAGAGCACAAAATCTATGAAAATTTAGTTGGTTAGTCTGAAGAATCTCCTGGTTAAAATCCCCAAAGTGTTCCTCTTTCTTGTGCTCTTGCTGTCTCTTGCTCTGTGACCTGCCGTTGTCCCTGCGTTTGTGTGTTCTCTTTCCATAGTCACGTGGTCCTAACAGCTGCATGGCTCATGGCTCTGCAGACTTCACACAAAGGATGCTGGACTGGGCTGTACTTTAATATGGAGCAGAAACTATGGGCAGTGGCCTTTATTGTGGCCTTGCTGAATACAAGATTGGACTTCTTCCATGGTGAGAAGGACAGATATTAGACCTTGGAGGGGAACCCCCTTAATTTTATATCATCAATAAAACCTTCCACAAAACCCCATCCTCCTGAAATTCATCTCCTCACAGCACCCCAAGAACTTCACTTCCACCAATAACAAAACCAAATACAAACATGAGAAAATAAAGCACGCACAGAAAGATAAAACCTCTTGGTTTATTTTGCTGATGTTAGCAATAAGCAATATGCATTTTAATGTATCTTATCTCAACAAAGGCAGTATTTCAATCAATAGAATAAATAATAGCACAATTAGTCTCAGATGTTAATCTTCTTCCAGATACATATGCACTTTACTATCTAATTTACTTTTCAGTTCAGTAAAAAAGACAGCCAATCCGCTTAAATTCTTGCATATTTAAAGTGCTTAGCACAGTACTAGCAGGTTGTAGATATTAAGTGTTCCTAAACATGAATAAATGAATGAATACTTTTAATTTCTTTCAAATTATATTTAGTGTACTTAACTTAAACTTTTTTACATTGCCTCTTTAAGAATATTTAATGAAGGGTTCTTGTCAGAGACAATCAAGATATGTTTTTACATATTTTTAAAACTAGCTATTATCAATGTAGATATTAGGTTGAAATTTTAAAATATTAAAAGCCCTCTGAGAGAATATTGATTTTGTTTTAAAACACTTTATTTTTTATTTTTTGGATAATTGTATTCTAAGAATAAAAACAAACAACTGAATGATAAAAACAAATAAGCAAGCCAGGAAAACAAACCCTTCTATTAAGCAATTTTTCACTCAGCATAATTCCCTGTAGATACAGCTAAAATTATGCCTGTGCCAATAGAATATTTTTTTATATTGCTAAGCAGTTATCCACATTTGGTTTAACCATTCACCCATTGAACTATATCTCAATTGTTTCTAGTTTTTTACTATTATGAACACGTCTTATGGTATTGATTTCTAGGTTTTTTGTTGTTGTGGTGGTGGTGATTGTTGTTAATCCTTACCCAAGGATATTTTTCCATTGATTTACAGAAAGAATAAAAGGGAGGGATAGAGAGAGAGAAACATTGTTGTGAGAGAGACACATTGATTAGTTTCCTCCCGCACCACCTTACCAGGGCCAGGGTTTGAACCCACAACCCAGGTTCGTGCCCTTGACTGGGAATTGAACCCGCTACCCCTTTTTCCATGAGCCAATGCTCCAACCGCTAAGCCAAACCTTCCAGGACATCAATTTCTAATTTTATTCCATGTAGTCAGAGAACATATTTATAATGTTAAAATTTTGTTGTGATTTTTAAAAAAATGTAGCCCAGGATATGATTTACCTTAATATATCATAATCTAGGGCCATATAAAAGAGCCAAGTTTTTCTACCGGCTTTTGAAAAAAAAAATGTATTCTGCCACTCTTGAGTGAAACATCTTATAAATGTCAATTAGATCCTGTTTATTTTATTGTTCCTATCTGTATTATTTTTCTTGAAGCTACTGTAACAAATTGCCACATATTTGGTAGTAGAAAGTAACAGGAATGTGTTTTTTCATAGTCCTAGATGTTAGAATCTGAAATCAAAGTGTGGGTAGCACCATGGTCTCTCTGGAGGATCTGGGGGCGAATTTGTTTCTTGACTTTTATAGCTCTGGTGGCTACTGGCATACCTGGGCATTTCTTAGCTATGGATACATCACTCCAACCAATGTCTCTGTTTTCACATTATCTGCCCCTCTGTGTGTACGTGCTTGTGTAGTTTCTTTCTGCTTCTTATATTTATGGTGAGTTTCAGACGGTGTTGTAAATTTTGTTTCAATCACCACATATGATTCGGACAACTCCTGAGGAGAACAATCTATTGTGTTTACCTATATTTCTAGTATTTCTGTTCTTTATTCCTTCCTGATGTTCCAAGTTTCTTATTCTTATTTTCTTTCTCTTTAAAGATCTTTTGTTAGCCATTCTTTAATGGTAGGTCTGCCAGGACAAAGACTTTTAGTTTTAGTTTTCTTTTGTCTGCAAATGCCTTTATTTCTCCTCATTCTTGAAGAATTGTTTGTTCAGATATAGTCGTCACAGTGAACATTTTTCTTTTGATTTAAAAACACTTTCTTCTGGTCTCCATAGCTTCAGATGAGAACACTATTGTCATTTCAATTAGTGTTCCCTATAAGAAATGTGCCATTTCTCTCTGGCTGCCTTTAAAATATCTTCTTTGAATTTAGATTTTAGAAGTTTAATTATGACATGGCCTGAGGTGAATTTCTTTGAGTTGATCCTATTTGAGGTTTATATAACTTGTTGAATTTATGCGTTTATATTGTTCATCAAAGTTGAGACATTTGCAACCATTATTTCTTCAAATGTTCTTTCAAGCCCACTCTTTCTTCTGAGACTCTTATAATATAAGTGGTAGATTTTTTGTTATTATCCTATAGGTCTCTGAGACTTTTTTTTTTCTTCCAGTTTGTTATCTCTGTCCACACAGATTGAGTAAATTCTATTGGACTGTCCTCAAATTCACTGTGCCATCTCCACTCTATTTTTTAGCCCACCCAGGAAGTTTTCTATTTTATATTTTTCAATTTTATAAATTTAATTTGGTCATTTTACTATCTTCTATTACTTTATTGAGATTTTCTAATTTTTCATTATTTTCAAAAGAATGTGTAATTGCTTGTTGGAACATTTTATGATAGCTTCCTTAAATTTTTTGGCAGATAATTTTAATATCTGATTCATTTCAGTGTTGGCATAGATTGATTGCCTTTTCTCATTCAGGATATGATTTTCCTCAGTTTTATTATGATATTTGGTTTTCTATTATATTCTGGACAGTTTGGCTATTATGTTAGAAGACATTAGATCCTACTTACATTTTTTATTTATCAGACAACCACACTGTTTAGGTTTGGCACACAGGTCCTGGACTACTTTTGTAGGCTGTATTTGCAATGACAGTGTAATTTTCTGAGCTTATATGGTGCTATTTTCACCTGCTTGGTTTATTTCATGCTCCTGGGGCTCCCACTAGTACTGTTAATTAATGCTGCTTGAGGGGGCAGAACAGCCTCCCTGAGGCTGGGTATCCTGGTGCCTTTTATGCGAAGGAGGACTTTTTTTTTCTCTATCCATGTAGATAAAGAGACTTTGTGGCTGGACACTAACTGTGGCAGGATCCTTCTCAGTGGTGGCTTCACACATGAGGGCTCAGAAGGGTCCTCGTGAGAGGGCAGCATCTCTGGACTATGAGGACATAGAAGTTTCTCAGGCTGGACACCTGTATCCTATTTATTTATTTATTTATTTATTTATTTATTTATTTAGCTAGAGTTAATTCTTCAAAAGTAGATGTTACTCCGTGAGAACAAAGGCCCTTCTGGAGACCAGGGACATATCATTCTGTTTGTGCTTTCATAAGTCATATCCCAGAGATCTGAAAGATTTGAAATCACATCGAGAACTGACCTTTTTACTGAACTGAATTTAAGTGGATAGACATACAAGCCACTATTTCATCTACATTAGTAATGACAGTTTCTCTCTTTTAAACTGTCTATTGCAAACATTTCATTAAGGTTATTTTGAAATCACATTTAGATTTGATTTATATTTAGAATTGCTATTGCCTCCCCCAAACCTGTACTCATTATAATTCACTGGTTAAGAGCATGTTCTATGGAGCAGATTCAACTGGGTTTGAATGCTGATTTTGCTGTTTATTACTGTGTATTCTTTTTTATTTTTTTTATTTTTATCTTTATTGTTGAAAGTATTACAGATGCCCCCCCCCATTTTTCCCCACTGACCCCCTCCTCCCTGCTCCCACCCTGCCCCTGCCTTCCCCAAACTATTCTCTGTGTCCATTGGTTATGCATATATGCATATAAGTTCTTTGGTTTAAGATTAGAACACCTTTAGAAGGCCAAGGAACAATAACACTTCAGTAGCAATATACACATTTAGTGTCTAGATCTTGGTTTCTAAATATCAGTTTTGATGAAAAAAATATGGGCTCCTTGGAAGAGAACTGACTACATCCAGGGCTTAGGCAAGGACATATGGGACGAGCCTGGAGCATCTGTGGTATATCAGAAAGTACAGAAGTTCTAAAAAAAATTAAATGATAAAGCAATTTCCAAAGAAAACAGAAGCCAACCTAACAGAATTCCCCATGACTAAAGTGGACAATTTGAGCAACTAAAAAGTAATAATAATATTGGATTATGACCCAAAGAATAAAATAAATCTAGGTGTCCATTCTGATATAAAAAAATCAAATCAATAAATGGGGAAAAGAGGCATCTCTTCTTTATAGAAGAATTCCAGTTAATATATATACACAGAAGGAATGTGGGAAATACCAAATCACCACTAGGCAACACCACAGTAATAATTGTTGCTTGAACCAATGATAATTTCCTGGTTTGATAATTGTCCTACAGTTTTATAGTTGTTAAGATTAGTGGAAACTGAGAACACTATATAATTTTTGCTAAATTTTTCTAAGTCTAAAATTGTTTTAAAGTAAAAATTTAAAAAATTGTCAAGGAATATTTAGGCAGTTTAATTATGGGATATTTTGGTTTTTATTCTTTCCTTTTAAAAACAGTAAAAATAATTTTTGACTTAAAAAATCTTGATTAAAAACCCCTAAGAATTGGAGATCTTAAGAATTCAGGATAAAAATTAAATATTTATTTAAACATTATTCTTTTTCTCCTTTTTCTTTTTTAAGTTGGAGAGCAAATGACATGATATATTTAAAAATGCTTTGAAAATCATGAAGCATGCTATAAATATTACTCTTTCCTCCATAGTCTTCATTTTCTTCTTGTTCTGGCTATTATTATTTTTAAAATTATTTTTATTAATTTGTTTTTGTTACAGATCTTTCTCCTTTCCCCCCATTGACACTTTCCTCCCCATTCATTCTACCCCATTCCCAGCTTTGTTGTTCCCATTGGTTATGCATACATGCATATAAGTTCTCTGGTTTATCTCTTCCCCACCAACACTCTCTCTTCTGGAGTTTGTCGTTCTGTACCCTAGGTCTGTGTCTCTGAGTCCGTTTTGTTCATTAGTCTGTTTAGTTCATTATATTCCACAAATAAGTGAGATCATGTGATATTTGTCTTTCTCTGCTTGGCTTGTTTCATGTGCAGAAGCTTTTTAGTTTGATGTAGTCCCATGTGTTGATTTTCTTCTTTGTTTCTCTTGCCTTAGGTGTTGTATCAGTGAAAATTCTGCAGTGTATGATGTCTGCAATTTTGTTACCTACATTTCCTTCTAGGATTTTTATGGATTCATGAGTCATATATAAGTTTTTTATCCATTTTGAGTTTATTCTTGTGTATGGTGTAAGTTGGTGGTCTAGCTTCATTTTTTTGCAAGTAGATGTTCAATTTTCCCAACACCATTTATTTAAGAGTCTATCTTAACTCCGATATATGCTCTTGCCACCTTTGTCAAATATTAATTGAGCATATTGTCTTGGGTCAATATCTGCGTTCTCTGTTATGTTTTATTGATCTATGTGTCAGTTCTTGTGCCAGTACCAGGTTGTTTTGATTACAGTGGCTTTATAGTATAACCTGATATCTAGTAATGTGATCCTTCCTACTTTGCCCTTCTTTTTCAAGACAGCTGTGCTTATTCGGGATCATTTTGGTTCCATATAAACTTTTGGAGTGTTTTCCTAGTTCTGTGAAGTAGGTTGTTGGTATTTTGATGGGGATTACATTGAATCTATAGATTGCTTTGGGTAGTATTGACATTTTAATGATGTTAATTCTTTCGATCCACTTTTTTATATCTTCCTCTTTTTCTTTGTTCAATGACCTCTAGTTTTCTGTAAATAGGTCCTTTATTTCTTTGGTTAAGTTTATTCCTGGGTATCTTAATTTTTTTGCTGTGATGGTAAATGAAATTTTTTTTAGTGTCTCTTTCTGTGAGTTCATCATTGGTGTATAAGAATGCCATTGATTTCTTGATGTTAATTTTGTATCCTGCTACTTTGCCAAATTCATTTATTAAGTCTAGTAGATTTTTGATGGAGTCATTAGGGTTTTCTATGTACAATATCATGACATCTGCAAACAATGACAGTTTCACTTCATCCTTTCCAATTTGGATCCCTTTTATTTTTTCTTCATGTCTGATTGCTGTGGCTAAAACTTCCAGTACTCTGTTAAATAAGAGTGGTGAAAGTGGGCATCCCTCTCTTGTTTCCGTTTTTAAGGGGAATGCTTTTAGTGTTTGCTCATTAAGTATGATGTCGGCTATAGGTTTTCTATATATGGCTTTTACTATGTTGAGATATGATCCCTCTATTCCCACATTGCTGAGCATTTTTATCAGAAATGGGTGTTGCATTATGTTGAATGCTTTTTCAGCAACCATTGATATGATCATTAATTTTATCTTTCATTTTGTTTATGTGGTGTATCACATTTATTGATTTGTGAATATTGTACCAGCTTTGCATCCCTGAGATGAATCCCACTTGGTCATAATGAATAATTTTTTTGATGTATTGCTGGATCCTATTTGTTAAGATTTTGTTAAATATTTTGGCATCTGTGTTCATCAGTGATATTGGCCTGTAGTTTTCTTTCTTTGTGGTACCTTTATCTGTTTTTTGAATTGTGATTATGCTGGCCTCAGAAAATGAGATTGGAAGTCTCCCGTCTTCTTGGAATTTCTGGAATAGTTTGAGAAGAATGGCTATTAGATCTTTGAATGTTCGTTAAAACTTCCTTGTGAAGCCATCCAGGCCTGGGCTTTTGTTTGCTGGGAGTTTCTTAATTACATCTTCAATTTTCTTAGTTGTTATTGGTGTGTTCAAGTTTTCTATCTCTTCCTGGTTCAGTTTTGGGAAGCTGTGTGTTTCTAGAAATTTGTCCATTTCTCCTAGATTGTCCAATTTGTTGGCATATTATTGTTCATAGTATGTTTTGATGATTCTTTATAGTTTTATGGTGTCAGTTATTACTTTTCCTCTTTTGTTTCTGATTTAGTTTATTTGGTTTCCCTCTTATTGTTTCTTGGTGAGTCTGGCTAAAGATCCACCAATCTTTATCTTTTCAAAGAACCAGTTTTTTGTTTCATCTTTTTTTTTTTTTATTTTGTTGTTGTTTTTTTTGTCTCTATGTCATTTATTTCTGTTCTTACCTTTACTATTTTATTCCTCCTACTAGCTCTGGGTTTTTTGTTTTGTTTATTTTCTAGTTCTTTAAGTTATAGGGTTAGAAAGTCAATTAGGAATTTTACTTGTTTTTTGAGGTAAACCTGTAGTGCTATGAACTTCCCTCTCAGGACTGCTGTCATTGTGTCCTGTAGATTTGTGAGGTTGTGTTTTCGTTTACATTGGTTTTTAAGAAGTTTTTAATTTCTTCCTAGATCTCATTAGTAACCCATTTGTTATTTAATAACATGTTATTTAGCCTCTAAATGTTTGAATTATTATTATTATTATTATTTTTTTTTATCCTCACCCGAGGATATTTTTCCATTTTTTGTACAGATAGAGTGGGAGGGAGAGAGAGGAAGGGAGAGAGAGAGAAACATCGACGTGAAGGGACACGTCGAGTGGCTGCCACCCGCACGACCAACCAGGGCCGGGGACAAACTGCAACCGAAGTACGTGCCCTTAGCGGGAACCGAACCCGGGTCTCTCCGGACCGCAGGCCGACGCTCTAACCGCTGAGCCAAACTGGCCAGGGCTGTTTGAATTATTTTGAGTATTTTTTTATTGTAATTGAGTTCTAGTTTCATACCACTGTGATCTGAGAAGATGCTTGATATGATTTTAATCTTCTTGAATTTGTAGAGACTTGCTTTGTGTCCTAACCTGTGGTCTATCTTTGAAAAAGTCCCATGTTCACTTGAGGGGAATGTATACCCTGCAGCTTTGGGGTGACATGTACTGTAAATATTGATGAAGTCCAACTGATCTAGTTTATCTTGTAAGGATTCTATTTCCTTGTTAATTTTTTGTCTAGAAGATGTATCCAGTGGTGTCAGTGGCGTGTTAAAGTCACCCACTATGATTGTATTGCTATTGATCTCCCCTTGAAGTCTTCCAGAAGTTTTCTTTTTTAATTAATTTATTTATTTTTGTTACAGACGTTTCCCCTTTTTCACCCACTGATTCTCTCCTCCCCCTCACTCCCCACCCTGTCCCCACCTTTGTTGTCCATGTCCATTATTCATACATGCATGCATATAAGTTCTGTGGTTTATCTCTCCCACCTACCTCCTCTACAGGGGATTGTCAGTCTGTTCCCCACTTCCATGTCTCTGGGACTAACTACCCCATTCCTCAGACTGTTATGTTTGTTATATCCCACAAATAAGTGAAATCACGGGATGTTTGTCTTTCTCTGTTTGGCTTATTTCGCTTAGGATTACTTTCCACGTCCTTCCATGTTGTCTCCAAGGATAAGAGATCTTTTTTCTTATAGCTGCATAGCACTCCACTGTGTATATGTACAACAGCTTTTTTATCCATTCGTCTACTGATGGACACTTGGGCTGTTTCCAGATCTTAGCTATTGTAAATAGTGCTGCTGTGAACATGTGGGTGCATATATTCTTTCTGATTGGTGTTGCAGGCTTCTTAGGGTATATTACTAGAAGTGGGATGACTGGGTCAAATGGAATTTCAATTTTTAATTTTTTGAGGTAACACCATATTGTTTTCCATAGTGGCTGCACCAGTCTGCATTCCCACCAGCAGTGTACTAGAGTCCCCTTTTCTCCACATCCTCGCCAACACTTGTTTGATGATTTGTTGATGGTGGCCATTCTGAAAGATGTGAGGTGATACCTCATTGTTGTTTTAATTTGCATCTCTCTGATGATTAGTGATGTTGAGCATTTCTTCATATGTTAGACACTTGTATGTCCTATTTGGAGAGGTGTCTATTTAGTTCCTCTGCCCATTTTTAAATTGGGTTCTTTGTCTTCCTTTTGTAGAGTTGTATGAGCACTCTCTATTTATTGGAACTTAACCCCTTATCTTATATATCATTGGCAATTATTCTCCCTCATACAGTGGGTAGCCTTTTCATTATGATGATTGTATTTTTTGCTGTGCAGAAACTTTTGAGTTTAATGTAGTCCCAAGTGTTTATTTTCTCCTTTGTTTCTGTTGCCTTAGGTGATGTATCCGTGAAAATTCTGCAGTGTATGATGTCTAGAATTTTGTTGCCTACATTTTCTTGTAGGATTTTTATGGATTCATGAGTCACATTTAAGTCCTTTATCCATTTTGAGTTTATTCTTGTGTAGGGTGTAAGTTGATGGTCTAGTTTCATATTTTTTGCATGTAGCTGTCCAATTTTCCCAACACCACTTATTAAAGAGGCTGTCTATACTCCACTGTATGCTTTTGCCACCTTTGTCAAATATTAATTGAGCATATTGCCTTGGGTCCATTTATGGGTTCTTTGTTCTGTTCCACTGGTCTATTTGCCTGTTCTTGTGCCAGTGCCAGGCTGTTTTGATTACAGTGGCTTTGTAGTATACCCTGAAATCTGGTAATGTGATCCCTCCAACTTTGTTCTTCTTTTTCAAGACTGATGTGGTTATTTGAGGCCTTTTGTGGTTCCATATGAACTTTTGAAGTATTTGTTCTAGTTCTGTGAAGTATGTCATTGGTATTTTGATGGGGATTGAACTGAATCTATAGATTGATTTGGGTAGTATGGAAGTGAAGGGAAGGGAAAAAATCTTCCAAGCAACTTGAAAGCAAAAAAAAAAAAAAAAAAAAAAGCTGGAGTAGCAATACTCATATCTGACAGAGTAGATTTCAAAATGAAGACCATAACTAGAGACAAAGAAGGCCACCACATAATATTGAAAGGATCTATTCAACAGGAAGATACAACCTTGGTTAACATATATGCACCCAATATGGGAGCACCAAAATATATTAAAAATCTTCTGGAGGACTTCAAAGGAGAAATTGACAGCAACACAATCATAATAGGGGACTTCAACACCCCGCTGACATCACTGGATAGATCTTCTAGACAAAAATTAACAAGGAAACACTGACTCTAAATGAAGCACTAGACCAAATGGATTTAATAGATATCTACAGAGAATTATACCCCAAAGCTACAGAATTCACATTCTTCTCCCGTGCACATGGGACATTCTCAAAGATAGACCACATGTTAGGGCACAAGCTAACTGTCTACAAGTTTAAGAAGATTGAAATCATATCAAGCATCTTCTCAGATCACAATGGCATGGAACTAGAATTCAACTGCAATAAGAACCTGCAAAGATATTTGAAAACATGGAGGCTAAATGGCATGTTATTGGACAATGAATGGGTTTCCATGGAGATAATGGAAGAAATTAAAAACTTCCTGGAGACCAATGAAAATGAACACACAACAACACAAAATCTATGGGATGCAGCAAACGCAGTTCTGAGAGGGAAGTTCATAGCACTACAGGCCTACCTCAAGAAGCAAGAAAAATTTCTAACAGAATATCTAATCTCACAATTTAAAGAATAGAAAACAAACAAAAATAAAATCCCAGAGCAAGTAGAAGTAAGGAAACAGTAAAGATCAGAACAGAAATAAATGACTTGGACACCAAAAAAATACAAAAAAACAAAACAAAAGAAAAGAAAAAAATTAAAATTAAAAAGATCAATGAAACAAAGAGCTGGTTCTTTGAAAAGATAAACAAGATTGATGGATCGTTAGCTAGACACCCCAGGAAACAAAGAGAGAGAAACCAAATACACAAAATCAGAAATGAAAGAGGAGAAATAATAACTGACACCACAGACATACAACAGATTGTTAACAAATATTATGAACGGCAAAAATAGAAGCAAAATGGACAAATTTCTAGAAACACACAGTCTCCTAAAACTGGACCTAGAAGAGATAGAAAACTTGAACAGATCAATAACAACTAAGGAAATTGAAGAGGTAATCAAGGCTCTCGCAGCAAACAAAAGCCCAAGCCCTGATGGCTTCCCAGAGGAGTTTTATCAAACATTCAAAAAGAACTAACACTCATTCTCCTCAAACGATTTCAAAAAATTCAAGAAAAAGGAAGACTTCCAAACTCGTTTTATGAGGTCAGCGTAATTCTAATTCCAAACCAGAAAAAGACATTATGAAGAAAGAAAACTACAGGCCAATATGCCTCATGAACATAGACACCAAAATCTTGAACAAAATACTAGCAAATCAGATCCAGCAATACATCAAAAAAATTATTCACCATGACCAAGTGGGATTCATCCCAGCGATGCAAGGCTGGTACAATATTTGCTAATCGATAAATGTGATACACCACGTAAACAAAATGAAGGATAAAAATGACATGATCTTATTAATAGACTCTGAAAAAGCCTTCGACAAAATCCAGCACCCATTTCTGATAAAAATGCTCAGCAGTCTGGGAATACAGGGATCATATCTCAACATAATAAAAGCCATATATGAAAGACCTACAGCCAACATCATACTAAATGGGCAAAAATTAAAAGCATTTCTCTTAAGAACTGGAACAAGGCAAGAATGCCCACTTTCGCCTCTCTTATTTAACATAGTATTGGAAGTCTTAGCAATCAGACAAGAGGAAAAAATAAAAGGGATCCAAATGGGAAAGGAGGAAATGAAACTGTCATTATTCACAGATGACATGATACTATATGTAGAAAACCCCAAAGACTTCATCAAAAATCTACTAGACATTTATTAATGAATTTGGCAAAGTAGTAGGATACTAAATTAACATCAAGAAATCGATGTCATTCTTATACACCAGTGATGAAGTCACAGAAAGAGAAACTAAAAACACAATCCCATTTACCATTGCAGCAAAAAAATTAAGATACCCAGGAATAAACTTAACCAAATAAATAAAGGACCTATTCGCAGAAAACTACAGGTCATTGAATAAAGAAATAGAGGAAGATGTAAAAAAGTGGAAGTACATACCTTGTCCATGGATCAAAAGAATCAACATCATTAAAATGTCCATACTACCCAAAGCAATCTATAGATTCAATGCAGAAGTTTTTAAATATATTTTGGTGCTCTTGCGAATGGTGCATGTATGTTTACCAGTGTTATATCCTCTTGTTGGATTGATTCTTTTAATATTATTTACTGACCTTCTCTGTCTCTTAATTATGGCCCTTGTTTTGAAGTCTATTTTGTCAAATATGAGTATTGCTACACCAGCTTTTTTTTTCATTTTCATTTTCTTGGAAACTATTTTTCCATCCCTTCACTTTCATCCTGTGTGGGTTTTTTGTTGTAAGGTCGGTTTCTTGTAGATAGCATATATATGCGTCGTGTTTTCTTATCCAATCAGTTACCCTATGTCTTTTGATTGGAGCATTTAAGCCATTTACATTTTAGATAATTATTGGTAGATAGTTATTAGTCGCCATTTTAATTTTATTCCTGTGTTCCCCTCGTTTTCTCTCTCTCTTCTCTCTGTTTCTTCTTCTTACAACAGTTTCTTTAGCATTTCTTGCAATGCTGGTTTGGTGGTGGTAAATTCCTCTAGCTTTTTTTTTTTTTTATCCATAAAGCTCTTTATTTCTCCTTCAATTTAGAATGATAGTCTTGATGAATAGAGTAGTCTTGGATTTGGACCCTTGCCTTGCATTACTTTGTACACTACATGCCACTCTTTTCTGGCCTTCAGCATTTCTATTGAGAAATCAGCTGACAATCTAATGGGAGCTTCTTTGTAGGTAAGTTTCTGTCTCTCTCTTGCTTCCTCTAAGATTCTTTCTTTGTTTTTAATGTTTGCCATTTTAATTATGATTTGTCTAGATGTGGGTCTTCTGGGGTTCATCTTGCTTGGGACTCTGTGTTTCCTGGACTTGTGTGACTTTTTCCTTCACCAGTTTTGGGAAGTTTTCTGTCATTATTTCTTCAAACAAGTTCTCTATTTTTTACTCTGATTCTTCTTCTGGTACCTCTATAATGCAAATGTTGTTATGTTTTGTATTGTCCCACTGCTCCCTTAAACTCTCCTCCTGCTTTTTAACCTTTTTTTCCCATTTGTTGTTCTATTCGGGTGTTTTTCTCTACCTTCTCTTCTAAGTCACTGATTCAGTATTCATCTTCTTCTAATCTACTAGTGAACCCTTCTAAAGTATTTTTTATAATAGCTATGTTACTCTTTATTTTCTCTTAATTTTTATGCATAGCTTCTACCTCTTTATGCATAGCTTTTACCTTTTTTTAAACCTGCAGTAGTTCCCAGTGAGCTCTTCATAATTCTTATTAAGATGCTTGTAGTTCTCACCAAATTGTTTGAGCACCCTGAAAATCATTGCTTTGAATTCTTTATCTAACAAGTTGCTTTCTTCCATTTCCTGTAGTTCTTTTTTTTGTGATTCCTCTTTTTCTTTCCTTTGGGTTTTGTTTCTTTGTCTCCGCACTTTAGCCGGCTGGTAGCTCTAGACCCGGTGAGAGACAATTGGATGTGTAGGCAGCTCACTGTATATCAAATAAGGCTACTGTGTCTCCCAGACTGTTCTGTTGTATGTTGCCTCCTGCCTGCTGTGGGGACTGACTATGGGAGGCTGGTATTAGTGTGTCCTGGTAGGTGCTGGATTACATGGGCCCCTTTGACGTTGTGTTCCCAGCTGGTCACTGGTGCCACCTGTAGCTGTATTGCTCAGGCCCTGCTGGAGTTACACTCCCTGCCTGCACCTTGGGCAGCTGGGTTACACAGGCCCTTCTTGAGCTTCAGTTCCCAGCTGGACCTGTGAGCACCTGTGTTGCAGAGGCCCTACTGGAACCCGGGTTTCCGGCCAATCTTGTGGGTGGCTGGGTTGTACAGGCCCTATTGGAGCTTCTGGTTCCTGTTGATCTCATGGGGAGTTGGATCCCTCTAGAGACGTGGCTCCAAGTTTATCCTGTGGGCCCTTGGGTCACACAGGTCTGCCTGGAGCTTCAGCTCTGCACCACTGTTGTGGGCCGCTGGGTCTCACAGGTCCCTCTGGATCCCTGGCTCCACATTGCTCTTGTGTGCTGCTGTGTCACACAGGTCCCTCTGGATCCCCAGCTGCGCACTGTTCTTGTGGGCCACTGGTCCCACAGGTCCCTCTGGATCCCTGGCTCCCCACTGCTCTTTTGGGCAGCTGTGTTGCACATGCCCCAATGGAACCCTAAATCCCACCGCTGGTGGCTGGGGAGTGCTGCTGCCCAGTGGGGCTCATCTCCTGCTCAGTCTTCATTGTAGTTTTTGGGGGTGGTTTTCTGCTGCTGGTCTGTGCTTCTGTTGCCTGGGGATGGATGTCTGCTCCCCAGCCTCTGTTGTGGGGAGTATTTCTTGACTCTGATCAGGTTTCTATTGTGGGGGATGGTGCTGACCTCCCAGCCATTTGGGCTTTCCACACCAGCACCTTGACAGCTCCACTACTGTGCACTGGTCTTTGTTGACACAGACCAGTGCACCTGGTCTGATGGTGCCAGGTGCACTGGTGGGCTCAGATTGCTGGGCCATAGCCATTCCCACTGCCTCCTGCCAGGGAAGACCTGAGATCTTCTAAAATGGTGGGACGTCCCCGTGGTGCAGGGAGAAGAGCCCTGAAGAGCCACTTATTGCAGTAGCTGTCTGCTCCCCATCCATAGCACAGGAACCTTCTGCTCTGCATCTCTGCACTGCAAGAGTTTGGTCATCCACTTTCACATCCACTTACTCTCTCACACACTCACTCAATCTCTCATGCACTCACCCTCCCTCCAGTCCTGCCCTCTGCCATCTTTTTTCTAGCTGTGTATTCTTAGCAAGTTTCTTGGTCTTTCTAGATCTCCTCTAAAAATGATGAAAGTAATACATAAAATTTAATAACAAAATATGAATTAAGTACTCAGTATACTACTCAGCCAATAGCAACTACTCCACAGATGTGCTGAGTTAGCCACAGGCATCATCTTTATCAACATCATTAGCATTATTATCCCCATTTTATAAGTAAAGAAACTAAGGACTTGAATGGATAAGTCATTGAATCTAAGTCAGTTTGCTCATTTCAATGTCAGAAGAACTAGAATTCAAATCCAGGTATGATTTCTTCTAAATTCTTCTTTCCTAAACATTATGTAATACTGCTATAAATTATTATCTTATAAAACTTGAGTGTCCATGAGAACATGGGTTAATTCATAGTTAGATTATGCAAAAATATAAGAATGTATAGTGTACACTTACATGACCTGGATATACTTAATTTTCAATTAACTTTTATTATAGTGGTTAATATTCTCATAGAGATACCTACACACAAAAATAGAAATAATTTGGGTAGTTTACTTGAACCTGACAATCAAGCTCTGTGATACAGTGATTTTTGCCCAGAGCCAAATACTCCCCTTTATTATGCTTACCAGTTTCTGAAATCTAGAGATTTAAAAACAGTTTATTTTTCTTACTTTTTATGTTATTTCATTAAAACTTTAGTGTAATTTAGCTGCAATAAAAACTTAGATGTTTCATTTTAATGCAGTTTTACACAAAGCTGTTTCTGCTACATATAAAGGTAATTCCTATAACAGTTTGGTACATTGCTAAATTCATAAATGCTAATCATTGTGAATTTCTGATTTTATAATTATAGTGAAACAAAAAACAATTCAAGAAGAATTTGTTATTTCTGAAATAAAATAAAACTGCATTTATGACAGAGACACAGATGCTCCCATTGGATTCACCTAATTATTAAATAAGGAAAAAAATTCACTGATGAAAAAATATATAAAAATAATAAGTTGTTTACTATGTATATTGGAGCTTCTGTTTCATGAATCATTTTTCTGTGGTGTAGAAGGGAAGACAATATTTTTTTTCACTCAAGCTCTGCTGAACTAGAGATTTTTAAAAATTAACTAATAGCCACATATAAATAAAAAAACATTTGTTTTATATATTTGAGACAGCCCTGGCCGGTTTGGCTCAGCGGTTAGAGAATCGGCCCATGGACCGGAGTGTCCTGGGTTCGGTTCTCACTAAGGGCATGTACTTCGGTTGCAGTTTGTCCCCAGCCCCGGTTGGGGTTATGTGGGTGGCAACCACTCTATGTGTCTCTCTCACATTGGTGTTTCTCCCTCTCACTCTATCTGAAGATAAATGACAGGAATATAACATTTAATTCAGCTTCTTTGTAAGTTAAAAATAAACACTTATTACATATAGCAAAAATGTAACATTATTTATGCATGTACTCATATACTAATTTCATAATATAAATAACAGAGATAGTGGCAAAGGCAAAAAAGCAAAAGGTCCATTTATGATGGGAAATGTAACAGTTGATACATACGAAGAAAAGAGAAAGGAAAAGAACAGGAAAAACTAATGAGAAAAATCAGTGATGAGAGAGACTAAATGTTGTGAAAATATTGGAAAAAAGTGTAAGTCCAAAGATCAAAGTGGAGAAGGAAGGAGAAGGCAAGGTGGAGAAGAAAAAGAAAGTGATTAGAAAGAAATATGAGGAAGGAGGGAGAGACAGACCCCCAGATAGAAGTCTAAATCTTTGACCATCAGAGATTTGCTTTTACCTTAAATCTTAAGAAAAAATTAATATACTAAGTTTTTTACTATGAAGTTTACATTATGTACATCTTCCTTATTGTGATATTAATATTCCAGAAATGGGAAAGTATATATTATTAACAGCACCCCTCCCCGCAAAAGCAAATCAGGTATATATAAAATAATCTGGAAATACTTTTCAGAACAGTTATTGTCTTTGTATTCAAACCATAGTGTGCAGTCTTTTGAGAATTCACCTTGAATTGAAAAGATCCTGTTTACACTATTATCTGTGCTGTACAGATTTGACTCCCCCCTCACCCCCATACTCTGAACACGGAACCTCATTTTATCTTTTAATTCTTATCATCCAAAGCTGTACTATACATAGGAAACTATAAACACTTCAATGAATAAATGAAAGTATTATGTATAAAAGGAGGAAACACTGAACACTGGAAGAAACTATATAAGCTAAAGTGAACCTTTCATTTCATACAAATTATAACATCAAGCAAGACTTCAGTTTTATTTCCTCAAACAGATTAGAGCTTGGTGATTGGTGCAGGGGAACAAAAGAAATCATAGTTGCAGACTTTGAAATCCAAATTTCTTTACCCCATAATAAATTTACCCCATATTTCTTCTTTGCCTCTTGTTTCATCAACTAGCCTAACTACTTTATGCTATGAAAAAGAAAGAAACATGAATTTATTGTGTGTGTTCCCTGTGGTCGTGGGAAGTGACATGGCTGAAACTGATGTACAGTCTCAGTTGGTTCACTCTGAGGCTGTTCTTTCCAGGTACCTACCACCACCCTCCTCTGCAGAATACTAGATACCTATAACTATGTTTAGGTAGCCATATTTTAAGTCCACATTCCCTTCCTACTGGAGCTTATCCCCTCTGCGTGGGCATCAAGATAAGATGGCATAAGCCTGTGTTCACTAAGTTTTCCATCAAACATAAATTCCCCAAATTCATCAAAGAGCACAGGAAGGAGGGGTCGATTTAAATTACTACATCTTCAAATTCTTTTTTATATTAACTGAATTTCTTAAATGCTATCTTAGTTTAGGGCATTTATGTTTAGCTTATATTGAACATGCTACTGAGTTACTATCTCAAACTTACTTTCTAATAATGCTAGCTTAGTTATACCAAGTTTAATTTTTTTATTTTGAAGATCAAATGAATTGTCCATTAATATATTCAGTTCAAAGACTACTATATTCAAAGAACTATAACTGGTGGAAACATGACTTACATGAGGCCAAACAATTATTTTGATTAATTTTAATCTCCTGGGCTCATTCTTTGAGTGCTATCTTAATGACAGTTAAATGTAATTATTCTGCTATTATTAAGAAGGTTGAAATTTTTTGAACTGGCTCATGAACTAATTTAATTATGTACCTGGGTATAATTTCATTTTGAATGACAGTGTTTTGCTATTTAATTTCTCATTTATCTCACTCTTTGTCATCTTGCCTTTAGAAAGTAGCCAAGTAGAAAACCATAACAAATATTTCTGTTCAGAACCATGAATTTTACACTGGCTGTAAATCGTATATGAATTTGCTTGTATGGATGCAGAAAGTCACTATGGCTAATAAAACATTTCTTGTTTTTCCTCTTCATTAAATAATGAATGAATTTTTGTGAATCTACTATGTGAAGAGCACTGATAAGAATTCCATGTTCATTTTACAGGTGATGGAAGTCAAAGGACAAATGATCCATGTCCCAGAATCAAATTCCATTTTATTCTTGGGCTCTCCATGTGTGGATAAGTTGGATGAACTCATGGGCCGGGGACTGCATCTCTCAGACATCCCCATTCATGATGCCACTCGAGATGTCATTTTGGTTGGTGAGCAGGCAAAGGCCCAAGATGGCTTGAAAAAGAGGATGGATAAATTAAAGGCAACTCTAGAAAGAACTCACCAGGCCCTGGAAGAAGAGAAAAAGAAAACAGTGGATCTTCTATATTCTATTTTCCCTGGCGATGTAGCCCAGCAATTGTGGCAAGGACAGCAGGTGCAGGCCAGAAAGTTTGACGATGTCACCATGCTCTTTTCAGACATTGTTGGCTTCACAGCGGTCTGTGCTCAGTGCACCCCGATGCAGGTTATCAGCATGCTGAATGAACTGTACACCAGATTTGATCACCAGTGTGGGTTTTTGGACATTTATAAGGTAAAGGGGTTTAGTTACTTATATATAAATATTTTTTAATAGTAAATTGTGATCTTAATTAAACTGCAAGGATATAATTTTCTTTTTGTACTTAAACTTGATAGTAAATGATTGATAGCTTTTTAATTAGAAAGTTGTGCACAGAATACAGGTATTTCGGCTTTATTAGTAAACTTTCTTTATGGGTCCATTTATAGTATTGATATACTATAAGTAACTGTGAATCATGATATTGCTCAGTAAGAAAAAATTTTGTAGAGCTAATTCTCTATATTTATTAGTAAAAAAAAAATTAAACTTCCTGAATACTAGGCAACTTTTAACCACATAATATCTTTCCTAGAGAGTGGGATTAATATAAACTAAGAATTTTATGTTTACAGGTAAAAATAAACAGTAAGTTATGCTAAAATATACATTACATTATTAGTTAAATCATGATAAATTAATACTTTGCATGGCTTTGTCAATTAAGTGAGGTACCTCTAATTCTGAAAGAACATATGTAAATATTCTAGCTATTGCCCAAATGACCTATGGCTTTTAGTGGAAGCACCTTAAATTTTTATAGGAAATAGTGGAAGAGCTTTGAAAATGAGTACTAATCACCACTGGTTGCTCTGCTTTGATGAACTCCTTATTAATTTCTCATTATAATCATAGCAATATTTTGTGTGATTCAACCCCAAGTCTACTGAATGAATAACGGTAACTTTACATAGAATTTCATATGGAATGTACATTGTCAGGATGCATGGTTTTATTATATGAAGGAGAGAGAGAATGTGTAATATAAACAAACAGCAGTACACTGTAGGTTTTGATTTTCTTCTTTACTAATCCATCTAGACTGCTATTTCTTTTTATAGTATTATCCACACATAAACATATGGAAAGAACATATTCATTTACATTAAGGTATATCTCCTTTAGAGAAAGGTGTTCTGTAGCCATTATGTATAATATATGGCCGATGCTAAATGTTTTAGTGAGTCTCTTTTGAGGGGTAAAATATTAAGTGTAAAGTGTATATGAGGGCTTTGCCTTGTTATACAAAATAATAGTACTTATAAGTTATTTTTAACTTTCTTATAATTTATTATTATACAGTTTATGGCAGAGGTAGCCAAATGTCTGCTACTAAACCAGAGACATACTACAATGGGTACCCAGCCATTTGCAGATGAGCAACTCGGCCTGACTTTGCCAGCACTTCTGTTCTTCTAAGCCTGGGCACTATTGCACTAACCTCTGCAAACCCCAGTCTTCTCCCTCTAAACCACGGATTTGCTGTGTTAGCTTCTTCCAACTAAAGTAGCCACATGTTATTTTGGTCCTAAGTTCATACAACTAAATGAGATTGATAAATAGATAAATAGGTTCTCCTTTGGGAAAACATGAGAATCCATGATTTAAATATAAGGAGCAATTAGGTTTTGAGAAAAGAAAAAATATGATGTCTTTTGAGGGTACCAAACAATTTCAAGGTTTAACAAAAATATTTTAAATTAGATTTTAAAGACATCAAATATTTCTTTTGAGATAAACTAGAATACCTCACAGAAAAAGAAAATCTATAAGAATATCCTATGTCCCTCAATTTTCTCTGTATGTTATTAAATCATGGGTGTTTCTACATAGTGATAAATAATTATCAGCAGATTTTAACTTACAAAATGGATCTACTGTTTCTCTGATACACAAGACTGTGTTTTCTATTTTTCTTATATATATTGGAAAAAAAGAAAGAATTCTGGTTCACAAATCTCTTAACCAGAACTTGCTTGAGAAATTTTAGCAATAAATTATAAAGTAATATGATTCCAGGGCTAGGTGTGTTTAACATATCTTTGATGCCAGTATGTGTATGTATCTTGGACAGGTGTATAGGGCAACTCTGATGTTTGTTCAGGGCTATGGGAGTTGAGTTTTGGGATCCAGACTGGGAAACACTACACTATGTGCTGAAGCTGGAGCAATGGTGGTATGGCCAGAGAGGGAAAGACAAAAATAAAAATAAAAAGAGAGAGAGAAAAAATAATATTTTGGTTTAGGATAAAACAAAGTATATTATGAGAACTATATTATGAGGAGGAATGTAAATTAGAAATCCTGTATCTGACCTGCCTAATTTTAAATTTCTAATCATTATAATTATTCAAGGTACTTTTCTAGAAAATTTAAAAAGTGCTATTACCATGAACTATCTGCTAAAGTTTTAATTACTATTGGAAAACAATCTCAAAGGCAATAGAATTTTTTAAGGAATATAAATAGGCTGATTTTATAAAATAAAATAGAGTTTTCCTGGATTCAAAGTATGTGTAGCATTTTTGTAAAATAATCATACCACAGAGAAAAATATAATATGTAGCCCAGTTTTGGTTTATGTTAGAAATGTAAAAAGAAACTTGGTAAAACTGAATGCTAAGAAAAAAGAACTAGAGAGAGTGCCCACAGGGGCATTCAAAGTCTGCTATTACACAGTAAGACTCCCATTTTAAAATTTGTGGTTGTGTCTTTTTTGATCATCTTATTTTTCCATGTCCCTATTACTAGGGAGATGCTGTAGTAATGAATTGTAATTCTAGTAGTATTCAGCTAAGTTAGTTTGTAATAAAAAGTTTTTGATAACATAATTAAAACCTTCTATAAAACAGGATGTTTGGGAAAAAGTTATAAATTTTACTGTACCTATTTCAAACATTGAGAAAATTAAAGCCTTTACAATGCTTGGCTGCCAAGTTATGACAGGTATGTGAATAGTAAATAAGAGCTATGTAACTGAGGAAGCATGGATTTTAATTTTAATCCTTTCATAATTAAAAATGCAAATATTCATTAAAAAGTCAACATAAATACACTATATAATATTTTGCCCCTCAGGTTTTACAGGGCATGGAAAATGAACAAAATAAAGAACTATTAACTCTAATTTTTCAAAGTAATGGCATATAGAATATAATAATAGTATTGTATATTGAAGCAACCTAATGTGGGTTTTGCCTGAATTTATCTGTTTGCTCTGGCAAACCCTTTATTTAGAAATAAAAGAGAGGAAAGGAGAAAGATGAGTTCTTTTTCATGCTCTTCTCATTCCATTCAGCCAAGGCTATAGTATCCCAGTGCTGCCTTAACCATACTCTGGAGTTCTCATCTTCTCACCTTTAGCCACTTTTTTAACATAACTTTTCTCTAGTTCTGTTACCTGTGAAGTCTTGATTCTAAAGCAGCACCTGTATTCAGTAGCAAATGTCCATCATAGCTATCGTCATTACTTAGACAGTTGTATCTGGACATATTGGGATATATGTTATGGGATTATTTTGTATCTGTTTGTATGTACATAACGACAGACCCCCTAGTGCTTATTAGAAAGAATAAAGTATGATACCATTTAATGCACCACAATGCATATGTGGAGTTGTTACATTATCTTCTTTTTCAGATAGGAAAACTGAGTTTTAGAAAGATTGACTAGTCCAGATAATGTAGCTAATAAGTCAGAATTTGAACTGAGACTTGTCTGATGCTAAAGCCTACAGTATTTCTACAAGTCTAGGTTGTGGTCTAGACAAAGATGAAATAATCAATGAAAAGTAGAAACTGTTTCAAACCTAGGTTGCATGATCAATAACTACAGTTATACTGTCAAATGATAAGAATAGCTTTATGGCCACCTAACCCAAACCTACCCCCTCCCCTTCCAGTAGCAAATAGTTCAGAGTTTTGAGAAGCTGCATCTTAAAAGTTGGGGACTCTCCCATCTGCCATCCTCCCTTTTCATCAGAAACCAGCAAGAATCTTCTCCCTTGTCCACTGATGGAGACACAGTGTACCAGAAAGGGGGCAGAGGGATCAGTGATCCGAAGTACAGGTGACAGGAATATCACTTTAAGATGATGACACTGAATAACAAATCTGTTTGTTTGTTTGTTTTTTAAATCATCTTTCTTAGGCAATTCTGAAAAATGTTAGCAATAAAATACTTTCTTCTGTTGGGTGGGAGTGAGTGGGGGGCATTCCCATATCAAAACCCAAACTCGTCTTGAAAATGTTGGTGGAGTTAAACATTGAGTACATGCTTCAGGCTTGGGTTGGGGAGAAGGGGTAGAAAGACAAGATGGAGCAGCCAGGAAATGCTAAGGCAAAATTATGTTAGACCAGGGACTGTGCTGTTAAAACTATGAAATGCAACAATACAAAGTTCTGGATATATTGGGATATATATTATGTGTCGTTCACATTGACAAGTATTCTAAGTCCAAGTAGAAAAGCTGAGTGCAGAGAAGTAAGAGGGGCCAATTTCAAAATACCATAATGTCCTAAAAATGACCTGACAAGGGTTTGCTTCATTTATATTTTTGCCTTTGGCAAGCACTTAGGCTGAGATAAGGGACAAATAAAGGGAAGGATGGATCCTTTCTCTTGTTCCTCTCTATCCATTCAGCTAGCACTGCTGAACCCCAGCGCTGTCTTAGGTACATTACTTGGAGTTTTCATCTTTCCACCTTTAGCCACTTATTTAATCTCTCTGCTAATTTCATCTACCAAATAGTTATAGTTTTTGAGCTATTGATTTTATTTTTTTATCCTTATCCGAGGATATTTTTGCATTTATCTTCAGATAGAGTGGGAGGGAGAAAGGGAAGAAGAGAGAGAGAGAGAGAAAAAAACATCAATCTGAGAGAGACACATCGACTGGTTGCCACCCACACAACTACAACTGGGGCTGAGGACAAACTGCAACCAAGGTACATGCCTTTAGCGGAAACTGAACCCGAGACTCTCTGGTCAGCGGGCCGACACTCTAACCGCTGAGCCAAACCGGACAGGGCTAGTTTTTGAGCTTTTAAATGAAATATATGTAAAATTCTTGTTACAGTGTCTGGCCCATGGCAGTAAATGTAAACATTACCTGTCATTTCTTAAAATGGTGTTTCTGGATATATGTGGTGAGTGGGTGGGTGCTTTTTATGCATATGCTTTTATGTGAATGTGTTTTTATGTACATAAAGATTACTGAGCCAGTGCTTATTAGAAAAAGATAAAGTGCTTATTTGCATGGGTTCATTCTTTCAAGTTATTAGAATTACATTGTATGCCAGAGAAAGATGGAAGGAAGGGTAAGGAGAGAGGTAAGAAAGGGAGAGAGAGAAATAGCTCCCTGAAATACAGTATTTGGATTATCTTTACTGGGTCCTCATGGATCCTCTTTCCTGAAGATGGGTCCATAGTTCGTCTTCATGTGTCAGTGTTATGTAAATAACCCAAGCTACAATATGAAATTTATAAAGATAAAGGTTTTTTTTTTTGTTTTTTTTTTAAGTAATATTGACGTGTGCGATGTCTATGACCAACACTACAAAACTGAACCTATGTTTATTTTTTTATATTCTAATATGACATCTGGGATTATTTTTCCTCTATATTCAGAGAACATTTTCTTTTACTCTTGTGGAAAATTCTGAAACAGTTAAAAGGTTAAAATAATTTAGATTGCCATCAATAAAAATTGATGACCCTGGCCTGTTTGGCTCAGCAGTTGGAGCGTCGGCCTGCGGACCAGAGAGTCCTGGGTTCAATTCCCGCTAGGGGCATGTACCAAAAAAAAAAAAAAAAAAAAAGAAATCAAAATTGATGAAGTATCTTGCAGAATTTATCAAAGTGTTTTAGGGTTGCTGTTTTTATCTCTTCTGATTTTTAATTTTCTAAAGAGTGTTGATAATTGTTAAGAGATTGATGTTTTTTATTTTTACAATACCAAGTGCTATGGGTTGAATACTTTTGTCCTCCCAAAATTTATTTGTGGAAGCCTATCTGCCAATGTGATGGTATTCGGAGGTGGAGCCTATGGAGGATAATTAGGTTCAGATGAGATCATGAGGAAGGGGGTGCCATGATGGGATCGGTGTCCTTTTAAGAGGAGGAAGGGACCAAAATTCTCTCTCTGCCATGTGATGACACAGATGGCCATCTGCAAGCCAGGAAGGGAGACCTAACCAGTGAACCAAACCAAACCAAACCAGCCAGTACCTTGATCTAGGATTTCTCAGCCTCCCAAACTGTCAGAAAGAAATTCCTATTTTTCAGCCACCCAATCTGTGGTATTTTGTAATAACAGCCTGAATACTAAAAGACACTGAGTAAATGCATATCAACTCTGAAAACAGCCTGGAAATTTATGATGCAAGTCTCCAGCAAGTTTTCTTAGTATATCAGGTGCATGCTGCTAGAATGTTACCCCATGATGCAACTGAAAGAGTTTTCATTAGCCTTATGCAGTTTATGTCATTACAGAAAGTCTCACTTTTGTGTATTAATAAACTGTAAAAAAGTTCTGAGCTAAACTGTTGTCACTAACACTTTTTTCAGAATAGTATGAGAAACTAGCATTTATTTTGTGTATATTTTGCAATTATAAGTTTTACTACCTAGTTAATTACTTACTCCAATATGTTTATTTTTAAAATATTAATTTTTCTTTATAAACCATTGCCATTAAATAATCATTTATTTTATCCTGAGGTCATTTAGCAGAGGATTTTGGGCATGTTTCAGAATGTGAATATATCAGTTACATTCCCATTAAGGTTTATAATGCCTGGATATTGTATGAGCTTACCAAAATAGAAATTGATCTAGGCAATAGACTTCTCACTTATCTGATAGGATAGCCTCAGTGCAATCTGCAAATCTTATTGAATATGATAGTCTCTATTACACTTTTCACCAAACCTTTAATTGATACTGTTCTGTAGGAGAAATGCTGTTACATAATCCTCCCTGTGTTTAACAATTAGCAACAATTATTTAAAGGGTGAAAATTCCTTAAAGCAAGTAGAACTAAAGCAATGGAATTCACATTTACTCAATACAAACTGTGTTCCGGACACAATGCTAGATGCCTGAATTGTTGTATCTTACTCTGTTTCTAGGAGAACCCTGTGGGAAGGGTGCTGTTATGCCCTTTTTGAAGATGGGTTAAGTAACTTGCAGAGATGTTATTAGAATTTAGATCTGATTCAGCTAAAAGCTCATATTTTAGAAAATAATGGTTAAAACCTTTTATGAATCAGATAGTTACCATTCCTAATTAGTAAGAGGCAAACGTAGGACCAAAGTTTGGTCTAGCATTTATGTATGCATATTTCATAAATTGGCATCCTGTCTCCAGTAAGTTTGACAATCACTAGGCAAATTTTATACCTTTAAAATGAGGACAACAGTATGTCACAGAATTGTTCAGAGGGTGAAAAGAGCTGATAGCAGAATACCTTTATTAGGAACAAGAGGCCCTTGACATAGTAATTGGAAGATGAGATGGAATTTTTAAATTGCAATTTGAATTTTAGCCTAGAGTTAGGAATATAGCCAATTTCCCTTTTAAAGGCATTCAACAAATCTTCACTACTTCTTAATATGTGTGGACTTCATAAAGGTTTGTTCTCTTGGCTCCAGGAGACTAAACAGGATTTTTATACAGAAGTTAGTAATTTCAGCCCAGTAAAAGATCCTTATGAAAGTCGGTGTCCTAACAATGGAATAGATTGGCTGCAGCTGTATGCTCTGATCATTGGAGTGATTCAAACATAAGCTACAACCTTTTGATGGGACTGACAGGAAAAATTCTTTGAAGGTCATTTCATTCTATGAGATTCTAAGATTCTAAATATTCAATGTTGGAGCTATATGTAGTTGGCTAGGAAAATATTCCCAAAGTGCAAATCAACCCTGCTGACTCCCTATTAATGTTATTCATGTATGGTAAATTGGAAATGATTTGTGTGTGCATTTATTTCTGTAAACATTTTTTAAAGTGGAAAAATAATAATTTTATTTTATCTCAAATTCAAGCATTTGGTTGTGAATGCTTATACATTTTGATGCATTTTTTAAGCTTTGAAATTGTTAACATGGCTTTGACTAAGTGGGAAAATTGTAAGAAATCACTGAAGCAAAATTCTTAGATTGCTGATCCACGTTCGTGTGTGTGCGTGCGCGTGCATGCACACATGTGTGCCTATGTGCCTATGTGTTAGAATCTATGAAAGCTACCTATTACAATAATGCTGTTCTTAAGATAAGTCAAAGCGATATTTTAAAATATATCCCTTTGATCCTCAAAGTTAAATATTGCATAGAACTTCTTTCTGCTGCCATAGAAAGAAAACTGTGAGCCTCTCCCTTTTCCACTTATTACCAGTGTCACTGCCTTATAAACAATTGGGCCTGTTTCAGCCCTCTGATGAGAGAAGATCCTTTGACCATTAAGATGAGGACTGTTGAAGTTGCTTATGACAGTGCAATCAGTGGCAGCTAAGTGTAGGGGGAAGGGTACTAGATATTTAGCCTGAAAAGGTCATTTTAATTCTGTCTTTTTTACTTGTCATATGACCTATCTGTGCCCCGCTTCTAATTATATGAAATGGGAGCAGTGGCCTCACATTTTTGGTGCAGGTGACACATCTGAGGTCATTCATATGAAAGGAGACCAAGGCTAGAGAGAGTGTCTTGGGGAATTTGCAGTGGATGGAGAGAAGGAGATTGTCTGCTAACAAAAAGACTGAAGTGAGTGTCTTATAAACAACAGAAACCTATTTATTACAGTTCTGGAGGCTGGGAAATCCAAGATCAAGGTGCTGGCAGATTGAATGTCTAGTGAGAGCCCACTTCCTACTTCATAGATGGTTGTCTTCTAGCTGTATCATGTGGTAGAAGGAACAAGGATCTCTCTGGGGTCTCTTTTAGAAGGATACTGATCTCATTTTTGAGGGTAGAGCCCTCCCAAAGGTCCCTAATCACCTCTCAAATGTCCTACAACCAAACATCACATTTTGAGGGCACACAAACATTCTATCTATGTAGTAGGGGCTGATATTTGTTGAGTGCCTAATATGTTCCAGGTACCATGCTAAATTCTTTTTATATATATATATGTTTACTGATTCATTTTATATTCAACAAATAATTATTGATTGCTGTCTGTGTTCTAAGCACTAGGCATAGGAACAAAATGGTAAAGAAGACAGGCATGGTTCACATTAGATGCTGATAATCGAGCACTAGGGATAGACATGAAAAAAATACATAGTTAATGATTAATTAAAATTATAATTATTATTAGAGTGTTTTTAAATTATCTCCTTTAATCTTTTTGGCATCATACAATAGATATTATCTTCCTTTCACAGAAGAAGAAAGTGAGACTTAAAAAGTTTGAACAGCATATTTGAGGTCACAAAGCTGATAGGGAGTAGATTTAGCATTGCCTAGGCTTTTCCCATTCTAGAAGATTGCTCTGGGAGATCTCAAGACCATACAATCATAAGAAAGTCCACCACATGACCAACAACTTTCACCTACTTATACTGTAAGGAAATGTTTCTTGATCATTTACCATGTGTCAGGCACCACATCAACCTATTAGGCTGTCTTCATGGAATTCACAGTCTAATGAGAAAGACAATGATTAACCAACACTCATAAAAATATGTGATTATTAACCACAATAAGAAAGACTAAAAAAATTATATAATATTATGAAAGAGTATACTATAGATATCTGATTTAGTCTAGGAGTTCAGGAAGACACCTCTGAGGAGTTGACCTTTAAATTAAGATCTGAAGGATAAGTAGGAGTTAACCAGGTAAGAAGATGGTGAGAGTAGAGGATTCTGTGAGGTGAACTCAGGATATGTATAAAGGCTCTGAGTCAGAAAGGGATGTGATGAACAACTAAAAAGTAGAACTAATTAAGATCAGTGTGGTGAAACTGAAGAAATGAAGATTAGCCCAAGATAAATGATACAGAAGTAATTAGGAGCTAGAACCTACAGATGTTTTAGCCATTTCAAAGGTTTTGGTCTTAATCATAGGAGTGATCCAGTAGTTGATAAGTCATTAAAGAATTTTGAATGGTGATGTGACACAAGAATATTTGCTTTATAAAAATCAGTTTAAAGTAGCATGGGGTATATATTTGGGCAGTTAGTAGACAAATGAAGAATATAAAGATATCCTGGCCATAATTCAAATACATACTTTACCTGGGCTGACAAGGTACAGAGGCTTGAGTCAATGTTGGAACCCTGAAGGAAGTGGTCAGTTTTGTCTACTTAGTGGAAATACTTCCATCCATTGTTTATGCAAATCATCTGACCACTGGAATATGTTCTTGTTTGGTATTATGTAAGATTAACCTGAGTTGATAGAATAGACATATTTTAGAGTCATTTAAGAATGGCTTTAATTTTGAAAGGTAATTAACACATTATCTATATTGACCTAGCTCTTGATAGAGATGTTTATAATACAGTTTGACTTGGTCATAATTCTCTAATACTAGCACTGTGCTAACCCCTGTGAGATTTAAAAAAGATTATTGTCTTTAAAGTTAAATGACTTAGCCATCTAGATAAGATGATAGTAGAGAAAGTATGAACACAGATGACTGCAGTATATGAAATGCAAAAGCCAAGTTTTATTGAGGTTCTAAAAGACGCAAAGAAGATATTTGACTGAAGGATTGGGGATACTCTCAGAAAAGATAAGGCTTGAAAGATGGATGTGAAAACATGGCAAATTTGGCTCACAAATGAGGGATTATGGAAAGCTCGTTTTCTAAACTATATTTAATCTGGATAAGAGAGTAATTCCATAGATATCTGAGGCTAGTAGGATTTATGGAGGTTAGATTATGTTCTTTTAAAATAAATTTTTAATAAAATATTTCCACTGATTTACTAATCAGGCTGTACCATCTACTTTAAGGGAAAAAAAAGACTATTTTTTCTAAAGCAGTTTTAGGTTTATAATAAAATTTAAAGATACAGAGATGTCCCATATATCTTCTGCCCCCATAGTCTTCTGAATTATCAACATCGCTCACCAGAATGGTACATTTTTATCAAATATAAACCTACATTGACGCATCATAACACCCAAAGTTCATAGTTTACCTTGGGGCTCACTGTTGTATTTCACAGCCTATGGGTTTGGGTAAATGTATAATGATATGTATTCGTCATTATAATATTATACAGAGTATTTTCACTGCCCTAAACGTCATCTCTGCTCCACCTGCTCATCCCATTCCCTCAATCACGGACAACCACTGGTCTTTTTACTGTCTCCACAGTGTTATTTTCCCCAGAATTTCATATAGCTGGAATAATCAGATTTGCTTCTTTCACTCCGTAATAGGCATTTAAATCTCCATGTCTTCTCATGGCTTGATAGCTCATTTCTTTTTAGTGCCAAATAGTATTTCATGGCCAATGTACCACAATTTATTTATCCATTTATCTACTCAAGGACATCTTGGTTGCTTCCAAGTTTTGGCAATTTTATTTGAAGCACTATAAACATCTGTGTACAGATTTCTGTGTGGATATAAGTTTTCAACTCCTAAAGGTAAACACCAAGGAGCACAAATGGTGGATCATATGGTAAGGATATGTTTAGTTGTGTAAGAAACCACCAAAACGTCTTACATATAGGCTGTACCATTTTGCATTTCCAGCGGCAGTGAATGGGAGTTCCTGTTGCTTCACATCCTCATCAGCATTTGGTGGTGTCAGTGTTCTGGATTTTGGCCATTGTGTAATGGTATCTCAGTGTTGTTTTAATTTGCATTTCTCTGATGATATATGATGTGAAGATCTTTTCATATGAATTTTTTCCATCTGTATATCTTCTTTGGTGAGGTGTCTGTTAAGGTCTTTGTATTATTATTATTTTTTTAATATCAGGTGGTTTTTTTCATTGTTGAATTTTAAGAGTTCTTTAAATATTTTGTATGATGTTCCTTTATCAGATATGTATTTTGAAAATATTTTTTACAAGTCTGTGGCTTGTCTTCTCATGATATTGTCTTTCATAGTACTGACGTTTTTAATTTAATAAAGTTTAGTTTGTTAGTTATTTTCTTTTATAGATTGTGTTTTTGTTATTGTATCTAAAAAGGAATCACAATACCCAAGGTGATATAGGTTTACTTTTATGTTGTCTTCTAGGAGTTATATAGTTTTCCTTTTTCCATTTAGGTCTGTGATCCATTTTGAGTTAATTTTTGTGAAGGGTAAAAGGTCTATGTCTAGATATATTTTTTCGGCATGTGAATGTCCAGTTGTTCAAACATCATTTGTTGAAGACACTGCCATTACTAAATGTATTGCCTCTTTAGCTTTTTCAAAAACCAGTTGATTATATAAAGGAGATCTACTTCTGGAATCTCTATTCTGTTCCACTGATCGATTTGTTTGTTCGTCCACTGATACCACACTATCTTGATTACTGTGGCAGTACAGTAGGTCTTGAAACTATATTCACTGATGTTACATCAACTAATGTTATTTAGAGCTCATTATGTATTTTTTATATATTTTATCATCGACATTTATTCCCTCTATTTCTTATTCTACCTCCACTCTCACCTCCATAATCACCACACTCTTGTCCATGTCCATGAGTTAACTCAACATGTGTTTTCTGAAAATTATAGCAGACATTCACTATACTCTGGGAAAATAAAATTTTGGTGAATAAGGAATTCCTGGAATTTTTTTCTTGAAAATAATAGACCCAATAATTTTTTTTTTTTAATTCTCACCTGCGGACATTTTTTCATTCTTCTTCAGATAGAGCGGGAGGGAGAGAGAGAGGAAGAGAGAGAGAAAGAGAGAGAGAGAAACATCAATGTGAGAGAGACACATCAACTGGTTGCCACCCACACGATCCCAACTGGTGCCAGGGACAAACTGCAGGAACCAAATCAGAGACTCAATGATCTGTGGGCCAATGCTCTAACCGCTGAGCCAAACCGGCCAGGGCAACACAATAATTATTTTTATAATGAGTAGATGGATTTCAAGTGGAGTAGTGTCTTTGAACATAAATAGAGGGGTGAGAGGTACAGAAAGTTTACAAAGAATATTGATTTTGATTGGGGTATGGACTAAATTAAAGTGATAGTGGTGGATAAAAGTGGAAATTGGAGTCATATAATTGAATATCTTATAATTTATTTATTATACAGCAGAAATAATTTATCAGTTGCCTATGTCTAACTTGAAAATTTAGAAAAAAATTTTGACTGGGTATTTTAATACAGTATATTTTTCTTTGCTAATCTGTCTTAGTATTCAATAGTTTTTATGATAAACAACTTGGAGCCTGGCAACAGTATTTTCTGCATGATAGAGATTCCTGAGCAGGAACTGGAATTTACTTTGATAGATCTACTGAGAATTTTATCAGGAGAAGAGCTTTCTTTGATAGGCAGTCATTTGGATTCTATTTTCCCTCATTTGAGAATAGTTCCCAGGCCAAATCACTGTTCTATTTATATCCATAACCTCCTTTTGATGCTGTATCAGCTGAGCACTGTAGAGACTTCCTTAAAAGAAGTAGTATCTGGGTCAGAAACATCAACCAAAGTGAGTGTAGTTAGATTGATTTTTTTTTTTTTTAAGAATGAAGAGATTTCTTGAAGCTATGTTAGTAAACGTTTAGTAAAAGTTGTTTACATTTGATTGTTAAACCATTATGTGCAATTCACTTGGATATTTTTATTAAAAATTTTTTTCAAAAATTTTTAATATTGACATTGTTGCAGGAGTCTCCTTCTCCCCACTTTCACCCTCCCCTGCCTCCCCAATTCTTGACCTTTACCAAATTATTGTCTGTGACCACTTGGATGTCTTTAATTAAACTCAACAAACTTTCTTTGTGGATCATTGAATACCTACTTGCTAGGTGATTCTCAACAGTTGTGTGTGCGTGCACGTGTGTGTGTGTGTGCGCACCCGCGCACTAGAAGTTGTAATCTAAAGTTCTGACAAATAAGGAAATGTCTGGAGAAGTTTATTTTCCTTATTGGTAGGGTGGGAGAGAGAGAAGGAGTATATGGGAATGGCTGGGGTTCAAGATAGAAGTACTTTTTTTCTGAAAGCTCATTGGCTCTTAAAATAAGGTGACTAGGCCCTGGCCAGTTTGGCTCAGCGGTTAGAGCGTCGGCCTGCGGTCCTGAGAGACCCGGGTTCGGTTCCCGCTAAGGGCACGTACTTCGGTTGCAGTTTGTCCCCGGCCCTGGTTGGTGGTGCGGGTGGCAGCCACTCGATGTGTCCCTTTCACGTCGATGTTTCTCTCTCTCTCTCCCTTCCTCTCTCTCCCTCCCACTCTATCTGTACAAAAAATGAAAAAAATATGCCCTGGCCGGTTTGGTTCAGCGGTTAGAGCGTCGGCCTGCGGTCCTGAGAGACCCGGGTTCGGTTCCCGCTAAGGGCGCGTACTTCGGTTGCAGTTTGTCCCTGGCCCTGGTCGGTTGTGCGGGTAGCAGCCACTCGATGTGTTCCTTTCACACACATCGATGTTTCTCTCTCTCTCTCTCTGTTCCTCTCTATCCCTCCCACTCTACCTGAACAAAAAATGGAAAAATGTCCTCGGGTGAGGATAAAAACAAACAAACAAACAAAAAATGGAAAAATATCCTCGGGTGAGGATAAAAAAAAATAAAAAATAAGGTGACTAGCTGGATGAATATTGTAATATTTTAACTCATGTCAAATACCAGAAGTCTTTAAACTTTGAGCATCATAAAATGCACCTGTGAACATATGAAAATGCATATAGCTGGGCCTTATATCTAGATTTTGATTTAGTAGATCTAGGTGGGGCATAGGGATCTAATTTTTACAAATACTTCTGGGTAATTCTTATGCAGGTGGTCCTGAGTTTTGTGTTTGAATACTTGCTTAGAGGACAATTTCAAGTCATAAATGTAGAAAATAGATGCAATTTACAACAATTAATAACATTCTTATTGAGTATTCTGACATTGTGCCCCCTTCTTTAGAGTTGGGTAACAGGAGTATGGCAATATTCAGGCTACCTTATCCCGCCAGGCATCACCTGGGATGCCTCAGTTTCTCTAGACTCTCTGGTACTGGGGAGTAACCTGCTCTCAGGAGGGAGACCCCTACCACATCCTGTTAATGTTGGGTGGAATGCCCTACAGAGATCTAGTTCAGTGGAATAGCGGTCTCAGACAATTGCTGGTGTGGGAGTTTGGCTAAAAAGGTGACTACTGACAAGTATGCCATCTTCTCAATGGCAGCTGAAGAGATAAGGAAAGTAATGGAAGATGTGGATGAAAAGCAGGTGGAGAGACAAGAATGCTGGAGGAGGAGGAGGTACAAGAGAAGATGATGGAGTGATGTCATGGGGAGAAGAATAGAGGTTGTGAAAGAAAATAAAGTGGTAGAGGTGAAGGAGATGGTAAGGCCGTGGCCACTGAATGTTATCTCTTCAAGGACTTTCTTCAGTCTGAATTTGGAGACAGTAATGCTAAAGCCGACAGGGTCTTCCTCCAGCTGGAGCCCAAGTTTGGGCAAATGCAGGGGCCCTTGAGTGAGGGTATAAGATTCATCCATAAAAGTATACCCTCATTCTGAGACACCACATTTCAGAATGACCCCTTTCTAATAACCATGCTTAAGAGCTACAAATGCAGATTTCCTGAGGTTCATATCAATTAGTAGTGAAAGAGTTCAGCTATCTCAGGACAGGCTACAAGTTCAAGGTCTTCTTTTAAAGAAACTCCTACTGCAGAAACAAGTCAATCATTAAATAATATAGGGTCAGTTTTTCTAGACAAGTGGCATTTCTTTCCATTCTAAAGATATGACCAGGAACCTATCCCAAGTCCTTTATCTGCAGGAGCAGGACATCACTTATAGCTTCTTCATCTGGACTCAGACTACAACCTTCCAGAATCAGACAAGATTGCTGTTATTAAAAGGGATCTGTAGCCCAGCTTCCACAATACTACTTGCTATGTGAAGGGAAATCAGACTACTTTCATCAGGGAAGCTTGTGAAGATACTCAAGCCGTTTGGGTACTAGTGTGATTAACTCTACTTTTGGAAATTGTCCCTGTGCTAGATTACCTGCCTTCCATTGTTGGAGCTGTGCTTGGCCAACAGTAGTGTGTGTGTGTGTGTGTGCTGGCCTCTCTGCACCTTGGCTCCTCTGGGCCTTTGGTGCTCTCAAGTTCAAGAATGCAGCTTTCAGCCCTGGCCGGTTTGGCTCAGTGGCTAGAGTGTTGGCCTGCGGTCCAGAGAGTCCTGGATTCGGTTCCCACTAAGGGCGCATACCTCGGTTGCAGTTTGTCCCTGGCCCTGGTTGATCATGCATGTGGCAGCCACTCGATGTGTCCCTTTCACGTCGATGTTTCTCTATCTCTCTCCCTCCCACTCTATCTGAACAAAAAAAAGAAATGAAAATAAGTCCTCAGGTGAGGATAAAAAAAAAGAATGCAGCTTTCATGGCCACAACCATCACCTTGTTCAAGCCAAGAAAATGATGTTGAATACTGCACTGCCTTTGTCTATGTTGTTGAAGCTTTCTCTGTATTAGGGCCTTCCTACTTGCTTTGATGAAGGAACTTATGAGTCATATTTGAAGAGGATCAGTATACCTTTAAGAATTGTAACCTTAAGAACAATGAAAAACTGGGTTCATGCTTGCTATCTGTGGCAAATTACTCATCTTCAAGTATGCCCAGTGGACATTCCATGACCCTAAGACCTCTGCTTGGCCACCACCACCTGGATTTTCATTTTTTGCCAGGAGCCTATTTCACCCATCCTGCTGAGTATCTGGAAAAACAGTAATCAACAGTGGAGAGCTGCGAAGCCTGTATAAGGTAAAGGGCAAAAAGTAAGGGGCCTCTAAATCTACTCAAGTTTAGTTTTTCCTGCCTTTCTGGTACTGATAAGTAAGTCTTCATGAAGGCATATACCATGTTCAAACTTTTCTGCTCAGCCTTTTAGATAATCTGTGTCCAGACCACCAGCAACCCCAGCATCTGGTTTCTGCAGAAGTGCTTGTGGACTCAGACTCCCTGCCAACCATTAGAAGACTGAGCCCTCTTTCCCTGCCACTCAGGGACCATACCTAATGTCAGACAACTGATTGGGCTGGCAGGTGTGGTTCCATTTTCTCAGCAAGGGTGAATATGGCATTCCTTCTGAGAATCAAGTGTTCTTAGCCATAGCCAATGAGCCCATGAAGAATATGGCACATTTGCCAGCCTCCTTTCACTCTCCTGATCATGACTAGGTGGCCAACTGCTCTGTGAGATGCTAGGAGGTGAATGAAGATATTTGTCATCTTTAGGCTTCATTTGTATGCCTACATCTTATTCCAATCCCTCTCCTGCCTCTTCCTTCTCTCCCTCCATCCCTATTCCTTCTAAAGACACTAGAAGCCCCAAACAGAAAGCAAAACAAATAGAAAAGCAAACTTTCCAATTTGCTTCTCCTCTTGATAATATTCAGAGGAAGAGAAGTTGTCCAGTAAGGTAGGCTTACAATATTTTCTCACCTTCTGCTCTTATATCCCTCTCTGAACTCTTTATCACAAATCATAGAAAGTTCAAAGGAAGACAAACCCAGGACTGTAGGATTGAAGGAATGAGGTGGCAGGAGTCCCATGGGACAGAGGTTATTAATTACCCTATTGTATGCAGTGTTCTTTTAGGCTGATCCTAGCCCCAGTACCACAAGCACCCTACCCTAAAACACACACACTCCTCCCTCCCTACTGTGCCCAAATTTCCAAGAAACCTCCTGAATATTTCTTGAGCATTAGCCTGGAGGAAAGGGAGGAGAATGCTATGGGAATGAGAAGAATTTCTATTAAAATAAATTCTTTTACAAGATTAATTTAAAATTAAAAGTAAGTAAAAAGGGTGAATACATAGGTCTAAGAAGTTTATGTACATCACTTTTATTTCTAAAATAATGAAAGAATTTTAACAATAAAGTGTTGATATATTGAGATAGGTAAATTCTTTAAAGTTTGATAAAAGCAGCTATAATATGTGGAATAACATTTATACATAATATTTTTAGTACTCAAATCTCCTCTTCTGTGTTCAGAAAAGAACATGTGGTTTTTGAAATATTTGCATAGACTGTCTTTTCCATCACCATACCTGTTTGTCATCTTTATGCTTATTTAGTGTCATTGAAGAGCAGTTTGGAGATGCTGAAAATAAATGAAATGCACTATTTTAGATAGCCCATTGTATTTAAATTTTCATTTTAAAAAAATACTGAAGCAATTATAAAGGAATTCAAAACATACTTAACTTGCCCTGGCCAGTTTGGCTCAGCAGTTGGAGCGTCAGCCTGCAGTCCGTTGAGACCCGGGTTCGGTTCCCGCTAAGGGCACGTACCTCGGTTGCAGTTTGTCCCCGGCCCTGGTTGGTCGTGCGGGTGGCAGCCACTCGATGTGTCCCTTCACGTCGATGTTTCTCTCTCTCTCTCCCTTCCTCTCTCTCCCTCCCACTCTATCTGTACAAAAAATGGAAAAATATCCTCGGGTGAGGATAAAAAAAAATACATACTTAACTTTTTGGATGGCTTTTTTGTAGTATATTTACCATGTCTATTTGTTTTACTTTGATTTAACTCAAGGAAACATCCACAAGAGCAATTGTAATAGATACATAATGCTTTCACTTTGCAGCTCCCCATGATGCAAAGTCAACTAATTATTATTTTATTTTTAATTATTTCCATTGATTTTTTTAGATAGAGTGGAAGGGAGGGAGGGAGAGGGAGAGGCAGAAGCAGAGGGAGAAGGGAGGGGAGAGAAAGAGAGAGAGAGAGAGAAAGAGAAACATAAATGTGAGAGATACATATCAATTGGTTGCCTCCCGCATGACCCATGACCCCGGCCAGGACTGGGGATTGAACCTTCAACCCAGGTATGTACCCTTGACCTGGAATTGAACCTGAGGCACTTCAGTCCATGGACTGACACTTTAACCACTGAGCCAAACCAGCCAGGGCAAACTAATTAATTTTAATGGGATCCACTAAAATTTCCACATATACTTGTTTCTGCCAAACATGTATAGACCTGACACTTAAGCTTTTTTTTTTTTTAGAGAAATAATGGAGCTTTAACGGAAAGCTGCATTACTAAGGTGGTGGCAGTTTTGCCAAGATTTTCAGGTTAAAATGCTAAATATATCTGCAAGGAAAGAAAAACATCACACAAGATATATTGCCTACACTATACAGACACCTAGGTCTATAAAATATTTGAAACTATTCCCTATTCATTCATTACTCACTAGTGCTATTCACCAAATATTTCTGGCTCTTCTTTGGGTACAAGGTTAGTTGCATTTTCCCCTTCCCTTTATATTACGCATAGCCATGTGACTTGCTTCAGTGAATAGATCTTGAGAAGAAGCTATATATCACATCTGGGTAAAGCTTTAAGTATACCCATTGTATATATTGATCAGAGCCTCTTTTTCCTCTGCCTTGACAACCTGCTCCAGGTGAGGAAGTTCTATTAGCCTTGTTCCTCAGGTGAAGAGGCATAGCACAGTGTTTCTCTTCTCTGCCCGAATCTTTTAACCCACATAAATTTGTAGCATGGATTAGAAAGAAACCCTTGTTATTTTAAGGCATTCAGATTTGGAAATGTCTTCTAGAATTTTCTTTTTATATTTTGGGTGTTTATGAATAATTGTGAGAATTTTACATTTTACTAAAGGCCATTCTTTTTTTTTACTTCAATATTTATTAATTTATTTTTGTTACAGATGTTTCTCCTCCTCCCCAGACACCCTCTTCTGCATCTCGCCCCCACACCCTACCAGCATTGTTGTTTATGTCTATTGGTTATGCATACATGCATATAAGTTCTTTGGTTTATCTCAGCCCTCCCCCAGAACCCCCTACTCTGAGGTCTGTCAGCCTGAACCATTTTTCTTTCTATGTCTCTGGGCCTATTTTGTTCATCAGCTTATTTTGTTCATTATATTCCACAAATAAGTGAGATCATGTGGTATTTGTCTTTCTCTGATTGGCTTGTTTTCCTTAGGATAATACTCTCCAGGTCCCTTCATGTTGTCTCAAAGGATAACAGATCTTTCTTTCTTACAGCTGCTTAGTATTCCATTGTGTACATGTACCAGAGCTTTTTTAAAAATTATTTTTAATCATTTGTTTTGTTACAGATATTTCTCCTTTCCCCCCCATTGACACCGTCCTCCCCATCCCGCCGGCCCCTTTCCCAGCTTTGTTGTTTATGTTCATTGGTTATACATACATGCATTGAAGTTCTATGGTTTATCTCTTCCCCCTCTAACATCCTCTTTTCTGGGGTTTGTCAGTCTGTACCCTATCTCTATGTCTCTGGGTCAATTTTGTTCATCAGTTTGTTTAGTTCATTATATTCCACAAAAAAGAGAGATCATGTAATATTTGTCTTTCTTTTTTTGGCTTGTTTCACTTAGCACAGTACTATCCAGGTACCTCCATGCCATCTCAAATGATAAGGGATCTTTCTTTCTTACAGCTGCATAGTATTCCATTGTATACATGTACCACAGCTTTTTTTATCCACTCATCTACTGATAGACACGTGAGTGGTTTCCAGATCTTAGCTATTGTAACTGGTGCTGCTGTGAACATAGGGGTACATATATTCTTTCTGATTGGTGTTTCAGGCTTCTTAGGGTATATTCCTAAAAGTGGGATCACTGGGTCAAATGGCAGTTTCATTTTTAACTTTTTGAGGGAACACCATATGTTTTCCATAGTGGCTGCACCAGTCTGCATTCCTACCAGCAGTGTACTAGAGTCCCCTTTCTTCACACCCTCGCCATCACTTGTTGTTTGCTGATTTGTTGATGGCAGCCATTCTGGCAGGTGCGAGGTGATACTCATAGTTGTTTTAATTTTCATCTCTCTGATAATTAGTGACATTGAGCAATTTTTCATATGTCTCTTGGCCATTTGTATGTACTGTTTGGAGAGGTGTCTATTTAGGTCCTCTGCCCATTTTTTAATTGGGTTCTTTGTCTTCCTTTTGCTGAGTTGTATGAGAACTCAGTATGTTTTGGAAATTAACCCCTTCTCCTATGTTTTGGTGACCTTTATGGTCTCCCATATAGTAGGTTCCCTTTTCATTTTGATGGTTGTTTCTTTTGCTGTGCAGAAGCTTTTTAGTTTGATGTAGTCCCATGTGTTTATTTTTTCCTTTGTGCCTCCTGCCATAGGCATTGTATCAGTGAAAATTCTGCTGTATATGATGACTGAAATTTTGTTGCCTACATTTTCTTCAATGATTTTTATGGATTCACAAGTCACATTTAAGTCTTTTGTCCATTTTGAGTTTATTCTTATATGGTATAAATTGGTGGTCTAGTGTCATATTTTTGCATGTAGCTGTCTCATTTTCCCAACACCATTTATTGAAGAGGCTGTCTTTACTCCATCGTATGCTCTTGCCACTTTTGTCAAATATTAATTCAGCATATTGTCTTGGGTCAATTTTAGGGATCTCTCTTCTGTTCCATTGATCTATATGCCTGTTCTAGTGGCAGTACCAGGCTGTTTAGATTACAGTGGCATTGTAGTATAACCTAATATCTGGTATTGTGAACCCTCCTATTTTGTCCTTCTTCTTCAAGATTGCTGTGGCTATTCAAGGTTTTTTTTTTGTTTTATTTGTTGTAGTTCTGAGAAAATACGTCCTTGGTATTTTAATGGGGATTGCATTGAATCTATAAATTGCTTTGGATAGTATGGACATTTTAATAATGTTAATTCTTCCAATCCATGAACAAGGTATATGCTTCCACTTTTTTTTATTAATAATTAATTAATTTATTTTTGTTACAGATGTTTCTTATCACCCCCAACTAATTTCCTCCTCTCTCTCCCTCCCCACCCTGTCCCCAGCTTTATTGTCCATGTCTATTATTCATGCATACATGCATATAAGTTCTGTGGTTTATCTCTCCCCCACCACCTCCTCTTCTACAGATTGTCAGTCTGCACCCCACTTTCACATCTCTGGGACAACCCCATTCCTCAGACTGTTATGTTCATTATATTCCACATATTAGTGAGATCATATGATACTTGTCTTTCTCTGTTTGTCCTGTTTCACTTAGGATAATAGTTTTCAGGACCCTCCATATTGTCTCAAAGGATAAGAGATCTTTCTTTCTCAGGACCGCAGGCCGACGCTCTAACCACTGAGACAAACCGGCCAGGGCGAGATCTTTCTTTCTTATAGCTGCATAGTACCACAGCTTTTTTATTCATTAGTCTACTGATGGACATTTGGGCTGTTTCCAGATCTTAGCTATTGTGAATAGTGCTACTACAAACATGGGGTACATATATTCTTTCTGATTGGTGTTTCGGGCTTCATAGGGTATATTCCTAGAAGTGGGATCACTGGGTCAAATGGAAGTTCAATTTTTAATGTTTTGAGGTAACACCATATTGTTTTCCATAGTAGCTGCAGCAGTCTGCATTCCCATCTGCAGTGGGTGGCTGTGGCTATTTTAGTGCTCTGTTCTGGCTCTCTGCACTGTGGAGCAGGCTTGGTCTTTATTCCCCAAGGGCGCTGCTTATAGCTAAGACTGCGGCTGTCCGTGAGTTCCCAGCCCACCACCCTCTCACTCCTCCGCAGATCTTACCAGTGTCCCTGGTTATATGCTCCTGTCGTGCTGCTTTCTGATGCTTTTTTCCGAGGATCTGTCTTTATTTTAGTTGTAATTCCCGTTTGGTCCTGGGAGATCATCTGGGTAGCTTCTATTCCTTCCGCCTCTGTTTTTCACATCCTCTATGCCTATCTTGTGCATGCTGGGTCACACAGACCTTCCTGGTGCCCCAGCATATTGCAGGTCCTGCAGGTAACTAGATCACACAGTCCCTTTGGGGTCCGGACTCTATGCCTATGTTATGGGTGCTGGGTCCCACAGGCCTCTCTGGTGCCATGTAGATCTGTGTAGAAAAAAAAAATTGCCTTTAAATGACCGGACATGCTTTTATCAAATATACCAAGAATTATACGATATTCTATTAGTTAAGATGTAGTATCCGTAATTAAATTTCATGTGAAGGTATTCCAACACTACAGTATTAAAAGATGCACTGCATTGAATTCTGTGACCATTCATTTGGACAGTATGATGAGGATTCTTAAGAAACTCATGGAACTAGAAATGCCAAAATTATCACTCGCTTATCGAAATCTTTTCAGAAAATACACATAAAAAATTATTCCAAAACTCTCAGACCTATCATGAAGTTCAAAATTTTCACTTCAAGACCTGTTTTCTGATGACAGAAAAGTGGAAATAAAACCATATGTTAAGAACAGAAAGACAATGCAATGTGAGCTACCAAATGTTTTATTCCAAAAAAGATTTCTGGTAAGACACTCAGCAAGCAAACATCTACTGCGTGATCATTTACCATTTCTCCTCTATAAACACAAAATCCTTTGCCAATTTTTACATTTATCTTGGAGTAGAAGGTCAAGGTCCCTGTGCTGTGGACAGGAACAGCTGGCTACCTTGTTAGGGGGCCCTTCAGGGCACTTCTCCCTGCACCTCTGGGAGGTCCCACCATTTTGGAAGATCCTGGGTCTTCCCTGGGGGGCCCAGCAACCTGAGCCCACCAGCACCCTGGTACCATCAGACCAGTGGACACTCTGTGCCAACACAGACCTGTGCACAGTAGTGGAGCTCCCAAGGTGCTGGCCGCAGAAACCGTACAGAGCCAGGAGCCCAGCACCTTCCCCCATAGTAGCAGCCGGATCAGAGTCCAGATATACCCCAAGCAGCAGAGGCTGGGGAACAATCATCCATCCCCAGGCAACAGAAGCACAGAGCAGCAACTGAGACCCATCCCCAAAAACTAAAACAGAAGCTTAGCAGGAGTTGAGGCCCATGGGGCAGCAGCACTCCCCAGCTGCCAGCAGCGGAACCTGGGGTTCCACAAAGGTCTGTGTGGTCCAGTAGCTCACAAGAGCAGTGGGAATCCTGAGCCCTAGAGAGATTGGTGAGATCCAGCTGCCCTGGGTAACTGGATGGCACAGTCCCTGCTGGGTCGCACAGGCCTCTCTGGTGCATCAGCACCCCACAGGCCCCATGGGCAACTAGATTGCACAGTCCCTGCTGGGTAGCACATGCTTCTCTTGTGCTGCAGCACCCCACAGGTCCCAAGGGTAACTAGATCACACAGTTCCTGCTGGGTCGCACAGGCCTCTCTGGTGTTTCAGCACCCTGCAGGTCCTGGGGGTAAGTAGATAGCACAAGCCTCCTTGGTGCTGCAGCACCCCACAAGTCCTGTGGGTAACTTGATTGCACAGTCCCTGCTGGATTGCACAGGCCTCTCTGGTGCCCCTGCACTCTGCAGTTCCCATCTGGGAACCAACAAAGTTTTCTGTATCTATGTGTCTGTTTCTGTTCTGCTTGCTCATTTTGTTTGTAGATTCAATTATTGATAGATATGTATTTATTGCTATTTTTTGTTCATATTTATTATCTTCTTCAAGAAGAGACCCATCAACATTTCATATAATACTGGTTTGGTGGTGATGAACTCTTTTAGCTTTTTCTTGTCTGGGAAACTCTTTATATGGCCATCGATTCTAAGTGATAGCTTAGCAGGATAGAGTAATCCTGGTTGTAGGTCCTTGCTTTTTATCACTTTGAATATCTCTTGCTACTCTGTTCTGGTCTGCAAAGTTTCTTTTGAGAAATCAGCTGACAGTCTTATAGGAGCTCCTTTGTAGTTAACTAACTGCTTTTCTCTTGCTGCCATTAAGATTCTCTCTTTGTCTTTAACCTTTGGCATTTTGATGATGATGTGTCTTGGTGTGGACCTCTTTGGGTTCATCTTGTTTGGTACTCTCCATGCTTCCTGGACTTGTATGTCTGTTTCCTTCACCAAGTTAGGGAAGTTCTGTTAGTATTTTTTCAAACAGGTTTTCAATTTCTTGCCCTCTCTGTTCTCCTTCTGGCACTCCTATGATGCAAATGTTGGCATGCTTGATGTTGTCCCACAGGCTCCTTATACTATCCCAATTTTTTTAGATTCTTTTTCCTTTTTGCTGTTCTGATTAGGTGTTTTGTACTTTCTTATATCTCAAATCAATGGTTTGCTTCTTGGCTTCACCTACTCTACTATTGAATTTGTGTAAATTATTCTTGATTTCAGCTAGTGCATTCTTCATTTTTTACTGGTCCTTTATTATGCTCTTGAGACCCTCACTAAGTTCATTGAATTTCCTTATAAGCAGTGTTTTCAACTGTGTCTGTTAGATTGCTTATCTCCATTTTATTTCATTCTTTTCCTGAATTTTGTTCTGTTCTTGCATTTGGGACAGGTTTCTTTGTCTCCTCATTTTTGCTGCCTTCCTGTGTTTGTTTCTATGTGTTAGGTAGAGTTTCTGTGTCTCCTAGGCTTTTTAGGGTGGCCTGTTACAGTAGGTATCCTGTAGAGCCCAGTGTCACAGCCTTCCTCGTCACCCATCTGGGCCCTCAAGGTGCACCCCTTGTGTGGACTTTACACCCTTCTGTTGTAATTGAGTCTTGGTTGCTATTGCCACATCAATGGGAGGGTTTTACTCAGGCTGATTAACTGCAAGGACAGGCTGTGCCCACTAACCACCAACCTATGACTGCCTAGGAGGATCAGCTGTGCAGGGGCCCACCATACAGAAAAAGACTTACTTCGGCAAGGCAGTGGTACCCTGAGTCCATTCCTTGAGTGTGTCACTTGTGGAGGTGGTTGAGTGGTGGTGCTTCGATATGGTCTGAAGCTGTCCACTGGATATACTGGCTCTGAGGCAAGGTCACCACTGCCTGTGTTCTACTCAGGGCCACCAGGCATAAGCTACAAAGCAATCTTCCGAAGGCTGCTTTTTGTGTTGGGCTTGGAGGTGCCCAGGCGAAGCCAAGCTGTGAACCAAGGCTGGATGCTTCTAGTGCTGAGCCTGAGTCACTTATTGAGAGGTATGGGGCTCACTGGGGCCAGATGCTGCTTGTTTCAGAGAATTTAGGAGAATCTGAAGCAAGAGCCAAAACAGGCCAATCCTATGGTAAAGCCACTGAAAATAGCTTGGGTGGGCCTGAAAGTTCGGTGGGCCTGAAAGTTCGGTGGGGCAGTGTCTCGGGGAATCACCAGAGCTGGACAAACAGTGTGAGCCAGGTTGCTGGAGTGCCAGATATGGTGACTATCTGCCTGCCTTGTGGGGGAAGGGCTCACCAAAGGAACAACAGCCTCCACCAGCACATCTGCCCAGGAGAAAGCTGCCTCTCCAGTTCTTGTCCCTATGCCAAACAACTCAGTTCTTCCCCATATATCTCTGGTGCCTTTCAAGCTGCCTTTATTCCATGTTGGAGCTAAGAGGGAGCAGGTCTGAGTAAGTACATGCACGGGCCCTTTAAGAGGAACTGCCTGAACTTCAGCAGCCTCAGTCTCCGTTTCTGCTGGTTTTCCAGCCAGAAGTTATGGGACTTCTTTTCCTGGCACTGGAACCCTGAGATGGCTGCCTAGTGTGGGAGGGGGACCCCTCACTCCTCAAGGAGGATCTTTGCAGCTGAAGTGTCTCTCCTGATTTTTATCCGCCACACATGGGTATGGGGCCAGCCTGTCCTCCTCTGCCCTCCTACCAATCTAGATGTGGCTGATTTTTTAACTTCTCAGTTGTAGGACTTCCATTCAGCTCAATTTCAGGTGGTTCTGAAGGATAGTTTAGTTGTAATTTTGATGTGGTTGTGGGAGAAGGCAAGCACTGCATTTACCTATGCCTCTATCTTGACAGGAAGTCTGGTCTTGTTTTTAAAAAGCTCACATCATAACAGGGAATACATATTGATTATACCTACATGAACACTGATTATAGCGTATGATGAAAGCTCTAGTAAAGTGGTATGGAAAGTGGTGAAACAGCATAGCAGAAAGGATTTGTTATACTGGGATGTAACAGAAGGGCCATGGAGGACGTCAGAGAAAAGGTGACATTAGAATGGAGCATTTTATAAATTTTTTTGTCACTTTACTCAAATTAAAATATTGGAACACTTGAGGATTTCACCCTCATATTTACTTTGGATAACGAGTGACCTTTTCTCTGAAAACAAGTTGTACTTAATTTTTATGCCATATTCTATACTTTGGAAATTTGGAGATTTTAACTTGTGATAAATATTTAAAATATTGAATAAAAACAATGGCCATTCAGAATGAATGTTGACAAGAGAATTAGAACAGAAAAATGCTCACAGTGCATATTAACTTTTTAATTTAGGATTATGGATGGATTTTTGCATAGTAATTTCTCATCTCTGAACTATAACAAATATTTAAGGTTTGAGGAAGAAGAGAGGGTGGCTTTGAAAAAGGTCATTATTTGGAAATTGCCCAGGTGAAATACCAACAATTCTATTTTCCAGAGGATAATTATTTTATATTTCAGCTGTTCTTTGTCTCGTTGATCATCCATTGTAATAATGTTGATAAATAGCTATGGAGTGAGATGTCAGTATTAGACTGAGGCTGTTTGCAAACTCTGCTGTGATTACACTTAGTGGTCTGATTGCTTAATTTATCTATGTTTTGCTGACATGTTTTTCAGCAACATTTGTGATTGCAGATAACTAATCATTTCTATTATGGCTCATTATTATATATTTGCATTTAATTTGTCTGATTGCTGCAGGTGGAAACAATAGGTGACGCATACTGTGTTGCTGCAGGACTCCACAGGAAAAGCCTCTGCCATGCTAAACCCATTGCTCTGATGGCCCTGAAGATGATGGAACTTTCAGAAGAGGTGCTGACACCTGATGGAAGACCAATTCAGGTAGCTCTCTCAACAATATGACTTGAATTGTGATGCATGTTTAACTGAAGGGAGGAAGACATTCCCTTCTGAATCCTATGTACTGTAACTTATAGATCTAGATAAGTTGGGTGCTCAAGAAGGATGAGAAGTAGCTAGAGATGACTCAAGAGCTAGGAAAAAAACAAATGGAATGTGGTCTAAAATAGGCAAAGGTGTGTGGAAGGCATATTGCCATGGAGAAAATAAAAAGGAGCTAAAGAATTAGAGCAAGAGGAAGAACTTGCTTTCAGTGACAAGGTCACCAAATCCAAGCAAGGATGATGGTAAGAATCAGAGTCAGAGAAATAATCTAAAAAATGAGAAACAAGGAAGCAAGAAAATGGAAGACATGGGCAACTTCCTGTGGGTAAGATGCCTCAGGGTTCCTTCTGCAATTTTTTGGTTTTTAGGTTTTTTCTTCTTCAGTTTTTATGTGACAGAGCTTAAAGGTAACTGAGGACTACTTAAAAATGGAAAATGTAACCTTTGGCGAGTTGTACTCTTTTTGGTACTGATGGCTCCCTGCAGTCTGGGAAATACCTCTGGGAATGGATTAAGTCACATAGTTTTGCTAGAACCCAGTGGATCCCAGATGTGTTGTTACTATGAATCCTTATAAACCAGAAATCTTGCATTTGGAGAACTAACCTTGAATTTAAGACAGCCATTTTATAAATAACAGGTCACTCAGCATGAGTTAAAAAAATTAGAGAAAATAAAGTCCTAAAATAAGAGTATATTTCTAGTTCTGGCATTATGCACATTAGATGCCCAGTGTGTCCCTTCTGATTGAATTATTAAAATGCAGGGTTAAATATTTTTTAAATGTCTATTAAAGACTATTAAGTACAACACTGAAGTCATAGAAAAGAGAGGAATGTGCCAATCACATTATGGGTACAGAATGAACAAAATTTAAATGGTGAATTTAAATTACGTGTTCTGACATTAGCTGTGACGGGAGGAAACTAAGAAACATCATTTCCTCTCTAGAGAAAGAAACTTCAATCTCATCTTCAAAGAAGTTCCACAGATAATGTGCTCTGGAAATGTAGTGGCTGATATTTACAACAAAACAAAAATAAGGTGAACAAACACACATACTCACACAGGACAACACCATAGCTAAGGGCCAGTAGAAACAGTAGATGAGAAAAACAGATCTGGAGTGTTTTCAGATATGGACATTTTCAAGCAGAATAAAAATAACAATGTTTAATATAATTAAGGAAATAAAAAGAGAAACTTTGAAATGTGAAGCGCAAATAGTAGCTTTGAAAAAGAACCAGAGAACTTAGAAGCAATTGATATAATACTTAAGAAAAAAAAAAAGCTCAGGGGATGTGTTTAAAAGTAGATTCGACACAACTGAAGTAAAAAGTAGTACACTGAACATTAGAACTGAACAAACTGAACAAATTACCCATATTAGGTTCAGAGAATTAAAATGGGGAAATATGAATCAGAGAATATAAAATGCAAAATATAGAGGAGTCATGGCAGAGGGAATGAGAAGACATAATATATCTTCAAAAGGGGTTCCAAATGGAGTTAATAAAAAGACTGCAAAAAGAAAACTTTTGGAACTATTAAAAGACATTAATCGGTGAGTAAGGAAAATGTCAGTGGAGTGAATGGAAGCTACACAGATGATCTCCCAGGACCAAACGGGAAATACAACTAAAATAAAGACAAATCTTTGGAAAAAAGCAACAGAAAAGAAGCGGAATAGGACCATATAACCAGGTACACTAGTAGGATCTGTGGAGGCAAGAGAGAGTGACGGGTGGGGAGCCCACAGACAGCAGTGGTCTGAGCTGTGAGCAGCACCCTAGGGGTTAAAATTCCAAGTGGTTCCACAGAGCAGAGGTTGAACAGAGTGCTACAATACCCACAGCTCAGGCAGAGGGAGGGTGGACTGGTCTGGAACTCTCTGGGAACACACCAGATTTGGAGGGTGCTCAGAGCATTTGTTGAGTTGGAGCCATGCAGGACGGTGGCCATATTGCTCCTTCCCAGGGCTCTGGGGAGAGGCAGCAGCCCCTCCCTCGGAGATTCAACGCCATCTTATGAGCCATTTAAATGCAAATAGAGGCTTAATAACAACCAGCATCTGCCCCATCCTCAGGAAATACCCTTACTCTGAGCACCAGAGGGAGTTTTTCAATCAACTAACAACTCAAAACTCTTCAAGTAACCTGAACGGCTAGCCTCCAGGAAATAACCTAGAGGATAACAATACCATTCCGGGGCTAGCAACTCTAACCAGGAAAGTAAAACTTGACAGTGGTGTTTAATGTGGGTCCTCCCTCCCTCCTCTAAATCCAGGAGAAGGAGCCACAAACAGCAGAACACCAATACCCACAGGGAAAACTGGCAGACTCCAAAAACCCACTGTGATAGCCAAAATGGTGAAACACGGAAACAGAAGGCAAATGAAAGAACAAAAGACCTCCACCAAAGATGATATCAATGTGGAGCAGTTAGGCAAGTTAACAGAGCTAGATTCAGAGCCATGATCTTGAGGAAGCTCAACAGCATAAGGACATAGACTTGCTGAAAATAAGCGAACTGGAAATTAAAAACCATCAAGAACAAATAAAAAATGACATATCAGAAATGAAAAACACATTGGAAGGTTTAAAAAGCAGAGTAGAGGAAGTTGAGGACCGGATCAGTGAATTAGAAGACAGGGTAGAAAAAATCAACCAATCAGAAAACCAAAAGGAAAAAACAATTAAAAAACAGGAAGACAGCCTAAGAGAACAGTGGGACAACTGGAAACATAATAATATTCGCATCATAGGAGTCGCCAAAGAAAAAGAAAATGAGCAAGGGATAGAGAATATATTCAAAAAAATAGTGACAGAAAACTTTCCTAATTTGGTGAAGAAAGAATGCTTTCAAGTTCAAGAAGCACAGAGTCCCAAGTAAGAAGAACCCAAACAGGCCCACACCAAGACACAGAGTAATTAAAATGCCACAAATTAAAGACAAAGAGAGAATTCTAAAAGCAGCAAGAGATAAGCAACAGGTTACCTACAAAGGAAACCCCATAAGGCTCTCAGCTGACTTCTCACAAGAAATACTACAGGCCAGAAGGGAATGGCATGAAGTAATCATGGTCATGAAAAACAAGGATCTGAATCCAAGGTTGCTCTACCCAGCAAGGCTATAATTCAAAATAGAAGGTCAAATAAAAAGCTTCCCAGACAAAAAAAGGCTAAGGGAATACATTAGCCCTAAACCAGCACTGCAAGAAATGTTAAAAGAACTGCTATAATTATCAGGAGAAATGGGAAGAAAAATAGAACCACACTAAACAAAAATGGCAATAAATAAGTACATATCAATAATCACCTTAAATGTAAATGGACTGAATGCTCCCATAAAAAGACACAGAGTAGCTGATTGGATAAGAAAGCATGACTCATCTATATGTTGTTTACAAGAGACCCACCTCTCAACAAAAGACTCACATAGGTTGAAAGTGAAGGGATGGAAAAAAATTTCCAAGCAAACGGAAAGCAAAAAACAGCTGGGGTAGCAATACTCATATCTGATAAAATCGATTTCAAACGTAAGACCATAACTAGAGACAAAGAAAGCCACTACATAATATTGAAAGAATCTATACAACAGGAAGATATAACCATGATAAACATATATGTACCCAATATAGGAGCACCAAAATATATTTAAAATTTTCTGGAGGACTTCAAAGGAGAAATTGACAGCAATACAATCATAACAGGGGACTTCAACACCCCGTTGACATCACTGAATAGATCCTCTAGACAAAAAAGTAGCAAGGAAACAGAGACTCTAAATAAAGCACTAGGCCAAATGGATTTAATGGATATCTACAGAGAATTACATTCCAAAACTACAGAATTCACATTCTTCTCAAGTGCACATGGGACATTCTCAAAGATAGACCACATGACAGGACACCAACTTAATCTCTACAAGTTCAAGAAGATTGAATTCATCTCAAGCATCTTCTCAGATCACAATGGCATGAAACTAGAAATCAATTGCAACACGAACATGCAAAGACATATGAACACATGGAGGCTAAATCGCATGTTATTAAACAATGAATGGGTTACCGAGATCAAGGAAGAAATTAAAAACATCCTGGAAACCAATGAAAATGAACACACAACAACACAAAATCTATGGGATGCAGCGAAAGTAGTTCTGAGAGGGAAGTTCATAGCACTACAGGCCTACCTCAAGAAACAAGAAAAATTTCTAATCAACTGCATAACCTCACAACTTAAAGAATTAGAAAGCAAACAAAAAGAAAACCCCAGAGCAAGTAAAAGGAAGCAAATAGTAAAGATTAGAGCAGAAATAAATGACATAGAGACCAAAAAAACAATTCAAAGGATCAATGAAACAAAGAGCTGGTTTTTTGAAAAGATAAACAAGATTGATGGACCCTTAGTAGACTCACCAAGAAACAAAGAGAGAGAACCCAATTGCACAAAATCAGAAATGAAAGAGGAGATGTAACAACTTACAGCACAGAAATACAAAAGATCATTAACAGCTACTATGAACAATTATATGGCAACAAATTTCACAATCTAAGTGAAATGGACAAATTTCTAGAAACATATATTCTCCCAAAACTGGACTGGGGAGAGATTGAAAATTTGAACAGACCAATAACAACTAAGGAAATTGAAGAGGTAATCAAGACTTCCCCAGCAAACAAATGTCCAGGCCCAGATGGCTTCACGGAGGAGTTTTACTGAACATTAAAAAAAAAAACTAACCCCCATTCTCCACAAACAATTTCAAAAAATTCAAAAAGAAGGAAGACTTCCAAACTCATTTTATAAGGCGAGCATAATTCTAATTCCAAAACAAAAAAAGACACTACAAAGAAAGAAAACTACAGGCCAATATCTTTGATGAACATAGACGCCAAAAGCCTGATCAAAATACTAGCAAATTGGATCCAGTAATACATCAAAAAAATTATTCACCATGACCAAGTGGGATTCATCCCAGGGATGCAAGGCTGGTACAATATTTGCAAATCAATAAATGTGATATACCACATAAACAAAATGAAGAATAAAAATCACATGATCATATCAATGGATACTGAAAAAGCATTTGACAAAATCTAGCAGCCATTTTACATAAACACGCTCAGCAATGTGGGAACAGAAGAATCATATCTCAACATAATAAGGGCTATATATGAAAAACCTACATCCAACATCATACTCAATGGGCAGAAACTAAAATCATTTCCCTTAAGAACAGGAACAAGACAGGGATGTCCACTTTTGCCACTCTTTTTTTAACATTGTACTGAAAGTCTTAGCCACAGCAATCAGACATGAAGAAAAAATAAAAGAGATCCAAATTGGAAAGGAGGAAGTGAGACTGTCATTATTCACACATAACATGATCTTATACATCGAAAACCCTAAAGACTCCGTCAAAAATCTACTAGACTTAATAACTGAATTTGGATAAGTAGCAGGATTCAAAATTAACGTCAAGAAATCATCGAAATTCTTATACACCAATGATCAACCCACAGAAAGAGAAACTGAAAAAACAATCCCATTTACCATCGTGGCAAAAAAATTAACATACCTAGGAATAAACTTAACCAAAGAAGTAAAGGACCTATTTGCAGAAAACTACAGGATATTGAAAAAAGAAATAGAAGAAGATATAAAAAAGTGGAAGGACATACCTTGTTTATGGATTGGAAGAATTAACATCATTAAAATATCCATATTACCCAAAGCACACTATAGATTCAATCCAATCCCCATCAAAATACCAACGACATATTTCATAGAACTAGAACAAATACTTCAAAAGTTCATATGGAACCAAAAAAGACCCCGAATAGCCACAGCAATCTTGAAAAAGAAGGACAAAGTAGGTGGCATCACAATACTAGAAATCAGATTATACTACAAAGCGATGGTAATCAAAATAGCCTGGTACTGGCACAAGAACAGGCATATAGATCACTGGAATAGAATAGAGAACCTGGAAATGGACCTAAGACAATATGCTCAATTAATATTTGACAAAGGTGGCAAGAGCATACAGTGGAGTAAAGACAGCCTGTTTCAAAAATGGTGTTGGGAAAATTGGGCAGCTGCATGCAAAAACATGAAATTAGACCATCAACGTACACCATACACAAGAATAAACTCAAAATTTATAAAAGACTTAAATGTGACTTGTGAATCCATAAAAATTCTAGAACCAAATGTACGCCACAAAATTTCAGACATCATACATAGCAGAATTTTCACTGATACATCACCTAAGGCAACAAAAAGAAAGGAGAAAATGAACAACGTGGGACTACATCAAACTCAAAAGCTTCTGCACAGCAAAAAAACAATCAAAATGGAAAGGCAACCCACTCTATGGGAGAGTATAATTGACAATGATACATCAGAAAGGGATTAATTTTCAAAATATAGAGTGCTCATACAGCTCAACAAAAGGAAGATAAAAAACCCAATTAAAAAATGGGCAGAAGAACTAAATAGATACCTCTCCAAATAGGACATACAAATGGCCAAGAGACATATGAAGAAATGCTCAACATCACTAATCATCAGAGAGATGCAAATTAAAACAACAAGGAGGTATCACCTCACAGCTCTCAGAATGGCCGCCATCAACAAATCATCAAACAGTGTTGGCGAGGGTGTGGAGAAAAGGGGACTCTCAGACACTGCTGGTGGGAATTTGAAGTGGTGCAGCCACTCTGGAAAATAATATGGTGTTACCTCAAAAAATTAATAATTGAATTGCCATTTGACTCTGTGATCCCACTTCTAGGAATATACCCTAAGAAGCCCGAAACACCAATCAGAAAGAATATATGTACCCTCATGTTCATAGCAGCACTGTTTACAATAGCTAAGATCTGGAAACAGCCCAAGTGTCCATCAATAGATGAGTGGATAAAAAAGCTGTGGTACATATACACAGTGGAATACTATGCAGCTGTAAGAAAGAAAGATCTCTTATCCTTTTAGATGACATGAAGGGGCCTGGAGAATATTATGCTAAGTGAAAGAAGCCAATCAGAGAAAGACAAATACCATACCATCTCACTTTTTTGTGATATATAATGAACCAAACAAGCTGACGAACAAAATAGACCCTGAGACATAGAAAGGAGTACAGTTCAAACTGACAATCCTCAGAGGAGGGGTCAAGGGGAGGGATGAGGTAAATTAAAGTACTTATATGCATATATGTGTAAGCAAGGGACATAGACAACAATGCTGGGGGAGGGGGAAGGGTGAATAGGAGGGTGTCTGGGGATGGTCAAAAGGAGTAACATCTGTAACAAAAATAAATAATTAAAAATTTCAAAAAAATAAAAATAAATGGAATGATAAAACACACATTAAAAAAATAAAAGACATTATTCAATTCTCAGACACAGTAATCCTAAAGAATTCTACAAAAGATAAATCAGTATTTCAAAACTAAGCATATGAGACTTCAGTACATCAGATAAAAAGAGGACTTGATAAATGACAAAGGTGACATTTATCAAAGGGTGGGATTTCAATAAATGGTTTGGGACAATTTGTTATCCATGTAGAAGAAAAATATTAAAATTGAATATGTACATAAAGCAATTCCATGTGGGTTAAATGTGAAAGATCACACTATAAAACCAGAAACTTATAATTAAGATTTTTGACTTTCAGTAGAGAACACTTATTTTCTTTTTTCAAATAGTCATGTCAAAACTTTCCAAATCATAAAGAATCAAAAAGAAAACTATATATAAAATTTGCTACATTAAAATTAAAACTCTCCTGTTTATCAGAAAACACCCACAGAGCATTAAATTTTATATATATATATATAACAACCACAAAATAGGAGAATTTTTTGTAACATATTTAACCAATAACAGTTAAATCTTTGGTTAACCTCACCAGTAAGCAGGTCAATATATATTGATAACACGATACTTTCTCACCTAATAGTTTGGCACAACTTCGAAGGTCTGACAGTGCCACTGTTGGTGAAGCTGTGGAGCAGCAGGTAATCTCACACACAGCTGGTGGGGGTACAAATGGTATACCGTCCTTGGCACTAACTAGTAAAGTTTACTTTGTGCCTTTCCTACAACCCAGCAATCCCTCTCCTAGATGTTTGATCCAGGGAAGTATATGTGCATGTGTAGCAGAAGTCACACACAAGACTATTCACAGCAATATTGTTCATTATATTCTCAAACTGGAAATAACTGAAATATCCACTTGATAGAATAGATAAGCTATGATATATTTATACCTTAGAATACCATACAGTTGGCAAAATTAATGACATCAGATATGGATATCAACATGGATGAATGTCAAAAACTTGATATTGATCAAAAGAAGCAAGTCAGAGAGGAATGCTGTAGTATTAGTGCACTGAATTAAATTTCAAAATTGGGAAAAATTGAAAAAATATGCTGTTTAGAAATACCTGCATTGGTGGAAAAAAGTGTAAAGGAAATAAAGGGAATTATTAATGCCAAATTCAAGATGGTACTTAACTCCAAGGGAAAGAAAGATGATTGCAAGAGGGAGGATGCGATAAGAAAAATGGACATAGGGGTTATAGTGCAAAATTATTCATTTTATTGCTGTTAGTGTGCACATATATATTTACATTTGACAATTTAAAAAGGCATAAAGAGAAATACTCCCACCAATATGAAAATAGAAAATCATGGAGCATTAAAACAAAAGAAAAGTCTAGTTTAAGTACCCACAGGACATAATTATCTAGTTACTCAAGTATATAAATAACACTTCTATCACTGTCAGGAGAAACAAACAAATAAACAAAAGGAAGCTGCCTCAGATCTGCTGCAAACTACAAATATACACATTCCACACTGAATTCATACCAGCTGGGTGTGTTACCATTTGGGATGGTTTTTCTATGTTGAATTTTCTTTTACAGGAGATACAATGTTTGTATTGATTCATCATTGTCAAAGCAAAGGTAAATTACCAAAGAACAAAACCAGGGAATTGTTTTTTACTGTGTGCTCATCTATATTTTTATTTGTGGGATATAACATGAGCTCTGTCTTGTGAATCGGATAGTCTTATTAAATCAGAAGCGGAAATGTCCATAAAGATTTAATAAGAATGCAGAAAGAGAATTCAAAATAATACAGCCACCTTAATAATTTTAGCTTCATTATTAATTGATTCGGTTAATTAAAAAAAAAAAAGAAAAACAGAGAATATAGCATTTTACTTCTTCAGTTTTTAATACTCGAGCAAATTATTTTTCTATAAGTACCCTAATGAAACTCAGAGGATAGTTCTAGATTGTATCTACAAAACAGTACACAAATATGGTCTACTTATACAATAAATTCTGAAAATTCAGCCTGAAGTGACTTTAATTGAAACTGCTTTTGAAAATAGTGATTAAGAATTTTTTGTACTTTATCAGTATGATGCTTATTCTGTAGGCTGAACACATGGAAATGTCAGCATTGTGCCTATTCCATTTTTTCCCTCACCAGAGGAAGTTTGATTTTCTTATATCTTAAACAATAAACAATTTAAGAGAAATAAAATCAGATTCATGTTTTCTCCCCTTTGTTTGAACTAGCTATATGGTGATTTCACTAGAAAATTATATAATTTCATGCTGTTCATTAATTTGTGAACCTAATCTTACTAAATTTTTTGAATAGGGTTTTTAGTGCTGAAAGACTAACTTTACTAATAGTTTAACCAATCTGATTAAAATGACAAAACATTACTGTGTGTGCATTTTTGTTTAAAAAAATGTAGTGAAGAAAGGGAAGCTAGGTTGAGGACTGCCTCGAGTATGTGATTAAAAAATATATAGTAGAAAGATAAATGGCATTTTTGTGATTAGCGCTCCTGAAGACTGTTAGTGTGTCCAGATATCTAAGCTTTACTTCTGGATTTCAGTTTTTAAAAAATATGTTCATTCAATTTCATCACATAAGGACACAAATGCAAATTTACTTCATTCGTTCAGAGAACAGTACATTTTATATAATGAGGCAATTATAAAGATTGTGCAATAGAGTTTAAAAAACATTGTGTAATCATGTTGTAATATTAACATGTTTAGCAATCTCAATTGCAAATCAGGGAAATGCTGGCAATTTCTTCTTACTGCCTACTTCAAAAGCAGGAATATTAATGTATAATACACATTAAATTCTAGCTCCTTAATCTTCAGTTAAGTTTTCTAATGAGCTTACAGGATTTTTGTGATCATGAAATAAGTATTTTCCAATTAATTTTTAAAAGTTGTTAATTATAGCCCTGGCCAATTTTGCTCAGTGGTTGGAGCGTCGACCTGATGTTATTTTAATATTTGAAGGTATTTCCATTTGCAAATATAACAATATTTTATTAACCTTATAAGAGTACAGTCCAAGACTGTATTTAGAAAAAGAAAAACTATTTGGTAACTTGGATCAATTCTCGGTGATTCTTTGAGAGTTGTTTATTTATAAAATTCCAGTTAGTCATTTTCATCCTGAAATGTGTATACTTATTTGAAAGGTTCTACCTCTAGAATCTATATCTAAGGTGATAAACCTAACTAGTCAGAAAGAACTGTATAGGCATTATATGAACTCACTATTAATTTACTGAGCCCAGTTATCCTTGCTTCTCATGTTTATTCAATAAACACATTTTAATTTACTTTTTTCTTTTAATCCTCATCTGAGGATATTTTTTCATTGATTTTTTAGATAGATTGGAAGGGAGGGAGGGGGAGAGAGAGAGAGAGAGAGAGAGAGAGAGAAGTCAATGTGAAAGAGACACATTGATTGATTGCCTCCTGCACAACCCTGACCAAGGCCAGGGATCAAACCTGCATTCCAGGTATGTGCCCTTGACAGGGAATAGAACCTGAGACCCTTTGGTCCAAGAGCTGATGCTGTAACCGCTGAGCAAAACCCGCCAGGGCTTTAATTTTGTTAAACATTTTTTTAAAATTTATTGCTTTGAGAGAGAGAGAGGAGAAAGGAAAGGAAGAAACATTGATTTGTCTTCCCTAATTTGGTGAAGGAAGAAGGCATTCAAGTTCAAGAAGCTCAGAGAGCCCCAAGTAAGAAGAAGCCAAACAGGCCCACACCAAGACACATAGTAATTAAACTGCCAAAAATTAAAGACAAAGAGAGAATCCTAAAAGCAGCAAGAGATAAGCAACAGGTTACCTACAAAGGAAACCCCATAAGGCTCTCAACTGACTTTTCACAAGAAACACTACAGGCTAGAAGGGAATGGCATGAAGTAATCAAGGTCATGAAAAACAAGGATATGAATCCAAGACTACTCTACCCAGCAAGGCTATCATTCAAAATAGAAGGTCAAATAAAGAGCTTTTCAGACAAAAAAAAGGCTAAGGGAATACATTAGCACCAAACCAGCACTGCAAGAAATGTTAAAAGGATTGCTGTAATTACCAGGAGAAATGGGAAGGAAAATAGAACCACACTAAACAAAAATGGCAATAAATAAGTACATATCAATAATCACCTTAAATGTAAATGGACTGAATGCTCCCATAAAAAGACACAGAGTAGCTGATTGGATAAGAAAGCATGACTCATCTATATGTTATTTACAAGAGACCCACCTCTCAACAAAAGACTCACATAGATTGAAAGTGAAGGGATGGAAAAAAATCATTCAAGCAAACGGAAAAGAAAAACAAGCTAGGGTAGCAATACTTATATCTGATAAAATAGACTTCAGAATGAAGGCCATAACTAGAGACAAAGAAGGCCACTACGTAATATTGAAAGGATCTATCCAACAGGAAGATATAACCTTGATAAACATATATGCACCCAATATAGGAGCACCAAAATATATTAAAAAACTATTGGAGGACTTCAAAGGAGAAATCGATAGCAATACAATCATAACAGGAGACTTCAACACCCCGCTCACATCACTGGATAGATCCTCTAGACAAAAAATTAGCAAGAAAACAGAGACTCTAAATGAAGCACTAGACCAAATGGATTTAATAGATAACTACAGAGAACTACACCCCAAAACTATAGAATTCACATTCTTCTCAAGTGCACATGGAACATTCGCAAAGATAGACCACATGCTAGGGCACAAACTAAGTCTCTACAAGTTCAAGAAGATTGAAATTATATCAGGCATATTCTCAGACCACAATGGCATGAAACTAGAAATCAATTACAAGAAGAACATACAAAGACATTTGAACACATGGAAGCTAAATAGCATGTGATTAAACAATGAATGGGTCACCGAGGAGATCAAGGAAGAAATCAGAAACGTCCTGGAAACCAATGAAAATGAAGACACAACAACACAAAATCTATGGGATGCAGCGAAAGCAGTTCTGAGAGGGAAGTTCATAGCACTACAGGCCTACCTCAAAAAAGAAGTAAAATCTCTAATAGACTATCTAACCTCACAACTTAAAGAACTATAGAGCAATCAAAAAGAAAACCCCAGAGCAAGTAGAAGGAAGGAAATAGTAAGGATCAGAGCAGAAATAAATGACATAGAGACCAAAAAAACAATTCAGAGGATCAATAAAACAAAGAGCTGGTTTTCGAAAAGATAAACAAGATTGATGGACCCTTAGCTAGACTCACCAAGAAACAAAGAGAGAGAACCCAAATACATAAAATCAGAAATGAAAGAGGAGAGATAACAACTGACACCACAGAAATACAAAAGATCGTTAACAACTACTATGAACAATTATATGGCAACAAATTCGAAAATCTAAGCGAAATGGACAAATTTCTAGAAACACATAGTCTCCCAAAACTGGATCAGTAAGAGATAGAAAACTTGAACAGACCAATAACAACAGAAGAAATTGAAGATGTAATCAAGACTCTCCGAGCAAACAAAATTCCAGGCCCGGATGGCTTCACAGGGGAGTTTTACCGAACATTGAAAGAAGAACTAATACCCATTCTCCTCAAACTATTTCAAAAAATTCAAGAAGAAGGAAGACTTCCAAACTCGTTTTATGAAGCCAGCATAATTCTAATTCCAAAACCAGAAAAAGACACAACAAAGAAAGAAAACTACAGGCCAATATCCCTGATGAACATAGATGCCAAAATCCTGAACAAAATACTAGCAAATCGAATCCAGCAATACACCAAAAAAGTTATCCACCATGACCAAGTGGGATTCATCCCAGGGATGCAAGGCTGGAACAATATTCTAAAATCCATAAATGTGATACACCACATAAATAAAATGAAGAATGAAAACCATATGATAATATCAATAGATGCTGAAAAAGCCTTTGACAAAATCCAGCATCTATTTCTGATAAAAAAAAGCTCAGCAGTGTGGGAATAGAGGGATCATATCTAGACATAATAAAGGCCATATATGAAAGACCTACAGCCAACATCATACCCAATGGGCAAAAACTAAAAGCATTCCCCTTAAGAACAGGAACAAGGCAAGGATGCCCATTTTCGCCACTCCTATTTAACATAGTCCTGGAAGTCTTAGCCACAGCAATCAGACAGGAAGAAAAAATAAAAGGGATCCAAATTGGAAAGGAGGAACTGAAATTGTCATTATTTGCAGACGACATGATACTGTACATAGAAAACCCCAAAGACTCCATAAAAAGTTTACTAGACTTAATAAATGAATTTGTTCATTTATTATTTTGTTCATTGATACAAAATTAATGTCAAGAAATTGATGGCATTCTTATACACCAATGATGAACTCACAGAAAGAGAAACTAAACAAACAATCCCATTGACTATTGTGGCAAAAAAATTAAGATACCTAGGAATAAACGTAACCATAGAAATAAAGGACCTATTCGCAGAAAACTATAGGTCATTGAAAAAAGAAATAGAGCAAGATATGAAAAAGTGGAAGCACATACCCTGTTCATGGATTGGGAGAATTAACATCATTAAAATGTCCATATTACCCAAAGCAATATATAGATTCAATGCAATCCCCATCAAAATACCAATGGCATACTTCACAGAATTAGAACAATTACTTCAAAAGTTCATATGGAACCAAAAAAGGCCTCGAATAGCCACAGCAATCTTGAAAAGGAAGAACAAAGTTGGAGGGTTCACAATACCAGATTTCAGGTTATACTACAAAGCCACTATAATCAAAACAGCCTGGTACTGGCACAAGAACAGGTATATAGACCAGTGGAACAGAAGAGATAACCCAGAAATGGACCCAAGGCAATATGCTCAATTAATATTTGACAAAGGTGGCAAAAGCATACAGTGAAGTAAGGACAGCCTCTTTAATAAATGGTGCTGGGAAAATTGGACAGCTACTTGCAGAAAAATGAAACTAGACCATCAACTTACACCCTACACCAGAATAAACTCAAAATGGATAAAAGACTTAAATGTAACTCATGAATCCATAAAAATCCTAGAAGAGACTGTGGGCAACAAAATTCAGACATTATATGCAGCAGAATTTTTACTGACACATCACCTAAGGCAATAGAAACAAAGGAGAAAATGAACACATGGGACTACATCAAACTCAAAAGCTTCTGCACAGCGAAAGATACAATCATCAAAACGGAAAGGCTACCCACTGTATGGGAGAGCATAATTACCAATGATATATCAGATAAGGGGTTAATTTCCAATACATATAGATTGCTCATACAACTCCACAAAAGGAAGACAAAGAATCCAATTAAAAAATCGGCAGAGGAACTAAATAGACACCTCTCCAAACAGGACATACAAATGGCTAAGAAACATATGAAGAAATGCTCAACATCACTAATCGTCAGAGAGATGCAAATTAAAACAACAATGAGGTATCACCTCACACCTGTCAGTATGGCCGCCATCAACAAATCATCAAACAAGTGTTGGCGAGGGTGTGGAGAAAAGGGGACTCTTGTGCACTGCTGGTGGGAATGCAGACTGGTGCAGCCACTACGGAAAACAATATGGTATCACCTCAAAAAATTAAAAATTGATCTTCCATTTGACCCAGTGATCCCACTTCTTGGAATATACCCTAAGAAGCCTAAAACACCAATCAGAAAGAATATATGTACCCCCATCTTTGTAGCAGCACTATTTACAATTGCTAAGATCTGGAAACAGCCCAAGTGTCCATCAGTAGACGAATAGATCAAAAAGCTGTGGTACATATACACAATGGAGTACTACGCAGCGGTAAGAAAGAAAGATCTCTTATCCTTTGAGACTACATGGAGGACCCTTGAAAGTATCATCCTAAGTGAAACAAGCCAAACAGAGAAAGACAAGTTTCATATGATCTCACTTATTTGTGGAATATAATGAACACAACAGTTTGAGGAATGGGGTAGTCCCAAAGACGTGGAAGCGGGGTACAGACTGACAATCCCCTAAGGAGGGGGGTGGTGGGGGAGGGATGAACCACAGAACTTATATGCATGTATGCATGAACAGTGGACATGGACAACAATCTGGGGAAGGGGCAGGGAGGGAGGGAGAGGGAGGAATCAGTGGGGGACGAAGGAGAAACATCTGTAACAAAAATTAATCAATAAAAAAAAAAAAGAATGAAACATTGATTTGTTGTTCCACTTATTTATGCATTCATTGGTTGCTTCTTGTATGTGCCCTGATTGGAAATTGAACCTACAACCTTGGCTTATTGGGACAATGCTCTATCTACTTGGCTGGGGCCCATTTTAATTTACTTTTAATCTCCTAGATAATGCCCACAGTTACATTTTTAGTAAATGTTTGTTTTGTTTTAGCAATAATATGCAATAACTGTATATAATATTACTGGCAAAATTTATGGCTAAATATATTTTCTAACAGATCTAATAGTGAATTTATTTGGTACTAGAACTATGTTTATGCTTTTAAAAAATAATATGTTTATCCCAGCCTGTGTGGCTCAGTGGTTGAGCCTCGAACCATGCACCAAGAGGTCACCAGTTTGAATTCTGGTCAGGGCGCATGCCCAGGTTGTGGGCCCAGTCCCCAGTGGGGGGTATGCAGGAGGTGGCCAATCGATGTTTTCTCTCATCGATACTACTATCTGTGTTTCCCTCTTCCTGTTTCTGTCTTTCTCTCCCTCTCCTTTCCTCTCTCTCGAAAAATCAATAAAGGAAAAAAAAATGTTTAAAGTATTTTTCCACTGAGAATTTACCAGTAGATAAGTTTAAAACATATTCTCTTTCGTATTTTGCTTCTGTTTAATTGTCAGAGAGAGCTTCAGTCTGTATACTCTCTTGAGCTTGATCTTCTAACTCACGAATACTCCCTTCAATCAGTTACGAAAATTATTATTAAACCTATCTATTTTATACTTAATGTTGCATATAGCAGTTTATAGTTTTTAAAGTTTTCATTTATCTGACATATTCTTATATTGTTTTTATTTCATTAAATATACCAGCCATAATTAATTTAAACTCTGCTTGGTAAATCCATTTTGTAGAGCCCATGTGGTTTACTACACAGTTTATTTATTCACATAATTTTGAGTCATGTTACATGTCTCCTATGTGCCTAATTAGTTTTTGTTTTAAGTGCTGGAGATTACATATTAAAAATTATAGAAATAATTTGAGACCTAGAATGATATCACCCTCCTGTATGAAATTTTGCATGTGCTTCTGGTCAGGAATTGCTGAGAGCCCTAGTAATGAATGCTGGATTTAGGTCTGCGAGGGAGAATTTACTTCTGATTCACCTTATGGTATTGCCCTTATACCTGTGCTGGTGCCTGTCAGAGTCTCATCTCAAAAAGGGCTTGCTAAGGCCTCTCCCTTGACAATCCTTGGACTCCAGTGTTTGTCCCTGTAGTCCTGTGAAGTTGTAAAAGTCACTTCTGAAGTCAGATGATGTCCACCATAGAAAAGCATGCTCAAATTAGTGCTCTCCTTGATCAAGTTCATTTTTCCCCCCTGTCTTCTTGCAACACTTTTTCAGTGCTTTGTGAGCCGAGTTGCAAAGGGGTGTTCAAATTATATAATGTGCTCTGACTAGAAATGGCAGTTTAAAGTGATGTACATTTTTATGTGTTTTATCTTACTAACAATGAATCATCCTCACTAATCTACATTTATGCCTATTTTCAACACAAGTCACAGATGAAACTATTTTAAAATGGAAAAGACAGAGACTTTTAACTGTATTTAAACTAGCTACTGCAGAATAACAATAACTCATTTCTGTGGAGGCCCTAGAAAAAGTACAGGAAGTCACTATTTCTAGTTCCTCCATGTCACCACTCTTTCAAGTCTCACAATAATGCTAGGAGAGACATATGACCATTCACTCCATTTTACAAGTGAAGAAAATAAGACTAAAAGCAAGTAGCCAGAGCTCCTAATTGGCTCTACAGACTTATTAAATAAAAGTATGCCCAATACATTTTATAATGTCAAAGTTTCTTTATTACTTTTAGTCATTAATTATCAAATAAGTTAGATTCTCATGGCTTTAATTTTTAAGAATGTTTAAGTTTATATTAGATGTTCTGTTTCTGAGAATGAAAATAAACTATTTTGAGTTATTTCACCCAAAATGATTAGTTTTTTTAAATTAGAAATTAAGAGAGATTAGTTCAGTTAAGTGTGTGGGAGTGGGAGGGGTTTTATCTCATCACTATTTTGACAATTAAGATCACCTGCCAGGTTGAGTTGGGGGCTTCCATTAGCCATCTTATTACACTGTTTTTTTGTAGGTGTTTTTTTTCTGTTTCTTTTCCCTTTGTTTTTTATTGTGGATTACAACGCAGAAACTACATATTTTAAATGGTATATTTTTTTTCCATAGGGTAATCTGTGAATTCAAAGATTGTATCTTATATTCTAGTTCACTGTTTTTGTGCATTGACTGAAATATTTGTTTTAACGATGGAATTACTATGCTGGCTCAGTGCTGTAGGTTGAGCTTTAATAGACGGAGGACCCTTGATGCCTTATATTACAACTCCTCTGCCAGATGTCAGCATAATGCTGTAACACACAATAGTATACATGTAATGTGTATGTCAATTAGATAGAATTTCACTGTGAATGTATTTTAGCTTTCATCATGACCAATTCTAATATAGTCACAGTCTTTTAATCATATTTTCAGTTTATCAAAAAAGAGTCTCTCAGCACACCTTTCAAAAAGTGCTGGCCTTGCTGAAAAGTTTTGTTGTTTGTCACACAGATTTTTGAAACAGTTCCTCATGAAGGTATTTGCATATTTTTGCTACATGAAAAGAATAGCAATAATACATTAGTGAAAGGAAAAATGAACCAGGCAATGAGAGGAAAAGTTAAAATGATTTGCATGAAGCTGTGTGTGTAAAATACAAAATTGCTCAGTTTGATTTTGTCCAGTTCTCTTCACACTTTGACATTTTCCAAAGAGAAATGCATTATTTAGTGGAGACATGGTTTAAATATTTTATGACGTTTCTGTTAAATAATATCTCTATGGAATAAATACTCTTAAAGAAGTGATAGTCTATTTCATTTATATTAGTCTGTCTCTAGAGAGTGCCCCTGCTCCCCAGGAGTATATGTACAATGTCCTAACAAAAGGCTAAACATTATACTGTAAAGGCATTCATGATTATTTGATTCTGTGTGGTGAGCTTTAGAAGTAGGGAGCCTCCCAGTATTGAGGTAACTTATGTTTTTATTTATCTGTTTCTTTTTTTTTTTTTTTTTTTAATCCTTACTCAAGGACACTTTTGCATTCATCTTCAGATCTTCAGACAGAGCAGTAAGGAGAGAGGGAGGAAGAGAGAAAGAGAAACATTGATGTGAGATAGACACATTGACTGGTTGCCATCCACATGACCCCAACCAGGGTTGGGGACAAACTGCAACTGAGGTGCATGCCCTTAGCAGAAACTGAACCCAGGACTCTGTAGTCCACAGGCCGACGCTCTAACCGCTGAGCCAAACCAGCCAGGGCTTTATTTGAGTTTTATGTAAAGAAAATCTCAATCTCTTTTATGGCTAATTGTCATGTGCACATATGTCAACATGAGCAGATTGAATCTGATAAGGCCAGAAATCATGCAAAAATAGCAAGATAGATTAATCCCTAAGGCAGTAAGTAATGTGCTGTCTGCAGGCTAACCACACTGTTAGGTTTTATGTTTATGGTTATTCTGTCTCAAAATCTCCTATCCAGCTCCAAATAAAATTTTAAAAGTTATGTCAAAGTAACTTTATTAGTTTTGTGAAATTATGAAAAGTAAAATGACCCCTGAAACTTAGCACACAGAAGCTAGTCAACCAACCATTACCACAGTGTACATTTTATTGTGTATTCTTTTTATTTTTTTAGATTTTTTTTCTTTATTTTTAGAGAGAGAAGAAGGAAGAGGGAGAGAGAGAGAAACATCAATGAGAGAGAGCATTGATTGGCCTCCTCCTGCATGTCCCCCACAGGGGATCAGGCCCACAACCTTGGCATGTGTCCTGACTGGGAATCAAACTGGCCACCTCTTGGTGCATGGGTCAGTGCTTAACCACTGAACCACACCAGCCAGACTAAAAGTAGATTCTTTTAAAAATGAAATGGACTTCATCAATAAGGTGAAGTTATGAGACACTGTGTACAAAAGTATACATGCATCCTAAATATGCAGGAGAGAGTTGGTAAGCCCTAGGAAACATTTTTCATGATTACAATTCACTTTGATTTTGTATTTTCCTGTCCCTGCAATTGAATTTTTGAATCATTGAAAGGCAACTTTAATAAGCTGAGTTGCAAATGTGGTTTGAATAATTCAATGTCACAAGTGCTTTTAAAAATCTGTTAAGCTTTGTATTGATGTCATTGTCAGGCATATGGTAATTACTGTCTGGGTCACTACTATACTATTCCTTATTTGGAATGTGGTTTCTTAGCAACTCTTCTTTTTTTCCTAATGACTGAATTGATTTCTGCACATTTGTAATACTTCCCACTGCATCAGAAATTGTCACCTTGTGTGCAGATGTTACAAGAGCAAATTTACATGTAGATTCAATTCTAAGAAATCATTCTGCTTTATCACTTGCCCTTTCTGTGTTTGTTCAAAGGTTAAACCAACCATAAAAATATAAATTTAGTAAAAACTCATTAATTCAGACCTCACTCTTTGGGGAAATGTGATAATTTTGACAGTGATGTCCAAAATTCATACATAAAGTGGGAGACTTGCTGAAGTTGAAGAAACAGAGTTATTTGATGGGCAAATGACCACATAATCAGCGGGTTGATAGGAACATAGGCCCAGACTATGCCCTGAAAATTCCAGAATATGAAAGGATTTTACTTTTACTTTTTTCCAATTTTTATTAATTTATTTTTGTTACCGATGTTTCTCCTTTTTTTCCCCTAGACATCCTCTTTCTCATCCCACCCCCCCTGCCCAGCATTGTTGTCTATGTGCATTAGTTATGCATACATGCATATAAGTTCTTTGGTTCATCTCATCCATCCCTCCCACCCCCCTACTCTGAGGTTTGTCAGTCTGAACCATACTCCTGCAAGGCTTTTACCTTGAAGGCAATTTGTTGTTCCAACTCAAATGAAGCCTGGTTTCTGTATGATCCTGGCTGGAACTTTGCTAGGAATGACTTTACTCATTTGTTCAAAGACATTTTTTTTTTTTTTTTTTTTTGATACTCACTGTTTTCTAGACAACTGGTTAGGTCTTGGGGAGGTAAGGTAAGCAAATGGAATATGGCCCTAACCCTCCTGGAAATTACATTTTATGGAACCAACATTATAAATAACTGACATGGTTAGCAGGTGGAAATAGAGACTTGAATTTCTCTCAATAATGTTTCTGCCTTAACATTGACAGACTTTTGGAAACATTTGGCTGAGACTTTAAATTCTTCTTAGAATATTTAAGATGTTGTGTATTCAGACCTGCATTATTTTGGTGTTTTTGTAGACTTTTTATATATCAAGGGAAGTGGAATTGAAAGACATTGAAAACCAACTCTCTGCTAGTGGTTTGATAGTTTATATTTCCTCTCATTTAATGTACACAATAACCCTATGACAGTCACATATGCAGTTTTTACATTTTTTAAAGTTCAAGAAGTAAGATCTTGAGGGGTTAAAGAATATATGTAATCTCATGGATGAAATAATATATATCCTACATCTGTATGTCAGATTTGTGCCAGGTGTTTTATACACTTTATCTCTTTTATTCATGCCCTCCCAAACCCTGCAAAGTAAGTTTTATTCATCTTATTTTACATTGCAGAATTTGAGATTCAGAAGTTTATATAATTTGACCTAGATTATGCAGTTAGTCTATTGCAGAACTAAATTTGAACATGATTCTTAAAAAAACAAACAACCCCCCCCCCCCGCCCCGATCTTTCCTTATACCAAACTGGTCAGTACCTCAACGGAATACCCAGAATAGAATTGTTACCTGAATACTTAACATGAGTTGCTTCTCATAAGTGTTTACTATGTGTCAGGCATCACGCTAAGCTACAATGTATGCACACTCTTTCTCTCTCTCATGTGTTCTCTCCTTTCTCCACACTCACACATGCACACACACCCACACATACCCATGTACTTAATTTAATTACATTATTATGTGTGTTAAGCATGTTTTAATACTTGTAATTGATGTATATAATATATATACACACCCTATATATACTATGCTTTTCTGTACTTATACACCAATTATGAGTTTTAATTTATAAATTAAGCAATTTCATGGATAGAAAATTTGTTCCTACTATAGATCTTTGCAACCTCAGCATACGATATTTTTTCTTTCCTTATTAAGTCAAAACCTTTCACCTTTTCACCTAAAGGCAGCACTTTACAGCTTTTCCTTGGCATCGCTACTTTTGTGCTGTGGGACCAAGTAAAATAAGGGTTACCTGAACACAAGCATTTTGATACCATGACAGTTGATTTGATAACAGAAATGACTACTAAGTGACTAACGGGCGGGTAGCAAATAGTGTGGATACTCTGGACAAAGATGATTCATTCACACCCCAGGTAGGATGAAGTGTGACAATGCAAACTTTCATGATGGTAGTCAGAACAGCTCTTGATTTAAAACTTAGGAATTATTCATTTTTGAATTTTTCATTTAGTGTTTTCAGTTGACTCTGGAGAACTGAAACCTAGGAAAGTAAAATCACAGATAGGGTGGAGGGACTAATGTATGTATTGCATGTTATCATGTAAGTCTTAAAATAATCATGGATCTTCAGTCAGTTGTTGTCTTTATTTAAAAATAAACTCAAGACTCAGAAGGTTAAGAGTAAATAGTAAATAAGACTAAGAGCAGATTCAGAATTGGAATTCAAATCTGTTTGACTTCAAAGTCCATGCTCTTAACTGTTACCTTTCACTGCCACCCACAATATAATTATAACATATTATTTATAATCTTGTGACTGAGGTAATAACTTTAATCTTTCTTGAAAAAAATTACTACTCTCCTCTCTTTTTAAAGAAAAAAATGTTCATACAGAATAGCAGTACAATGTCTTGAAGACATCTTAACTTGAGGCAAACTCTATGACTAGACTGCACATGGAGATATTGAAATAATGAGGATAATTATGTCTGCATTAAAATTAGAAGCCCCAAATTGGTAGTTTTATACAATTTCAAAATCTTTGAAGAGAAAATTAAGTTGGGAATAATGAAATATAAACTTCTGTAATATTAGCTTCTTATAAAAAACAGAAGATATAAACTCCAGGAAAACAGATTTAAAACCATAATGGAGAATTCAAAAGAAACATTTCTCTTTAGGACATATTATTTTCCAGATGGTATCAGTTGATTCTTTTGCATATTAAGTTATCCAAGATCACTTTTATATTTATAAAAACCAAAGCACTGATTGGAAGTGAAAAATATAATAAAATGGCTTGATCACTCAGCCAGCAAGCATTTACTGGCTTGTGCAAAACTACATAATTGAGTTGCAGACAAACTGCAGGAGAGCCAAATACTAGCCTGCCTTCTCCTTGGCTCGTATTAAGTCAGAATTCTCTCTACACAGTACCAAAACATCTGGTCACTTAAATCCATTCAGTAAAAAATTCAGTCAGCTGCCCAGATTTTTGGACTCCAGGATTCCATTCAACTTGTTTGCCTTGATTATTAGTTTATCTGAAAGCTATGTCAAGTAGTCAATCGCCTATGTTCAGTTATTTCAATGGACTTGGCATCTTACCTAAGAAAAGGTACAGATATGGAAGAGAGAAAACACATGGCACATTTCTCACCACGCTTCAGTCAATTCTTTCTACAGACAGGAGTGCTGTTCTCTGCCTCCTATTCTGTTTACCTTCTTTCTGAGTTTGTTTCTGCATCCCTAGCCCACCCTATCCCCAGTGACCCCCTAAGGTTCCCTTTTTCAGTTTCAGAAAAATGCTTGTTATTTTTGTGTGGACTACCTAAAAACTAACTACTCAAATAATATTGTTATGAATAATGCACATAAAACTGTTGATACTAGTTCATTTAGGACAGGGGTCTTAAATTTTTTTTTTTACTTTTAACCTTAAAGTTTTATTTTAGTTTTTAATAATTTTATTGATTTTTTAGCGAGAGGAGGAGAGAGAGATAGAAACATCGATGTGAGAGAGATATTGATTGGCTGTCTCCTGCACAACCCCCCCACCACAAATCGAGCCTGCGACCCGGGCAGGTGCCCTGATGGGGCATTGAACTGGGAACTGGAAATCCATGGGACAATGCTCAATCCACTGAGCCACGGCAGCTAGGCTAACCTTAAAGTTTTAGATTTATTTAAATTTTCTATATGTACATAGATTATGAATTCATTTTTAGTATCAATGGGTGTTATACAGACAGTGTCCTCATGGACTCTTTTTCTTTCTTTATAAGTATCTATACTTTAAAATCTCATAAATATAATTTAAAAATAAAGTAAACACAAGCTCTTCCCTTATTTATGAGGAATAATCAGCAGACAATGCCTAAAACTGAACAGGGTAAAAATTTTCTCAGCTACAAATTGCAATGAAAGCATTTTCAGAGGAATGCAATTGGAAATGTAAACTATTAGAATTAGTTTAACTGTGTTATATAGAAAACACATCAATGAATGGCTGTTGGTCCAGAAAAATAATTTCTTTATGATAATTCTTCAGCATTGGTAAATTTCTACATTCAAATTAGGTTTTTTTCTGGGGTCCAAATGTCTCAAACTATAATAGTATTATTAGTCATAGGAATTAATTGATGTTCTAGGCATTCATGCTCAATAAATTGAATTAAATTTTACCAAGTGAAGAGAATTTTATTTAGTTGTCATGACACAATAGTTATTATATCTTTGAATTATATAGTTTCTTCACTTGATCCTTTGCTGTACAATCAACATTCTTTTCTATTTGCAAAGTTTTTGCCATGTAATTTACCTGGTGTAGGTACACTGACTTTTGGTGTTTGTATAAATCTATGGTAGTCTCCATTTATTGTTTCTTATTTTCTCATGTTCCTCTTTATATAAATTTTTATATTCAGAATCATGCCTTTTTGAAACTTACTAACTATATCCCATGATCATATTTCACCTTTACTATTCAAAATGGAAATTAGTAATTTGCTACCAAAAGTATAATAAAATGAAATGGAACAGCTTCATTATGTTGGTATTGAAAGTATATACTATGAGATGATAGTGTGATGTGATGTCTTAGTCTCTGCAATGGAGCATCCTGTGCTAAATTGAAACCACTTTTTACTATTTAGCTATGTTATCATTGCAAGCTATATCCAAATATTATTGTCTATAATTTTTCTTTTCTCTTACTTTCTTTTTAAACTCTAATTTGGGAAAAGTCTCATGATTCAAAAGGAAGGCACAGGGAAGCAAAAGTCATACCACTTTTTAAAAATATAGACCCTATCTGAAGTCTAAGCATAATATATGAGCCATAAATATTATGGCAAAGATTTTAAGTTTGGTGCTTTAAGGATTGTTTATGTCTTGAAATATTTGCTCCAAAATGACTAATCCTTATTTTAAGTTGGAAAAGGTATTAGTGTGTTCAGGTAGATTAGTATTTTGATTCAAAAAGTTGTCCAGGAAAACACTTTTCTACTCAGCTTTATGACATTGTTTGGATGGTCAGTTAATGCCAGATTTTAGAGTCAAATGGATTTGTCTGAAGGCTCCTGATAGTTTGTGATCTGCTGCAGCTGTCTGGTGAGACAATTATCACTTCAAATTAGACTTTCAGCCCTGGCCAGTTTGGCCCAGCTGTTAGAGCATCAGCTCTTGGACCAAAGAATCACAGGTTCTAATCTGCTCAAGCGCATGTACCTTGGATGCGGTTCAGTACCCAGCCCTGGTTAGGGTCATGTGGGAGGCAACCAATAAATGTGTCTCTTTCATGTAAATGTATTTCTCTCTCTCTCTTTTTCTCTTACTCCATCTGAAGATAAATGGAGAAATGTCCTTGGGTGAAGTTTAAAAAAAAAACAACAACTAGACTTTCAGCTTTACTGAACTGAGGCTTAAATGCCCTTTCATTTATTCTTATATTCTACTTTAGCCAGAACTAACCAGAGATAAATTACAAAAGGGAAATTATATAGCACTTTAGGAAATTCAATTATGAATAACTAACAATTGGTAATTTTAACATTTTTTTAAAAAATGTAAAGGACAACTCTCTCATTCCACATGCAGTAAAACAGGTATAAAAATTATGTGACCATGTCTCCCGGCCATTTGTATGTCCTGTTTGGACAGGTGTCTATTCAGCTCTTCTGCCCATTTTTTAATTGGGTTCTTTCTCTTCCTTTTGTTGAGTTGTATGAGTACTCTATATATTTTGGAAATGAACCACTTATCTGGTGCATCATTGGCAATTATGATCTCCCATATAGTGGGTTCCCTTTTCATTTTGATGGCTGGTACTTTTGCTGTGCAGAAGCTTTTCAGTTTGATGTAGTTCCATGTATTCATTTTTACCTTTATTTCTCTTGCCTTAGGTGTTGTATCAGTGAAAATAAGTGTATGATGTCTGAGATTTTGTTGCCTATAGTTTCTTCTAGGATTTTTATGGATTCATGAGTCACATTTAAGTCTTTTATTCATTTTGAGTTTATTCTTGTGTATGGTGTAAGTTGATGGTCTAGCTTCATTTTTTTGCATGTAGCCGTCCAATTTTCCCAACACCATTTATTGAAAAGACTGTCTTGACTCCACAGCATGCTCTTGCCACCTTTGTCAAATATTAATTGAACATATTGTCTTAGGTCAATTTCTGAGTTCTTTGTTCTATTCCACCAGTCTATCTGTCTGTTCTTGTGCCAGTACCAGGCTGTTTTGATTACAGTGGCTTTATAGTATAACCTGATAACTGGTAATGGGATTCCTCCTACTTTGTTCTTCTTTTTCAAGATGGCTGTGGCCTTTTGGGGTCTTTTTTGGTTCCATATAAACTTTTGGAGTATTTGTTCTAGTTCTGAGTAGTATAACATTGGTATTTTGATGGGGATTGCATTGAATCTATAGATTGCTTTGGGTAGTATGGACATTTTAATGATGTTAATTCTTTCAATCCATGAACAAGGTATATGCTTCAACTTTTTTTATATCTTCCTCTATTTCTTTTTTTTTTTTTAATCCAAACCCGAGGACATTTTTCCACTTTTTGTTCAGATAGAGTGTGTGTGTGTGTGGGGGGGGGGGCAGAGAGACAGAGAGAAACATCGATGTTAAAGGGACACATCGAGTGGCTGCCACCCGCACAACCAACCAGGGCCATGGACAAACTGCAACCGAGGTACGTGCCCTTAGCGAGAACCGAACCTGGGTCTCTCTGGACCGCAGGTCGACGCTCTAACCGCTGAACCAAACCGGCCAGGGCCTCTATTTCTTTTTTCAGTGACCTGTTGTTTCTGTGAAGAGGTCCTTTACTTTTTTAGTTAAGTTTATACCTAGGTATCTCAATCTTTTTGCTGCAATGGTAAATGGGATTCTTTTTTTAGTTTCTCTTTCTGTGAGTTCATCATTAATGTATAAGAATGCTGTCAGTTTCTTGATGTTAATTTTGTATTCTGCTATTTTGCCAGATTCATTTATTAAGTCCAGTAGATTTTTGATGGAGTCTTTAGGGCTTTCTATGTACAATATCATGACATCTGCAAATAATGACAGTTTCACTTCCTCGTTTCCAATTGGGATCCCTTTTATTTTTTCTTCCTGTCTGATAGCTGTGGCTAAGACTTCCAGTACTATGTTAAATAAGGGTGGTGAAAGTGGGCATCCCTGTCTTGTTCCCATTCTTAAGGGGAATGCTTTTAGGTTTTGCCCATTGAGTATAATGTTGGCTGTAGGTTTTTCATATATGGCCTTTATTATGTTGAGATATGATCCCTCTATTCCCAGATTGCTGAGTGTTTTTATCAGAAATGAGTGCTGGACTTTGTCGAATGCTTTTTTAGTTTCTACATCACTAATCATCAGAGAGACGGCAATTAAAACAACAATGAGGTATCACTTCACACCTGTCAGAATGGCTGCCATCAGCAAATCATCAAACAAGTGTTGGTGAGGGTGTGAAGAAAAGGGGACTCTAGTATACTGTTGGTGGGAATGCAGATTGGTACAGTCACTATGGAAAACACTATGGTATTGCCTCAAAAAGTTAAAAATTGAACTGCCATTTGACCCAGTGATTCCACTTCTAGGAATATACCCTAAGAAGCCTGAAACAGCAATCAGATAAAATATATGTACCCCTATGTTCATAGCAGCAGTATTTACAATAGCTAAGATCTGGGAACAACCCAAGTGTCCATCTATACATGAGAGGATAAGAAAGCTGTGGTACATGTACACAATGGAATACTATGTAGCTGTAAGAAAGGAAGACCTCTTATTCTTTGAGATGACATGGAATGACCTAGAGAGTATTATGCTAAGCAAAACAAGCCAAGCTGAGAAAGACAAATATCACATGATCTCACTTATTTGTGGAATATAATGAACTAAACAAACTGATTAACAAAATTGACATAGAGGTAGGGTACAGACTGACAAACCTCAGAAGAGAGGGTGTTGGGGGGTAGAGATAAACCAGAGAACTTATATGCATGTATGCATAACCAATGGACATAGACAACAAAGTTGGGGATGGAGCCGGGTGGAGGGGAAGGAGGGTGTTAATGGGGGGGGGGGGGGGGAGAAACATCTATAACCAAAACAAATTAATAAAAATAATTTTTAAAAATTGATGAAGACAAATGCAGGTGATAATATGAGATATAGTGAAGGAATATAAAATATTGACCAGGTCCTGATAACTGCTCTAAATAGAGACCTAGTGTTTATGACAAGATTCAGGGAAGGAGATAATTGCAAATAGGTAAAACTAAGTATCTTTATATTTAATATATGATAAAGAATGCATTATACAACTGAGAAAGTTAATTTGTTTTATTAGGCATAATTCACTTAAGAAAAGTTATTTTTGCTGCTCATTAACTTACATTTATTTTCAAGGAGCCTGAAAATGAGCCTTTAATGAATTGCTTTGGAATCTTTCCAAACACAAAGTTGTGCTAGCTGATCTTTCCTTATTATCCAAAGTTTAAAAAGGAAAGTACTGAGAATCTTTAAGAAAATTTCCCTCCTAGTATGGCAGCGGTTCTCAACCTGTGGGTCGTGACCCCTTTGGGGGTCAAATGACCCTTTCACAGGCGTCTCCTAAGACCATTGGAAAACATATATTTCTGATGGTCTTAGGAACCAAGACACCACTTCTTTATTTGTCTCTAGGCGGGTACACCCACATGCAGATATGCCCACATAAAGATACTCTCACATACAAGTATGTCATTGCGACAACCCCATCACATACACCTTACACACATACAGCTGTATGTGACAGGGTTGGTGACATAATGTACTTACGTGGACCAGTCACACATGTGTAGAGAGTAGCTACTGTGTAGAAAGCAGCTACTCTGTTAAAAGCAGCTACTGTGTTGAAAGCAGCAGTATTGGAGTAAATGACACCTCATGAATAATAATTACTGGATAAATTTAAAATTATGTACTGTAAAATCATCAACTACTGCAAAAAAAATATCTGTACCATGGGAACTTAATCTGGATGCTGATCGGTCTGTTTTTGTTTTTTTTTGGTTTGTTTGTTTGTTTTTAATCCTTACCCGAGGACATTTTTCCATTTTTTTGTTCAGATAGAGTGGGAGGGAAAGAGAGAGAGAAACATTGACATGAAAGGGACACATCGAGTGGTTGCCACCCACATGACCCAACCAGGGCTGGGGACAAACTGCAACTGAGGTACACACGCTCTTAGTGGGAACCAAATTCAGGTCTCTCTGTACTGCAGGTCAACACTCTAACCACTGAGCAAAACCAGGAAGGGCTGATCAGTCTTTTTATATTCAGTTGTGGTTGATGTGAACACTGTCCCCTTGTGATAGTAGCAGGTATGTAAAAAAACAACACAAAAAATGGTAAATCATAGGAAACTTTAATGAACAGTATTGACTAAACTATGCCATGTATCATCTTTTGTGTTATTAAAGCTATTGTTACATACTATTTTCATTAGCAAACCATTCCATGACAATGGATCGTGTAGAGAAGAACATTAGGAAAATATAGTGATGAGTTTTACCTTAATAATTACGAAATTGAGAAACCGCAATGTGTTATTTGTTCTGAAGTTCTATCAACTGAATCTATGAAGCTGAACAAATAAAAATGCCATTTTGATAGCAAGCATCTGAGCTTTGCTGGCAAGGATACCAACTATTTTAGAAGCAAAACTGATGGACTGAAGAAAGCCAGACTTGACACTGGTGGCAAGTACCACAAACAAAACGTAGCAGCCATTGAAGCTTCATATTTGGTGGCACTCAGAGTCGCCAGAGCTATGAAACCTCACACCATCGCTGAGGATTTACTGTTGCCAGTGGCCAAAGACATTGTTTGAGTTATGATCAGAGACAAATTTGTTGCAAAATTGAGTTCAGTTTCCTTATCTAACAACACTGTCTGCAGAAGAATACATGACATGTCTGCTAGAACCTCTCATGATGATTTTGAGACAACTATCACTAGACTTTGGTCAAAGTTAACAAATAGATTTCTTGTTCTGACCATCTGCATTTCCTACTGTGAAGCTGGGTCAGTTGTTAGATTGAGAAGAGAAAAACACTGATATGTAAATGAGTACACTTTTGAGTCATCTCATCTTTAACAACATACTTCTTTTTGAAAATAATAGTTTATTGATGTGTTTTCAGGTATGAACATATTTTAGTATTTCTTATATTTGTTGCCATCTTCAAACATGTCAAAGAAATCAATTAGCTTAATTATTTTTACATGTTGCCCAACTATCAAGTTATAGATACTACTTACTTGTTCAGAAGTTATTCCAAGGAATAATTATGACCATTATAAAACTTTATGGGGACTTCCGGTCAAGATGGCAGCCTAGGTAAATGCAGTATCGTGTCCTCCCACAACCACATCAAAGTTACAACTAAACTACAGAACAACCATCATTCAAAATTGCCTGAAATCAAGCTGAATGGAAGTCCTACAACTACTTAATTAAAAAAGCAGCCACATCAAGACTGGTAGGAGGGGCAGAGGCAGATGGGCTGGTCCTACACCCATGTGTGGCAGATAAAAATCAGGAGGCTACCTTGGCTGGGAAGTTCTCCCTGAGGACTGAGGGGTCCTTGTCCCACACCAGGTGTCCTACTCATGGTTCCAGTGCCAAGAAGAGAAGTCCTCATAACATCTGGCTGGAAAAAATAGCAGAAACTGAGGCTCAGGGAGACTGAGGCAGCTGGAGCCCCATGCCCTAAAGGGCCCATGCACAGACTTATCAGACTCACTCCCTCTAAGCTTGGAGGGGAGGCAGCTCGAGGGGTGCCAGAGACATACAGAGAAGAACTGAGCTACTTGGCAGTGGAGCGAGAGCTGTAGAGGGGGCTTTCTCTGGGACAAACATGCGGTCAGAGGCCTTTATTCCTTTGGTGAGCCCTTCTCTGGAGCAGCAGATGGCCGCCATATCTGGGAATCCAGGAACCTGGCTTATACTGGTTGCCCCGCCCTGGTGATTCCCTGAGGCCCCACCCCACCCAACTTTCAGACCCACCCAAGCTGTTGCCAGTTGCTTGACTATAAGATTGGCCTGTCTTGGATCCTGCTTCAGGTTTTTCTAAATTCTTTCAAACAAGCAGCATCTGGTCTCACCTAGCCCCATACCTCTCATTAAGTAATACACAGAAACAAACATAGGGAGGTAGCCAAAATGAGGAGACAAAGAAACAGGTCCCAAACGAAAGAACAGAACAAAACCCCAGGAAAAGAACTAAGAAAAATGGAGATAAGCAACCTCACAGATGTTGAGTTCAAAATACTGCTTATAAGGATGCTCAGTGAACTTAGTGAGGGCCTCAAGAGCATAAAAATGGACCAATCAGAAATGAAGGATGCACAGTCAGAAATGAAAGAGGCACTAACTGAAATAAAGACTAATTTACACAGATTCAATAGTAGAGTAGGTAAAGCCAAGAAGCAAACCATCGATTTGGAATATAAGGAAGCAAAAAACACCCAATCAGAACAGCAAAAAGAAAAAAGAATCCAAAAAAAATGAGGATAGTGTAAGGAGCCTCTGGGACAACAAGCGTGCCAACATTCACATCTTTGGGGTACCAGAAGGAGAAGAGAGAGAACAAGAAATTGAAAACCTATTTGAAACAATAATAGCAGAAAATGTCCCTAACTTGGTGAAGGAAACAGTCATACACGTCCAGGGAGCACAGAAAGTCCCTAACAAGATGAACCCCAAGAGGCCCACACCAAGACACATCATCATCAAAATGCAAAAGGTTCAAGACAAAGAGATAATTTTAAAAGCAGCAAGAGAAAAGCAGTTAGTTTCCTACAAGGGAGTTCCCATTAGCCTGTCAGCTGATTTCTCAAAAGAAACTCTGCAGGCCAGAAGGCAGTGGCAAGAAATATTCAGAGTGATGGAAAGCAAGAACCTACAACCAAGATTACTCTATCCTGCAAAGCTGTCATTTAGAATCGATGGCCATATAAAGAGTTTCCCAGACAAGGAAAAGTGAAAGAAGTTCATCACCACCAAACCATTATATGAAATGTTGAAGGGTCTTCTTGAAGAAAAAGGTAAAAAATATGAACAAACAAAATGGCAAGGAATACATAGCTATCGACAATGGAATCTACAAACAAAATGAACAAGCAGAACAGACATAGATATAGATATAGAGAACATTTTGTTGGTTGCCAGATGGGGGGGGGGAATGGAGGAATGGGTGAAAAAGGTGAAAGGATTAAGAAGTAAAAATTGGTTGCTAGACTGACAAACCTCAAAGGGAAAGGGTTTGGGGGGTGGAAAGAAATAAACCAAAAAACTTATATGCATAACCAATGGACACAGACAACAGGGTGGGAAAAGGCAGGAGGGGGGTGGGAGTGGGGAGGAAGGGGTCAATGGGGGAAAAATGAGGAACATCTGTAATACATTTAACAATAAAGATAAAAAATTTGGAAAAAAAAAAAAGAATGTAAAAATTTATTATAAATGTCTATGATAGTTCTATGTTAGCATGTTGCTACTTCCCCATTCGAGATTCACACACAGCTATGCCCCAGAATGTATTATAGCTTAGAAGTGTTCTAAGAATGTCCTTCCCTAATCACAGCTCCTGGTTCATCTGCCATTTTCTATTCCACTATTTCCACCTATCACTGACCTTCAAGACTTATCCATAGTTAGGTTTCAATCTGTTGTTTTTCTTTTGGCTGTGTTCGTCTTCTTATTAGTTTGCTATGGCTTCTGTAACAAAGTACCACACACTGGGTGGCTTAAGACAACAGAAATTGATTGTCTCACAGTTCCAGAGCTAGAAGTCTGAGATCAAGGTGTTGACAGGGCCATGACATCCTTCTGAAGACACTAGGGAAGGATCTCTTTTAGGTCTCTCTCCTAGCTTCTGGTAATTTTTTGGCTGTAGCAGCATAACTCCAGTCTTCACATGATGTTCTTCCTGCGTGAGTGTCTATCTCTGTGTCTGAATTTCTCATTTTTATAGGGATACCAGTTATATTGAATTAGGGATTCACCCTACTCTAATAAGACCTCATCTTAACTTAACCAATTTCATCTTCAGGGAAAATATATCCAAACAAGTTTACATTCTGAGGTTGAGATTTCAGCATATGAATTTGGGCTGAGGGAGGATACTATCTAATCCATAATATCTTATCTAGCCAGGATTCTTTTGTCTTATCTCACTCAGCACTGCTCCTAATAGCCGTCTAGTTTTACTCATCTTTATATTTCATCATACCGGACTACCTGTTTAGAAAATTCTTGGTCTGGCCCTGGCCAGTTTGGCTCATCGGTTAGAGCGTCGGCCTGCAGTCCAGAGAGACCCAGGTTCGGTTCCCGCTAAGGGCACATACCTCGGTTGCAGTTTGTCCATGGCCCTGGTTGGGTCGTGCGGGTGGCAACCACTCGATGTGTCCCTTTCACATCGATGTTTCTCTCTCCCTCTCTCTCCCCCTCCCACTCTATCTGAACAAAAAAATGGAAAAAAAATGTCCTCAGATGAGGATAAAAAAAAAAAGAAAATTCTTGGTCTGGAATTAATGAACAATAATAGAAAAAATAATATAATCATGGTAATTAAATATCCATTAAAAATGCATACCTTTTGAACTCAACTGGTCCCTAAAGTTTCAGAGATAATCATTTTACTATCCCCTAGCTGTGACTGTTGCATATATTTTTTTACTGTCTTCATATTTTTCTCTTAACCTTGCTGCTTTTATTCTCAAAAGACTCTTTCTTTCCAAATTAAATAAAATGAGAGAAGACATCATTATGAACAATCTCAACTTTCTTTTAGACCCTTCTTTAACATTCCTCTTTTCTCAATTTTTTTTTCCTTTTCCTCTTTCATCTCTCCTCCTCAACTGGCCCCCATATGTCAACAAAATTTCCTCTATTATTAGCAAAAAATGGTCATTTTCTTGTAAAGCTTTCTTCTCTAGCTATGCTGTATTCTGTCTGCTTCTCTGTTTATGACCAAACAACAACATAGCCACTCTGTTGGCTCTCCATTGCCTATACAATGAGGACTAAATCCTAATCAGTACCTTTAATCTGTTCCCAAACTACCTTTTCAATTTTACATCCTATGAAATAAATACCATTCCACCATGATATTATGGCATTAAACATACTAGACTAATTGCTGTTCTGTATATTGCTGCCTCTTTACTTTAGCCATGCTATTATTGTTTTTGTTTGATTTGTCTTATGTTTTTGTTTATTTGTTTTTCTATTCTATTTATCTTTCCTTGGCCAGCTCAACTCCTATTACATTTACATTTTATTTAATGATAATTATTAGCTTTTTCTTTAGGAAATTTATAAATTTTGTCACACTCAACTGTTGATATTTAACATATTGATCTTGCAAATAAATTGTTTATGTATATCCTATGTATTATCAACTAGACTATAAGAACTTCTATCTCTAGGACTATGTCTTGTTCATCTTTGTATATTATAGTACAAGCAATTTATTAACATTTGTCCAATTAAATTAAAACTGATGCCTTAATGCAGAATATTCATTCTGACAATTAGGGAAAGTGATATCCTAATATATATTTATTTATTATACATTGTTTTCCATATACAATGTGTTTCCATTTATCAAGGAACTACTATGTGCTTGATAATAGATACTCAATAGGTCTAGAAAACTGCAACTGAGTATATAATTTCATTCTATAAATAAGTCTAGTATGATAGCATTCAGGAAATATAATATTGTCTTTATATTTTAAATTTAAAAGAAGTTTATTCTTCAAAATAAATCAGAAAATTCTTGTGGATGTTACATATGGTTTATTAATAACCATAGCTCAGGACCCTGGGTTGTAACATAGTACTATTCATGTCAATAGTCAGACACTTTGGAAACCAGGTCCTATGTCAAGTCCTAGGAGAGGAATCACTGACGGAATAGAGAAATGATGTAATCTAATGGCTGGATGAATGATACCAACTAAAGAAGAATAAAACCTCAGAAGAGGGTCTTCATAAATTGGGCTTAATTAAGCTGATCATCTCCAGTTCTACTGTATAGCCTTTATTGCTTAAGATAATGACAGTCTAGAAATCGTGCATATTTTTTCTGTTGCTATGTGTATATTTTAATGTATTGAATCTAGAGACTACTTCTAAAATTTACTGACATTACCAAAGATTGAATAATTAGCCCTTTCTCTCATGAATTATTATTAGAATTTATCAAGCTTTTGCTGTGAAAAGTACAAAATGCACTAATGATTAGGCTTTTCAAATATTTCACATAGCAGCATTTTCCTATTAGGATAGTATCCTTAAAGAGGAGACATGTGAATTAATGTGTGGTGGCACATAGAGATAGTTAACTAGACATCATCTTTTCATTTAGGAGGAACTCACATGATTAAATCCCAGAACTAAAATGCATCCTTAAAAGTTAAACTTTAGCAGAATAGCTAATTTTATTGTATAGCTGTCAACTTGATTGACAAGTAGGACCTATCAAGTATGCTTCTATTCTTATAATTCAGGGACACCTTGAAAATAATTCCCAAAGGAAGAAAGAGAAATACGTGGAGGAAAAATAAAAAAGGAAACTGCCTTTCTGATTGAAACATATTTAAGATAAAATACAGAAATTCTTCTACTTATACTATGGTTCTGAAACTACTACATTGGAAAATGCCTTGGTTGTGAAGTGATTGGTATAAATAAGTATTGCATTCTTATTTAGCAACTATTTATAATGATTCCTAATTCATTTCATTTCTGGTAGTGTCATTCTGTATTTTTTTTTTTAATCCTCACCTGAGGACATTTATTTTTATTTTTTGTTCAGATAGAGTAGGAGGGAGAGAGAGGGAGAGGGAAGGGGAGAGAGAGAGAGAGAGAGAGAGAGAGAGAGAGAGAGAGAGAGAGAGAGAAACATCGACGTGAAAGGGACACATCGAGTGGCTGCCACCCGCACGACCAACCAGGGCCGGGGACAAACTGCAACCTAAGTACGTGCCCTTAGTGGGAACCAAACCCGGGTCTCTCTGGACTGCAGGCCGATGCTCTCATTGCTGAGCCAAACCAGCCAGGGCTCATTCTGTATTTTTATGCAATTTGAATTGGCAGTATATTTTTAATTGCAGCTATGTTCAGTCCTTCCAGTATAAGAAGTTAGAATTTCAGTTTTGTAACAGCTTATTGAAGTATTTACTATTTTATTATGTTGTTATTACTGGTACATTTACACATGACTATGCTATATTGGATATCATCTAAGTCATGTGAATAAATGTGATTTCTTTACCCACTTTCACAGTGAGACAGATTCACGTTTTTAAAGAACTGCAGCTTTGGGACCTGTGTTCCAGGTGGCATTTTATTGTCTTGTGTCCTTCTGTTATGGTGTAAGGCAGGGAAACTTCAATACTATATTTTTTAAGGTAATATTTAATTAACATATTATAAAATGCACCTTTTAAAGTGTACCATTAAGTGGTTTTCAGTATATTTAAGCAATTATCACATTAAAGGTGTTCAACCATCACTATTTTCTAATTCCAGAAAATTTTCATTATATCAGAAAGAAACACTGTACTCATTAGCAGTCACTTCCCATTTCCCTTTCCTCTCCCAGCTTTAGACAACTGCTCATCTTTCTGTCTCTATGGATTTCTCTATTCTGGATATTTCATATAAATGGAATCACATAATTCGTGGCCTTTTATAACTGGTTTTCAACTTTGCATAATGTTTTCAAGGTTTATCCATGTTGTAGCATGAATCAGCACTCCATTTTTATGGCCAGCTAATATTCCACTGTGTGTAGATAGTCCACATTTTGTTTACCAATTCATCAATTGATTGACCTTTCCGTTTCCATTTTTTGGCTACTGTAAACACTGTTGCTATGAAAATTCATGTACAAGCTTTTAAGTGAACACATTTTCAGTTTTCTTGGGTACATACCTAGGAATATGATTGTTGGCTCATATGGTAACTTTATGTTTAACTTTTTAAGGAAATGCCAGACTGTTTTCCAGAGCAGCTGCACCATTTCACATTCTGAGCAGCAATGTTTGAGGGTTCCAATATTTATACATCTTCACCAAAACTACTTTTTATTGTCCATCTTAAATATTATATATTAAAAAATCATTTATAACTTGCACGATATTTTTACATATGGATTTTGAGGAGTTTCTATGTTTATGTCATATACATTTCTCAGACATTTTATTCTGTGGGTATTTTTCAATCCTTTTGAAATATAATGTTGCTTTGAAAATGATGTGATACTCAATCCGTTCTGTAATTAAAATATTATGAAATTATTGGGTGTAACTGTTTAATAACATTATATACATTTTATCTATACAACTTTATAATACAATCTGTTTTGAGCTTACCACCTGAGGGCTTGTCTCCTGTCACCATGTATAAAAGTTTGTAAGGAAAGCATACTATTAATTATTTAAGATCAATACTTTGATGTTTCTATTATGAATTACAGGTGAAACGAGGAGTGCATTTTATTGCATCAAATATTAAACTTCCCGCCATATATAAAAGTACTTGGTTATATAATTCCAATGTCCCAAGCTTTATTCTCCTGCAATTATAAAAATGGATTGAAGGGAACACATTGTTTTCAAACGAGCAAATAAATCTTCAGGCCTCCCTTATATTTCTTATCAATGACAATTATAGGCAGCATTTCCTAGAGTATTACCATAAAATTGAGCTGTGTGATAAACATTTCATGAGTACTGTACATTGTCTTTTCAGACATTTGAGCCTATATGGGTTGAGGGTTAATGTCCAAGGGCATTAACTCTCTCACTTCCAGGCTCCATTAATCCCAGTGGACTCGCAGCATTAGAGAAAAGTCATATGTGCTTGAGGCAAAAGGTTATCAATGCAGAGTGAGTCTAAGAGCTTCTTTCCCTGTCCAAAACAATTCTGGCTGAGTTCAGAGGTGGGGCCCCCGAAGGAGGACACTAGAGACAATGATGAGCTTTGTGTGGGTGACATGATTTATTCTACAGCACACATGAAAACCTGACACTCACATATCACCTCAAAGAATAGATTTTAATTTTTTTTTTATGAACAAAAGTAAGAAAAAAGTTATATCATGATTCTACTAGGCATACTGAGACAAAAATTTATGAACTAATATTTACCTTTAATCTACACAAAGCAATCGGATATGTCCTATTCTATACTATGCTATGTTTTTCTATTCTGTTCATTCTAATTAAAAAAAATGTTATTCATAACTTTCTAAATTAGTTTCAAAACCCAGAATTTGGAAAAAACACTGGCTGAGAAGATAATTAAACTAAGATGCCAAGAGGCTGAAAGACAGTTTTTAATATAGCTGAAATCCTATGACTTAGACTCGTACACAATGAAAATTTTAGAAATAAAGGTCATACTGTCAAGGTCAGTGAAAAGAAAGTTGACTGAATTTTTAGGAAACCATGTTCCATGGTTCTGAATTTCATCTGTCAGTATTTTGGAGTCTATAAATGGGTAAAGAACATCTAGCTTCCTAGCAGTACGAACAGGATGAGACACAGAAGGGCTGCATAATGAGTTGCTGTGTCTCCCATTTTTCCCTCAGCTGCTTTGTTTCCTGTCATCCCATTTCATGCACACACAGGGCAGACACTTAGTGTGTGCATTCCGCACAGGCACAAGGATGCGTACAAAGCGAGCTGTGTGTTGCTGTACAGTGAGAGCTGGCTTGTATAACCTCAGGGTCCTTTTGCATTTCATGTTTGTTTCCAGTTTATTGTTTTGACAGTTGTCATTTTTAAGCTTATTTTCTCCTTTTACAGAGAAAAAGCTTTTAGTCTCCTAAGAGCAGAACCCTATTATCATAATCACCTTTTAGAAAAGAGAAAATTACCTGTAATTTTTATGCTCTGAAGGTGTATCATAATAATTAAACCACCCACCTTACCCTCAAAATCAAATTTTTTTTTTTCTTTAAGAAAGTACTTTGTTCTTTTTTATTTCTTCATTTTCTTTGGAGGAAATTAGAGCTTAAGAATTTAGGAAATCCCAGCAAGCTTCTCTGAGCATCGGCTGCCTCTTCCTTTCAGCTCTTTATGTCTCAGGCTATCACTGCCACAGGGACGCACATGCAGTGCTCTTAGGACACCATCCAATGAAAGGACACTGTTAGAGCTAAAGGGTGAGTGAACCAGGAGGTTGTAGGAACTCATATCAGCCATAACTTTTCCATAAGGTCCTTCATGTGTAGGACCTTTGCTGGGAGCCCCTCCCCACATGCCTGTAAGTCTGTCTCAGGTAATGTTACATGGGTGTCATATGAAATTAAAAGTTAGTGATGAAGTAACTTTGGGAAGTGTTGCCTTCTGCATGAGGATTCACAAAGCACGTTAGCATTTTAAAGATTCTGAAAAGCCTCAAGGTTAAGAAATGTGTTTAACTTTTTAACCCGGTAGTTCGCAAATATATTGTCATAAAACATCTTTTGATGTCTTGAAAGGCAGTGGTTATTTGCACAAGTTAGTATGGAAAATAGGGTTTAACCGAGTGCCCTTTCATTTCTTCCTGGGTGTCCTTAGCATTTTTTTTTCCTATGATGCTTTTTTATCTTCCTACTTTCCCTTGGAAAACTGCCTGATCCCTTTAAACAACAAACCCTTGTCTCCTAATTTCTTTATTGTATCACCATTGTCAAGTTTAGTGATATTAGCTATAAACCACACAATCATGGCTATTTGTATGTGCAAATTAAAAATGTTGCAGTATCTATTCATCATTTTTATCCTTTGATTCATTTGGAATTTCAATGTGACTTTTCAAGCTCCAGAGCAGTGGTCTACTCTCCTTTCCCACTTCCATTCTGCAGGTTTTGGATCAGTGTTAAAGATGAATGGAGCTGTATATGGAAAGGGAGAAGAGCGTCACTTCCAGGGAGAAGAAAAACAGGAAATTTAGATAAATATAGACATATATTTTGGTTATTACCTTACTTCCCTGATTATAACCTTGATTCATTCACTCATTCAAACATCATTATTATTTTATTAGTAGAAATACTAGTAGTTTATTGAGTGTCTACTTCAGGATAAGCATGGTGTTAGAGAACATGTAATGTTAGTTCTTTTAGTCCCCACAGAAATCCTATAAAGTATGCCTTGCTTTTCTCACTTTACAGATAAAATAGACTCAAATGAATGAAGTGAGTTGCCCCAGTCACATGATAATGTATGGCAGAGTCAGAAATCAAACGGAGGCCATTTTAGCACAAAGCTTCCTCCCTATAACCTGCTGCTCCCTGATATTGATCATTTCTTAGTAGCCAGGCTCTGATGTGCTCCCAGATTTCAGTGACTCACTCATGACTTCTACTTTACCAGGCTTGTGCCTGAAACTTCAGCCAAAGAGAAAACACTTTTATTTTTGAACCTGAACAGTGAAGGTTAAAGACAGAAACTCACTGTGAGTTTCTCAAATAGATACTGATGACTATCAAACTGATTGAAAATATATAAGCTGGAAAACAAAGGCCTAAGAAAAAGATATAAAGTGAAGTTACATTAGATGATAAACATATTTTCTGGGCTCTAAATATATCCCTATGGCTGTCATTAGTGGAGAACCTCAGTATGGCTTAAGAAATGTTTAAAGAACTTATTGCAAGAGACAGAATATACTATTCCAGTCACCGAGAGGATCTAACATTGCAAATATAGTTTATTCTGACTGTAGCTGTGTTGCATATTGGGGCAGTTATTGCATATGGTTAGTCATTCTTTATGGGGTATCTATTATATTCAGATGGGTGAGTAAAGAGGAGGGATCCATTAGTGCTTGTTGCTATGGAATAATTATGGGGTTTAGTAATACTCTTTTAAGTATAGATGCCATTAAATAAGAGCATAAGAGCCAACTAAATTTCATTCTGAATATTATATGCTAGTAACTGTTAGTCACATATACTGTGAACTATTTAGAAAGGATAAATCTATGCCAAATAGTTCAACTTTTTTTTCTTTGCCTTTTTTATATACTACTTTGTTTACTTGTGATGAATTTAACTACATCTAATAAATCTAATAAAATGTATTTTTTTCCTTCAGGATTAACAGTATTCTGGCATTTTAAATAATTTATACATAGCACTTTACACTTGGGAGCTTAAACAAACAATAAAATATTTGGTTAGACACCCTTTTAGGAAATGTCAAGGTAGAAGTATAATTTAAAAGATGGCAGTTTAAGGACAATGAGAAGCAAATCATTATTCACTTTTGACAGTATAAGTACCCAATGAAATGTGGATTTTGATTAAGTATGTAAATAGCTGCTTTTCCATGTACCATAAAATGAGTTCTGCCCCTATCCCCCACCTGACCATTCTGGGATGGCAAATGATAATATTTGAATGCTAGGGAAGTCCTAGAAGGTTCTGTTTTCATGCAGTGATACAGATTCATAGTTGCTCTTCAAACAGCTCATAAAACAAGCTCTTTAAATGACATGACAAGGATTCCTTCCTGCTCATTACCTTTCTTAAGCATGTCTTCTAAAAATGTCTAAGAAAATGTAAAGTCAAAAGGATAAGGGTGAGAAAAGTGTGTACAAGATATGCTCTTCAAGAAGAATTTAAATTCAAGAATTTAAATACCTTCAAGAAGAAAGTTAAATTTTTCAAGAAGGTAATAGTTCTGATAATTAAAACAAACAAACAAACAAAAAATAAAAACATTCATTTGAGCATACAGGAAGACTTCTGATAAATGGAAGTTTCCAGAGGCTCTTATACACTCCTTAACTTCTTTGTTTTCAGTACCCTTTTCAATTATGATTGATAGCAAACTGTATTTCCTTCACTTAATGCAGTAATGGATGGCAGATAGGTATACTCATCATTTAACAATAATGTATATTGTGTATCCATGGTATTCTTGGAAGTTCATTTCTGACCTAATTTCTAATTTAGAACATGATTTAGCTAAGATGGGGTGAATTCTTAAACTAGAGACTTACAAAAAATAACCTTTTATTTTTCTGAATATTATTTAAACTCCAGAATTTTTTTATCCAGCTCAGGGCATGTGCATAGATTTAATTCATTTTGATAAACGTTGAGTACCTTTATGGTTTAAAACACTATTCTAGGACTTAGATTCACCATTTAATATCCTGGCATATTCTATATTATGTGAGAAACTAAAGGTTTACAAAAAATAATGACTTTCCCTGACCTCAGTTAGCTCACAAACTAGTGGGAGAGACAGACATATATGATTATATGTAAGTGGAAATGCTCCTGAGCTTCTCTGATCACTGTGGCAGCCCTGAGTCACCATGGCTCATGAACACTTTATGCATGGCCTGTCCAAATTGATATGTACTGCAAATAAAACATACACATCAAATTTCCAACAATTTTTACAACAAAAGGCATATAAAAGTCTCAGTCATGTTTAATTTGGTTACAGTTTGAAATAGTAATATTTTGGATATAGTAGGTTGAATAAAATGTTATTAAATTAATATCACCTGTTTCTTATTTTTAATATGGCTACTGGAAAATTTTAAATTTCAATGTGGCTCACATTTTTAGGCCTGCATTATATTTCTATTGGACAGAACTGCAGTAAAAGACACTAGAGTTTAAAAAGGCATACTTTCTGCTCTGAGGTAATGCAGCTAGACATGAAGGTAACTATAATATAATGTGACAAGATCCACAGAGGGTGTAAAGAGAAGAGTGAGTAATCATTTCTGACAGAGCATCCGAGGAAGGAGGATTCATGGAAGAAAGATATTGGACCATCACTGGAGGACAATGACAAAAGTATTAGCATTTCAACATAAGTAATGGTCTAATGACAAGAAAGTCTGCTGAAATAGTCTCCTCAAATACTGTTTAATGACATCACTGCCTGGTGGCCAACCATAGAAACTAAAAATCTCTTAGGAAAACATTGCAAGCCCCTAATTCTCAATAGCATCCATGCCTACTTCCAGCAAGAAAGGCCCCTCTCAATGAGGAAGGATGTAGAAGGGGTGCTGCTTAATGAGGGACTAGAGATGCTACTTGAATTATGCTGACAGGGAACTTGAGGACTAGCCTTTGGCTGTGGCTACTGAAATGATGCAGCTCACCAGATACCCAGGGGTAACTCCAACAGGGAATAGAAAGAAAAGAGTAGAATTCTAATAGCATGTCTTCTGAGAATTAGGATTTTGTTTTATTCACCCAAAAGTGTTTGATGAGTAGGAAAAATCAGACAAAAAAAGAGGTAGAGATGAATGAAGGAGGTGGAGGAAGAGGATGAGTCATTTTCCAAAAGAAAAGTTTTATAGGTAGAGGTAAGCACGTAAGGAAAGTGAGAGATGAAAGTTGTACATGAGGGAGTGAAGTGACTTGGGAGCATTGAAGTAAGGCTCTGACATGTGTGGCTCCTTGGTTATGGGCAAGTTGCTTAATCTCCCTGAGTTTCAGTTTGCTGATGCATAAAAATATATAACAAACCTTCCATGCAGAGTTGTAAGAATTAGAAATAATTCAAGTCATAATGTCTAGCACCTTGTAGTGTTCAATAAATATTAGCTATTATATTTGACCACCTTTAATTAACTACTGTTGAATATCTTCTTTTGGCTGATTCCCTGGAAGAAATTGGAGTGATTAAGCGCCTTAATCCAAATCTCTCACCTATTATTTTTAAAGGGAAAGTAAAAAGACAATACAAGGAGAATAATTTATTTAATCGATTGCAAAATACACATTTTCCCCCTTCTCCTATTTAACATTACTGAACTTAGAATATGTCTTACAACTGATGGTATCATATAAAAATCAGCCAAGCTGAGTTTTTTTTTATTTTTTATTGCATATGCACATGTGAAGTAGTTTTACTTTTGGTGGTGTGGGTACACATATGCCACCCCAGCTGTTGCATTCTAAAAACGATTTAAGGGTTATTTGAAGACTATGAATCCTAGTGATTCCTTGCAAACATTCCTTTGCTCATTTTCTGTTGATATCCAGAAGTTTCAGCATCAGAACTTGCTAAAGAGTAGAACCTCTTCAGATGTTACAGAAGATGGATGGCATAGATGGAAAATCATGGATAACAATACTCCAATTTAAAAAACAATTTAGAAAGAGATTCCAAAATGGCAGTGGAGTGAATGGAAGCTACACAGACCATCTCCCAGGACCAAACTGGAATTACAACTAAAATAAAGACATATCATCAGGAAAAAGCAACAGAAAAGCAGCTGGAGAGGACCATATAACCAGAGACAGAAAAAAAAGACACTGAATTGAGCCTGGTAGGTCTGCGTAGGTGTGAGAGAGCAGGCTGGGATCCCAAGAACAGCAGCTGTTTTACCAGTCAGTAGTTTCCCTGATGTTAAAATCCCAAGCTAGCTCCACAGTGCAGAGGCCTAAGACAGAGCAATAAATTAGCTATAGTCACTCACCTTGGGCTCCAGCAGAAGGAGGGTGGACTGGACTGGAACTCTGTGGGGACACCCAGGATTTGGAAGTTGCTCAGAGTTTTTGTTGAGTAGCGGCCACACAGGATGGTGGCCATCTTGCTCCTTCCCAGAACTCTGGGGAGAAGCAGCAGCACCTCCCTGGATTTAACCCCACTCAGCTGGGCCAGAGAAATTCAAATTGAGGCTCATTAACAACAAATATCTGCCCAGCCCTCTGGAAATCCTCTTACACTAAACACTTGAGGGATTTTTTTTTATTCTGTTGAGGGCTACAACCCAAGGCACCTGAAGTAACTGAGACTAATAACCCAGGCAAAAAGCTAGAGGACAACTGAACCTTTCCTGGGCTTGCAAATTTACCTATGGGTGTAAGAATTGACAGTGGTGTTCAACGTGGATCCTCCCATGCTCATCCAAACCCAATAGAGGGAGCCACAAACAGCAGAACAACAACAACAACAACAGGGAAAATTTGGCAAGCTCCCAAACCCACTGAGATAGCCAAAATAGTGAAACAAAGAAATGAATCCCAAATAAAAGAACAGGAAAACTCTACTGAAGATGAGATCAATGAAATGCAGTTAAGCAAGTTATCAGAGGTAGAGTTCAGAGCCATGATCTTGAGGAAGCTCAACAGCATGAGTAAAGATATAGAAATATTGAAAAACAACCGAGTGGAAATGAAGAGTGACAAAGCAGAAATAAAGAACACATTGGAAGGAATAACCAGCAAGATAGAGGAAGCTGAGGACCAGATCAGTGAATTAGAAGACAGGGTAGAAAAAAATCAACCAATCAGAAAACCAAAAAGAAAAAAAACAATTAGAAGCCAGGAAGACAGCTTAAGAGAACTGTGGGAAAATTGAAAACCTGACAACATTTGCACCATAGGAATTCCAGAAGAAGAAGAAAATGAACAAGGGTTAGAGAATATATTTGAGGAAATAGTGACAGAAAACTTCCGTACTTGGTGAAGGAAGAAGACATTCAAGTTAAAGAAACATAGAGAGCTCCAAGTAAGAAGAACCCAAACAAGCTTGCATCAAGACACATACTAATTGAAATGCCAAAAAGTAAAAACAAAGAGAGAATCATAAATGCAGCAAGAGATAAGCAATAGGTTACTTACAAAGGAAACCCCATAACGCTATCAGCTGACTTCTCAACAGAAACATTACAGGCCAGAAGGGAATGGCATGAAGTAATCAAGGTCATGAAAATCAAGGATCTGAATCCAAGACTACTCTATCCAGCATGGCTATCATTCAAAATAGAAGGTCAAATAAAGACCTTTCCAGACAAAACAAAAAAGTTAAGGGAATATATTAGCACAGACTAGTATGGCAAGAAATGTTAAAAGGACTGCTGTAATTAGTAGAAGTAGGAACAAATATATAACTGCAATAAGCAAAAATGGCAGTGAATAACTACATATAAATAATAACCTTAAGTGTAAATGGACTGAATGCCCTGATCAAAAGACACAGAATAATTGATTGGATAAGAAAGCATGACTCATCTATATGTTGTTTACAAGAGACCCACCTAACAACAAAAGACCCACAGAAGTTGAAAGTGAAGGGATAGAAAAAATCTTTCAAGCAAAAAAACAAACAAAAAAGCTTGGGTAGCAATACTCATATCTCAAAAAAAAAAATAGATTTTAAATTGAAGACCATAACTAGAGACAAAGAAGTCCACTTCATAATGTTGAAAAAAATCTATCCAACAGGAAGATATAACCTTGATAAACATATATGCACCCAATATAGGAGCACCAAAATATATTAAAAATCTTTTGAAGGACTTCAAAGGAGAAATCAACAGCAATACAATCATAGCAGGGATTTCAACACCTTGCTGACATCACTGGTCAATCTAGAGAAAAAATTAACAAGGAAACACAGACTCTAAATTAAGTGGTAGATCAAATGGATTTAATAGATATCTACAGAGAATTACACCCCAAAACTGCAGAATTCACATTTTTCTCAAGTGCATATGGTACATTCTCAAAGATAGACCACATGTTAGGACACAAACTAAGTTTCTACAAGTTCAAGAAGATTGAAATCATATCAAGCATCTTCTCAGATCACAGTGGCATAAAACTAGAAATCAATTACAACAAAAACATCCAAAGACATTAGAACACATGGAGGCTAAATAGCATGTTATTAAACAATGAACGGTTTACCAAGGAGATCAAGGAAGAAATAAAAAAAAAACTTCCTGCAACCCAATGAAAATGAACACACATCAACTCAAAATCTACGGGATGCAGTGAGCAGTTCTGAGAGGGAAATTTATAAGAAAACTTTCTACTTTAATATCTAACCTCAAAACCTAAAGAACTAGAAAGCAAACTGAAAAATCCAGAGCAAGTAGAAGAAAGGAATTAGCAAAGATCAGAGCAGAAACAAATGACATAGAGACCAAAAAAATAAAAATAAGAACAATTCAAAAGATCTATGAAACAAAGAGCTGGTTTTTTGAAAAGATAAACAAGATTGATGGACCTTTAGCTAGACTCACCAAGAAACAAAGAGAGAGAACCCAAATACACAAAATCAGAATGAAAGAGAAGAAGTAACAACTGACACCACAGAAATACAAAGGATTGTTAACAAATACTGTGAACAATTATATGGCAACAAATTGGACAATCTAAACAAAATGGGTAAATTTTTAGAAACACATAGTCTCTCAAAACTGAACCTGGAGAAGATAGAAATCTTGAACAGACCAATAACAACTAAGGAAATTGAAGATGTAATCAAGACTCTCCGAACAAACAAAAGCCCAGGCCAATGGCTTCACGGGAGAATTTTACCAAACACTCTAAGAAGAAATAACACCCATTCTCTTCAAACTATTACCAAAAATTAAAGAAGAAGGAAGACACCCAAACTTGTTTTATGAGGTCAGCATAATTCTAATTCTAAAACCAGAAAAAGACACTAGAACAAAAGAAAACTATAGACCAATATCCCTGATGAACATAGATTCCAAAATCCTGAATAAAATACTAGCAAATGAGATCCAGAAATACATCAAAAAAAATTATTCACCATGATGACCAAGTGGGATTCATCCCAGGGATGCAGCTCGGTATAGTATATGCAAATCAATAAATGTGATACACCACATAAACAAAATGGAAGATAAAAACCATATGATCGTATCAATAGATGCTGAAAAAGTATTTGACAAAATCCAGCACTAATTTCTGATAAAATTGCTCAGCAATGTGAGAATAGAGGGATCATATATCAACATAATAAAGGCCATATATGAAAAACCTACAGCCAACATCATACACAATGGGCAAAAACTAAAAGCATTTTTCTTAAGAACAAGAATAAAACAGGGATGCCCACTTTTGCCACTCTTATTTAACATAGTACTGGAAGTCTTAGCCACAGCAACCAGGAATGAAGAAAAAATAAAAGGGATCGAAGTTGGGAAGGAGGAAGTGAAACTGTCATTCACAGATGACATGGTATTATACATAGAAAACCTAAAGACTCCATCAAAAATCTGCTAGATTTAATGAACAAATATGGCAAGGTAGCAGGATTCAAATTAACATCAAGAAATGGACTGCATTCTTATACACCAATAATGAACTCACAGAAAGAGAAACTAAAAAAGCAATTCCATTTACCATTGCAGCAAAAAGAAATTAAGATGCCTAGGAATAAATGTAAGCAAAGAAGTAAAGGACCTATTTGAAGAAAACTACAGGACATTGGAAAAAGAAATAGAGGAAGATGTAAAAAACTGGAAGCACATACCTTGTTCATGGATTGAAAAAATTAACATCAGTAAACTGTCCATACTACCCAAAGCAATCTACAAATTCAATGACATCCCCATCAAAATACCAGTGACATATTTCACTGAACAAATACTTCAAAAGTTTATGTGGAACCAAAAAAGACCTCGAATAGCCACAGCAATCTTGAAAAAGAAGGACCAAGTAGGTGTGATCACAATATTGGATATCAGGTTATACTGCAAAGCTAGTGTAATCAAAACAGCCTCGTACTGGCACAAGAACAGGCATATAGGTCAATGGAATAGAACAGAGAATCCAGAAAGTGACTCAAAACTTTATGCTCAATTAATATTTGACAAAAGTGGTAAGAGCATACAATAGAGTAAAAGACAGCCTCTTTAATAAATGGTGTTGGGGAAATTGGACAGCTACATGCAAAAAATGAAACTATACCATCAACTTACACCATACACAAGAATAAACTCAAAATGGATAAGAGACTTAACTGTGACTCGTGAATCCATAAAAATCCAAAAAGAAAATGTATGCAACAGAATTTTCTACATCACACGCAAAAGAATTTTAACTGATACATCACCTAAGGCAAAAGAAAAGAAAAAATGAACACATGGGACTACATCAAACTAAAAAGCTTCTGCACAGCAAAAGAAACAACCATCAATATGGAAAGGGAACCCATTGTATAGGAGTGTATAATTGCCAATGATACATCAAATAAGGGGTTAATTTCCAAAATATATAGAATGCTCATACAACTCAACAAAAGGAAGTAAAAAAACCCAATTAAATAATGGGCAGAGGACCTAAATAGATACCTCTCCATAAAGGACATACAAATGGCCAAGAGACATGAAGAAATACTCAATGTCTCTAGTCATAACAGAGGTGCAAATTAAAACATATATGAGGTATCGCCTCACACCTGCCAGAATGGCTGCCATCCACGGATTATCAAACACCAAGTGCTGGTGAGGGTGTGGAGAAAAGGGGACTCTAGTACACTGCTGGTGGGAATGCAGACTGGTGCAGCCACTATGGGAAACAGTATGGTTTTTCCTCAAAAAATTAAAAATTTGAACTGCCACTTGACCCAGTCACCCCACTTCTAGAAATGTATCCTAAGAAGCCAATCAGAAAGAATATATGTACCCCTATGTTCATAGCAGCACTATTTACAATCACCAAGACATGGAAACAGCCCTAGTGTTCATCAGTAGATGAATGGATAAAAAAGCTGTCATACATATATACAAGGAAATACTATGCAGCTGTAAGAAAGAAAGATCTCTTATCCTGTGGGACAACATAGAGGGACCTCGAGAGTATTATGTTAAGCAAAATAAGCCAATCAGAAAAAGACAAATACCACATGATCTCACTTAGTTGTGGAATATAATAAACAAGGTGGGCTGATGAACGACAGACCCAGAGACATAGAAAGGAGTATGGTTCAGACTGACAAACCTCAGAGGAGGGTAGCAGGGGACGGGTGATGGATGAGATAAACCAAAGAACTTATATGTACGTATGCATAACTAATCTACATGGACAGCGATGCTTGGGGGATGAGGAGGTGGGATCAGGAGGATGGTGTCTAGGGGGGAAAAAGAGGAAACATCTGTAACAAAAATAAATTAGTACAAATTGCAAAAATATAAATAAAAGCATGATTGATGGAAAAAATAAAATAAATAAAAATAAGTATGTGATCAATGAACTAGTTGAAGTATATGGAGTGTACAGTGGTAACTGAGGAAGAAAAAACTAAGTGTCTATAGAGAAGGGTTCAAAAAAAGAGCCCATAAAAGATCGTTTCCTAAGCTGGATCTTGAAGGACATGTACAGGTGAAATTTATTCAAAGAAGAATAGTTGCGAGAAAGTCCCAAGATAATTTCAGTCTTTCTAGCCTGTCACAATTAATTGTGAGGACCCTGGCAAGATATGGAACCTTCTAAATTTACAAAAAAAGAGAGGTATTTTGTCATTTTTTTCTTCTAATTTTACAATAATATGCTGGCTTATGTACATTGTAGAAAATGGTCTCTAATTAAATTTTATTAAGCTTCTAAAGAGCAGTTTCCACTAAATGGCTATTTTTTCCCTTTTGTTTTATTAGCTAAGAACTGGTCCCCATGACAAAAATAAGACCTTTTAAAACATACGTCTTGATTTGTTGGCAAAATTTCTCACTAGCAAAGTCACATACCTAGCCCACATAAATGGAAAATTATTTTGGTAATGCTTTTAATACAAACTAGTCAGGAACAATATAAGGGTTTGAAAAATAGTCCAAACAACATTGCAAAGCTCAGAGTTTGTATTGTGTAGCCAGTGATTTCTACCTAACTTCAGGCACTATGTCTAACTCCTTCTCATTTATTTAAAAGAGCAGATATTTAAAAAGTATGAATTTATGGTGGTATTGGATTTTTATGTATTTGCTTATTATGTCTTCATTACAATGTAAACACCATAAAAGCAGAGACATCATCTATTATTGTATTTATTCCTGTATCCTCAACACATAGAAAAATGAGTAGCATATATTAAGAAGTCAACAAATAGTTGGTGTGTGAGTGAATAAATAAAGTAACGTCAATATTGAATGAAGTAAATCTTTTCTTCTAGCAATCACACTTTTTATCAATAGAAAGATGTCACAGTCTCATTCTCAAAAGCGGGGGAAAGAGAATAGCATTTGTGACTGTTTAAACATCGCAATTGAATTTTGTCTGGTTTATTCATTCATTAAACATTTATTGAACATCTAATAGTTCTCACACAAAGATAGACACAGTCCCTCCTCTCATGAAATGTAGATTTAGATGCGGTACCGAATGTATAAACAAGTAAGTGCCATAATATTGATCCTTGGAATTTATAAAGTTTACATTCTTAATTTCAACTATTCACAAGTGAACTCAGAGTAGTTATAAGAAGATAGTAAATAATATTTTTGCCTAGACATGCATTTAAATCACTCATGCTGTCAGTGAGCTTAGATTGCTGTTCACTGTGTTATATCTTGTGTTATGTCTCATTCCTACGTAAACACTTTTAGGAGAAATTGTTTGATATTGTGGTTTTGTGAGTTTAGGGCTCCAAAGATTTGTTTGGATTTCCAAATAGGGGCCCTCTTCATCCAGTAGAATTTCAAGAATCTACTATTATTTATACATGCCAAAATAGAGGAATGTAAAAGAGACCAATATAGCAGAGATGATGGGATGATAAACTGTGGCTGGGGAAGGTGAGAGGACGTAAGGAAGATTTTACTAAGGGACTATGAAGTGAGTATTGAAGGTTAACAGACTGAGTAGGAATTTGTCAGGCAGTTAAGGTATGGAGAACAATATACACAGAAGAAATAATATGTACATACAAAAACCCAGAAGTGTGCAATTATAAGACAACAAGGCACATGTGTTTTAAGAGCAAAAATTCATAGGCAGGAGGAGTGTCGGAGGAGATGGGACATTGGCGAGGAGCCTAGCCACTGAGAATTATGAATTCCTTGCAAAAGAGTCTAGATGTTCAGCAGGCAGTTAGGAGCCATTGAGAGATTCTAAATGGGGAGAGAAAGCTATTCAGATGAATGTCTTAGAAAGTACCATCTGGCAGCTATGCACTGGAAGACTGAAGAAGAACTAGATATAGGTAGATGAGTTAGATTAGTGTAATAGACCAGGTAAGAGACCAAGTGCCCTTGCTAAAGTATGGACAGTGGGAATGGAGAAGACAAACCATTTAGAAAGAGATTTAGGAGGTATAATCAGCAGGACACTTCCTAAGTGATTTCAGTGTACAAAATCTAGTTTCTGGAATACGTTGTTTTTCTTTTTAATAAATCTGACACTTTTTTTCTTCATAAGTGTTATGGTTTTTTCCTTCATGGTGAATTCTTTTTAAATAACCAGGGCAAAGGAACGATTAAAAAAATGTGGCCTTTGTGTTGTGCTTAGTAGATTGAAAATTCTTCAGAGGCTTAAGAAATTAAGAATGTCTATGGTTTCTTTCCAAGATCAAGAGACTAAAGTTATCTAACTGAGATGCTCATGTCATCCAATCCATGTTCTCATCGTAGAGATGTGGAAAAATGCCAGTAGCTGGATTTTGTTTGCCGGATTCAATAAGCTTGGTTCAGGGGCTCTGAAAAGGGAAACTCTCAAGATGGCCTACGTTTTTCAGGACATCTCTTGAATTTAGTCTCCAAGTTCAGGATGGGCCCCTGATTTTTTGTTTACCATAATGTGCATATCCTTCTCACTTGCTTTCTCCTTTCTCCAGACCTTTCACAGGCTTTTCTAAGGGACTAACTCTTGTCCCAAAAAGTTTGCTCTGCTATTAAGTTCTTATTTTCATTGCCTTAAATTTAATCACATGACTTTTCATGAATCTCCTACTTTCTGGTTTTGTCCCTCTGTTTTGATCTGATCTTCAAAACATTTCAGATCCTTGACCTGGCTTCCTTGGTTTTACTTTGATCATCAATCTTATATTTATTTATTTTCTTTTTTATTAAACTTATTGGACTTGCACTGGTTAACAAGATTATATAGGTTTCAAGTGTATACCTTTACAATAGATGATCTGTACACTGCACTGTGCACTCACCACCCAAAGTCAAATCATCTTCTGTCACCATATATTTGGCCTCTTTGACCCTTTACTACCCTCCTTCCCCTTCCCTCTGATAACTACTACATGGTTGTCTTTGTCTGGAGTTTCAATTTTATATCTCACTTGAATGAAATCATATGGTTCTTAGCTTTTTATGACTGACTTATTTCCCTTAGCATAATATTCTCAAAGTCCATTTATGTTGTCACAAATGACAGTATTTAGTCTTTTTTTATGGCTGAGTAGTATTCCATTGTGTACATGTACCACCTCTTCTTTATCCAGTCCTCTATTGCAGAGCACTTTGGTTGTCTTCATGTCTTGGCCACCGTGAATAATGCTGTAATGAACATGGGGTGCATACATCTCTGAAAATAAATGTTTTCAAAGTTGTTTTGGTAGATACTGAGAAGAAGGATTGCTGGATCATATGGTAACTCTATTCTTAATTTTTTTTAGGAACTTCCATACTGTTTTCCATAGTGGCTATACTAGTTTACATTCCCACCAGCAGAGAATGAGGCTTCCTTTTTCTCCACAACCTCTCCAATACTTGTTATTACCAGTCTTGTTGGACCCTAAAGGCAAGGCAAAAATAAATGAGTGGGACTACATCAAACTAAAAAGTTTCTGCACAGCAAAAGAAGCTGACAATAAAATAAAAAGACAGCCAACCAAATGGGAGATGATATTTGCAAACAACAGCTCCAACAAGGGGTTAATTATCCAAAATATATAAAAAACTCATAGAATGGTTATTAATCTTTTACATTTCCAAAATTATTCACTCAATTCCCCCCACCCTGACTCCCCAATCTACCATGCTACAGCCATGGCTTCTAGAACCACTTCAAAAGTAGTATCTCCCAATTCAAAATTAACTTTCCAATTCAAAATTAACTCACAATCTCCCACCCTCTTTCTCCCACCCAAAATAACTTCTTTTTCCTTTTGCCCTTATTTGAATCCATGACACCCATCACAGTAATCGAGAGCTTTGGGCACCCTCCTTTGTAACTCCCTTCTTTCATACTTTATATCCAGTAAGTTAGCAAGTCCTGTCAACTTACCCCCTACATATATCTCTCTCTAATAAGCCTTCTCCTTTCCATCAGCATTCCCACTCAAATTTCACTAAGAACTTTTTTAGTTTATAGTGTTTCTTGCTTAGCCATAAATCTAGTCATTCTTCATTCTATAGCTGATATTAATATTCTGAATCAGAAGTATAATTTGTTAATGTACTACTTAAGCTCTGCTTGCTTACCTAATACATATAGTATATTTTTACCAATCACCTATTTGCATGTGAAACACTGTGAAAAAATGCAGGGTTATCACAATAAATGAAATAGACATGATTGAGTCTTATACTTTGATGGCTTTCAAAATCACACCTGAAATCCTTATAATAGTTGAAATCCATGCTCTGTTCTTGTATACCTGTTCAATAAATGGAAATTATACTGGGTGAGATTTACTTTTATCTGAAAGTATTCCACAATTCATCATGACAAAGTATTCCACAGACGGAAATAATCTGGTGTAAGAAGCTAAGAGCCCAATGTTGTCATTGTGAAAGTCACTGGAGATTTAGGCATTAATAAGGTCGAGATGTCTGTCACTAACTACCTTTTAAGTTCTTAAAATAAAATAACATCTCACCATTTTCAATGTTTGGTTCAAAGTACTCTTAAACAAGTTTTTCATTGAGAATATACTCTTTAATATTACAAATTGAGCCCTGGCTGGTTTTGCTCAGCGATTAGAGTGTCGGCCTGTGGTCCAGAGAGACCCAGGTTCGGTTCCCGCTAAGGGCATGTACCTCAGTTGCAGTTTGTCCCTGGTTGGGTTGTGCGGGTGGCAGCCACTCGATGTGTCCCTTTCACGTCAAAGTTTCTCTCTCCCCGCCCTGCTCTATCTGAATAAAAAAAAAAAACAAAAAAGGAAAAATGTCCTTAGGTGAGGATAAAAGAAAAGAAAATCACTACAAATTGAAATGCGTGACTTTATACTAAAAAATAATATTCTACCATGACTGGATTTTTGTTTTGCTAATACTCTTATCTATTTGAAATAACTGAAATAATACATATGTTTAAAATGGAAGTATTTGGTATAATTTTGGTAATAGTTGGATATATATGTCCTCCTCTATACATCACTCAAATAGATATTATAGTTAGACATTTAGTGGGTAGTGCCAACCTGAAGGTCGATATTGACCACATTTTGCTGTGTCCCTGGCTCTTGGTATATAACTCTCACAGGCAGCTCTTAGGTAGTTCCCCAGGCAGGTATCATTGCTCAGATACACTCATTTAACCTGACCCAGCTTGCTTTGTTTGTTCATGTGGTTATTTTTAGCTTGGTAGAGTGACAGGAAGTAGAGGCATGTTTCTGGCAAATTATTCTTCACTTAAAATGATTTTTTAGAATATTCTTTTTTTATGAAGAACAATTGATGAAAACAAAATACATTTAAAAAAATTAATTCATAAGGCATATTAGTTTATATTCTGAGGTTTTTAAAGAAGTGGTTCACATTCATACTTCACTTCAGTATTAATTGAGTCACTACTATGTTCAGGAAGGGTCTGGTAGGTGCTGGGGCTGCAACAATTAGTAAGATAGATGCTATTCATTTTCCAGAGTTGAGCATCAAGCAGAGGAGACAGATTATGACAAAAGAATTAAAATAAAGTGTAGTAACTGTCAAGAGAAGGGAAATAGAGTGAATACAATTCATACCAGGGACACCTAACTTTCTAACAAAAGACTTCCTGGAGAAAGTGACTTCTGAGTTGTGGTCTCAAAGGTGAGAAGCCATCAAGACAGATCAAGAAGTGAGGAAAGCAGAGGAAACACAGGTATGGTACAGAGATGATGGCTAAGCAGGGTCTATGAAAATGATGGGAATTACCCCAGAGAAGTGGTAGAAGGCAGTCTAAGCAGGTACACATCAACAAAAAGGTCCAGGGAAGTATAGCAGATTGGTGTGTTCAAGGATCTGCAGGTGACTTAATTCCATAATAAAATATATCAAAATAATAATATATATTGTAATAATTTTATAAAACCATATATTAATAAACACAAAGTAATCATTACAAATTTATTTTTAAATAAAGAGATTGGCTTGGTTTAAACTACAGATTTCTTACTCTGAAATTTATTTGTCGGAGGAATGGGGTCAAAACAAAAATCAGTGCACACTCACTGTTGTAGTTCTGTGTGCTAAGAGATTCCTTTAAATTGACGTGTGGAATACACACTCACACACACACACACACACACACACACACACACACACAGAATTGGTCTTTAATGATTATGTAACTTCTTCATTTATGAAGTTCCCCTTATGAAGAAGGAAGTTTCCTATTTTTTATCTTTTGTTTGCTTGGATGAGATAGATGGCATGGTAATTACAAATATATACTACAAAACCTTCCATTTCAAACTTCAAGTTGTTCTCAAAGCCCTGTTTAAAAGCAGTGCCTTAGTTAAATCAGATAACTTATTCTAGTCCATAGACTCACTGATTTGTGAAAATCTATTATTCTTTTATTTTGGACTGAAGTAGAAAAAACAGTTTTAAGTAAGGAATGATTTTGGCCCCCGACACTAAACTTTTTGTTTTTTATATTTTATTGTTTCGCAGCCATTACCTAGTTTCATCGAAGTGTTAGTTGGATTTGAGAGGATCTAAAGATACAATTTTTTGAAGTCTCGGATGCTGTTACTTTGTCAATCATTGGAATAATGTGACAAGCTGAAGTAGGATTGGGTATGAAACATTGATTCAAGGTTTCTTGTTCACAAAGTTCTTTACATTCTTAGTTTGCAAGTATTGATGAACATGAATGAGCAGCAATGACTTGAATGATAAAAATTTAGTGCTACAAGTATTGAGAGGAAAGAAAGAGGAACATTTTTGCCCTGGCCTGTTTGGCTCAGTGGTTAGAGCGTCGGCATGTGGTCCAGAGAGACTCAGGTTTGGTTCCTGCTAAGGGCATGTACCTTGGTTGCAGTTTGTCCCCGGCCCTGGTTGGGTCTTGCAGGTGGCAAACATTCGATGTGTCCTTTTCATGTCGATGTTTCTCTCTCTCTCTCCCTCCCACTCCATCTGAACAAAAAATGGAAAAATGTCTTGGGTGAAGATAAAAAAAAAAAAAGAAGAAAGGGGAACATTTTTGCTCAGCATAGAATTTCCTTTTATTCTTCTGATCAAGTCACATATTCATATATTTAATAAAAATTTAAGAATGTGTTCTAAATGACAAATTCAGTGGTAGATGTTGAAGATACAGAAATGAGTTGAAACTAAAAGGGATAATAAAGCCCTGGCCAGTTTGGCTCAGAGGTTAGAGCATTGGCCTGCAGACCAAAGAGTCTTGGGTTCAGTTCCTGTTAAGGGCACATACCTCAGTTGCAGTCCCAGCCCTGGTTGGGGTTGTGTGGGTGGCGACCAGTCAATGTGCCTCTCTCACACTGATGTTTCTCTCTCTCTCTTCCCCCTTTTCCCTCTCACGCTCTATCTCAAGATAAATGTAAAAAATGTCCTTGGATGAGGATAAAAAAATTTTTTTTTTAAAAAGGGATAATAAAGTAATGGTTCTAAAATATTGGGGAATCTATGGGCTCCTTTGAAAAGCTGATATATATTGTGGATACAACATACACAAGTTGAGGGGATCTGTGGATGCCTTGTGGTCAGTTAGTGGACAACTTGGAATTTCTGAATCCTGCTTAATGATTTCTTAATTTCCAGGTTTGTTCATTTTTAAAATATGCCACCATACCCAAGGTGTATTTAAACTTTAGTATGAGGAAGTAGAGCTTGAGTATGCTGCCTTAGAGCACTTGGCCATCCTGACACTTTAAATGTTAGTATGAAGGTTAACTTTGTTTTCACAATTTACCTCCAAAGTAATATTGGGCCAGGTCTTCCATATACATCTTGAACTGAGATCTATTGCTGATATTAAGGAGCCAACCTTAATATCAGTAAAATGAGCATGAGCGCCATCTAATGCCCAAATGGAGAAAATGTTGGTGGCAACAGTAATATACAACATGATTTGGTGTGTGTCAGAGGATTTAGGATTATGGCCCTTTGCTTGGTTGATTGGTTAATTTCTTTCTAATATTTATGAATTATTATTTTATATTATCACATTCAATTCTTTTATTTCAAATCACAATCTCTTGAGTTAGTTTTTACAGTCTGATTTTAAAACTAAGAAACATTATTAGAGGTAAGAAACATTTGTAAATTTGTCTTTATATTGGTGGAGGATGATTTACATTTTTAAATAACTTTTTATTATATAACAGTTTTATATTTTCAGAATAATTACGAAAATAGTACAGAGAGTCCCCAAATACCTTGCATCCAGTTTTCCCTAAACAATAGTGTGGAACTTTTAAAAAAAATAATGAACCATTATGGATACATTATTATTAACTAAAGATTATATTTTCTTCAAATAGTCTCAAATTTTTTCTAATGTCCTTTTTTCTTTAGTTCCAAGATCCCATCTAGGAAACTACATTACATTTAGTAATTATGTCTTCTTATGCTTAGTTATGACAGTTTGATATACATTTGATTTTGTGTGTGTTTGAATTTTATTTTAGCTTTCTGTTATTTTTTCAAAATCTTTTAAAATTCATCTTTATTGTTGAAAGTATTACAGATTTTCAAAATCTTTAAAAAAAATTTTCTCTGAAAACACTCTTGTTCTCTTCCTTTGATAATACTATATAACTAAGTAGATTTGTATAAACATGAATTATTGTTATACATTTTTATCTCTAAAAATGAAAAAAATAAAAGCACTAATAAAGAGACCTGCCAAGATGTAATGATAGAAAAGCTAATTCAGTAGAAGTCATAAGAATTATGTTTCCTTGTGGGCTCGAATCCTCACTGGTTGTGCTTTTTTAAACAGGCCATTTACCATTTGTGTTTCAGTTTCCACATCTGCAGCATAAGGTGTGTGAGAAAATTCCCCTACCCTTATACTATGAGATGATAAATAAAATTGACCACTATGTTCCTAGTAAAAGTTAATCATAGTGTTTCATATTGGAGATGACTATAATGCTTACTATAGATCATTCTAAGCTGGTACACATTATTATCTTCATATTCTAGATGATGAGTTTTAGAAGTAATTTGCTTGGGATCATATTGCAATAAAGTGATGGGACAGATTCTGAAGCCCATGACAGCTTCAAAAGAAACATTTCTTTCAGCATCCGTGCACTGCTATGTTGTTGCGAGGGCTGCTCTGATAACCAGCACTCTAAGATGATGAATTTGCTCTTTGTAGTTCCATTGCCTTTAGGCCTGCAGGAACTTATGAGATGCTGTAGATGAGCCCATGTTGCTATACACCCCAGAACAGATGTGCTGAAGTCTCAAGGAAACCTCTGACTCCAGCCAATTGAAATGCATTGTCTGAGGTGTATTCACAATTTTATTTGTTTTTTTGTTTATTTTTTTAAATTAATTAATTTATTTGTTACAGATGTTTCTCCTTTTACCCACACTGATTCCCCCCCCCCACCCTGTCCTCAGCTTTGTTGTCCATGTCCATTGTTCATGCATACATGCATATAAGTTCTGTGGTTTATCTCCCCCAACACCCCCTCTTCTGGGGTTTGTCAGTCTGTACCCCACTTCCACGTCTCTGGGACTATCCCATTCCTCAGACTACTATGTTCATTATATTCCACAAATAAGTGAGATCATATGATACTTTTCTTTCTCTGTTTGGCTTGTTTCACTTAGGATAATACTTTCCAGGTCCCTCCATGTCATCTCAAAGGATAAGAGATCTTTCTTTCTTACAGCTGCACAGTACTCCATTGTGTATATGTACAACAGCTTTTTTATCAATTCGTCTGCTGATGTACAGTTGGGCTGTCTCCAGATCTTCGCTAATGTAAATAGTGCTGCTACAAACATGGGGGTACATATTTTCTTTCTGATTGGTGTTTCAGGCTTCTTAGGGTATATTCCTAGAAGTGGGATCACTGGGTCAAATGGAAGTTCAATTTTTAATTTTTTGAGGTAGCACCATATTGTTTTCCATAGAGGCTGCACCAGTCTGCATTACCACAAGCAGTGTCCTAGAGTCCCCTTTTCTCTACACCCTCGCCAACACTTGTTTGATGATTTGTTGATGGCGGCCATTCTAACAGGTGTGAGGTGATACCTCATTGTTGTTTTAACTTGCATCTCTCTGATGATTAGTGATGTTGAGCATTTGTTCATATGTCTCTTTGCCATTTGGATGTCCTGCTTGGAGAGGTGTCTATTGAGTTCCTCTGCCCATTTTTAAATTGGGTTCTTTGTCTTCCTTTTGTTGATTTGTATGAGCACTCTCTATATATCAAAAATTAACCGCGTATCTGATATATCATTGGCAATTATGCTCTCCCATACAGTGGGTAGCCTTTTCATTTTGATGATTGTATCTTTTGCTGTGCAGAAGCTTTTGAGTTTGATGTAGTCCCATGTGTTCATTTTCTGCTTTGTTTCTGTTACCTTAGGTGATGTATCAGTGAAAATTCTGCTGCGTATGATGTCTGAAATTTTGTTGCCCACAGTTTCCTCTAGGATTGTTATGGATTCACCAGTCACATTTAAGTCTTTTATCAATTTTGAGTTTATTCTTGTGTAGAGTATAAGTTGATGGTCTAGTTTCAATTCTTTTTGCATGTAGCTGTCCAATTTTCCCAACACCATTCATTAAAAAGACTGTCTTTACTTCACTGTATGCTCTTACCACTTTTGGCAAAATTAATTGACCATATTGTCTTGGGTCCATTTCTGGGTTCTCTGTTCTGTTCCACTGGTCTATATGCCTGCTATATGTTCTTGTGACAGTACAAGGCTGTTTTGATTACAGTGGCTTTGTAGAATAACTTGAAATCTCGTAATGTGATTCCTCCTACTTTGTTCTTCTTTTTCAAGATTGCTGTGGCTATCCGAGGTCTTTTTTGGTTTCATATGAACTTTTGAAGTATTTTTTCTAGTTCTCTGAAGTATGTCGTTGGTATCTTGATGGGGATTGCATTGAATCTATAGATTGCTTTGGGTAGTATGGACATTTTAATGATGTTAATTCTTCCAATCCATGAACAGGGTACGTGCTTCCACTTTTTTATATCTTCCTTTACTTCTTCTTTCAATGACCTGTAATTTTTTGCGAATAAGTCTTTTATTTCTATGGTTAAGTTTATTCCTAGGTATCTTAATTTTTTTGCCGCAATGGTAAAAGGGATTGTTTTCTTAGTTTCTCTTTCTGTGAGTTCATCATTGGTGTATACAAATGCCATCGATTTCTTGACTTTAATTTTGTATCCTGCTACTTTGTCAAATTCATTTATAAAGTCTAGTTGATTTTTGATGGAGTCTTTGGGGTTTTCTACATATAGCATCATGTCATCTGCAGATAATGACAGTTTCATTTCCTCTCCAATTTGGATCCCTTTTATTTTTTCTTCATGTCTGATTTCTGTGGCTAAGACTTCCAGTACTATGTTAAATAAGAGTGGTGAAAGTGGGCATCCTTGCCTTGTTCCTGTTCTTAAGGGAAATGCTTTTAGTTTTTGCCTACTGAGAATAATGTTGGCTGTAGGATTTCATATATGGCCTTTATTATGTTGAGATATGATCCCTCTATTCCCACATTGTGGAGCGTTTTTATCGGAAATTGATGCTGGATTTGGTCGAAGGTTTACGGCATCTATTGATATGATCATGTGGTTTTTATTCTTCATTTTATTTATGTGGTGTATCACTTTTATTGATTTGCGAATCTTGTACCAGCCTTGTTTCCCTGGGATGAATCGCACTTGGTAATGGTGAATAATTTTTTTGGTGTATTGCTGGATCCGATTTGCTAATATTTTGTTCACGATTTTGGCATCTATGTTCATCAGGGATATAGGCCTGTAGTTTTCTTTCTTCGTAGTGTCTTTTTCTGATTTCAGAATTAGAAATATGCTGGCTTCATAAAACAAATTTGGAGTTTTCCTTCTTCTTGAATTTTTTGAAATAGTTTGAGGAGAATGGGTGTTAGTTCTTCTCTGAATGTTTGTTAAAACTCCTCCGTGAAGCCATCCGGGCCTGGAATTTTTTTTTGCTGGGAGAGTCTTGATTACATCTTCAATTTCTTCTGTTGTTATTGGTCTGTTCAAGTTTTCTATCTCTTCCCGGTAGAATTTTGGGAGACTATGGTTCCTAGAAATTTGTCCATTTTGTTTAGATTGTCAAATTTGTTGCCATATAATTGTTCATAGTAGTTGTTAATGATCTTTTGTATTTTTGTGGTGTTGGTTGTTACTTTATGTGTATTTGGGTTCTCTCTCTTTGTTTCTTGGTGAGTCTAGCTAAAGGTTCATCAATCTTGTTTATCTTTTCGAAAAACCAGCTCTTTGTTTCATTGATCCTTTGAATTGTTTTTTGGACTCTATGTCATTTATTTCTGCTCTGATCTTTACTATTTCCTTCCTTCTACTTGCTCTGGGGTTTCGTGTTTGTTTGTTTGTTCTCTAGTTATTTAAGTTGTGAGGTTATATAGTCTATTTGAGATTTTTCTTCTTTCTTGAGGTAGGCCTGTAGTGCTATGAACTTCCCTCTCAGAACTGCTTTTGCTGCATCCCATAGATTTTGTGTTGTTGTGTGTTCATTTTCACTGGTTTCCAGGAAGTTTTTAATTTTTTTGATGATCTCCTCGGTAATCCATTAGTTGTTCAATAACATGCTATTTACCTTCTAAGTGTTCAAATGTCTTTGCATATTCTTGTTGCAATTGATTTCTAGTTCCATGCCATTGTGATCTGAGAAGATGCTTAATATGATTTAAATCTTCCTGAACTTGTAGAAACTTAGTTTGGGCCCTAACATGTGGTCTATCTTTGACAATATCCCATTTGCACTTGAGAAGAATATGTATTCTGTAGTTTTGGGGTGTAATTTTCTGTAGATATCTATTAAATCCATTTGGTCTAGTGCTTCATTTAGAGTTTCTGTTTCCTTGCTAACTTTTTGTCTCGAGAATCTATTCAGTGGTGTCAACGGGGTGTTGAAGTACCCTGCTCTGATTGTATTGCTGTTGATTTCTCCTTGGAAGTCCTCCAGAAGATTTTTAATATATTTTGGTGCTCCTATATTGGGTGCATATATACTTATCAAGGTTATAGCTTCCTGTTGGATAGACCCTTTTTTTAAAAAAAAATTTTATTTATTTTTTTGTTACAGATATTTCACCTTTTTTACCCCATTGGCACTTCCCTCCCGAACCCACCCCCGCCCCATCCCCGGCTTAGTTGTCCATGTCCATTGTTCATGCATACATGCATATAAGTTCTGTGGTTTATCTCTTCCTACCAGCCCACCCCCTCTTCTGAGGGATGTCAGTCTGTGCCCAACTTCCATGTTTCTGGGTCTACCGTATTCCTGAGACTGTTATGTTCATTATATTCCATATATAAGTGAGATCATGTGGTATTTGTCTTTTTCTGCTTGGCTTATTTCACTTAGGGTAATACTTTCCAGGTCCCTCCATGTCATCTCAAAGGAAAAGAGATCTTTCTTTTTTACCGCAGCATCGTACTCCATTGAGTATATGTACCACAGCTTTTTTATCCATTCGTCTACTGATGGACACTTGGGCTGTTTCCAGATCCTAGCTATTGTAAACGGTGCTGCTATGAACATGGGGGTACATATATTCTTCCTGATTGGTGTTTCAGGCTTCTTAGGGTATATTCCTAGAAGTGGGATCACTGGGTCAAATGGAAGTTCAATTTTTAATTTTTTGAGGTAACACCATATTGTTTTACACAGCGGCTGCCCCAGTCTGCATTCCCACCAGCAGTGTATTAGAGTCCCCTTTTCTCCACACCCTCGCCAACACTTGTTGTTTGATGATTTGTTGATGGCGGCCATTCTCACAGGTGTGAGGTGGTACCTCATTGTTGTTTTAATTTGCATCGCTCTGATGATTAGTGATGTGGAGCATTTCTTCATACGTCTCATGGCTATTTGTATGTCCTGTTTGGAGAGGTGTCTATTCAGCTCCTATTCTCATTTTTTAATTGGGTTCCTTGACTTCCTTTTGTAGAGTTGTATGAGCACTCTATATATATTGGAGATTAACCCCTTATCTGATACATCATTGGCAATGATGGTCTCCCATACAGTGGGTTGCCTCTCAATTTTGATGATTGTTTCTTTTGCTGTGCAGAAGCTTTTGAGGTTGATGTAGTCCCATGTGTTCATTTTTTCCTTTGTTTCTGTTGCCTTAGGTGATGTATCAGTGAAAACTCTGCTCCGTATGATGTCTGAAATTTTGTTGCCTACATTTTCTTCTAGAATTTTTATGGATTCACGGGTCACATTTATGTCTTTTATCCATTTCGACTTTATTTTTCTGTATGGTGTAAGTTGATGGTCTAGTTTCATTTTTTTTGCATGTAGCTGTCCAATTTTCCCAAAACCCTTTATTAAAGAGGCTGTCTTTACTCCACTGTATGCTCTTGCCACCTTTGTCAAATATTAGTTGAGCATATTGCCTTGGGTCCATTTCTGGGTTTTCATTTCTGTTCCACTGGTCTATATGCCTGTTTTTGTGCCAGTACCAGGCTATTTTGGTTACCGTCGCTTTGTAGTATAATATGATATCTGGTATTGTGATCCCACCTACTTTGTCCTTCTTTTTCAACATTGCTGTGGCTATTCGGGGTCTTTTTTGGTTCCATATGAACTTTTGAAGTATTTGTTCCAGTTCTATGAAATATGTCGTTGGTATTTTGATGGGGATGGCATTGAATCTATAGATTGCTTTAGGTAGTATGGACATTTTCATGATGTTAATTCTTCCAATCCATGAACAGGGTATGTGCTTCCACTTTTTTATATCTTCCTCTATTTCTTTTTTCAATGACCTGTAGTTTTCTGCAAATAGGTCCTTTACTTCTTTGGTTAAGTTTATTCCTAGATATCTTAATTTTTTTGGCGCGATGGTAAATGGGATTGTTTTTTCAGTTTCTCTTTCTGTGAGTTCATCATTGGTGTACAAGAATGCCGTTGATTTCTTGACGTTAATTTTGTATCCTGCTACTTTGCCAAATTCATTTATTAAGTCTAGTAGATTTTTGATGGAGTCTTTAGGGTTTTCTATATATAATATCATGTCATCTGCAAATAATGACAGTTTCACTTCCTCCATTCCAATTTGGAACCCTTTTATTTTTTCTTTATGTCTGATTGCTGTTGCTAAGACTTACAGTAAAATGTTAAATAAGAGTGGCGAAAGTGGACATCCCTGTCTTGTTCCTGTTCTTTTTTTTTTTTTCCACATCTTTATTGTTGGATGTAAAATGCATTACAGATGTTCCACATTTTTCCCCCATTGACCCCCTCCTCCCCACTCCCGCCCCCCTCCCACCTTTTCCCAAACTATTGTCCGTGTCCATTGGTTATGCATATAAGTTCTTTGGTTTATTTCTTCCCACCCCCCCAACCCCTTTCCCTTTGAGGTTTGTCAGTCTAGGAATGAATTTGTGCTTCTTAATCCCTTCACCTTTTTCATCCATTCCCCCAACCCCTTTCCCAACTGGCAACCAACAAAATGTTCTCTGTATCTATGAGAATGTTCCTGTTCTTCCTGTTCATTTTGTTTGTAGATTCCATTGTTGATAGATATGTATTCATTGCCATTTTGTTTGTTCATACATTTTATCTTTTTCTTTAAAAAGACCCTTCATCATTTCATATAATAACGGTTTGGTAGTGATGAACTCCTTTAACTTTTTCTTGTCTGGGAAAGTTTTTATATGTCCATCGATTCTAAATGACAGCTTTGCAGGATAGAGTAATTTTGGTTGTAGGTTCTTGGTTTTCATCACTCTGAATATTTCTTGCCACTCCCTTCTGGCCTGCAAAGTTTCTTTTGAGAAATCAGCTGACAGCCTAATGGGAACTCCCTTGTAGGTAACTAGCTGCCTTTCTCTTGCTGCTTTTAGGATTCTCTCTTTGTCTTGAACCTTTTGCATTTTGATGATGATGTGTCTTGGTGTGGGCCTCTTGGGGTTCATCTTGTTTGGGACTCTCTGTGCTTCCTGGACTTGTATGTCTGTTTCCTTCACCAAGTTAGGAAAGTTTTCTGCCATTATTGTTTCAAACAGGTTTTCGATTTCTTGTTCTCTCTCTTCTCCTTCCGGCACCCCCAAGATGCGAATGTTGGCACGCTTGAAGTTGTCCCAGAGGCTCCTTACACTATCCTCATTTTTTTGGATTCTTTTTTCTTTTTGCTGTTCTGGTTGGGCGTTTTTTGCTTCCTTATATTCCAAATCGATGTTTTGCTCCTTGGATTTACGTACTCTATTATTGAAGCTATGTAAATTATTCTTTATTTCAGTTAAAGCCTCCTTCGTTTCTAACTGTGCAGCGATCGTTTCTGACTGGTACTTTTTTATGCTCTTGAGGCCCTCACTGAGTTCATTGAGCATCCTTATAAGCAGTATTTTGAACTCAGCATCTATTAGGTTGCTTATCTCCATTTCACTTAGTTCTTTTCTTGGGGTTTTGTTCTGTTCTTTCATTTGGGACCTGTTTCTTTGTATCCTCATTTTGGCTGCCTCTCTGTGTTTGTTTCTGTGTATTACTTAATGAGAGGTATAGGGCTCGCTGAGACCCGATGCTGCTTGTTTGAAAGAATTTAGGAAAAACCTGAAGCGGGATCCAAGACAGGCCAATCCTATGGTTAAGCAAGTAGCTACAGCTTAGGTGGGCTTGAAAGTTGTGTGGGGTGGGGCGGGGCGGGGCCTCAGGGAGTCAGCAGGGCGGGGCTACCAGTGTGAGCCAGGTTGCTGGAGTCCCAGATATGGCTTCTGTCTGCCGTTCCAGGGAAGGGCTCACCAAAGGAACAAAGGCCTCTTACAGCACGTTTGTCCCCGAGAAAGCTCCCTCTCCAGCCCTCGCTCCAGTGCCAAACAGCTCAGTTCTTTTCTGTATGTCTCTGGTGCCCCTCGAGCTGCCTCCCCTCCGAGCTTAGAGGGAGAGAGTCCGATAAGTCCGTGCGCGGGCCCTTTAGGGAGCTGCCTGTGGCTCCAGCCAGGTCAGCTTCCCTGAGCCTCAGTTTCTGCTGGTTTTTCCAGCCAGAAGTTATGGGGATTCTCTTCCTGGCACTGGAAACCTGAGCGGGGCACCTGGTGTGGGACGGGGACCCCTCAGTCCTCAGGAAGGACCTTCCCAGCCACGGGAGCCTCCTGATTTTTATCCGCCACACTTGGGTGTGGGACCAGCCCTTCCGCCGCCGCGCCGCTGCTGCCACCCCTCGCGCTGCCGCCCCTCCTACCGGTCTGGATGTAGCTGCTTTTTTTTTTTAATTACGTAGTTGTAGGACTTTCATTCAGCTTGATTTCAGGCGATTTTGGATGATGGTTGTTCTGTAGTTTTGTTGTAACTTGGATGTGGTTGTGGCAGAACGCGATACTGCCTTGTTCCTGTTCTTAATGGAAATGTTTTTAGTTTCTGTCAATTGAGTATGATGTTGGCTGTAAGTCTTTCATATATGGCCTTTATTATGTTGAGATATGATCCCTCTATTCCCACATTGCGGAAATGGATGCTGTATTTGGTCGAAGGTTTTCGGCATCTATTGATATGATCATGTGGTTTTTATTCTTCATCTTATTTATGTGGTGTATCACATTTATTGATTTGCGAATATTGTACCAGCCTTTCATCCCTGGAATGAATCCCACTAGGTCATGGTGAATAATTTTTTTGATGTATTTCTGGATCAGATTTGCTAATATTTTGTTCAGAATTTTGGCATCTATGTTCGTCAGGGATATTGGCCTGTAGTTTTCTTTCTTCATAGTGTCTTTTTCTGGTTTTGGAATTAGAATTATGCTGGCCTCATAGAACGTGTTTGTAAGTCTTCCTTCTTCTTGAATTTTTTGAAATAGTTTGAGGAGAATGGGTAGTTCTTTTTTGAATGTTCGGTAAAACTCCCCCGTGAAGCCATCTGGGCCTGAGCTTTTGTTTGCTGGGAGAGTCTTGATTACCTCTTCAATTTCCTTTGTTGTTATTGGTCTGTTCAAGTTTTCTATCTCTTCCCGGTCCAGTTTTGGGAGACTGTGTGTTTCTAGAAATTTGTCCATTTCACTTAGATTGTCGAATTTGTTGCCATATAGTTGTTCATAGTAGTTGTTAACAATCTTTAGTATTTCCGTGGTGTTGGTTGTTACTTCTCCTCTTTCATTTCTGATTTTGTGTATTTGGGTTCTCTCTCTTTGTTTCTTGGTGAGTCTAGCTAAGGGTCCATCAATCTTGTTTATCTTTTTGAAAAACCAGCTCTTTGTTTCATTGATCCTTTGAATTGTTTTTTTTGGTCTTTATGTCGTTTATTTCTGCTCTGATCTTTACTATTTCCTTCCTTCTACTTGCCCGGGGTTTTCTTTTTATTTGCTTTCTAATACTTTAACTTGTGAGGTTAGACAGTCCATTAGAATTTTTTGTTTTTTGTTTTTTGAGGTAGGCATGTAGTGCTATAAACTTCCCTCTCAGAACTGTTTTCGCTGCATCCCATAGATTTTGTGTTGTTGTGTGTTCATTTTCTTTGGTTTCCAGGAAGTTTTTAATTTCTTCCTTGACTCCTCAGTGACCCATTCATTGTTTAATAACATGCTATTTAGCCTCCATGTGTTGAAATGTCTTTGCATGTTCTTGTTGCAATTGATTTCTACTTTCATGCCATTGTGATCTGAGAAGTTGCTTGATATGATTTCAAACTTCTTGAACTTCTAGAGATTTAGATTGGATCCTTTCATGTGGTCTATCTTTGAGAATGTCCCATGTGCACTTGAGAAGAATATGTATTCTGTAGTTTTGGGGTGTAATTCTCTGTAGATATCTATTAAATCCATTTGGTCTAGTGCTTCATTTAGAGTCTCTGTTTCCTTGCTAATTTTTTGCCTAGAGGATCTATCCAGTGCTGCCAACGGGGTGTTGAAATCCCCTGCTATGATTGTATTGCTGTTGATTTCTCCTTGGAAGTCCTCCAGAAGATTTTTAATATATTTTGGTGCTCCTATATTGGGTGCATACATGCTTATCAAGGTTATATCTTCCTGTTGGATAGATCCTTTAATATTATGTTGTGGCCATCTTTGTCTCTAGTTATGGTCTTCGTTTTGAAATCTATTTTATCAGATATGAGAATTGCTACCCCAGCTTTTTTTTGCTTTCCATTTTCTTGGAACATTTTTTTTCCATCCCTTCACGTCCAACCTATGTGAGTCTTTTGTTGTGAGCTGGGTCTTTTGTAAACAACATATAGATGAGTCATGCTTTCTTATCCAATCAGCTACTCTGTGTCTTTTTATGGGAGCATTCAGTCCATTTACATTTAAGTTGATTATTGATATGTACTTATTTATTGTCATTTTTGTTTAGTGTGGTTCTATTTTTCTTCCCATTTGTACTGCTAATTACAGCAATCCTTTCAACATTTCTTGCAGTGCTAGTTTGGTGCTAATGTATTCCCTTAGCCTTTTTTTGTCTGGGAAGCTCTTTCTTTGACCTTCTATTTTGAATGATAGCCTTGCTGGGTAGAGTATTTTTGGATTCAGATTCTTGTTTTCATGACTTGATTACTTCCTGCCAATCCCTTCTGGCCTGTAGTGTTTCTTGTGAGAAGTCAGCTGAGAGCCTTATGGGGTTTCCTTTGTAGGTAACCTGTTGCTTATCTCTTGCTGCTTTTAGGATTCTCTCTTTGTCTTTAATTTGTGGCATTTTAATTACTATGTGTCTTGGTGTGGGCCTGTTTGGGTTCTTCTTACTTGGGACTCTCTGTGCTTCTTGAACTTGAATGCCTTCTTCCTTCACCAAATTAGGAAAGTTTTCTGTCACTATTTTTTTAAAATATATTCTCTATCCCTTGCTCATTTTCTTCGTCTTCGGGTACTCCTATGATGCGAATATTATTCCGTTTCCAGTTGTCCCACAATTCTCTTAAGCTGTCTTCTTGTTTTTTAATAGTTTCTTCCTTTTGTTTTTCTGATTGGTTGATTTTTTCTACCCTGTCTTCTAATTTACTGATCCAGTATTCAGCTTTCTCTACTCTGCTTTTTAAACCTTCTAATGTGTTTTTAATTTCTGATACATCATTTTTTATCTCTTCTTGATGGTTTTTAATTTTCAATTGGCTTATTTTCAGTGTCTCTATGTCCTTACTCATGCTGTTCAACTTCCTCAAGATCATGGCTCTGAATTCTAGCTCTATTAACATGCCTAATTGCTCCACATTGATCTCATTTTCAGTGGAAGTCTCTTGCTCTTTTATTTGGCTTCTGTTTCTGTGTTTCACCATTTTGGCTATCACTTTGGGCTTTGGAGCCTGTCAAGTTTTCCCTTGGTTGTTGGTGTTCTGCTGTTTGTGGCTCCCTCTCCTGTGTTTAGATGAGCGAGGGAGGACCCACGTTAAACACCACTGTCAAGTCTTACTTTCCTGGTTAAAATTGCCAGCCCAGAAAGGTACTGTTATCCTCTAGCTTTTTGCCTGGAGGCTAGCAGTTGAGGTTACTTGATGAGTTTTGGTTTGTCAGTTGTTTGAAACACTCCCTCAGGTGCTCAGCAGAAGAGGATTTCATGAGGGTGGGGCAGATGCTGGTTGTTAATGAGCCTGAATTAGCACTTCAGTGGCCCACAGGGTGGAGTTGGATCTCTGAGGGAGGGGCTGCTGCCTCTCCTCAGTGCCCTGGGAAGGAGCAATATGACCACCGTCCTGCATGGCTGCACTCAGCAAAAGCTCTGAGCACCCTCCAAATCCCAAGTGTCCCGACACAGTTCCAGTCCTGTCTGCCCTCCCTCTGCAAGAGCCCAAGGTGAGTGGCTGTGGCTTTTTAGTCCCTGTCCCGGCTCTGCGCTGTGGAGCCGCCTGGGAGTGTAACCTGAGGGCGCTGCTCCCAGCTAAGGCCGCTGCCAAGCTGCCAACCATGGGCTCCCAGCCCCTGTCTCGCGCCTTCGCAAGCCTATCAGAATGGAGTCAGTATCCCTCGTTGTATGGTCCTCGCAAGCTGCTTTTCTGTTGCTTTTTCCCGTCAATTTGTCTGTGTTATAGTTGTAATTCCAGTTTGGTTCTGGGAGACGGTCTATGTAGCTTCCGTTCACTCCGCCGCCATTTTTCTCTCTTTGGATAGATCCTTTCAATATTATGTAGTGGCCTTCTTTGTCTCTAGTTATGGCCTTCATTTTGAAATCTATTTTATCAGATATGAGTATTGCTACCCCAGCTTTTTTTTTTTTCTTTCCATTTCTTTAAAGATTTTTTTCCATCCCTTCACTTTCAACCTATGTGAGTCTTTTGTTGTGAGGTGGGTTTCTTGTAAACAACATATAGATGAGTCATGCTTTCTTATGCAGTCAGCTATTCTGTCTTTTTATGGGAGCATTCAATTCATTTACATTTAAGGTGATTATTGATATGTACTTATTTATTGCCATTTTTGTTTAGTGTGGTTCTATTTTTCTTCTCATTTCTCCTGCTAATTACAGCAGTCCTTTTAACATTTTTTGCAGTGCTGTTTTGGTGCTAGGGTATTCCTTTAGCCTTTTTTTTTTTTGTCTGGGAACCTTTTTATTTGACCTTCTATTTTGAATGATAGCCTTGCTGGGTAGAGTAGTCTTGGATTCAGATCCTTGTTTTTCATGACATTGATTACCTCATGCCATCTTCTTCTGGCCTGTAGTGTTTCTGTTGAGAAGTCAGCTGAGAGCCTTATGGGGGTTCCTTTGTAGGTAACCTGTTGCTTCTTTCTTGGTGCTTTTAGGATTCTCTCTTTGTCTTTAATATTTGGCATTGTGATTACTATGTGTCTTGGTGTGGGCTTGTTTGGGTTCTTACTTCGGGCTCTCTGTGCTTCTTGAACTCGAATGCCTTCTTCCTTCACCAAATTAGGGAAATTTTTCTGTCACTATTTCTTCAAATATATACTCTAACCCTTGCTCATTTTTTTCTTCTTTGGGGACTCCTATGATGCGAATATTAATACGTTTCCAGTTGTCCCACAGTTCTCTTAAGCTGTCTTCCTGATTTTTAATTGTTTTTTCCTTTTGGTTTTCTGATTGGTTGATTTTTTTCTACCCTATCTTCTAATTCACTTATCCAGTCCTCAGCTTTCTCTACTCTGCTATTTAGACTTTTTAATGTGTTCCTTATTTTTGATATGTCATTCTTCAGTTCTTTTTGGTGGTGTTTAATTTCCAACTGTTTGATTTTCAACATTTCTATGTCTTTACTCATGGTGTTCATGTCCTTACACATGCTGTTGAGCTTCCTCAAGATCATCGCTCTGAATTCTAGTTCTGTTAACTTGCTTAACTGTACCTCATGTATCTCATCTTCGATAGAGGTCTCTTGTTCTTTCATTTGGCTTGTTTCTGTGTTTCACAATTTTGGCTATCACAGTGGGCTTTGGAGCCTGCCATACTTTTGCTGTGGGTATTGGTGTTCTGCTGTTTATGGCTCCCTCTCCTGGGTTTCCATGAGCCAGGGAGGTCCCACATTAAACACTGCTGAGAAGTCTTACTTTACTAGTTAGAGTTGCTGGCCCAGGAGAAGTACCGTTATCCTCTAGCTTTTTGCCTGGAGGCTATCAGTAGCGATTACCTGAAACGCTTTGGCCTCTGACTTGAATGAAATACTCCCTCAGGTGCTCAGATTAAGGGGACTTTCCAAGGGTGGGGTAGATGCTGGTTGTTAATGGGCCTCAATTTGCATTTCAATGGCCATTGGGTGGGGTTGAATCTTTAAGGGAGGGGCCTCCACCTTTTCCCAGTGCCATGGGAAGGAGTAAGATGATCACCATCCTGTTTGGCTGCAACTCAGCAAAAGCTCTGAGTGCCCTCCAGATCCCAAGTGTACCCACACAGTTCCAGTCCAGTCTGCCCTCCCTCTGCGGGAACCCATGGTAAGTGGCTGTGGCTATTTTAGCATCTGTCCTGGCTCTGTGTTGTGGAGCCACTTGGGATTTTATCCTGAGTGCACCACTCCCAGCTATGGCTGTTGCCCACAGCCAAGGTCGCTGCTCAGAGCCAGGGCTGCTGCTCCCAGCTAAGGCCACTGCTCACAGCCAAGGCCACTGCTCCCAGCTAAGGCCACTGCAGACCATGGGCTCCCAGCCCCCCTCTTGTGTCTCCACAAGCCTACCAGGATTGAGTCAGTGTCCCTGGTTATGTGGTCCTTCAAGCTGCTTTTCTGTTCCTTTTTCCTGATGATTTGTCTTTATTTTTGTTGTAATTTTGTTGGTCCTGGGAGATGGTCTGTGTAGCTTCCATTCACTCCAGCACCATTTTGGAATCACTTTCCACAGTTCTATTTGTTAATATTTTAATTAAACGTCTATTTTTATTGCGTTGAAAAGTCTTCAAGAAGCATAGCTACTAGTAGCAACCAGTTTTAGAGATTGGAGCCCAACTTTTAAATCAGTGAGAGACATAGGAAAATATATTTTGTGATTTCAGCTAATATACCATAAACCTAATAAACCTATTGATTTAAAAATAAATTACTGCTTTTAATAATAATTTAAAAAATTTAAGAGATATACATGAATGCTGTGTCTCCTGGGCGCAGGATAGAATATTGTGTTTTCTTCTTAAAACTAAAAGGTAAGAGCCCTGGCCAGTGTAGTCCAGTTGGTTAGAGTATTGTCACATGCATTGAAAGGTTGCAATTCAGTTTCCAGTCAGGGCACATACCTAACTTGTGGGTTCAATCTCTGGTCAGGGTGTGTACAGGAGGCAACTAATTAATCTCTCTCTCTCTCTCTCTCTCTCTCTCTCTCTCTCTCTCCCCCCCTTCCTCTCTCTTTAGAATCATTGAGAAATATATCCTTAGATGAGGATTTTAAAAAATAAAAATTTAAAAAATAAGCAAGGACGTGGAGGGAGTGAGCAAAAAAGAAAAAAAAGGGGAAAGAACTCATAGACATGGACAACAGTGTGGTGATTGTTCAGAGGAAGGTATAGACAGAGGTGAAAGAGGGTGTATGTGGGATAAAAGCACAAAATAAAATAATTTTAAATAATTTTCAAATATTGAATGGTCATATATATATATATGTTTATGCATGTAAAGGAAGTTACACAATGCTGGTTGGGTAAAACTGTTTGCTGGAAAAGAGTAGAGCTATGTAAACTACTTGGCTACTGCAGTATTGATAATTTGTAAATAGATCTGAAACTTAACATTCTATATTTGTAGTTGGTTCTCAAATTTTGGATGCACATTAGAAACCCTAGAGAGTGTTAAAAGTCCCAATGTCTAAGCCTCATTCAAGACATGTTAAATCAAAATCTCTGGAAATGAGGTTCAAAACAGCAATTTTAAAACTTCCCAAGTTGATTCTAATCAAGAATGTAGTCAAGAGCTTTACAGTGTAACTCGGGATTTTAATGTTGTTACTGTACTTTTATTCTCAAAGGTAAACTTGTCTATACTATTTATTTTTATAATATGAAGAAAAAAGTTATAGCTTACCAAACAGAACAGTAATTATTAATGTCTAATAATCAAACTGATTTTTAATTTTTTTCTTAAACATTTATCAAATAAATTGCTTTCAGTCTGAGATATAGAACTTTTTAGACATTTAAACAAACTCAATTTTTCATGAAGAAATTTATTTATCAATATTAAACATGGATATCATTATAATATATACCATTTTCTCATAGAGGAACTCTTGTTTTTATTAAGTATTATCTAAGTGGGAAATCATATATTTGCAAGTTTTGTTTTTAGTTTTTGTAAAATTACAAAATAATGATTTTAATATCTAGGATTTAGGAAGTGATATTTGTTCATCATATGCATTTTTTTTCCTTAAGGAATAAGATTTCTATTTTAGTTTGTAAGATTTTAAGTTCCTTAAAGGAAGAAAATAAAATCTTAACTCCTTTGTAATATCCACAATGTCAAATAAAAAGAACAGAATAAAGAAGCTGTAAAATGGCCCTGGCCGGTTTGGCTCAGCGGTTAGAGCGTCGGCCTGCGGTCCTGAGAGACCCGGGTTCGGTTCCCCCTAAGGGCGTGTACCTCGGTTGCAGTTTGTCCCCGGCCCTGGTCGGTCGTGCGGGTGGCAGCCACTCGATGTGTCCCTTTTACATTGATGTTTCTCTCTCTCTCTCTGTTCCTCTTTCTCCCTCCCACTCTACCTGAACAAAAAATGGAAAAATGTCCTCCGGTGAGGGAAAAAAAAAGAAGAAGCTGTAAAATGTAAAAATGTGATAATTTACTTCCATTTTCCTCCTGCTTTAAAAAACAAATCACTGTAGTGATCATAGGTTCAGACTGACAATCTTAGTATCCAAGGTCTGGGTGTTTTTTAGGCAAGCCTGAATTACACAAAATAATTTATGTAAACAGGCCTTCTGAAAGCAAACAGAAGAAATGCAAAGAAATACAGTAATATTGCAAAATGCTTTGCTAATTTTAGAGAAAAGTGTGTACATTTATCTTGTTTAAAATTAATATTACAACTCAGCATTTTGTTTACCTTTAAATCCAAATAGACAATCTCTCATCAGAAATAGTCCAAAATTTTTCAGATAGCTTTCTTTCTTTAAAAAAATGTCTATCTCATATCTGCTTCCAGCCAGTATAGAATAACAGGGACTGCATTTACACTCCCACCTTAAACAATTAAAAATCTGTGCAAAATATAAAAAAATAAAAACAAAAAACAAAGAACCCAGTTTTAATGACGTTGAACACTAGGCAATTGAAGACAGAGATGGGAAACAAATGAGATGAGACATGGGATGTGCTCTCCCTGATGTATTGCCCTGGGAGATATCTAGGCTGTGGTGCAGGAAGGAGCAAATCAAGAGGCACCTAACAAACTCCCTGAGTTGAAGAGATGGAGTTGAAGAGTCTGGGAAGACCATGGACACTAGAGGTCACAGTTACCAGTGAGGAGTTTTCTGCACAAAGATTGCCAGATATCTTCTCAGAGGCCTCCTATGTGATCTACAGAGTACTGTTTATTGTTTATATTTGAGAAAACTACCTGAGCCCATTGTAGGGAATAATCTGGAAGGATTACAGAAAAAATTTCTAGCAGTCACAGAGGACTTAGAAAAAAATGCCTGTTCTCATCTGGAAGACTGGAAAACCTCATAAATCATGGACATTGGGTACGGTGTCCTTGCTTCAGAAGATTCTTGCTTCAGTAGTGGGGAATAATTAGCCCTACATGAAACACTGTTCAAGACTTGTCTAACAAATCCTAAAAAGCAAGATTTAAAAGAAACAAACTTGAAAGTTTCCAAGTAATTTGTTTTCCTTTTAAGACAAAGCTAAGAATATTTATAAGAATATAAAATATCCCACATTCAACAAAGTCAAAATCATGATATTTAACATCCAACCAATAATTACAAGGCCTGTAGAAAAGCTGAAAAATATGTTCCTATACTCATCAAAAGGGATTCATAACTAGAACAGATATTAGAATTAGCAGTCAAGAGAATTAAAAAAGTTCATCTAAGCTGAATTCCATATGTTGAAAAGTTAATTTGATACCCCCAAAAATAAAAAGAAACCCCAAATTGAACTTCTAGAGAAGAAAATAACAATGTTTGAGATTAAAAGATATTGGATGTGATTACCAAAATATTACACATTATAAAAGAAAAGATTACTACATTTTAAGACACTGCAGCCAAAATTATCCAAAATAAACAGAGAGAGAAAAAATATTTTAAATGAACGTCAGTGAATTGTGGAAACACTTCAAGAATCCTAATAAACATGTAATTAGTGTCTCTGAGAGGGAGGGTGTATAGAAAATATATTTGAAGAAATAATGGCACAAACTTTTCCAAATTTGATGAAAACTATAAAACCTACAGATTCAGAAGACTGAGCAAACCCCAAACACAAAAAAGCATGGAGAGCCTTGGCCCACGGTCCAGAGAGACTTGGGTTTGGTTCCCATTAAGGGCACATGCCTTGGTTGCAGTTTGTCCCTGTCCCTGGTTGGGGTTGTGCGGGAAGCAGCCACTCGATGTGTTCCTTTCACGCTGATGTTTTTTTCTCTCTCTCTCTTCCTCTCTCTTTTTCCCACTCTACCTGAACAAAAATAGAAAAATGTCCTTGAGTGAGGATAAAAAAAAATGTATGAAGAAAACAGCATCAAAGAAAATCATAACTAAAAATTTCAAAACTAGAAAAAAATGAAAAAATTTAAAGCAGCTAGAAGAAAAAGATATAAAGATACTCCTTGGCTCATGATGGAATATGTCCCAATAAGTACTTTATAAGTTTAAAATATTATAAGTTGAAAATCCATTTAATACACCTAACCTTTCTTACTATCCTGCACCTCGCCTACTTTAAACATGCTTAGAACACAATATACAAAAGGTGCAGGCAACACAGGATACTGTAGAGTATTAGTTGTTTATCATGTGATTGTGTGTCTGATTAGAGCTGCAGCTTGCTGCCGTATCACATATTGTTATCCTAGGCAAAGGTAAATATTCAAAATTTGATGTGCTGGATGTGTATTACTTTTGCACCATTGTAAAGTCCAAAAGTTGAGTTGAACCATTGTAAGTTGGGGACCATGTATTACATATGAAAAAATTAAGATAAGCCTGACAGCAAATTTTTCATAAGAAATGATGTAAAGATGGAGACAGTGGAGCACCATCACTGAAGAACTGAAAGAAAATAATATCAACCTAGAATTTTATACCCAGTGAAAATAACTTGCAGATATGAAGGCAAAATAAAGACTTTTTCAAACATACAAAAACTGAAAGAATTCATTGCCAGTAGACCTACAGTTTGAAAAAAAGAAGTTTAGGGAAGTCTTTTAGGCAGAAGAAAAATAATACCAGATGTAAATATGGACCCAAACAAAAGAGTGAAGATCACCTTAAATGATAACTTTAATACCCACACCCAGAACTTCTATCTTACCACATCATGAGTTGGAACATGAGTATGCTTCTGACCCAGCTTCAAGAAGAACACAATGATAACAAACTTGGTCCCTGACGGACCAAGGGGAACAGAGCTAGCTGCCTAACAATCTGAACCACTCACTTGGGAACTGTTACTAAGAAATTAATAAAAGTCTATAGTTTTAGGTGTCTGTATTTTAAGGTTTAACTGATACTTCAGATTGACCCTAACTTAATTAAAGCAATTCTTTTTTTTTTTTAAATATAGTTTTATTGATTTTTTTAGAGAGAGAGAGGAAGGGAGGGAGATAAAAACATTGATGTGAAAGAGATACATCAATTAGCTGCCTCCTGCATGCCCTCAACTGGGACTTGAGCCTGCAACCTGGGCATGTGCCCTGCCTGGGAATCAGTCCAGGACCTCTCAGTCCATGGGATGACACTCACTCTACTGAGCCACACCGTTGGGCTAAACCAATTATTTTTAAAGCTGTAAAGTTGTACCTTCTACTTTAAAATTTTTAATGTACTTGGATTTTTTTTCCTCACATGAAGACACAGTTGATCCAGAATATCATAATGGAAATGCCATCTTTTTTTCACTAATCTGAAATGCCAACCCTGTCATATATTAATCACCTACATATGCATAGAAGTCTTTCTAAGCTACTTGTTTTATTAGCTTGTATCTCTCTACATCAATATTATGATATCAGTGTGTTAATTAGATATGTTTATACAAAAATTGATATCTCATAGGGCAAATATTTCTTAAAAATTGTTTTTTGTTATTGATTTTTAGAGAGAGAGGAAGGTAGAAACATCCATGAGAGGGAACATCGATTGGCCACCTCTTGCATGCCTCCCACTGGGGATCTGGCCCACAACCTGGTCATGTGCCCTGACTGGGAATCAAACCAGCAACCTTTTGGTGCATGAGTCAACACTCAACCACTGAGCCAGACCGGCCTGGGCTCTTAGGGCAAATATTTCAACTTTTTCTTCCTTCCCAAGTGTATCTTGGTTCTTCCAAGTATATTGAATTTCTAAATACATTTTAGAATCAGTTTTTAAAGAGTAGATGATGAGATTATTAGGACCTCAGCTGTATCACATTGGTTTTAACCTCTTATTATGTTTGATACATGCAGAAGTCTCCAGTCTGATGACAAGGGTTAGTTTAAGAGTGACTTTTTATCCTCACAGCTATAGTGGTGATAGCACATATGATATTGAAAGGCTGACACTGCCTACCTAGTGGACATCTAGAAGTGAGATATCCTCTCCCTCTCCCAGAGTTACCCACCCACAGTCCCCTAGAAATAAGGGTAGAATCTTCCGCTTGGTAAACATTAGCTTTTGTTATTTTGGTGTAGATCATGTGGACACAACTCCATTATTGAAACCTTATTTAAGTGTATATTCACTGCACATTGAAGTTATTTCAAGTATTGGACCAGATTATATTTATCAGATTCTCAGAGAGTAAAATATACAAAATTTATTTTACTCTTCAGGGTTTTCAATGGACTCTTCTTGACAGACTCAAGGTTTGAATTCTTTATAAGTACATTTTAATACTTTGTTGGGGAATTTAGGCAATTTATTCAACATTCTTGCTGTTGAGTGCCAATTTTGCTCTTGGTATTGAACTAAGTGTTGAATATTCAGCAGTAAGAAAATAGATATGGATCATTCTCTCATGGGAAAAATCTAACATTGAAATAAAATAAACAGAAGTATAAATATTTAATTAATTATAATGTTTAATGCTATGGAAGGGAATTAGGGTTTTATTTCAGAATAATTAACTGGAAGGAGAAGAATACATTTTTCATGTATTAGAGCATTTCATGTACTAATGAAACCTGATTTAACTTGTAACATAACTAGACTTATGCAGCAAATTAAATGTAGTTTTTTCTCTACAATAAATCCACTTATTTATTCCACAGCATCCATGTTTATCCAGTTAGTGGGCTCACAAAAATGACCAAGGTCTTTGAGCAGTTTGTAGTTTAATGGTTTACATACTTAGTAGTAGTTCTCAGTAAAATAATTGTATACCCAATGAAAACATAAATATATCATTTTTCTTCCTTTTTGTTTTAGATGAGGATAGGCATTCACTCAGGCTCTGTGCTGGCTGGAGTTGTTGGGGTAAGAATGCCACGATATTGCCTGTTTGGAAATAATGTCACTCTGGCAAGCAAATTCGAATCGGGAAGCCACCCTCGGCGCATCAATGTCAGCCCCACCACATATCAGTAAGTGTTGTCTGGTCTCCTCCCCTTGTCTTTGGCACTGCCTTGAGCTAGAAACTTGTTTTTGTCATACCCTATTCTTTTTCTTGATTCTCTCATTATCTAAGATAATATGAATAGATCTGCCCAGTCTGAAAGACAGCAATTGTGACAAAAACTTTTATTTGCACCCTGAGAGAGTTCCTGGAAAACCTGACTTACTGAGAGGTAAATACAGGTTTGTCATTTTCCATACTCTCTGTTCTTCTGAGGTATACCTGTTTAAAATATAGGAGAACAAAGGTTAAGTGTCTGCATTACATTAGAAATCCTGATATTTTCAAAATGTTCCTCAATATTTATGAAAATCAAAGGAATAGGATAGAGAAGGCAGTTTATTTTTCTTTTGAGTAATTAATATAAATAAGGATGCTTTCAAGTGAAATGATATATACTGGGTACAGAGTAAAAACATCAAACTCTGTTGATCATAAAGGTCTTATTTGAAAACTCTACACTTTTTTGACAGCTGAACTCATCCTTATATTGTGCCTGGTGGATGTCATCTCATCCACTAGATATTAAGTTCCATATAGACAGTGACCACATCTGTTTGGCTCATCATTGTATACCCAGAACCTACAAAAATGTTTATCACTTCATAAGCACTCTATAAATATTTATTGGATTAGTGAATAAATGCATTAATAAGATGGACTTCTCTAGAATAACAAAACAGTATGACTAGTCCCTGTTAGACTTTGACTTTCTGCTAGGTACGGTGTGCAAGTTATTTAATTAGTGTCATGATTTAGATGACTTCAAAATTATTGTAAAACTACAAAGTAGAAATGGTGGTCATTTGACATTTAAAAAAATATATATTTATCTTTTAGAGAGAGAGGGAGAGAGAGAGAAACATTGATGTGAGAGCGAAACATCAATAGGTGCTTCCTGCCTGCCCTCTACCAGTAATCAGTAATGGGGATAAGACTACTAGGGATCCAGCCAGCAACCCTGGACACATGCCCTGATCAGAATCAAACAGTCAACCTTTTGGTGCACAGGAAAATGCCCAACCAACTGAGCCATACCAGCCAGAGTGATCATTGACAATTTTTATTAACATGGTTACAAAACAAAATGAAACAAAACAAAATTGGAGATAAAATAGATACATTGAGCTGCCATGTAGGGATAGTTTCTCTAATTGGCATGAAATCATATAGTTCTTACTAATGCTTTATAAACCTATTTTTTACATTTAGTCTATCTTCTTAGAACCCTTCTCCTCATTCTTTCCTTGTATTCTCCCTCCTTTCCTTTTTTCAAAAAATACTGTTGAGTACTATATTCCAAGTACTGTGATAGACACTAATATTATAATAATGAACCCCATAAATATGACCTCTGCCCTCATGAAAGAGATCACAGATGTGTCCAAGTAAACAATTAAATAGACTGGTGTTGAAGTCAAGACACCCTGATTAGATTACTAAAGAGGAGAAGGAATAGGCTAACATGAGGATGAAAGAGATACACTGAAGTCAGACCATCCAAAGGTGGTAAGTCAAGTCAAGGTTTTTCAACCTAACACTAAGAGCAACAAAAGACATTGAAGAGTTTCAAGCAAGGGGGTGACTTGGCCAGATTTGTACTTTAAAAAGATCGCTAAGGTTGTAGAAAGGAGAACAGATTAGGAGGTCCGGGGAGGAGTAGCAATCCAATGATTAAGAGCAGGTAGTCTTATTCCCACTACTAATTACTGAGACCCTAGAGTCCCAACCATTTGCTTTCAGTTTACTTTTCTGTGCTGCAGAAGAATGGCTGGACTCAATAACTTTTAACATCCATCTGAGATGCCATTAAAAAACACCTTGGCTCCTGGTTAAGTTTCTAGCAAATTAAGTGTATCATATAATCTCAGTGTAACTGGGTTTTCAGATTCTGGATCTTTTGTGCTTAAATATTTCCTGCTTGTTTTGTCTACCCCAGTCTGTATAATTTCTCTGTATAACTGCTACCTTCCACACAACAGAGGTGATTTATGAACCCACAGGTGTAAGGTGTACACCAGGACACTCACAGTGAAAGTCCAGAATTGACTTCTATTAGGAAACAAAATTGCACTTTCTTAGAGCAAATAAGAATTTGTGAAATAAAACTGAGGTTTAAGCTCATGAGAGCTTGAAATTTCCAGTTTTCTTTCCTGAAATAAATCCTGTAGAATGTCCAATATTGCCTTGTCATCCTGAAATCTTCAGAGAGGTTTATATTGAATTTATTTTTAGTAAGACTATATGATTATCATAATTTTTGAGAAAGTGAATTATTTGGATATTATGATAAATTGAAATAATTTTCTGAATAACTTATTTCAAATATATGTTGCCTAAAATATTTAAGTAGTTATTAAAAAGCTTTATAAGTAGTTTAAAGTACTAAAAATTAAAGTAAATAATATAATACACTCATGATACCTTCATCTCATCACTTGTTTAATATTTCATTATATTTGCTTCAGTTATTGTTTAATAAAAATAAATAAAACAGCCCTGGCCAGTTTGGCTCAGCGGTTAGAGCATCGGCCTGGGGTCCAGAGAGACCCGGGTTCGGTTCCCGCTAAGGGCACGTACTTCGGTTGCAGTTTGTCCCTGGCCCTGGTTGGTCGTGCGGGTGGCAGCCACTCGATGTGTCCCTTCACATCGATGTTTCTCTCTCTCTCTCCCTTCTTCTCTCTCCCTCCCGCTCTATCTGTACAAAAAATGGAAAAATATCCTCGGGTAAAGATAAAAAAAAATAAAAAATAAAAAAATAATAATAATAATAAATAAATAAATAAATAAAACATTTCCTTTAAAATTTTCCTTTTTTTCATTGTGATAAATACTCTAATGAATTTGGTATGTTTCAAAGTTCAGTATTTTATATATTAACTTTCTATATATATGTAGACAATATAATTTTATTTTATGTTTTAATTTGTGTGATATGTCACTGCATGAACTTTTCTCTAACTTTCTAAAATTTCATACTTTAAGATCTATCTATGCTGAGACACATACATGTAGCTCAACATTTTAATTACTATATTATTCTAGTGTATGTCTACACCATATTTTAATTTTACTCATCTATTTCTCTATTGATGAACACATAAAGTTTTTTTGTAATTTTTAATTACTAAAAAGTGTTCTCCCATGAACATTATTTACTTGTTATTACATAAGTTAGCTACTTTACATTTCATGTGATATAAATAATTGAATTTCCTACAGATTATTAGAATTGAAATGTTTATCTCAAAATTTATTTGGACATAAGGAATGAATATTTTATTTTATTTATTTATTTATTTTTTAATTTTTTTGGTATGTGCCCCTAACGGGAACCGAACCCAGGACTCTCTGGTCCGCAGGCCCACGCTCCAACCACTGAGCCAAACTGGCTAGGGCCAGGAATGAAGATTTTAAAATCAGGGCCATAACTTTTATATGGTGGTCTTTATTTTTTCAGTAATGTACAGGGACCATGTCCTCTTCACCTCGAGCACTTTTACTTTATTGATAGTTTTATTTCTGGACCAAAAAAAAAAAAAATCTTTAATGAGTTTTGAATTTTCCATGTTTGATGTTTTTGTTTATGTTCAATAAATGTGATGTTTACCCATCTTTGTTCCCATTCATCCAAATTTTAAAATAATATGCACATTACAAACAATTGTCTTTTAACATCAAACTACTGATCTGTGAAACTGAAATAATTGCTTATATTAAGGACAGTTTCAGCAAATTTGGAAATGGCATGAATAATTGAATGATTTGCCTGAGCAAATCATTAATTGTATTTCCTTGGTATGTGCAAACTAAAAATGTAGAAAGATTCTTTAATTACTTTGATATGAAAGTTTCCTTAAACTTTAAACATTTTTGCTTTTCTCATTTCACAGTTGATTTACTTCTGGACTTTTCAGAATGTCTATTTTTCATTTAGTGTGACAGACCCCATCTTCTGTTAAAACCAAGTCGCCCTATGACCACTGCTAGATACCCAGCTCACCATACCAGATGCTATACAATGGAGCAGGCTAAGGTAGTGGTTAAGTACACAAGCTCTGGAGTCAGAGTGGTTTTAAAATTTATTGCCTGTGAAATTTGACAATTTAGTTTCTTTGGGCCCAGTTTTCTCATCTTTTAAAATTAGTACCTAGTTCAGAAGATTATTGTTAGGATTAAATATGATTTTTATAAATCTCCTAATGCTTGAAACACAGTGGTCATTCATTTATTGCTTTATCCTAGACTATCTTATTCCTGCACTTGAGTCTCATATTTAATAAGCTTAGCCATGTTGAATATGTGTAATAGTTGTATTACAGACCACATCTGGCAATCCCAAAGATGTGGGTTTGGTAATTTGGGCAAAGGCATTTTGAGTTATGACACAGTACCCAGCTAGTAATCACCTTATTCCTATAAGTTTTTATTAGCTAAGGCATCTTATTGATGACCAAATCATAATTATGTGATAAAATGTGACTGTTTTCTTGGTAAATCTTCAAATTTAAGTAGTGGCACTTAATTCCATATATATTAATTAGATTACCAGAAACTTTGTGGCCTCAATGACACAAATTAATTATCTTACAGTTTTGTGGGGTCTGATATGGGTCTCACTGTGCTAAAAACAAGGTGCCAGCAAGGCTTCAGATTCTTTAGACTGTTTTCTCCCTTTTCCAGCTTTTAGAGTCTGCCTGCATTCCTTGTTCATGTCTTCCTTCCCTGTGTACTTGAAACCTATATAATTTTATTAACCAGTGTCACCCCAATAAATTCATATCTATAATAAAGCAGGCCAAGATACTCTCTAAAATATCTTTTACCTCTAAAATGTCTTGATAGTAATAGCAAACGTTTATTGGATTACTTATTTTCTTTAAGCAAATTACCTAATTTAATCTTCATAGCAAGCCTGTGAGTCAAGGATCGTTATCTTTATTTTACAGAGAAGAAACTGAGACTTAGGAAGGTTAAATAAGTCACCAGTAACACACAACTAAATGAGTGTGGCAGTCAGCCTGAGATATTATCCATAGCCACACTGACATTTGAGTCCATAACTGATGGTGAGGAACAATAACTCCGAATATAACTTGCCATGATGTGAGGGTTTCCTCTGTGAGAGAATAGTGAAGAGAGCATTTATGAGCAAGCTGGGATCAGAGCAAAGGACATTCTATTCTTTTCTACTTGCAGGATTTTTGGTCCTTTCAAAATATCCTTGGACACATTTTGTCCACACCATGTTATCTACCTGTGCCCGTGTATAATTGTCCACTAGGCTCCTGAGCAAGAAAGGTTGTCATTGGCAAACCAGCCTCAACACAGTCACTGCACTAATAAAACATGAGAGTCTTTTTTTAAGTGTTAATCCTATAGTCTGAAAATATCAATAGAGGTTATGGACTATTTGAACCCAGGGATGTATTCTAAGTATGGGCATTTCAACAGGACCAAATTTTCGCTCATCTTCTCTTCTGTCTCTGTACATATTAAAATGCCCAGGTTGCACTTTTGCTCTCCTGGAGTTCTTTTCATACTCATTGTAATCAAGAAGAGGTATGGTCTTTTTTTTGTTTTTTGTTATATTTATCCAGACATTTTATTGAACTTTCTTTTATTTTTTTTATTTTTTTTTTTGTTACAGATATTTCACCTTTTTTACCCCATTGGCACCCCCCTCCCCACCCCATCACCGCCCCATCCCCGGCTTAGTTGTCCATGTCCATTGGTCATGCATACATGCATATAAGTTCTGTGCTTTATCTCTTCCCACCCACCCCTACCCCCTCTTCTGAGGGATGTCAGTCTGTGCCCTACTTCCATGTTTCTGGGTCCACTGTATTCCTCAGATGGTTATGTTCATTATATTCCGTATATAAGTGAGATCATGTGGTATTTGTCTTTTTCTGCTTGGCTTCTTTCACTTAGGATAATACTTTCCAGGTTCCTCCATGTCGTCTCAAAGGATAAGAGATCTTTCCTTCTTACCGCTGCATAGTACTCCATTGTGTATATGTACCACTGCTTTTTTTTATCCATTCATCTGCTGATGGACACTTCGGCTGTTTCCAGATCTTAGCTATTGTAAATAGGGCTGCTATGAACATGGGGGTACATATATCTTTCCTGATTGGTGTTTCAGGCTTCTTAGGATATATTCCTAGAAGTGGGATCACTGGGTCAAATGGAAGTTCAATTTTTAATTTTTTGAGGTAGCACCATATTGTTTCACACAGCGGCTGCCCCAGTCTGCATTCCCACCAGCAGTGTATTAGAGTCCCCTTTTCTCCACACCCTCGCCAACACTTGTTGTTTGATGATTTGTTGATGGCGGCCATTCTGACAGGTGTGAGGTGATATCTCATTGTTGTTTTAATTTGCATCACTCTGATGATTAGTGATGTGGAGCATTTCTTCATATGTCCCTTGGCCATTTGTATGTCCTGTTTGGAGAGGTGTCTATTCAGCTCCTATGCCCATTTTTTTAATTGAGTTCTTTGTCTTCCTTTTGTTGAGTTGTATGAGCACTCTATATATATTGGAAATTAATCCCTTATCCGATACATCATTGGAAATGATGGTCTCCCATACAGTGGGTTGCCTTTCCATTTTGAAGATTGTCTCTTTTGCTGTGCAGAAGCTTTTTAGTTTGATGTAGTTCCATGTGTTCATTTTTTCCTTTGTTTCTGTTGCCTTAGGTGATGTGTCAGTGAAAATTCTGCTCCATATGATGTCCGAAATTTTGTTGCCCACATTGTCTTCTAGAATTTTTATGGATTCACGGATCACATTTATGTCTTTTATCCATTTCGACTTTATTTTTGTGTATGGTGTAAGTTGATGGTCCAGTTTCATTTTTTTGCATGTAGCTGTCCAATTGTCCCAACACCATTTATTAAAGAGGCTGTCTTTACTCCACTGTATGCTCTTGCCACCTTTGTCAAATATTAGTTGAGCATATTGCCTTGGGTCCATTTCTGGGTTTTCATTTCTGTTCCACTGGTCTATATGCCTGTTCTTGTGCCAGTACCAGGCTATTTTGGTTACCGTCGCTTTGTAGTATAACATGATATCTGGTATTGTGATCCCACCTACTTTGTCCTTCTTATTCAACATTGCTGTGGCTATTCGGGGTCTTTTTTGGTTCCATATGAACTTTTGAAGTATTTGTTCTAGTTCTATGAAATATGTCGTTGGTATTTTGATGGGGATTGCATTGAATCTATAGATTGCTTTGGGTAATATGGACATTTTAATGATGTTAATTCTCCCAATCCATGAACAGGGTATGTGCTTCCACTTTTTTATATCTTCCTCTATTTCTTTTTTCAATGACCTGTAGTTTTCTGCCAATAGGTCCTTTACTTCTTTGGTTAAGTTTATTCCTAGGTATTTTAAATTTTTTGGTGCGATGGTAAATGGGATTGTTTTTTCAGTTTCTCTTTCTGTGAGTTCATCATTGGTGTACAAGAATGCCGTTGAGTTCTTGACGTTAATTTTGTATCCTGCTACTTTGCCAAATTTGTTTATTTAGTTGATTTTTGATGGAGTCTTTAGGGTTTTCTATGTATAGTATCATGTCATCTGCAAATAATGACAGTTTTGTGTCCTCCTTTCCAATTTGGATCCCTTTTATTTTTTGCTCATGTCTGATTGCTGTGGCTAAGACTTCCAGTACAATGTTAAATAAGACTGACGAAAGTGGACATCCCTGTCTTATTCCTGTTCTTAATGGAAATGTTGTTAGTTTCTGTCCATTGAGTATGATGTTGGCTGTAGGTCTTTCCTATATGGCCTTTATAATGTCAAGATATGATCCCTCTATTCCCACATTGCTGAGCATTTTTATCAGAAGTGGATGCTGGATTTTGTCAAATGCTTTTTCAGCATCTATTGATATGAGCATGTGGTTTTTATTCTTCATCTTATTTATGTGGTGTATCACATTTATTGATTTGCGAATATTGTACCACCCTTGCTTCCCTGGAATGAATCCCACTTGGTCATGGTGAATAATTTTTTTGATGTATTTCTGAATCCGATTTGCTAATATTTTGTTCAGAATTTTGGCATCTATGTTCATCGGGGATATTGGCCTGTAGTTTTTTTTCTTCGTAGTGTCTTTTTCTGGTTTTGGAATTAGAATTATGCTGGCCTCATAGAACGTGTTTGGAAGTATCCTTCTTCTTGAATTTTTTGAAATAGTTTGAGGAGAATGGGTGTTAATTCTTTTTTGAATGTTCAGTAAAACTCCCTCGTGAAGCCATCTGGGCCTGGGCTTTTGTTTGCTGGGAGAGTCTTGATTACCTCTTCAATTTCCTTTGTTGTTATTGGTCTGTTCAAGTTTTCTATCTCTTCCCGGTCCAGTTTTGGAGGACTGTGTGTTTCTAGAAATTTGTCCATTTCGCTTAGATTGTCGAATTTGTTGCCATATAGTTGTTCATAGTAGTTGTTAACGATCTTTTGTATTTCTGTGGTGTTGGTTGTTACTTCTCCTCTTTCATTTCTGATTTTGTGTATTTGGGTTCTCTCTCTTTGTTTCTTGGTGAGTCTAGCTAAGGGTCCATCAATCTTGTTTATCTTTTCGAAAAACCAGCTCTTTGTTTCATTGATCCTTTGAATTGTTTTTTTGGTCTATGTTGTTTATTTCTGCTCTGATCTTTACTATTTCCTTCCTTCTACTTGCCCTGGGGTTTTCTTTTTGTTTGATTTCTAATTCTTTAACTTGTGAGGTTAGACATCCATTAGAATTTTGTTTTGTTTTGTTTTTTGAGGTAGGCCTTTAGTGCTATGAACTTCCCTCTCAGAACTGCTTTTGCTGCATCACATAGATTTTGTGTTGTTGTGTGTTCATTTTCTTTGGTTTCCAGGAAGTTTTTAATTTCTTCCTTGATCTCCTCAGTGACCCATTCATTGTTTAATAACATGCTATTTAGCCTCCATGTGTTGAAATATCTTTGCATGTTCTTGTTGCAATTGATTTCTAGTTTCATACCATTGTGATCTGAGAAGATGCTTGATATGATTTCAACCTTCTTGAACTTGTAGAGATTTAGTTTGTGTCCTATCATGTGGTCTGTCTTTGAGAATGTCCTATGTGGACTTGAGAAGAATGTGTATTCTGTAGTTTTGGGGTGTAATTCTCTGTAGATATCTATTAAATCCATTTGGTCTAGTGCTTCCTTTAGAGTCTCTGTTTCTTTGCTAATTTTTTGCCTAGAGGATCTATCCAGTGCTGTCAACGGGGTGTTGAAGTCCCCTGCTATTATTGTATTGTTGTTGATTTCTCCTTGGAAGTCCTCCAGAAGATTTTTAATATATTTTGGTGCTCCTGTATTGGGTGCATATATGTTTATCAAGGTTATATCTTCCTGTTGGATAGATCCATTCAATATTATGTAGTGGCCGTCTTTGTCTCTAGTTATGGTCTTCATTTTGAAATCTATTTTATCAGATATGAGAATTGCTACCCCAGCTTTTTTTTGCTTTCCATTTGCTTGGAACATTTTTTTCCATTCCTTCACTTTCAACCTATGTGAGTCTTTTGTTGTGAGACGGGTCGCTTGTAAACAACATATAGATGAGTCATGCTTTCTTATCCAATCAGCTACTCTGTGTCTTTTTATGGGAGCAGTCAATCCATTTACATTTAAGGTGATTATTGATGTGTAGTTATTTATTGCCATTTTTGTTTAGTATGGTTCTATTTTTCTTCCCATTTCTACTGCTAATTAGAGCAGTCCTTGCAGTGCTGGTTTGGTGCTAATGTATTCCCTTAGCCTTTTTTTGTCTGGGCAGCTCTTTATTTGACCTTCTATTTTGAATGATAGCCTTGCTGGGTAGAGTAGTTGTGGATTCAGATTCTTGTTTTTCATGACTTTGATTACTTCCTGCCATTCCCTTCTGGCCTGTAGTGTTTCTTGTGAGAAGTCAGCTGAGAGCCTTATGGGGTTCCCTTTGTAGGTAACCTGTTGCTTATCTCTTGCTGCTTTTAGGATTCTCTCTTTGTCTTTAATTTGTGGCATTTTAATTACTCTGTGTCTTGGTGTGGGCCTGTTTGGGTTCTTCTTACTTGGGACTCTCTGTGCTTCTTGAACTTGAATGCCTTCTTCCTTCACCAAATTAGGAAAGTTTTCTGTCACTATTTTTTTGAATATATTCTCTATCACTTGTTCATTTTCTTCTTCTTTGGGGTCTCCTATGATGCAAATATTATTACGTTTCCAGTTGTCCCATAGTTCTCTTAAGCTGTCTTCCTGGTTTTTAATAGTTTTTTCCTTTTTTTTTTTTTTTTTCTGATTGGTTGATTTTTTTCTACCCTGTCTTCTAATTCATGGATCCGGTTCTCAGCTTCCTCTACTCTGCTTTTTAAACCTTCCAATGTGTTTTTCATTTCTGATATGTCATTTTTTATCTCTTCTTGATGGTTTTTAATTTCCAATTGGCTTATTTTCAATATCTCTATGTCCTTACTCATGCTGTTCAGATTCCTCAAGATCATGGCTCTGAATTCTAGCTCTGTTAACATGCCTAATTGCTCCACAGTGATCTCATCTTCGTTGGAGGTCTCTTGCTCTTTCATTTGGCTTCTGTTTCTGTGTTTCACCATTTTGGCTATCACTGTGGTCTTTGTAGCCTGTCAAGTTTTCCCTTGGTTGCTGGTGTTCTGCTGCTTGTGGCTCCCTCTCCAGGATGGAGTCAGTGTCCCTCGTTATATGGTCCTCGCAAGCTGCTTTTCTGTTGCTTTTTCCCATCAATTTGTCTGTGTTATAGTTTTAATTCCAGTTTGGTTCTGGGAGACGGTCTGTGTAGCTTCTGTTCACTCTGCCACCATTTTTCTGGTCTGAGGTATGTTCTTTCTAAAATATTTACTTGGTTTCTCCATATTGCTAACCACATCAGTATCTCTAACTCTGGATCAAACATGAGTGTATATGACAAAGATATGGCAAATAGAGGCTTCCGATTTAAACAGAAAACTGCCTTTTGTTTCTGTGGGGCTCAAACATTTTGTGTCTAGTGCATATAATAAAAGTCACTGGGAACATAGGCTTGTTATTCAGGATTTTACTTTATAGGCAACTTGGAGGAATGCCTCTTTCTAGTACATTAAGATATGCATGGAACAATCGAAGAAATGTAAAGTAACTTGGGTATATTCTTCTTTGCACATAAAAGTTAGTTATTAACACTAGTTAAAAACACTAGCTGAAAAACCTGCTAGTCAATATAATTATTATACATGACTGAGATATATATTGTAAATACTCTTTGTATACATACTTAATGTGGGAAAAGACATCCAGCAAACCTCAGGAAATTTCTTTCTAGTCAAGGTATTTATTATATATGTCTGAGATACTAAATTGTAAATACTCTTCTTCCTATAGTTACTTAATGTGGGAAAAAACATCTAACAAACTTCAGGAAATTTCTGTCTAGTATTTTACCTCTAGCCTTCTGTTTTTTAAAAAATCAAAATGTTCATCTGTGCTAGAGACTTGATACTTAAAGAAAATAAACAGTATTTGGGCTGACTAAAAGACTGGTTAGTCTTTTAAATGACTTTATTGGTCATCTTATGTTTTATAGAAGCACCAGAACAGTAAACACTATGTTTTACAAAATCAGTAAAGACAAATGACTTGATAATTTTCCCAAAAGGAAAACTTGAGCTGTGCCTCAAAAATTGTATTTCTGTTTTTCTGATTATAGACAGCAGCGTTAATAAGTACCCTTTTAAATGTGCCAATAAAGGTCACATCTAGCAAAACTGAATGAGCTATTTTACTCATTTAGACGTTTTTATTTTGTTCTTCCTTCCTTTGTCTCCCTGTTGTATCAAATAGCACCCCCCCATTCTAAATATTGTGCCTTCCTAATTATAAAACATAAACCTGGCCTAGTTTTTTTGACCTTTACATTATCCCACCTAGGTCGTTCCGTGTATTTACCAGCAGCTTGAAGAGCATAATAGTGAAGTCTTTGAGGATCAGTATAATGTTGCAGTTATGTTTATAGCAAAAATCATACATACTTATTAGCTCATTTTCATAGGAATTGAAGTAGTTGTCAGAATCAATGAAGAAAATGTATAAATAAATACTGGGTAATCATCTTTTATTATTTCATAGATATGAAATGAAACAGTGAGTCTGAAAATTTTGACATTTTTACCTTTATGATTTGGTTGCTTATTTGGCATTGGTTTGGTCTGTATGATTAGGATAAAGATTTATTATAGGAGTAGTGCTGGTTCTATATTAGGACACACTCCTTACTGTGTATGAAGGGTGTTTCTTTTTCCCATGACAGTAATGCTAAAAAGCTAATTACCTAGTTTAGGTTTCAGAATTAAAAGGCACTGATCTGATTCATGTCAATTGTTTTTACATGGGGAAGATTAATTTCACACACAAAACAATGAATTTTTATGAAGTATAAATAGTAGTTTTCTTATTTGCTATAAATAGTATGTTTACAAATAATGCCAAGTTCAACTAATTCTACACATTATATAAATTACTATAAAGCGAAAATTTGTTACTAAGATAATTGAGTTTCCAAGTTGGGAAGTTTTCTGTCACTGGAGGTCAATGTTGATTTCATTACTTCCTTAGTTTTGACAAAGGTACCAGGGTTACGTAGAATGTTAACATGAAGGAAAACCAAGTTAAGAATTTAAGGGAACTCAGCTGTATGTAGTACCTTTGCAATGCTTCTGGAAATCTGAAATTATTTCAAAGTAAAATATTTATTTAAAAGACTATTACAGTTCTGCCCAGCCAGCGTGGCTCAGTGGATTGAGCTTTGTCCCATGGACAGAGAAGTCCAGGTTCGATTCCTGGTCAGAACACATGCCCTGGTTGCAGGCTTTATCCCCGGTAGGGGGCATGCAGGAGGCAGCTGATCGATGTTTCTCCCTCACATTGATGTTTCTATCTCTTTCTCCCTCTCTCTAAAAAATCAATAAAAACCTATTTAAAAAATATTATTATAGTTCTAACATTTAGTGAGACTGAGAATTTATTTTCAGCTTAGATAATAATGGATCTTGTATGCTATCAGAGACCCACTGAATGTTTTTGAGTATGGAAACAACATGACCAAGGAAAACATATTTGGAGGTGACATTCCACAGGGAGCAGAATAAGGAAAATTAGAGGAAATTGGATTGTTACGAGGAGACTGTGCTGCTCCAGGCCTGAGGTATGGTCATGAAGTAGAACTGTGGCAGAGGAAATAAAAGGAAAACATACAAAGTATGAATACCTTTAGCAAAATAATTACAAGGATGACTAGGCAAAAACACATAGCTATTCTATGTATTGTGCCGTAACCAGGGAGCTTTGAAACTGGAAAGTCATGTTTCCATTGTTACTCGTTTTTAAAAATAGTAATCCCTTGTGAACTTACCCTTTTCTTTTAAAATTCTTTTTTGGCCCACAGTGTGACTTAGTGGATTCAGCATCATCCCATGGACTGAGAGGTCCTTGTTTGATTCCCAATCATGGCACATGCCCAGGTTGTGGGCTCGGTCTCCAGTAGGGGGCGTGCAGGAGGCAGCTGATTGATGTTTCTCTGTCACATCCATGTTTCTCTCCTTTCCTTACTCTCAAAAAAAAATTTAATAAAAACATATTTAAAATTCTTATTTTGGGATTAACATTTAATCAGACTTCTAAATCAATTTCTTTTTTTCCCTTTTTCTCACGTACATTGTTTTTAAAAAGAATTGGCAAGTTTATATAGTATTATAATTTATATAAATTATATCATTTGTATAGTTATGTATAATGACAATATATCTATTAATTGAATTGTTTGTATATTGTATTGTTACATTAAGTAAATAAGTATGTTCAATTTTCCACAAAAGAAAGCAATCTAATTTCCAGAAAAAAAGATCATGAATTACATTATGAGAATACATTTTTTTAATCCTCACCCAAGGATATGTTTTTATTGCTTTTAGAGAAAGAAGGAGAGAGAAAGAGAGAGACATAGATGTGAGAGCAACACATCCACATCAATCAGTTGCCTCCCATACAAACCCCAACTAGGGATTGAACCCACAGCCTAGGTATGTGCCCTGACTGGGAATCAAATCAAAACCTTTTGTTGTAGGGGACAGTGCTCAAACCAACTGAGCCACCTGGCCAGGGCAGAATGCACTTTAATATCTAATAAAATAGAGTATGATTGTAGAATTCATTTCTCAACTACAATATTAAAAATGGTATCAATGGGATCTTAATATATTTTTATAATTTTTAATTTTTTTAAAAATTACATTTGACATTCCATATTATATTAGTTTCAGGTGTACAGCATAGTGACTAGACATTTTTATAACTTACTAAAAGAATTTCTGATAAAGACTTCATCTTTTATCAGTCAGTTCCTCTCACTGTTCTTTTGTGTGCAATACTCTATGCAATTGTAGAAGTTTCTGTTTTATTTTATTTTATTTTTGTTAAAGATGTTTCTCCTTTTTTTCTCCAATGATACCCTCCTCCCCATTCCTACCACCACGTCCCCAGCTTTGTTGTCTGTGTCCATTGGTTATGCGTACAAGCATATAAGTTCTCTGGTTTATTGCTTTCCTCCTCCCAGCATATCCATTCTGAGGGTTGTCAGTCATTACGCTATGTCCATGTCTCCGGGTCTACCCTATTCCTCAGACAGTTATGTACATTATATTCCATAAATAAGTGAGATCATGTGGTATCTGTCTCTTTCTGATTGTCTTGTTTCGCTGAGTATAATACTCTCCAGGTCCCTCCAGGTCCTCTCAAAGGATAAGAGATTTTTCTTTCTTACAACTGCATAGTACTCCATTGTGTATATGTATCACAACTTTTTCATCCATTCGTCTACTGATGGACACTTGGTCTGTTTCCAGATCTTAACTATTGTAAATAGTGCTGCTATGAAAATAGGGGTACATATATTCTTTCTGATTGGTGTTTCAATCTTCTTAGGGTACATTCCTAGAAGTGGGATCACTGCGTCAAATGGCAATTCAATTTTTAATTTTTTTGAGCTAAGACCATAGTGTTTTCCATAGTGGCTACACAAGTCTGCATTACCACCAGCAGTGTACTAGAGTTCCCTTTTCTCCACACCTCGCCAACAGTTGTTGTTTGATGATTTGTTGATGGCGGCCATTCTGACAGATGTGAGGTTATGCCTCATTGTTATTTTAATTTGCATCTTCTAATGATTAGTGATGTTGATCATGTCTTCATATGTCTCTTGGCCATTTGTATATCCTGTTTAAAGAGGTGTCTAGTTAGTTCCTCTGCCCATTTTTTAATTTGGTTCTTTGTCTTCCTTTTGTTGAGCTGTATGAGCATGCTATATATATTAGAAATTAACCCCTTATCTGATGTATCATTGTCAATTATGCTCTCCCGTAGATGAGTTGCCTTTCCATTTTGGTGGTTGTTTCTTTTGCTGTGCAGAAGCTTTTGAATTTGATGTAATCCCATGTGTTCATTTTCTCCTTTGTTTCTGTTGCCTTAGATGATGTATCAGTGAAAATTCTGCTGCGTATGATGTCTGAAATTTTGTGCCTACATTTTCTTCTAGGATTATTATGGATTCATGGGTTACATTTAAGTCTTTTATCTGTTTTGAGTTTATTCTTGTGTATCATGTAAATTGATGGTCTAGTTTCATTTTTTTGCATGTAGCTCTCCAATTTTCCCATCACCGTTTATTAAAGAGGCTGTCTTGACTCTACTGTATGCTCTTGCCTCCTTGACAAATATTAATTTAGCATAATGTGTAGGACTATTTGTGGGTTCTCTGTTCTGTTCCACTGGTCTATATGCCTGTTCATGTGCCAGTACCAGGCAGTACTTGTGCCAGTACTTGATTACAGTAACTTTGTAGTATAACCTGATATCTGGTATTATGATCCCACCTACTTTGTCCTTCTTTTTCAAGATTGCTGTGGCTATTCGAGGTCTTTTTTGATTCAATGTGAACTTTTGAAGTATTTGGTCTAGTTTTGTGAAGTATATTGTTGGTATTTTAATGGATATTGCATTGAATCTATAAATTACTTTGCATAAATTGGACATTTTACTGATGTTAATTCTTCCAATCCATGAACAAGGTATGTGCTTCCAGTTTTTATATCTTCCTCTATTTCTTTTTTCAATGTTCTGTAGGTTTCTGCAAATAGGTCCTTTATTTCTTTGGTTAAGTTTATTCCTAGGTATCTTAACTTTTTTGCTATGATGGTAAGTGGGATTGTTTTTTCAGTTTCTCTTTCTGTGAGTTCATCATTTATGTATGAGAATGCCATCAATTTCCTGATGTTAATTTTGTATTCTGCTACTTTGCCAAATTCATTTATTAAGTCTAGTAGATTTTTGATGGAGTCTTTAGGGTTTTCTATGTATAATATCTTGTCATCTGCAAATAAAGACAATTTCACTTCCTCCTTTCCAATTTAGATCCCTTTAATTTCTCTTCATGTCTGATTGCTGTGGCTAAGACTTCCAGTACTATGTTAAATAAGAGTGGCAAAAGTGGGCATCCCTGTCTTGTTCCTGTTCTTAAGAGAAATGTTTTTAGTTTCTGTCCATTGAGTATGATGTTAGCTGTAGGTCTTTCATATATGGCCTTTATTATGTCAAGATATGATCCCTCTATTCCCACATTGCTGAGCATTTTTATCAGAAATGGATGCTGGATTTTGTAAAATACTTTTTCAGCATCTATTGATATGATCATGTGGTTGTCATTCTTCATTTTATTTATGTGGTTTATCACGTTTATTGATTTGCAAATATTGTGCCAGCCTTCCTTCCCTGGGATGAATCCTACTTGGTCATGGTGAGTAATTTTTTTGATGTATTGCTGGATCAAATTTGCTAGTATTTTGTTCAGGATTTTGACGTCTATGTTCATCAGGGATATTGGCCTGTAGTTTTCTTTCTTTGTAGTGTCATTTTCTGGTTTTGGAATTAGAATTGTGCTGGCCTCATAGAACGTGTTTGGAAGTCTTTCTTCTTCTTGATTTTTTTTTTTTTTTTATTATCCTCGCCTGAGGACATTTTTTCATTTTTTGTTTAGATAGAGTGTGGGAGGGAGAGAGAGAGAGAGAGAAACATCGACGTGAAAGGGACACATCAAGTGGCTGCCACCCACACGACCCAACCAGGGCCGGGGACAAACTGCAACCGAGGTACGTGCCCTTAGCAGGAACCGAATCCGGGTCTCTCAGGACCGTAGGCCGACGCTCTAACCGCTGAGCCAAACCAGCAGGGCTCTTCATGAATTTTTTGAAATAGTTTGAGGAGAATGGGTGTTAGTTCTTCTTTGAATGTTCGGTAAAACTCCCCTGTGAAGCCATCGGGTTTGGGCTTTTGTTTGCTGAGAGAGTCTTTATTACCTCTTCAATTTCGGTGGTTGTTATTGGTCTGTTCAAGTTTTCGATCTCTTCCTGGTCCAGCTTTGGGAGACTATATGTTTCTAGAAATTTGTCCATTTTGCTTAGATTATTGAATTGGTTGCCATATAATTGTTCATAGTATTTTTTAACGATCCTTTCTATTTTTGTGGCGTCAGTTGTTACTGCTCCTCTTTCATTTCTGATTTTGTGTATTTGGGTTCTCTCTCTTTGTTTCTTGGTGAGTCTAGCTAAGGGTCCATCTATCTTGTTTATCTTTTCAAAGAACCAGTTCTTTGTTTCATTGATTCATTGAATTGTTATTTTGGTCTCCTTGTCATTTATTCCTGCTCTGATCTTTCCTATTACCCTCCTTCTACTTGCTCTGGGGTTTTCTTTTTGTTTGCTCTCTAGTTCTTTAAGTTGTGAGGTTAGATCGTCTGTTAGAAATTATTTTTGTTTCCTGAAGGAGGCCTGTAGTGCTATGAACTTCCCTCTCAGAACTGCTTTCGCTGCATCCCATAGATTTTATGTTGTTGTGTGTTCATTTTCATTGGTTTCCAGGAAGTTTTCAGTTTTTTCCTTGATCTCCTTGGTAACCCAATCATTGTTCAATAACATGTTTTCAAATGTCTTTGTATGTTCTTGAATTCTATTTGCAATTGATTTCTATTTTCATGCTATTGTAATCTGAGAAGATTCTTGATATGATTTCAGTCTTCTTGAACTTGTAGAGACTTAGTTTGTGACCTAACATGTGGTCTATCTTTGAGAATGTCACATGTGCACTTGAGAAAAATGTGAATTCTGTAGTTTTGGGGTGTAATTCTCTGTAAATGTCTATTAAATCCATTTGGTCTACTGCTGCATTTAGAGTCTTTATTTGCTTTTTTTTTCTTTTTGTCTAGATGATCTATCCAGTGATGTCAGCGGGGTATTGAAGTACCCTGCTATGATTGTATTACTGTCAATTTCTTCTTTGAAGTCCTCCAGAATATTTTTTATATATTTTGGTTCTCTTATATTGGGTACATATATGTTCATCAAGGTTATATCTTTCTTTGATTAGGTCCTTCCAATATTCTGTAGTGGCCTTCTTTGTCTCTAGTTATGGTCTTCGTTTTCAAATCTATTTTATCAGATATGAGTATTGCTACCCCAGCTTTTTTTCTCTTTCCGTTTGCTTGGAAGATTTTTTTCCAATCCATTAACTTTCAACCTATGTGAGTTTTTTGTTGTGAGGTGAGTCGCTTGTAAGCAACATATGTATGAGTCATGATTTCTTATCCAGTCAGCTACTCTGTGTTTTTTTATTGGAGCATTCAATCCATTTACATTTAAGGTGATCACCGATATGTACTTATTTATTGCCATTTTTGTTCAGTGTGGTTTTATTTTCTTACTATTTCTTCTACTAATTACAGCAGTCCTTTTAACATTTGGCAGTGCTGGTTTGGTGCTAATGTGTTCCCTTAGCCTTTTTTATTTTTTTCTGGGAAGATCTCTGTTCTCTATTTGACCTTCTGTTTTAATGATAGCCTTGCTGGGTAGAGTAGTCTTGTATTCAGATCCTTATTTTTCATGACCTTGATTAGTTCATGCCATTCCCTTCTGGCCTGTAGTGTTTCTGTTGAGAAGTCAGCTGATAGCCTTATGGGGGTTCCTTTGTAGGTAACCTGTTGCTTTTCTCTTGCTGCTTTTAGGATTCTTTGTCTTTAATTTTTGGCATTTTAAGTACTATGTGTTTTGGTGTGGGTCTCCTTGTGGTCTTCTTACTTGGGGCTCTCTGTGCTTCTTGAACTTGAATGCCTTCTTCCTTCACCAAATTAGGGAAGTTTTCTGTCACTATTTCTTTAAATATATTCTCTAACCCTTGCTCATTTTCTTCTTATTTTGGGACTCTTATGATTTGAATATTATTACGTTTCCAGTTGTCCCACAGTTCTCTTAAGCTCTCTTCTTGTTTCTTAATTGTTTTTTTACCTTTTGGTTTTCTGATTGGTTGATTTTTTTCTACCCTGTCTTCTAATTCACTGATCCGGTCCTCAGCTCTCTCTACTCTGCTGTTTTGACCTTCTAATGTGTTCTTTATTTCGGCCATTCTTTATGCCATTTATTATTTCATTCTTCATTTCTTCTTGGTGGTTTTTAATTTCCAATTGTTTGATTTTCAACATTTCTATCTCTTTACTTGTGGTGCTGATGTCCTTACTCATGCTGTTGAGCTTCCTCAAGATTATGGCTCTGAATTCAATTCTGTTCACTTGCTTAACTGCACCTCATTTATCTCATCTTTGGTAGAGGTCTCTTGTTCTTTCATTTGGCATTTGTTTCTTTGTTTCATCATTTTGGCTATCTCAGTGGACTTTAGAGCCTGCCTAATTTTCCTTGTGGGTATTCTTGTTCTGCTGTTTGTGGCTCCCTCTACTGGGTTTGGATGAGTGTAGGAGGACCCATGTTAAACACCACTGTCAAGTCTTACTTTCTTGCATAAAGTTGCAAGCCCAGGAGTGGTCCAGTTATTCTCTAACTTTTTGCCTGGAGGTTATTAGTCATGGTTATTTGAAGAGCCTTGGCTTCTCAGTTGAATGAAAAACTTCCTCACGTGTTCAGGGTAATGGGATTTTCCGAGGGTTGCTGGTTGTTAATGTGCCTCAATTTGCATTTCAATGGCCCCCCGGGTGGGTTTGAATCTCCGAGGAAGGAGCCCCTACCTCTTCCCAGAGCCCTGGGATGGAGTAAAATGGCCACTGTCCTGCATGGCTGCAACTCAGCAAAAGTTCTGAGCACACTCCAAATCCTGAATGTCCCTACACAGTTTTAGTCCATTATACCCTTCCTCTGCCAGAGCCCAAGGTGAATGGCTGTGGCTGTTTTAGCACTCTGTCCCAGCTCTCTACGCTGTGCAGCCACTTGGGAGTTTAACTCCGAGGGTACTGCTCACAGCTAAGACCGCTGCTGTTCATGGGCTCCCAGCCTGCTTTCTCACACCTCCGCAGTCCTACCAGAATTGATTCAGTGTCCTTTGTTATATGGTCCTCGCAATCTGCTTTTCTGTTGCTTTTTCCCGATGATTTGTCTTTATTTTAATTGTAATTCCAGTTTGGTCCTCGTAGATGATCTGTGTAGCTTCCATTCATTCCGCTTCCATTTTGCAATCTCAGAAGTTTCTGTTCTAAATGCTATGATCAAGAATCATTTTCATGGCTCTGATTAAAGATTCTCATGGATTAGTCACCCACTACTGAATCAGAATTGTGCTATTATCAGCTTTTATGATATTGGCCAACAGCAGTGTTTTCTCTGGAGACCTTCCTTTATACTTATTTAGTTTTACAAGTCTAAAATAAACATATAAATTCTCAACCTCCACTAAATGTTAGAGCTGTAAACAATATTTGAAATAAATTCAATCAAAATGTTTATTTTCCACAAGGAAATGATAGAACTACAGGATTTAAGTGACTTTATCAGTGCCATTAGCTGATTTGCTCTTATGCCACCTGTATTGGTTGGAGGGGTGACCCTAAAATGTAAGGGACTGAATTTACAGAATTTAACCACCTGCCTCATTCCTATTAACTTCTACCATAGTTGCTCTCCACAAAAATTAGTATTTCTGAGAAACATCATATTAAGGGAGTTTGCAAGGAATGTGTGATATAAACCATTGTTCAAGAAAAGGTAAAAAAAAATAAAATAAAGGAAAAACATATTTTTGAAGAAAAGAAAAAAAGTTTGCCTTTTGTTTTAGCCCCTAAATGTTTTCCACAGGCTGGTTTGCCTTCTTTGGCACTGGAATCATTACAACTCTCTGTGTTCTCTGTAAAATGCATCCAGGCTAATTCTATTACTGATTGGTTCAGGAATACATAAAATTAGAACACGGAATTTCTTAAAATTGATTCTTGTCCTAATTTTATTTATTTATAATGAAATCAATGAAGGATTGTTCATTCCTAAAAATAAATGTGCATATTTTCTTCTTTTCACTCTGTCTTTTGTCTTTTCATTAGGAAAGACCAGCATAATGATGAACTAGTTGTGTTTTTTTTTTAATTTTTTTCCTTTATTGATTTTAGAGAGAGAGGAAGTGAGAGGGAGGGAGAAATAGAAATGTTGATGAGACAGGACATCAATTGGCTGCCTCCTGCATGCCCTCCACTAGTCATTGGGCCCACTACCCGGGCATGTCTCCTGACTGGACTTGTTTTTAAGACAGAATTTTGGTCTGAATACTGAAAATATGTGAGGCATTATTTAATTTACAAGAACTGATTAGAGTTATCTTTTTTAATCTCTCATTTGCAATCTCTTTTTTAAGTTTTGTCTATTGCCATATAAAAATTTTGAGTGTTTTGAATTTAAATGTTTGGTGTTTGGTCTGTTAAATGGAGTTTTGAGGCTGTTAAAGATTAAAATTGACAATATCCTCAGAAATCAATGGTGTGGAGTCATTTTTAGCTATTCCTCATTCTAAAATTCAAGGATTTAAGAGGTAGTAGTTTGGACACTCAGATAAGAAATGCATGCCCATGCAGATGATAGAGTCTGCAGTATGCATGCTTTACCATTAATATTAACTCAGGCTACGTTGCCGGAAGAAATGAGCCAGGGCTATCACAGTAGTGTCTCTGAGGCTTTTTGCCTTAAAATTTTCAGGATACATATAGGTAAGTATCCCCTTTTGAAAAAATATGTATAAACCTGAATTTTAAAACTCACAAAGTGACAATCTTATAAAATTGCCACCAAATCTGCAACTTAAAAATCTTTATAACCTTAAAGTGCATAAAAATTTGGTGAGATTCTCACTTCTCTTTTATTTCATAGTGAGCTGGATTCTTATTTTCCTTATTTGGACAGGAGTGTTATTTCCAGAGAATGGATCACTGAATTTCAAGGGGTTTTATGCTTCTTGGATGACTCAATAACAATAGTGTCCGTGGCCTCTCCTCACACTACATCAGGTTTTGGAGCAGTGAAGCACAAAGCAGAAACATAAGCAGAACTCTTTCTTCTCTCCAGTCAGATAGGAAGAGAAAAGTGAATAGAAAAAATTAAGGAACTACAGAACACTTAGAAAACACAAGGGAGTATGGTGAAAGATGGCAGTGGGCAGGACCGGAGGGAGGGTGAATGTGTGAGAGTGTGAGCGAGTGTGAGACAGTGAGTGTGGATGAACCTCCTTGAGCAGTGAGCAGTACAGAAATGCAGAGCAGAAGGTTTCTGTGCTGTGGACAGGGAGCAGTGGCTACTGTGGTAAGTGTCTCTTCAGGGCACTTCTCCCTGTGCAGGCAGGAGGTCCCACCACTTTGGAAGATCCCTGGTCTTCTCTGGGAAGAGGCAGCAAGAGTGGCTAGGGCCCAGCAAACTGAGCCCACGAGTCAGTGCCCCTGGCACCACTGAACCAATGGACCCCATTGTGTCAACACAGACCAGTGCACAGTAGCAGTGCTGTCAAGGTGACTGCTGTGCAAGCCACAAAAGACTGGGAGCCCAGCACCATCCCCCATAGTAGCAGCATGATCAGAGGTGAAACATACTCCCAGCAATAGAGGCTCGGAAGTAGACATTCATCCCCAGGCAGCAGTAGCACAAATGGGCAGCTGAGACCCATCCACAAAAGCTTCAGCTGAGGCTGAGCAGGAGCTGAGCCACATCAGGTAGCAGCACTTCTCAACTGCCAGCAGCAGGACCTGAGACTCCAGTGAGGCCTGTGAAACCCAGCTGTCCATGGGATTGGTGGGGAACGCAGAGGAGCCTGAGTGTCATAGCGGCCATGGCACTGGGGAGTACAGCTTCAGTGGGACCCATGCGATCTAGCAGCATTGCCTACCAGGACAGACCAATACCAGCTGCCAATAGTCAGTTCTCCAGGACCCACAGCAGGCAAGAGGCAACATGCACCAGAAGAGTCAGGGATTCAGAGCAGCCTTATTTGATGCACACTGACCTGCCCACACATCGCAACATCCCTCACTGGGTCTAGAACTACAAGACAGCTAAAATGTGGAGACAAAGAAATAACACCCAAATGAAGGAAAAGGAGGAATCACCAGAAAAAGAACTACATGAAATGGAAGAAAGCAATTTGTCAGATAAAGAATTCAAAGCAATGATTTTAAGGATGCTCAAACAGTTCAGTGAGAACTACAAGCAACTTAATGAGAATTATAGAGAGTTCAGTGGAAACTACATCAGCTTAAAAAAAAGGTAGAAGCTATGAATAAAAACAAGAGAAAAAAAAAGAATGACATAACTGATATGAAAAATACTTTAGAAGGATTCAGTTGTAGATTAAAAGAAGTGGAAAACCAAATCCGTGAGTTAGAAGACAAACAGGGAAAAAAATGCCCAAATAGAGCAGCAAATGGGGGAAAAAATTAAAACACAGGAGGAGAGTTTGAGGGAGCTTTGGGATAACACAAAGCATAACACCATTCTCATCACAGGGGTTCCAGAAGGAGACGAATCAGAGAAGGGAATAGAGAACCTGTTTCAAGAAGAATAACTGAAGACTTTCCTAAATTGATGAAGGAAAAAGTCACACAAGTCCAGGAAACACAAAGATTCCCAAGCAAGATGAACCCAAAAAGACCCACAGCTAGACACATCATCATTAAAATGGCAAACATTAAAGACAAAGAAAGAATCTTAAAGAAAATAAGAGAGAGACAGAAATTTACCTATAAGGGAGCCCCCATTAGACTGTCAGATGATTTCTTAATAGAAAAACTGCAGGCCAGAAGGGAGTGGCATGAATTGTACAAAGTAATGAAAGGCAAGGATCTGAATCCAAGACTACTCTATCCAACAAAGATATCATTCACAATTGAAGGTGAAATAAAGAGCTTCACAGACAAAAAAGAGCTAAAGGTATTTATTACAACCAAATCAGCATTCCAAGAAATGATACAGGGACTGCTGCAAGAAGAAGAAGAAATAGAGAGAGACACAGAGAGAGAAACACAGGCATAAAATAAAAATGGCAACTAATAAGTACATATCAATAATAACCTTAAATGTAAATGGCCTAAATGCCTCAATAAAAAATAGAGGGTAGTTGATTGGATAAGAAAATGCAACCCATATATATGCTGTCTACAAGAGACCCACCTCACAACAAAAGACTCACACAGGATGAAAGTGAAAGGATGGAAAAAAATTTGCCAAGCAAATGAAAATGAAAAAAAAAAAAAAAAGCTGGTGTACAATATTCATATCTGATAAGATAGACTTCAAAACGAGGGCCATAATGAGAGACAAAGAAGGTCACTGCATAATATTAAAGGGAACAACCCATCAAGAGGATGTAATCCTGGTAAGCATATATGCACCAAACACAGGAACACCAAAATATGTTAAAAAAAAAAACAAAAAACTTCTGAACTTTTGGAAAAGGCAAAGACCGCAGCAGGCAGGACCAGAGGGAAGGTGAGAAAGTGAGAGAGTGAGTGAGCTAGTGTGTCAGAGAGTGTGAGTGGATGTGAAGGTGGATGACCAAACTCGTGCAGTGCAGAGACACAGAGCAGAAGGTTCCTGTGCTGTGGACAGAAGCAGCCTGCTACCACAGTAAGCAGCACTTCAAGGCACTTCTCCCTGCGCCGCAGGGATGTCCCACCATTTTGGAAGATCCCAGGTCTTCCCTGGGAGGAGGCAATGGGAGTGGCTAGGGCCCAGTAACCTGAGCCCACTAGCGCACGTGGCACCATCGGACCAGTGGACACTCTGTGTCAACACAGACCAGTGCACAGTAGTGGAGTTGCCAAGGTGCGGGTTGTGGAAGCTGCAGACAGCCTGAAGCCCAGCACCATCTCCATAGTAGCAGCCCAATCAGAGTCTAAATTTACCCCAGGAACAGAGGCTAGGGAGCAGACATCCATCCCTAGGCAACAGAAGCACAGACCAGCACCTGAGACCCATCACCAAAAACTATAGTAAAAGCTAAGTAGGAGTTTAGCCCCATGGGGCAGCAGCACTTGCCAGCCACCAGCAATGGGACCTGGGGCACCACAGAGGCCTGTGCAGTCCAGTAGCCCACAAGAGCTGTGAAAACCTGAGCCCCAGAGAGACTGGTGCCACCCTGCTGCCCGCCTCTGGAACCTTCAGTGTGTGGGAGCACCAGAGAGGCCTGTACAACCCAGCAGGGACTGTGTGATCTAGTTACCCTCAGGACCTGCAGGATGCTGAAACACCAGAGAGGCCTGTGCGACCCAGCAGGGACTATGCGATCCAGTTACCCATGGGACCTGCTGGATGCTGAAGCACCCAATAGGCCTGTGTGACCCAGTAGCCCATAACATAGGCATAGAGCCAGGTCCCCAAAGGGACTGTGCAATTCAGTTACCTGTGGAACTTGCAGGGTACGGGGGCACCAGAGAGGGCTGTGCAATCCAGCTGCGCACAAGATAGACATAGAGAATGTGAAAATGGAGGCAGAGTGAATAGAAGCTACACAGAAGATCTCCCAGGATTAAACAGAAATTACAACTAAAATAAAGACAAATCCTCGGAAAAAAGCTACAGAAAAGCAACAGGACAGGACCATATGACCAGGGACACTGATAGGATGTGCGAAGGTGCGAGAGGGTGGCAGGCTGGGAGACCACAGACAGCAGCAATCTTAGCTGTGAGCAGTGCCCTTGAGGAATAAAGACCAAGCCCGCTGCACAGTGCAGAGAGCCAGGACAAAGTGCTAAAATAACCACAGCCACTCACCTGGGAGCAACAGCAGAGGGAGGGCAGACTTGGCTGAAACTCTGTGGGGATACCTGGAATTTAGAGGGCACTCAGAGTTTTTGCTGAGTTGTGACCAAAAAGGACAATGGTGAGTGTGCTCCTCCCCAGAGCTGTGGGGAAAAGCAGCAGCAACCCCCTCGGAGATTCAGCCTTTCTCAGTTGAGGAAAAGAAATGCAAATTGAAGCTTATTAACAACCAGTATCTATCCCACCCTCTGGAAGTCCTCTTATGCAGAACACCAGGGCTACATTCCAAGGCACTGAGTAACTGAGACTACTAGCCTCCAGGAAAAAAACTAAAGGATCCCTGAACCTTTCCTGGGTTTGCAAATCTACCCATGAAATAAGACTTGACAGTGGACTTTAATGTGGGCCCACCCAGGCCCATCCAAACCGAGTAGAGGGAGCCACACACAGCAGAACACCAACACCCACAGGGAAAATTTGGCAGGCTCCAGAACCCACTGAGATAGCCAAAATGGTGAAAAAAAGAAATAATTCCCAAATGAAAGAAGAAGAGAAATCTATCAAAGAAGGGATCAATGAAATGCAATTAAGCAAATTATCAGTGGAAATAAAGAATGATATAGCAGAAATAAAGAACACGTTGGAAGGAATAACAAGAAGAGGAACCTGAGAACCAGATAAGTGAATTAGAACAGAGTAAAAAAAATCAACCAATCAGAAAACCAAAAGGAAACAATTAAAAACAGGAAAATAGTTTAATAGAACTGTGGAGCAACTGGAAACGAAATAACATTCACATCATAGGAGTCCCCAAAAAGAAAGAAAACAGTCATGGTTTAGAGATTATATTTGAAGAAATGGTGACAGAAAACTTTCTTGGTGAAGGATGGAAGCATTTTAGTTCAAGAAGCACAGAGAGCTCAAAGTAAGAAGAATCCAAACAGGTCCACACTAAAACACGTAGTAATTAAAATGCCAAAAATTAAAGACAAAGAGATATTCCTAAAGGCAGCAAGAGATAAGCAGCAGGTTACCTACAAAGGGAACCCCATAAAGCTCTCAGCTGACTTCTCACAAGAAACACTACAGTCCAGAAGGGAGTGGCATGAAATAATCAAGGTCATAAAACACAAGGATCTAAATCCAAGACTACTCTATCCAGCAAGGCTATCATTCAAAATAGGAGGTCAAATAAAGAGCTTACCAGACCAAAAACAAAAAAAAACAAAAAAACAGTTAAGGGAATATAACACCAAGCCAGCACTGCAAGACATGCTAAAAGGACTGCTGTATTTAGTAGAAGAACTAGGAAGAAAAATAGAACCACACTAAACAAAAATGGCAATAATTAAGTACATATCAATTACCACCTTAAATGTGAATGGTTTGAATGTTTTGATAAGAAGACATAGAGTAGCTGACTGGATAAAAAATCATGACTCACATATATGTTGTTTACAAGAGACCCACCTCACAACAAAAGACTCACATAGGTTGAAAACGAAGGGATGGAAAAAATCTTTCAAGCAAACAGAAAGGAAAAAAAAAAGCTGGGGTAGCAATACTCATATCACATAAAGTATATTTCAAAATGAAGACCATAACTAGAAACAAAGAAGGCTACTACATAATATTGAAAGAATCTATTCAACAGGAAAATATAACCTAGGTAAACATATATGCACCTAATATAGGAGCACCAATATATATTACAAATCTTTTGAAGGACTTTAAAAGAGAAATCAACAGTAATACAATCATAGCAGGGAACTTCAACACCCTGCTGACATCACTGGATAGATCATCTAGACAAAAAATTAAGAAAGGAACACACACTCTAAATGAAGCGCTAGGTCAAATGGATTTCATAGGTATCTACAGATAACTAGACCCCAAAACTGCAGAATTCACATTCTTCTCAAGTGAACATGGGACATTTGCAAAGATAGTCCACATGTTAGGGCACAAACTAAAGCTCTACAAGTTCAACAAGATTGAATCATATCAAGCATCTTCTCCGATCACAAGGGCTTGAAACTAGAATTCATTCCAACAAGAACATGCAAAGACATTTGAAAACATGGAGGCTAAATAGCATGTTATTGAACAATGAATGGGTTACAATGGAGATCAAGGAAGAAATTAACAACTTCTTGGAAACCAATGAAAATGAACACACAACAACATAAAATCTATGAGAGGAAAGGTCATAGCACTACAGGCCTACCTCAGGAAACAAAAAAATTTCTAGTAGATTATCTAACCTCACAATTTAAAGATCTAGAATGCAAACAAAAAGAAAACCCCAGAGCAAGTAGAAGGAGGGTAATAGGAAAGATCAGAGCAGAAATAAATGACATAGAGACCAAAAAAAAAAACAAAAAACAATTCATAGAATCAATGAAACAAAGAGCTGGTTCTTTGAAAAGGTAAACAAGATTGATGGACCCTTAGCTAAACTCAAGAAACAAAGAGAGAGAACCCAAATACACAAAATCAGAAACAAAAGGGAAGAAATAATAACTGACACCAGAGAAATACAAAGGATAGTTAACAAATATTATGAACAATTATATGGCAACAAATACCACAATTTAAGTGAAATGGACAAATTTCTAGAAACACATAGTCTCCCAAAACTGGACCAGGAAGAGATAGAAAACTTAAACAGACCAATAACTACAAAAGATACTGAAGATGTAATCATGACTTTCCCAGCTAACAAAAGCCCAGGCCCAGACAGCTTCACGGGGGAATTTTACCGAACATTCAAAGAAGAACTAATACCCATTCTCCTCAAATTATTTCAAAAAGTTCAAGAAAAATGAAGACTTCCAAACTCGTCTTATGAGGCCAGCATAATTCTAATTCCAAAACCAGAAAAAGACACTACAAGAAAGAAAACTACAGGCCAGTATCCCTGATGATGGACATACATGCCAAAATCCTGAACAAAATACAAGCAAATCAAATCCAGCAATACATCAAAAAAGTTATTCACCATGACCAAGTGGGATTCATCCCAGGGATGCAAGGCCAGTACAATATTCACAAATCAATAAATGCACCACATAAACAAAATGAAAGATAAAAATCATATGATCTTATCAATAGATGCTGAAAAAGCATTGGAGAAAATCCAGCACCCATTTTGATAAAAATGCTCAGCAAGCTGGGAATAGAGGGTTTATATCTTAACATAATAAAGGCCATATATGAAAGACCTATGACCAACATACTCAATGGGCAAAAACTAATAGCATTTCCCTTAAGAACTGGAACAAGACAGGGATGTCCACTTTAGCCACTCTGATTTAACATAATACTGGAAGTCTTCGCTCCAGCAATCAGACAGGAAGAAAAAGTAAAAGGTATCCAAACTGGAAAGGAGGAAGTGAAACTGTCATTATTCAAAGATGACATGATACTATATGTAGATAACCCCAAAGTCTCTATGAAAAATTTACTAGACTTAAATGAATTTGGAAAAGTAGCAGGATACAAAATTAATGTCAATAAATAGATGGGATTCTTATACACCAGTGATGAACTCACAGAAAGAGAAACTGAAAAAACAATCCCATTTATCATCGTGGCAAAAAAATTAAGATACCTAGGAGTAAACTTAACCAAAGAAATAAAGGACCTATTCTCAGAAAACTACAGGTCATTGAAGAAGGAAATAAAGGAAGATATAAAAACGTGGAAGCACCACCTTGTCGTGGATTGGAAGAATTAACATCATGAAGATGTCCATACTATCCAAAGCAATCTATAGATTCAGTGCAATCCCCATCAAAATACTAACAACCTATTTCGTAGAACTAGAACAAATACTTGAAAAATTCATATGGAACCAAAAAAGACCTTGAATAGCGACAGCAATCTTGAAAAAGAAGAACACATTATCGTATTTCAAGTTATACTACAAAGCCACTGTAATGAAACAGCCTGGTACTGGCACTAAAACAGGCAGATATATCAATGGAACAGAATAGAGAACCCAGAAATGGACTCAAGACATTATGCTTGATTAATATTTGATAAAGGTGGCAAGAGCATACAGTGGAGTAAAGACAGCATCTTTAATAAATGGTGTTTGGAAAATTGGACAACGACATGCAAAAAAATGAAACTGGACCACCGAATTACATCATACACAAGAATAAACTCAAAATGGATAAAAGACTTAAATGTGACTAATGAATCCCTAAAAATTTTAGAAGAAAATGTAGGTAGCAAAAGTTCAGCTAAGGCAACAGAAACAAAGGAGAAAATGAACTCATGGAACTACATCAAACTAAAAAGCTTCTGAACAGTAAAAGAAACAACCATCAAAATGGAAAGGCAACTCATCTACGGGAGAGCATAATTGACAATGATACATCAGATAAGGGGTTAATTTCCAATATATATATATATATATAGCATGCTCATACAGTTCAACAAAAGGAAGACAAAGAACCCAATTAAAAAAATGGGCAAAGGAACTAAATAGACACCTCTTCAAACAGGATATACAAATGGCTAAGAGACATATGAAGAAATTCTCATCATCACTAATCATTAGAGAGATATAAATTAATACAATAATGAGGTATCACTTCACATGTGTCAGAATGGCCGCCATCGACAAATCATCAAACAACAAGTGTTGGCGAGGTTGTTTAGAAAAGGAGACTCTAGTACACTGCTGGAGGAAATGCAGACTTGTGTAGCCACTATGGAAAACAATATGGTGTTACCTAAAAAAATTTAAAATTCAACTGGCATTTGACCCAATGATCCCACTTCTAGGAATATACCCTTAGAAGATTGAAACACCAATCAGAAAGAATATATGTACCCCCATGTTCATAGCAGCACTATTTACAATAGCTAAGATCTAGAAACAGCCCAAATGTCCATCAGTAGACAAAGGAATAAAAAAGCCGTGGTACATATACACAATGGAGTATATGCAGCTGTAAGAAAGAAACATCTCTTTTCCCTTGAGAGGACATGGAGGGACCTGGAAAGTATTATCCTAAGCAAAACAAGCCAACCAGAGAAACACAAATATCACATGATCTCACTTATTTGTGGAATATAATGAACATAACAGTCTGAGGTAGTCCCAGAGACATGGAAGTGGGATACAGACTGACAATCCCCAGAATAAGGAGCGGTGGGGGAGAGATATACTACAGAACTTATATGCATATATGCTTGAACCATGGAGATGGACAACAAAGCTGGGGACAGGGCGGGGAGGGTCGGGGAGAGGGGTATCAGTGGGGGAAAAAGAAGAAACATCTGTAACAAAAATAAATTTATTAATTAAATAAAAAATATATTCTAAATATAAAAAAAAAAAAAAACTTCTGGAGGACTTCAAAGGACAGATCAATAGCAATACAATCATAGTGGGTGACTTTAAAACCCCACTGACACCACTAGATAGATCTTCTAGACAAAAAATTTAACAGGGACACACAGTCCTTAAATGACCAACTACATCAGCTGGACTTAATTGATGTTTACAGACATTTCACCCCAAAGCTGCAGAATATACATTCTTCTCAAGTGCACATGGGACATTCTCCAAGCTAAAACACAAGTTAGGACATAAAGTAAATCTCTACAAATTCAAGAAGATTGAAATCATATCAAGCATCTTCTCAGATCACAATGCCATGATACTAGAAATCAATCACAACAAAAACATTCAAATACATGGATGCTAAATCGCACATTATTAAACAATGATTAGGTTACCAAGGAGATCAAGGAAGAAATTAAAACCTTCATGGAGCCCTGGCTGGTTTGGCTCAGCGGTTAGAGCATCTGCCTGCGGTCCGGAGAGACCCAGGTTCGGTTCCCGCTAAGGGCATGTACCTCGGTTGCAGTTTGTCCCCGGCCCTGGTTGGTCGTGCGGGTGGCAGCCACTCGATGTGTCCCTTTCACATCGATGTTTCCTTCTCTCTCTCTCTTCCTCTCTCTCCCTCCCACTCAGTCTGTACAAAAAATGGAAAAATGTTCTCGGGTGAGGATAAAAAAAAAAAAAAACCTTCATGGAAACCAATGAATATGAACACATAAGAACACAAATCTATGGAATACAGTGAAAGAAGTCTTGAGAGGAAAGTTCATAGCACTACAGGCCTAGCTTAAGAAACAAGAAATATTTCTAATTTACTTTCTAACCCTACAGCTCAAAGAACTGGAAAGTAAACCAAAAGAAAAACCCAAAGCAAGTAGAAGGATAGAAATAATGAAGGTCAGAGCAGAAATAAATGGTATAGAAACTAAAAAAACAATTCAAAAGATCAATGAAACAAAGAGTTGGTTCTTTGCAAAGATGAACAAGATTGATAGACCCTTAGCCAGTCTCCCAGGAAACAAAGAGAGAAGACCCAAGTAAACAAAATCAGAAACAAAAGAGGAGAAGTAACAACTGACACCACAGAAATACAAAGGATCATTAAAACATACTATGAACAATTATGCACCAACAAATTGGAAAATCTAGGTGAAATAGACAAATTTCTATAAATACAGTCTCCCAAAACTGAATTGGGAAGAGATAGAAAACTTGAATAGACCAATACCAACTAAGGAAATTGAAGATGTAATCAAGACACATCCAGCAAACAAAAGCCCAGGCCCAGATGGCTTCACGAGGGAGTTTTAGTGAATATTTGAAGAAGATCTAACTCCCATTCTTCTCAAACCATTCCAAAAAATGTAAGAAGATGAAAGACTTCCAAACTCATTTTATGATGCCAACATAATTCTAATTCCAAAACCAGATCAAGACACCAGAAAGAAAAAAAAAAAAAAACTACAGATCAATATCCCTGATGCTAGAATCTTTAACAAAATATTAGCAAATCGGATCCAGCAATACATCAAAAAAATTATTCATCATGACCAAGTGGGATTCATCCCAGGGATGCAAGGCTAGTAAAATATCCACAGATCAATAAATGTGATATACCACATAAACAAAATAAAAGATAAAAAACATATGATCATATTAAAGGATGCAAAGAAGCATTTGACAAAATCCAGCACCTATTTTGGATTAAAAATCTCAGCAATGTTGAAATAGAGGGATCATATCTTGATATAAGATAGACCATATATGAAAAACCTACAGCCAACATCAACTCAGTGGGCAAAAACTACAAGCATTTTTCTTTCTCTTTTTTTATTTTTTATTTTATAAATTTTTTATTTATTTTTTTGTTACAGATATTTTACCTTTTTTACCCCATTGGCACCCCCTCTCCACCCCCGCCCCGCCCCGTCCCCGGCTTAGTTGTCTAAGTTCATTGATCATGCATACATGTATATAAGTTCTGTGGTTTATCTCTTCCCACCACCCCCACCCCCTCTTCTGAGGGATGTCAGTCTGTGCCCTACTTCCATGTTTCTGGGTCTACTGTATTCCTCAGACTGTTATGTTCATTATATTCCATATATAAGTGAGATCATGTGGTATTTGTCTTTTTCTGCTTGGCTTCTTTCACTTAGGATAATACTTTCCAGGTCCCTCCATGTCGTCTCAAAGGATAAGAGATCTTTTCTTCTTACCACTGCATAGTACTCCATTGTGTATATGTACCACAACTTTTTTATCCATTCATGTACTGATGGACACTTGGGCTGTTTCCAGATCTTAGCTATTGTAAATAGGGCTGCTATGAACATGAGGGTACATATATTCTTCCTGATTGATGTTTCAGGCTTCTTAGGGTATATTCCTAGAAGTGGGATCACTGGGTCAAATGGAAGTTCAATTTTTAATTTTTTGAGGTAATACCATATTGTTTTCCACAGCGGCTGCCCCAGTCTGCATTCCCACCAGCAGTGTATTAGAGTCCCCTTTTCTCCACACCCTCGCAAACACTTGTTGTTTGATGATTTGTTGATGGCGGCCATTCTGACAGGGGTGAGGTGATACCTCATTGTTGTTCTAATTTGCATCTCTTTGATGATTAGTGATGTTGAGCATTTCTTCATATGCCTCTTGGCCATTTGTATGTCCTGTTTGGAGAGGTGTCTATTCAGCTTCTCTGCCCATTTTTTAATTGGGTTCTTTGTCTTCATTTTGTTGAGATGTATGAGCACTCTATAATATTGGAAATTAACCCCTTATCCGATACATCATTGGCAATGATGGTCTCCCATACAGTGGGTTGCCTTTCCATTTTGATGATTGTTTCTTTTGCTGTGCAGAAGCTTTTTAGTTTGATGTAGTCCCATGTGTTCATTTTTTCCTTTGTTCCTGTTGCCTTAGGTGATGTATCTGTGAAAATTCTGCTCCGTATGATGTCCAAAATTTTGTTGCCTACATTTTCGTCTAGAATTTTTATGGATTCACAGGTTACATTGAAGTCTTTTATCCATTTTGAGTTTATTTTTGTGTATGGTGTAAGTTGATGGTCCAGTTTCATTTTTTTGCATGTAGCTGTCCAATTTTCCCAACACCATTTATTAAAGAGGCTGTCTTTACTCCACTGTATGCTCTTGCCACCTTTGTCAAATATTAATTGAGCGTATTGCTTTGGGTCGATTTCTGGGTTTTCATTTCTGTTCCACAGGTCTATATGCCTGTTCTTGTGCCAGTACCAGGCTGTTTTGGTTACAGTCGCTTTGTAGTATAACCTGATGTCTGGTATTGTGATCCCACCTACTTTGACCTTCTTTTTCAAGATTGCTGTGGCTATTCGGGTTTTTTTTTGGTTCCATATGAACCTTTGAAGTATTTGTTCTAGTTCTATGATATATGACGTTGGTATTTTGATGGGGATTGCATTGAATCTATAGATTGCTTTGGGTAGTATGGATATTTTAATGATGTTAATTTTTCCAGTCCATGAACAAGGTATGTGCTTCCACTTTTTTATATCTTCCTTTATTTCTTTTTTCAATGACCTGTAGTTTTCTGCAAATAGGTCCTTTACTTCTTTGGTTAAGTTTATTCCTAGGTATCTTAATTTTTTTGGCACGATGGTAAATGGGATTGTTTTTTCAGTTTCTCTTTCTGTGAGTTCATCATTGGTGTACAAGAATGTCATCGATTTCTTGACGTTAATTTTGTATCCTGCTACTTTGCCAAATTTGTTTATTAAGTCTAGTAGATTTTTGATGGAGTCTTTTGGGTTTTCTATGTATAATATCATGTCATCTGCAAATAATGACAGTTTCACTTCCTCCTATCCAATTTGGATCCCTTTTATGTTTTCTTCATGTCTGATTGCTGTTGCTAAGACTTCCAGTTAAATGTTAAATGAGAGTGGCGAAAGTGGACATCCCTGTCTTGTTCCTGTTCTTAATGGAAATGTTTTTAGTTTCTGTCCATTGAGTATGATGTTGGCTGTAGGTCTTTCATATATGGCCTTTATTATGTCAAGATATGATCCCTATATTCCCACACTGCTGAGCGTTTTTATCAGAAATGGGTGCTGGATTTTGTCGAATGCTTTTTCAGCACCTATTCATATGATCATGTGTTTTTTATTCTTCATTTTGTTTATGTGGTGTATCACATTTATTGATTTTCGAATATTGTACCAGCCTTGCATCCCGGGGATGAATCCCACTTGGTGAATAATTTTTTTGATGTATTTCTGGATCCGATTTGCTAATATTTTGTTCAGGATTTTGGCATCTATGTTCATCAGGGATATTAGCCTGTAGTTTTCTTTCTTCGTAGGGTCTTTTTCTGGTTTTGGAATTAGAATTATGCTGGCCTCAGAGAATGTGTTTGGAAGTATTTCTTCTTCTTGAATTTTTTGAAATAGTTTGAGGAGAAGGGGTGTTAGTTCTTTTTGAATGTTCAGTAAAACTCCCCCGTGAAGCCATCTGGGCCTGGGCTTTTGTTTGCTGGGAGAGTCTTGATTACCTCTTCAATTTCCTTTGTTGTTATTGTTCTGTTCAAGTTTTCTATCTCTTCCCGGTCCAGTTTTGGGAGTCTGTGTGTTTCTAGAAATTTGTCCATTTCGCTTAGATTGCTGAATTTGTTGCCATATAGTTGTTCATAGTAATTGTTAACGATCTTTTGTATTTCCGTGGTGTTGGTTGTTCCTTCTCCTCTTTAATTTCTGATTGTGTGTATTTGGGTTCTCTCTCTTTGTTTCTTGGTGAGTCTAGCTAAGGGTCCATCAATCTTGTTTATTTTTTCAAAAAACCAGCTCTTTGTTTCATTGATCCTTTGAATTGTTTTTTTTTTTTTGGTCTCCATGTAATTTATTTCTGCTCTGATCTTTACTATTTCCTTCCTTCTACTTGCTCTGGGGTTTTCTTTTTGTTTGCTTTCTAATTCTTTAAGTTGTGAGGTTAGACAGTCGATTAGAAATTTTTCTTGTTTTTTGAGGTAGGCCTGTAGTGCTATGACCTTCCCTCTCAGAACTGGTTTCACTGCATCCCATAGATTTTGTGTTGTTGTGTGTTCATTTTCATTGGTTTCCAGGAAGTTTTTAATTTCTTCCTTGATATCCTTGGTGACCCATTCATTGATTAATATCATGCTATTTAGCCTCCGTGTGTTGAAATGTCTTTGCATGTTCTTGTTGCAACTGATTTCTAGTTTCATGCCATTGTGATCTGAGAAGATGCTTGATATGATTTCAATATTCTTGAACTTGTAGAGATTTAGTTTGTGTCCTATCATGTGGTCTATCTTTGAGAATGTCCCATGTGCACTTGAGAAGAATGTGTATTCTGTTGTTTTGGGGTGTAATTCTCTGTCGATATCTATTAAATCCATTTGGTCTAGTGCTTCATTTAGAGTCTCTGTTTCCTTGCTAATTTTTTGCCTAGAGGATCTATCCAGTGCTGTCAACGGAGTGTTGAAGTCCCCTGCTATGACTGTATTGTTGTCCATTTCTCCTTGGAAGTCCTCCAGAAGCTCTTTAATATATTTTGGTACTCCTATATTGGGTGCATATATGCTCATCAGGGTTATATTTTCCTGTTGGATAGATCCTTCCAATATTATGTAGTGGCATTCTTTGTCTCTAGTTATGGTCTTCGTTTTGAAATGTATTTTATCAGATATGAGAATTGCTACCCCAGCTTTTTTTTGCTTTACATTTGCTTGGAAAACTTTTTTCCATCCCTTCACTTTCAACCTATATGAGTCTTTTGTTGTGATGTGGGTCTCTTGTAAACAACATATAGATGAGCCCTGGCCAGTTTGACTCAGCGGTTAGAGCATCGGCCTGCAGTCCGGAGACACCCGGGTTCGCTTCCCGCTAAGAGCGCGTACTTCGGTTGCAGTTTGTCCCCAGCCCTGGTCGGTCGTGCGGGTGGCGGCCACTCGATATATCCCTGCACATCGATGTTTCTCTCTCTCTCACTCCCTTCCTCTCTCTCCCTCCCACTCTATCTGTGCAAAAAATGGAAAAATATCCTCGGGTGAGGAAAAACAAAAAACAAAAAACAAAAAATCAAACTATAGATGAGTCATGCTTTCTTATCCAATCAGCTACTCTGTGTCTTTTTATGGGAGCATTCAATCCATTTACATGTCAGGTGATTATTGATATGTACTTATTTATTGCCATTTTTGTTTAATGTGGTTCCATTTTTCTTCCCATTTCTACTGCTAATTACAGCAGTCCTTTTAACATTTCTTGCAGTATTGGTTTGGTGCTAATATATTCCCTTAGCCTTTTTCTTTGTATGGGAAGCTCTTTATTTGACCTTCTATTTTGAATGATAGCCTTGCTGGGTAGAGTAGTCTTGGATTCAGATTTTTGTTTTACATGACTTTGATTACTTCATGCCATTCTCTTCTGGCCTGTAGTGTTTCTTGTGAGAAGTCAGCTGAGAGCCTTATGGGGTTTCCCTTGTAGGTAACCTGTTGATTATCTCTTGCTGCTTTTAGGATTCTCTCTTTGTCTTTAATTTGTGGCATTTTAATTACTATGTGTCTTGGTGTGGGCCTGTTTGGGTTCTTCTTACTTGGGACTCTCTGGGCTTCTTGAATTTGAATGCCTTCTTCCTTCACCAAATTAGGAAAGTTTTCTGTCACTATTTTTTTGAATATATTCTCTATCCCTTGCTCATTTTCTTCTTCTTCAGTGACTCCTATGATGCGAATATTATTACGTTTCCAGTTTTCCCACAGTTCTCTTAAGCTGTCTTCCTGTTTTTTAATAGTTTTTTCCTTTTGTTTTTCTGATTGGTTGATTTTTTCTACCCTGTCTTCTAATTCACTGATCCAGTCCTCAGCTTCCTCTACTCTGCTTTTTAAACCTTCCAATGTGTTTTTCATTTCTGATATGTCATTTTTAATCTCTTCTTGATGGTTTTTAATTTCCATTTGGCTTATTTTCAGTGTCTCTATGTCCTTACTCATGCTGTTCAGCTTCCTCAAGATCATGGCTCTGAATTCTAGCTCTGTTAAAATGCCTAATTGCTCCACATTGATCTCATCTTCAGTGGAGGTGTCTTGCTCTTTCATTTGGCTTCTGTTTCTGTGTTTCACCATTTTGGCTATCACTGTGTGCTTTGGAGCCTGTCAAGTTTTCCCTGTGGGTGTTGTTGTTCTGCTGTTTGTGGCTCCCTCTCCTGTGTTAAATGAGCGAGGGAGGACCCACGTTAAACACCACTGTCAAGTCTTACTTTCCCAGTTAAAGTTGCCAGCCCAAGAAAGGTACTGTTATCCTCTAGCTTTTGCCTGAGGCTAGCAGTCCCGGTTACTTGAAGAGTTTTGGGTTGTCAGTTGATTGAAATACTCCCTCAGGTGCTCAGCACTGGGGGCTTTCATGAGGGTGGGGCAGATGCTAGTTGTTAATGAACCTCAATTAGCAGTTCAATGGCCCACAGGGTGGGGTTGGATCTCCAAGGGAGGGGCTGCTACCTCTCCTCAGAGCCCTGGGAATGTGGCCTCCGTCCTGGGTGGCTGCCACTTTGCAAACGCTCTGGGTGCCCTACAAATCCTGAGTGTCCCCACACAGTTCCAGTCCAGTCTGCCCTCCCTCTGCCGGAGCCCAAGGTAAATGGCTGTGGCTGTTTTAGCCTCTGTCCCGGCTCTGTGCTCTGGAGCCACTTGGGAGTGTAACCCGAGGGCACTGCTCCCAGCTAAGGCCGCTGCCAAGCTGCCGACCGTAAGCTCCCACCCCATCTCGCGCCTTCGCAATCCTACCGGGATGGAGTCAGTGTCCCTCGTTATATGGTCCTTGCAAGATGCTTTTCTGTTGCTTTTTCCCATCAATTAGTCTGTGTTATAGTTGTAATTCCAGTTTGGTTCTGTGAGACGGTCTGTGTAGCTCTGTTCACTCCGCTGCCATTTTTCGATCTCGCATTTTTCTTAAGAACATGAACCAGACAGGGATGCCCACTTTTGCCACTCTTATTTAACATGGTACTGGAAGTCTTAGCCACAGCTATTAGACATGAAGAAAACTAACTGGAAAGGAGGAAGTAAAACTGTCATTATTTGCAGATGACATGATACTGTAATAGAAAACTCTAAAGACTCCATCAAATATCTACTAGATTTAATAAATGAATTTGCCAAAGTAGCAGGACACAAAATTAACGTCAAGAAATTGACAACAGTCTTATACACCAACAGCGAACTCAATGAAAGAGAAACTAAAAAAAAAAAAATATTTATCATTGTGGCAAAAAAATTAAGATACCTAGTAATAAACTTAACCAAAGAAATAAAGGACCTATTTGCCAAAAACTACAGGACATTGAAAAAAGAAATAGAAGAAGATATAAAAAGTGGAAGCAAAAAAGACCACAGGTAGGCACAGCAGTCTTAAAAAAGAAGGACATAGTAGGAGGGATCACAATACAGGATATCAGGTTATACTATGAAGCCACTGTAATCAAAACAACCTGGTACTGGCACTAAAACAGGCAGATAAATAGAACAGAGCAGAGAACCAGAAATTGAGCCAAGACATTATGCTCAATTAATTTTTGACAAAGGTGGCAAGAGCATATAATGAAGTAAAGGCAGCCTCTTCAATAAATGGTGTTGGGAAAATTGAATAGCTACATGCAAAAAAGGAAGCTAGACCACCAATTTACACTATACACAAGAATAAACTCAAAATGGATAAGAGACTTACATGTGACAAATGAATTCATAAAAATCCCAGAAGAAAATGCACGCAGCAAAATTTTAGACATCACATGCAGCAGAATTTTTATTGATACAATGCCTAAGGCAATAGAAACAAAGGAAAAAATGAATACATGGGACTACATCAAACTGAAAGGCTTCTGCACAGCAAAAGAAACAACCATCAAAATGGAAAGGACACCCACTATATGGGACTGCATAATTACCAATGATATGTCAGATAAGGGGCTATTTTCCAAAATATCTAAAGTACTCATACAACTCAACAAAAGGAAGACAAAGAATCCAATTAAAAATGGTCAGAGGACCTAAATAGATACCTCTGCAAGCAGGACATACTAATGGCCAAAAGACATGAAAAAATGCTCAACATCACTAATCTCAGAGAAATGGAAATGAAAACAACTATGAGGTATCACCTCACACCTATAAGAATGGATGCCATCAACAATCATCAAACAACAAGTGCTGGCGAGGGTATGGGAAAAAAAAGAAGTCTGGTATACTGCTGGTGGGAATGCCAATGGGTGCAGCCACTATGGAAAACAATATGGTGTTACCTCACAAAATTAAACATGGAACTGCCATTTGATCCAGTGATTCCACTTTTTGGATTATACCTTAAGAAGACTTAAACACCAGTTGGAAAGAATATATATATATATATATTCATAGCAACACTATTTACAATCACTAAGATCTGGAAATGGCCCAAATGTCCATCAATAGATGAGTGGATAAAAAAGTGTGGTACATATACACAATGGAGAACTATGCAGCTGTAAAAAAGAAAGATCTTTCATTTTTTGAGACAACATGGAGGGACCTGGAGAGTATTATGCTAAGCAAAACAAGCCAATCAGAGAAAGACAAATATCACGTGATCTCACTTATTTGTGGATTATTAATGAACAAATCAAGCTGAGTAACAAAAAAAAACCAGAGACATGGAAGTAGGGTGCAGACTGACAAACCTCAGAAGAGGTGGATGTGGTTGGGGAGGGAAGAGATAAACCACAGAACTTTTACTCATATATGTGTAGACTAGGACATAGACAATAATGCTGGGGGGGGGGCAGGATTGGGGGGAGGGTGTCAATTGGGGAAAAAAAGAGAAACGTCTGTAACAAAAATAAATAAAAAATTTTAAAACAAAGAAAACACAAGGAATCTTCATCTTTTTTCAAATTTCAGAACAGTCATCTTTCCCCAACACTCAAAGACATAGTATCCAATGCCATTATAGAGTCCAAATGCATTCCTTTATGAAATGATATTCAGATGAATAATTAGCAACAACAAAACCTCTAATTTAACACAGCATATTGAACACCTGAGTTTTTCATTAATCTCTTCTTAGACAATAGTACTTATAGGAAAGATATAAAAGAAATGTAATTCTCTTTCAACTTGTGCATACAAAGAATAGAAAAATAAAACGATGGAAGAGAGCAAGATGGGAATACAGACATGAGTGGTATTTGGCTTAGCACGGAGGAGAAAGCTAAAGTCTCTGGTCCTACAGAAGAAGCTACAGAGAAGAAGCAAGCATGTTCACTCTAAATCTAAATAGCAGGGGGCGGGGGAGTGCTAAGTAGAGGGTTAATCTACAAGGTCCAAAATGTGACAGAATAATTTAGAAAATGTACAGGAATAGAACCGCTCCAGGTATTTTAAGCAGAAAGAGATTGAATGCAGGAATGCTGTGCTTATAGAATCAATGGAAAGGATGAACAGGTTCTAAGCTGCATATCCTGAAATGATGCACTCAAAATATATAACTGACCAGCTAAGCAAGCTACCACTTCTGAGGCCCCCATTGAAGCTATGTTGGTCTAGGTCAGAATCCATAGCCATAGCCATACCAACCTTTGAACATCAGGGAGCTGAAAAATGGACACCAAAATGTGTATTCCAGTGATTATGAAGATAGGTAAAAAAAAAAACAGTAATACTGGACCATTTTCTTCACACTCAGCAAGCTAGAAACTGGATCCTTCTTCTGCAAAATTCTAATCTTGATAACCAGTGTTAATAGTCAGTTGCCAAAGGAAAATGGAATCTATTTCACTTCTGCCAGTCAAACATTGAGCAAATGAGTCTAACCTTAGGAACCAAATAATCACTCAGAACCTCAGTGCAAGGGAAATTGGAAATGTGGTTTCTAGCTGGGTAGCCATGTGTTTAACAACTGTATTACTATGGAAAATAGATTGCTGGTGGGGGAGGTACTCTAGTAGTATATAACAGGTTTATCTTCCTGAGATATTGAATCAAAGATGCTCTAAATTTAGGCAGGTGCATAAAAGGGGATTAAGTAAAAATCTACATGCTGAATACTGAGGTTCCCAGCTTCTTTCCTCCATTTCCCTTCCAGAATGCCAGAAATCAGGTGTAGTCTTACCAGCATGATCAGAACATTGTTACTTGGGCAAATTGGTTCAAGGGAAGAGCACTAAACATATGTATATTTGGAAGCCCAAATGAAATGGTCAATGGGAAGCTAGAGTTCCACAAAATCTTGCCACACATAAAGTTTCCAAACAAATTTTAGTGCCTCACATTTAAATAGAGAGAGACTTCCAAGTATATTAGTTATTTATTGAGCACCTTTAACATGAAAGAGAAAGACCAAAATAAACAAGCAAAAAAATCAAAACAAAACAAACAAAAAGAAGAATCAATTGTTGGTGAAAACAGGAAAATGGACACTCAAGAGCTGAGTCAGAGAGCAGCTTCATCTCTGCAGTGGTGAGGGGGCAGATTCATGAACCTCCACGGCATCCAGCTTCCCTCATGTGCTTGGGGGACATTCACTGATTCAAAGCAGCAGTGAATTTTTATCTCAAAAAACAATTTGTGGAAAAAAAACTCTGTTGAGAGGAGGAAGGGCTACAGGCTTTATGTGGCTCCCAAATACTAAACATGCTGCTGAAACTCCCAGGCTGTCTGTCAACCAGCTGGGGATTACAGCTGGGGATTCATTTAGATTTAGGGAGAATGTAAATTTCCATATCAGTCCTGAGTTGCTGAAGAAATGAATTGTTAGGCAGGGCTTTAAAGCCAGCCCAGGGACTTAGGCTTAACACAGCATTGCCAAGGGGATCAGAGGTTCTTGGGTGACCTGTGTCTAAATCCCTAAACTCATATACACATTTGATCATCTATGCAGCACCATGACTCATATCTTCACCAGGCAAGCTATGTTAAATGCTTCCCCTGACCTCCTGTACAAACCCACCAGTAACTCATCCTATTGAAAATGATCTGGGTATTGTACTTCAGTGTTCATATATATAAAGGCTGCTAAATTCTGACTATCACAGGAGCTTGGGCCAATTTATCCTATGTACTCCTGCTTTTGTTATTGAAATGTAAAACTATTTAGTTTACTGATACCAAAATTTTTAGTTGGAAAAGAATAAAATTCGATAAAGCTGTTGTCTCTGTTATTTTTGGCATGGTATATGTGAGATGCATTTAAATCATCAAAAGATTGATTCATTATGAAGCATTTCTTCCCAACCAAAGTGCAATGAATTATTTAAAACTCCTGGTATCCAAAGCTTCTCATGCACCCTTTTTTAGTAATTTACAAGTACTTTCTTGGATGTAACCCAATTTATTTTTCAATGTCAGAATATCTCAATTATAGCAAAATATCAAGACCTTGGTGAAACAAACCAACATGAAAGAGAGAAACTAGAGGGCTTAAAATATTGAGAGAGTGGAATGTAGTTCTCTTCTATTTGTTAATTATGGGTCTTTAGGGAAACTTGTTAGGAAGTCTATTTTATAGTTGGAAGTAAACTTTATTATAAGCTCTGTTTCTTGACTTTTGTACTAACATCCACAACCTTCATTTCTCCCTTTTTTTCTACAGAATTTTCTCCTTTGGATTGTATCATGTGTGGTTCTATACATTGTCTTACATTGCTAATTTGTTTTCTTCAGTATTTCTTGTCTTTTTAAGTTTTATATTAACTCATTCTGGGCATCCCCACTTACTCTCTGTCCTTTCAGAGTACAGTTTTAGCATACAAAAGGCATTAAACAAATGTCACTGATTGATGGATATCACTGATTGACACCCTCATGTTGCACATTAATGACTGTTCTATTTGAGTGAAACAAAATGACTGTGGAATTCATTGTTAAATTAAGCTATTGTTTAGGGAATCTGAACCTGTATCTGAAATGACTGATCATATAGCATATGGAAAGAAAATCAACACATCTGTCAAACAAAAAGAAAGCACCCAGTACTAACGATTTCCATAATGATTGTCATTAATGTCCCACCTATATCTGTAGCTTTGTGATGGAGAGATACCTTAGTGTAGTCTTATTACTTATTGTAGGAATAAATTTGATTAGGAATTAACAGATCTAGATTCCAGCTCCGGTATCATCACTGTCATCCTATTTCCATGAGCAAATCACTGTGATTTATTCTGGACCCACTTTCACCCTCCATATATTTGTCAGAGAAGGGCATACTTGGCTTTTGCATAGGATTATGTAATATGGATGTAATGAGATAAGGCATTTGAAATAATTTTAAAATGTTAAAATGAGCCTCACTTCCCTACATCCCAAGTTAATCATTTACAAAGCAAAATACTACAACTCTGGTTCAAAAAAGTAAACATAGATTGCTCATAATATAAGAATTCTTAGTACCGCCATCTGTTATTTTCAGACTATTTTTATCCATTAAGCATGTTTGAGAAGGAATGATTGTATTTTTCTTTTTTTTTTCTTTATGAATTTTTATTTATTTTTTTGTTACAGATATTTTACCTTTTTACCCCATTGGCACCCCCCCCCCTCCACCCTGTCTCCGGCTTAGTTGTCCATGTCCATTGGTCATGCATACATGCATATAAGTTCTGTGGTTTATCTCTTCCCACCCCCCACCCCCCATCCCCTCTTCTGAGGGATGTCAGTCTGTGCCCGACTTCCATGTGTCTGGGTCTACTGTATTCCTCAGACTGTTATGTTCATTATATTCCGAATATAAGTGAGATCATGTGGTATTTGTCTTTTTCTGCTTGGCTTCTTTCACTTAGGATAATACTTTCCAGGTCCCTCCATGTCATCTCAAAGGATAAGAGATCTTTCTTTCTTACCGCTGCATAGTACTCCATTGTGTATATGTACCACAGCTTTTTTATCCATTCGTCTACTGGTGGACACTTGGGCTGTTTCCAGATCTTAGCTATTGTAAATAGTGCTGCTATGAACATGGGGGTACATATATTCTTTCTGATTGGTGTTTCAGGCTTCTTAGGGTATATTCCCAGCAGTGGGATCACTGGGTCAAATGGAAGTTCAATTTTTAATATTTTGAGGTAACACCATATTGTTTTCCATAGCGGCTGTACCAGTCTGCCTTCCCACCAGCAGTGTACTAGAGTCCCCTTTTCTCCACACCCTCGCAAACACTTGTTGTTTGATGATTTGTTGATGGCGGCCATTCTGACAGGTGTGAGGTGATACCTCATTATTGTTTTAATTTGCATCTCTCTGATGATTAGTGATGTTGAGCATTTCTTCATATGTCTCTTGGCCATTTGTATGTCCTGTTTGGAGAGGTGTCTATTCAGCTCCTCTGCCCATTTTTTAATTGGGTTCTTTGTCTTCATTTTGTGGAATTGTATGAGCACTCTATATATATTGGAAATTAACCCCTTATCTGATACATCATTGGCAATGATGTTCTCCCATACAGTGGGTTGCCTTTCCATTTTGATGATTGTTTCTTTTGCTGTGCAGAAGCTTTTCAGTTTGATGTAGACCCATGTGTTCATTTTCTCCTTTATTTCTGTTGCCTTAGGTGATGTATCAGTGAAAATTCTGCTCCGTATGATGTCCGAAATTTTGTTGCCTACATTTTCTTCTAGAATTTTTATGGATTCACGGGTCACATTTAAGTCTTTTATCCATTTTAAGTTTATTATTGTGTATGGTGTAAGTTGATGGTCTAGTTTCATTTTTTTGCATGTAGCTGTCCAATTTTGCCATCACCAATTATTAAAGAGGCTGTCTTCACTCCACTGTATGCTCTTGCCACCTTTGTCAAATATTAATTGAGCGTATTGCCTTGGGTCCATTTCTGGGTTTTCAGTTCTGTTCCACTGGTCTATATGCATGTTCTTCTGCCAGTACCAGGCTGTTTTGGTTACAGTTGCTTTGTAGAATAACCTGATATCTGGTATTGTGATCCCACCTACTTTGTTCTTCTTTTTCAAGATTGCTGTGGCTATTCAGGGTCTTTTTTGGTTCCATATGAACTTTTGAAGTATTTGTTCTAGTTCTATGAAATATGTCGTTGGTATTTTGATGGGGATTGCATTGAATCTATAGATTGCTTTGGGTAGTATGGACATTTTAATTATGTTAATTCTTCCAATCCATGAACAAGGTATGTGCTTCCACTTTTTTATATCTTCCTCTATTTCTTTCTTCAATGACCTGTAGTTTTCTGCAAATAGGTCCTTTACTTCTTTGGTTAAGTTTATTCCTAGGTATCATAATTTTTTTGGCGCGATGGTAAATGAGATTGTTTTTTCAGTTTCTCTTTCTGTGAGTTCATCATTGTTGTACAAGAATGCCGTCGATTTCTTGACGTTAATTTTGTATCCTGCTACTTTGCCAAATTCATTTATTAAGTCTAATAGATCTTTGATGGAGTCTTTAGGGTTTTCTATGTACAATATCATGTCATCTGCAAATAATGACAGTTTCACTTCCTCCTTTCCAATTTGGATCCCTTTTATTTTTTCTTCATGTCTGATTGCTGTTGCTAAGACTTCCAGTACAATGTTAAATAAGAGTGGTGAAAGTGGACATCCCTGTCTTGTTCCTGTTCTTAATGGAAATGTTTTTAGTTTCTGTCTATTGAGTATGATGTTGGCTGTAGGTCTTTCATATATGGCCTTTGTTATGTCGAGATATGATCCCTCTATTCCTACATTGCTGAGCGTTTTTATCAGAAATGGATGCTAGATTTTGTCGAATGCTTTTTCAGCATCTATTGATATGATCATGTGTTTTTTATTCTTCATTTTGCTTATGTGGTGTATCACGTTTATTGATTTGCGAATAGTGTACCAGCCTTGCATCCCTGGAATGAATCCCACTTGGTCTTGGTGAATAATTTTTTTGATGTATTTCTGGATCCGATTTGCTAATATTTTGTTCAGGATTTTGGCGTCTATGTTCATCAGGGATATTGGCCTGTAGTTTTCTTTCTTCGTAGGGTCTTTTTCTGGTTTTGGAATTAGAATTATGCTGGCCTCATAGAACGTGTTTGGAAGTCTTCCTTCTTCTTGAATTTTTTGAAATAGTTTGAGGAGAATGGGTGTTAGTTCTTTTTTGAATGTTCGGTAAAACTCCCCCGTGAAACCATCTGGGCCTGGGCTTTTGTTTGCTGGAAGAGTCTTGATTACCTCTTCAATTTCCTTAGTTGTTATTGGTCTGTTCAAGTTTTCTATCTCTTCCGGGAATAGTTTTGGGAGACTGTGTGTTTCTAGAAATTTGTCCACTTCGCTTAGATTGTCGAATTTGTTGCCATATAGTTGTTCATAGTAGTTGTTAATGATCTTTTGTATTTCCGTGGTGTTGGTTGTTACTTCTCCTCTTTCACTTCTGATTTTGTGTATTTGGGTTCTCTCTCTTTGTTTCTTGGTGAGTCTAGCTAAGGGTCCATCAATCTTGTTTATCTTTTCGAAAAACCAGCTCTTTGTTTCATTGATCCTTTGAATTGTTTTTTTGGTCTCTATGTCATTTATTTCTGCTCTGATCTTTACTATTTCCTTCTTTCTACTTGCTCTGGGGTTTTCTTTTTGTTTGCTTTCTAATTCTTTAAGTTGTGAGGTTAGACAGTCAATTAGAAATTTTTCTTGTTTTTTGAGGTAGGCCTGTAGTGCTATGAACTTCCCTCTCAGAACTGCTTTCGCTGCATCCCATAGATTTTGTGTTGTTGTGTGTTCATTTTCATTGTATTCCAGGAAGTTTTTAATTTCTTCCTTGATCTCCTTGGTGACCCATTCATTGTTTAATAACATGCTATTTAGCCTCCATGTGTTGAAATGTCTTTGCATGTTCTTGTTGCAACTGATTTCTAGTTTCATGCCATTGTGATCTGAGAAGATGCTTGATATGATTTCAATATTCTTGAACTTGTAGAGATTTAGTTTGTGTCCTATCACGTGGTCCATCTTTGAGAATGTCCCATGTGCACTTGGGAAAAATGTGTATTCTGTAGTTTTGGGGTGTAATTCTCTGTAGATATCTATTAAATCCATTTGGTCTAGTGCTTCATTTAGAGTCTCTGTTTCCTTGCTAATTTTTTGCCTAGAGGATCTATCCAATACTGTCAACGGGGTGTTGAAGTCCCCTGCTATGATTATATTGTTGTCGATTTCTCCTTGGAAGTCCTCCAGAAGATTTTTAATATATTTTGGTGCTCCTATATTGGGTGCATATATGTTTATCAAGGTTATATCTTCCTGTTGGATAGATCGTTTCAATATTATGTAGTGGCCGTCTTTGTCTCTAGTTATGATCTTCATTTTGAAATCTATTTTATCAGATATGAGAATTGCTACCCCAGCTTTTTTTTGGCTTTCCATTTGCTTGAAAATTTTTTTCCATCCCTTCACTTTCAACCTATGTGAGTCCTTTGTTGAGAGGTGGGTCTCTTCTAAACAACATATAGATGAGTCATGCTTTCTTATCCAATTAGCTACTCTGTGTCTCTTTATGGGAGCATTCAATCCATTTACGTTTAAGGTGATTATTGATATGTACTTATTTATTGCCATTTTTGTTTAGTGTGGTTCTATTTTTCTTCCCACTTCTACTGCTAATTACAGCAGTCCTTTTAACATTTCTTGCAGTGCTGGTTTGGTGCTAATGTATTCCCTTAGCCTTTTTTTTTTTGTCTGGGAAGCTCTTTATTTGATCTTCTATTTTGAATGATAGCCTTGCTGGGTAGAGTAGTCTTGGATTCAGATTCTTGTTTTTCATGACTTTGATTACTTCATGCCATTCTCTTCTGGCCCTTAGTGTTTCTTGTGAGAAGTCAGCTGAGAGCCTTATGGGGTTCCCTTTGTAGGTAACCTGTTGCTTATCTCTTGCTGCTTTTAGGATTCTCTCTTTGTCTTTAATTTGTGGCATTTTAATTACTATGTGTCTTGGTGTGGGCCTGTTTGGGTTCTTCTTACTTGGGACTCTCTGTGCTTCTTGAACTTGAATGCCTTCTTCCTTCACCAAATTAGGGAAGTTTTCTTTCACTATTTTTTTTGAATATATTCTCTATCCCTTGCTCATTTTCTTCTTCTTCGGGGACTCCTATGATGCGGATATTATTACGTTTCCAGTTGTCCCATAGTTCTCTTAAGCTGTCTTCCTGTTTTTTAATAGTTTTTTCCTTTTGTTTTTCTGATTGGTTGATTTTTTCTACCCTGTCTTCTAATTCACTGATCCAGTCCTCAGCTTCCCCTATTCTGCTTTTTAAACCTTCCAATGTGTTTTTCATTTCGGATATGTCATTTTTTATCTCTTCTTGTTGGTTTTTAATTTCCATTTGGCTTATTTTCAGTGTCTCTATGTCCTTACTCATGCTGTTCAGCTTCCTCAAGATCATGGCTCTGAATTCTAGCTCTGTTAAAATGCCTAATTGCTCCATATTGATCTCATCTTCGGTGGAGGTGTCTTGCTCTTTCATTTGGCTTCTGTTTCTGTGTTTCACCATTTTGGCTATCACTGTGGGCTTTGGAGCCTGTCAAGTTCTCCCTGTGGGTGTTGGTGTTCTGCTGTTTGTGGCTCCCTCTCCTGTGTTTAGATGAGCGAGGGAGGACCCTCGTTGAACATCACTGTTAAGTCTTACTTTCCTGGTTAAAGTTGCCAGCCCAGGAAAGGTACTGTTATCCTCTAGCTTTTTGCCTGGAGGCTAGCAGTCTAGGTTAATTGATCAGTTTTGGGTTGTCAGTTGATTGAAAAACTCCCTCTGGTGCTCAGCCAAGGGGCTTTCACGAGGGTGGGGCAGATGCTGGTTGTTTGTGAGCCTCAATTAACACTGCAATGGCCCACAGGGTGGGGTTGGATCTCCGAGGGAGGGGCTGCTGCCTCTCCTCAGAGCCCTGGGAACGAGCAATGTGGCCACCGTCCTGAGTGGCTGCACTCAGCCAAAGCTCTGAGCGCCCTCCAAACCCCGAGTGTCCCGACACAGATCCAGTCCAGTCTGCCCTCCCTCTGCTGGAGCCCAAGGAGAGTGGCTGTGGCTGTTTCAGCCTCTGTCCCGGCTCTGCGCTGTGGAGCCGCCTGGGAGTGTAACCCGCGGGTGCCGCTTACAGCTAAGGCTGCTGCCGAGCTGCCGACCGTGGGCTCCCAGCCCCGTCTCGCGCCTTCGCAAGCCTACCGGGATCGAGTCAGTGTCCCTCGTTGTATGGTCCTCGCAAGCTGCTTTTCTGTTGGTTTTTCCCGTCGATTTGTCTGTGTTATAGTTGTAATTCCAGTTTGGTTCTGGGAGACAGTCTGTGTAGCTCTGTTCACTCCGCCGCCATTTTTCGGTTCTCTGTATTTTTCTTAATATATAGATGATTATCTTTTTTTTTTCTTTTTTTTTTTATCCTCACCCCAGGACATTTTTCCATTTTTTGTTCAGCTAGAGCGGGAGGGAGAGAGAGGAAGAGAGAGAGAGAGAGAAACATTGATGTGAAGGGACACATCGAGTGGCTGCCACCCGCACGACCCAACCAGGGCCGGGGACAAACCACAACCAAGGTATGTGCCCTTAGCGGGAACCAAACCTGGGTTTCTCCAGACCGTAGGCCGACGCTCCAACCGCTGAGCCAAACCGGCCAGGTCAAAAGTCTTCCCATCTTTAAGTGCTGTGTCTCCTAGGAAAGTTTTGTGACCCCTGCTGCAAACATGTTTCCTCTTCCAGACTACAGTGCCTTCTATATCTATGTATGAAATGGTATCTAGCCCATTCTGTTTTATGTGACTTTTATATCACTGTGTTTTTGTTTTTTTATTCAATAATTATTTTCTGCTTCTTTTATTCCCTGTTTCTATCTCTGTTGATAAAACATGAGCTTTTTGGTTGTGTTCTAGTTATCATTATATTCAGAAGGATCTGGAAGATTTTTCTTGGGCCATAAGAAGCAGCCCATAGAGTTGTTGAATTAATTAGAACTAGTGGGCCACATTTTTAGGTATAAGTATCAAACTGAACCTTTCATAGAACTAGAAAAGAGTAAAACTAGTCTTAGCATGCTAAAAAAAAAAAAAAAAAAAAGAATCTTTAAGTGTGCCTGGAAGGAAAGAATTCAGCTGTTTGACAAATAATGTTAGTGAGTTTAGAGTGGGTGTATTGCCAGAAGTCAGTAGCCTATGTCAGACACTTGGAGTCATGAATATCATTCTACAAAGCTAAATACTTGGTTTGCATATTAGACACACATTTAAAGCTTATGAAGAGTCTACAAAACATAAAAGGAATATTCTAGAATCTGGCCAGTTTTTAAAAACATAACGTACAAATCCTTTATGTTTGAATAAAAACTTGTATTATGAAGTGTCCTCAGTTTGTTTAGGGGCTGGACATAAAATTTGAACAAATATTTTCAAGTAGTACTAAGAACAACTTTGTGTTGATGATGATGATGATGATGATGATAATGTGAAGGGATCTTAAATAACATTTCTAGTATTTGGAAACCTATGAAGGCCGTATCTACACAAAGAATAGGGGCATTAGCTTGAGCACAGTCATTGACTGAGTCTTTAACATTTCTGTCCATTTATTTGCATTTCCACTGCTTATTTGATTCACATTATCTATATTTTCTTCTTAGATTATTAAAAAGGGAAGAAAGTTTCACATTCATTCCTCGGTCCCGTGAAGAGCTTCCTGACAACTTTCCAAAGGAAATCCCTGGGATCTGCTATTTCCTGGAGGTGAGGACTGGTCCCAAGCAGCCAAAGCCTTCTCTTTCTTCGTCAAGAATAAAGAAGATTTCCTACAACATTGGCACCATGTTCCTCCGGGAGACAAGCCTCTGAGACCTGTCACATATCAAAGACTCCTCCAAAAGCACAAGCCCAGATCACAGGGAACAATGGGAGAGTGGACAGAGATTCTCTGTCACTGATTGTTGGGAACGAACAGCGGAATTTGTTATGTCAGGCAATAATCCTAGTAAAAGGTGGGTGACAACTATTAATGAAAAAAATGAAGGGTGGGGGAAATAAGGCATGTCCATCCATATGAGTGTTTTTGGTTACATATATATTTTAATTACAAGTATGGGCCCTCTTTTAAAACTAGCCAATAAATAGACTTCACCTTTTCCTGTTTGTCACACATACAGGTATCTTTCCCTATATATTTGTTTCACTTTTGAGAGCCAGTTTTGAGTGTGTATGCCTACATTTAGTGAGTTGGTATATGTAGAACATTTTCTAATTTTGTTTTTCTGAACAGACATTTCATACATATATTATGGCAGTGTGGTAAACTTTTCAGCAGGAAGAACTGTAACTGAGCAAAATATTTTAGGGATAGTACCTATTTTTATACATATCTCTTCTTCTAGATCATTACATTTCACACAACAATATTAGATTTTCAGAATCTGCTACTATATAGTTGGTATGTTATGTAACTCTAACCTATTAATTGAATACAGTTTTATTTATATAGAGTCATTAGGGGCTTAGACTGAGAACACACATAACCAAGGATTCCAGATGCTGAGAAAGAATTGTACATCTTCTTGGTAAATATATCTTTTAGATTGAATTAATGTAGCATGGAATCCAGAGGCAATGGAATTTCCTAATAGCACATATATCTGTAATCAGGATTAAACAAATGTCTTTTTTGCCATCTTTTAACAAATATCAATCAAAATAAAATGCTCTCTACATTGGACCCCTTTCAACTTAGCACTTATACACACAGGTAGTTGTCGTAACATACTACACTGCATTCTAATATAGCAGCCTACTAAATAACATGTTCATCCTCTCCCATCCCATCATGGATGGCTCCTAAGGCCACTCTTGGGAGTGAATCTTAGATACTACAACAATGTTGTTCCTTCTTGTATAATAAAGAGCAAGGGAAAATACTTGTATTTTATGGCTTTGAGATGAAAAAAATATGTTCATCAGCAGTTTGATTGATTTGGCTTTTAAATTCAGTGAATCACCTTCAGAATACTGAAGCAGCTCTAACCTTCAGACACTCATCACTACAGTTACAAAGAGGCTTCCATTGAATGTTCTGCTAAAATGCAGACCACTTTCTAGTAATTAGCACTGCATGAAAGTGTTATTACAGACTCACCCTGAAATTAGGAGCACAGTGTGTCCAGAGGTTTTCTATTTTGAATCAGATATAAAAACCTAAGTTTCCATTGAGGTTAATGAGCTGGAAAGTTTTGTTTCCTTAAAAACTTAGGGTGTCCATTTTTTCACTCTAGTACATATACTCATTAATACCTTATGTCTACTGAATACCATATATTCTTCTGGTCAGAGATTTTGACTGCATTATGATTTGATTATGATATAACTCAGCTAAGGGTCATATTAACTAGTGCCTGATGTAGTCTGTAAGGCTGAATTAGTGTTTTTAAGTTCTCTAAGTGTGTACAGCTAGAAAGTATTTATAAATATGCAAAGTATCTGTTATAATGGTGATCAATTGTATAATTGTTGCACTTTGTTCTTGCCCTGGGGTTTGTGTAGCATTCTTCATGTGGGACAGGACCTAGAACCAAGCTCTCTGAATCCTGGCCAGTCCTTTCTTCCTTGAGTCTAGATCTCTGTTTTTAACCTCATGGGGTTAGAAGGGCTGGGTATATATGGGAGGCTGTGTAGGCTAAGGACAGGGTGCTGTCATGGGAGTAATCACTCACAAAAGAACTTTTCAGGGCACTGGGAGATGAATGTACTTTCTTCATGGAGAACAGGGCCAGCTGCCCAGTCAGTGCCCAGAACAGGCTGGGAGCAAGCACCTTAGTCCTCATGCCCAGAATAGGAAATCCCTTAGCTATGTTGGTGGGCTCCTTGTAGCACGGGAGCATGCAAAGAGAACCCAGTTCACTGAAGTCATTTATGCTTATTCTGCACCGTAACTTAGAACTTACTATGATATGGTAAATCAATAAATGTTTTGGCAGTAAACATATTCTGTAAACATAAGCCTGAAAGAGATTTTCAGGAATCATCCAATCTATTTCCCTGCTTCTTGTAAAGATTTGTCTAAGCAGCTATTCTAAACATATAGTTATTATCTCTATAATTATGATCACCTATAGAGAGTATATTTGAAAAGCATCACTGGAAATCCACTTTATTATCTGGTAATGGTAATAGGGCCCCAAACAAGAATTGTATATGCATTCAATTTGTCAGAAAAATAGCAAACTCTTTCTTAGTTTATATGATATTACTTGGAGAAGAAGTAGCTCTTTACTTTGTCACCAATGTCACAATGAAGAATATACCACAGATCTATTAAATACCACAGACACAATGTAAGCTACATTTTTTTTATACAATATAATCTAAATATATCTTTAAAGCTATTGTTGGAGGCAGTGGTCTAATCTGTTACCATTTTGCCAATTTAGTACAATTGATCACTATAGTTACACTGTTATATGTATTTGCAAGGTACTGTTTACAATGGTTGTTCATGCTAGCTATAGTCATAGAATTTAGAAGCTGTGAAAAAGCATCCTATTTTTCTCTTACATAATACATTACACATATTTTCATTTAGGAATTGTCACTATAACAGTGAGTAGTAGTTGGTATTTCATCTGACCATAATTTTAGAAAGAATAATACTCAGTGCCTGGAGAAATGCTGTGTAGTGTGGTATGGATAAGGACCCAACTGTTTAAAATCTGCCTCAACATTCATCAAGTTTCTAATATTTTAAATTATGAGTTTTCTTTTTAATGCCTGGTTATATGAATGTCCAGTGAGGTATGACCTACAGAGACAGACACTGATGGCTGAGACTTGACAGTAGGTTCATGAATTCAGCACTTCAAATGTGAACTCTCATGGTTGAACAGTTGTTCCTCTTGTCCTGTGACAATGGTATCAAGAACATAGTGTTTTATTGTGAAAATGCAAAAGTGTGTGCCTCTCCAGGAAAAACAGAGCAAAACGGAACAACGACCAAAAGAATAGCACTCATTTACAAGTGCAGCAAGGCTTTTCATTTTCAAAATTGCTCCAAAGAGTTCCAGCAATGAAGCAAAATTAAACTGATACATACAAAATGCAGATCCATGGAGAATTTGGAAAACTACCAGGCTCTGTGTTTTGTACACAGTCATATTGCTACCAATTGAAATAGTGTATTTGAGATTGTGAGGTATCAAGAGAGAGCACAAGATTATGACCACTATTAAATATGTTTCATTGGGTTTCTGACTTGCTCAGGACGTGTTGCAGATCACCAGGGCAGAGAGTAAATCTTCTACACATGGGTTTCTACCTTGTCATGCATTTTGAGCACTGTGTAGCCCATGCCCAGACCCTCTCTTACTCCATATCATCACTGGAAACCATCTCACCCCCCAACTCCAGCCCATCTATCCCCACCCTCTCTGTACCTCTGAACTTAACATAGCCACAGAAAGTTTCTGAGGCCTGTTTCAGGCTAATAGGAAGATTCTCACAACTCCAGGCCCAAGGAACAATGCAATTCTGAAGCGAACTAACCACCCCCACCAGTGGTGGGCACTGCTGACATCTAAGCTTCTCCCTCTGCTTTTTCAAACTACAATCTGACACCAAGCACTTGCTATAACTGCACTGGGCATCCCTTCAGAAGAATAAGTCATGTATCAGTTGCCTTCCAGCCAACAATACCTATCCACTCAAGACAAACAACCAAGTTCCATACTAAAGCCTGTGCATATTTATTATGAGATTACAGGTCTTTAACTACAAAAATTGTCATTTCGGAGGCTAGTCTGAACATAGAAAAACATGATGCATAAGAGACCGAATTGTTAAAGTTTAACATATTCCATTTTGAATGATGATTACTTACCGGTGATTCTGATGTGAATATGCTTAATTCACAGTCAGATGATTTAACATACACAAATGTTGGGTTAAAATGATTGAATGAATTTACTGTTAAATGTATAAGTTGACCCTAGTCTTGGACACAACTTCTGGATCCTTGTGGTGGTGGCTGAAGAACAGACACTGATATTATATACAGATTAATATAAATCTTGTCAGAATATGTTGAGATAGTGTGCAAAATTCCTTCCTCACACTTGATTCAAACAATGGAGACCCAAGTATTGTTGTACTACCCCTTTTCTATTTCCTTCATTCCTTTGTCTCTTCTTTCCTTTCTTTTTCCTTTCATTAAAAGAAGTCATTGATGTACAGGATGGGGCAAAAGTAGGTTTACAGTTGTTCATATGGAAAATAATACAATAATTAATAAATAATAATACAAGAATAAACTCTGTAGTTTCTGTACTTGCAACTATAAGCCTACTTTTGCCCCACCCTGTATTTATAACACAGACAGAATCATAGCCAATCACATGAAAATGTGTAGGTATAAGTGTGTGTTGAATGTAGCTATTTCAAGATTAAAAAGAGTGACATTTTCGGAGGATTTGGGATGTAGAAAGGTAAAGTTTATGTCTTTATTTCTAACATGTTGTGACCAGACCACACAGTTTCAGTGGTGTTTCATTACCATCTCATCCTTATTAAGAAATCACTCTAGGCAAGGCTAATATGTAGCCAGATTTGAGATCATTGAAGAGTATTCAAATAATCCTAATTACTAGGAATAAATAAAACTTGATTCAATAACAATATATTATTTTATTTGTAGTTATTTTGAAAGTTAAATACTCTGAACTTTATAGCGTTATTTTTCCACAAGTTTTCATTTTAGCTGTGCTTTCAAATTTATGCTCTGCTCCTTGAGTATGAGTCTTCAAACTTACCAGAGACAGAAATCAACACTGATAAGCATGAGGGATGAATATTGTTCACTATAGGGCTATTAGGCAAACTAGATACAGTACCGTTTTAATTACTGTCTGAACTGTGCAATATATCACTATATTTGCTGATCTTCATCTCTGAGATATAAACTATGAACTTTTGGACAGAGAAGCAAATGTCAAAGTGACAGCCTTATTTCTGAATGCTTTAGGGTTTATGTTATGAAAAACCAACGTGATACTTAGTCTCACTCTGTACTTTCCACATTGAACTGTACATTTATCTAAAAATAATTCCTTAGCAATATCTTATAACAACCTTTCAAGCAATAATTTAAGCCATGGTGATGATGCCATATGAAACTTGTAGTTTTGTGTCCTTCATAGAACTTTTAGTGAAATAGAGACATGTTTTATATAAGCAATAATATAGCTGTTGTGGACTTTTAAAAGGCATTCATCATTCTAATACAGCAACATGAGCAGCAAGTGATGACTCAGACAAAAATTAGCTTGGAAAATGGCATGCTAAATCTATCTTAGAAGACATTCAGTTGCACACATTCTATAAAGTAATTAATGTACTCTTATCAGATTATTTCTGTTGTATAATTTCAAAACACCTATAGCCTATAATATTTCTTTCAGGAGATGTATGTATATGTAATATTATCCAGATGTTCAGATCCTCATAGTATATAAAAGTAAGGAGCAGTTAAGAACAGATACATGAATAAGTAGAACGTAAGTTGGATGAGTTGATTGAGAATGTAGGCTTTGCAAAAATAGGGATAGGTTTTGAGACAAGTTAGTTAATTCATCTGTAGGTTTGATAAGGTCTTAGAAAATGAAAGATTAAAGATAAAAGAGCTTATTACCACTGTTTTCTAAGATGGCAAATAAGTATAATAGTGTTTTGACTTCAGAATATGGTTGAAAGTTATTTGTAGTATAATTAATAAATATCTGAAAATGATTATGTAGTCATATTGAAAATAACCTGTTCCTCTCAACTAATTTTGTTGATAGTACTGAAGCTTTCCACCCTTTAATAGTTAAATTACCTTCCATTATTCAGAATAATGTATTAGGATTACAACTAAAAGCAACTTATAACTTATGTTATGCCATGTATCTTCTAAGCAACAGATTATTATTTAGCAAATCATATACATTTAAATCCATTCTTAAGCCTCTAAATAAGATTATAGCTCCTAGCTGGGCAAACTCTCTTCTAATCATAAATCTGAACACAATAGGAATGGTGGTTGGGTTAGCTAGTATTTTAAGTTCCTATTACCCATAGCAAAACTTAAATTAGCATCCTCCTGTGCACAATTTAGAAAATACCCTTATAAAAATTAATCAGGATTGTTGATTCACTAAGAAAGCTTTGTCAATTATCTTTTTTTGTATATCATTCAGTGCTTAACCCTTAATAAGCATGCTTTTGGTTATTATAAATAATGAAAAATAGTTAATTTAAACTATTAAATTACAGTGAATTTATCCTCTCAGTAATTCATCTAGTTACTAAGATCATTCTTAATATTGAACTTAAGTACTGTTGCTTAGTATCTGAAAGCAGAAGACACAGAAAAACTAAATGGCAAGCCTAAGTGATAACTTGTTTCTGATTCTTTTTCAGTAATTTGGTTTATACTCAGTCTTCTTCTGTGGTCTTTTCACTATTTGGAGATAAAGAAGGGATTCTACTAAATATATTTTTACTGCAGTCTATTAAATGCAATTAAATATACATAGGGCAATAATATATTAATTGGGGTAAAAATCAGAAGTGTGAAAAATTGCTTCTCACACCATCTTACAGTTTAAAAACAGTTTCTCCTTTTCTGCTGTCTGGCAGTTAGTTATATATCAGACTCAAGACACAGACAGGGACAGATGGAGGGATGGGATGGAGGCTTTAGATGAGACTGATCAAAGAAATTTACATTTTTCTTCATGAAGGTATAGATACTCTTAAAGGAGAGGCAGTTTCCATAACAGATGTGTGGTTTAAGGAAAGCCAGATGATTTATTTAACTGGTGGTCATTCTTATTTTAAAAAGAAAAGATAAAATTCCCTCACAAGCCATTTTCAGTGTTCTCAGAAGGCAGTGGCAACCTTGACAGCTGCACCTGTCAGTGAGACTCACAGCTATGAACAGAAACTGAAGGTGGCAGGTAGTGCTGGTCCTGGTTACACTGATGAAGGGAAATGAAAGAGTCAGAACATCTGGACAGAAGGAACAAAGAAATCCAGACACCAGCTCTGCCATATGTCACAGAAAAGCTGTTCAAATTAGCACAAAAGAACAGACTATCAGTGTGCAACTGATAGGAAAACAAAACTTATTCCCCTCTTTTTATAGTGTGCCAGGCTGAGCTGATGTTCAGTGAGAAAAATACAATTCGAGTTTATATATCCTTTTTGAATCTGACATCATAAAAACAACCTTTCTCTCGTTTGAAAATTTAATCACACACATATTTGTTCTGTGTCCTAAAATCTATAAAGTCATTCTTAAGGGTTATACTGTATTCCATAGTCTTCTTTGCATTGTTCTCAAATGGGGGTTTTGCTGCTAGCAAAACGAATGCTCAGGTAAGAAGCCTTTATAACTCCACAGGCCCATCCGTGGCATTCAGGGCTGCTCCAGGGAGTTGGAGCCAGGGAAAGAGTCACCTCATCACATTTGATGGGGCGTGCTGTGGGAGAGATAAAGATGACTCTGTACTAAAAGTGCTTAGGTAATCTCTTATTGTCATTCAAAGATGTTTCACCTACATGTAATTAATTCAAGTAGATTTTGATCAGAGCAGAAATTTTCAAAAGAGAAAACAAACTTGAGCAACTTTTTAGTCAGAAAAACCAGTTAGAAAAATAATTTAGGATAAAGATTTACTGTTTCAGAAGAGTCAACTTAGGTATACCCAAAAGTCAGAATGCTGGAGACTTTTGAAAGTTTTCTAAAAATATCTAAATGTTCGACACTGAGAAAAAAATAATCTTGTTGATATATCACTTAAGTTTTTATCCCCTGGAGATAACATATAAATTGCATTTAAGTTATTTTTTCTCCATGTTCTTTGTGGAAGAAAAAGATGTAGACAACATCATAAATAAGATAAACTTACAAATTTTGTCATTGAGCCATGGTTTGCAAATTTGGTAAAATTATTTTTTTTACCTAAAATAAACTGTGTTTAATAATATAAGGGTTAAGGATAATAGTCAAATACCACTGTATTTAGAATTGTTCACATTAGAATATACAGCAAAGCATCCCAAACTTCAGAATAAAATCTAAGTCAAAGCTATTTTAAATTCTAATCATTTGAACAACAAATATATTTTTATATCACCTCTAACAAGAAACTATGCATTTTCATACCTAGTGAAACCTCAAATCCTAGAACAATTCCATTATTGACTCTCAAGAAGCAAGAGAGGATGGCTTTCTTCAGAGACTAGGGTGATCTGTATCAATATATTTGTGTAAAATCACTTAAACGGCCCCCCTCTTTGTAATAGCTTTCTTAGCTCAAAGCATTATAGTTAAAGTGAAGCACAGTATTGGAGTGTCCAGATAGTTTTTCAACAGCATGAACCACCCTCCCCCTTCAAGTCTGATTGATCTAAATTACCATGTTGAAATCAAAACCTAACCTTGGTTTGGAGTCTCAAACAAATTGCTTTTGTATTATTTGACTAGAAATAAGTATTAAGAAGAAGAAATTAATGCATATGGTAGATCTCAGTTTAACCAAGAAGGTCAAGGCAAATTAGATGACTGTATAATTATCTATAGTAATTCAGGGAGGTTTTTTTTTTAATTCTTTAATTTTTTATCTTTTTGTGCAAAGATAATTATCAATGAATGACAGCTAAAATTATTATTCTTATCTTTTAAATTTGTTTCAAGTGTATTACCAGACACATGTAAAATCAATTATTTTTATTTGTTATCTAATTCTATGCCTTGGAATAATAGTTGCCCTTTGCTCTTCCTTTGATCCTTAAAAGCCACCCCCCCCTCCACATCTAAAAAAATAGTCCTGCTAAAAGGCAAAGGAGTACTTCACTGCAGGAGGCATTCCATTTATGAGCATGTATGAAATACTTTAACTTAATTCAGCTAGACTGCAAGAGAAAGAAAGGACACCAATAAGGAAAATGAAATAGGGACAGAAAAATCAAACTTTGCCCCATTTCAATTATTTCTATTGCCCAATCCTGCTGACCTAGAACAGAGCTGAAAACAGATGACAAGGTTAACTGATTACAGTTGATTCTTGAACAATGCAGGTTTGAACTGCGCAGGTCCCATTATATGTGGATTTTTAAAAACAGAAGATATAGTGTTGGCCCTTTAATCTCCAGATTGTGCATTTGAAGATTCAACGAACTGCAGACTGAAAACACTGCTTTCATTCTGCAGTTGGGAATCTGGAAGTACAAGGCCAACTATGTACATGGGCATCTATGGATTTTTGGTATCTGCTGTGGTCCTAGAACCAATCCTTCTCAGTGCCCAGGGACAACTCTTTGGGGGGAGTCAAATTTATATGTGGATGTTCAGCAGGATAGGGGTCGATAGCCCTTACCTCCCACATTGCTCAAGTGCTATATAGATATTTAAACACACTATTACAGTATTCATATTTAACACAATATCATAAATTCAGTATGTTAAACTTTGATAAAAACAAGTAAGAAACTTAAGAAATATGCTAATCAGAATGAAAATATTAAAAGGGTCAAAAAAGAACTTTTTGCATTATGTATGCCCACAAGTATAGAATTTGTTTTCTGACGGGAAAATTTGTCTTCAATCAATATTGGCTGTATAGTCTAATTAAACATTAGTATAGTCTTTATGACAATGAGAACCCATGCAAGAGTCCAAATATTAAATGTGGCTATAACTTGAATAGCAATAGAATTTAATATTTTTTTCTGAGTAAGACTGTTGGTGAATGTAAAATGAGTGGGATATATTATGTGCATTAAACTAATTAGTTCCTTAAAGCTTGTCAATATCCTCAGCCTCTCCCTCTCTTTTTTCCTTTCTTCCTCCCTCTCTTCCTTCCTTTCCTCCCTTCCTTCTCTTCCTGTCCCTTTTCCTTCTCCTCTTTTATTTCTCCTTCCTTCCTTCCTTCCTTCCTTCCTTCCTTCCTTCCTTCCTTCCTTCCTTCCTTCCTTCCTTCCTTCCTTCCTTTTCTCCTTCTCTTTCTCCTCATCCCCCTTCCCCTCCTCTCTCCTCCTTCTCCCCTCCCCTTCCCCTCATCCTTCTCCCCTCCTCCCCCCTCCTCTTCCTCCTCCTTCTTATTCCCCCCTCTCTCACTCACGCACTCTAGTGAAAGACGTAAAAATAACATTTATTATTTGGTCTGGTGCATCCCTATTTAACTTTTACATAATTGGACCCTTTGTGGATTCATGAGGTGAGGGAAATGAAGGTGAACAATTATACAAATCATTTGGGGATAGGAATGACTGAAAAAATAAGAGACCTAGGTTTCCAGAGGCTTCGTTAGTTAAGGGAAACATGAGTCCAAAAAATATGTTTGTTCTCTTTCACTGAATTTAAACACTTTCTCAAAAACTATCAGGGCCAACCTTTTTGGTCAACCTCCACTTTTTTTTTTTGTCCCTACAAACATTTTAATTTAGAAAAATACTCTTATTTTTGAGTAGTAAATTTTTACATGGGTGTTGCACAATTGAAAATTGAAATAAAAGCTTCTATTTGTAGGGAAATTATTTTCCAAAAACAACTTCCCAATAAGGTGAATGCACCAAATGCTACTTGATTTTACTGGCTCTTGATCTACAAGTACCAGATAAACTGTCTCGATTCCTGTACACCCTCTGTCACTTACTTTCACATAGCATGGTGCTTTGGGTGCTTTTCTGAGGGTTTGAAAACATTTGCCATCAATTTTATAAGTCTAGTGTATTGAAAAAGCAATATACAGTGTACATTATAATTCTTAACTCCATGCTTTTGAAATTTTAACATATATTCAGATAGCTACTTATAACCACAAGTTTGAAATAGTCACCAGAATTAACAAATTCCAAGTTCTTAAATACCAAAAGACACAGGTTGGATCATTTTATGAACCATCAAGGTGTCAATCATTTACAAATGTCAATTTAAAGTCTTTTTCTTTTCAGAGAAAATTCAATCATTTCTAGCTGAGTCTTTGATTCATAAGGAAAAAGAAATAAAATATTTAAAAGAATAAAAATGAGGAAGACAGAAAAGTATGCCCTTCCATTTTAGGTACCTTCTATACTAAAATAATTTGATCAAATCTTGAACAGATTTAAAGAATTTTTCATCTCCAGAATTAAAAATTTCTATCTCACTCATTTTGTTTTAAATGCTAGTGTACTAATATTACATTTAAACTACATAACACATCTCTTGTGACATTAGTTTGTTTATATTCAGTAACAGAAAATTATATAGAAATAATGCAACTTTTTTCCCCTCTCTCTCTTGAAGAATATGCTTCACTAAATCAAATACTTTTGAATTTTTGTTCTTATTTTCATTGGGACTTCTTTCTTACATACCTCAGGGCTCCTCCAACAGATCAGGTAGGCAGACAAATATAAGGATATGAAAACTTCAGAAAAATTTAAAATTTCAAAAGGGAAGAATTTCTGTGTTAATCAACTTTTATGTATTTAAAACCAATTAATTAACTCTGTATTTGTGAAAAAAATAGGCAACTGCCATATAAATTGACCAATTACTTTCTTCTTGTGATTTTCAGTGTTGAGAAAAACTTTGTCTTGAAATTATAGAAAATCTTTATACTTATTCAGAATATCAAATATGACTTTCAGTAACTTTACCATTATTTTTTTCTTAGGGGATTTTTTTTTTTTTTTTAATCCTCACCCAAGAACATTTTTCCATTTTTTGTTCAGATAAAGCGGGCGGTAGAGAGAGGAAGAGAGAGAGAGAAACATCAATGTGAAAGGTACACATCAAGTGGCTGCCACCCGCACGACCCAACCAGGGCCGGGGACAAACTGCAACCGAGGTACAGGCCCTTAGCAGGAACCAAACCCGTGTCTCTCTGGACCACAGACCAACACTCTAACCGCTGAGCTAAACCAGCCAGGACAGGGGAAACATTTTTAATAATGACTGTAAGAATAGAAGAAATATGATTGAGGAAAAACAGAAGATATTAAGATAAAATTTGAATAGCTGAGATCCAAAGTCCCATTTTTTCCCTCTATTTTGTTGCCTCTTGCTGAATTGATATGTAAGGCCCAGGCTGGCAAAATTTACCAGCTACTAATCATTGTCACCTTTAAGAATCTGAAGATAAGCAAAAATTACTCTGACTATATAGAGATTGAGTCATATATCATCATGGCAGGTTATGCCTACTAGGGAAGTCAGGTTTGATTCAAATAGAAAAAAATGGTTCAGGGAAAAAAAGACTTTCTGATTCTTTCGAGTTAGATGAACAGATTTTTCCTTATAAAATAAATCTTCCTGAGAGTTTTGCCTTGGAAAAAAGCTAAAGTTTTATAACAGTGGACTGCAACTACATTATAACAATGGTAATCAAGTGACAAAACTGTCTCATTATGCTTTTAAAATGTACTGATTAAGTGCATCCCAGAAATAATACATATCATTCTTCATTTTAAAATCAACCTACCTGAATTCTGACTCTTCAACTGTGAGTAGACATTTTACAAAGCCAAAAGGTTCTCATATCCCAAATAGTACTTTAGATTTAAAAACAAAACCAAACAAAAAAATGCCTGTTCATTTCAATGCATAAGACAAACAGCCCGTGCATTTCCATCAAATATCCCAGCAGTATAGAATAAGAAATGGGATTCCCAATGCACTTAAGTAAAAATACATAGTTATAATGTGTTAGGCCTTCTTTCACTTCCTCTGCATGGGATAGGTTTTACTTAACCAGATACATGCATTATTTTAATGTTTGTCCAATTCATTTGCTGTAATTTCATGGGTCTGAATTTTTGGTTTGGTTTGCCATGTAAATAATATTGTATATCTGCTATTTTGCTATCAGATTATACTTTATAAATCATTTCTTTTAAAGATATAGTTATCACAAACTTAAATTACAATGTCATTAAGTAATACTAGGTAAATATACTAATATATCTGTAGAGCATGGTTAAATTACACATATTTTGAAAAGTCAAGCTATTTTTTTTTTATTTTTTTAAAAAATGAATGCATCGCCTAATCCTGTACAATTAATTTTAATAAAGTTCAATTTGGTGTTTCACATTATATTTTAAAATAGTTTTCTTTATTCAGTAGTACAGGTTTAGAAAAATGATAAAATATGCCTCATTTCACTAGAATTTTAAGAATACTAGTACATGTAAAAGTATGCAAGCACTTACTGGATTATAAACATCTACTGTGTCTTCTTTGCTTTTCATGTTACACTACTTTTTACTTATTTGATTAGTTTATTTGTAATTATGCAAAATCATTCACAATGTAAGTAGCATGTTTTATTATGCAAAATGTCTTTGTATTTACACACTTTAGAACAAGGTAAATTTGTATATGAAAAATGAGTGATAAAAACCTGGGTTTCTTATAAAACAAAGTAGAAATGACAGTTGTGTGTTATATTTACACAATTCATTACAAAACTATCTGTTTAAGTCATGTATTTATTTACTGTATAAATTCAAACTGTCATGTAAAATATTTAAATCAATAAATTATTCCAGAATTGATGAGTCTATAGATTCCTTTTAACATATTTTTTTCACACCATAAATGACAGTGACTAAGAGGATGAGTGAATGATAAATGAATGAATGGAACATTCTCAATGTATTATTATGGCCAATGATAATGATACTTCTGACACAATATTAGGCAGGGCCAATACTGAGTTATTTTTCTAATATGAAGTATCTCCTTAATTCTCTTACAGAACCCAAAGATGTAGGTTACAGTTTCTGTAGTTGTTTTTTTTTTTTTTTTTTTTACAAATTCTCACCCAAGGATATTTTTCCGTTTATTTTCAGATAGAGTGGGAGGGAGTGGGAGAGAAAGAGAGAGAAACACTGATATGAGAGAGACACATTGACTGGTTGACTCACGCACTACCCTGACCAGGGCCAGGGACCAAACCACAACCAAGGTACATGCCCTTGACTGGAATTGAATTCTTGACTATTTGGTCTGAGGGAGGATGCTCTAACCATTGAAGCAAACTGGCCAGAGCACAGCTTCTGTAGTTGTATACACTCTGAATATATATCACACAGAAAAGGTATGAGTCACCTGTCAATGAGACAGTTGCTTCTGGGAAAGGACAGAGAAAAGGGATCATTTTTACTGTCATTATTAAATGTCAATTAAATGCCCACTGGGTGCCTATAAGTGTACCATTCAACAGTTAGATTAGATGCAGCCCATTCCTACAAGGAGAAGACCATTTTAATATAATGTTCCCACATTCCAGCAGTGTATATTGACAAAATCCAGCCATCTCTGTTATTTTCTTGGTCCTCTTCCCCATAACCACTTGGTCTCAACTACACAGGTTCTCTCCTAGATCAATGTCTTATTCTTGCCTATTGCTTTGTCTCCATGATTGTCTCAATTTATTGGCAGCTGAGGGGGGTAAGGGGGAAGGCAGCACTCAATCTGATCTATGCCACAAGACTGAGTCTTTTGGTTACCCAGAGAAATCTTCATGTGTCTCAGTTGCTCACTTCAATCTTGTACTTTACTTACTTTTTTATTCTTGTCTCCTTTCCTCTTTTGAAGTGCAAAAGTCATTAGTATTCTCCAAATTTTGTGTGAAAACCACCCAGCTCAGTTCCTTCTCTTAATATCTTGCCAACACAGCAAGAAGAGGCCAATGAATACTAGTGCTCTGGCTCCCACAACTATTTTCTCTAGAGGTACAAACTGTGAGGGTAGGTGATCTGCCTTCCAAGTTATCCAAGGTCTACAGTTTTACCAAGTGCTCTTCCCCCACCTAGTATATACCCTCTTCTTTTTAACCTTACAAACCCCCATCTTGCTGCTAAGGTTTCATATTCTACATATTGGTAAGGAAAGAGTGTTCCAAGTTGGAGTAAATCTGATTCATGCTATTACTAAGGACACAGTCTAACGGTGGCTCCACCTAGCAGGATCTTATAGGCCAAGCATGGAAACAGCATATTCCTTTCATTCACATTCCCCCCTCTAGACTCAGTCACACAGCTACACCTACCTAAAGGAAAAAGGAAAAGATGGGAAATGCTCTCCTAATGTATATCCAGGAAAAAGTTAGGATTTGATGAACAGCAAACAACTTCTGCCATATTTTTAGTTTCGGATTATCTTATTCTAAATGCTTAAAGTGCCCAAAGTATCCCAGGCTTAAGTATGTGTCTCCCTATATAAAACAGAGCTGGAATCTTAGAAACCATGCTCATGAATTAGCTATGAGGTCATCTTGCTTCTCTAATTCTCATGAACAGAGACATTCTAAACAAATTAATGGTTAGCATTGCCAAACACATCTCCCAGATAAAATGTGCGGACTAGACCACAGATCTCTACAAAGTTCCCAGATTCCTGCTGAGTGAGCTCTATTAATCAGGAAGGGACTCCATTGCAAGGCATCAGCATCACCACGATCAAATAAGAGAATTGAAGGTGACATAAATTCCTCAAAAGACGAAGCCCATCCCATGTATGTGAGAAGGGGTTAACAATCTTGTTATCAGAAAAGCTGGTATATATGAAGGGCCAAAATAAGAGTCACTGTATTAATTTAAAGAGAATTGTAGTGTCCAGAACAAGGTAAGTAAAAAACCCTGAATCATCCCAGTACAAAACAGATTACACACAGTTTTAGATTTTCAGTTTGGGACTTCAAGCCTAAGACATTTTCTTAATGAAGAGGCAATATAAATAAGATTTCAACATTCAAAGTACAGAAGTTATATAGAAGCACTTCACCAAATTTTGGTCTGATTTTGTACCTTTTAGTCAAGGTTATGACTGCAGAACCATATGTGCAAAGAAGTAAACACAAGTTATTACTGTTTCAGTGTGTAACATTTGAAATTATGCCAATTTGACACTAGTACCAGTATGTGATTTATTAGCTAGAAAATGATCAGAAATACACCTATTCCATCTGACAGTTGTGTTTCTCTCAGACTAGATTTCCATTGGAGGAAAACTCTCTCATCTCTCTTGCCAATTCCCAACATGAGGATACTAGCCTGCGTCTCTTTTTTAGACAGGAGGAGGCTCTTTTAGAAGTTATCAATTTTCTTATTTTAGCATGTAATTTGTCTGATGTTCTCACTTCAAAGAAGGCCATGGCTTTCCATTTTCAAATGTTATTTGATGATGGATCTATGACAAACAAGCCTTTGTCTCTTAATACAGAATGCTTGAGGAACCAAATTACAGTCACATGTTCTGTTGTCAAATTACAAATGAATGGGAAGGAATTTGTTGAATTTCAGTGAATTTTGTACAAACAGCATTACTGAGTGATTCAGGTGGCCTCTGTCTTAGGATTCCTCATGAAGTTAGTTGTAGCAAATGATTAACTATGCAAGACTACATCAATTACATTCCTTCCAAAGGCTGAGTTTACCATGTTGGCTGTCTTTAAATTACAGCATCCAGGATTTATCTATGTGGTGCTTTCTGTGCAACTATATGAGTTTTGTCTAGTAGGGAGTCACTGGGAGTACATTCATCAGAATACAGCTGCAACTCACCTACTCTACCATCTGAATATTTGGATCTACTGCTTAATCAAAATTTAAGTATCTTGTATTATTCTATACATCGTATCACTATGTTCGTGTCACAAATACATTTCTGCTGGATGAAGGCTAAATGTCTACTTCCTCAATTATATTAAATATGCCACAGAGTGTCCTTGCTAAGCTTAAGAAGAAATTGGATGAATGAACTTAGCTATCCATTTGCATGACCTGATTTATATAAAGAGATATACTTATATGTTAAAGAGAAGGAGGACGTGTAGGTAGGCTTTAAGGGGACAGACTGATGAGAATTGGGAAATGAGAAAACAAGATGGCATCTGGTCTCCAGCCTGGCTCAAGTGTGAGCACTTATAGGAGGAAAATTAAAAAGCCAAAGCTATAGGTGCTGCTCTGCTGGGAGCCATGTGACTGCTGAACCACAAGGGCCGCTGCTTCACAAATAGTAAAATTGACATTTTACCTATAAAGTTCTGTTTAAGCTTTAGAGAGAGGATTTAAATTTCAAATGGCACCGAGTTTGTCAAGTTGAGTCACATCAGATAAATCTGTGGCCTAACTCAATATAACACACAAGGGTTTGCTATCACTCAATCCTGAAGTGTCTACTTTAGGAACTTCTTTACCCTCACCAAAGGCACCTTAGCTCTTGCCCTTATTGACACTGCATGTGCATTTATCTCTTATCTAGACAATCCTTCACAAACACTGGTCCTACTGGAGCACTTGTGTGCAATAACTTTTCTTCGTTCATAAAAGAAAAAAAATTTTTTCATGAAGTCAAATCAATTCAATTTGAAAAACGATGGGATTTTTTGGAAATGAGTAGAAAACCTAATTCAGCTGTACTGAGGGGTATTTGTTGACAGTATTTTTTCTTTCTTTTTATAGATTGTACTTTTCAAGAATACTTACCCCTTGGGAAACTAAAATAGAACCATTATTCATTAATAACCAATAATTAAAAAGCTAATTCTGTCTTTTAAGATGGGTATACTAGCAAGTATACTCAATCAACTCAGTGGTTTTGTTTTTTTAAGGTAAGGAAGCCATATTGGCTTGGGAAACTAAGAATTTGGGCTTCAGATGTGGTAAGCACAAGCTGTATTTATCTGTCATCCCACCCTCCTGTGGATATTGGCTTGGTCCTCACCCTGGCCTCCCTCGTGGACACAAAATGACTTTGGTAGTGCTTTTGTCCAGTCATTGAATAAGAGAGGTCTCTCTCTTTTCCTTTTAATAATGTTCTGTGTAGATGTAAAGCCTGAACCAAATCTAAAGTAATGTCTTTGACCTGAGGAGCACTATGCTCTCATAGGGAGCAAATTATACTGTTAGCTTATGGCAATAAGGAATATTTATGTAGCTTTTGACTGGCTATTATCCTGTGGGGAAGGGATGGAGTGGATTCAAGGAAGTCACCATAATGATGCAAACTATTTTACATGGTGCCCCAGTGCAGCCAATCCAATGTACATACAGTCCCCAGCTTATAATGGTTCAACTTAATGATTTTTCAACCGTAAAATGGAGCAAAAATGATGCATTCTGTAGAAATTATACTTTGAATTTTTATCTTTCCCTAGGCTAGCAAATGTGATAAGAGTCTCTTGTGAAGCTGGGCAGCAGCAGGGAGATGATTGTGCCCAACTGTAGGTAGGGTCTGTGTTCTGAGCACATGCAAGGTCTGCTAAGCTAAGCTATGGTGTTTGGCATGTTAGGTGTTATCAAATGCATTTTTAACTTATGATATTTTCAATTTACAATGGTTTCATTGGGACATAACCACATCATAAGTTCAAAAGCATCTGAATTAAAGATAATTGCATTTGCATTTTCAAAGTAGAAATCAACTGTTATGGTGAAATGTTTCATAGAAGCTGACATTTCAGGATGAAGGATCATTTCTGATATCTTTTAAATCACATCATGTAGGTAGTCTTCTGTTCTGGGCATACATAAAGTCAGCTCTCTGAGCAGATGAAATAAAAAGTGAGATTTAATATTGTTGCAAAATCAAACCTCTTTGAAATTATTAATTGCATTGAGGTCAGGGACTTTGGGATAGAACCTACCAAGTAAAGAGACATTAAAATCTTAATTTAAACAGTTCTTTTTAAAGGTTCTCCTTCTTTCCTCCTTTTGCTCCTCATCTTTCACCTGCCAAGAGTCCTGCATGCTCTCTCTGGAAGGAAGTTCATGTTCAGTGGGAATACTGAGCTTGTGGGAACTGAGCAGTTCCCATGTGGCCAGAAGGCTGCTTTTTGTTCTTCAGGATCACAGGTGAAGCACTTCATTATCAAGATGCCTCATTAAGATAATGTAACAGCATATTAGTGCTAATGTGAGAGAGTTAGAAGTGATTTAAAACTTGCTATTCACTGAGTAACACCTGTAAATGTAGAACAAGCTTTTTAGCCAGTTCAGGGGAAATAAACCTTCCAAGGAACCATGCTGTTTTCCCTGGATATGTGCAATTAATCAACACTCATAGGTAGGAAAGAGTTAAATGGCCATCTAAGCCATCCCCCCACCTCAAGACCAGATAACTCAAACATGCTGCATATAATCACAGTGGCCCCACAGCAGGAATCCAGCAAAAGGGACAAATTACCCTTAGCTCACTGACCAATTCTTGCACATCTTTATACTCAAGAAGGATTTCTTGGGACAAATCTAATTTTTTTTATCTAAGTAAATTCTCTTTTAAAGTTTCCCAAATGTGCAGGGCTATGGTTATTAGTAAATCTAGAATATGCTCTAGGTCCCATTTTAGAGTCTTTATTTTATTTAGTCCTGATAGATACCTTACCAGGTGAGCATTATTATCTGTCATTAAAAACAAAACATAGAGGATGAGCAACATTTCTAAAATTGCCTGGTAAAGTTTGGAGCTAACCATCCAATTCAGCGCTCTTCCCTGTATTTCTCAGCACTTACAGAGGGACACTGTCTTTCCTTTTGGCACATTTTCCTCTTCTTGAAATAAGTTCCAAGTTTCTTTATTTTATATTACAGAGCCTACATTTCAATACTTGAATGAGATGCTTTAATTTTTCATTGTCCTTCTCCAGGTTTTGCATAGTCATTCATTCTTTGAATATTTACTGAGCATAAGCTTGTACCTAGAACTGTGCTGGCTTCTATGACCATCATGCATATGCAAAATATACATGTGATGGAGCTGAATAAATTGTTGGGGAGACAAAGATTAAATAGAATTGCACAATAATGTATAATTACAAATTGCAAATAATGTGTAGTGGAAAACTTACACAGTATCGTGATAGCATATAATAGGAATGAAGAAACACTTCATTGAGGATATAACTTTTGAACTGAGATCTGAGAGGTGAGTAGGAATTCTACAAAAAAATATTAGGAAAAAACCTCTTTCTCCAGCATTGTAATAGAAGAGAAAAAACTAAATATACCCTTCTAAAAACGAGCTAAAAATGAAGGATAAGATAGATACCTAATGAAGAAAGTAGGATGAACTGGAAGCCCAAAGTAAATGGAATATGGTATTGGACACTACAGAAGCCTTCTGTTGGTGTAGGGAGAGGGAGAAGGGAGGTGGTATAACCAAGAGAGTCTCATTAAACAAGGCACTTTAACACCCAACTGGCATGGGCAGATAGGCTACAGGGAATTGGGTCCCTCAGGATAAAACCAGAACTCACATGATATTGTACTGTCCTAAAATAGTGGGCTAGCCCCCCTACCCTCTGCTTGAAGATTGCATGGAGGAAGTTTTGTGTCTCAATATTGCTGAGGTGAGTCAGAAGTAATAGCTTCTCCTAAGAATTGATCACCACAGACCATAATTTTAAGAATTATACTACTATAAAAAGTTTCCTGCATTGCTGCATGGTTGAGATTTCTTGTGCACCAGTTAAAAACAATACAGAACATATCTGGACTGACATTACCTCAACCTTGAATAAATAAATGCTTAGAGAAAAAGCATCCCAAACATTAGCTCACAATCTAAAATCTTAATGGACTGACATGAAGAAAACTGCCAACAGGAAAATAAACAGACAAGAGGAGGGTATCATGGAAGGGAAGGGTTCATGGATCTTAATAAACATAACAAAACAAACTCAATTTGGAAGAGAACTTGAAAACAACCTACGGAAAAATACAGATTTTCTACAGTGGAATAATAGACGAGTAGCATGATTCTTAGGTGCTGAAACAAAAGCCAGAAAACAGTTGGAATATTTTAATGTGCTGAGAAAAAAAGATTAAAAATTTTGAATTAAAAATTAGGAAAGGAGAACCGAAATGGCGGCAAAGTGAATGGAGCGACACAGACCATCTCCCAGGACCAAACTGGATTTACAACGAAAATAAAGGCAAATCGTCAGGAAGGGGCAACCGAAAGACATCTTAGAGGAACACATAACAAGAAACACCGACTCAATCCTGGTAGGCTTGCGAGGACGCGAGAGGGGGCCAGGAGCCCACGGTCCTCAGCGGCCTGGGCAGGAACCAGGGAACTCGGCGGGAAGTTACTGCTACCGCCTCCCTTGCGACCCTGCATGGGTCCTGTGAACTCTGTTGCCTGCTAAGCCCTCGGCTGGTGCCGCACAGACTCGCGGGGACCAGGGGACTGTGCTGGACGCGACTGCCACCTCTGCAGTGTCCCGCTACCGCGGCTCAGTCCTGGGGTTTCTGCTGAGTGCAACGCCCTTGGCTGGAGCCCCAGCTGGGCCTCCCTAGGCTGGAAGCAGTGCCCTTGGGTTAAAAGTCCCAGGCGGCTCCATGACGCAGAGTCCGGACAGAGGCTACATTGGCAGCAGCCACTCACCTTGGGCTCCGGCAGAGCGAAGGCAGACTGGACTAGAACTGAGTGGGTTTTGGAGGGTGCTAAGAGTTTTTGCTGAGTGCAGCCACTCAGGACTGTGGTCATTTTACTCCTTCCCAGGGCCCTGGGGAGAGGCTGCAGGCCCCTAACTCAGAGATTCAACCCCACCTGGTGGCCATTGAAATGCTAATTGAGGTCCATTAACAACCAACAGCTGCCTCACTCTCAGGAAATCCTCCTACATTGAGCACCTGAGGGAGTTTTTCAGGCAACTCAGAAACCAAGGGTCTGCAGGTGACCTCTACTAATAACCTCCAGGCAAAAAAAGCTAGAGGATAACTAATATTCCCTGGGCTAGCAACACTAACCAGAAAAGCTAAGACTTGACAGTGGTGTTTAAAGTGGGTCCTCCCTGGTGCATCCAAACCCAGGAGAGGGAGCCACAAACAACAGAACACCAACACCCACTGAGAAAATTTGGCAGACTCCAAAGCCCACTGTGATAGCCAAATGGTGAAAAACAGAAACAAAAGCCAAATGAAAGAACAAGAGACCTCTACGGAACATGAGATAAATGAGGTGCAGTTAAGCAAGTTAACAGAACTAGAATTTAGAGCCATGATGTTGCGGAAGCTCAACAGCATGTGTAAGGACATGAGCACCATGAGTAAAGACATAGAAATGTTGAAAATCAACCAGTTGGAAATGAAAAGCCAACAGGAAGAAATGAAGAATGACATATCAGAAATGAAAAACACATTGGAAGGTCTAAAGCAGAGTAGGGGAAGCTGAGGACCGGATCAGTGAATTAGAAGACAGGCTAGAAGAAATCAACCAATCAGAAAACAAAAAGGAAAAAACGATGAAAAAACAGGAAGAAAGCTTAAGAGAACTGTGGGACAACTGATAAATGGAATAATATTCGCATCATAGGAGTCCCTGAAGAAGAAGAAAATAAGCAAGGGTTAGAGAATATATTCAAAGAAAGAGTGACAGAAAACTTCCCTAATTTGGTGAGGGAAGAAGGCATTCAAGTTTAAGAAGCACAGAGAGCCCCAAGTAAGAAGAACCCAAACAGGCCCACACCAAGACACATAGTAATCAAACTGCCAAAAATTAAAGACAAAGAGAGAATCCTAAAAGCAGCAAGAGATAAGCAACAGGTTACCTACAAAGGGAACCCCATAAGGCTCTCAGCTGACTTCTCACAAGAAACACTACAGGCTAGAAGGGAATGGCATAAAGTAATCAAGGTCATGAAAAACAAGGATCTGAATCCAAGACTACTCTACCCAGCAAGCCTATCATTCAAAATAGAAGGTCAAATAAAGAGCTTCCTAGACAAAAAAAAGGCTAAGGGAATACATTAGCACCAAACCAGCAATGCAAGAAATGTTAAAAGGACTGCTGTAATTACCAGGAGAAATGGGAAGGAAAATAGAACCACACTAAACAAAAATGGCAATAAATAAGTACATATCAATAATCACCTGAAATGTAAATGGATTGAATGCTCCCATAAAAAGACACAGAGTGGCTGATTGGATAAGAAAGCATGACTCATCTATATGTTGTTTATAAGAGACTCACCTCACATCAAAAGACTCACATAGATTGAAAATGAAGGGATGGAAACAAAATCTTTCAAGCAAACGGAAAAGAAAAAAAAGCTGGGGTAGCAATACTTATATCTGATAAAATAGATTTCAAAATGAAGGCCATAATTAGAGACAAAGAAGGCCACTGCGTAATATTGAAAGGATCTATCCAACAGGAAGATATAACCTTGATAAACATATATGCACCCAATATAGAAGCACCAGAATATATTAAAAAACGTCTGGAGGACTTCAAAGGAGAAATCGATAGCAATACAATAATAGCAGGGGACTTCAACACCCCGCTGACATCACTGGATAGATCCTCGAGACAAAAAATTAGCAAGGAAACAGAGACTCTAAATGAAGCACTAGACAAAATGGATTTAATAGATATCTACAGAGAACTACACCCCAAAACTACAGAATTCACATCCTTATCAAGTGCACATGGAACATTCTCAAAGATAGACCACATGTTAGGGCACAAACTAAATCTCTACAAGTTCAAGAAGATTGATATTATAACAAGCATCTTCTCAGATCACAATGGCATAAAACTAGAAATCAATTGCAACAAGAACATACAAAGACATTTGAACACATGGAAGCTAAATAGAATGTTGTTAAACAATGAATGGGTCACCGAGGAGATCAAGGAAGAGATCAAAAACTTCCTGGAAACCAATGAAAATGAACACACAACAACACAAAATCTATGGGATGCAGCGAAAGCAGTTCTGAGAGGGAAGTTCATGGCACTACATGCCTACCTCAAAAAAGAAGAAAAATTTCTAATAGACTATCTAACCTCACAACTTAAAGAACTAGAGAGCAAACAAAAAGAAAATCACAGAGCAAGTAGAAGGAAGGAAATAGTAAGGATCAGAGCAGAAATAAGTGACAGCGAGACCCCCCAAAAAAAAACAATCCAAAGGATCAATGAAACAAAGAGCTGGTTTTTCGAAAAGATAAACAAGATTGATAGACCCTTAGCTAGACTCACCAAGAAACAGAGAGAGAACCCAAATACACAAAATCAAAAATGAAAGAGGAGAGATAACGACTGACACCACAGAAATACAAAAGATCATTAACAACTACTATGAACAATTATATGGCAACAAATTCGACAATCTAAGCGAAATGGACAAATTTCTAGAAACACACAGTCTCCCAAAACTGGATCAGGAAGAGATAAAAACCAATAACAACAGAAGAAATTGAAAATGTAATCAAGACTCTCCCAGCAAACAAAAGCCCAGGCCTGGATGGCTTCACGGGGGAGTTTTACCGAACATTCAAAGAAGAACTAATACCCATTCTCCTCAAACTATTTCAAAAAATTCAAGAAGAAGGAAGACGTCCAAACTTGTTTTATGAAGCCAGCATAATTCTAATTCCAAAACCAGAAAAAGACACAACAAAGAAAGAAAACTACAGACCAATATCCCTGATGAACATAGACGCAAAAATCCTGAAGAAAATACTAGCAAATCGTATCCAGCAATACATCAAAAAAATTATCCACCATGACCCAGTGGGATTCATCCCAGGGATGCAAGGCTGGTACAATATTCACAAATCCATTAATGTGATACACCACATAAATATAATGAAGACTAAAAACCACATGATAATATCAATAGATGCTGAAAAAGCCTTCGACAAAATCCAGCATCCATTTCTGATAAAAAAGCTCAGCAGTGTGGGAATAGAGGGATCGTATCTAGACATAATAAAGGCCATATATGAAAGACCTACAGCCAACATCATACTCAATGGGCAAAAACTAAAAGCATTTCCCTTAAGAACAGGAACAAGGCAAGGATGCCCACTTTCGCCACTCTTATTTAACATAGTACTGGAAGTCTTAGCCACAGCAATCAGACAGGAAGAAAAAATAAAAGGGATCCAAATTGGAAAGGAGGAACTGAAATTGTCATTATTTGCAGACGACATGATACTGTACATAGAAAACCCCAAAGACTCCATAAAAAGTTTACTAGACTTAATAAATGAATTTGGCAAAGTAGCAGGATACAAAATTAATGTCAAGAAATCGATGGCATTCTTATACACCAATGATGAACTCACAGAAAGAGAAATTAAGAAAACAATCCCATTGACTATTGCGGCAAAAAAATTAAGATACCTAGGAATAAACTTAACCAAAGAAATAAAGGACCTATTCACAGAAAACTACAGGTCACTGAAAAAAGAAATAGAAGAAGATATTCAAAAGTGGAAGCACATACCCTGTTCATGGATTGGGAGAATTAACATCATTAAAATGTCCATATTACCCAAAGCAATATATAGATTCAACGCAATCCCCATCAAAATACCAATGGCATACTTCACAGAATTAGAACAATTACTTCAAAAGTTCACATGGAACCAAAAAGGCCTCGAAAAGCCACAGCAATCTTGAAAAGGAAGAACAAAGTTGGAGGGATCACAATACAAGATTTCAGGTTATACTACAAAGCCACTATAATCAAAACAGCCTGGTACTGGCACAAGAACAGGTATATAGACCAGTGGAACAGAACAGAGATCCCAGAAATGGACCCAAGGCAATATGCTCAATTAATATTTGACGAAGGTGGCAAAAGCATACAGTGGAGTAAGGACAGCCTCTTTAATAAATGGTGCTGGGAAAATTGGATAGCTACTTGCAGAAAAATGAAACTAGACCATCATCTTATACCCTACACCAGAATAAACCCAAAATGGATAAAAGACTTAAATGTAACTCATGAATTCATAAAAATCCTAGAAGAGACTGTAGGCAACAAAACTTCAGACAGCATACGCAGAATTTTTACTGACACAGCACCTAAGGCAATAGAAACAAAGGAGAAAATGAACACATGGGACTACATCAAACTCAAAAGCTTCTGCACAGCGAAAGATACAATCATCAAAACGGAAAGGCTACCCACTGTATGGGAGACCATCATTGCCATTTATGTATCAGATAAGGGGTTAATTTCCAATATATATAGAGTGCTCATACAACTCCACAAAAGGAAGACAAAGAATCCAATTAAAAAATGGGCAGAGGAACTAAATAGACACCTCTCCAAACAGGACATACAAATGGCTAAGAAACATATGAAGAAATGCTCATCATCACTAATCATCAGAGAGATGCAAATTAAAACAACAATGAGGTATCACCTCACACCTGTCAGAATGGCTGCCATCAACAAATCATCAAACAACAAGTGTTGGTGAGGGTGTGGAGAAAAGGGGACTCTAGTGCACTGCTGGTGGGAATGCAGACTGGTGCAGCCACTATGGAAAACACAGTGGTGTTACCTCAAAAAATTACAAGTTGAACTGCCATTTACCCCAGTGATCTCACTTCTAGGAATATACCCTAAGAAGCATAAAACACCAATCAGAAAGAGTATATGTACCCCCATGTTTGTAGCAGCACTATTTACAATCGCTAAGATCTGGAAACAACCCAAGTGTCCATCAGTAGACGAATGGATAAAAAAGCAGTGGTACATATACACAATGGAGTACTACGCATCTGTAAGAACGAAAGATCTCTTATCTTTTGAGACTACGTGCAGGGACCTTGAAAGTATCATCCTAAGTGAAACAAGACAAACAGAGAAAGACAAGTTTCATATGATCTCACTTATTTGTGGAATATAATGAACATAACAGTCTGAGGAATGGGGTAGTCCCAGAGACGCGGAAGTGGAGTACAGACTGACAATCCCCTAAAGAGGGGGGTGGTGGGGGAGAGATAAACCACAGAACTTATATGCATGTATGCATGAACAGTGGACATGGCCAACAATCTGGGGAAAGGGCATGGAGGGAGCGGGAGGGGGAATCATTGGGGGAAAAAGGAGAAACATCTGTAACAAAAATTAATTAATAAAATAAATAAATAAAAAAAAAGAACTAAAAAAAAAATTAGGAAAGAATAAGGACATTTTTACAAAATGATGAACTCACTAAAAGAACTACTTAAGAATATACTTCTGCCCTGGCTGGTTTGGCTCAGCGGTTAAAGCATTGGCCCGTGGACCAAAACGTCTTGGGTTCAATTCCCGCCGAAGGCATGTACCTTGGTTACGGTACATCCGTGGCCCCAGTTGGAGTAGTGTGGGAGGCAAACAGTTGATGTGTCTCTCTCACATCGATCTTTCTCTTTCTCTCTCTCTTCCTCCTGCTCTATCTAAAGATAAATGGAAAAATATCCTCAGGTAAGGATTTAAAAAAAAAAAAAAAGAGTATACTTCTGGAAGAAATGAAAGGATCTCAGAAAGACTTTCCAAGATGTAAGAAGAATACGAAGCAAAGATATCATTACATAAATTGATAAATCCAACCAAGCATTGACTATGTAAATAAATAACAACCATAAGGCTTACTACATTTTTTTTAAATCAAGGTGGAAATAATATAAAAAGTAATAACATGTATGGTGGGAATCAATGACCAGAATTAAGTACTTTAAGGTCTTGCCTGGCCGGTGTGCTCAGTGGTTTGAGTGTCATGCACTGAGAGGTCCTAGTTTGATTCCCAGTCAGGGCACATTTCCAGCGTTGTGGGCTCAACTCCCAGTGAGAGGCCTGCAGGAGGCAGCTGATGGATGTTTCTCTCTCACATTAATGTTTCTGTTTCTCCCTTCTTCCCGTTCTAAAAAAATCAATTAAAAAAACATTTAAAAAAGGTTTTATATCACTTGAAAGGAAGATACAAGTGTTGATGAACATTAGACTTTCTATGCCAGTTCTTGTTACCAGAGGAAACAGGCTCATCTGCAGGGTTGTGGGGAAGAATCCCAGGGACACTCACGTAGGAGTTTTAAGTGATAGGGGCAAGATTTATCAGAGTGACGAGCAATTGTGCACTCTTGGGTAAGCAAAAAGCAATGGCTGCCCTGAGGTCTTTGTTAAACTTCCTCACATTTCCTTGGGTTTGGGAAAGAGTAGGCTTTATTTCAAACTATCCAGTCTCTTTCTGGATTTTCCTGGGCTTGTGCCCTCCCTTTGTATGGTCAAAGTTTTGGCTCCTACTGCACATGCCTCGTAGTCCTGCTCTGTCCTTTGGCTTCTGCTGCGGTGCACTTAGTGAAAGGAATTCCCCGACATTTTCTTCCTCAAGGCCCATTAGTAGGAAGGTGTCCCAGAGCTATTCTTCCTGCCTAGTCGAATGTTTTACTCCATTTGGTGGAGCAATGTTGGTTACTCCCTGGGGTGACTGTAAGGCTGTTTTTTCCTACCTAGTTAAGCTTACTCAGATATCCGGTTCCACTCCCTCCCTCCTCTTTTGTTAATATCAAACTAAAATTTAAGAGTAAGCTCAACAGAAACAGAAAAAAGTTGCAAAATTACCAAGCATAGAAAGAGGAAAAAAAGGGGAGGGAGACTAAAGAAACCTTAGTTAATACAAAGAAATAGAATGACCATCTTTCCATTTTAAATATTAGGTAAGTTCCCTTACATTTTATCCTTTGACCCATGTCATTAAACTTAATGATTTTAAAACTGTAAAGCTTTTCAAGTGATCCTATTAATATTCACATAGACAAATTAAACCAGACCTCTAGCTCATATCATAACCAATATATATCCCAGATGGTCTAAAACTTTAAATATACATGGCAAAATTATAAAACTTTTAGAGAAAAATAGAAAACAAAATCTTTATGATCATAGGTCAGGGAAGGATTTTTTAACAAGACACAAAATATATAAGACATAAAGAAAAATGGCCCTGGCCAGTTATCTAAGTGGTTAGAGCATGGGCCTGCAGTCCAGAGAGACTCGGGTTCAGTTCCCGCTAAGGGTATGTACCTCAGTTGCAGTTTGTCCCCGGCCCTCATTGGGTTGTGCAGGTGGCAGCCACTCGATGTGTCCCTTTCACATCAATGTTTCTCTCTCTCTCCCTCCCGCTCTATCTGAACAAAAAAATGAAAAAAAAAAAAATGTCCTTGGGTGAGGATAAAAAAAAGAAAAAAGAAAAATGCTGGTGCATTTATTTACATGAAATTCTGTTCATTTTAAGACCCACAGAGGGCAGTGTTCTCAACGGTCCCCCAGATCTGTCTCTTGTTTCAACAGGGTTTGGACATAACAGATGCAGGAACAGCCCTTTGTCCAGCCTCTGACCACCATCCTGCCTCTTTTCATCACCTTCAGAACCATTTAGCTGCCCTCAGCCTCTGAGACCAGTCAACACCGTTTTGTTTGTTTGCTTGTTTGTTAACCCTCACCCAAGAATATTTTTCTATTGATTTTTAGATAGAGTGGAAGTAGAGGAGGAAGGGAAGAAGAGAGAAAGAGAAAGAGAGGGAAACATTGATGTGAGAGAGAGACATCAATTGGTTGCCTCCTGTACAACCTTGACCATGGCCAGGGATCAAACCTGCAACCCAGGTAAGTGCCCTTGACCTGCAATTGAACCCACAACCTTTTGGTCTGTGGGGTGATACTTTAACTGGTGAGCCAAAATGGCTGGGCCAAACACCCTTTTTTAACCTTAACTTCTGATTGCTGAGCAACCATGTACTCCCAAATTCATCAGAATTATTCCACCCAGGTGGAGGCCACTGTCAACCACCTGGTCAACATGCACCTATGGACCTTCTACATCTATCTCTTCTGGACTTCTATTTCCACTGATGCTGTGGCTCTGGAGGGCATGGACCACTTCTTTTGAGAGTTGGCCAAGGATAACCATGGGCGCTGAACATCTCTTGAAGAAGCAAAACCAGTGCGATGGCCATGTTCATTTCCAGGACATTGCTGAAGCCATCCCAGAATGAGTGGGGTAAAACTCAGGATGCCATGGCTTGGAGAAGAACCTGAACCAGGCCCTTTTGGATCTGCATACGATTGGTTCTACCCACACAGACCCTCATCTCTGTGACTTCCTGCAGAATCACTTGTAGATGAAGAGGTGAAACTGATCAAGAAGGTGGGCTACCTGCAGCCTGGCTGGCCTCCAGGCTGAGCTGGGCAAGTATCCCTTTGAAAGGCTCACCTTTAAGTGCAAGGAGGAGCCTTTGGAGCTTAGAGGTCTTTGAGGGGTCCCTGTGTTTTCCCATGGTGTCTGGCTTCTACCTGAGCCTCTCCCCTAAACCACTGGACTTCCCACCCTGGAGCCCTCTCCCATGCCTTGGACCAAATAGAAACAGTAATGCTTTCGCAGCCAAAAAAAAAAAAAAAAAAAGAACTGCAGAGAAAGTGGAAAGCAAGCTCAAAGCTCAAACTGGAAAAATATTTTTACATCACATATAATCAATAAAGTACTTATACCCAGAATATCTTAAAGAATTTCTATAAATAAGTGAGGAGATAGTAAAGTACTTAATGTATCAATGAGCAAAAGGAAAAGAAATTTTGTAGATGAGTGTACAATTGACCCAAACACAGGAGAATGTTAAATCTCATGAATAATTAGAGATATGCAAATCAAAACATGCTGTGATACCAGTTCCACTCTTTAGATGGGCAAAATTTAAAAGTCAAACATCAAGTGATGGCCAGAGTGTGGAGTGATAATGCTCACCCATTTCTGATAGTAATAGAAAACAGTAAAGCTGTTTTGAAAAGCAGTTCCACATCGCTTAGTAAAGTGCAATATACACACCATATCCAGAGCCTACAACCCATTAATGCCACTATTGTGTGTATAGCTGAGAGGAAATTTTTTCCTATTTATTCCAGAGGTCAAGTTCAAGAATATTTACAGAAGCCTTGTTATATAAAGCAAAAAAATAAAAAAAGAAAACTATCCAATGCTGAAAAGATTAACTCAGTTATGAAATATTCCTAAAATGATCTACAACAAAGTATATAAAATTAAGTAAAACATGGTGCAATAATGATAAATCTCTAAAACACGTGGACCAAAAGAAACAAGTTTCAAAAAATTCATATAGTATGATTTTAGTTACAAAAAGTTCAAAAGAAAGTAAATCTAAAAATGTATTACTTAGGGATAGTCAAGTATGTAGTTAGGTACTACAATGACAAAAGAGAAAATGGGAACAATGAACTCAAAAGAGGAACTACAAATGGTCAAGAAACATATGAAGACCACTAAATTTACCGTGAAAACGCAAATTAAGACAACAATGATAATCTTATTTCTAATACAAATGTTGGCAAAAAAATTTAAAGTGCCACTAAACCAAAAATTGACAAAGATAGAAAGCTAAGTTACATTTTTATATACTCACGTCCCCTAAATCCAGCAGTTCCAAACCTAGATTTATACCCAGGAGAAATTCATGGATATTGGCACAAGAAGATGCACAAAAATAAAGTGTGATGTAATCCTACTTACCCGGAACTAGAATTACATGTATTAACATGCTTAAACCTCCAATTCAGAATAAGGGCCACCTCTGGTGAGGGAAATGGTCAAGAACAGGTAGCCAAAAAGTGTCACTCTATCTGTAAGATTTAATTAATTAATTAATTAATTAAGTTGGTACGTGCCCCTAACAGGAATAGAACCCGGGACTCTCTGGTCTGCAGGCCGATGCTCCAACCATTGAGCCAAACTTTTATTTCTAAAAAGAGAGATCTGAAGCAAATATGGCAAAAATGATAGGATTTGATAGCACTAGATGGTGGAATGGCACATATTCTCTATTATACTATTCTCTATACAATTGTTGATAAAGTTGAAAATAATGGGGCTATATTCCAGCATAGTATAACAAAGAAATAATAACATTTAAGTCTTGGGTTCACCTTGAAATCCTAGGTCCATTTTCAAGTATATCAGGCAAACTATTTAATCTCTGTGGGTTCCATTTCTTTCAATTAAGGTAACATATTGATTGTCTACTTACACCCCAAGAAATTAGAGGTAGTTGAAAACTTAGAAGGTTTCATACATATATTTTGTTGACTGGATGGTATAACTATATATAGGACAAACTAAATTCTATAATTTAAAATGTCTTGAACTATCCAAAGTGTTTTCATTGAAATGTTTCAACATAGTGCCAGCAAGGTTAGGGAGATAGCCTACTACTAAAGGTGAAAAAATGTTTGAGATCAAAATCCCAAGAAGAGGGATTTTGAGGCCAGTTGCGATTGAGTTGTATCTGTTCTGTACCAGTTGTTAAATATTTTGACTATTACTCCTGTTTTTACAGTGTGATTCAATCAAACATTTATCTAACAGTATCTTATATAACCGTTTAAAATTGTCAGGTTACAAATAGGTCAAAGGAAACATATTCAGTCCTAAAACTTTATCTAAATGAATGTGGATTTTCTTTTTAAACATTTTGGTGATTCCAAGATATTTTCACTTCCTTGATGTGCTTCAAGGCTATTTAATGAAGTTCAAATAACACTCTATAATGTTTGAACAGAGATGCAGGCTGACAGAGTCTCAATTAATTATGAGTTTGTTGCTGGGTGCATTACATTTTTTTTCAGCTAAATCTTAACCTTAATGCATGTGTGAACAAATGGAAATAGAAACAGAACAAAAATGATTTAATATATTATTTTGCCCGAATTCATGTTTTTTAATTTAAATTTTTACAAATTCGTAGTAAGTATACATATTGGTACATGAAGGAAAGGCAAGGGGCTAACTTTCTCTAATTAAATGACAGAAAACTGAGAAACTGGATGTGTAATTTTTCTTCTATTATCCAGAAAAACAATGCTTTTCCTAAGGAGCTAGTTTAAGATAGAACCTGATATTCTATCACTCAGATAAATTGTAGGTCTGTAAAGAGAACCAAAAGGAACAAAAGCTTTCCAGAGAGAGGTTGAAGGAAGAAGCCAGGAATGGCAGAATGTATAAAGGAAGAAGATTGGGAACATTTCTGCTGAAAGAAGTGTTTGAAAATACTTTGTGATAAAGGATTTCTAAAATGTTTCTGTTCAAAGCAAGTGTTCAGCATTCAGGTAAACGACTCCCTATGAATCAAAATCTCAGCATCCACTCACCAGGACAGTGTGTGCAAAGAGAAATACATTTTGAGGAGCCTGGGCATAGTTTGTAAGCATCATTTAAATACAGAATTTTCTAGGCTTTACTGATTTCCAAAGCGCTGATATAAAAAGGCGCAACTGCCCTGGCCGGTTTGGCTCAGCGGTTAGAGCGTTGGCCTGCGGTCCAGAGAGACCCGGGTTCGATTCCCGCTAAGGGCACGTACCTTGGTTTCAGTTTGTCCCCGGCCCTGATTGGGTCGTGCGGGTAGCAGCCACTCGATGTGTCCCTTTCACATCGATGTTTCTCTCTCTCTCTCTCTCTCCCTCTCTTTCCCTTCCACTCTATCTGAACAAAAAATGGAAAAATGTCCCCCGGTGAGGATAAAAAAAAAGGCGCAACTGACATATGTTAAGCATCTGGAGTTGGACAAAAGGTTGGTTTCCCTTCATCACTTCCCTCATCTAGCACTGGAATTTTTTTGCAAAAAGGAATGGGAGCTTTTGCATGATAGAGAGGCTAAAGAGAAAATGAAATGTTTTCTCTTCAATGGAAACTCTGAAAGGAGAGATTAAGATTATTAATATCTAGGAAAGGGATTAACAGATTAGTTTTGAAGCAACTTTTGTATACAAGTATACTTTCTGCATTGCTTTTATTGTAGGTAGAAACCTACACCTTCTTTTAATGCTATTATTATCTTCATCATTACTGTCAATATCATTATTTGAAGGAATTGTGGTATCAATGGAGATTATGGGAAATACAAACCATCTACTGACATTGCCATGATCAGAGAATCCAGAAAGTTGGATTCATGTCTAAGAGTGTATTAGCATTCTGAGGAGAAAGTGAAGGAAAGTTCGATTCTCCAGTAATTTGGATACACAATTCTCAGCTTCTCTCAGTGGAAATGAGGAATAGCATGACATTCCATCTTGAATTTTTGCTTCATTAGTGTTTTATGCATATGGGGTAACAAAAGGTAACAATGAGATTGAATCATTTAAATATTTATTTAAAATATTTTCAGTATATAAAAAACATAATATAGTGACAACCCATTTAACAATCAGCCAAGTTTAACAAGTTTCGTCAGACTAGCTTCATTTATAATTTTGTGTTGATATTTGACTTTTTACATATAATTTATACATGGCAAAATATATAGATCTTAAATTGTGCAATTTCAAGAGATTTGATGAGTACATAAACCCAGGTAATTTATGTCTAGGTATTTGCTCTAAAGAACATAAAATATATGTCTGCAAAAATACTTGCGCAGAATGTTTGTAGCTGTTTATTCATAATGGCCAAAAACTAAAAAAAAAAAAAAAAAAAAAATAAATGTATGTTTAAATTTAGATGTATGTTTAAATTTAAAAATAGTTTTATAATATTACATTCTACCAACACCAACAATGTATGAGTGTCCTGATTTCTCTGTGCCTCCATCAACACTTGATGCTGTTAATTTTATTAATAATAGTTATTTTATGCCCAGCCAGTGTGGTTCAGTGGTTGAGCATTGACTCATGCACCAAGAGGTCACTGGTTCAATTCCTTGTCAGGGCGCATGCCCAGGTTGTGGGCCCAATCCCCAGCAGGGGGCATGCAGGAGGCAGCCAGTGGATGTTCTCTCTCATCAATGTTTCCATCTTTCTCTCCCTCTCTTTTCCTCTCTAAAAATCAATAAATAAAAAATACTTAAAATAATAGCTATTTTAGTGGGTACGTAGTGATGTCTCACTGTGGTTTTAATATGCATTATCCTGATAATTATGTTAAAAATGATTTCATTGCTAATTGACCTTTCCCTTGGGAAATTATTTTCAATTAAAAAAATTTTTTTTAACTTTTTGATGTTTTTATAAAGTTTTATCTTTATAAATGGAACTATTATCAATAGGTAAAGTGTAATGAAAAACCTATTTAGATGGATAGTATGTTAACTCTGCACAGGTCTCTGTTGTAAACTGGTCAGGAATAAAGAACATAATCTGGGAAGGTGCATCTATATGCACCTATATGCACCCTGAGAGGAGGGACTGTGGAAACAACTAAAGCATCTGTATCCTTGTGAAAAATAATCATATAGTTTTCACTTACCAGTAAGTCATAAATAGAAGGCTGACTTATTTGAGTGAATGTTCTGGATTCTCCTTGGGGAGCCAGTCAGCATGTGTGAAAGTTTTGGAACCCACACTAGAAATGACAGATTCCAAAGGAGCTATTTAACCATGTATATAGCTCATTTTATACCAAGGTTTCTCAACCTCAACCTGAGCACCATTAACACTAGCACTGAATAATTATTTGTTGTTGGAGCTGTCCTGTGCATTATAGCATGTTTAGTAACATCCTTGGCCTCTGTCCACCCTGATGCTCAGTTGTGCAACACAAAAAATTACCTGAAGACATTGCCAACCATGCACTGGGGAGAAATTACTTCCAGCTGCGAACCACTGTTCTATACAGAAAAGATTTCCTCCCTTGAATAAATGCGATTTAAAAGATTTTTCTGAATTGGATTTTAAATGAGAGGGTTTTTTTGTTTGTTTTGTTTTGGGGGTTTTGTTTGTTTGTTTGTTTGTTTGTATGTCAGTGACTTAAGACTTCTACACATTTTTGTCTAATTTTTTTTTTTTTAGAGGTTACTTTTAAAAAGATAAATTCTGTTTTAAATTTTACATATTATTATAGTTAGCTTTACAATGAATTAGAACAAGGGTTAACAGTTTTTTTCTAAAGGGCTAGAACTAAATATTTAAGTTTTCATGTAGTTTTTCTTACAAATCCTAAACTCTGCTGTTAGAGCAAACACAGTCATACCATAGTTAATGTGAAAGAACAAAAAAGGGCATGGCTGTATTCCAATAAGATTTGGTTTATTAATGCAAAACTTTTTGTTATGGTATAATTGACATACAACATTCTGTTAGTTTCAGGTGTACAAGATAAACATTTCATATTTGTTTATATATTGTGAAATGGTCACCATAATAAGTCTAGTTAGCATATTCATCAGCATAGAGAGTTGCAGAATTTTTTTCTTGTGATGTGTACTTTTAAAATTTGGTCTCAGCAACTTTCAAATATGCAATATAGTATTATTAGCTGCAGCCACCATACTGTACATTACATTCATGGCTTCTTTATTTTATAATTGAAACTTTGTACCTTTTGAATCTCTTTATCTATTTCACCCCCACATCCTGCCTCTGACAACCACCAATCAATCTGCTCTCTGTATCTATGAGCTTTTTTTGGGGGGGAGGGTGTTGTTTGCTTTTTTATTTATAGATTTCACATATAAGTGAGGTAATACAGTATTTGTCTTTGTCTGACTTACTTCACTCAGTACAATGCCCTCAGAGGCTACCCATGTGGTTGCAAATGGGCTATAGAAATAAAAGGCATCCAAACTGGAGAAGAAGAAGCAAAATTATTGCTATTTGAAGATGAAATGATATTATATATAGAAAACCCTAAAGACTCCATCAAAAATTCTTAGAACTAATAAATGAATACAGTAAAGTTGAAGAATAAAAAAAATCAATACACAGAAATCTGGAGAAGATCGAAAAATGGCGGCGGAGTGAACGGAGCTACACAGACCGTCTCCCAGAACCAAACTGGAATTACAACTATAACACAGACAAATCAACGGGAAAAACCAACAGAAAAGCAGCTTGCAAGGACCATATAATGAGGGACACTGACTCGATCCTGGTAGGCTTGCGAAGGCGCGAGATGGGGGCTGGGAGCCCACAGTCGGCAGCACTGCAGCAGCCTCAGCTGTGAGCAGCGCCCTCGGGTTACACTCCCAGGCGGCTCCACAGCGCAGAGCCAGGACAGCCACAGGCACTTACCTTGGGCTCCGGCGGAGGGAGGGCAGGCTGGACTGGAACTGTGTGGGGACACTCGGTATTTGGAGGGTGCCCAGAGCAGATGCAGAGTGCCAGCCACACAGGACGGTGGCCACGTTGCTCCTTCACAGGGCTCTGAGGAGAGGCAGCAGCCCCTCCTGCGGAGATCCAACCCCACCCTGTGGGCCACTGAAGTGCTAATTGAGGCTCATTAACAACCAGCATCTGCCCCACCCTCCTGAAAGCCCTTTGTGCAGAGCACCTGAGGGAGTTTTTCAATCAACTGACTACCCAAAACTCTTCAAGTAACCTGGACTGCTAGCCTCAGGCAAAAAGCTAGAGGATAACAGTACCTTTCCTGGGCTGGCAACTTTAACCAGGAAAGTAAGACTTGACAGTGGTGTTTAATGTGGGTCCTCCCTCGCTCATCTAAACAAAGGAGAGGGAGCCACAAACAGCAGAACACCAAAACCCACAGGGAGAACTTGACAGGCTCCAAAGCCCACAGTGATAGCCAAAATGGTGAAACACAGAAACAGAAGCCAAATGAAAGAGCATGAGACCTCCACTGAAGATGAGATCAATGTGGAACAATTAGGCATGTTAACAGAGCTAGAATTCAGAGCCATGATCTTGAGGAAGCTGAACAACATGAGTAAGGACATAGAGACACTGAAAATAAGCCAATTGGAAATTAAAAACCATCAAGAAGAGATAAAAAAATGACATATCAGAAATGAAAAACACATTGGAAGATTTAAAAAGCAGAGTAAAGGAAGCTGAGGACCGGATCTGTGAATTAGAAGACAGGGTAGAAAAAATCAACCAAACAGAAAAACAAAAGGAAAAAACTATTTAAAAACAGGAAGACAGCTTAAGAGAACTGTGGGACAACAGGAAACGTAATAATATTCGCATCAAAGGGTCCCCGAAGAAGAAGAAAATGAGCAAGGGATAGAGAACATATTCAAAAAAATAGTGACAGAAAACTTTCCTAATTTGGTGAAGAAAGAAGGCATTCAAGTTCAAGAAGCACAGAGAGTCCCAAGTAAGAAGAACCCAAACAGGCCCACACCAAGACACATAGTAATCAAACTGCCAAAAATTAAAGACAAAGAGAGAATCCTAAAAGCAGCAAGAGATAAGCAACAGGTTACCTACAAGGGAAACCACATAAGGCTCTCAGCTGACTTCTCACAAGAAACAATACAGGCCAGAAGGGAATGCCATGAAGTAATCAAATTCAGGTAAAACAAAAATCTGAATCCAAGACTACTCTACCCAGCTAGGCTATCATTCAAAATAGAAGGTCAAATAAAGAGCTTCCCAGACAAAAAAAAGGCTAAGGGAATACATTAGCACCAAACCAGCAGTGCAAGAAATGTTAAAAGGACTGCTGTAATTAGCAGTAGAAATGGGAAGAAAAATGGAACCACACTAAACAAAAATGGCAATAAATAAGTACATATCAATAATCACCTTAAATTTAAATGATTGAATGCTCCCATAAAAAGACACAGAGTAGCTGATTGGATAAGAAAGCATAACTCATCTATATGTTGTTTACTAGAGACGCATATCACAACAAAAGACTCACATAGGTTGAAAGTGAAGGGATGGAAAAAATGTTTCCAAGCAAATGGAAAGCAAAAAAAAAGCTGGGGTAGCAATTCTCATATCTGATAAAATAGATTTCAAAATGAAAACCATAATTAGAGACAAAGAAGGCCACTACGTAATATTGAAAGGATCTATCCAACAGGAAGATATAACCTTGATAAACATATATGCACCCAATATAGGAGCACCAGAATATATTAAAAATCTTCTGGAGGACTTCCAAGGAGAAATCGACAACCATACAATCATAGCAGGGGACTTCAACACCCCGTTGGCAGCACTGGATAGATCCTCTAGGCAAAAAATTAGCAAGGAAACAGACACTCTAAATGAAGCACTAGACCAAATGGATTTAATAGATATCTACAGAGAATTACACCCCAAAACTACAGAATTCACATTCTTCTCAAGTGCACATGGGACATTCTCAAAGATAGACCACATGATAGGACACAAACTAAATCTCTACAAGTTCAAAAAGACTGAAATCATATCAAGCATCTTCTCAGATCACAATGGCATGAAACTAGAAATCAATTGCAACAAGAACATGCAAAGACATTTCAACACATGGAGGCTAAATAGCATGTTATTAAACAATGAATGGGTCACCGAGGAGATCAAGGAAGAAATCAAAAACTTCCTGGAAACCAAAGAAAATGAACACACAACAACACAAAATCTATGAGATGCAGCGAAAGTAGTTCTGAGAGGGAAGTTCATAGCACTACAGGCCTACCTCAAAAACCAAGAAAAAATTTTAATTGACTGTCTAAACTCACAACTTAAAGAATTAGATAGCAAACAAAAAGAAAACCCCAGAGCAAGTAGAAGGAAGGAAATAGTAAAGATCAGAGCAGAAATAAATGACATAGAGACCAAAAAAACAATTCAAAGGATCAATGAAACAGAGCTGGTTTTTTGAAAAAATAAACAAGATTGATGGACCCTTAGCTAGACTCACCAAGAAACAAAGAGAGAGAACCCAAATACACACAATCAGAAATGAAAGAGGAGAAGTAACAACCAACACCACAGAAATACAAAAGATCGTTAACAACTACTATGAACAACTATATGGCAACAAATTGGACAATCTAAGCGAAATGGACAAATTTCTAGAAACACACAGACTCCCAAAACTGGACCAAGAAGAGATAGAAAACTTGAACAGACCAATAACAACAAAGGAAATTGAAGAAGTAATCAAGACTCTCCCAGCAAACAAAACCCCAGGCCCAGATGGCTTCACGGGGGAGGTTTACCGAACATTCAAAAAAGAACTAACACCCATTCTCCTCAAACTATTTCAAAAAATTCAAGAAGAAGGAAGACTTCCAAACACGTTCTATGAGGCCAGCATAATTCTAATTCCAAAACCAGAAAAAGACACTATGAAGAAAGAAAATTACAGGCCAATATCCCTGAGGAACACAGACGCCAAAATTCTGAACAAAATATTAGCAAATCGGATCCAGAAATACATCAAAAAAATTATTCACCATGACCAAGTGAGATTCATTCCAGGGAAGCAAGGCTGGTACAATATTCGCAAATCAATAAATGTGATACACCACATAAACAAAATGAAGAAAAAAACCACATGATTATATCAATAGATGCTGAAAAAACCTTCGACGAAATCCAGCATCAATTTCTAATAAAAATCCTCAGCCATCTGGGAATAGAGGGATCATATCTCGACATAATAAAGGCCATATATGAAAGACCTACAGCTAACATCATACTCAATGGACAGAAACTAAAAACATTTCCATTAAGAACAGGAACAAGACAGGGATGTCCACTTTCGCCACTCTTATTTAACATTGTACTGGAAGTCTTAGCCACAGCAATCAGACATGAAGAAAAAATAAAAGGGATCCAAATTGGAAAGGAGGAAGTGAAACTGTTATTATTTGCAGATGACATGATATTATACATAGAAAACTCTAGAGACTCCATCAAAAATCTACTAGACTTAATAAATGAATTTGGCAAAGTAGCAGGATACAAAATTAACATCAAGAAATCGATGGCATTCTTGTACACCAATGATGAACTCACAGAAAGAGAAACTGAAAAAACAATCCCATTTACCATCGCGCCAAAAAATTAAGATACCTAGGAATAAACTTAACCAAAGAAGTAAAGAACCTATTTGCAGAAAACTATAGGTCATTGAAAAAAGAAATAGAGGAAGATATAAAAAAGTGGAAGCACATACCCTGTTCATGGATTGGAAGAATTAACATCATTAAAATGTCCATACTACCCAAAGCAATCTATAGATTCAATGCAATCCCCATCAAAATGCCAACGACATATTTCATAGAACTAGAACAAATACTTCAAAAGTTCATATGGAACCAAAAAAGACCCCGAATAGCCACAGCAATCTTGAAAAAGAAGAACAAAGTAGGTGGGATCACAATACCAGATATCAGGTTATACTACAAAGCGACTGTAACCAAAACAGCCTGGTACTGGCACAAGAACAGGCATATAGACCAGTGGAACAGAACTGAAAACCCAGAAATGGACCCAAGGCAATACACTCAATTAATATTTGACAAAGGTGGCAAGAGCATACAGTGGAGTAAAGACAGCCTCTTTAATAAATGGTGTTGGGAAAATTGGACAGCTACATGCAAAAAAATGAAACTAGACCATCAACTTACACCATATACAAAAATAAACTCAAAATGGATAAAAGACTTAAATGTGACCCGTGAATCCATAAAAATTCTAGAAGAAAATGTAGGCAACAAAATTTCGGACATCATACGGAGCAGAATTTTCACTGATACATCACCTAAGGCAACAGAAATAAAGGAGAAAATGAACACATGGGACTACATCAAACTAAAAAGCTTCTGCACAGCAAAAGAAACAATCATCAAAATGGAAAGGCAACCCACTGTATGGGAGAACATCATTGCCAATGATGTATCAGATAAGGGGTTAATTTCCAATATATATAGAGTGCTCATACAACTCCACAAAAGGAAAACAAAGAACCCAATTAAAAAATGGGCAGAGGAGCTGAATAGACACCTCTCCAAACAGGACATACAAATGGCCAAGAGACATATGAAGAAATGCTCAACATCACTAATCATCAGAGAGATGCAACTTAAAACAACAATGAGGTATCACCTCACACCTGTCAGAATGGCCGCCATCAACAAATCATCAAACAACAAGTGTTGGCGAGGGTGTGGAGAAAAGGGGACTCTAATACACTGCTGGTGGGAATGCAGACTGGGGCAGCCGCTGTGGAAAACAATATGGTATTACCTCAAAAAATTAAAAATTGAACTTCCATTTGACCCAGTGATCCCACTGCTGGGAATATACCCTAAGAAGCCTGAAACACCAATCAGGAAGAATATATGTACCCCCATGTTCATAGCAGCACTATTTACAATAGCTAAAATCTGGAAACAGCCCAAGTGTCCATCAGTAGATGAATGGATAAAAAAGTTGTGGTACATATACATAATCGAGTACTATGCAGCGGTATGAAAGAAAGATCACTTTTCCTTTGAGACGACATGGAGGGACCTGGAAAATATTATCCTAAGTGAAAGAAGCCAAGCAGAAAAAGACAAATACCACATGATCTCACTTATATACGGAATATAATGAACATAACTGTCTGAAGAATACAGTAGACCCAGAAACATGGAAGTAGGGCACAGACTGACATTCCTCAGAAGAGGATGTTGGGGTGGTGGGAAGAGATAAACCACAGAACTTATATGCATGTATGCAATATCAATGGACATGGACGGGGCGGGGTTGGGGTGTGGAGGGGGTGCCAATGGGGTAAAAAAGGTAAAATATCTGTAACAAATTAAATAAAAATTAAAAAAAAAGAATTCTGCATTTTTATATACTAATAATGAGCTATCAGAAAGATAAATTAAGAAAACAAATTTATTTAAAATTACACAGAAAACTATAAGACATTAATGAAAAAAATGAATATAAAAACATAATCTGTGCTTATGGATTGGAATAATATTGTTAAAATGTCCAAACTACTCAAAGCAATCTATAGAGTCAGTGCAATCCCTATAAAAATTCCAAGGTATTTTTCATAGAAATACAACAAATAATCCTAAAATTTGTATCAAATGTAAAATTTCTGAAACATCATTTTTTGGCAGGTAGCTATTGTTATCATATTCACAACAAAGAACAAAGAGCAGAAGGGGTTAAAATTAGACACAAAAGAATTGTTCTCTTATAGTAAAATATAACATAGGGGCAAGGGGATTGTTTATTAAGTCTCTACTTCATGGCATGCACTTTGTGAGTATTTTCACACAGAAATTCAACTGTGTATATTACTAATCTCAAATTATATATAAAGATACTGGTTCAGAGAATTTAAGCTACTTGAATAAGCTCACACCACTAATAGGTGACAAAACCCTGATTCAAACTCAGATGTTCTGACCTAATTCATGCTCTCCTCTGCAATGCCTCATTCTTCTCTATCTTAGAGATTTCACTCTGCAGTATTAAATTATCTTTCCTTTAAAAAATCTGCTGAAAATTTCAGCCTGGATTTTTGTGATCCAGTAGTAGTGCCATAAAGAGGGAGTTTTATAGCAGATCTATTTCAACAGTATCTCTTATAACTGTTTCTAGTCACTTCCTTAAAGTCGCATTATGCTACTGGGAGGGATTATTGTAGGGTAGGATTTAAAATACTTCCAGTTCAAGATGTTTGACTGGGCCTTTAATCATTAATTCTTTCACCAGATATTTATTAAGAACATGCAAGATGCATTGTCTAGGTCTCAGTGTTGAGGACACTGTGGTGAAGAAAGCAGATGAGATCCCTGTTCTCACAAATTTATACTCCAGTGCAAGAGAGCCATGAAAATAAATAAATAAAATTAACAAACCAACAGGATCATTTAGAGTAGTAATCAATCCAAATAAGAATGTAATGCAGAGAGACAGAGGGTGGATGTGTGCAGTGATAGTGGTAGTTAATGTTAAATGCTATGTGAAGGAAGGCATGGTGGAATATGGGACATTTGAAGAGGCACTTGAATGATCAGAAGAAACTATGCAAGAAAATATTCTCCAAGGAGTTCCAGGCAGAAGGAGCAACAAGTTCAGATGTTTTGAGCTGGGAACAACTGTGATCTTAAAATGAAGTCTTGCTGTATGACAAGCTCTATCAATGTTTTTAGTCAGCCTTTTTACAGTCTAATCCTTAAATATAAATGGGCAACCTGACATCACTTGTTATTTGAGCAATGATTACAACATGAAATAAAAATAATGAAGACAGAGAGACAATGACCATAAATAAAACAGAAATTCATTCAGTATAAAAGCGGAATATTCCTTTAAATAAAAATACCCAAATTAGTATCTTTAGACAGACTAAAGAAGATATTGCATCTGTAAAACAAGAACAGGAGAGTGGCTAAAGGAATAATCAGAGAGAGAGAGTTCCTGAAAATGACTGCACAAGCATGTGCATGTCAGGAAGACCACTGGGGAGCCATCTTTGGAGTTTAGGTACCTATGTGGCCCCCAAAGACCCATGTAACAATGTCATGTAAAATACACCCACCGTGTCTTACCTCACCACCCTTTCTCCCAAATGTCATTCCAACGAAGCATGGGACTAAGGCCTAGATTCTAGGATCTTGTCTTCTAAATTAGGTCCAGGTGTCGATAAAACTCTTTGGGTACAAGTTCCTTCAATGTGAAGGCATGTGAACTAAAGAGCTGTTAATGCCTTCTTTCCCAAACTCCACCCAACACACAGTGGTGAGAGAGGGACAAGAGAACTACAATAGCCACTTAGGTTTTAAGGAGGAAAAGAAACAAGAGACAAATAGCAGTCACTCTTTTCTAATAATTCTGAACTGCCACCAGGATCATGTTGCCAGTTCCTGATAAACATTCCTATTCCCCAGAAGTCATTATCCATGCCTTTTGGTTCCCCCTCAAAGTTTTTGGCTCTAGCCTCTGAGTCATTCTTTATATTCTGAAAGGAATAACCTATTTCATAGGTTTCTCAGCCTGCTTCCTGTGATTTAGGGGCCCACAAGCCTTTTTTAAAATTTTGAATGGCCTCTCATCTACTCAGTCCAACATAGTAAAATTTATTTGAAAATTTTTTCAGCTTTATTGTGATCCCAATTATAATTTGCTCTATTTGACAAAATCCAGACCCACATATCTCTTCAAAACAGATCACTCTCCACATTGGATCAAGAGTCAGATCCCCTAAAACGACACCTTAAAAAATTTAAAGCTTTTACATCTAGCGGAAAGGGTCTATAAAGGATCACCTTAGTTCTTTGAAAACTTAAAGTACCTTGAGATCTTGACCCTAAAACCACATTTTACCTGAGAAATTCTAAATTTGATATTTTCTCTAAGGCCATTTCTTATTTTGAGAGTCTTTTGCCAGGGACCCAGAAGGTCCTGACTTGAAAGGTTTCTTCTATCTGCTGGAAAATTGAACAGTTCCAATTTTAGTTTATCTTTTATATCTTTAAATCATAGCAAGTGCAGCTAAAGAAAAACAGTTGGCACTTCTTTATTTTATTTTTGTTACAGATGTTTCTCCTTTTTTACCACATTGACACCCTCCTCCACATCCCCCCCACCCACCCACCCCATCCCTGGCTTTGTTGTCCATGTCCATTGGTTATGCATACATGCATATACGTTCTGTGGTTTATCTCCTCCCTCCCCCCACCACCCCCTCTTCCAAGGGTTGTCAGTCTGTACCTTACTTCCACGTCTCTGGGTCTACCCTATTCCTCATACTATTATGTTCAATATATTCCACAAATAAGTGAGATCATGTGGTATTTGTAATTTTCTGCTTGGCTTGTTTAGCTTACGACAAACAAGGTCTCTCCATGTTGTCTCAAAGGATAAGAACTCTTTCTTTCTTACAGCAGCACAGTACTCCATTGTGTACATGTACGACTACTTTTTAATCCATTCGTCTACAGATGACACTTGGGCTGTTACCAGATCTGAATTATTGTAAATAGTGCTGCTATGAACATGGGGGTACATATTCTTTCTGATTGCTGTTTCAGGCTTCTTATGGTATATTCCTAGAAATGGGATCACTGGGTCAAATGGAAATTCAATTTTTAATTTTTTGAGGTAACACCATATTGTTTTCCATAGTGGCTGCACCAGTCTGCATTTCCACCAGGAGTGTACTAGAGTCCCCTTTTCTCCACACCATTGCCAATACTTGTTGATAATTTGTTGATGGCTGCCATTCTGACAGGTGTTAAGTGATACCTCATGTTTTAATTTGCATCTCTCTGATGATTATTGATGTTGAGCATTTCTTTATATGTCGCTTGGCCATTTGTATGTCCTGTTTAAAGAGGTGTCTCTTCAGCTCCTCTGCCCATTTTTTAATTGGGTTCTTTGTCTTCCTTTTGTTGATTTGTAGGAGTACTCTACATATTTTGGAAATTAACCCCTTATCTGATGTATCAGTGGCAATGATGCTTTCCCATATAGTAGATTGCCTTTCCAATTTGATGGTTGTTTCTTTTGCTGTGCAGAAACTTTTGAGTTTGATGTAGTCCCATGTGTTCCTTTTTTCCTTTGTTTCTGTTGCCTTAGGTGATGTATCAGTGAAAATTCTGCTCCGTATGATGTCCGAAATTTTTCTAACTACATTTTCTTCTAGGACTTTTATGGATTCATGAGTCACATTTAAGTCTTTTATCCATTTTGAGTTTATTTTTGTGTATGTGGTAAGTCGATGGTCTAGGTTTATTTTCTTGCATGTAGCTGACCAATTTTCCCAACACCATTTATTAAAGAGGCTGTCTTTACTCCATTGTATGCTCTTGCCTCTTTTGTCATTCATTAATTGAGCATACTGTCTGGGGCCCATTTCTGGGTACTCTGTTCTGTTCCACTGGCCAGTACCAGGCTGTTTTGATTACAGTCACTTTGTAATATAACCTGATATCCGATATTGTGATACTACCTACTTTGTCCTTCTTTTTCAAGATTGCTGTAGTTATTCGGGGCCTTTTGTGGTTCCATATGAACTTTTGAAGTATTTGTTCTAGTTCTGTGAAATATGTCGTTGGTATTTTGATGGAGATTGCATTGAATCTATGGATTGCTTTGAGTAATATGGACATTTTCATGATGTTAATTCTTCCAATCCATGAACAAGGTATGTGGTTCTACTTTTTAATGTCTTCCTCTATTTTTTTTTTTCCAATGTCCTCTAGTTTTCTACAAATAGGTCCTTTACTTCTTTGGTTACAATTATTCCTAAGTATCTTAATTTTTTTTGCCGTGATTGTGAATGGGATGGTTTTTTCAGTTTCTCTTTCAGTGAATTCATCATTGGTGTATAAGAATGCCGTCCATATCTGGATGTTTATTTTGTATCCTGCTACTTTGCCAAATTCATTTATTAAGTCTAGTAGTTTTTTGATGGAGTCTTTTGGGGATTCTATGTATAATATCATGCCATCTGTAAATAATGACAATTTCACTTCCTCTTTCCAATTCGGATCCCTTTTATTTTTTTATTCATGTCAGATTTCTGTGGGTAAGACTTCCAGTACTATGTTAAATAAGAGTGGTGAAAGTGGGCATTCTTGCCTTGTTCCTGTTCTTAAGGGAAATGCTTTTAGTTTCTGCTCATTGAGTATGATGTTGGCTGTAGGTCTTTCATATATGGCCCTTATTATGTCAAGATATAATTCCTCTATTCCCACATAGCTGAGCATTTTTAACCAAAATGGATGCTAGATTTTGTTGAATGCTTTTTCAGCATCTATTGATATGATCGTGTGGTTTTTATTCTTCTTTTTTGTCTATGTGGTTTATTACATTTATTGATTTGCTAATATTGTACTAGCCTTCCATCCCTGGGATGAATCCCACTTGGTCATGGTGAATAATTTTTTTGATGTATTGCTGGATCTGATTTGCTAGTATTTTGTTCAAGATTTTGGCGTCTATGTTCATCAGGGATATTGGCCTGTAGTTTTCTTTCTTTGTAGTGTCTTTTTCTGGTTTTGGAATTAGAATTATGCTGGCCTCATAGAACGTGTTTGGAAGTCTTCCTTCTTGAATTTTTTGAAATAGTTTGAGGAGAATAGGTATTAGTTCTTATTTGAATGTTTGGTAAAATTCACCTGTGAAACTGTCCGGGCCTGTGCTTTGTTTGCTGGGAAAATCTTGATAACATCTTCAATTTCTTTTTTGTTATTGGTCTGTTCAAGTTTTCTATCTCTTCCTGGTCCAGCTTTGGGGGACATTGTATTTCTAGAATTTGTCCATTTTGCTTAGATTGTCCATTTTGTTGCCATATAGTTGTTCATATCTGTTAACAATCCTTTCTATTTCTGTGGTATCCATTATTATTTCTCCTCTTTCATTTCTGATTTTGTGTATTTGGGGTCTCTCATTGTTACTTGGAGAGTCTAGCTAAGGGTCCATCAATCTTGTTTATCTTTTGAAAAACCAGCTCTTTGTTTCATTGATGCTTTGAATTGTTTTTCTGGTCTCTATGTCATTTATTTCTGCTCTGAAATTTACTATTTCCTTCCTTCTACTTGCTCTGAGGTTTTCTTTTTGTTGGCTTTTTAGTTTTTTAAGTTGTGAGGTTACATAGTTTATTAGAAATTTTTCTTGTTTCCTGAGGTAAGCCTGTAGTGCTAGGAACTTCTCTCTCAGAACTGCTTTCGTTGCATCCCATAGATTTTGTGTTGTTGGGTGTGCATTTTCGTTGGTTTCCAGGAAGTTTTTATTTCTTCCTTGATCTCCATGGTAATCCATTCATTGTTCAATAATATGCTATTTAGCCTTCATATTTTCAAATGTCTTTGCATGTTCTTGTTGCAATTTATTTCTAGTTTCATGCGATTGTGATCTGAGAAGATGCTTGATATGATTTCAATCTTCTTGAACTTGTAGAGACTTAGTTTGTGTCCTACCATGTGGTCTTTGAGAATGTTCCATGCACACTTGAGAGGAGTGTGAATTCTGTAGTTTTGGGGTGTAATTCTCTGTAGATATCAATTATATCCATTTGGTCTAGTCCTCATTTAGAGTCTCTGTTTCCTTGCGAAATTTTTTTCTAGAGGATTTATCCAGTGATGTCAAAGAGGTGTTGAAGTCCCCTGCTGTGATTGTATTTCTGTTGATTTCTCCTTTGAAGTCCTCCAGAAGATTTTGTGATATATTTTGGTGCTCCTATATTGGGTGCATATATGTTTATCAAGGTTATATCTTACTGTTGGATATATCCTTTCAGTATTATGTAGAGGCCTTCTTTGTCTCTAGTTATGAACTTCATTTTGAAATCTATTTTATCAGATATGAGTATTGCTACCCCTGCTTTTTTTTCCTTTCCGTTTGCTTGGAAGATTTTTTTACCATCCCTTCACTTTCACCCTATGTGAGTCTTTTGTTGTGAGGTGGGTCTCTTGTAAAGAACATAGAGATGAGTCATGCTTTCTCATCCAATAAGCTATTCTGTGTCTTTTTATCAGAGCATTCAATATATTTATATTTAAGGTGATTATTGATATGTACTTATTTATTGCCATTTTTGTTTAGTGTGGTTATATTTTTCTTTCTATTTCTTCTACTAATTACAGCAGTCTTTTTAGCATATCTTGCAGTGCTGGTTTCTTGTTAATATATTCCCTTAGCATTTTTCTGTCTGGGAAGCTCTTTATTTCACCTTCTATTTTGAATGTTAGCCTTGCTGGGTATAGTAGTCTTGGATTCAGATACTTGTTTTTTATGACTTTGATTACTTCTTGCCATTCCCTTCTGGCCTGTAGTGTTTCTGTTGAGAAGTCAGCTGACAGCCTTATGGGGGCTCCTCTGTGGGTAACCTGTTACTTATCTCTTGCTCCCTCTAGGATTCTCTCTTTGTCTTTAATTTTTGGGATTTCAATTACTATGTGTCTTTGTGTGGGCCTGTTTGGATTTTTTTTACTTTGGGCTTTCTGTGCTTCTTGAACTTGAATGCCTTCTTTCTTCATCTAATTAGGGAAGTGTTCTATCACTATTTCTTCAAATTATTCCCTAACTGTTGCTCATTCTCTTCTTCTTTGGGGACTCCGATGATGTGAATGTTATTACATTTTCAGTTGTCCCACAGTTCTCTTAAGCTGTTTTTCTATTTTTTAATTGTTTTTTCCTTTTGGTTGCTTTTTTTCTACCCTGTCTTCTAATTCACTGATTCGGTTCTCAGCTTTTTTTACTCTGTTGTTTAGAGCGTTCAATGTGTGTGTTTTTTTGTTTAAATTTAATTAATTAATTTATTTTTGTTACAGATGTTTCTCTTTTTCTCCCAATGATTCTGCCCTCCCTCCCTGCCCTGTCCATGTCCATGTTCATGCACACATGCACATAAGTTCTGTGGTTTATCTTTCTCCCACCATTCCTCTTCTGGGGATTGTCAGTCTGTACCCCATTTCCACGTCTATGGGACTACCCCATTCCTCAGACTGTTATGTTCATTATATTCCACAAATAAGTTAGAGCATATGATCCTTGTCTTTCTGTGTTTGGCTTATTTTGCTTAAGATGATACTTTCTAGGTCCCTCCATGTCTATAAGAAAGAAAGTGTTCTTGATTTTTGATATGTCATTCTTTATTTCTCCTTAGTGGTTTTTAATTTTCATTTGGTTGATTTTCAACATTCCTATGTCTTTACTCATGGTGTTGATGTCCTTACTCATGCTGTTGAGCTTCCTCAAGATCATGGCTCTGAATTGTAGCTCTGTTCACTTGCTAAACTGCTCCTCATTTATCTCATCTTTGGTAGAGGTCTCTTGTTCTTCATTTGGCTTTTGTTTCTTTGTTTCACCATTTTGGCTATCTCAGTGGGCTTTGGAGCCTGCCAAATTTTCCGTGTGTTTTGTTCTGCTGCTTGTGGCTTCCTCTCCTGGCTTTGGATGTGTGGGAGGACCCACGTTAAACACCACTGTCAAATCTTACTTTCCTTGGCAGAGTTGCAAGCCCTGGAATTGTTCAGTAAGCCTCTAGCTTTTTGCCTGGAGGCTATTAGTCATGGTTACTTGAAGACCCCTGTGTTCTCAGTTGAATGAAAATCTTTCTCAGGTGCTTAGTGTAAGGGGATTTCCAGGGGTGGGACAGATGCTGGTTGTTAATTTGCATTTCAATGGCCCACCAGGTGGGGTTGAATCTCTGAGAGAGGGGCCACCACCTCTCCCCAGGGCCCAGGGAAGGAGTAAGATGACCACCGTCCTGCACCGGCCAACTCAGCAAAAGCTCTGAGCGCCCTCCAATTCCCAAGTGTCTCCACACAGTTCCAGTCCAGTCCACCCTCTCTCTGTCAGAGCCCAAAGTGAGTGCTGTGGAGCTGCTTGGGTGTGTAACCCTGAGGGCACTGCTCACAGCTAAGGGTGCTGCTGTCCGTGGGCTCCCAGCCCCCCTCTAATGCCTCCCCAATCCTACCAGGATTGAGTCAGTGTCCCTGGTTATGTTGTCCTCACAAGTTGCTTTTTCTTGACAATTTGTCTTTATTTTAGTTGTAATTTCAGTTTGGTCCTGGTAGTCGGTCTGTGTAGCTTCCATTCACTCCACCGTCATTTTTGAATAAGACAAAACATTTTAAAAATATAAGATTTTGCCCTGGTCGGTTTGGCTTAGCGGTTAGAGCGTTGGCCTGTGGAGCAGAGAGTCCTGGGATTGGTTCACACTAAGGGAACGTACTTTGGTTGCAGGTTGTCCCCGGCCCCAGTTGGGGTTAAGTGGGTGGCAACCAGTCGATGTGTCTGGCACTTCTAACATTATGCCTGGAAATGTCCTCAGCCAAATCTACAAAGTTTGTTAATGTAAAGGACCTCGATACAGAAGAATAATATTTATGGTAGCTATTCTCCCAAAATGGTCTTTTTCTATTTTCTATTTTCCATGTTACTGCAGATGACAGTGTTGACAAACTCTTTGTCCTCACATGATATGGGTCACCATTACTGCCACCTCCACTGAATATTTCTTTCCTGCCCGTATAGCCTCCTTTGACAGTAACCTTGATGTTTTTGGGGCTCAGTTATGGTGCCTATTCCCAAAACCAATGACACATTTAAGTTTTCCTTACAGCTTGTTGCCCAACAAACCATCCAAAAATGTAGTAGCTTAAAACTATAACAATTTATTGTTTCTCATGGTCATGCTGGTTGACTAGATTCAGTGGGTGGCTCTTGCTTTGGCTTCCTCGGGTGCTTATATTCAGATGGCAGTTGGCACACGTAGGACACCTGATATCTCCCTCTCCATGTAGTCTCAGGACCCCTCTTCTCCATGTGTCCTCTTCATATGGCCTCTTCAAATGATCTCTGCAGCAGGGTAGCTGATTTGGCATTATGCATGGCTTAGAGTTCCCAAATATGCAAAAGTAGCAACTACTGAGCCTTCTGAAGGCTTAAGTTTAGAGAGCACAAGCCATCTTCACCACATTTGCGGCTGAAGTTAGTCATAAGAGAACTCATATTCACTGCTCTTGGCAACTGTATAAATGTGTGAATTCTTAAGAGGCCTAGTTATTGGGACCATTTTTGGAGAATAGCTACCATAAATATTATTATTCTGTATCGAGGTACTTTATTTGAGAATATGTTGTAAGATGCATTTGTTTGGTTTCATGTGGTTGGAGTTCAGGGTCCTCTTTATATTCCATTGTGCAAATATGCCACAATTTACTGTTGGGGTTATTTGGGTTGATTCTAGTATTTGTCTATTATAAATGATGATGTCATAAAAATTCTTGTGCCTGTCTTTTTAGTGCATGTGTTAACATATTTATTTTCTATAAATAACTAAGCATGGGCTTGTAGAATGTAGGATATACACATGTTCAACATTAGTAGATAATGCCAAGCAGTTTTCCAAAAATAGTCTTACTTTTAAAAAATTTCACTAGTCTGCTTTAAATTTTGCCTCCATACAAAATATCCTGCACACAGCAGCCAGTTTATATTTTTAAATGAAAGCTTGACTATGTTTCTCCTCAAATGATTCACACAACACAGAACACTTAGAAAAAAGTCCACGCTTCTTACCCTTGCTTATAAAGCCCTCCAGTATCTTGTTTTTCCTGACCTTGACACCATAGCTGCACATCCTGTTCCCCTGTTACTGGCTGCAGAAACACCTATCTTTCAGTTTCACGAGGATGCCAAGCTCATACTCACTTAAGTTCTTTACTTTTGATGTTCTCTAACTCTGGAATGATGTTCCCCTTGACTTATATAAATGGCTTTTTTTTAAATTCATGGAAAAATAATATATTGGACAAATATTATTTATTAGACGCTGTTGTTTGTTATTTGGATACATTAGTGAATAAAACACACAAAAATCACTGTCTATTGGGGCTAAAATTCTAGAAGAAGATGAATAAAACAAACAAAAGAGATAAGATATAAATAAATTATGTCATTTCTTAGGAAATGAAAAAGCCTGTGGAAAATCATGGGAAAAAATTAGAGTAAGGATAGCAGAACTGACCAAAGAGGATGTTTTACTTTTTTTTTTTATCCTCACCCAAGGACATTTTTCCATTTTTTTGTTCAGATAGAGCAGGAAGGAGAGAGAGAGAAACATCGATGTGAAAGGGACACATCAAGTGGCTGCCACCCGCACGACCCAACCAGGGCCAAGGACAAACTGCAACCGAGGTACATGCCCTTAGCGGGAACCGAACCCAGGTCTCTCTGGACCGCAGGCCAACATTCTAACCGCTGAGCCAAACTGGCCAGGGTGAGAATGTTTTACTTTTGAACACCAAGTTCATGGTAGGCCTCTTTGAGAACGTAACATTTGAACAAAGGCTTAAAGGAAATGCACGCTATCTGGAGAAAGACATCCATGTAGAGGACAGAGACGTACAAAGGCCCTAAGGTGGAAACCTGGCCATCAATTGAGGCAAAGGCCAGTATTGCTAAGGCAGAATGATCACAGATGACTTTGGAATTTGGGGTGTAGGAAGTGGTCAGAAGGATTTGAGCAGAAGACTGAAGAAACATGAGGTAAAATTTTCAAACTTTGGAAGTGTTATCTGGCTATAATATGAGGCAAGAGTGGAAGCAGAGAGAAAGTTAGGAGGCCACTATAGTAACTCAGATGGTGTGACTCACTCTAAGATGGGAGCAGTGGGGCTGGTGTGAACTGTCAGAAACTTCTGAAAGTAGAGCCAAGATGTACATGGAGTATCATAGAAAGAGTTTTATAGGTTGTATGACTGATAAGATGCAGATATCAGTAATTGAGATAGCAAGGTTGCAGTTAGAGAACTTTTGGGGTCCAGAGGAGATCTGGCTAGAAAATTGGTACATTTTAAACTGAAATGTGTTCGTGATCAAAGAGGAGGTATTGGATAGGCAATGGGATATATTCAGGAGAAAAACTTGTGACAAAAATTTGGGTGCTTATCACCATATATATGTTATTGAAAGACATGAGGCCTGGTGAAACCCTCATGGGAATGAGTGCAGGTAGAATAGAAAGGAAAACAGATGGTCTCACTTTGTACTCCAGCTCTGATATTTACTAGCTCTCTGATCTTGGGTTTTACTTAACCTCTCTGTGTTTAAGTTTCTTCATCTGTGTAATGAAGCACTAAGGTATGGGAAAGATGAAATGAGTCAGTGCAGCATATGTAAACACTTAGCAGATAACCGGCACAGAATCAGTGCTCTACAAACATTACTTACTATCCCATGGAAGGTAAGCCCCATAATATCAGAGAGTTTTTTTTCTTTTTTTGTTTATCATTATATACATAGCACTTAAGACAGTTCATGGTCCATAGGTGGTACTTAAATATTTGTTAAATGAATTTTTGGACCTGATTATAATATGAAATTCAGACAATTGATGATATAAGGTGAGGAGGAAAAAAATCATTCCTTAAGTGCATGATTATTATTTTTTAAATTTTTTATTCCTAACCCAAGGATATTTTTCCATTTATCATCAAATACAGTGTGTGTAGGGGGGGGGGGGGAGACAGAGAGAAACATCAATGTGAGAGCCACATCTACTGGTTGCCTCCTGCATAACCCGACCAGGGCTGGGGATGAACGACAACCGAGCTATGTGCCCTTGACCGGAATTGAACCCATGACTCATTGGTCTGAGAACTGACACTCTAACTGCTGAGCCAAACTGGTCAGGGCTAAAATTGTTATTTTATTTTTTTTAATCCTTACCCAAGGACATTTTTATTTTTTTGCATTTATCTTCAGATAGACAGGGAGGAAGAGAGAGAGAAACATCGATGTGAGAGAGACACACTGAGTGGTTGCCATCCACACAACCCCAACCAGAGTTGGGGACAAATAGCAACTGAGGTACATGCCCTTAGCGGGAACCGAACCTGGGACACTCTGGTCTGCAGGCCCATGCTCTAACCGCTGAGCCAAACCAACCAGGGCTATAATTGTTATTTTAAAAGTCAAGTTATTTGTTTCTACATGAGCATTTGAGTGGAATTCAAGATTTTCCTAATAGTGGGAATTAGTCGGCATTTGAATCAGAATCAAGATGGAATGGCACTTCCCATGTCGCACTGCCTCTATGCATGGAGACAGCATGTTTCCACCAAGGACCACAGCCTCTGTTTACCTCACTTTTTCATCTGCTTTAGCAAATATCTGTTTTTGGAAAGTTTGTTTGCTATCAGGTACTCAATTAAGCTATACCACATTGGCATCTAAATCTTACTCTCTTTTAAAGAGTAAAAGATTAAAGAGGCCAATAACTTTGAACTACACCTGGCATCATTTGAAACAACCTGGACCTCTGATCACCACAGGTGAGAAAACTCAGCTGCTGGCATTCAAGGTGCTAATGATCTGTAGATTCATCTGGTAGTTTGCATTGGTGTGCTGCTATTTGGAGAAAAGATTTCAATGTTTGCCAAATAGAGTTTTGTTTCTGCACTACAATTCTGGCTTCAGATGTGGAATGACATCTTGGAGTGCCCTGAGGATACAAGCCAAAGAAGAAAAAGCCCTGGAATCTGCACCTGGATCTGCCATTAGGATTTTGATCAAGTTACTTTTCCTTTTCAGGACATTAGTTTTGTAATCTGTCAAATGAATTGTGGAATAGCTCACCTATCAAGAATTCTAGACCTTTATGGCTAACTCTCCGTTAGACATTTACACTTTCGTGTCCAAATTGATCTCAAAATACAATTCTCAAACCAAACTCATTATATTTCCTTTCTGTTCTTTATTTCTCATAGTGATAATCAAGTCCAATGTAATGGTTGTAAAAGGTGGGAACATTGAGAGGTGTTAAGGTCAAGAGGGTGGAGCCCTCCTGCATGGGATTAGCATTCTTATAATAGAGACCTCAGAGTGCTAGCTGGTTCCTTTCACCATTTAAAGTCACAGAGAGAAGGTGCCATCTATGAACCAGAAGGTGAACCCTTATGAGCCATTGGATCTCCTGGTGCTTTGATGTTGAACTTCCTGGCCTGTAGAACTGTGAGAAATAAATGTTTGCTGTGTAAGCCACCTAGTCTTTAGTATTCTGTTACAGGAGCCCAGACTGGTTCAAATACATTGTCTGCACTAGTGTGTGTTAGTCAAGGGCAAGGATACTAAAAAACATTTATTCTATCTTGTACACATGTCTGGTGAAGGGAATAAAGTTTTCCTGCCCTGAAGCTGCCTTTTGGGTATGTTAATTTAAAGCTACCTATTAAAAAATAAAAATTAAAAAGAACCTTTAGTCCTCCCTTTATTCCTGTCCAAGATATTCAGATAGAGAAACCTTCAAGAAGGAAATGTTAGGATGTTCACCTCATCTTATTTTGAATTAAATGTGGTAAATAAGAGGGCTTCAGACAGGCATGTTAGTTAGATACCCACTGTATCCCACTGTTTCCAAGTTGCCTGGCAAGACTTTGCCTACCAAGTGTGTTCTGCTCTTCTCAACCACCTGTATATCACCCCTTCTCACTTATGAAATTGTAATATCCCACTTCCTTCTCCTTTGTCCAAAAATATCATATATACACAATGTTGCCCCACTGTCTGCCTTTTTATGCTTATCTGAATTCCCCGTGCACATGTATTAAAATGTTGATTTTCTTCTGTGACTCTGTCTCTGTCAATTTGATCATTATCCAAGCTGGGAGAATGTAGAAGGTGGAAGGAAAAGTTTGAATTTGTTTCTAGCTTCCACATAAATGTTGATAATTATACCTGCGTGCTTTCCTGCTCAATCTTTCTGTAATCTCAAAATTCTTAATACACTGTAGGTAGCCAATACTATGTTTTGTTATATATGCTTATTTTAAAATTACTGGACATTACAAAATGTTTTTCACAAACAACTACTGTTCAGCATATATATAAAAATTTCTGTAATTAAAAATTGAGAAACAACTCAATAAAAATGAGTAAAATGTTTGAAAAAACACTTCACAAAATCAGATATACAAATGACAAATAAGCACATGAAAAAAATGATCAACCTCATTACTCATCTAGAAAATGTAGATTAAAATCACAAATAGACACCACTGCAGATCCATCAGAATGGCTAAAATTTAAAAGTCTGACAACTGCAAAAATAGTGAGAACATGGAGTAATTGGAATCCTCATACATCTTTTGGTGAAAGGGCAACCACTTTGAAAAGCTACTTGGCAGCCTTTCATAAAGCTGAACATATACCTAACCTATGACCCTAAAATTCTACTCCTAGATATTTACTAAAGAGAAATAAACATGTGTTCATTAAAAAAAATAACCATGCACAAGAGTGCTCATAAAAGTTTTCTTAATACTAACCAACCACTGGAAACAGTTCAGATGCTCATCAACAAGAGAATGGATAAACAAACTGTGGTATATTTACTCATGCAGAGAAATATTACCGTGCAATAAAAGGAAATATGGTAATGATATACATAGCATGGGCAGATCTCAAGAAAACAATTATATTGAGTGGAAAAAACTTAAAGAGTTTATATTGTATATTTTTATTTATATAAAATTCCAGAATAGTCAAAACAAATCTATGGTCAAAAGAAAATCAGAACCGTGTTTGCCTCTGGAAGTGGAGTGAGCATAGGAATTTATGAAAACTGGTATGAAATGGTTTTTCTGAAGTGAAGAAAATATTTCATATCTTGATGGAGGTTAACCTCATCAGTATAGGCATTTGTCAAATGTACATTTAAGTTTGTGCATTTTATTGTACATAAATGTTACCTGAAAAAGTGAAGATGTAACACATATTGAACTATGGTGAATAATATGCATGATAATATATACAGTGAGAAGGCAAATGATGTTTGAAATTTACTTTGATTATTTATTTATTTATTCATATTTTATTGTTGAAAGTATTACTGATATCCCCCCTTTTTCCCCATTGACACCATCCTCCCCACTCCCACCCCCTCCTGCCTTCCCCAGCCTAGTGTCTATGTTGATTGGTTGTGCATATATGTATACAAGTTCTTTGGTTTATTTCTTCCCTCTCCTCCCACCCTCATCCCTCTGAGGTTTATCAGTCTGTCCCCTATTTCCATGATTTTGAATCTCTTTTGGTCGACAGCTTATTTTGTTCATTACTTTGAAATTAATAGTTCAATAGATAAATGGATGGATGGATACATAACAAAGTAAATCTAGCAAAATGTTAATAGTAATGTCTAGTGTCTGGATATATGAGAGCTCACTTTAAAATTTTTTCAACTTTGCTTTTTGTTTGAAATGTTTCATAATAAGATGTTACAAAAAGTATTAACCACCCATAGTCAAGGCCTTTTTTTATCACTCATTTTTACTTTTGCACCAGATTTTTATCTGATATCCTTGCTACTGATAAATACCTTCTTTAATTCATTCTCAGATTGGTGGCAGCATCTTCTAACTAAATAGAAACTATAATTTATCATTAATTTTAGCTTGACAAAAAACTCCTTTAAAATCTAACTCCTCAGTTTTCTGTCCTTACTCTACCCCACACGCATTGTGCTTCAGCCATGTAGAACTGCATGTTTCAGAGCACATTAAGGTTTTAAGAACAGTCTTAGAAAGCTCCCTACTTATCCTTCCAAGTCCAGAGTAAATGTTGTCTTCAATGTGAAGCCTGCTTAACTTTCCCAGTAAACATCTCACTTGTGTTTCCACATCACATACTCCATTCATTACTGGAGCAGTGATTACAGCGTATTGTAATCTGTACATTTCTGTCTCACACATTAAGCCAGTAGACCTCAAACCATATCATGCATCAGAATCACCTGGGAGATTGTTAAAACATATTGCAATGCTTCATCCTCAAGACTTTCTGATTCAGTAGGTCTTAGATGAGGCCCAAGAATTTGCATTTCTATCAAGTTCCCAGGTGATGCTGATGGGTTCAGGGACCACAGTTTTAAAACCACAGTATTGAACAATGACTTCTTGAAAGTAGATGCTATGGCTGATTCATTTTTGTATCCCTAGAATATAGATCAATGCCTGGAAGAGAGCCAACTTTTAAAAACTCCATGTGGAATTGCCAAATATCAATTCTTATTATAAAGACATTTTTAAAAAGTAACACTGAACCTGCAATGTGGGATGAGCTTTTGGGACACATCCATGTTTTCCTGAGGGCTATGAGTATTGATCATATAACACAGGCACTTAGGATGTGCCTAGCTAAGAAAACGTACAATCCTTTTTTCACAACCAAATTTTTTTTGAATATCACTTTAGTTGTCTACGAATGACAGACACACACTTTTCAGGTTTTGTACACTAGAATAGAAACAATACCAAACTCCTATAGATGTGGCAAAGATGAATGAAACTCTCATACAGGAATTGCTGTTATAAAAGATGATTCATCTTTATAGGTTAAGTAAGTGAGAGTGCTCATCGACTGCTGGTTTGTTGTGTAATCAGACCACCTTCCCAGAATGAATGGAGTTGGAGAAACACAACCAGACTACTCCTGCCCTCTCCTTCATCAGTAATTACAGCACAGGTTTGTTGTGGAGGTCAGCCAGGTAGGCCAAGGCAAAAGTTCATAGATTTATAGTAGTACTCTTGTGTGACAGGCTGCATAGGAACCCCCAAAAAGAAGTCAACATCCTAATCTCTAGAATTTGTGAATATGTTACCTGATACAACAAAATAGAGTTTTGGGATTAAATTAAGAATCTTGAGATGGGGAGATTTCTTGGATTATATGAATGGACCTTATGTAATCATGAGGGTTCCTGTAGATAAGGTAGGAGGATTAGAAACAGAATAAAATGTGACAAGAGAAGCAGAGATCAGAGAGAGGCAGGGGCTTGAGACAAGAAATGTAGTCAGCCTCTAGAAGCTAGAAAAGGCAAGGAAATGGTTTCTCCCTTCGGTCATCCAGAAATAATGCAACTTTGCTGACTCTTCCACTGAGATTCTTTCTGGACTTCTGACCATCATAACTTCAAGATAATAAATTTGCTTTATTTTAAGCCACTAAATTTCTGGTAACTTGTTACAGTAGCAATAGGGCACTAATACACCTTGTCTAATAAAGGTGTTTGTGACAATGTTGTCTTCTTATTAACAGATTTGGTGACATTTACTGGTTTATATTCTAGAAGGTTCTAAAATTAACCCCAGATCTGGGGCCAAATACCAGAAATTCAAGCTTAAAACCCTGAAGTTCCAAATATTTGTTATATAAAGTATAATACACATCCATACAAAAGGAATCAATATGGTATCATGGTAACAGCTTGAATGAGATTCAGGTGAAACAGATCTCAGCTGTTTCATACTTGTGTATTTGGGCAAGTCATTCATGAGACCTCACTGGAAAATGTAAGGGTCAGATTAGAAGTAAATTATTTTAATGCTACATCTAGAACATTTATTTATTTATTTTAAATGAGACATTATTTGCCAACATTTATGTCAACTTATTGGGGGAATAATATATGAAGTAGTCTAAATAACTCATAGCTCTATTGTCCAATAGGAAATAAACAGTATAGAATTTAAAGTTGATGAGGCGTGATAGGAAAAGAATATATTTAGGATATTACTCATTATAGTTATAGTAAACAAATAATCTTTACAAAATCTCAGAGAAAAGTTAAATTTATATTGACATTACCACGAACATAATTAATAAAACTTTCTTAGATGAGACAAGAAAAATATCAGATACTTTATTGCAATAAAATATTAATGTCCATCATCTTACTGTATATAAATTACATACTTTCTATGATACTTTTTAAATTATTCCATCTGTGTTCCAATTTGGTTGAATTTTTCAAGCACTATCAAGTAGAATATTAGTCTTATTTCAGTTTGCCAAGAAAATGAAGAATTGTTCTTGCAGTTAATGTAGCAAGCACAGAATGCCAATTCCAGCACAGATAAAATTATTCTTCTAACTAGTCTTGTGACCCTCTTCATTACTTTTATAGATGTTCTCCAATTGTTTCAAGTGACATCCATTTCCAGGGGCAGCCAATTGTATCTGGTGACAGGAATGAATGCTTAGGTTTTATCATATGGACAAGGCACCAAAAGGACCTGTCAGTTTGGCCCCTTCTCTCTTGTACTATGCCCCTTTCTAACTGTGTTTCTGACCCATCCATCAAATCACTGGAGAAGTTTATCCAGAGGAAGGGGATATGTGTAGAAGGGAGAGAAAGGTGTGAGGCATAGGAAAAGAAAGATAGGGGCATTTAAAAGGTATTTACATATATTTGTTATGGGGAGGCAGAATAAATGTTGTTCTGTTTGTCTTCTTCTTGATCCCCAATAAACATTACAATTGCTACTGTGTACTGGTTGCTATGTGCCAGGTGCTGTGCCTGTCAAGTGTACCACAAAGCTCACATACACAGATCTCATCTTACAACTCTGTGAGCTAGATATGAATATTTTCTTCCTCTTATAGATTAGAATACCAAAGGCCAGAAAGATTAAGTAATATTCTAGTTATTAAACAATTCTAATCTGTATTCATCTGACTCCAAAGCCCATGGTCTTGCCAATACAAGGATACCTCCTATTTCTTATCTTCACATCACTCATTTCCTGAAGTTTCATAGATACTCTAGCTTTACTCACTGCCTCAATTCTAAACCTCCAGCATTTCCCTCATATCTTCTACCACATCGAAAGTGAAGTATTTCAAATACCATGGCTAGATCACTGCTATGTTTATCACACATTGTGTTTCATATGCTAACAACAAAAACTTCAGAAAAATTAAATGAACTAACTAAATAGCTTCCAACTCTCAGCATCCTATGTTTAAGTTATCACTTACCGGCATATTACTGTTAGGATTTTCCTTACCCAAGAACTAGGACCATTGTAATGCAAGTAAAGGGTGCAACTCTGTCTCTATCTAGCAGACTAAATGCCTCTATTCCCTCTTCACTATTTCTTTCCAAATGAGCAAAAGGAGAAGAAAAAGGGAAATTGGTAGAAACTAACATCGGGTAAGCAACCACAATATACTGTTTTTTAGCTACTTTATCATTTAATTCCCAATACAGTCTTAAGAGGCAAATATCATTTCCTGATATATTAAAAATTATTTATTGACCATATATTATGTATTATACCATATATTTTTATTTATTTACCATATATTATATATTAGGGATAGAGCAATAAACAACATAGGAATATCTTGTACTAGGGATAGAGCAATATAGTTCTTATGTTCTAGTGGATGAAAGCATATGACAAGAAAAAACAAAACAAAGGGATAGTGTTTCTGAGAAAGCCAGTTTTAAACTCATATTCATCATGAGGTAACCTGGGGGCTGGATATCTAGGTAGAAGGCAAAAGACCTAAGCTTTTGCATTCTAGTACTGAAAGAGTATTTGGAGTATATTGAAGAAGTGGTTGAAGTCAGAGACTCATGAAGAGATTAGGAGGGTCTTATAGATCAGTGCTTCTCAAACTTTAATGTACATATGAATAACTTGGGGATGTTGTTAAAAAACAATAATTGCTTCAGAAGAACTTCAGTAGGGCCTGCAATTATTCTTCCAGGGGATCTAATGTTGCAGATCTTGATAAGGAAATAATATAAAATTCCAAGTGTCATTGAAGCCATAGAAAGGTTTTTAAGTGGGCAATGAAATGATATGACTTACTTCTCAAAACACTACTCTGAGTGGTGGCTTTTACTAGGGCAAGATTAAAACATGAGTCCAAATTGATTAAAACACGAGAGATTACGTAAGAAACTAATGCTTACAGAAGGTCAATAATTTGCCAAGATCTTGTAGATTCATAAAACATATCCAGGCCTATTTGACCCAGTCTGTAGTTCTTTATCACCAGGTCATTGCGTAGCTGAGAGAAAGCTTGCCTTAGAAGATGCACACTTACATGATAGAAGCAGCCTAAGGCAAATGATGGATTCATTGGCCTTACCATAAGTGTTTTTAAAGGTCATCTGACAAAGGTAGTATTCATTGGATGCTAGGAATTTTGTTTATTCTCTGATTGTGGTCAGCACATCTTATATACCAGACACACTAGAGAAGAGAGGAGCCCACTCATTTTATCTATGTCTTGGTGGAGGTAGATCATCTTCTAGCAATTTCTTAAGGTGCCTTTCATAGCCAAGCTGTTTATTTCTCTACTGCCATTACCACACAGCAGGAAAGAACCCCAAATAGAATCAGAAGGTGCTTTCCAACTATCTGACAGCTGCACCAGGTAGCAGAGATGTCGCTTGTACACCTTCTGAATGGCTGGAACATTAGGACAAAGAAATAGCAGCATCTGCTTAATTGTGTGTGCTGTCACTAGAAATGAGTTCCACATTTCCACTGCAGAAGAACCTTCCAAATATTTCACTTCTTGAACAGCCTGCCATGCACACAACTTATCACCAGGTTTGCTCATGGACTACAACAAATCTAACCATTCATTCCATGAATTCTACCTTCAGAAAAATGCCATGACTCTTCACATGTAGAAGAATCTGATATTCTTTTCAGTGATGCCCACATTGCTACTTTCTTTTTATCCTTTTTAACTTTCTGATATTTTCCCTTCTCTGAAATAACTGATACAAGGTGAAAGAATATAATGTTTTTTATTCCATGTTGGGTTCCTCAAATGGTTTCCCACCTGGTATGACAAGTAATGGTTAACATTTATGTAGCAATCACTCTGCCATTCACTGTGCTAAGAGCTCTGCAAATATTATCTTGTTTAAACTTCTTAGGAGCTTAGAAAGGAATGTTCTTTTTCTGTCTGTTCTGTAGCTGAGGAAGCTAAGATTTTAATGGAGTTCAATAAGCTGCCTAAGTTTTCACAGGTAGTGAGTGAAAAGGGTGAAGATTTTAACCTAAATCTGTTACTGCTCCCAAGCCATGTTTCCTTACTAGACTAGTGATATTCCATGTGTGGTTCCTGGATCTGAAGCAGCAGCAGCAGCAGCAGCAGCATCAACTAAGAACCTGCTAGAAATGTAAATTCTCAAGTTCTACTCCAGACCTTCTGAATCAGAAACTCTGGGGGTGGCCAAAGTTTTAGAAAACCCTCCAGATGATTCTGATGCATCCTAAAAACTGAAACACTGATATAAACCAAAGGTCTGCAAACAGGCCAGAGAGCCAAATCTTGCCCACAAGCTCCTCTTATAGGGCCCTGAGCTAAGAGTGGTTTTCACATTTTTAAAAGATGGTAAAAAAAAAAGAAAAGAAAAACACAAAACAAAACAAAACAAAACAATATGTGACAGAGAACGTATGTAGCCAGCAAAACCTAAAATAGCTACCATCTGGCCTTTTGCAGAAAACGTTTGCTGACGCCTGACCTCGACTGTGCATTTCAGGTGACTGTGATGACTGGATTTGCTCCTATTGCTTTTTCCCTTACTGGTAGATAACAACTTCCACACACTGCCTCCCTCAGTTGCTTTCTCTCCACCCTAGTATTTTTTCACTTAAATATTTTTAGCAAAGCATAGACACTCTTTTCTAGACATTGTTGGTTTTTTCTATTGGCATATCTGTATGGATTTGAGTTTACAGGAAGTGTTCTAGAATCTGTTCATTTACCCTGGTGTACTCTGTTTTTAAACACTTACCTCCCTGTTGGCTTTGTTATGGTCTTTTCCTTTGTACATCCAAGCTCCTAAGGTACTTATTAATATACTCACAGGATGTATGTATTTTTTTCTATGGGAATATTTACCTTTAGAAAGTCAATAAGTAATTTTTTGTTTACTCTAAGACATATTTTTTGGTGTACATTTTTAAATCTCTGAAATAAGGATGTGTCTTAAACTCTAGAGTGCTGAGTTGTTTTTGACTAGGCACAGTCATGCTGTGGTTTGCCTTTCCTGTGAGGATGAACCAGGTCATAGTTATGCATAGGAGCACATAACTGTGGAGTCTAATTCCTATTTAAAATGTATTAAAATATTACATGATGTTTCAGTATTAAAAGGAAAGCTTCTCTTTATTCAAAAATAAGTCAGGAAAAGAAGAGAATGAAGCAAATATCCATTGTTGGGAGAATGACCACAACCTCATATTTTCTTGCAAAACAACCGGGTACTTTATAGGATCAAAGAGAAGGGGACATTCATGAGTATGTGAAACTGTGTTACATTCTGTTTGTGAGAAATGGGCAGAATTGCCTAACATATGCTAGGGAACACAGAGTCAGGAAAAACTACAAGATCTGCAGAATAGAGGAAAGTAATTTCCAAGCAATAAGAGGCTTTTGTGAATGATTCATGCATCATACAAAATTTTCTTTAACACCTTGTCCGTATTTTATTTGGCAGCGTTTTTGTCTTTCTTAGTGGTTCATAAAATAATAATGGGTGTAGTAATTGATGTCTTAAATTTTCTTTTATTTATTTATTTTTATCCTCACCTGAAGACATTTTTGCATTTATCTTCAGATAGAGCAAGCAGGAAAGAGAGGGGAAGAGAGAGAGAAAAACATCAATGTGAGAGAGACACATCAACTGGCTGCCACTCACACGGGGACAAACTGCAACCAAATTACGTGCCCTGGGAACTGAACTCAGGACTCTCTGGTCCGCGGGCTGAAGCTCTAACCATTGAGTCAAACCAGCCAGGGCAATGTCTTAAATTTTAAGAAACAGTCTAAAAATGGTATTAACGAGTGTTGCCAAGTATTATGCAGTTAAAATCTAATGAAAACAACCTGAATGTAATAATGTCTATTTTTAAAATGTCAATATTTGGAAGTCTCTTAACTTCCATATACAGATATCATCAATGTTGCTCACAAATACAGGTAATATCTGGGTTGTTTAATTAACTTGTCTTACCCTTGCTTAATTAGAAATGATTTTTTGATTTATCTTAAATTTGTTAAACTAAATTCACCTTTTTTTCCCTGAGGTAAAAACAGCCAGAATGCTCTTAATTAAGTCTGTGTCAAACTTTTGCAGATTGTTTCTTGATTTTACTTTATTTTTCATCTTCTATTTTATTTTTTAAAGAAAGACTTTTAACCATCATTAAAATTGAAGAACTGCTTTTTTTCATCTGACGAAAGGCTTAGATTACTTTCCTGAGAAAACATATTCAACTTCAGCTTCATCAGAGGAAGAAGAAACAAAGACAAAGACAGAAACAAAGATCATTTCCCACCATGAAAACAGTAGATTTTATCCATGCCCATGATGCCATATCTCAAATACATACAAAGGAGGTGTTTTCTCCCCTCTATTGGCTTGCCTTTACTGAGAAGACTTCATTGCTTCAGCCTTCCATTGGACATTTGCCCCATGCCCTGTGAAAACTGCATAGTATTAGGAAAAAGAAAAAATAAAGAAAAACGGAATCAATTTAAATAACAACATATTCATATTTAAATGAATTGTGCATTATAAAAATTAGAGCATAAAATTTACTGGTTTTTGCAAAAAGAACAATAACATTGAACTCACTCTTATGCCCTCTATCTGAATCAAGAGAAATCTCAAATTTACTTTCTACTTATCCCCCAAACCATGATACAGCAAATTGCACAGGGAACATGGATCAGTGATCATTTGAGATTCAAATGCTGACCTACTCAATAATGACCTAGTTCTGTACAAGTACTTCTAGGTGAGGAAATGCGTCCCTACATTTGCAATTACAGACATGTAGCACTCAGATTTTGTGAGCAGAAGATTGGCACTGGCAAACTAATAGCATTTCACTGTAAAGAGTCCTTTGCAGTAAGTGTTGTCCTGATGAAATCACAACCCGCAGTACTAGTGATGCAGAAAGAAGTACATGAACACTCCTTGAAGCATTCTTTGAATGGAGAAAAATACAGCCTTTTAATGTTAGCACCTTCACTATGAAAATAATAGAAAAATAAGTCTCTCCCTGATTCAGGTACCTCACTATCTAACAAAAGCTTTGTGAGGAGATCATTTTCTCTGCTTAGTTTCCTTAATAAAATCCTAAGATTGGAGAAAATTGTAACTCTTTGAAGATATGCTGCTTTCTGAAATACGGGCACAATCTTTAGAATCAAGAAAAGTCTTGAACTATTCTTTATTTATTGTCTGAAAGCAATAAATCAAGGATTTGTCCAGTACTTAAAAAATATTATTTTAAAGTTTTCTGGATAAGCTTTTGCTGAGTAAGCTGAATGATCAGCTGATCCATTAAACTAAGAGTACCTTCATGGCCCTGGCCAGTTTGGCTCAGCTGTTGGAGAGTTGGCCCGCGGATCAGAGAGACCCGGGTTTGGTTCCTGCTAGGGGCATGTACCTTGGTTGCAGTTTGTCCCCGGCCCCGGTTGGGGTTGTATGGTTGGCAACTAGTCAATGTATCTCTCTCACATTGATGTTTCTCTCTCTCTCTCTTCCTTTCTCTCTCCTGCTCTATCTCAAGATAAATGCAAAAATGTCCTTGGGTGAGGATCAAAACAAAACAAAACAAAAGACACAAAAAAGAGTAACTTAATGGTAAAAATCTTGCCTGATCATTGATATGTCTACATAACACTTGGTCTAATACAGATAAAATGTTGATAGGAACACAGGAGGGCATAAAAGGTAAAAAGAAAGAAAGAGAGAGGGGAAAAGGAAAAAAAAGAAGGAGAAAAAGAAAAGAAAGGAATAAGGAAAAAAAAGGAAAGTTTGGAAGGAAAGGAGGGAAAAAGAAAAAAGAGAAAACACTAAGATGATTTAGAATGTGTTGTGAAAATATTTAACATTGCCTGGCTGGTGTGGTTCAGTGTTTGAGCGTTGACTCATGCACCAAGAGATCACCAGTTTGATACCCAGATAGGGCACATGACCAGGTTGTGGGCCAAGTCCCCAGTAGGGGTCATGCAGAAGATGTTCTCTCTCATTGATGTTTCCATCTCTCTCTCTCCCCCTCCCTTCTTCTCACTCTAAAATCAATAAAGTAAAAAATAAAAAAATAAAATTTAACATTTTGGCTGATTTTCAAAAATATGTAGTTTATATAATAACAGAATCAAAATTTTAATTTAGAAGAGAGCTGACTTTGGCTATTTTAATTCATTATAGATAAGAAATATTTGCAATGCTGATTTCTGGCAGAAATAGGAGACTATAAAACAAAGCACACTATGAAAAGGCAACCACACCTATTCTTTTGGAGGGTTAGAGTCTTCTGGTCATTAGATTCCACATATAAGTGAAATCATATCGTATTTGTCTTTCTCTGACTAGCTTATTTCACTTAGCATAATAATCCCCAAACTGATTAGAACAAAATAGAAACAGAGGCATGGATACATAAAACAGACTTGATAGCTGTCAGAGGTGAGTGGGAATGAGGGTCTGAATGAAAGAAGGTGAAGGGTTTAAGAAAAAAAAAATGTACATAACTCATAGACACAGACAATAGTGTGGTGGTAGCCAGAGGGAACAGGGGTGGGGGAAGTGGAGGTGGGTAAAGGGGGGATAAATGAGGGTGGAAAGAGACTTTGACTTGGGCAATGGAAAGAGACTTTGACAGTGTGCAGATGATGTTTTGTTGAGTTGTACACTTGAAACTTTTATGGTATTATAAAGCAATGTCACTCCAATAAATTCAATTTAAAAAGTCCTTTGGCATAACTTTTCATTTTATTTTATTTTTTATTGATTTTTTTTCTTATTAATTTTAGAGAGGGAGAAAGGGAGAGAGAGAGAGATTGAGAGAGAGAAATATTGATTGATTGTCTCCTGCACGTGACCCAACTGGGGATTGAACCCACAACCTAGGTAATGTGCCCTGAATGGGAATGGAACTCACAAACTTCTGGTGCATGGGGTGATGCTTCAAGCAACTGTGTCACACTGGCCAGAGCTGGTATAACTTTTAATTGGATGTTCTAACTTTGTACTCAAATGCTATGGTAAATGGCTATCAAGGAGAACTCACATCTTTGATTGATAGAATAGCCGAAATTCAAAATTATACAGCAGTTGAAGCTGGGCTTATTTTTGCTCTTTGAGCAAGATATAAACTTGGATAAGGCCTATTTTTTTTCTTTATTTGGCTTGTGAGGAAACTGTGGGAAGCACAAGGCAGAAGTTGTAAGATAAAAGGGCTAGGTTCTGCCCTGGCTGATTTTCTCAGTGGTTAGAGAGTCGGCCCATGGACCAAAAAGTCCTGGGTTTGATTCCAGTCAAGGGCATGACTTGGTTGGGGTTGTGCAGGAGACAACCAATCAATGAGTCTCTCTCACATTGATTTTTCTTTCTGTCACTCTCTCCCTCCTTCCTATTATATCTGAAGATAAATGAAAAAATATCCTCGAGTGAGGACTTAAAACAAAGAAACAAACAACAAAAGAGATAGGTTCTAAATGGAGGGAGTGTTCTTGGTGTGAGAGGCCAACTCTGCAGGGACTGGACCCATCAGTGAGATAGACAGGGCAGACAGAACCCACCAACATACTGCAACTGTACCTCTGCTGCTCTCTGTTAGTTCTGATAATTGATTGAACATAAGGACTTTACAAGGTTTTGTGGACGGTTTATTAATCATCACAGTTCTTTGAACTCTTTTGGTGTAAAGTAAAATACATTAATTTAGTTATTTCTATTTTATTTCTAAAGTCAAACAAACACTGCAAAACTAATAGTCACCTGTCATTTGAAATATGTGTGGCAAATTGCATGTCATTTGGCATGATTTGATGTATTTGAAAATATCAGTTTTTTGCTTTCATGTAAAGTGCTTACTGAGTTCACCCAAAATAAAATTGGTAAAGATAAGGAAAAACATGAAGATAGAAAAGAGGTCATATTTTGAACACACTCTGATTTTCATGAATAAAAAATGCATTTTTAAAAGAATCCACAGAAACTTCCTGTTAAGCTAATTAAAATTTCTAAGGGAACTGTCAGGTCTTCACTTTCACACAAAGTGAACATTGGGTAAAATGGGTCATCATATAGTCATTTAAACATTAGACTATGTCCACTATGGCAATACTTAAATGGGTGCTCCCACCTCTTGTCCTTACTAAAAATGCTTCAGTATATATGATACTCTTAGTAAGGTTCTGTCCACTCAATACATTTTATTGTCAGGTATATTTGGAAATCTGTGAGTATATTATAAATTCTGAAATATCAGGGTTTTTTCTTTTTAAATTACTATGGTTCACAGAAATGAGAATTTAAAAACCACTAATATTTACAGAGTTTATCATGTGAAATTACATATATTATCACCTACCTTTATAATAACTCTGCAAAGAACGTTTGTGTGTGTGTGTGTGTGTGTGTGTGTGTGTGTGTGTGTGTGTGTTTTAGCCTCATTTTACAGACAATATATAGTTTGGGGTAAAGAGTGTGGGATTTGTAGTGTCACAGAACTGTGTTCATATCTTAGCTCTTCTACCTACCTGTGATGTTGGGCAAATGATATAATGCCTATCTCATCTGCCTTATTCATAAAATGGAAGTGTTAGTACTTATTTCTAAGTACTAACTTAGAATACAATTAGAATACAATTAGAAATGCACTGGCATAAAGTAACTGCTCAAAGTATCTTGGGTCATATTACTTATGTGGCAAATAGAAATTCCAGGAATCAGATCTGGACAAATGCAACTTCAAAATGAAAATCATATTTCTACTGTATTGTGCTAGTTGCAAATCACCACAAAAGGAAATGTTAAATATAAAGTAATACATAAATTCACTACGTTTTGAGTCTACGTTCAGAGAAAATAGAAGATTTTCTATGTACAGTGTTTTGTTATTAGATTTATAAGAATGAATGTCTTATAGCCAAAATGATTACATATGGCATACCATTTGTAATGTTTAGTAAAACTTGGGATCACCTTTAGCTGGGCACCTAAAAAAAGCTATATTAAGCTCATTTGAAAGCAAAACTTGTCAGATAAAATTATATACATTATCACAACTGAACCTCCAAACAAAACTCATGAGGTAGTTCTTGCACTTTTTCTAATTTGAGGGAGAGCAATGAAGGCTTGAAAATGTCCAGGAACTTAGTATCCAAGGGGCAAAGTCAGGATTTGAGTCCAAATGAGCCTGATACTTCACACCAGTTTGTTTTTGTTTGTTTTGTTTTGTTTTTTGTATTTTGAGACAACTTTTGTTCTGCTAACTGATTTTAATATTCATCACAATATCTCTTTAATAAGTTTAGGTAAGGAACATTTCATAGGTTGTTAAATCAGGGCACTGAACAAAACCTACTTCTTAACCTTTAAATCAAGAGTGAATTTAATGAGACATTTGAATTAAAACACAAGAAGCCATTTATGCGGAATAATAGTTCCAGACATAAATATGTTTAGATGTCCATCCCTAGAAATATCCTCAGGGGGGAGAATTTATAAATTACCTATAAAACTTGCAAAACAGAACTATCTTGGTCAAGGGCTATTTTACTTGAGCTGCTCTGGCCTCCCAACAATCAGGTCCTTCCCCCCAGATACTCTAGGCTTCTTGGCTACACATTACAAACCTGTGAAAGGCCCAGTCACTGCAGGCTACAGAGGTTACTGCTGAAGATTGATCTCCTTCCCCATTAATTCCCATGTGTTCTCTTCACTGGCTGAGAAGGATGACTAAGCAACTTCCAGCCTACATGTGGAGCAAAGGCAATCTAATGATACCACTTTGTATCTCAAGCTACCTGACACCTGACCTCCCAAGGTAATCAACCTTGCAGCCCTATCATTTACTACCATAGATCAAAATGCCTGTTTTTCCATTCACCAAACATCATGATAGCAGTAACCAGTTACCTTATAATATTCAAAGTAAAGAATTATTTCCAGTCCTGATATGACTGATTGTTTATGTGCTATTTGGTATTGTTGCCCACCCAACCTTTCCTGAATGTTTGTATCTATTTCCCCACTATCCTCTGTAATAATAAAGCTCTTAGCACAGTAGATATACTCATTATTACCTCCTTCATCAGTTTTATCCATGGCCATATCTCCTTGCATTGTCCCTCATATATTCAGCTCACTGGAATGGGTATAGAAGATCATTTGAAGATTCTCAAACATTCCAGGATGTTTTATAGCTCTAGTTCTCTATCCCTGGTATTTAGCTACCCTGATCTCTTTTTTAATCTCCCAGTTTTTAAAACTTAGCTCATACATAACTTCCCCTTAAAAGTCATTTCTGACCACTCCATGTAAAATTAAACACTCTTTTCTTTATATCCTTGCTTAACCATATGCATATTTTAATTTTAGAAATTAGAGTGCTTTATTGCACTTATTTTTACTCATCTCTTCCATAACTAGAGTGTGAATTCATTAACTTCTCATGGACCAACTATATATTGTATTTATTGAAATTAAATCTATTCTTCCTGCATCCAGGCCAAGTTCTACTCTCTGATGTAATCACTAATGAATTCATGTGTCTACTACCAGAAATTTTCGATGTGTATGTATTTATATTTATAATATTTAGATTTCTATAATCACTTTCATTTTTGAAATAGTATACAAATAGACCTGAAGCTTACTATTTTCTTTTTTAATCTTTACTTGAGGATATTTTTTCCTTGATTTTTAGAGAGTGGAAGGGTGGGGGAGGGAGAGAGAGAGAGAGAGAGAAACATCTATGTGAAAAAGACATTGATTGGTTGCCTCCCACATGTGCCCAACTAGGCTGGGGATTGAATATGCAACCCAGGTATGTGCACTTGATCAGGAATCAAACTGGGGACCCTTCAGTGCACAGGCTGATATTTTAACCACTGAGCCACACCGACCAGGGCCTGAAGCTTACTTTAATATGTATAGCACCATCATGGACATTGTCCCATATCAATACATTGTTTTAAATAACTCTATGATATTTTATTACATACATAGACCTGAACTTATTTAAACAGAGTGGATATATATTACTCATTTTGTGTACCTTCCACTTAGTATGGTGCTTGGTATACAGAGCATACATAATAAATAGAGGAATTATTAGATGCCATTATCCAAAAAGAAAAACATGCTTTTTCCATTTTCAAAAAAGGTGGATTTTTGCCCTGGCCAGTGTTCTCAGTGGTTAGAGCTTCGGTCCATGCATTGAAGGGTCTGCAGCTTCATTCTCAGACAAGGGTATGTACCTGGATTGCAGATTCCATTCCCATCCCCAGTCAGAGAAAGAGTTTCTCTTTTTCTCTTCGCTTCCCTCTCTCTCTTCCACTCTCTCTTAAAATCAGTAAGTCAGTGGAAAAAAATATCCTCAAGTGAGGATTAACAAAAAAAGAAACAACAAGAACAACAAGAAGAAGTGGGCTTTTGCTTGAAATAAATCATAATAATTTATCAGTTTCTTTCTACACTCTGCCTTTCAACTCCTAACATTCTCTGGAACATAGTTTTGGACTAAATAATAATGACTTGATCTGATTAAGCTTCACTTTTTTTTTTTTTTTCTTTAAGAAAAGCACCATCTGGACAAAAAAAGATTCAGAAATTGATCTTTGAAATGAGCTGGTTCCAATCCTAGGGCCACTCAGTGCGATACCTTTGAAATTAGGGTGTGTTAGCAGCAGACAGCAACATCGGTCTGATCCACATTTTTCACCCAACTGTGGCTGTAGTTAAGGAAAGGAAGATTTGATTTGGTAGTTGCCTTAGCTTATGGTTGCCATAACAGAAGACCATGGACTGGGTGGCTTAAACAACAGAAATTTATTTTCTTATAATTAGAAAAAGAGAGAGAGAGACTAAACCATATTTAATGTCTCCATGTTGGATTAAGTGCCTCTTTTTGGTGATTCCATAGTACTGAGTGCTTATACCTTTTAAAGCATTTATTTAATTATTCTTTAATAGTTGATTTAATTTTTCACTGTCCTTGACTCACTCCAAGTTCCTTTGCCAAAATGGAGGTACAAAATATGGTTTAGTCTTGGATAAGTCTATCCCTATGGGTTAGTCTATATGCCCCCATGATTTAGATATTAGAAGGCAATTATGTACAGAGGATGGGAGTGAATGAGGAAGATTTCTGCCTCTGCTGTTGAATACAGTAACCATCAGTCACGTGTAACTATTGGGCACTTGAAATATGGTTATTGCACCTAAAGGATTACATTTTTATTTTATTTCATTTTAATGTACTTCAACTTAAAACTGAGGCAGTATACTGACGCACCTCAGAGGAAGTGGGTGGGGGAGAAGGAAGAGATAAACCATAGAACTTATATGCATATAAGCATAACCAATGAACATAGACAATGCTGTGTGGTGGGGGTGGGATTGGAAGCTGTCAATGGGGGAAAAAGGAGAAACACTGTAACAACAATAAATAAATTAATTTTTAAAACATGAATAAAAAACCTGAAGCAGTACAAAATATTTTCAATAAAACACAATCTTGTTTTCACAGAACTCAACTTCACTTAAAATGTGAGCATTTGGTGTTTGCAAAATGTGTAAAATGCACATCAGATTTCCAGATTCCATGTAAAAATACTATTAATGATATAATTATAGTAATAATTTTGTACCTATTACATATTGAATTTTTTATATATTGAATTAAATAAAATATATAATTAAAATCAATTTCAGCCCTGGCCGGTTTGGCTCAGCGGTTGGAGCGTCGGCCTGCGGTCCAGAGAGACCCGGGTTCGGTTCCCGCTAAGGGCATGTACCTCGGTTGCAGTTTGTCCCCGGCCCTGGTTGGTCTTGCGGGTGGCAGCCACTCGATGTGTCCCTTCACATTGATGTTTCTCTCTCTCTCTTCCTCTCTCTCCCTCCTGCTCTATCTGAACAAAAAATGGAAAAATGTCCTCGGGTGAGGATAAAAAAAAAAAAAAAAATCAATTTCACCTTTTTAAACTTTTAAATGTGTCTACTACACATCTTTTAGGTTGGCAAACAGACAAACAAAACCTGACCATTCCTTGTGCTCACAACAATGCAGAACAATGGAATCTCTCATGTACGGCTGCTGAGAATTTAATGCAGTACAGCTAGTTTAGGAAACAGCCTGACAATTACTTATGATGTTAAATATCACACTTTTCTTATTGTCCATGAATTCTGCCTCTGGGTATTTACTTATAAAAAGCGAGAACGAACCCTGCCGGTGTGGCTCAGTGGTTGAGCATGGACCCATGCACCAAGAGGTCACCGTTTCCATTCCTGGTCATGGCAAATGCCCAGATTGTGGGCCCAATCCCCAGTGGGGAGCATGCAAGAGGTGGACAGTTGATGTTCTCTCTCATTTATGTTTCTATCTCTCTCTCCCTCTCCCTTCTTCTCTCTCTCAAATCAATAAAAAATTTTTTTAAATAAAAAGCAACTAAAAATGTTTGTTCACATCAAAACCTGTAGGAGAATAACGATAGCAACTTTATTCATGATCGCCTCACTGAAAATAACCTAAATGTCCATCAGCAGGTGAATAACTAACTGTGATGTATCCATACAATGCAATAAAAAGGAATGAACTACTCATACTCATTACACACCTGTGAATCTTGAATACATGGTGCTAAAGGAAAGTAGCCATACTCAAAGGCTATATACTGTGATTGACAGCAAGAATGTTCAGAACAAGCACAACTATGCAGGGGGTAGTAGACTATAGTTGCCTAGGGCTGGGTGGGAAACTGAGGGGAAATGGAACCTGACTGCTAATCAATATGAAGTTTCTTTGGAGTGTAATAAAAATGTTTCATCATTGATTGTTGCACAACTTTGCAAATATACTAAAGATTATTGAATTTTACACTTTAAATGGGTGAATTGGATAATATGTCAATTAGATACCAATAAAGCTGATAAAAAACAAATTAATAAAATAATGAATAAAAATGAATTAACATAAAAGTGGCTAGTAAAATTTAACTTTAGAGATGTAAAAAGTTAAAAAAATACAGGTACATATATGGTTGCATTATTTTTTTATTGGACATGGTTGCCTAACATTTCATTGGTACTAGAGTGAAGGAGAAGCATGCAGTCATAACATCTGGCCTTTGTTGCTGACTTTCTAGGAGGCCTTGATCACATCACTTACTCTTCTTTCATCAGAATGTGATTCCACTAGAGTCCAGAAATCCCAAATGGAATAAGTAATTGAATTGCTAAGATGCCATTTATAAAGACTTTTTTCTTCGATTTTCAAATAAGAGTTAAATTACGAAGCAATCATAATATTTTCAATTAAATGCAACTTTGGACAGACTAAAATTTTATTTATATATTTATTTATTTTAATGATTATGTTTTTTCTTGACTTTTTAGAGAGAGAGATACGAACATAGTTGTGAGAGAGAAACTTCAATCGGTTGCCTCCTGCATGCCCCTTACTGGGGATCAAGCCCAAATCTGGGCATGTGCCCTGACCAGGGATCAACTGGGACTTCTCAGTGGATGATACTCAATCCACTGAGTCACCCTGGCCAAGCCAGGCTAACATTTTAATCAGTTCTATAGACTGCTTAAAATTATTAATTTCTAAAATGAAGTGAGACAGACTTAAAAATATTTTAAAATTATTTAGACTTTAGCAGAGTTAATAATACAAACTATACCACAAAACTGAAAAGGAAAACAAAACCAGCTATATAATTTATTTAGGTCACAACTGGATATCCACAATGAATTTAGAACTTACTCTGTTCTAGGTAGATGTTTCACACAGTATTTAATTTAGTGCTCACAGCAACCTTTACAGAGAAAATCCCCAGGCGTAGAGAGCTAAACATGGTCAAGGATTCATAACTATTAGGTGATGTGATAGACCATTATACCCACAGCTCTCATTCTACAGGACTTGAGCTCTTAATTCTTTATGGGTGTGGATCACAGGTGTCCTGAATGCCATTATGAAAATAAGAGCAGGTGGCCAAAGGAGTTGCAAACACCAGGTAATGGAACATAAACCAGGAAGTCAATTATTGTCACAGAGCTCTAAAAGTCTGCAGAAATAATTTACTGAAGATGGGCCATAATCTATGTAAAGAAATTCTGGAAACAAAAGATTAGAGAGGTAGGTAGCCTACTTCAGGGGTCTGGAATTAAGTCACAAAGCCCCAACCAAGGTAGCCAGGACTTAGGAACACAAAGATACATCCTGAAAGGACTATGGAGAGGATGTAAAAGAATTCCATTTTTAAAGAAATGTAAGTGTGGACAATGTTTCCAAAACATTGGGGTTTTGTTTAGGATGGTGACTTGGGCTTGTGAAAGAATTCACAACTGAGAAGAGAGAAAAGGGAGGAAATGTATTTATCTTTCCCCAGAAAAGGCCCATGCACTGACTGGCAATACAAGGGCAGAGCAGAAAGAGTGAGCTGCTCTTTTATTGGGGACTTTTGAGAGGAAAGGGCAGATGTGCCAGGGGGGTTTCTTATCCTATCTTCTTTAGCCTGTAAAATATGCTGGGAAAAAGGAGAGAAGGAATGTGGGCCAGGGGCTGGTCACCAGTGAGTCACATATCTGAGTCTAGTGTTCCAATAATCAGATTGTTCATCTTTCCCTGATGCCAGAGAGTCCCCCTTGTCTTCAGCTTAAGAGAATAGACAGCATTCCCAAGGTAAACACACACCTCCCAGCCAGGTCAGAATAGGATTTTCATTAATCAGAACAAAGCTATGGCTAGTGCCCCACTATCATTAGTTTTCTTATGCTTCTAATAGTTTCTAGTAATTCTAATCTTTTCTGTCCTTTTCAATTGGGTAGAAAGGTGGTTTGAAGTTGCAGACACCAGCAATCTCCAGGTTTAACCACTAGGTGCTTCATTAAAAAAAGAAAAGCCTGTTTTTTGTTCTCACAGAAAGCAATGAGGTGCATTCTTGAAAACCCAACCCCAAAATAAATGTCAAAACAATTTTTTTCCAAAAGAGATGATAGTGAAAGACTTTGTTATATAATTTCTAGGGTACTATAGAAGCTTGTTCATTGCCTAAGGAGCAATTAATATGACTCATCCTAGACCTTATCCACCCCAGGGGAGTCATTGACATACATTAGATTCATTACCCTCCTATTATTCTGCTTCCTGTCACAGTCAAATCATACACACACACACACACACACACACACACACACACACACACACCCCTATGAAAGATGCCTCTACGTCTTACCTTCCATTCCGATTCACTTTGATGTCTCAAATCAATTCACTTTCCTTACACCCATTGCCTCTACTAGAGTTTAAAGCCTTTACTACACTTTCAAACTTGATCCTACTTATTCCTTTTCATCATTATTTTTTAACATGAATGAGGTCATGTCATTCCTGGCTCAGAACACATGAATTTTTTCTATTGTACTTAGGCTCAAGCTCCAAAATGTTAACTTGGAGTTTGAGCCTAGGTTATTGTACAGCTCAAACATTCAGCTTCTGCATATTAACGCCAAAAAAATATGTCGTATGAAAAAAAGGGAAATCTAATTTTTTAAATTTCATTGTTGACTTTTCTTCCTCTCTCTTAAATTCATTAAGAAAAGTGGCTTGTCTTCCTGGAAATGGATCAGGTATACCTAAATCTCTAGCAGTAAACAAAAGGTCAGAATATATAATTTTTACAAAACCTAACTTTAAAGTGATTTTAAAAAAGCTTAACATTTGCTTTTTTCAATAATAAAAAATAAATTAAATATTCTAAATTTGGTTAAATAAATAAATAAATAAAGGATGAGATCAATGCTATAAAAAAACAGAGCAACCAAACACTGATTAAGATTTCAATTACTTCATTGACTCTTAAAATATATTCTGAGAAGCTCAGTAGGACCTAAAGGTATCATGTTTTGAAAATCTTGGCATCTTCTGGGAAAATTCAGATGCATTCTTGTTTTTATTAATGTAATATATAAGCAACTCTTCACTTTAGCTTTTTGGGGAAGGGGGTTAAACAGAAACATGTTAAAAACGTATAAACCTTCATTATGAGAATGGATGTAATTCAACCTCAGAGTCTTTTTGAGTAAAGAAAGTGATGGATATTAGAGACATTATCCAGTTTTTAAAAACAAATTTGCATTGCAGGAGACTGAACATTTCTACTGTAGCTTCAACAATATTATTTAAAAATTGTTTATTTATTTCCTATTGACCTAGAAAACAAGGGAAGAAGAGCCAGCATTTTGGGCATTTATACACAGGCCCAAACAAGATATAATAATTTTAATTAATTGGTATACATTCTTTATTTTAGGAGCACACACTCAGTTCACTACCTTTTCTAAAATGTACCCCATTCATAGCCCCTTTTGTAGGAAGTGACTCCTTACCACTAGCTGTGTGGCTAGGGTTGAATACAAACAAGAACCAGTACATAGACTGGGTTGAACTAATAGATTTTTCTCAAGAGAAGTTGCACTTGGAGACACAGGGGCTACTGTTTAGATAATAGTGGACAAATGAATTTAAATATCAGAGCAAGCAGAGGAATGTGGAACCATGTGAAGCTAAAGAAGAGGAAAAAAAAGAAGCAGAGATGAGGAAGAATCTTGTGCTTTAGAAACAGAGAATGATATTGTAACAACAGACATTTTGTTCTATTGTCTGTCCCATTGTGCCTTGGCTCTCATTTCTAATCATTAAATGTCTATGAGGTTGCCTATTTTAGCCTAAAACTAGATTCCCCTTAACTTAAGCTGTTTGAAATGGGCTTGTTGTTCCTTGTAACTAGATCCTAGGCTGAGATATTATTTTATAAAAAGTTCCATAGTCAAAGTTAACTGCTCCTCCCCTCCTCAAATCAGTCTATGTGTGCCCACACAACTTGAATACATATAATTGGACTATTGGCTCTGTAGACAGCAACATCACTTCTATTGACTAGCCCTTACACTTTTAAATTGACAATGACCATCAAAGACAAGTTTCCAGGGTCCAGCAAATTCTCATCCTATTTCTCCATTGCAGGTACACAGTTCTAACAGCATCCTCCAGAAATAGCCAGGAAGGAGTCATTGCATCTGGGAGTCAGGCTTTTGATGCCAGTTTCCAGCAGTGTAGGTAGGACCCTTGAAGCTCCATCCTAAAATGGCAGTGCTCTAAATAACACAGTTAAAACATATTGAGATGAAGTTACAACAGTCTGCACCAAAAAATCTCCTGCTGATGTCAATAGGAGTTTATCCTGAGGGCCTAAGAATTAGGCAAGTATTAATAAATTTTGCTGAGTTATTTCAATCTGATCTGAAAGCTTTAGCTTTTTCCTTCTCGAGAGTGGGCTGGAAAAAAAGAGGATGTGACTATGTGGGAACATTTTGATGTTTCCAGTGTTTTACTTGGTGATTTTATTTAGGAAGTTTTGATTCTCTTCTCCTTTTCCAGTATTCTTGTACTTCTAAATTATTTCAGTTTTCACTGATTATCAGAAAAACTTCTGAAAGTGGCATTTAGATTTAAAAGCAGATGGCATTGCAGTTGTTAAATATTTAATCATTAAGTCTGAGGGTCTTGATGTACTTGGCCTTTTTTTCATGGTTCCTCTTAAGAAATCAGCTTGTTTTTGGCAGGGTAAGTTTAAGCACTCAATGTGATTAATTTTAGTGGAACCATTAAATTAGGTAAAAACCTTTTAGATGTGGGAAACAAGAAAAAAACCTCCTTAAAAAAAAAAAGGTATGGCTTTGGAAATGCATAATTTTTTTTCAAACCATATACATATGAATAGGCCATTCTGCATTTACTCAGTTGGAAATTCTTATTGCATAGACTAAAATTCATCATTGGAAAGACATATTTTCCTAATGTTTCAGGTATTTAACAAATGAATGCTAAAAATACTCATAACTTATTGTCCAAATTAGGACACTTTGGAAATGAAAGGGTATTAAAAATGATGCTGGAACAACATATCTAAACCAGCGAGTCTCACAAATAAGGCCCTAGATGTCACAGTTTTCTCCTAAAGGCCCAAAATCTTTGAAAAATTGTTTTCTAGCTTTCTAAACAAAGTAACAGAAATATCCACTACTTAGTTCACACAACTAATTTTAATAAAATTTTTCTTACTATAAACAAATTGAGATTCAACTTGTTTCATTTTGATTCTGTTTCATCACCTAGCCTTCCTAATTACTGTGTTCTATTTGATTATGTTTTATTGTGAACTATTATAGACAAATAGAAAAGTACACAAAAGAAAAGTTTATTGAAATTATTATAAGGAAATACCTAAAAACAACCTTCCTGGTAAAGACATAAATCACTGTTATCACCCTAAAGCATTTCTCAATAAAAATACCATGTCATGCCCAGCCAGTGTGGCTCAGTGGTTGAGTGTCAACGCATGCATCAAGAGGCTGCCAGTTCGATTCCTGGTCAGGGCACATGCCCAGTTTGTGGGCCTAATCCTCAGTGGGGGCATGCAGAAGGCGGCCAAATGATATTCTCTCTGATCCATGTTTCTATCTCTCTCTCCCTCTCCTTTTCACTGTCTCTAAAATCAATAATAAAAAAAAATTGTTTAAATACCATGTTACCCACAAAGGAAACCAGTAAGAAAACCACTTGATTGTTTTAAAGTTTGAATCCTGAAGTATGGATTCCTTTTAGTCAATTTTATTTGAAACTTATGTAAATGAAATCATATTACACGTGTTTTTTGTTTTCATAAGTCTGGTTTCTTCTGTTCAATAGTACATTTTAAAGAATCATCCATATTGTTGTGTGTAGATGTGCTTGTTCATTGGAATTGTAGTACGTTATATCATTGTCTAAACATGCCACACATTGATTTTTTATTCTATTGTTGGATGATATTGAGTTGTTTCTAGATTTTGCTCATTAAAAATAATATAGACAAGAAATATTCTTATACATGTCTCCTTTGCATAAAGATATGTATTTTTGTAAGAAATATACTAACAAAATTGTTGTATAGAGTACGCATAACTTTACCTTTAGCAGTTAATACTAACAGTTTTCCAAAGTGATTCTATCCAGTACATTCTCACACTTGTACTATCAGTACCACCCAGGAACGTGTTAGAAATACCAATTCTCCGGCGTCTCTCCAAACCAGATCAATCAGAAACTCAGGGTGTTGCCCAGCAATTTTTGTTCTAACTAGTCCCTGTTATTCTGATAATAACTCAAGAGCAGTAGTTCCTAAACTTCACTGCATTGGAGCATTATTCTGGAATCTTAACAAACAAACAAACCCACCAATGCCTCACTCCCTTTCTCCAGATATTCTAATTTAATTTGAAAGTGGTATGATCTGAGAATTAGCACTGAGAGATTGTTCTCAATTCAGTTGTTAAATTAAACTATCCTGCGATTTAAAAAAGAAAATCTCAAAACCCCTTTCCCCCAACAAAGATTTTGATATAATTGTCTTTGAGAGATGAAGCATTTAGGTATTGATCTTTGTTTTGTGGTTTGGTTTATAGCATTTAAAATAGCTCCCTTGGTAGTTTTAATATGCAGTCAGGATAAAGACTCAAATTAGAGCAGAATGATAGCATTGTAAATGCCCCAGTCTTTTAATTTATCTCTCATCTCTCTATTTCTTTCCCATCACCCACTCTCACTTTCTTCAAAACAATTTAAGGTCATTTAGAAAAGAAGAAACACAAACAAGTGATTTAATTAAACTAAACTGTACAAATGCATGAACAATGAATAGACTCTAGAGTTAGACTCCTACTAGGGTTATTTCCTATTTGATAGTGAATAATATAAAATGAATCTTTAATTGGCAGAATTTTAGGTAGAATAAAAAACTGAAATAAAGAATAATTTGGAACAGAAAGAGCTATTCATCAACTTTTTTTTTTTTTATCCTCATCCGAGGATATTTTTCCATTTTTTGTACAGATAGAGTGGGAGGGAGAGAGAGGAAGGGAGAGAGAGTGAGAAACATCGACGTGAAGGGACACATCGAGTGGCTGCCACCCGCACGACCAACCAGGGCCGGGGACAAACTGCAACCGAAGTACATGCCCTTAGCGGGAACCGAACCCGGGTCTCTCCGGACCGCAGGCCGACGCTCTAACCGCTGAGCCAAACCGGCCAGGGCTATTCATCAACTTTTAAATCACATAAAGCATGTTCCATTTGAGAATGTGATAACCTCCTTTAAAAAAAAAAAATTAGTTTCCACTTCTAATTTATTTTGTAATCTGGTGAAGATTATTTTACCTCTCAGTCAGCTATTCACCATTCAAAGATGTCCTTATTGCCCTAAAATAACATTTGATGGAACATTTTGATAATATCATAAAGTACTTTGGGCATCTTAGTAGAAAAAGAATCATGTAAATTCAGACTATTTCCAGAAGATACAAAGTACAACCTTTTACCACTTAAATCCAAAATAATAATAATTTCTTTTAATTAGAAGTAAAATTAACAAGGCCAAATATTTAGAAAATACAAAAGATTATTTAGAATTTGACCTATTATTTAAGGTAGCTTCTAAAATTAAAATAATTTATTGTATTTCTGACGACTCCATGTTTCATATAATGTTTGAAGCTATATGATATAAAGAGTTCTGTTTTCAGCATGTCTGTTCCAACAACCTTCATGAGTTATGTTACCTCACAGTAATTTTACAATGTAACAAATAGTAAAAAAGTATTCAATAATTTTTGAAAAGACTGTTTTACATGCCCCATAACTTAATCGGCACCGATTTACAGGAGAGAGCATTTAAGATTCTCAGCCAAAATAATGGTTTTCATAGCTCTGGGATGATTTGTTAGTAAAAGCTGATCTACAGAAGCAGGATTACATTCCCCTGTCTGATTCCTGCTTCACCGTTTTGGCAAGAACCAGATTTCTTTTCTTTGTTGATGCAAAAATGCAGGAACACAACAAAATATTAGCAAATTGAATATGACAAAGTATACATACAATTATGTATGTTGATCAAGTGGGATTTACCCTGGGTATGTAAGGCTGGTTCAACATTCAAATGCAAAATTAATGTAATCCATCACATTAACAGACTAAAAAAGAAAAATCACATGATCATATCAACAGATGTAGAAAAAAGCATTTGACAAAATACAGCATCCATTTATGATTAAAAACTCTGAATACACTAGGAACAGGGAGAAATTTCCTCATCTTGGTAAGTAATATTTATTAAAAACAAAAAAACAAAAAAAAAAACCCTATATATATTATACTTAATGATGAGAAACTCAGAGGTTTTCCACTAAGATCACGTACAGGCATGGATGTCCCCTCTCCTCACTTCTTTCAACACCATACTGGAATTTGTAGCTAATGCAATAAGATAAGAAAAAAAAATAAAGTTATAAATATTGGAAAGAAATAAATGAAACTGTCTCTGTTAACAGATGGCATGATCATCTATGTAGAAAATTGGAAAGAGTAAATAACAAATATGTAAATAATAAAAAATTATAGCATGGCTAATTACAAGGTTAATATACAAAAGTCAATCACTTTCTCATATACTAGCAATGAATAAATGGAATTTGTAGTTAAAAACACAATGTGATTTACATAAGCACCCCTGAAAAGAATTAAATACCTAGGTATAAACCTAACAAAATAGAAATAAGATTTATATGATGAGAAAAACTACAAAACTTTGGTAAAAGAAAAAAAGTAAACTAAATAAAAAGAAACATATTTCATGGTCATGGATAAAAAGACTAAACATTGTCAAGATGTCATTTCTTTCCAAATTGATCTATAGATTCAATGTAATACCAGTCAAAATTTCAGCAACTTATTTTGTGAATATTGACAAACTAATTTTAAAGTTTATTTGGAAAGGCAAAAGACCCCAAATAGCCAACACGATATTGAAGGAGAATATAAAAGTTGGAGGACTCACCCTACTCGACTTCAAGATCTACTATAAAGCTACAATAATCAAGACAGTGTGGTATTGGTGAAAAAATAGACAAATAGATGAATGGAACAGAATAGAGAGCCCAGAAATACAGGGTAAGACAAAAGAAGGTTTCCAGTTGTGAGTGTGTGAAACATAGAGTTTATTCTTTTATTATTTATTAATTATTGTACTATTTTCCATATGAACAACTGTAAACTTACTTTTGCCCAACCCTGTATAATTAACGAATCTTGTACAAATGAACAAAGGTAATGCAATGTAGCAAAGACAGTTTCTTTAACAGGTGGTGCTGAAAAGCTGGACATCCACAGACAAAATATTAAACTAGACACAGACCTTATACTCATCACAAAAAATAACACAAAATGGACCACAGATCTCTGTAAAATACGAACCTATAAAACTAGAAGATAAAAGAATACCTAGATGACCTTGAGAATGATAATGAATTTTTAGATATACTGTAATACCAAGGGCATGATCCATAAAAAATAGATAATCTGGACTTCATTAAAAAAACAAAACAACAGAGGAATCAAAGATGGCTTCAGGCAGGACCAAAGTGAGGGTGAGTGTCTGAGGGAGTGAGCGAATGTGTGAGACAGTATAAGTTGACTCGAAGGTGGACGACAAAACCCGAGCAATGCAGAGCCTCGGAGCAGAAGGTCCCTGTGCTGTGGACTGGAGCAACCAGGTACTGCATTAAGCAGCCCTTCAGGATGCTTCTCCATGCACCTTGGGGAGGTCCCACCATTTTGGAAGATCCCAAGTCTTCCCTGGGAGGAGGCAGTGGGAGCTGCTAGGGCCCAGCAACCTGAGCCCACCAGCACACCTGGCACCATGGGACCAGTGGACACTCTGTGTCAACACAGACCAGTGCACAGTAGTGGAGCTCCTAAAGTGCTGGTCTCTGAAGCCACAGATAGCCCGGAGCCCACCACCATCTCCCACAGCAGCAGCCCCATCAGAGTACAGATATACCCCCAGCAACAGAGGCTGGGGAGCAGATATCCATCCCCAGGCAACAGAAGCACAGACCAGCAGCTGAGACCCATCCCCAAAAACTACAACAAAAGCTGAGCAGGAGTGGAGCCCCACAGGGCAGCAGCACTCCCCAGCTGCCAGCCACACATGTGCGGCCCAGTAGCTCACAAAACCAGTGGGAAGCCAGAGCCCCAGAGAGACTGGTGAAATCAAGCTGCCGGCCCGCAGGACCTGAAGGGTGCAAGGGTACCAGAAAGGCCTGTGCGACCCAGCAGGGACTGTGCTATCCAGTTACCCATGAGACCTGCGGGGTGCTGAAGCAACAGAGAGGCCTGTACAACCCAGCAGAGACTGTGCGATATAGTTACCCCCAGGACCTGCTGGGTGCTGAAACACCAGAGAGGCCTGTGCGAGCAGGAACTTCACAATCTAGTTCCCACAGGACCTGTGGGGTGCAGAAACACCAGAGAGGCCTGTGCTACCAAGCAGCCCATACCATAGGCATAGAGCCAAGTTCTCAAAGGGACTGTGCGATACAGTTACTTGTGGGACCTGCAGGGTGCTGGGGGACCAGGAAGGCCTGTGCGATCCAGCTGCACATAAGATAGGCATAGAGGATATGAAAAATGGAGGCAGAGTGAATAGAAGCTACGCAGATGATCTCCCAGGAACAAATGAGAATTACAACTAAAATAAAGATAAATCCTCAGAAAAAAAGCATAAGAAAACAGCAAGACAGGGCCATATAACCAGAAACACTGGTAGGATCTGTGGAGGCACGAGAGGGTGGCGGGCTGGGAGCTTATGGACAGCAACAGTCTTAGCTGTAAGCAGGGCCCTTGGGGAATAAGACCAAACCCGCTCCACAGCACAGAGAGTTAAGACAGAAGGCCAAAATAGCCACAGCCAGTCACCTGGGGGCTATGGCAGAGGGAGGGAAGACTGGGCTGGAACTCTGTGGGTACACCTGGGATTTGGAGGGCACTCAGAGTTTTTGCTGAGTTGTGGCTACAAAGGACAGTGGCCAGTGTGCTCCTTCCCAGAGCTATGGGGAAAAGCAGCAGCCTCCCCCCTCACACACACACACAAAGATTCTGCCTGTCCTAGGTGAGGCAAAGAAGTGCAAATTGAGGCTCACTAATAACCAGCATCTATCCCACCCTCTGGAAATCCTTTTATGCAGAACACCAGGGCTACATTCCAAGGCACTGAGTAACTAGCCTCCAGGAAAAAGCTAGAGGATAACTAAACCTTTCCTGGGCTTGCAAATCTACCCAGGAAAGTAAGACTTGACACTGGTGTTTAACATGGGCCCACCCAGGCTCATCCAAACCCAGCAGAGGGAGCCACAAACAGCAGAACACCAACACCCACAGGGAAAACTTGGAAGGCTCCAAAACCGAATAAGATAGCCAAAATGGTGAAACAAAGAAACAAATCCTAAATGAAAGAACAAGAGAACTCTATTGAAGATGAGATCAATGAAATGCAGCTAAGCAAATTATCAGAAGTAGAGTCAACAGCCATGATCTTGAGGAAACTCAACAGCATGAGTAAGGACATCAGCACCATGAGTTAAGATATAGAAACATTGAAAACCAACTAAGTGGGAATGCAGAATGACATAGCAGAAATTAAGAACACATTGGAAGTACTAACCAGCAGAGTACAGAAAGATGAGGATAGGATCAGTGAATTAGAAGACAGGTAGAAAAAATCAACGAAGCAGAAAACCAAAAGAAAAAAATCACTTAAAAAACAGTAAGTCAGCTTAAGAGAACTGGGGGACAACTGGAAATGTAATAACATTTGCACCATAGGAGTCCCCGAAGACGAAGAAAATGAGCAAGGGTTAGAGAATATATTTGAAGAAATAGTGACAGAAAATGTTTCTAACTTGGTGAAGGAAGAAGGCATTCAAGTTCAAGGAGTACAGAGAGCCCCAAGTGAGAAGAACCCAAACAGGCCCACACCAAGAGACATAGTAATTCAAATGCCAAAAATTAAAGACAAAAACAGAATCCTAAAGGCAGCAAGAGAAAAGCAACTGGTTACCTACAAAAGAAACCCCATAGGGCTCTCAGAAAACCTCTCAACAGAAACACTACAGGCCAGAAGGGAGTGGCATGATGTCATCAAGGTCATGAAAAACAGGGATCTGAATCCAAGAGTACTCTATCCAGCAAGGCTATCATTCAAAATAGAATGTCAAATAAAGAGCTTTCCAGACCCCCCCCTCCCCCAAAAAAACCAAAACAAAAACAAAAACAAAAAAATGCTAAGGGAATACATTAGCACCAAAACAGCACTACAAGAAATGTTAAAAAGACAGCTGTAATTATTAGAAGAAATGGGAAGAAAAACAGAACCACACTAAACAAAAAGGACAATAAATAAGGACATATCAATTATCACCTTAAATGTGAATGGTTTGAGTGCTCTGATAAAAAGACACAATGTAGCTGACTAAATAAGAAAGCATGACTCACATATATGTTGTTTACAAGAAACCCACCTCAAAACAAAAGACTCACATAGGTTAAAGTGAAGGGATGAAAAAAAAAAATCTTCCAAGCAAATGAAAAGAAAAAATAAGCTAGGGTAGCAATACTCATATCTGATAAATTACATTTCAAAATGAAGGCCATAACTAGAGAAAAAGAAGGCCTGTACATAATACTGAAAGAGTCTATCCAACAGGGAGATATAACCTTGGTAAACATATATGCACCCAATTTAGGAGCACCAACATAAATTAAAAATATTCAGGAGGACTTTAAAGAAGAAATCAACAGCAATAATATAATAGCAGGGGACTGCAGTACATTGCTAACATTGCTGGATAGATCATCTAGACAAAAAATTAATAAGAAAACACAGACTCTAAATGACGTGCTAGATCAAATGGATTTAATAACTATCTACAGAGAATTATACTCAAAAACCTCAGAATGCACATTCTTCTGAAGTTCACATGGGACATTCTCAAAGATAGACCACATGTTAGTACACAAATTAAGTCTCTACATGTTCAAAAAAAATTGAAATAATATCAAGCATCTTCTCAGATCACAATGGCATGAAACTAGAAATAAATTGCAACAAGAACATGCAAAGACATTTGAAAACATGGAGGCTAAATAGCATGTTATTGAACAATGTCTGGATTACCATGGAGATCAAGGAAGAAATAAAAACTTCCTGGAAACCAATGAAAATGCACACCCAACACCACAAAATCTATGGGATGCAGAGAAAGCAGTTCTGAGAGGGAAGTTCATAGCACGACAGGCCTACCTCAGGAAACAAGAAAAATTTCTAATCAACTGTCTAATCTCACAAATTAAAGAAGTAGAAAGCAAACAGAATAAAAACCCCAGAGCAAGTAGAATGAAGGAAATAGTAAAAATCCTAGCAGAAATAAATGATATAGAGACCAAAAAAAAAATTCAAAAAAATCAATAAAACAAAGAGCTGGTTTTTCAAAAAGATCAACAAGATTGATGGACCCTTAGCTAGACTCACCAAGAAACAAAGAGAGAGAACCCAAATACACAAAATCAGAAATGAAAGAGGAGCAGTAACAACTGACACCACAGAAATACAAAGGATTGTTAACAGATATGAACAATTGTATGGCAACAAATTCGACAATCTAAGTGAAATGGGAAAATTTCTAGAAACACATAGTCTGCCAAAACTGGACTGGGAAGAGATAGAAAACTTGAACAGATCAATAACAACCAAAAAAATTGAAGATGTCATCAAGACTCTCACAGCAAAAAAAAGCCCAGGCCAAGACAGCTTCACAGGGGAATTTTACCAAACATTCAAAGAACTAATACCCATTCTTCTCAAACTATTTCAAAAAATCCAGGAAGAAGGAAGACTTCCAAACTTGTTTTATGAGGCCAGCATAATTCTAATTCCAAAACCAGAAAAAGACACTACAAAAACAAACAAACAAACAAACAAACAAACAAAAACAACTACAGGCCAATATCCCCAATGAACATAGACACCAAAATCCTGAACAAAATACTAGCAAATTAAATCTAGCAATACATCAAAAAAATTATTCACCATGACCAAGTGGGATTCATCCCAGGGATGCAAGGCTGGTAAAATATTCTCAAATCAATAAATGGGATACACCACATAAGCAAAATTAAAGATAAAAACCATATACTCATAACAATATACACTGAAAAGCATTCGATAAAATCCACCACCCATTTCTGCTAAAAATGCTCAGCCATCTGGGAATAGAGGGATCATATCTTGACATAATAAAGGCCATATATGAAAGACCTACAGCCAACATCATACTCAATGGGCAGAAACTAAAAACATTTCCTTTAAAAACAGGAACAAGACAGGGATGCCCACTTTTGCCACTCTTATTTAACATAGTACTGGAAGTCTTAGCCACAGCAATCAGACTTGAAGAGAAATTAAAGGGATCCAAATTGCAAAGGAGGAAATTAAACTCTTTATTTGCAGATGACAAGATATTATACATAGAAAACCCTAAAGACTCCATCAAAAATCTACTAGACTTAATAAATGAATTTGACAAAGTAGCAGGATACAAAATTAATGTTAATAAATTGATGCCATTCTTATACACCAATGGTAAACTCACAGAAAGGGAAAGTAAAAAAAACAATCCCATTTACCATCCAGGCAAAAAAATAAAATAAAATAAAGAGATAGCTAGGAATAAACTTAACCAAAGAAATAAAGGACCTATTCTTAGAAAACTACAGGTCATTGAAAGAAGAAATAGATGAAGATATAAAACAATGAAGCACATACCTTGTTCATGGATTGGAAGAATTAACATCAATAAAATGTCCATACTCCTCAAAGCAATGTATAGATTCAATGCAATCCCCATCAAAATACCAAAGACATACTTCACAGAACCAGAACAAATACTTCAAAAGGTCATATGAAACCAGAAAAGACCTCAAATAGCCACAGCAATCTTGAAAACAAGAACAAAGTAGGAAGAATCACATTACCAGATTTCAGGTTATACTACAAAGCCACTGTAATCAAAACAGCCTGGTACTGGCACAAGAACAGGCATATAGACCAGTGGAACAGAACAGAGAACCCAGAAATGGACCCAAGGCAATATGCTCAATTAATACTTGACAAAGGTGGCAAGATCATACAGTGGAGTAAAGAGAGCCTCTTTAATAAATGGTGTTGGTAAAATTGGACAGCTACATGCAAAAATATGAAACTAGACCATCAGCTTACACAGTATACAAGAATAAACTCAAAATTGATAAAAGACTTAAATGTGACTCATGAATCCATAAAAATTCTAGGAGAAACTGTAGGCAACATAATTTCAGACATCATACGCAGTAGAATTTTCATTGATACATCACCTAAGGCAATAGAAACAAAGGAGAAAATGAACACATGGGACTACAGCAAACTCAAAAGCTTCTGCACAGCAAAAGATAAAATCATCAAAATGGAAAGGCAACCCACTGTATGAAAGAGCATAATTGCCAATGATATATCAGATAAGAGGTTAATTTCCATTATATACAGAGTGCCCTTACAACTCAACAAAAGGAAGACAAAGAACCCAATTAAAAAATGGGCAGAGGAACTAAATAGACACCTCTCCAAACAGGACATACAAATGGCTAAGAAACATATGAAGAAATGCTCATCATCACTAATTATCAGAGAGATGCAAATTAAAACAACAATGAGGTATCACCTCACACCTGTCAGAATGGCTGCCATCAACATATCATCGAACAACAAGTGTTTTCAAGGGTGTGGAGAAAAGGGGACTCTAGTACACTGCCGGTGGGAATGCAGACTAATGCAGCCACTATGGAAAACAATATGGTGTTACCTCAAAAAATTAAAAATTGAACGGCCATTTGACCCAGTGATCCCACTTTTAGGAATATACCCTAAGAAGCCTGAAACACCAATCAGAAAGAATATATGTACCCCCATGCTTGTAGGAGCATTGTTTCCAATAGCTAAGATCTAGAAACAGCCCAAGTGTCCATCAGTAGATGAATGGATAAAAAAGCAGTGGTACATATACACAATAGAGTATTATGCAGCTGTAAGAAAGAAAGATCTCTTATCCTTTGAGATTACATGGAGGGACCTGGGAAGTATCATCCTAAGTGAAACAAGCCAAACAGAGAAAGACAAGTATCATATGATCTCACTTATTTGAGGAATATAATGAGCATAACAGTCTGAGGTGTGGTTAGTCCCAGAGAGGTGGAAGTGGGGTACAGACTGACAATCCCCAGAAGAGGGAGTGGTGGGGGAGAGATAAACCACAGAACTTATATGCATGTATGCATGAACAGTGGACATGGACAACAAACTGGGGACAGGGCAGGGAGGGAGGGGAAGGGGGGAATCAGTGGGGGGAAAAAGGAGAAACATCTAATTAATAAAAACTAAATAAATAAAAAAAATAGCCAATGGTACAGCCAATGCAAAATAGCCCCAGCACTTATCTCAAAGTGGTCTAATGGGAATATGACAGATCATTGTCTTTTTGTTTTTGACCCTCGCCAAAATATTGAAAAATTTATTTCAAACTCTGTTTTATAAAGGGACAATCAGAAGAAACTCAACTGGCATGGCATTTTTGAGAGCAATTTCAAGTTCACACAAAAATTAGGATGGATGTATTGAAATTTCTCATCAGCCCCTCACCCCCTACACTATGATACTTCATGTTTTATTGTAATAAAATATATAACATAAAATTTTCCATTTTAAGTGTACAGGTCAGTGACATTAAGTACATACACATTATTGTACAACCGTTAACACTATTTCGAGACCTTTTTCATCACTCTAAACTGAAACTCTGTACCCATTAAAAAGTGATTACCATTCCTTTCCCATTAGTCCCCAGTAACCACTATTCTACTTTCTAACTGATGTATTTGCTATTCTATGTACTTTATACAAATGAAATAATACAGTAATTGTCCTTTGGCATCTGGCTTATTTTTCTTAGCACATCTTCAAGGTTCATGCATTTTGTAAGATGTATCAGAATTCCACTCCTTGTTTAAGGTTGAATTATATTTCATTGTATGCATATACCAATTACCAAAAAATGGACACTTGAGTTGTTTTCATGTTTGGCTATTGTGATTAATGCTTCTATAAACATGGGTGTACAAGTATCTATATGAGTCCTTGTTTTAAATTATTTTGGGTATATACTCAGAAGTGAAATTGCTGGGTCATATTGTAATTCTATTTTTAATTCTTTTGAAGAACTGTCATATGATTTCCATAGTAGCTGCCTCATTTTACATTCTAACCATGAGTGCACAAGGGTACCAATTTCTCCACAACCACATCAATACTCATTAATTTTAAAATTACTATTATTATCATCATTATTAATAGTAGCCCATCATGAGGTGGCATCTCTCTGTGGTTTTGATTTGTATTTCCCTATGATTGTGTGGCTATCACTAATTTAGTGTTATGATTGGTGATGTTTATCATCTCCTGATGTGCTTATTGCTCATTAGTATACCTTCTTCGCAGAAATGTCTGTTCAAATCTTTTGCCCAGTTAGAAAAATCAGGTTTCTTTGTTGCTGCTGATTTGTAGGAGTTTTTTGTTTTTGTTTTTTTTAAAAAAAAAACCAAAAACTTTCTAGATATTAATCCTTTGTCAGATATATAGTTTTTAAATATTTTCTCCCATTCAGTGGATTGCTTGTTCACTGTTAATTGTGTTCTTTAAAGTAGAGAAGTTTTATTTATTTATTTTTTTGCTTCTGTGATTTATTTTCTAGTTTTTATTAATTTTTTTTTTTTTATTTTTTTTTGTGGTACATGCCCTTAGCAGGAACCAAACCTGGGACTCTTTGGTCCGCAGGCCAACGCTCAACCACTGAACCAAACTGGCCAGGGCATAATTTATTTTTCTTACAAATGTTTCTCTTTACCCCCCAAGACACCCTCCTCCCCATCCCACCCCCTAAATACCCTAACACTGTTATCTATGTCCACTGGTGACGCATACATGCATATAAGTTCTTTGGTTCATGTCATCCATCCTCCCCACCTCCCTAATCTGAGATTTGTCAGTCTGAACCATACTCATTTCTATGTTTGTGGCTCTATTTTGTACATGAGTTTATTTTGTTCATTATGTTCCACAAATAAGTGAGATCATGTGATATTTGTCTTTCTCTGATTGGTTTATTTCACTTAGCATAATGCTTTCCAGGTCCCTCCATGTCATCTCAAAGGATAAGAGATCTCACTTTCTTACAGCTGCATAGTATTCCATTGTGTATATGTATCACAGTTTTTATATCCACTCATCTATTGATGGACACTTGGGCTGTTTACAGATCTTAGCAATTGTAAATAGTGCTGCTATGAACATAGGGGTATGTATATTCTTTCTTTCTCTCTCTCTTTCTCTCTCTCTCTCTTTCTCTCTTTCTCTCTCTCTCTCTCTCTCTCTCTTCTCTCTTTCTTTCTCTCTCTCTCTCTCTCTTCTTTCTTTCTTTCTTTCTTTCTTTCTTTTCTTTCTTTCTTTTCTTTCTTTCTTTCTTTCTTTCTTCTTTCTTTCTTTCTTCTTTCTTTCTTTCTTCTTTCTTTCTTTTTCTCCTCACCCGAGGACATTTTTGCATTTATCTTCAGATAGAGCAGGAGGGAGAAAAGGAGGAAGCAAGAAAGAGAAACATCGATGTGAGAGAGACTCACCTACTGGTTGCCACCTATACAACCCCAACCAGGGCTGGGGACAAATTGCAACCGAGGTATGTGCCCTTAGCCCTAAGGCTTAGCGGGAACCAAACCTGGGTCTCACTGATCTGCGGGCAATCACTCTAACCACTGAACAAAACTGTCTACAGCCATATATTATTTCTGATTAGTGTTTCAGGCTTTTTAGGATATATTCCTAGAAGTGGAATCACTGGGTCAAATAGCAGATCAATGTTTAATTGATTGAGGAAACCTCATATTGTTTTCCATAGTGGCTGCACCAGTCTGCATTCCCACCAGCACTGTACTAGAGTCCCCTTTTCTCTGCACCATCACCATCACTTGTTTGATGATTTGTTGATGGCAGCCATTCTGACAGGTGTGAGGTGATACCTATAATTGTTTCTTTGCATCTCTCTGATGATTAGGGACATTGAGCATTTTTTCATGTCTATTGGCCTTTTTGGAGAGGTATCTATTTAGGTCCTCTGCCCATTTTTTAATTGGGTTCTTTGTCTTCCTTTTGTTGAGTCGTGTAACTACTCTATATATTTTGGAAATTAACCCCTTATCTTATGTATCATTGGTAATTATGATCTCTCATATAGAGGGTTCCCTTTCCATTTGATTGTTGTTTCTTTTTCTGTGCAGAAGCTTTTTAGTTTGATGTAGTCTCTTGTGTTTATTTTTTCCTTTGCTTCTCTAGCTTTATGTGTTGTATCAGTGAAAATTCTGCTACATGTTATGCCTGAAATTTTGTTGCCTAAATTTTCTTCTAGGATTGTTATGGACTCATGAGTCACATTTAAGTCTTTTATACATTTTGAGTTTAGTCTTGTGTATAGTGTAAGTTGGTCTAGCTTTATTTTTTGCATGTAGCTGTCCAATTCTCCCAACAGCATTTATTAAAGAGGCTGCCGATACTCCATTGTATGCTCTTGATACCTTTGTCAAATATTAATTGAGCATAATGACATAGGAGAATTTCTGGATTCTCCGTTCTGTTCCACTGGTCTATATGCCTGTTCTTGTACTGGTACCAGGCTGCTTTAATTAAAATGACATTGTAATAAAACCTGAGATTCAGTATTGTGATCCCTCCTACTTTATTCTTCTTTTTCAAGAGTGCTGTGCTATTCAGGGTCTTTTTTGGTTCCATATAAACCTTTGAAATATTTGTTCTAGTTCTGCAAATTATGTCATTGGCTTTTTATGCAGATTGCATTGAAAATATAGATTGTTTTGGGAAGTATGGACATTTTCATGATGTTAATTTTACTATTCCACGAACAAGGTATGTGCTTCCACTTTTTTATATCTTCTATTTCTTTCTTCAAAGTCCTGTAGTTTTCTGCAAATAGGTCCTTTACTTCTTTGGTTTAGTTTATTTCTAGGTATCTTAATTTTTTTTTACCACAATGGTAAATGAAAATTATTTAGTTTCTCTTTCTGTGAGGTCATTATTGGTGTATAAGAATGCTGTTGATTTCTTGATGTTAATTTTGTATCCTGCTACTTTGTCAAATTCATTTATTAAATCTAGTAGATTTTTGATGGAGTCTTTAGGGTTTTCTATGTACAATATAATGTAATCTGCAAATAATGACAGTTTTACTTCCTCCTTTCCAATTTGGATCCCTTTTATTTTTTATTCATGTCTAAGACTTCCAGTACTATTTTAAATAAGAGTGGCAAAAGTGGACATCAGTGTCTTGTTCCTGTTTTTAAAGGAAATGTTTTTAGTTTTTGCCCATTAAGTATGATGTTGGCTGTAGGTTTTTCACATATAGCCTTTATTATGTTGAGATATGATCCCTCTATTCCCACATTGCTGAGTGTTTTTATCAGAAATGAATGCTAGATTTTGTCAAATGCTTTTTCAGCATCTATTGATGTGATCATATGGTTTTTATCTTTAATTTTGTTTATGTGGTGTATCACATTTATCTATTTGTGAATATTGTACCAGGTTGCATACCTGGGATGAATCCCACTTGGTCATGGTGAATAATTTTTTTGATATATTGCTGGATCTGATTTCCTAGTATTTTGTTAAGGATTTTGGCATCTATGTTCATGAGGGATATTGGCCTGTAGTTTTTATTCTTTGTAGTATTTTTACCTGCTTTTTCAATGAGAATTATGTTGGTCTGTTAAAACGAGTTTGGAAGCCTTCCTTCTTGATGTTTTGAAATAGTTTGAGGAGATTGAGTGTTAGTTCTTTGAATGTTCAGTAAAATTCCCCTGTGAAGCTGTCTGGGCCTGGGCTTTTGTTTACTGGGAGAGTCTTGATTACATCCTCAATTTGTTTTTAGTCTGTTCAAGTTTTCTATCTCTTCCCAGTTCAGTTTTGGGAGACTATGTGTTTGCAGATATTTTTTCATTATGCTAAGATTGTCTAATTTGTTGCAGTATGTGTTAATGATCATAGTATTTGTTAATGATCCTTTGTATTTCTGTGGTGTCAGTTGTTACTTCTCCTTTTTCATTTGTGATTTTGTGTACAGTTGTCCCTCACCACGTCACACTTCAACTTTCGCAGCTTCACTTTATCATGGATTTTTGCAAATATAAAAGTTGATCGAGATAGTGAAAAAGATACAGCATGTGCTTGGCTGGCTGAGTCAATTATACACCCCTGTATTACAACTAAAATTAGAATTACTGTATGTATGAACTGTAGGCCTATGTATTCGAGCACCCCAGGAATCCTTCAACACCAGGTGTGACCACTAGAGTCTGGAATGGATTAACCGCGATAAACAAGGAACAACTGTATTTGGATTCTCTTTCTTTGTTTCTTGGTGAGTCTAGTTAATGGTCCATCAATCTTGTTTATCTTTTCGAAAAACCAGTTCTTTGTTTCATTGATCCTTTGAATTGTTTATTTTTTAAATATTTTTTGGTCTCTATGTCATTTATTTCTGCTCTGATTTTTACTATTTCCTTTCTCTACTTGCTCTAGGGTTTTCTTTTTGTTTACTTTCTAATTCTTTAGTTTGTGAGGTTAGACAGTCGATTAGAAATTTTTCTTGTTTCTTGAGGTAGGCCTGTAGTGCTATGAACTTCCCTCTCAGAACTGCTTTTGCTGCATCCCACAGATTTTGTGTTGTTGTGTGTTCATTTTCATTGGCTTCCAGGAAGTTTTTAATTTATTCCTTGATCTCCTTGGTAACCCATTCTTTTTTTAATAACATGCTATTTAGCCTCCATGTGTTCAAATGTCTTTGCATGTTCTTATTGCAGTGATTTCTAGTTTCATGCCATTGTAATCTGAGAAGATGCTTGATATGATTTTAATCTTCTTGAACTTGTAGAAACTTAGTTTGTGTCCTAACATGTGGTCTATCTTTGAGAATGTCTCATGTTCACTTCAGAAGAATATGAATTCTGCAGTTTGGAGGTAAAATTCTCTGTAGATGTCTATTAAATCCATTGATATCTATTGATCTAGTGCATCATTTAGAGTCTGTTTCCTTGTTAATTTTTGTCTAGATGATCTATCCAGTGACGTCAGTGGGGTTTTGAAGTCCCCTGCTATGATATATTGCTGTTGATTTCTCCTTTGAAGTCCTCCAGAAGAGTTTCAATATATTTTGGTGTTCCTATATTGGGTTCATATATGTTTACCAAGGTTATATCTTCCTGTTGGATAGATCCTTCTTTGTCTCTACCTATGGCCTTCATTTTGAAATATATTTTATCAGATATGAGTATTGCTACCCCAGCTTTTTTCCCCTTTCTATTTGCTTGGAAGATTTTTTTTCATCCCTTCACTTTCAACCTATGTGAGTCTTTTGTTGTGGGATGAATCTCTTGTGAACAACATATATGTGAGTCATGCTTTCTTATCCAGTCACTTACTCTGTGTCTTTTTTATCAAAGCATTCAATCCATTTACATTTAATGTGATTATTGACATGTACTTATTTATTGTCATTTTTGTTTATTGTGGTTTTATTTTTCTTTCTATTTTTCTACTCATTACAGCAGTCCTTTTAGCATGTATTGCAGTGCTGGTTTGGTCCCTTAGCCTTTTTTTTTTTTTTTTTTTTTTTGTCTGGGAAGCTCTTTATTTTACCTTCTATTTTGAATGATAGCCTTGCTGGGTAGAGTTGTCTTGGATTCAGATCCTTGTTTTTCATGACCTTGATTACTTCATGCCATTCTTTTCTGGCCTGTAGTGTTTCTTTTGAGAAGTCAGCTGAGAGCCTTATGAGGTTTTCTATGTAGGTAACCTGTTGCTCATCTCTTGCTGCCTTTAGGATTCTCTCTTTGTCTTTAATTTTTTGCATTTTAATTATTATGTGTTTTGTTGTGTGTCTGTTAGGGTTCTTCTTACTTGGGGCTCTCTGTGCTTCTTGAACTTGAATGCCTTCTTCCTTCACCAAATTAGGAAAGTTTTCTGTCACTATTTCTTCAAATATACTCTCTAATCCTTGCTCATTTTCTTCTTCTTTGGGGACTTCTAGGATGCAAACATTATTAAGTTTCCAGTTGTCCCACAGTTCTCTTAAACTGTCTTCCTGTTTTATTTAATCGGTTTTTTTTTTGTTTGTTTGTTTGTTTTTGGTTCTCTGATTGGTTGATATTTTTACCCTGTCTTTTAATTTACTGATCTGGTCCTCAACTTCCTGTATTCTGCTGTTTAGTTCTTCCAATGTGGTCTTTTTTTCTTTTTTGTTCTTTTGCATCCTCACCTGAGGACATTTTTCCATTTTTTGTTCAGAGAGAGTGGGAGGGAGAGAGAGGGAAAGAGGGAAGGAGAAAGAGGAAAAGTGAGAGAGAGAGGAAAAGTGAGAGAGAGAGGAAAAGAGAGAGAGAGAGAGAGATCAATTTGAAAGGGATACATCAAGTGGCCACCACATGCCATATGACCAACCAGTGCCAGGGACAAACTGCAACCAATGTACGTGCCCCCAGCAGGAACTGAACCTGGTTCTCTCTGGACTACAGGCTGATGTTCTAATCGCTGAGCCAAACTGGCCAGGGCCCAGTGTGTTCTTTATTTCTGCTATGTCATTCTTCATTTATTATTGGTGGTTTTACATTTCCAATTGGTTGATTTTCAATGTTTCTGTATTTTTGTTTCTGTATTTTTACTCATGGTGTTGATGTTTTTACTCATGCTGTTGTTCTTCCTCATGATCAAAGCTCTGAACTCTACCTCCGATAACTTGCTTAACTGCATTTCATTTATCTTGTCTTTGGTAGAGGTCTCCTGTTCTTTCATTTGGGATTAGTTTCTTTGTTTCACCATTTTGGCTATCTCCATGGGTTTTTGAGCCTGCCAAGTTTTCCCTGTGGGTGTTGTTCTGCTGTTTGTGGCTCCCTCTCCTGGGTTTGGATAAGGATGGGAGGACCCACGTTAAACACCAGAATCAAGTCTTACTCTCCTGGGTAAATTTGCAAGCCCAGGTATGGTTAAGTTATCCTCTAGCTGTTTGCCTGGAGGATAGTAGTCTCACTTACTTGAAAAACCTTGAATAAAAAATTTCCTCAGGTGGTCAGTGTAAGAGGATTTCCTAAGGGTGGAGCAGATGCTTGTTGTTATTGTGTCTCAATTTGCATTTCTTTAGCCTAGCTGGGTGGAGTTGAATCTCTAAGGGGGTGGCTGCTGCTTCCCCAGAGCTCTGGGAAGGAGCAAGATGGCTAATGTCCTGCATGGCCACAACTCAGCAAAAACTCTGAGTGCCCTTCAAATCCTGAGTGTCCCCACACAGTTTTAGTTTAGTATGCCCTCCCTCTCCTGGAGCCCAAGGTGAGTGGCAGTAGGTAATATAGTGCTCTGTCCTGGTCCTTTGTGCTGTAGAGCTAGCTTGGGATTTTAACCTGAGGGAGCCCCTCACAGCTAAGACCGCTGCTGTCTGTGGGCTCTCAGCCCCCTTCTCATGCCTCTGCAGACATATCAGGCTTGATTCAATGTTCCTGGTTATATGGTCCTCTCCAGCTGCTTTTCTGTTGCTATTTCCCAAAGATTTGTCTTTATTTTAGTTGTAATTCCAGTTTGGTACCGGGAGAGCGTCTGTGTAGCTTCCATTCACTCTGCCACTATTTTGGAATCTAATGTCAATCTTTGTGGACTTTTAAAGACTTTTTGTATGTCCTAACATATGATCTATCTTTGAGAATGTTCCATGTACATTTGAGAAGAATGTGAATTCTGCAGTTTTGGGGTGTAATTCTCTGTAGATACCTGTTAAATCCATTTAATCTAGTGTATCACTCAGTTTCCTTGTTAATTTTTTGTCTAGATAATCTATCAGTGATGTCAACTGGGTGTTGAAGTCCTGTAATATGATTGTATTGCTGTCGATTTCTCCTTTGAAGTCCTCCAGAAGTTTTAAAAAATATTTTGGTGCTCCTATATATATTTAACAAGGTTATATCTTCCTGTTGGATAAATCTTTTCAATATTATGTAGAGGCCTTCTTTGTCTCTAGTTATGGCCTTCATTTGGAAGTCTATTCTATGGAATATGAGTATTGTCACCCCAACTTTATTTTGCTTTTTGTTTTTATTCACTTTCAACCTATATGAGTCTTTTGTTGTGACGTGGGTCTCTTGTAAACAACATATATGAGTCATGCTTTTGTATCCAATCAGCTACTCTCTGATCAGAGCATTCAACCATTTGCATTTAAGATTATTATTGATATGTACTTATTCATTGTCATTTTTTTATTGTGGTTTTATTTTTCTTCCTATTTCTTTTATTAATTACAGCAGTCCTTTTCACATTTCCTGCAGTGCTGGTTTGATGCTAATATATTTTCTTAGCTTTTTTTTTTTGTCTGGGAAGTTCTTTATTTTATCTTCTATTTTGAATAATAGTGTTTCTTGATAGAGTAGTCTTAAATTCAGATTCTTGTTTTTCATTACTTTGATTACTTTATGCCATTCCTTTCTGGCCTGTAGTGTTTCTGTTGAGAAGTCAGCTGTTAGACTATGGGGGTTTCTTTGTACGTAATCTATTGCTTATCTCTTGTTGCCTGTAGGATTCTCTCCTTGTCTTTAATTATTGACATTTTAATTATTATGTGTCTTGATGTGGGCCTGTTGGTGCTCTTCTTACGTGGGGCTCTCTGTGCTTCTTGTACTTGTATGCCTTTTTCCTTCACAAAGTTAGGAAAGTTTTTGTCACTATTTCTTCAAATATATTATCTAACCCTTGCTCATTCTCTTCTTTTTATTGAACTCCTATGATGCAAATGTTGTTATGTTTTAATTTGTCCCACAGTTCTCGTAAGCTGTGTTCTTGTTTTTAAAAAAAAAATTTTTTTTTTCTGATTGGGTGATTTTTTTGTACCCTGTCTTCTAATTCACTGATTCAGTCCACAACTTCCTTTACTCTGCTGGTTTTTCCTTCCAATGTGTTCATTATTTCACTGTCATTCCTTATTTTCAATTGGTTGGTTTTTTAATGTTTCTGTATCTTTATTCATCATGTTGAACTCTTTACTTATGCGGTTTAGTGCCCTCATTATCATGACTCTGAACTCTACTTCAGATAACATGCTTAACTGCATTTCATTTATCTTGTCTTCAGTAGAGTTCTCGTGTTCATTTATTTGAATTTTTTTTTTTTTTATGATTTTGGCTGTCTCAGTAGTTTTGAAGCCTGTCAAATTTTCTCTGTGTGTGTTTCTGTTCCACTGATCATGGCTCCCTGCACTGGGTTTGGATGTGTATTGAAGAGCCCATGTTAAACACCACTGTCAACTCTTACTCTCCTGGGTAAATTTGCAAGCCCAGAAAAGGTTCAGTTATCCTCTAGCTTTTTGCCTGGAGGCTATTAGTCTCAGTTACTGGAAGAGCCTTGGGTTTTTAACTGAATGCAAAACTCCTTCAGGTTTTCAGTGTAAGAGGATTTCCAGAGGTTAGAGAAGATGCTGGCTATTAATGAGCCTCAATTTGCATTTCTCTTCCTGGCTGGGTGGTGTTAAATTTCTGAGGGAAGTGCTATTGCTTCTCCCCAGAGCTCTGGGAAGAAGCTCTTTGAGTAATATGGTTACTGTCCTGTAACAAAGTGATTCAGCATAAGACTCCCATTGCCCTCTCACTTCTCCATGCTCCTGAGTCTCCACACAGTTCCAGTCCAGTCCACCATCTCTCTGCCAGAGCCCAAGGTAAGTGGCTATCACTAATTTAGTGTTATGACCCAGTCCTCTGTGCTGTGGAGGCAACTTTGGATTTTAACCTCAAGGGAGCTGCTCTAAGCTAAAATAGCAGCTGTCTATGGGTTCCCAGCCTACCCTCTCGCACCTCTGCAGTTCCTACCAGGCTTGCTTCAGTGTCCTTTTTCTGTCTCTGGTTATATGGGTTCTTTCCAGCTGCTTTTCTGTTGCTTTCCCCAACAATTTGTCTTTACTTTAGTTGTAATTTCATTTAGTTGTAATTTGGTCCTGGGAGATGGTCTGTGTAGCTTTCATTCACTCCACCACCCATTTGGAATTTGCTCCTGTGATTCTTAAAATAAATTATATGGCTATCACTCTTTTTTTTTTTTTTTTTTTTTTTATCCTCACCAGAGGATATTTTTCCATTTTTTTTGTACAGATAGAGTGGGAGGGAGAGAGAGGAAGGGAGAGAGAGAGAAACATCGATGTGAAGGGACACATCGAGTGGCTGCCACCCGCACGACCAACCAGGGCTGGGGACAAACTGCAACCGAAGTACGTGCCCTTAGCGGGAACCGAACCCGGGTCTCTCCGGACCGCAGGCCGACGCTCTAACCGCTGAGCCAAACTGGCCAGGGCAGGCTATCACTCTTGTAAGGCATGCAGGTCATGGGCAATTAGGATGTTTATGTGCTAGTACAGAGTAGCCTGAGCTCTTTCTGTGGACTCAAGAGCAAGGGATCAGGCTCTCTGGTGTCTTTTCTTGTTAGGGCACTCTAAAGTAGAGAAGTTTTAATTTTGATGTATCCTACTGATCTTTTTGTTGTTGTTTTGTTATTATTAATGTGTTTTTGGTGTCATGTCCATGAAATCATTGCCAAGTCCAGTGCCATGAATGAAGCTTGAATTCTTATGTTTAATTCTAAGCACTGAATAGTTTTAAGTTGTACATTTAGGTCTTTGGTCTACTTTGAGTTACATTTTATATATAGTGTAAGTTAAGAGTCTAACTTTATTCTTAAGCATGGTTTTCAATATCCACTGTTCCCACAGCCATTTTTTGAAAAGGCTGTTCTTGCCCATTGAGTGGTCTTGGTGAAATCATTTGCCATGTAGGTGAGTATTTCTTTCTGAGCTCTCAAGTCTATTCAATTCATCTGTATATTGATTTTATGCCATTACCACAGAGCTTGGAAATTGGTAGCTTTGTAATAAGTGTTGAAATCTAAAAAGTATAAGATTTCCAACTTTATTTTATTTATTTAAAGATTGTTTTGGCTATTCAGGGTCCTTTAACTTCATACACAATTTAGGATGGAGTTTTCTAAAAATTGTCATTAGAATTTTGATAGGATTGCATTAAATCTGTAGATCATTTTTAGAATACTAAGTCTTCCCATTCACAAACATAGGATGTCTTTCTCATGTATTTGTGTCTTCTTTAATTTCTTCCAGAAATATTTGTAGTTTTCAGTGTGCAAGTCTGTTTTCCTCTTTGGTTAAGTTTATTCTTAAGTATTTTATTGTTTAATGCTATTGTAAGATGAATTGTTTTCTTAATTTTCTTTTTGAATTGTTCATTATGAGTGTATAGAATCACAACTAATTATTGCATGTTGATTCTGTATCCTACAACTCTGCTCAACTTATTCACTTAAAGTATTTCTAACAGCTGTGTGTGTATGTGTGTGTGTGAGAGAGAGAGAGACAGAGAGACTCTTTAGAGTTGTCTATATATAAGATTATATCATCTGCAAACAAAACACATAAATCAGTTTAACAAATCCTTTGTCAGACTTCAATATGACAAGGTACAAAACACTGTTGAGGGAAATTAAAGAGGGCCTGAATAAATGTGGTACTATTGTATGCTGATAGATGGAAGAGATTTAAAACTTCTGCATTTCAAGTTTACATTAAAAGGAAACATTTAAAAATATTGCACTGCAGTTAATGATATACACACAAAGTGTTTCAGAGTTGCAATTTACTTTGAAATGTATAGAAAATCAGATGAATATATGAAAGGATGAATATATGAATAGATAAATTATAAAAGAAGTACTGAGAAATGATAGTAGTAGAATCTAACTGGTGGGTATTTGGGTCCTTACTGTAAAAGTCATTTGACATTGCTTTAGATTTGAAAGATTTTATAATAAAATATTTGCATGAATTATGTTTACATATCCATTAAATACCTTTGAAAGTATAATTACTGTGCTTGCCTTCCAGTACTCTATGGTTGAGCACACGGTGACAGAGGGGCTTCCTTTTAACTGTTTATCTTCTTGTACTACTGAATATAGACCACATGTGTGTATGATATATATAAAATAAAAGAGAGAACATCTCTAAGACCTCCTCACCACAACACATACTCAATAAATCACTATTATTTTACCCCATTTTATCTTTATAATACATAAAGTTATGTTCTATATTTATTTGTTACTGTCTGGTTTTCATAATAAAACATAAGCTCTATAGCAGTAGGAATTTTGTCTTGCTCACCATTGTATTAGCAGTCCCTAAATCAGGGAAGGGACGTTCTTAATTAAAACAAACAGACAAACAAACAAAAACTTGACCACTCAAGAGTATTCTGGTTGTTTATAAGAGACCCACTTTACAACAAAAGACTCACATAGATATAAAGTGAAGGAATGGAAAAAATCTTCCAAGCAAATGGAAAAGAAAAAAAAAGCTGGGGTAGCAATACTCATATCTGATAAAATAGATTTCAAAATGAAGGCCATAACTAGAGACAAAGGAGGCCACTACATAATATTGAAAGGCTCTGACGAACAGGAAAATATAACCTTGGTAAATATATATGCACCCAATATAGGAGCACCAAAATATATTAAAAATCTTCTAGAGGACTTCAAATGGGAAATTGACAGCAAGACAATCATAGGAGCGGACTTCATCACCCCACTGACATCACTGGATAGATACTCTAGACAAAAAATTAGCAAGGAAACAGAGACTCTAGATGAAGCACTAGACCAAATGGATTTAATAGAGAATTACACCCCAAAACTACAGAATTCACATTCTTCTTAAGTGCATATGGGACATTCTCAAAGATAGACCACATGTTAGGGCACAAACTAAGTCTCTACAAATTCAAGACACTGAAATCAAATCAAGCATCTTCTCATATCACAATGGCATGAAACTAGAAATCAATTGAAAGAAGAAAATACAAAGACATTTGAACACATGGAAGCTAAATAGCATGTTATTAAACAATGAATGGGTCACCGAGGTGATCAAGGGAGAAATAAAAAACTTCCTGGAAACCAATGAAAATGAACACACAACAACACAAAATCTATGGGATGCAGCGAAAGCAGTTCTGAGAGGGAAGTTCATAGCACTACAGGCCTACCTCAAAAAAAAAAAAACAACAACAACAAAAAAAAAAACAAGGAAAATCTCTAACAGATTATCTAACCTCACAAGTTCAAGAACTAGAGAGCAAACAAAAAGAAAACCCCAGAGCAAGTAGAAGGAAGGAAATAGTAAAAATCCTAGCGGAAATAAATGACATAGAGACCAAAAAAACAATTCAAAGCATCAATGAAATGAAAAGATAAACAAGATTGATGGACCCTTAGCTAGACTCAACAAGATACAAAGAGAAAGAACCCAAATACATGAAATCAGAAATGAAAGAGGAGAGGTCACAACTGACACCACAGAAATACAAAAGATTATTAACAACTACTATGAACAATTATATGGCAACAAATTCGACAATCTAAGCGAAATGGACAAATTTCTAGAAACACATAGTCTCCCAAAACTGGATCAGGAAGAAATAGAAAACTTGAACAGATCAATAACAACAGAAGAAATTGAAGATGTAGTCAAGACTCTCCCAGCAAACAAATGCACAGGCCCAGATGGCTTCATGGGGGAGTTTTACTGAACATTCAAAGAAGAACTAATACCCTTTTTCCTCAACCTATTTCAAAAAATTCAAGAAGAAGGAAGACGTCCAAACTTGTTTTATGAAGCCAGCATAATTCTAATTCCAAAACCAGAAAAAGACAAAACAAGGAAAGAAAACTACAGGTCAATATCCCTGATGAACATAGATGCCAAAATCCTGAACAAAATACTAGCAAATAGGATCCAGCAATACACCAAAAAATTTATCCACCATGACCAAGTGGGATTCATCCCAGGGATGCAAGGCTGGTACAAGATTCGCAAATCAATAAACATGATACACCACATAAATAAAATGAAGAAAACAAACTACATGATCATATCAACAGATGCCAAAAAAGCCTTTGAACAAAATCCAGTATCCATTTCTGATAAAAACGCTCAGTAATGTGGGAATAGAGGTATCATATCTAGACATAATAAAGGCCATATATAAAAGACTACAGCCAACATCATACTCAATTGGCAAAAACTAAAAGCATTTCCCTTAAGAACAGGAACAAGGCAAGGATGCCCACTTTCACCACTATTATTTAACTTAATACTGGAAGTCTTAGCCACAGCAATCAGACAGGAAGAAAAAATAAAAGGGATCCAAATTGCAAAGGAGGAAGTAAAATTGTCATTATTTGCAGATGACATGATGCTATATGTAGAAAACCCCAAAGACTCCATCAAAGTTTACTAGACTTAATAAATGAATTTGGCAAAATTGTCAACAAATCAATGGCATTCTTATACACAAATGATGAAATCACAGAAAGAGAAACTAAGAAAACAATCCCATTTACCATTGCAGCAAAAAAATTAGATACCTAGGAATAAACTTAACCAAAGAAATTAAAGACTTATTTCCAGAAAACTACAGGTCACTGAGAAAATAAATAGAGGAAGATATAAAAAAATGAAAGCACATACTCTGTGCATGGATTGGGAGAATTAACATCATTAAAATCTCCATATTACCCAAAGCAATCTATAGATTCAATGCAAACCCCATCAAAATACCAACAGCATACTTCACAGAATTAGAACAAGTATTTCAAAAGTTCATATGGAACCAAAAAAGACCTCGAATAGCCAGGGCAATCTTGAAAAGGAAGAACAAAGTTGGAGGGATCACATTACCAGATTTCAGGTTATACTATAAAGCCACTGTAATCAAAACAGCCTGGTGCTGGCACAAGGACAGGTGCTGGAACAGAACAGAGAACCCAGAAATGGACCCAAGGCAATATGCTCAATGAATATTTGACAAAGGTGGCAAGAGCATACAGTGGAGTAAGGACAGCCTCTTTAATAAATGGTGCTGGGAAAATTGGACAGCTACATGAAGAAAAATGACACTAGACCATCAACTTACACCCTACACAAGAATAAACTCAAAATGGATAAGACTTAAATGTGACTCATGAATCCATAAAAATCTTAGAATTAACTATAGGCAATAAAATTTCAGACATCGTACGCACCAGAATTTTCACTGACACATCACCTAAGGCAATAGAAACAAAGGAGAAAATGAACACATGGGACTACATCAAACTCAAAAGCTTATGCACAGTGAAAGATACAATCATCAAAATGGAAAGGCTACCCACTGTATGGGAGAGCATAATTGCCAATGATATATCAGATAAGGGATTAATTTCCAAAACATATACAGTGCTCATAGAACTTCACAAAAGGAAGACAAAGAACCCAATTAAAAAATGGGCAGAGGAACTAAATAGACACCTCTCCAAACAGGACATACAAATGGCTAAGAAACATATGAAGAAATGCTCATCATCACTAATCATCAGAGAGATGCAAATTAAAACAACAATGAGGTATCACTTCACACCTGTCAGAATGGCCGCCATCAACAAATCATCAAACAACAAGTGTTGGCAAGGGTGTGGAGAAAAGGGGACTCTAGTGCAATGTTGCTGGGAATGCAGACTGGTGCAGCCACTATGGAAAACAATATGGTGTTACCTCAAAAAATTGAACTTCCATTTGACCCAGTGATCCCCTTTCTAGGAATATACCCTAAGAAGCCTAAAACACCAATCAGAAAGAATATATGTACCCCTATGTTCATAGCAGCACTATTTACAATAGCTAAGATCTGGAAACAGCCCGTCCATCAGTAGACGAATGGATAAAAAAGCTGTGGTACATATACACAATGGAGTATTACGCAGCTGTAAGAAAGAAAGACCTCTTATTCTTTGAGACTACATGGAGGGACCTGGAAAGTATCATCCTAAGTGAAACAAGCCATACAGAGAAAGACAAGTTTCATATGATCTCACTCATTTGTGGAATATAATGAACATAACAGTCTGAGGAATGGGGTAGTCCCAGAGACGCAGAAGTGGGATACAGACTGACAATCCCCTAAATAGGGGGGTGGCGGGGAAGAGATAAACCACAGAACTTATATGCATGTATGCATGAACAGTTGACAAGGACAACAACTGGGGACAAGGCAGGGAGGGAGGGGGAGGGGGGAATCAGTGGGGGGAAAAGGAGAAACATCTGTAACAAAAATTAATTAATAAAAAAAAGAAAAGAGTATTCTGAAATGAGTAGGCAGGAGAAGTATTCAGTTAGTCAGTGGTCAGGTCGGGGCAGTGATGCTAAAGGGTACTGGCCATCTGAATGGTGGCTGAAATAGGCCAGAGAGCTTGAGAGGAAGAATGTGAGAGGAAACAGAGAACAGGAGGCTTAACTGTCTCTAAAGTTGGAACTCATTTTTATTTTCTTTTGACATCGTTGTGTCTCCCATTAGGGCATATATTGAGTATAGCCTGGGATCCTAAATATCCTACTGAGGTGTTTGGGTTATTTTTCTCCCTCTGTGCTCAGGCCCTCTTTAATTTCCCTCAGCAATGGGTGCTCATTATCACATGCTAAATGTGTGGGCTGCTGATAAAGCTACATTTCAAATCTGAACAAGGGAGGGTATTCCCTTAGGAGGCCTATCTTGGCCCTCATTTAAACAGTCAAATCATTTCTCTCCTCAATATAGTGCATTTCCTGAGGGCCACGTTCCATTTCAATAAAGTGCAAACCCCAAGTTCTTCTGCTTCTTATTTTCAGTCTTTCCAGCCCCACACTGCCCTCAAATTTTGGGATTATCTCAAGCAGCTGTATAGCTCACAGGTAGTAAGAATCCTGCTCTCTTGCTGGCTAAGCTTGAGGGCAAAATTTTGATTTCTTTGACAACTTGGGTTTATTTTTAGAGATATTAGAATGACTCACCTCTCCTGACATTTGTTTCTATAAAAACTAACTTTAAAATGTCATACTTCCAACTTTGTACAGAATGAGAGAAAAGCTGCAAAACCAACTGAACCTGAAGAGGACTTCACTTGAGAGCCCCTTTCATCCTGCTAGTCCATCCTCCTCCTCTCCCCTCCAGGACTGATAAGTCTCTTCTGACCACCCCCCTCAGAGCCAATCCTGCAGGTGTTTGTGTGCCTGAGTGACCTCATGGCAGACATCTGGGGACAGGTGGCCAATCACACTTGCCAAAATAAAACATGGTCTCTGCATCTCTGCTTCTTAACATGAATCACTGGTTACAGTATTCTTAACAGTTAAAGAATGGGGTTCATAAAATACCAAAGAAATATTAAAAACAATTATTGCAAGGATGTCCAACAACACAGACAATGTTTATGATGTTATATTCAGTATATTGCACTTTCCTTTTATTGTACTTAATTCTCTCAAAGAAAGTTGACAGATTTGAAAGAAAGATAATAATAATAACATGAAGCAACTGGTAAGTTTGTTATGATAGATTTCAATGTGAAATGGAAAATAAAAAGGCAGATTCCAAAACGAACAGATAAAAATGGTGGATAGAGGTAAAAAAATGCAAGGTACAAAAGTTTATTGTGAAGCTGGGATTATCAAGATTTTCTTTTCTCTGTCAAAAATTTCCAATGTCCTTGTATTACTTTTAAAATTAAGAAGTATAATAAACTTGGAAAAAATACCATTTTATCAATGTCTCTAAATGAATGTGCACGTGTACTTAAAATGTATTTACTTTTGAAGTTTGCAAATTCCTAGACTGGTTACATGAAAGGATTCAAGATAGCCAGCAACCAAATGGTATAAATAGAAATATATCAGTGGCTCAGTGAGCCCAAAAGGTACTATAGGATCCAGTTGGGGTAGTGTAATGGATTCTGGCTGATAGACAGATATAATAAAAGTCTAAAACTATTGAGAAAAGTTTTCTCATATATCCAAATTGACTAGAGAATAAGTCAACTAACTCAAATAGAGTTCTTATCTGGGGATAATGACCCTACTAACCAGTCAATACATTTGAAATATTTACCACCCATTTATGTATGAATATTCATATCTGAGCTAGTTACATGGGAAAAACACAACAGATATAATAAAATGTGCTGGTTCTTAAGATACATAGAATCTAAAAATAACATAGCCACTATTCACAGTTTAAAAGATGTGAGGCTATTTTACATGCAAAGGGAGCTTAAATAAGGGAAAACCAGATGGAAATTTAGAAAACCGTAGATGACAGAAGGATCTTAGCTGAATCTTGCTTGTGTGATGAATGAAAGAAGAATGAAGAACCTGAATAGACACTTCTCCAAACAAGGCCTACAAATGGCCAGGAGACATATGAAAAAATGCTCAACATCTCTAATCATCAGAGATGCAAATTAAAATGACTATGAGATATCTCACACCTGCTAGAATGGCTACCATCAACAAATTATCAAACAACAAGTGCTGACGAGGGTGTGGAGAAAAGGAGACTCTAGTACACTGCTGGTGGGAATGCAGACTGGTACAGCAGACTGGCATTTCCTTAAAAAATTAAAAATGAAATTACCATTTGACCCAGTGATTTCACTTCTAGGAATATAACCTAAAAAGCCTGAAACACCAATCAGAAAGAATATATGCACCCCTATGTTCGTAGTAGCATTATTTACAATAGCTAAGATCTGGAAACAGCCCAGGTGTCCATCAGTAGATGGGTGGATAAAAAAGCAGTGGTACATTTATACAATGGAATACTATGCAGCTGTAAGAAAGAAAGTTATCTTACCCTTTGAGACAGCATGGAGGGACCTGGAGAGTATTATGCTGAGTGGAATAAGCCAGTCAACAAAGAAAGACAAATTTCACATGTTCTCACTTATTTTTGGAACATCATAAACAAAATAAGCTGTCAATCAAAATAGATCCACAGTCATGGAATTAGGGACAGACTGATAAATCTCAGAAGGATGGAGGGGCTAGGAAGAGATAAACCAAAGAATTTATATGCGTATTTGCACAACCAATGAGAAAGCAGTGTCCAGAGGGGATTCAGACATTAGTTTGGGGAAAGCAGGATGGGGATGGGAGCAGGTGGGAGGAGGTCAATGGGGGAAAAGGAAGGGGACATCTGTAATACTTTCAATAATAAAAAACGTTTTCAGATTTAAAAAAATGAAAGAAGAAGGAAGATTATTAGAAATGGAAAAATCAGTCTGCTTGTTACAGGACAGCAGGAAACTTTGAAAAAAGTTGCATTTCAGTGTATGCAAAGATATGTTTCCAAAGATATTTATATTCTCAATAAATGTATTATGAATGAATAAATAGGTAGGTGAGTAAATGAATGAACAGTAATTTTATTCTGGAGTGAATTGTGTGGATTTTAGATGATGTTGGGGATTGAAAACTCATGTGCACTCTGCTTCCGATACTACTCATGCCTAGCAAGGTCATGCCATGAGTACTAAGGTCCAATCCTACCTTTAGGATTGAAATTTCTCAACTCCCTGTTTCCAACATCTGATTCAAAAAGTCTTCTTCTTTTTTTTTTTTTTTTAGGTTGTCTTTGTTCTTCATTTTAATTGCCTCTTTACCTTTCTATTCTTGTCTATCTCTTCCGGGTTTGCTGACTCACTTTCAGTTTTTACCCAGCCTGGAACTCCCTCTGGACATTACTTTCTCATTGCTTCCCTTGCTGCAAAAATGGGGCAAAAATGGGGCCACCACTGTTCTGCGCTCAGGCTTCCAGGCCCCGGCCCTTAGGGCCTTATCTAAAAAAAAGTTTCCTGATTCTGTGGTTAGGATGCTATAATAAAGTCTGGATTGCAGTTAGGTTGACCCCATTAATTATAGATTATGTAATTTGGTGGTGAACAAGGTAGATACAGTCTCTACCTTCATGGAACTTACACTCCAATAAAAGAAGTGAAACATGATAATAAGTTTGTAGTTTAAAAAAAGTCATTGAAAGGTGTTAGGTTCAACAGTGATATGTTCCTATTAATACAGTAAAAGATTACTCTTGCTACTGTTTGTGGGAGATGACTTGAGAGAGGTAGGAGTGGACAGTACGTGGTCAGTTAAGTGACATTAAAGTAGATAAAAAAGGGAAAGATGGTAGTTGGGACAGATAGAGTGGAGATGGAAAGAACTGGGTGTGTTCAATTTGCTTTGGAAGGTAAATTTGACAGGACTTGTTATTGCAATGGATTTGATGATTTACCCTAGAAAATCTTGAGAATTAGTAAAGTCCCTGGTTTGTATTGGTTCATTAATTCAGTGAAGCAAGAGGGACTTGAATATTAATATTACAATCAATCAGCCTCAACACAGCAAGTTTTTCAGTGCAATCATTGCCTTAATATAAGTAAGTCAGATCTCATAGCTCTATAGTTTGGCAGTACTTAGACTAGATATTTGTCCAAAGCTGTGAACATACAGTGCCAAGATTTAAGACCTTATGTTGGCTGGGATACAGCTCACTCAAAAGCAGATCTAGAGGTAGCAGTGGCCAGCTTCAAAACAAGATGAGACAATTATAAACCAAAAGAAGTAGCTGGTGTTTCCCTGAAGAGGTGATTTTTGAGGAATGTGCATGGCAATTCCTGTTTCTTGAATTGCTTCTTCTAGTGACCTAAAAATAGAAGTAAACAGTCATAAGAAGCCACTTGAAATGGCAGGATGAAAGTCATCTCTCTTGGTCTATAAAAGTATTTTAACAACCTGGTTAACTTACCTGCCAAGCCTATTATCTCCAGGCCATCATTTCTGCTGAAAGATTATTTCCAAATTTACAGATGTCAGTGTGCTGGCCTCCATATTGGGTTTCCATACCTCTTGGTTCTGACAAGAATACAAAAAAAATTACCTTGTGTGCACAGGAGATACTGCATTGTTTTATAAAACCTCCAAATGTTTAATACAATAGGAAAGTTCTCTTTTAATTCACTTGGCCTATGCTCTCAAAGCTATAAATGATTTCTTCACTTGTCTCCCCAGAAGTTCCAAAGAATACAGAGGAGATTTTAAAATATTTGCTCTCCTCAAGCTCTAGGGCTGCACTACACAAGTAGTCTGCTTCTTTTTGAAATTATTTTGATAATACTCAAGAAAGAAAGTCAGAAAGAGACACAGTAATACAAATATTATGGTAGATCAGAGGTGGGAAAGATTACTTAAAACTCAAGAACTACAGGATAAAAATAATACTTCCATTAACAGAGTGTTTACTATGCACTAGATACTTAGCATCTTTTTTTTCTACTTAAAACTTCACCACAACCCTCCAAAATAATGGTTGTTCCCATTTTACAAAGAAAAAAAAAATCTAAGACTCAATCACCCTAAGGATCCAAGTATTGAGGGAAGATATTCTAGTTGAGTCAAATGAACAAGAAATATATGTATAAAAATAGTAATTTGCAATAAATATTGAGGCTAGACATAGATTGTTCTTTTGAACCCCTAGGTGATCCTAAGGTATTGTCTGAGTGAAAGCAGACTTCCCAAGGTTTCATGACTTTCTGAGGGAACTATGCCACTGAGGTCTCTATCACTCAGATGGTTGAGATAATATAAACCTAAAAACTGGATTATTTTATTTTTCCCTTTTTATTTTTAAATTATAGTTGAAGTGTACAACCCTAGGGTTAGACATTATAACTTATGCAGTGATCATCTTGATAAATCCAGTACCCATCTAACACCATATACAGTTGTTATAATATTATTGATTATATTCCCAATGCTACATTTTACATCCCTATGACTATTCTGTAACTACCAAATTGTATTTCTAAATCTTTTCATCTTTTTCATCCACCCCCCCTGACCCTTTTCCATCTGGCAACCATCAAAATGTTTTCTGTAACTGTGAGTCTGTTTCTGTTCTGCTATTTTGTTTTTTGGATTCCACATAAAAGCTTATCTACTGTAAATAATGCTATAATAAACATATGGATGTATATGTCACTTCAATTTAGTGTTTTGGGTTTCTTTGGATAAATCCCCAGTAGTGAAGTTGCTGAGGCTTTCTTTGTCTCTTGTTACAGCCTTTGTTTTGTCTGGTATAACTATTGCTACCCCAGCTTTCTTTTATTTTGTTTCCATTTTCATAAAATATTTTTTGCCATCCCTTTGCTTTCAGTTTATGTGTGTCTTTTAATCTCAAGTGAGTCTCTTTTAGTTGTATGTTTAAATTTTTTTTTTCTTTATTGATTTTTAGAGAGAGAAGGGAGAGAGGGATAGAAACATTGATGCGAGAGAACATCAATTGGCCGCCTTCTGCATGCTCCTCACTGGGGATCAGGCCCACAACCTAGGTATGTGCCCTGAGAATCGACCAGTGACCTCTTGGTGCATGGGTCAATGGTTAACCACTGAGCCACACTGGCCGGGCTGAAGTGAATCTCTTTTAGACAGCATATGTAAGGGTCTTGTTTTGTAATCCATTCAGTCACTGTATATCTTTAGATTGAAGTATTTGATCTATTTGATTTAAAGTAATTGTTGATAGGTATGTATTTATTGTCATTTTATTATTCATATTTATTTATTTTTTCTTCTTCTTAAGTCTTTTTAACATTTCATGTAATACTGGATTGGTGGTGATGACCCCCCTTTAGCTTTTTCTTGCCTTGGAAGCTCTTTATCTGTCCTATGATTCTAAATGATAGCTTTGCTGGGCAGAGTAATCTTGGTTGTAAGTCCTTCTTTTTATCACATTGAATATTTCACACCAATCCCTTCTGAGCTGCAAAGTTTCTGCTGAGAATCAGCTGACAGTTATAAGTGCTTCCTTGTAGGTAACTAACTGCTTTCCTCTTGCTGCTTTTAAGATTCTTTCTCTCTTTGGCCCTGGCCAGGTGGCTTGGATGGTTGGAGCATTGTCCCATACATCAAAAGGTTTCAGGTTCAATTTCTGTATATGGCACATACCTAAGTTGCAGGTTTGATCCCCACTTGGGGAGCATATGGAAGACAAACAATGGATGTTTCTCTCACATTGATGTCTTTCTCTCTCTCTCTTGCCCATCCTCTCTCTTAAGTCAATAACTACATCCTCAGGTGAGGATAAAAACATTCTCTCTTTGACTATAACCTTGGGCATTTTAATTATGATGTGTCCTGCTGTGGGCTTCTTTGGGTTCATCTTGTTTGGGACTCTCTGTGCTTCTTGGACTTGCATGTTTATTTCCCTCACCAAATTAAGGAAGTTTTCCATCATCACCATTATTATTATTTTTATTGTTGAGAGTATTACAGATGTCCTCCTTTTTTTTTCTCCTCATTGCCCTGCTCCACCAGGTTCTCGCTCTACCCTATTGTCTGTGTCCATGGGCAATGCATATAAGTTCTTTGGTTAATCTCTTCCTGCCAGCCACACCCCCACCCCTTCCCCTCATTATTCATTATTCTGAAATTCATTATTCTGTTTTATGTTTCCATGCCTCTGGTTCTATTTTATTCATCAGTTTATTTATTTATTTTTTAGATTCCACATATAAGTGAGATCATGTGATATTTGTCTTTCTCTGACTGGTTTATCTTGCTTAGCATAATCACCTCCAGGTTTCTCTATGTTGTCTCAGAGGATAATAAATCTTTCTTTTTTAACAGCTGCTTAATATTCCATTGTGTAAATGTACCACAATTCATTATTTTTTCAAATAGGTTTTAATTTATTTCTCTCTCTTCTTCCACCACCCCAATGATGTGAATGTTAGTATGCTTGATGTTGTCCGATAGGTTCCTTATACTATCCCATTTCTTAGGTGTTTTTTTTTTTTCTTTCTTTCTGCTGTTCTGATTGGATGTTTTCTGCTTTCTTATCTTCCATGTTGCTGATTTGATTCTCTGCTTCATCTACTTTACTGTTGATTCCCTGTAATTTATTCTTCATTTCAATTAGTGTATCCTCCATTTCGGAATAGTTCTTTATTATGATTCTATGTCTTTCTTATGGTATTGAATTTCTCACTAAATTCCTTCAGCATCCTTATAACCATTGTTTTGAACTCATTTGAAATGAAATGAAGTCAAGTTTGCTTGACTTCATTTTATTTCATTCTTTTTTTTCTGGAGTTTTGACCTGTTTTTTTCATTTGGGACTTGTTTCTTTGTCTTCTCATTTTGGCTGATTCTCTATGTTTGTTTCTATGTGTTAGGTAGAGCTGCTACATTTCCCAGTCCTAGTAGACTGACCATGTGTAGTAAGGGTGGCACAGTGGCACAACCTCCCAGGTCACCATAACTGGCTGTGTGTGCTGTGTTCACCCTCCGTGTGCACACTCCTTGATAGCTGTTAACATGTCACTGGGAAGGATTGATCCCCAGGATGACTGGCTGGAAGGACTGGCTATGACTACAGGGAAGAGCTGCTATTCGGGGTCCAACCCCAAGAAGCAGTATTCACTTCATTGGGGATTTGGTGCTTGCCTGACAAGTCAGCCCCTTGAGTGTGTTGCTTGTGGAGGTGGTTGGATTGTAATCCAGCATGGTCTGAAGCTATCCTCCAGGTGCACTGACTCTGTGGCATCCATGAAATGTAAGGTCAGCCACTGTCTTTGCCCTGTGCAGGGCCACTAAGCATAAGATACAGAGTGATTTGCAGAAGACTACTACTTATACTGGGCTTAGAGGTGCCCAGGAGAGGTCAAGTTGTGAACTGAGGCCAGCTGCTGCTAGTGCATGGTCTGGGGCCACTTATAAGAGGTACAGGGCATGTACAGGCAAGATGGTGCTTGTTTGCAAAAATTTAAGAAAGTCTGAAGCATGAGCCAAGAGAGGCCTTTTGTATGGAAAAGCCACTGGGAATGGCTTGGGTGAGCCCATAATTTGGGTGGGGTGGGTTCTCAAGAATTTACCAGGGCAGGACAAACAGTGATAGCAAGGCTGATGGAGATTCAGATATGGTGCTTGTCTGCTGGTTCCATGGGGGGAGGACTCAGAAAAGAAATAATGGCCCCTGCCAGCACGCTGTCTGGGGGAAAAATGCTCCTTTAGCTCTCACCCTGAAGCCAAACAATTCCCTTTCTCCCTTTATGTCTCTGGTGACTTTGGAGCTGCTGCCCCAGTGCTGGAGCTCACAAAGAGAGAGTTCAAGTAAGCCTGTGTAGGCCCTGTAAGAGTAATACCTGGGACTTTAAAAGATCTCCATCTCCTCAGCCACAATCTTCACTGGTTTTTACAACCAGAAGTTATGGATATTTCTCTTCTTGGCACTTAAACCATTAGCTGGGGTGGGGAGGGGCTTTGTGTGGGAATGGGACCCCCTTTGCTCCTTAGGTGGGACCTCTGAAGCTGAGGTATCCTTCCCAATTTTTATCTACTACATGTGGGTGTGGGACCAGCCTGTTTGGAGTCTCTGTCCCTCCTACCAGTTTCGATGTGGCTTCTTTGTGTCTTTATAAAACTTCTGTTCTGCTACATATCAGGTGTTCTGAATGATGGTTGTTTTGTAATTTAGTTGTAATTTTGGTGTGGTTGTGGAAGGTTCCGAGTACTGCATTACCTATACAGCTATCTTGACCAATAAATCTGACTTGGATTATTTTAATCTCTTTACCCATTTGCTTAATGTATAAAAATTTGATAATTATATTTCTCTTCTCTCTTCAGCATATAAAAGCTCAAGCTTGTCATTATCTGCATTAAAAAAAATCATATCTTACTGGATTAAAGGCATTTTTCACTCTGAATTTATACAAATAAAAACTATTATAAAAATGTTATCTGAAAATTGTAAAAAAAAAACACAAAAAACCTCAAACAGACAAAAACAAATAAAACCAGAAAAGATACAATTGGTACTTATAAACATCTTGGTTCAAATTATTATTAATAAAGGAAAGATCAAGGGCAAGAAGCAGGAAGACGTCTGTGTGGGGAATGGAGATTGTGAAAGAGTAAATTATCCAGAATTATCATGAAAGTGAGGTGGGAGAGCAGAGAGAGGAGAGAGATGAGAGAGAGAAAGAGAGATAAAGAGATAAAGGGAGAAGAATGAAGGAGATGAGGAGGGAAAGGGGGAAAGAGAGGAAGAAGGGGAGGGGAAAAGAGGTGGAGAAGGACCAGGGAGGAGGATGAGGGAAAAGGAAGAAGGAGAAGAGGGAAGGGGAGGGGAGGGGACACCAGAGGAGAGTGAAAAAGAGGGGAGGGTAAGAGGCAAGTAGACAGAACAAGAGCACTGGGTGTAAGATATGCCTGCCTGACAAGTTTCATGTAAACAACCCAGTGTACCAGTATACTGAGACTTGGTTCTTGAACTTATTTCTGTTTAGATGTCACTATCTTTTTTAGATTCTACATCTCTCTTTTGATGTTACATGACCAGGATGCTTTCTGAAGGGCATATTACTTTAAAAATACTTATCTCTGAAAATATATTGCAATGGAGACTAATCTATGGGGCCTCTGGCTTGAATATACTTTTGTTCCTTTGAAACATTATTAGTCATTTTTGAGAATGAATGTTGCCTCTGGAGGGTAATCAGGAGGGGAATCATTTTACATTTGCACACAGGGTAAGATGAGGAGAAAAAAAAAAAAAGAATCATTAGGCTTCTAGATTTATTTTATGCTGGGTAATCCAGTTTCCAGTGCTGATGAATGTAACCATTTCCTCCGATGATCTGTAACATCAGAGGGTAATAGTCATAGGAGAGGTGATCCTATTGTAAGTAGCGTTTCCTGTCTTGTGTTTTTGTATTATGCTGGGGAAAATGTGATAATTCCTGAAGCCTTGGAGACCTACTTCTGTGGTCATGGGTTCCAAGCTCACTGAAATGTGACTTATTGTTCTTCCCTCTGTTATGCAGGACCAAAAGTTTCCTTCAATAAATATTTACTAACTGTTATCAAATGCTAAATAGATGGCTTGGTGTTAAGAATAAAACAATCCATAAGACACAGTTTCCATGTTTAAGGAACTCAGTTAATTGTACCTGATATTTAAAATTTTCTTCATGTCCATGAATTGTGAAAGTTTTGTGAATTTATATACTCAGTGTTGCAGTAACATCATAAGTATATTGATTATTTTCACTTGAATATTTCACCTGTAACTGTCCCACGGCCATTGGGTCAATTGTGGTACCATAGCTATTTTGGTACATGGAATGAGTAACAGACCTGAGTTCTTTGTTGCTTAGTTGCTATTCACGAGTTTCAGCCCCCAGCAATGGCCAGTGTCTTCTGGCTTGCAGATATCTGAATCGATGTTTGATATGTATAACTGTGAGCTTCCAGTAATCAGGAGCAGGAACCTGGTCATTTTTGTTTATTACACTACATCAATCAAGCTATAAGTAGAATATATCTATCCTTTATTGATAAAAAATTAAAATTAAGAGGTGAGGGTAGGTAAAAGAGGGGAGGATAAATGGTGATGGAAGGGGAATTGACTTATTGTGGTAACCACACAATACAATATACAGATGAGGTATTATAGAATTGCACACCTAAAACCTATATAATTTTATTAAACTAATGTCACCACAATAAATTCAATAAAAAATTGAAATGAAGAGCTTTTATTTGCCATTTAATTCTTCAAGGTGCTATTTTTTAATGAGCTTTGTAATAAAACAAATTAGTGATACAAAGAAAAATTAAGTGATACAATGAAAAAAATACTATTCTGCATTCATAATAGAAAACTTTAATAAATTTATCTCATTAACCTAATAAACCAAGAAGACCTCCCCCCAAAAAAACTCACCAAGACTATTGAACATTTAAATACTATATTTATAAACTTGACCCAATTGGCTATATACAATGTTGTATATAAAGCTGTAGAACACGCATTTTTAAAATTACTTTATTTATTTTTGTTAAAGACGTTTCTCCTTTCCCCCCCACTGATTCGCCCCTCCCCCTACCTCCCTGCCCTGTCCCCAGTTTGTTGTCCATGTCCACTGTTCATGCACACATGCATATAAGATCTGTGGTTTTTCTCTCCCTCACCATCCCCTCTTCTGGGGATTGTCAGTCTGAACCCCACTTCCACGTCTCTGGGACTACCCCACTCCTCAGACTGTTATGTTCATTATAGTCCACAAATAAGTGAGATCATATGATACTTGTCTTTCTCTGTTTGGCTTGTTTCACTTAGGATGATACTTCCCAGGTCCCTCCATGTCGTCCCAAAGGACGAAAAATCTTTCTTTCTTACAGGTGCATTGTACTCCATTGTGTATATGTACCATTGCTTTTTTATACATTCATCTACTGATGGACATTTTGGCTATTTCCAGATCTTAGCAATTGTAAATAATGCTGCTATGAACATGGGGGTATATGTATTCTTTCTGATTGGTGTTTCAGGCTTCTTGGGGTATATTCCTAGAAGTGGGATCACTGGGTCAAATGGCCGTTCAATTTTTAATTTTTTGAGGTAACACCATATTGTTTTCCATAGTGGCTGCACCAGTCTGCATTCCCACCAGCAGTGTACTAGAGTCCCCTTACCTCCACACCCTCGAAAACATTTGTTGTTTGATGATATGTTGATGGCGGCCATTCTGACAGGTGTTAGGTGAAACCTCATTGTTGTTTTAATTTGCATCTCTCTGATGATTAGTGATGTTGAGAATTTCTTCATATGTTTCTTAGCCATTTGTATGTCCGGTTTGGAGAGGTGTCTATTTAGTTCCTCTGCTCATTTTTCAGTTGGGTTCTTTGTCTTTCTTTTGTTGAGTTATATGAGAACTCTATATACATTGGAAATTAACCCCTTATCTGATGTATCATTGGCAATTATGCTCTCCCATACAGTGGGTTGCCTGTCCATTTTGATGATTGTATCTTTTGCTGTGCAAAAGCTTTTGAGTTTGATGTAGTCCCATGTGTTAATTTTCTCCATTGTTTCTGTTGCCTTCGGAGATGTATCAGTGAAAATTCTGCTGTATATGATGTCTGAAATTTTGTTGCCTACAGTTTCTTCTAGGATTGTTATGGATTCATGGGTCACATTGAACTCTTTTATCTATTTTGAGCTTATTCTTGTGTATGGTGTAAGCTGATGGTCTAGTTTCATTTTTTTGCATGTAGCTGTCCAACCATTTATTAAAGAGGCTGTCTTTACTCCACTGTATGCTCTTGGCAACTTTGTCAAGTATTAATTGAGCAAATTGCCTTGGATCCATTTCTGGGTTCTCTGTTCTGTTCTACTTGTCTATATGCCTGTTCTTGTGCCAGTACCAGTCTATTTTGATTACAGTGGCTTTATAGTATAACCTGAAATCTGGTAATGTGATCCCTCCTAATTTGTTCTTCTTTTTCAAGATTGCTGTGGCTATTCGAGGTCTTTTTCGGTTTCATATAAACTTTTGAAGTATTTATTCTTGTTCTGTGAAATATGTCGGAATTTGATGGGGATTGCATTGAATCTATGAATTGCTTTGGGGAGTATGGATATTTTAATGATGTTAATTCTTCCAATTCATGAACAAGGTATGTGCTTCCACATTTTTATATCTTCCTCTATTTCTTTTTTCAATGACCTGTAGTTTTCTGCAAATAGGTCTTTTATTTCTTTTGTTAAGTTTATTCCCAGGTATCTTAATTTTTTTTGCTGTGTTGGTAAATGGAATTGTTTTTTTAGTTTCTCTTTCTGTGAGTTCATCATTGGTGTATAAGAATGCCATTGATTTCTTGACATTAATTTTAATCCCTGCTACTTTGCCAAATTCATTTATTAAGTCTAGTAAATTTTTGAGGTAGAGTTTGGGTTTTTCTATGTATAGTATCATGTCATCTGCAAATAATGACAGTTTCCCTTCATCCTTTCCCATTTCGATCCCTTTTCTTTTTTCTTTCTGTCTGATTGCTGTGGCTAAGACTTCCAGTATTATGTTAATTAAAAGTGGCAAAAGTAGGCATTCTTGTCTTGTTCTTGTTCTTAAGGGAAATGCTTGTAATTTTTCCCACTGAGTATGATGCTGGCTGTACTTCTTTCATATATGGCCTATATTATGTTGACACATGATCCCTCTATTCTCACATTGCTGAGTGTTTTTTATAAGAAATAGATGCTGGATTTTGTTGAAGGCTTTTTTGCCATCTATTGATATGATCATGTGGTTTTTATTCTTCATTTTGTTTATGTGGTGTATCACACTTATTGACTTGCGAATATTGTACCAGCCTTGCATCCCTGGGATGAATCACACTTGGTCATGGTGAATAATGTTTTTGATGTATTGCTGGATCTCATTTGCTAGTACTTTGTTCAAGATTTTGGCATGTAGGTTCTTCAGGCATATTGGCCTGTAGTTTCCTTTCTTTGCTGGCCTCATAAAACAAATTTGGAAGTCTTCCTTCTTCTTGAATATTTTTAAATAGTTTGAGGAGAATGGGTGTTAGTTTTTTTTTGAATGTTCGGTAAAACTCCTCTGTGAAACCATCCAGGCCTGGACTTTTGTTTTCTGGGAGAGTCTTGATTAAATCTTCAATTTGTTCTGTCATCATTGGTCTGATCAAGTTTTCTATCTCTTCCTGGTCCAGGTTTGGGAGACTATGCGTTTCTAGAAATTTGTCCATTTCGATTAGATTGTCGAATTTGTTGCCATATAATTGTTCATAGTAGTTGTTAACGATCTTTTGTATTTCTGTGGTATAAGTTGTTACTTTCTCCTCTTTTATTTCCGATTTTGTGTATCTGGGTCCTCTCTTTTTATTTCTTTGGTGAGTGTAGCTAGGGTCCATCAATATTGTTTATCTTTTGAAAGAACCTGCTCTTTGCTTCATTGATCCTTTGAATTGTTTTTTTTTTAAGTCTCTATGTCATTTATTTCTGCTCTGATCTTTTCTATTTTCTTCCTTCTACTTACTCTTGGATGTTTTGTTTGCTTTCTAGTGCTTTAAGTTGTGAGGTTAGATAGTCTATTGGAGATTTTTCTTGCTTCTTGAGGTAGACCTGTTGTGCTATGAACTTCTCTTTCAGAACTGCCTTGGGTGTATCCCATAGGTTTTGTGTTGTTGTGTGTTCATTTTCATTGGATTCCAGGAAGTTTTTATTTCTTCCTTGATCTCCTTGGTGACCCATTCGTTGTTTAATAACATGCTATTTAGCCTCCATGTGTTCAAATGTCTTTGCATGTTCTTCTTGCAATTGATTTTTACTTTCATGCTATTGTGGTCTGAGAAGATGCTTGATAGAAGATTTCAATCTTTTTGAACTTGTAGAGACTTAGTTTGTGTCCTAACATGTGGTCTATCTTTGAGGATGTCCCATGTTCACTTGAGAAGAATGTAAATTCTGTAGTTTTGGGGTGTAATTCTTTGTAGATATGTATTAAATCCATTTGGTCTAGTGCTTCATTTAGAGTCTCTCTTTCCTTACTACTTTTTTTTTCAGAGGATCTATCGAGTGATGTCAGCGGGGTGTTGAAACTCCCTGCTATGATTGTATTGCTATCGATTTCTCCTTTGACGTCTTCCAGATTTTTAATATATTTTGGTGCTCCAATATTGGGTGCATATATGTTTATCAAGGTTATCTCTTCCTGTTGGATAGATCCTTTCAATATTATGTAGTGGCCTTCCTTGTCTCTAGTTATGGCCTTAATTTTGAAATCTATTTTATCAGATATGAGTATTGCTACACCAGCTTTTTTTTTTTTTTTCCTTTTTGTGTGCTTAGAAAATTTTTCCATCTCTTCACTTTCAACCTATGTGAGTCTTTTGTTGTGAGGTGGGTTTCTTGTAAACAACATATGGATGAGCCATGCTTTTTTATCCGATCTGGTACTCTGTGCTTTTATCGGAGCATTCAACCATTTACATTTAAGATCATTATTGATATGTACTTATTTATTGCCATTTTTGTTTAGTGTGGTTCTATTTTTCTTCCTATTTCTCCTGTTAATTACAGCAGTCCTTTAAACATTTCTTGCAGTGCTGGTTTGGTGCTAATGTATTCCCATAGCCTTTTTTTTTTTGTCTGAGAAGCTCTTTATTTGACCTTCAATTTTGAATGATAGCCTTGCTGGGTAGAGTTGTCTTGGATTCAGATCCTTGTTTTTCATGACCTTGATTACTTCATGCCATTCCCTTCTGGCCTGTAGTGTTTCTGTTGAGAAGTTAGCTGAGAGCCTTATGGGGTTTCCTTTGTTGGTAACCTGTTGCTTCTCTCTTGCTGCTTTTAGGATTCTATCTTTGTCTTTGATTTTTGGCATTTTGATTACTATGTGTCTTGGTGTGGGCCTGTTTGGGTTCTTCTTACTTGGGCTTCTCTGTGCTTCTTGAACTTGAATGCTTTCCTCCTTTACAAATTGAGGAAGTTTTCTGTCACTATTTATTCAAATATATTTTCTAACACTTGATCATTTTCTTCTTATTCAGGGACCCCTATGATGTGAATATTATAACGTTTCTAGTTCTCCCACAGTTCTCTTAAGCTGTCTTCTTGTTTTTTAATTGTTTTTTTTCCTTTTGGTTATCTGATTGGTTGATTTTTTCTAGCCTGTCTTCTAATTCAATGATCCAGTTTTCCGCTTCTTCTAATCTGCTCTTTAGACCTTCTAATGTGTTCTTTATTTCTGATATGTCATTATTCATTCCTTCTTGGTGGTTTTTAATTTCCAACTGGTTTATTTTCAACATTTCTATGTCTTTTCTCATGGTGCTCATGTCCTTACACATGCTGTTGAGCTTCCTCCAGATCATGGCTCTGAATTCTAATTCTGTTAACTTGCTTAACTGCACCTCATTTATCTCATCTTTGGTAGAGGTCTCTTGTTCTTGCATTTGCCTTTTGTTTCTGTGGTTCACCATTTCTGCTATCACAGTGAGTTTTGCAGCCTGCCAAATTTTCCCTGTGGGTGTTGGTGTTCCGCTGTTTGTGGCATTCTCTCCTGGGTTTGGATGAGCCAGGGAGGACCCATGTTAAACACCACTGTCAAGTCTTACTTTCCTCGTTAGAGTTCCTATCCCAGGAATGGTACAGTTATCCTCTAGCTTTTTGCCTGGAGCCTATTGGTCTCAGTTACTTAAAGAGCCTTAGTTTCTCAGTTGAATGTAAAACTCCCTCAGGTGCTCAGTGTAAGAGGATTTCCTGAGGGTGGGGCAGATGCTGGTTGTTAATGAGCCTCCATTTGCATTTCAATGGCCACAGCGTGGGGTTGAATCTCCGAGGGACTGGTTGCTGCCTCTCCCCGGAGCCCTGGGAAGGAATGAGTTGACCACTGTCCTGCATGGCTGCAACTCTGCAAAAGCTCTGAATGTCCTCTAAATTCTGAGTGTCCCCACACAATCCCAGTCCAGTCTGCCCTCCCTCTGCTGGACGCCAAGGTGAGTGGCTATGGCTATTTTAGTGTCTGTCCTGGCTCTGCGCTGTAGAGCGCTTGGGAGTTTAATCCATGGGCGCTGCTCACAGCTAAGGCCACTGCCATCTCTGGGCTCCCAGCTTCCCTCTCAGGCCTCTGCAAACCTACCAGGATAAAGTCAGGGTTTCTGTTTACATGGTCCTCGCAAGCTGCTTTTCAGTTGCTTTTTCCTGATGATTTGTCTTTATTTTCATTGTAATTCCAGTTTTCTCCTGGGAGATGATCTGTGTAGTTTCATTCACTCCACCGCCATTTTTTAGAACACACATTATTTTAAGTGCCTGTGAGATATTTATTGAATGGACAATATGAAAAGTCATAAAACAAATCTCAACAGATTTAGAATTCAAATCATACCAAGTATGTTCTCTGATGAAGATGGAATAGAAAGATTTTAGAAATAACAAAAAAATATAACTAGAAAATTTTCTTATATTTGAAAATTCAGAAATGTACTTTAAAATAACTCAATGTTCGCCCTGGCCGGTTTGGCTCAGCAGTTAGAGCGTCCGCCTGTGGTCCGGAGAGACCCGGGTTCGGTTCCCGCTAAGGGCATATACCTCGGTTGCAGTTTGTCCCCGGCCCTGGTTGGTCGTGTGGGTGGCAGCCACTCGATGTGTCCCTTGCACATCGATGTTTCCCTCTCTCTCTCTTCCTCTCTCTCCCTCCCACACTGTCTGTACAAAAAATGGAAAAATGTCCTCGGATGAGGATTAAAAAAAAAAATAACTCAATGTTCAATGAAGAAATCACAATGAAGATTAGAAATTATTTGGAACTGAGTCACAATGAAAATTACATGTCTGAAAAAGCATGGTATATAATCAAATACATGGCTAGAGAGAAATGTATAGACTTAAATGTGTATATTATAAATTACAATCAATTATCTAAGCATCCACATGAAGAAGTTAGGAAAGGCACAGAAAATTAACCCAAATAAAATAGAAAAAAAAATAATACAGATAATGTAGGAATTAAAAATAATACTATAGTGTTGGAAGATGTAGATGGGCAGGACCTGAGCATGGATGAGTGTGTGAGAGTGTGAGAGAGTATAAGAGAGAATGTGAGTGTGGACAATCAACCTTGAGCAGTACAGAGACACAGGGCAGAAGGTTCCTGTGCTGTGGACAGAAAACAGATGGCTACATGGTAAGCAGTAATTCAGCGAACTTTCCCCAGTGCGCTGGGAGGCCCCACCATTTTGGAGGATCCGGGTCTTTTCTGGGAGGACAAAATGGGGAGTGGCTGTGGCCCAGCAACCTGAGTCCACTTGAGTGCTCAGCACCATTCATCCAGTGAAGTCAGCTGTTTTGGAATGGTCAGCACACAGTGCCTGCAGCAGTAGCCGAAACCAGACAAGAGCCAGAGCCCCACTCCCAACAGCACAGTGGCTTGCCCAGGTCCATGGTGGAGCTACGGCCCCACAGGCCCCAGGACCCGTGGCAGCACGCAGGTCTGCCCAGGCTCCAGGCCCACTGCAGTGCATAGCCAGCCCAGGCTCCAGGCCTGTGGCAGTGCAGCAACCTGCCCAGTCTCAAGACACCTCGCCCAGGCTCAGCTTGGGAGCTCGGCATCTCCCCCGACAGCTACAGGACAGGGTGGAACTAGAGCCCCCCCACCAACAGGCATTAGCAGTTCAGACTGGCAGCTGAAACCATCACCAGGAGCATCAGCAAAGATTGATCAAGAGCAGTACCCCAGACCAAGCAGCAGGGTTAGGGCAGCTGAGACCTGCCCTTGAAAACAGCAGCAACAGATCTAGAGTGGAGCCTTTCCCCGCCAGCAGCAACAGAATCCCAGGGGCAGAGCATCCTCAGCCCCCAAGGAAGTAAACAATTGGGACCTGAAAGCACCCCTTGGTAACAGCAACAGCAGTAGCAGTGTGAACCGGGAGCTGACACTCACCCCCAGCAGCGACTGATCAGGAGCAGAGTCCCACCAGGCAGCAGCATTCCCCAACAGCACACCAGTGGGACCCACACCCCCAGCAGCATACCAGAGAGACCCACAAAACCCAGCAGTATGCCAGTGAAACCCACATACCCCAACAGTGTACTAGTGGAACCCCACACATCCCAGCAACATACCAGTGGGTCCCACATACCCCAGTTCGGCACCAGACAGACTCGCACACCCCAGGCAGCAGCAGCACATATTGGCAGCTAAACCCATTCCCAGCAACATCAACAGAAGCTGATCAAGACTGGTGTCCCAGCCCAAGCAGCAGTGAGTCTTGGGCAGCTGAGACCTGCATGACAGACCAATTTCAGCCTCCAGGTAATAACCCTCCAGGAACCAGAGCAGACAAGAGGTGCCATACAACAAAACAGGCTGGGAGGCACAGCAGCCTTAATTGATACACACTGACCTGCCTAAACATTCCAACACCCCTCACTGGGCTTAGAACTACCAGATTGCTAAAATGGTGAAACAAAGAAACAGCCCCCAAATGTAAAAAAAAAAAAAAAGAGGAATCACCAGAAAAGGAGCTACAGGAACTAGAAGAAAGCAACTTGTCAGATAAAGAATTCAAAGCAATGATTATAAGGGTGCTCAAACAATTTAGTGAGAACTAAAAGCAACTTAATAAGAATTATGAAGAGCTCACTGGGAACTACATCAGCTTAAAAAATGAGGTAGATGCCCTGGCCAGTTTGGCTCAGCAGTTAGAGCATCAGCCTGCAGTCTGGAGAGACCCGGGTTCAGTTCTTGCTAAGGGCACATACCTTGGTTGCAGTTTGTCCCTGGCCCTGGTTGGGTCATGTGGGTGACAACCACTCGATGTGTCCCTTTCACGTTGATGTTTCTCTCTGTGTCTCATCCTCTCTCTCTCTCCCACTCTATCTGAACAAAAAATAAAAAAAAATATTCAGGTGAGGATAAAAAAAAAAAAAGATGTAGAAGCTAAGCATAAAAAGGTAGAAGCTATACATAAAAATCAAGAGAAAATAAAGAATGACATAGTTGATAGGAAAAATACCTGGAAGGATTTAATAGTAAATTAGATGAAGCTAAAGACTGAATCAGCAACATGGAAGACAAGGTAAAGAAAAACACCCAAAAAAAGCAGCAAATGGAAAAAAGTTTTAAAAGCAGGAGGAGAGATTGAGGAAAAAATGGCGGCGGCGTGAAAGGAAGCTACACAGACCGTCTCTCAGAACCAAACTGGAATTACAACTATAACACAGACAAATCGACGGGAAAAAGCAACAGAAAAGCAGCTTGGAGGACCATATAACAAGGGACACTGACTCCATACTGGTAGGCTTGCGAAGACGCGAGACAGGGGCTGGGAGCGGCAGCTCGGCAGCGGCCTTAGCTGTGAGCGGCGCCCTCGGGTCACACTCCCAGGCGGCACCACAGCGCAGCCGGGACAGAGGCTAAAACAGCCACAGCCACTCACCTTGGGATCCCGCAGAGGGAGGGCAGACTGGACTGGAACTGAGTCAGGGCACTTGGGATTTGGAGGGCGCTCAGAGCTTTGGCTGAGTGCAGCCACACAGGACGGTGGGCATATTGCTCCTTCCCAGGGCTCTGAGAGAGGCAGCAGCCCCTCCCTCGGAGATCCAACCCCACCCTGTGGGCCATTGAAGTGCTAATTGAGGCTCACTAACGACCAGCATCGGCCCCACCCTCGGGAAATCCCCTTGTGCTAAGCACCTGAGGGAGCTTTTCAATCAACTGACAACCCAAAACTCATCAAGTAACCTAGACTGCTAGCCTCCAGGCAAAAAGCTAGAGGATAACAGTACCTTTCCCAGGCTGGCAACTTTAACCAGGAAAGTAAGACTTGACAGCGGTGTTCAACGTAGGTCCTACCTCGCTCATCTAAACACAGTAGAGGGAGCCACAAACAGCAGAACACCAACACCCACAGGGAAAACTTGACAGGCTCCAAAGCCCACAGTGATAGCCAAAATGGTGAAACACAGAAACAGAAGCCAAATGAAAGAGCAAGAGACCACCACCGAAGATGACATCAATGTGGAGCAATTAGGCATGTTAACAGAGCTAGAATTCAGAGCCATGATCTTGAGGAAGCTCAACAGCATGAGTAAGGACATAGAGACACTGAAAATAAGCCAATTGGAAATTGAAAACCAACAAGAAGAGATAAAAAATGACATATCAGAAATGAAAAACACATTGGAAGGTTTAAAAAGCAGAGTAGAGGAAGCTGAGGACCGGATCAGTGAATTAGAAGACAGGGTAGAAAAAAATCAACCAATCACAAAACCAAAAGGAAAAAATGATTAAAAAACAGGAAGACAGCTTAAGAGAACTGTGGGAAAACTGGAAATGTATTAACATTTGCATCATAGGAGTCCCCAAGAAAAAAGAAAATGAGCAAGGATTACAGAATATATTTGAAGAAATAGTGACAAAAAACTTTCTTAATTTGGTGAAGAAAGAAGGCATTTAATTACAAGAAGCACAGAGAGCCCCAAGTAAGAAGAACCCAAACAGGCCCACACCAAGACACAGTAATTAAAATGCCAAAAATTAAAGACAAAGAGAGAATCCTAAAAGCAGCAAGAGATAAGCAACAGGTTACCTACAAAAGAAACCCCATAAGGCTCACAGCTGACTTCTCACAATAAACACTACAGGCCAGAAGGGAATGGCATGAAGTAATCAAGGTCATGAAAAACAAGGATCTGAATCCAAGAGTACTCTATCCAGCAAGGCTGCCATTCAAAACAGAAGGTCAAATAAAGAGCTTCTCAGACAAAAAATAAAAAGGCTAAGGGAATACATTAGCATCAAACCAGCACTCAAGAAATGTTAAAAGGATTGTGGAAATTAGTAGAAGAAATAGGAAGAAAAATATTACCAAACTAAACAAAAATGGCAATAAATATGTACATATCAATAATCACCTTAAATGTAAATGGATTGAATGCTCCGATAAAAAGACACAGAGTAGCCCTGGCCGGTTTGGTTCAGCAGTTAGAGTGTTGGCCTGCGGTCCTGAGAGACCCGGGTTCAGTTCCCGCTAAGGGCGCGTACCGGCCCTGGTCCGTGGTGCGGGTGGCAGCCACTCGATGTGTTCTTTTCACATCGATGTTTCTCTCTCTCTCTCTGTTCCTCTCTCTCCCTCCCACTCTACCTGAACAAAAAATGGAAAAATGTCCTCGGGTGAGGATAAAAAAAAAAAAAAAAAAAAGACAGAGTAGCTGATTGGATAAGAAAGCATGACTCATCTATATGTTGTTTATAACAGACCCACCTCACAACAAAAGACTCGTATAGATTGAAAGTGAAGGGATGAAAAAAATTTTTCCAAGCAAACAGAGCAAAAAAGAGCTGGTGTAGTAATACTCATATCTGGTAAAATAGATTTCAAAATGAAGACCATAACTAGAGACAAAGAAGGGACATGCATAATATTGAAAGGATCTATCCAACAGGAAGATATAACCTTCATAAACATATATGCATCAATATAGGAGCGCCAAAATATATTAAAAATCTTCTACAGGACTTCAAATGGAAAATTGACAGCAATACAATCATAGCAGGGGACTTCAACACCCCGCTGACACCGCTGGATAGATCCTCTAGACAAAAAATTAGCAAGGGAACAGAGACTCTAAATGAATACTAGACCAAATGGATTTAATAGATATCTACAGTAAATTAAACCCCCAAACTACAGAATTCACATTTTTCTCAAGTGAACATGGGACATTCTCAAAGATAGACCACAGGATAGGACACAAACAAACTTTCAACAAGTTCAAGAAGACAAAAATCATATCAAGCATCTTCTCAGATCACAACGGCATGAAACTAGAAATCAATGGCAACAAGAACATGCAAAGACATTTCAACACATGCAGGATAAATAGCATGTTATTAAACAATGAATGGGTTATCTAGGAGATCAAGGAAGAAATTAAAAACGTCCTGGAAATCAATGAAAATGAAAACACAACAACACAAAATCTATGGCATGCAGAGAAAGCAGTTCTGAGAGAGAAGTTCATAGCACTACAGGCCTACCTCAAAAAACAAGAAAAATTTCTAATCGACTGTCTAACCTCACAACTTAAAGAATTAGAAAGCAAACAAAAAGAAAACCCTAGAGCAAGTAGAGGAAGGAAATAGTAAAGATCAGAGCAGAAATAAATGACATAGAGACCAAAAAAACAATTCAAAGGATCAATGAAACAAAGAGCTGGTTTTCCGAAAAGATAAATAAGATTGATGGACCCTTAGCTAGACTCACCAAGAACAAAGAGAGAGAACCCAAATACACAAAATCAGAAGTGAAAGAGGAGAAGTAACAACCAACACCACGGAAATACAAAAGATCGTTAACAACTACTACGAACAACTATATGGCAACAAATTCGACAATCTAAGTGAAATGGACAAATTTCTAGAAACACACAGTCTCCCAAAACTATTCCCGGAAGAGATAGAAAACTTGAACAGACCAATAACAACTAAGGAAATTGAAGAGGTAATCAAGACTCTCCCAGCAAACAAAAGCCCAGGCCCAGATGGTTTCACAGGGGAGTTTTACCGAACATTCAAAAAAGAACTAACACCCATTCTCCTCAAACTATTTCAAAAAATTCAAGAAGAAGGAAGACTTCCAAACACGTTCTATGAGGCCAGCATAATTCTAATTCCAAAACCAGAAAAAGACCCTATGAAGAAAGAAAACTACAGGCCAATATCCCTGATGAACATAGACGCCAAAATCCTGAACAAAATATTAGCAAATCGGATCCAGAAATACATCAAAAAAATTATTCACCATGACCAAGTGGGATTCATTCCAGGGATGCAAGGCTGGTACAATATTCGCAAATCCATAAACGTGATACACCACATAAACAAAATGAAGATTAAAAACCACATGATCATATCAATAGATGCTGAAAAAGCATTCGACAAAATCCAGCATCCATTTCTGATAAAAACACTCAGCAATGTAGGAATAGAGGGTTCATATCTCAACATAATAAAGGCCATATATGAAAGACCTACAGCCAACATCATACTCAATGAACAGAAACTAAAAACATTTCCATTAAGAACAGGAACAAGACAGGGATGTCCACTTTCGCCACTCTTATTTAACATTGTACTGGAAGTCTTAGCCACAGCAATCAGACATGAAGAAAAAATAAAAGGGATCCAAATTGGAAAGGAGGAAGTGAAACTGTCATTATTTGCAGATGACATGATATTGTACATAGAAAACCCTAAAGACTCCATCAAAAATCTATTAGACTTAATAAATGAATTTGACATAGTAGCAGGATACAAAATTAACGTCAAGAAATCAAGGGCATTCTTGTACATCAATGATGAACTCACAGAAAGAGAAACTGAAAAAACAATCCCATTTACCATCGCGCCAAAAAAATTACGATACCTAGGAATAAACTTAACCAAAGAAGTAAAGGACCTATTTGCAGAAAACTACAGGTCATTGAAAAAAGAATTAGAGGAAGATATAAAAAAGTGGAAGCACATACCCTGTTCATGGATTGGAAGAATTAACCTCATTAAAATGTCCATACTACCCAAAGCAATCTATAGATTCAATGCAATCCCCATCAAAATACCAACGACATATTTCATAGAACTAGAACAAATACTTCAGAAGTTCATATGGAACCAAAAAAGACCCCGAATAGCCACAGCAATCTTGAAAAAGAAGAACAAAGTAGGTGGGATCACAATACCAGATATCAGGTTATACTACAAAGCGACTGTAACCAAAACAGCCTGGTACTGGCACAAGAACACGCATATATACCAGTGGAACAGAACTGAAAACCCAGAAATGGACCCAAGGCAATACGCTCAATTAATATTTGACAAAGGTGGCAAGAGCATACAGTGGAGTAAAGACAGCCTCTTTAATAAATGGTGTTGGGAAAATTGGACAGCTACATGCAAAAAAATGAAACTAGACCATCAACTTACACCATATACAAAAATAAACTCAAAATGGATAAAAGACTTAAATGTGACCCGTGAATCCATAAAAATTCTAGAAGAAAATGTAGGCAACAAAATTTCGGACATCATACGGAGCAGAATTTTCATTGCTACATCACCTAAGGCAACAGAAATAAAGGAGAAAATGAACACATGGGACTACATCAAACTCAAAAGCATCTGCACAGCAAAAGAAACAATCATCAAAATGGAAAGGCAACCCACTGTATGGGAGAACATCATTGCCAATGATGTATCAGATAAGGGGTTAATTTCCAATATATATAGAGTGCTCATACAACTCCACAAAAGGAACACAAAGAACCCAATTAAAAAATGGGCAGAGGAGCTGAATAGACACCTCTCCAAACAGGACATACAAACGGCCAAAAGATATATGAAGAAATGCTCAACGTCACTAATCATCAGAGAGATGCAAATTAAAACAACAATGAGGTATCACCTCACACCTGTCAGAATGGCCGCCATCAACAAATCATCAAACAACAAGTGTTGGTGAGGGTGTGGACAAAAGGGGACTCTAATACACTGCTGGTGGGAATGCAGACTGGTGCAGCCGCTATGGAAAACAATATGGTGCTACCTCAAAAAATTAAAAATTGAACTTCCATTTGACCCAGTGATCCCACTGCTGGGAATATACCCTAAGAAGCCTGAAACAACAATCAGGAAGAATATATGTATCCCCATGTTCATAGCAGCACTATTTACAATAGCTAAGATCTGGAAACAGCCCAAGTGTCCACCAGTAGACGAATGGATAAAAAAGCTGTGGTACATATACACAATGGAGTACTATGTAGCGGTAAGAAAGAAAGATCTCTTATCCTTTGAGACGACATGGAGGGACCTGGAAAGTATTACCCTAAGTGAAAGAAGCCAAGCAGAAAAAGACAAATACCACATGATCTCACTTATATACGGAATATAATGAACGTAACAGTCTGAGGAATACAGTAGACCCAGACACATGGAAGTAGGGCACAGACTGACATCCCTCAGAAGAGGGGATGGGGGGTGAGGGGGTGGGAAGAGATAAACCACAGAACTAATATGCATGTATGCATGACCAATGGACATGGACAACTAAGCCGGGGACAGGGTGGGGGCGGTAGGGGGGGGGTGCCAATGGGGTAAAAAGGTAAAATATCTGTAACAAAAAAATAAATAAAAATTCATAAAAAAAGAAAAAAAAAAGTTCATATGGAACCAAAAAAGACCCCGAATAGCCACAGCAACTTTGAAAAAGAATGACAAAGTAGGTGGGATCACAATACCAGATATCAGGTTATACTACAAAGCCACTGTAATCAAAACAGCCTGGTACTGGCACAAGAACAGGCATATAGACCAGTGGAACAAAATAGAGAACCCAGAAATAGACGCAAGGCCATATGCTCAATGAATTTTGACAAAGGTGGCAAGAGCATACAGTGGGGTCAAGACAGCCTTTTTAATAAATGGTGTTGGGAAAATTGGACAGCTACATGCAAAAAAATAAAGCTAGACCATCAACTTACACTATACACAAAAATAAACTCAAAATGGATAAAAGACTTAAATGTGACCCGTGGATCCACAAAAATTCTAGAAGAAAATATAGGCATCAAAATTTCGGACATTATACACAGCAGAATTTTCACTGATACATTACCTAAGGCAACAGAAACAAAGGAGAAAATTAACTCATGAGACATCAAACTTAAAAGGTTCTGCCCAGGAAAAGATATAACCATCAAAATGGAAGGGCTCCCCACTGTATGGGAGAACATAATTGCCAATGATATATCAGATAAGGGGTAAATTTCCAAAATATATAGAGTACTCATACAACTTAACAAAGGAATACAAAGAACCCAATTAAAAAATGGGCAGAAAAGCTGAAGAGACACCTCTCCAAACAGGACATACTAATGGCCAAAAGACATATGAAGAAATGCTCAACATCACTAATTATCAGAGAGATGCAAATTAAAACAACAATGAGTTATCATCTCATACCTGTCAGAATGGCTGCCATCAACAAATCATCAAACAAGTGTTGGTGAGGGTGTGGAGAAAAGGGGACTCTAGTGCACTGCTGGTGGGAATGCAGACTAATGCAGCCACTATGGAAAACAATATGGTGTTACCTCAAAATTGAACTTCCCTTTAACCCTGTGATACCGCTTCTAGGAATATACCCTAAGAAGCCTGAAACACCAATCAGAAAGAATATATGAACCCCCATGTTCATAGCAGCACTATTTACAATAGCTAAGATCTGGAAACAGCCCAAATGTCCATCAGTAGACGAATGGATAAAAAAGCAGTGGTACATATTTACAATGGAGTATCATGCAGCTGTAAGAAAGAGCTCTTATCCGTTGAGATGACATGGAGGGACCTGGAAAGTATTATCCTAAGTGAAACAAGCCTAGCAGAAAAAGAGAAATACCACACAATCTCACTTATATATTGAATATAATGAATATAACAGTCTGAGAAATAGGGTAGACCCAGTAACACAGAAGTAGAGTACAGACTGACAACCCTCAAAAGAGGGGGTGGTGGGGGGTGTGAAGAGATAAACCACAGAACTTATATGCATGCATGCGTGAACAATGAACATGGACATCAAAGCTGGGTACAGGGTGTGCAGGGTGGGGGATGGGGATATTAGTGGGGGAAAAAGGAGAAACATCCGTAACAAAATTAAATATATTAATTAAAAAAAGAAAATAAATATACCAACAGATATATGGACGGACAGTTAAATATAACCATGTCAAACCAATGCATTCAATTATCATTAATATAAACAAGTATCTATACCATATTTCAAGGTCCTTTCTTCGTTTATAGATAGCTCTCAGGAGTTTCACTGAATTTGGTTTTACTTTTACAGAATTAGTCTTGTTTATTGCATGAAATTTATTAATATGCAATGACTATTAAGCAAGATTTTGAGAGCACAAAACTTATTTTTAGGTGAGGAAAAGAAAGGAATTATTATAAGCTACTATAATTAACACAGCATCTCAGGATTTAAATAGCAGCAAAAATAATAAAAGAAATTTGTAATTATTTACTAATTTTCTCAGTTGGGGCACAATTAAATATGATTACTGAAAATACAGTAGTCCCCCCTTATCTATGGGAGGTAAATTCCAAGAACACCAGTGGATTCTGGATACAACTGAATCTTCTATATACTGTGGAATCCTCTATATATTGAATCCTCTATATACATACATAACTGTGATATAGTTGAATTTATAAATTAACACAGTGAGAGATTAACACTAAATAATAATAAAATTGAATAATATAATAAATTTTATGTGAATATGGTTTCTTTCTCAAAATATCTTATTGTATTGTATTCACTTTTTCATCTAAATAAAATTTCTTTGCAGCTATCTGAATTGCCAGTATAAATACTTTCTTTTTAAGATTTTTACATTGATTTTTAGAGAGAGATGAAGGGAGAGGGAAAGAAAAACATCAATGTGGGAGAGAAACAGTGATCGGCTGCCCCCTGCACACCTGCTACTGAGTATTGAGCCCTAATCTGGCCGTTGCCCTGAGCTGGAATTGAACCGGCAACATTTTGGTGCACAGCTATGCCCAACCAACTAAGCTACACCAGCCAGAGCAGCATCAGTATTCTTGTACTTTGGGGCTATTTTTATAAAACAAGGGTTACTTGAACACAAATGTTGTGATCGTATGACAGTTGATCTAATAACCTAGCTGACCACTAAGTGACTGAACGTGTATACAGTGTGGATAAACTGGACAAACAGATGATTCATGTTTTGTCAGTAGAGGTAAATGGCATCCCCTGGAACTGTACAAGCATAATGTCTGTGATCATACATGACAGCACCAACCACAGGAGTAAAGTCTTTAAATCCCAAATTCAGTACTTTATTCCCCTGCTGAAAAATATGTTAATGATTTTCAAGTCTGAGTAGGAAAACCTCCAAACTCCTTGATTTGATATATAGGGACTTTTACCACTTGGTTCACAGTTATTTCTTTAGTTTCATGGTTTCTTACCACCCTCCCTGTGTGTCTTTTAATAGTCTCAGGATGCATCATTCCTAGTCAATTCTGTATGGTCCCCATCTCTAAAATATCTATTACCTTATTTTAACTGGTACACTCTTACTCATCATTCAAGGTTAAAGTGTGAAGGTTTTCTCTAATCCTCTCTTTGATTTATAGTCAGAGCTGAACTGTATAGTAAGAAAATAAAAATTAATCTACAGATATATTATTAAAATTAATCATTGATTTTATCAAGGTTGTATACCAGGTTAATGTTTTAACATCAATTGTAAAAAATAAAAATACTAACATGAAATAAATAGAAAATTAAGACTAATTTCAAGCTGTGTAGATGAACTAATTTGCTCTCCTACTGCAAATAGCTAGAAAAGTGGGAAGAATATATGTGGAATAAAATTAAAAAGCTGATTCCATGGAAACAGGATAGAATGGTGGTTAGGAGGGGCGGGGAATAGGGGAAAAAATGAGGAGATGTAGGTCAAGGGTACAAACTTCAGTTATAAGAAAAATAAGTTCCAAAGATTTAATATATAGCATGGAGGTTATTTGTAAATTCTGAGAGTAGATTATAAACATTCTCACCACACGCACAAAATATTAGTTAACTGTGTGAGCTAATGGATGTGTTCATCATCTTGTTTTGGTAATACTATATATATATATATATATAAATTTTACTATATATAATTACATAAATATGATATAGGTAAAATTATTACATTATTCACTTTAAATATATGCAATTATATCTGTCAATTATTTCTTAATAAAGTTGGAAAAAGGAAAATTGAAAACAATATATAAAACAAATATTGGGCACCAGGTAGTATAGAATTTTGATTCCTAAGAGAAATGAAACTAATAAGAGAGTTTTATATAATGTATAGTTCCAAAATAAATTATGCACATATCAGTAGCTTACCTACATTCTTTCAATAGTCAGATAGTAAAATAATTTGTTTTCTTTAAACAGAAACACTATTTACTATAAGAAGTAAAATGGGAACATTGGCAGTATCTTAAAAAATTAATCACATGAAACCCATAAGATAGCAATTCCAGCCCTGGCCGGTTTGACTCAGCGGTTAGAGCGTCGGCCTGCGGTCCTGAGAGACCCGGGTTCGGTTCCCGCTAAGGGCACGTACTTCGGTTGCAGTTTGTCCCCGGCCCTGGTTGGTCGTGCGGGTGGCAGCCACTCGATGTGTCCCTTTCATGTCGATGTTTCCCTCTCTCTCTCTTCCTCTCTCTCCCTCCCACTCTGTCTGTACAAAAAATGGAAAAATGTCCTCGGGTGAGGATAAAAAAAATAAAAAAAAGATAGCAATTCCACTTTGGTATATATCCAACGGAATTGTGTATGTGTGCATGTTCACCCACAGACATGCACTGGAATGTTAATAGCCCCAAACTGGAAACACATAATTGCCCACTAATAGTAGAATGGAGAAATGAATTGTTAAGTACTATACAGCAATGAGAATGCAGTCTGCAACTATGATAAAAAAAGTGGATGCATCTCATAAATATAATATTGAACAAAATGTGTCTGACACTAAAATAGTTAATACAATTTGATTCCACTTACATAAAGTAAAAATATAGACAAAACTAACCAGGAAGAAGTCTGAATAGTTATTATTCTAGACAACAGAGAGTGAGCAGAAGAGAACACAAAGAGACTCTTTAATGTTTGAAATATTTTGCTTTGGGATCTGGACAATGTTTACATTGATGTATTCAGTGTGTGAAAATTGATGTACACATCTATAATATATGCCATTTCCTGTGTTTAAATTTTACTTCAATAATATTTTTAAAAAAAACATAAGGAGCTCTCCACATAGTTTTCTAGTTAAGATTTGCTATAGCAAATTAAATGACAATTTTAAAATTTGAATTCTAAAAACTCTCAAACTTTTTAAAAGACAAAATTAACATATACTCTAAAGGCTGACAAGGATTTTCTACCTGTTTGTATTGAAGAGCAAAAGAAATAATTTGGCACATGTCATCAATTCATTAAAAATTTCCACCTTTGTCATTCAGTTAAATGCTTAACCTAGAGAAGTCTGGATTGGATTGAGCTCATTCCACATATTTAAAATTTTTATGAGGTCGGTATTAGTTTACAGTGATATTTTCCGTGTTTGTGTGTGATTTAGTGCTTCTGTCCCATAGCACACATTTATTCTTCCAGAAGCAATACCTCTCATCTTTCAGGGAGCTAATCCTTCCCCTCCACCAGACTGGCCAAAGAGAAAGACTGGCAATATAAAGTGTTTGTGAGGATGCAACCAATAGAAAGTCTCAGGCAGTGTGGTCTGAATGGAAAGCTGAGGGGAGTGTAATAGACCTTGGAGGAATCAAGAACAATTTCATAGAGAATTTGAGTCATCTTGGAGCTTACATTTTAGTAGAAGAGACAGATAATAAGCAAAACAAGAAAAATATATAGAGTGTGTCAGATGGTAATAAATACTATATTAAATAAGCATTAAAAAATTCTCCCACTCTTGCCCTGGCCAGTTTGGCTCAGCGGTTAGAGCAGTTTGTCCCCGGCCCTGGTCGGTTGTGCGGGTGGCAGCCACTCGATGTGTCCCTTTCACATCGATGTTTCTCTCTCTCTCTCTGTTCCTCTCCCCCCACCCCCCACTCTACCTGAACAAAAAATGGAAAAATGTCCTCGGGTGAGGATAAAAAAAAAAATTCTCCCACTCTTGTGGGGGATGTTGATAATGGGGGAGGCTATGCATAGGTGGAAGTCGGGGGTCTATGGGAAATCTCTGTATCTTCTTAATTTTGCAACGAATCTAAAATTGCTCTAAAACTTTAAAGTTTCAGAAAAAACATGGTAGGAGAAGATGAAATGTTAAGGCTGAATGTGATTTTAAAATACGAACACAGGCTTTCCTGAATTATCACTGTGCAAAAAACAAAGGAGGTGAGGGAGTGAGCTTAGAAGATGCGTTGCAGCAGAGTGCTCTGGTACTGAGGACAATAAGTGTAAAAGCTCTGAGACAGGACAATGCCTGGTATCTTCCAGGACTGGCAAAGAGGTCAGTGCTGCTTGATTGATTAAATGAGGGAGAAGGTTCTCTAAAATAAGGTCTCAGAGGTAAGAAGAGGGGTAGTGGGAAAGGCAATGTTATAGGGCCCTGTAACTATTTTGAAGACTTTGTTTCTGTAAATAAGTTGAGAAACTATTGGAGGCTTCTGAGCAAAGAGGTGATATAATTTTTAAGATATATTTAAAAATCTGGCTGTTGTGTTGAGAATATACCATATTGGAGTAAGGGCAGAATCAGGAAGATCAATTAGGAGGCTAGTGCAGAAATCCAGATAAAAAGATTGATAGATAGTGGATTGGTGCAGGAGGCTTGTAGAGTGATAGCAATGTTGATAATCTGACATAGACAAATACTTGATATTTGGGGGAAAATATGTTTGGTTTCCTCCCCCCCTACAAATATATTTACCATTTTTGGCATTCTTCATTCATTTGTGTAGATACAAATTAAATCTGATAGAATTTCTCTTCTTCCCAAATAACTTTCTTTAATATTTCTTGTGGTGCTAGTCTACTGGAAATGACTTTTATCATCTCTCTTTTGTTTTAAAAAGTCTTTATTTCACATTCATTTGTAAAAGGCATTTCTGTATTGTATAATCTAGGTTGATTTTACTTTTCCCCTTTGATATTTAAAGATGTCTTTCCACAGTCTTTTGGATTGCATGCATTCTCTCATCAAGTCTATAGTTTTTCTTAACTTTGTTCTTTTATGTGAATTGTCTATTTTTTGTTTCTTTTATACTTTTCTCTTTATGACTGGTTTTCAGCAGTTTGATTATGATGTTCCTTGGTGCCCTACAGCAGTTTCATTATGATGCTAGAGGTTTGCTGAAATTCTTGAGTCTTAGATTTATAGTTTTCATTGAATTTAGAAAAATAGTTATTTTTTTCCACCTTTCTAGGATTCAAATTACTCAAATATTTGACAAAACAAGTTAATACTACACTGTGAATTATTGTTTCAAAAATTTTCTCTCCTCCCTGTGCTTTATTTTGGTAGTAATTGGTAAATGTAAAGTTCACAGATCTTTTCTTTTGCAATATCTAATCTGTTATAAATTCCTTATCCTCTGATATCATCCTATGAAAATAATTTTTTTTATTATACTCTATTACTTAGAACCAAAATTATCCTATGTATTTTGCCATTCTAAAATATATCTTCCACATAGCTGCCAGATTACCATGCATGTCTGACTGAAAGGCCCTACAAAATCTGGCCTCATATTTCTTCTCTGACCTTATCTTCTTATCCTCTGCATCTCACTCATTATGCTCTATTCTTACAGTTCTGGCTGTTTCAGATGGTCTAAATATTTTCTTGTCTCATACCATTACTAGGGGCTGAAGAAAACCACTTCCTAGAGTATCCTTCCACCAGGTATTATCTAGGTTTACTCTTTCTTCTCTTTTATGTCTGCTCAAACATCATCTTTTCAGTGAGACCAACCACCCTGCTAAAAATGCAACACACTTCTTACCAGCACCCTTAATTTTTCTTACCCTACTTAATTCCTTTTCTATAGTATTTTTACTTCTAATACTTTATACATTTGCTTATTATTGTCAGTGTTTCTAATAAAATGTAAATTCCACGCTTTTTTTTTTTTTTTTTTTTTTTACTATTTTCCTCACCAATACATTCACATATAAAAAAGAACTAAACAGCCCTGGCCAGTTTTTCTCAGTGGTTAGAGCATCGGCCTGTGGTCCAGAGAGACCTGGGCTCAGTTCCCACTGAGGGCATGTACCTCGGTTGCAGTTTGTCGCCAGCCCTGGTTGGGTCATGTGGGTGGCAACCATTCGATGTGTCCCTTTCACATTGACGTTTCTCTCTCCCTCCCACTCTATCTGAACAAAATATTGAAAAATGTCCTCAGGTGAGGATAAAAAAAACAAAACAAAAAAACCCCTAAACAGTGGTTTCTCAATAAGTATTTGTTGTGGGAGTGAATGAATGAATTCCTCTATGGAAAACCCTTTGGTAGTTCCTTGTGAACAACAGAACATTAATGTTCAAGATTATTAGCAGGTCATAAAAAGTCTTCCCTGAACAAATCTCTACAGATCTCTTACACTTCATCCTCTGCAACCTTTACCTTGCTCTTCAAAACTTTATTGCACTACTCATCAATGTGTGCACATTGAACACTTTCTCATGCCTCCATGTCATAGCTGGTGAGGTTACTTCCATGTTTCACTGTTGGCTTATTCCCATTTGTCTTTTAATACTCAACCCACCGCAAAGTTCTTTATAATTAGATTTCAATCATGATTTTACTAATTAAAATTGTGATATAGTACTAAACTCTCTGGTTATTTTTGTTTCTCTCATTTATTGTTTTTCATTGATAACAAATATTTATTAAACACAAACTACACAAGTCTCTTAGCCAGGTTCTGTTAATATAGGGATAAATAAACCAACTATTATAGTTCAAGGAGCTGCTTTAAAGCATTCAAAGGCCCCCAGAAATCTTTAGAATAAGGTCCAAATCCTTGGCCCAACACAAAAATTATTTCATAGTCTCAGCTTGGCCTTCTTTTTCTTAGGTTCATTATGTAGACCAGGTGTGCACTCTGCTCTAGTGATTCTAAACTACTTGTCTCTTACTGTCTCACAGCCTGTATTATTACTGGTGTTGGTCTAGTTCAAATTTATTTTCATTACAAAAAATATAATGAAATTTTAGTTCCAGTAAAGGTTGTGTATGTGGTGAGGGTTGGGGGAAGGATAATAGTGTAAGATGTTGAAAAGAAGTACAGCCAAGATTAACAGGAAACAAAACACTCTCTTGAAGAACCATATCTGCTACTGTCTCCATATATTTTATTTTCCACAAGTTTTTTCTGTTTTCCTATCTTCTTCATCTAACAGTTTTCTCTGCTTACTCATGATTTCAGGTCCTATATATAGCATGTTGGCTCACATATGACATTGCCTCACTTTATTTTCTCTAGTCAACTTTAATCTCAGCATAAAGTGGCCTACCAGAGCAACAAAATATCATACATGCACCCCATCATGCATATATTCTGCTATCGCACTGACTCGGTTCTGTGTGTTGATAGGTTCACTGTGGGTCAAGTCAGCTATAGCGGACAGGAGAGAGAGAATCAGATGTTTCAGGAGATAGAGGCAAGGCAGGTTAAATGAAAAAGAAAACTCTGGCATACCTGGAAAAATGTAAGTACACTGCATCTTTAGTGTTCAAACCGGTCTCCTCTCTTCTGGCGTATTGAAAGAAACATTAGTATAAGGATTTTGACATAGACTCAGGTGTCAGTTCTGCTACTTATTTCCATGGTAACCTTGACCAATTTATCTGTGTTTCTGTTTCATTATATATAAAATGTGGATAATGTACCATGCAGGGTTATTGTGAGGATTAAATAAGAAAAGATCATGCTTGATACTCCCAAGTATTAAATTCCTTATTTTCCTTGTATCTGTAAATTTCCACTTTAATATCATTCCTTTTGTAAATCTGCTGGGATTCCTTCCCAACACCATACAGAATTGTAAGTTGATCCTTTTGGTGGGCTCTTATAACACTTTTATTATTTACCTTAATGCATTAAATTATTGAGTTAATTTATTAAATATAAATTTATGAAATTATTAGAATTTCTGTGGTTTTCTTCCCAACCATAGTGAAAGCAACCTGTGGTCAGAGGCCTTTTCTTATTTATTTTTGTATCCCCACTGCTAACGCATTGCTTAACATATAGTAGAAATAAAAAAAAAAATTTAAATAAATGTATGAATACATGTAAATGAAGAAATAAATGAGTGACAGTAGAATACAGCCAGTCACTCTATAAAGTAATGTCACTGGTCACAAATGAGGTTAACAGTTCTATTCCATCCATTCTCAAATAAAGCAACTCAAAGGACCAGGCCAGATTCCTAGCCTGGTTCACAAACAGAACAGTTTCTGTATACCAATGGCATTACATTCTGTTTAAAAATATTTTTTCTTCCAAGTGAAAGCCCAGGAGAAAAGACTAAGTAAAAAAACACCTTAGGCTATGAAAAAAAAGAGAACACTCAGAGTCATAAACTAAGTTCCATTTCAACTTTAGATAAAACACCTAGTTAGACTTTCTATACTTATGAGAAAGAAAATTTTAAAAACCTGGGGTTTTGTAAAAATATGAGCACAATTTTTTATATTTTAAAATCTTTTAATCCTGTAGAGGTTTTAGTGTTGTTTTTTAAGTATTTGCTATATTTCTATTCTACTTAAATCTGCTAGTGTCTGACTTTAGGCTAAAGAGATATAAATCAATGCATTTTCATGGCTGAATAATGGCTGAACATCTTAAAGTAAAGAACACTCATCACCCTACACCAGGGTTTCTCAACTAGCACTATAGATATTAATAATTCTTTTTTTAAATTTTTTTCTTTAATCCTCACCCAAGGATATGATTTCATTGACTGCAGGAGGGGGGGGGGTGGGGGGGTGGAAGAGAGAGGAAGAGAGAGAGATAAAAAAAAAAAAACATCAATGTGAAAGAGAAACATCATTTGGTTGCATCTGGCAAGCACCCAATTGGGGATAGAACATGCAACCTGGGTATGTGCCCTGACAGACAATTGAAATGACATCTTGTGGAAGACAACACTCCAACCAACTGAGCCACACTGGCCAGGGCTGATTAATTCTTTGTGAGGTTGCTTGTCCCACAAATTGCAGGATATTTAGTAGCATCCATGGCCTCCTCTACTCACTGAATGCCCTTATTCACTAGTAGCATCTCCTGCCATGAGCTGTGACAGCCAAAAATAACTCCAAATATTGCCAAGTCACCTTCAGTTGAAAACTATTCACTGCATTAAACATTTGACAGACAGTTATTTAGTACACTTCATCATTCTTTTTCTCAGTCTGCCAAATCATAGTTTTTGGTGCCAAGTAGTCTTAAGATGGTGTTTAGTGCCTTATGATTTTCCAGGGAGATTGCACCTCCACCCATTCAGACCAGTGATAGTCTAATATAATAATACTGGCCAAGTTACTGAAGGATACTTAAGTCTATAAGGATTTTGATAGAAGTAGTGCTAGAAAATGTGATGGGGGAGGGAGAATGTAGCTACAACCTTCAGGACTTACGGGAGTTATGGTAGGCCAGAAAATCACCAAAACAAGGAAGGTTTATAGTTGGCAGTGTTTAATGATGTGAGATTTAAATTTGTATGTGGTAAGGAAAAGGGCAGAAGAATGGTACGTATGAGGCAGTGAGGAGTTTCCACTCCAGGTCCAGCAGTAAGAGGGATGTGAGAGAGGAAACATGTGTCCTCAGAAGAGTGGCACGTTTCAGTGAGAGAAAGATAATGAAGTAGATGCTAAGTACATGGGAAATTTTTTTGATGACTGATTCGGAGATCCAGGCAGTACAGTGAAAGAGATTCAGACAATCAATAAATGTGGAAGATAGTGTCAGAAAAAAGAATGTGCAGGGCCATATGTGAATTATAGTCTGGAGGTTGGTAGATGACTAAGAAATCTTGGGCTGCTTATGTAAACATATATGTAAACAGGAAGAAAAGGCATGGTAAGTCCTGATGATTACAATGCAAATAGATGTAAGAACCTGGCCAGGAACACAGTTCTGGGAAGCCCTTTTAACTACAGCTGATTAAAAAAAAATAAATAAGAATCATGGAGCTAGGGAAGAGGTAGTTTATGGAATCTCTCTGGCATCATCCACAATAATTTCAGTCCCTTGACCAATAACATTGTTCTCCACCCCACCTCAGGCACTTCTTCTCATTGGAATCCTCTTACTATGTAAAAACAAGAATTTAAAACCTTTCTGCAGACTCAATTTCAAGCACTTGACTCTTTTACCACCACTTCCTATTTAGCTCACTCTCTCCAATTTTCCAAATTCAGAGAATTCTTCAACACAACAAGGAAGGTATAATCGACTTGTCCTATCACTTTGCATTTTCCCTTATACCTCAAGCTCCCCTTTTCCCCCATATCTTGCTAAAATGCCACTGTTGGTCAATACAATCACTCCTGCTTACACCCTCTATTTCTTTGCACTTTTTAAATTGTGTTACATTCATTCTTGTAAACCAAAACAAAAGTTGAATTCGAAGAGCAACCCATTTATTAGTGCTTACTATATTTGTCTCATCCAATTATCTTCCCACTCTTTTAGATGACTATTTTATACCTTCTCATCTCTCAAATTCCAAGATCTCATTCCCATTGTCATGCTCAGATGACGACCTTCCTTTCAATTTTATTGTGAATATAGTAGAAATAATTAGGAAAAATTGCCACATATTTCCATCATTGTGTTTCTCCTCCTGCCTATATCCATGTCCATAGAATCTGTTCCTCTTCTCTCTGTATGAATATAATTTCAGTGACCCTAATGGTGACCCTACATGTCAGCTCTAGATCACACCCCCTTTTATCTACTCAAGGATATGCCCAAGAAATTCTTTTTTGTGTATAATTAGTTTTTTCCAACTTTGTTGGTTATTTCTTAGCCATCAGAATAATAAGATGCTCTTATTATTGCATTTTTTTTGTTTTGTATTTTTTTCAGATAGAGTGGGAGGGAGAGAGAGAGAAAGATCGACATGAAAGGGACACATCAAGTGGTTGCCACCCGCACAACCCAACCAGGGCCAAGGACAAACTGCAACCAAGGTACATGCCCTTAGTGGGAACCAAACCTGGGTCTTTCTGGACTGCAGGTGGATGCTCTAACCACTTAGCAAACTCTTCAGGGCTTATTACTGCATCTTAAAACAACAACAACTCCTTTTTTTACTTTACTTTCCCCTTCAGCACTCAGGTCTCTTCTTATGAGGGCACTAATCGCATCATGAGGACTGTACCATCATGACCTAACTACTTCCCAAAGTCCCCATCACCAAATACCATTATATTGGAGATGAGGGTTTCAACATATGAGTTTAAGGGAACACAAACATTCAATACAAAGTAAAATTTACATCAGATCATGCCCCTTCAAACTGACTATAAGAAAAAGCCTAGAAAATTGCCAGAAGATGGTGGTGGGCAGGACCGGAGGGAAGGTGAGTGTGTGAGAGAATGAGCTAGTGTGTGAGAGAGTGAGAGTGGACGTAAAGGTGGAGGACCAAACCTGAGAACTACAGAGATGCAAAGCAGAAGGCTCCAGTGCTGTGGAAGGGAGCAGCTGGCTACCTTGGTAAGTGGCCCTTCAGGGCGCTCCCTGCTCTGGGGAGGTCCCACCATGTTGGAAGATTTTGGGTCTTCTCTGGGAGGAGGCAGTGGGAGCGGCTAGGGCCCAGCAACCTGAGCCCATCAGTGCACCTGGCACCATAGTGGACACTCTGGGTCAACACAGACCAGTGCACAGTAGTGGAGCTCCTAGGGTGCCAGTTGTGGAAGCTGCAAACAGCCTGGAGCCCAGCACCATCCCCCATACTAGCAGCCTGGTCACAGTCAAGATATACAGAGGCTGGGGAGCAGACATCCATCCCCACGCAACAGAAGCACAGAGAAGCAGCTGAGACCCATCCCCCAAAACTACAGTAAAACCTGAGCAGGAGTTGAGCCCCATGAGGCAGCAGCACTCCCCAGCCACGAGCGATGACACTTGGGGCTCCACAGAGGCCTTGCGGTCAAGCAGCACACAGGAGCAGTGGGAAGCTGGAGCCCAAGTGGGACTGGTGTGATCCAGCTGCCCATGGCTCTTGCGGGGTGATGGGGCACCAGAGAAGTGTCTGTGACCCAGCAGCCCACAAGAGCAGTGGGAAGCCAGAGCTCAAGAGGGACTGGTGCAATACAGCTGCTTGCTCACTGGACCTGCAGGGTGTGGGGGCACCAGAGAGACCTGTGCGACCCAGCAGGGACAGTGCAATCCAGTTACCCACATAACCTGCGGGGTGCTGAAGCATCAGAGAAGCCTGTGAGACCCAGAAGGAACTGTGCGATCTAGTTACCCTGAGACCTGCGGGGTGCTGAAGCACCAGAGAGGCCTGAACGACCCACCAAGGACTGTGCCATCCAGTTACCAAAGGGACCTGCGGGGTGCTGAAGCACCAGAGAGGCCTGTGCTACCCAGCAGCCCATAACATAGGCATAGAGCCAGGTCTCCAAGGGACTGTGCGATCCAGTTACCCATGGGACCTGCAGGGTGTGGGGAAACCAAAAATGTGTGTGTGACCCAGCGACACACAAGATAGGCTTAGAGGATGTGAAAATAGAGGCAGAGTGACTGGAAGCTACACAGACCATCTCCTGGACCAAACGGGAATTATAATTAAATAGAGACAAATCCTCAGAAAAAAGCAACAGAAAAGTGGCAGGTCAGGACCAAATAATCAGGGACACTGATAGGATCTTCAGAGGCACAAGAGGCTGGCGGGCTAGGAGACCATGGACAGCAGCAGTCTGAACTGTGAGCAGTGCCCTTGGGGAATAAAGACCAAACCGCTCCAGAGCCCAGAGAGCATGGACAGAGCACTAAAATAGCCAGGGCCACTCACCTGGGGGCTATGGCAGAGGGAGGGCAGAGTGGACTGGAACCTTGTGGGGACAACTGGGATTTGGAGGGCATTCAGAGTTTGGCTGAGTTGCGGCCACAAAGGATAGTGGCCAGTTTGCTCCTTCCCAGAGCTGTGGGGAAAAGCAGCAGGACCCCTCCTCCCCACTCCGAGATTCATCCTTTCCCAGGTGAGGTAGAGAAATGCAAATTGAGGTACATTAACAACCAGCATCCATCCCACCTTCTGGAAATCCTCTAATTCAGAACACCAGGGCTATATTTCAAGGCACAGAGAAACTGAGACTACTAGCCTCCAGAAAAAAAGCTAAAGGATAACCGAACCTTTCCTGGGCTTGCAAATCTACCCAGGAAAGTAAGACTTGACACTGGTGTTTAACGTGGGCCCACCCAGGCTCATCCAAACCCAGCAGAGGGAGCCACAAACAGCAGAACACCAACACCCACAGGGAAAACTTGGCAGACTCCAAAACCCACTGAGATAGCCTAAATGGTGAAACAAAGAAACAAATTCCAAATGAATGAACAAGAGAACTCTATCGAAGATGAGATCAATGAAATGCAGTAAAACAAATTATCAGAGGTAGAGTTCAGAGCCATGAAGAATCTCAATAGCATAAGTAAGAACATCCACACCATGAGTAAAGATATAGAAACATTGAAAACCAACCAAGTGGAAATGAAGAATGACGTAGCAGAAATAAAGAACACATTGAAAGGACTACCAGCAGGGTAGAGGAAGCTGATAACCAGATCAGGGTAAAAAAAATCAACCTATCAGTAAATCAAAATGAAAAAATGATTAAAAAACAGGAAGATAGTTGAAGAAAACAGTGGGACAACTAGAAACATAATAGCATTCACATCATAGGAGTCCCCGAAGAGGAAGAAAATGGGCAAGGGTTAGAGAATATATTTGAAGAAATAGTGACAGAAAACTTTCCTAACTTTGTGAAGGAAGAAGGCATTCAAGTTCAAGCAGCACTGAGAGCCTCAAGTAAGAAGAACCCAAACAGGCCCACACCAAGACACATAGTAATTAAAATGCCAAAAATTAAAGACAAAGAGAAAATCCTAAAGGCAGCAAGAAATAAGCAACAGGTTATCTACAAAGAAAACCCCATAAGGCTCTCAGCTGAATCCTCAACAGAAATACTAGAGGCAAGAAGGGAGTGGCATGAAGTCATCAAGGTCATGAAAAACAGGGATCTGAATACAAGACTACTCTATCCACCAAGGCTATCATTCAGAATTGAAGGTCAAATAAAAAGCTTCCCAGACCACCCCCCCCCAAAAAAAAAAGGCTAAGGGAATATATTAACATGAAACCAGCACTGCAAGGTATGCTAAAAGAACTGCTGGAAAACAAAACCACACTAAACAAAAATGGCAATAAATAAGGACTTATCAATTATTACCTTAAATGTGAATGGTTTGAATGCTTCAATGAAAAGACACAGATTAGATGACTAGGCAAAAAGCATGACTCACATATATGTAGTTTACAAGAGACCCACCTAACAAAAAAAGAATTACATAGGTTGAAAGTGAAGAGATGGAAAAAAATCTTTCCAGTAAATGGAAAGCAAAAAAAAATTGTGGTAGTAATACTCATATCTGATAAAGTAGATTTCAAAATGAAGGCCATAACTAGAGACAAAGAAGAACACTACATAATACTGAAAATATTTATGCAGCAGGAAGATATAACCTTGGTAAACATATATGCACCCAATAAAGGAGCACGAATACATATTAAAATTTTTTTGGAGGACTTCAAAGGAGAAATCAACAGCAATACAATCATAGCAGGAGATTTCAACACCCCGGTGACATCACTGGATAGATCATCTAGACAAAAAATTAACAAGGAAACACAGACTCTAAATGAAGCTCTAAATCAAATGGATTTCATAGATATCTACAGAGAATTACACACCAAAACTGCAAAATTCACATTCTTCTCAAGTGCACATGGGACATTCTCAAAGACAGACCACATGTCAGAGCACAAACTAAGTCTCTACAAGTTCAAGAAGATTAACATCATATCAAGCCTCATCTCACCTCACAATGATATGTAACTAAAAATCAATTGCAACAAGAACATGAAAGACATTTCATAACATGTTGGCAAGGGTGTGGAGAAAATGGAACTCTAGTACACTGCTGGTGGGAATGCAGACTGGTGCAGCCACTATAAAAAACAATATTGTGTTACCTCAAAAAATTAAAAATTGAACTTCCATTTGACCCAGTGATCTCACTTCTAGGAATATACCCTAAGAATCCTGAAACACCAATCAGAAAAAATATATGTACCCCCATTTTGTAGCAGCACCATTTACAATAGCTAAGATCTGGAAACAGCGCAAGTATCCATCAGTAGACAAATGGATAAAAAGGCTGTGGTACAGCCCTGGCTGGTTTGGCTCAGCGGTTAGAGCGTCGGCCTGCGGTCCGGAGAGACCTGGGTTCGGTTCCCGCTAAGGGCACGTACTTCGGTTGCAGTTTGTCCCCGGCCCTGGTTGGTCGTGCGGGTGGCAGCCACTCGATGTGTCCCTTCACGTCGATGTTTCTCTCTCTCTCTCCCTTCCTCTCTCTCCCTCCCACTCTATCTGTACAAAAAATGGAAAAAAAATATCCTCGGGTGAGGATAAAAAAAAAAAAAAAAGGGCTGTGGTACATATACACAATGGAGTACTATGCAGCTGTAAGAAAGAAAGATCTCTTATCCTTTGAGATTTCATGGAGGGACCTGGAAAGTATCATCCTAATTGAAACAAGCCAAACAGAGAAAGACAAGCATCATATGATCTCAGTTATTTCTGGAATATAATGAACATAACAGTCTGAGGAGTGGGGTAGACCCAGAAATGTGGAAGTGAGGTACAGACTGACAATCCTCAGAAGAGCGGGTGGTGGGAGAGTGATAAACCACAGAACTTATATGCATGTATGCATGAACAATAGACATAGACAACAAAGCTGGGGACAGGGCAGAGAGGGACGGGGAAGTGGGAATCAGTGGGGAAAAAGGAGAAACATCTGTAACAAAAATTAATTAATAATAAAAAAAAAACATGGAGACTAAATAGCATGTTATTGAACAATGAATAGGTTTTTATAGAGATCAAAAAAGAAATAAAAACCAGTGAAAATGGAACACACAACACAAAATCTTAGATGCAGCAAAAGCAGTTCTAGGAGGGAAGTTCATAGCACTACAGGCCTACCTCAAAAAAACAAGAAAAATTTCTAATACACTATCTAACCTTCAACTGAAAGAACTAGAAAGCAAACAAAAGGAAAACTACTAAGCAAGTAGAAGGAGGGTAATAGTAAGGATCAGAGCAGAATTAAACGACATGGAGAACAAAAAAACAATTCAAAGGATCAATGAAACAAAGAACTGGTTCTTTGAAAATATAAACAAGATTTATGGACCCTTAGCTAGAATCACCAAGAAACAAAGATAGAGAACACAAATACAAAAAATCAGAAATGAAAGAGGAGAAGTAACAACTGACACCATAGAAATACAGAAGATCGTTAACAACTAGTATAAAAAATTATATGCCAAAAAATTCAACAATCTAAGCAAAATGGATAAATTTCTAGAAACACATAGTCCCCCAAAACTGAACCAGGAAGAGATAGAAAACTTGACCAGATGAATAAAAACAAAAGAAATTGAAGATGTAATCAAGACTCTCGCAGTAAATAGCAGCCTAGGCCAGGACGACGTCTTCATGGGGGAATTTTACTGAACATTCAAAGAAGAACTAACACCCATTCTCCTCAAATTATTTTTAAAAAATCAAGAAGAGGGAAGACATCTAAACTTGTTTTATGAGGCCAGCATAATTCTAATTCCAAAACCAGAAAAAGACACTATGAAAAAAAAAAAAAAACTACATGCCAATATCCTTGATGAACATAGACGCCAACATCCTGAACCAAATACTAGCAAATGAAATCCAGCAATACATCAAAAAAAATATTCGCCATAACCAAGTGAGATTCATCCCAGGGATGCAAGGCTGGTACAATATTTGCGAGTCAATAAATGTGATACACCACATAAACAAAATAAAAGATAAAAATCATATGATCATACCAATAGATGCTGAAAAAGCATTTGACAAAATCCAGCACCCATTTCTGATCAAAACACTCACCAACTGGGAATAGAGGGATCATATCTCGACATAATAAAGGATATGTATGAAAGATCTACAGCCAACATCATACTCAATGGGCAAAAACTAAAAGCAATTTCCTTAAGAACAGGAACAAGACAGGGATGTCCACTTTCTCCACTCTTATTTAACATAGTACTGGAAGTCTTAGCTACACCAATCAGACAGGAAGAAAAAAATAAAAGGGATCCAAATTGGAAAGGAGGAAGTAAAACCGTCATTATTCGCAGATGACATGATCCAAAGACTCTATAAAAAATTTACTAGACTTAATAAATAAATTTGGCCAAGTAGCAGGATACAAAATTAACGTCAAGAAATCACCGGCATTCTTATACACCAATGATGAACTCACAGAAAGAGAAACTAAAAAAAATCCCATTTACCATCACAGCAAAAAAATTAAGATACCTAGGAATAAACTTAATCAAAAAAATAAAGGACCTATTCACAGAAAACTACAGGTTATTGAGAAAATAAATAGAGTAAGATATAAAAAAGTGGAAGCACATACCCTGTTCCTGGATTGAAATAATTAATATTATTAAAATGTGCATAATGCCCAAAGCAATCTGTAGATTCAATGCAATCCCATCCAAATACCAATGATATATTTCACAGAACCAGAACAAATACTTCAAAAGTTCATATGGAACCAAAAAATACCCCGAATAGCAACAGTAATTTTGAAAAAGAAGAACAAAGTAGGAGGGATCACATTACCAGATTTCAGCTTCTACTACAAAGCCACTGTAATCAAAACAGCCTGGTACTGGCACAAGAACAGGCATATAGACCAGTGTAAAAGATCAGAGAACTCAGAAATAGGCCCCAGGCAATATGCTCAATTAATATTTGACAAATGTGGCAAGAGCATACAGTGGAGTAAAAACAGCCTCTTTAATAAATGGTGTTGGGAAAATGGGACAGCTACATGCAGAAAAAATGGAACTAGACCGTCAACTTACCCCATATACAAAAATAAACTCAAAATGGATGAAACACTTAAATGTGACTCATGAATCCATAAAAATCCTAGAAGAAAATACAGGCAACAAAATTTCAGACATCATACGCAGCAGAATTTTCACTGATACATTCCCTACAGCAACAGAAACAAAGGAGAAAATGAATACCTGGGACTGCATCAAAATCAAAAGCTTCTGCACAGCAAAAGAAACAACCACCAAAATGGAAAGGCAACCCACACTACGGGAGAACATAATTGCCAATGATACGTCAGATAAGGGGTTAATTTGATATATATATGTGTGTGTGTGTGTGTGTGTGTGTGTGTATATATATATATAGAGAGAGAGAGAGAGAGAGAAAGAGAGCTCATACAACTCAACAAAAGGAAGACAAAGAACCTAATTAAAAAATGGGCAGAGGAACTAAATAGACACCTCTGCAAACAGGACATACAAATGGCTAAGAGATACATGAAGAAATGCTCAGCATCACTAATCATCAGAGAGCTTCAAATTAAAACAACAATGAGGTATCACCTCATACCTGTCAGAATGGCTGCCATCAACAAATCATCAAACAACAAGTGTTGGCGAGGGTGTGGAGAAAAGGGGACTCTAGTACACTGCTGATGGGAATGCATACTGGTGCAGCCACTATGGAAAAGAACATGGTGTGACCTCAAGAAATTAATAATTGAACTGCCATTTGACCCAATGATCCCACTTCTAGGTATATACCCTAAGAAGTCTGAATCACCAATCAGAAAGAATATGTGTACGCCCATGTTTGTGGCAGCACTATTTACAATAGCTAGATCTGGAAACAGCCCAAATGTCCCTCAGTATACTAATTGATAAATAAGCTGTTGTACATATACACAGTGGAGTACTGTGCAGCTGTAAGAAAGAAAGATCTCTTATCCTTTGAGACGACATGGAGGGACCTGGAGAGTATTATCCTAAGCAAAACAAGCCAAGCAGAGAAAGACAAATATCCATGATCTTACTTATTTGTGGAATATAATAAACATAACAGTCTGAAGAACAGGGTAGTTTAAGAAATATAGAAGTGGGGTACAGACTAACAATTTCCAGAAGAAGGGATGGCAGGGGAGAGACAAACCACAGAACTTATATGCTTGTATGCATGAATAATGGACACGGACAACAAAGCTGGGAACAGTGTGGGGAGGGAGGAGAAAGGGGTATCAGTGGGGGAAAAAGGAGAAACATCTGTAACACAAATTAATTAAAAAAATATATATATATATAAGAAAAATTCCAAATTCTTATTAAGGATTGAAAGACTTACATAATCTGCTCCCGCCCTTAACCCATTTGCCTCTCTGTTCTCATCTCTTACTATTTTTTAAATTTCCATCTCCAACTACACAGGCTCCATGCTATCCTTCAAATATGCCAAGCAAACACTTTTGGACTTACTGTTATCTCTGAAGGTTCATCATTGCCCCAGATAACTATAAGACTGAATTCCCTCATCTTCTTTCAGCTATTAATAACACCTAAGACCATCTCTGATCACACAAACTGAAATTACCGCAGCTTAAAAACAACCCCTGTTTAAAAGATTGGGAAGCATATTTTATGTAAACCTTGTGAAAATAAAACAAATTGTAGATTTTTAAAAGCTATAGAGACTGCAGGGCCTGGAATAAGGTTAATCATTGCCTTAATTACTTAATACTAATAGAATATATCTAATAGTTGGGCAAAATAACCAATGAGAAGAATTTCCAGTTTAGCAGTAAATTTTCTCTACATACATAAATATATGAAATATATACATATAATTTATATAACTAATATATAGAAACCTAACAATGTTGTATTTTAATATTTGAAATATATCTTCTTATGCTTTATTATAAAATATACTATGGATGTCATAAGATAGGTAGTTGGAGAGTTTAGAAAAAAATAATATCATTAAGAAAATGAGTGCAGAAAGAGTAGTGATGTAGAGACCAAGCCTTTTGACTTTTGACATTGAGCCTAAAAGGTGTAGACTGAGTAGAAACTGGTAATGCAACTAAAAAAGATCAACCAGAATAAGGAGAAGTCTATAGAGTTGTATTTTTACAGCCAAAGAAAGCTGTTCGTTAAATTATTATTTTTATTTAAGTATAGTTGGTATGCAATCTTATATTGGTTATATTAGTTTCAGGAATACACTATAGTGCTCTGACGTTTCCATACCTTACAATGTGAGACAGATGTAAACTGAGAGACAAAGATATAAACAATTAAGTGATAGAATCCAGCACTAAGGTAAGTACCTGGGATCATAGAAACATATGAGGGGGACCAAAAAAATAAAAAAGCTGTGGTACATTTACACAATGGAATACTGTGCAGTTATAATGAAGAAAGATCTCTTGCCCTTTGAAACAACATGGAGAGACCTGGAGAGTATTATGCTAAGTGAAATAAGCCAAAGAAAGATAAGTATCACATGATCTTATTTATGGAATATCATGCACAAAATAAGCTGTTGATCAAAATAGATCCAGAGACATGGAAGTAGGGAACAGACTGACAAACCTCAGAGGGATAAAGTTGGAGGGGCAGGGAGAGATAAACCAAAGAACTTATATGCATATATGCATAACCAGTGGACACAGACATTAGATTGGGGAAAGTAGGAGAGGGGGTGGGAGTGGGAAGGAGGGGGTTAATGGGGAAAAAAGGGGATATCTGTAATACCTTCAACAACAAACACAAAATGGTAGAAGAGGAGGGGAGAGGTTGGAAAAAGTATTTCCAGGGTTTACAATACCTGAATTGAGTTTAAAAGAAAACAGTGAGATTTAGCAAGTAAAGGTGGAGGAAGCCCAGCAGGCAGAGTAAGAGGAAACCATCTGAGCATAGCATGGCACATTTGGGGCTTTGAAAATAGTGATGGGAGAAAGGGTCTATATTTGTGGTGGTATTATTAACAATATTAGTTTTTAATGGCTTGCTTCATGAATGTGTGATCTGTGCACCACATAAATCCCATGTTTAGAAGGACCCTGTGCTTGGTTTAATGCTCTGGTGTCATCATCTCAAAATTCTTACTAATATTTGAACAAGGTACCTGTATTTTCATTTTGCATTGGGCCCCACAAATGATGTAGCCAATCCTGGCTGGAACATAAGTTAGTAAGAAGTGCGAAGGACCATAAGACAGTCTCAATGGCGTGGTTTAGGGTTTGAGTTTTCCTAAGAAAGTAGTTACAGCCATGAAAAAAAAAGAATTTAAGCTGGGGGTGGATACAATCAGTGTGCATATTTTTTTTTAATCCTCACCTGATGATATTTTTCCATTTTGGTTTAGATAGAGTGGGAAGGAGAGAGAGGAAGAGAGAGAGAAACATCAACGTGAGAGGGACACATCGACTGGCTGCCTCCCGCATGACTTTGACCAGGGCCAGGGCAAACTGAAACAGGTATGTGACCTTGACTGAAATCAAACCTTCCATTCACAGGTCCTTGGGCCGACACTCCAACCACTGAGAAAAACCACTGAGCAAGGTTAAGGCTGCATCTTTTTATTTTTATTTTTTAGAGAAAGAAAGAGAGAAAGGAAGAGATAGAAACATCAATGTGAGAGAGAAACATCAATTGGCTGCCTCCTGCATGCCCCCTACTGGGGATCGAGCCACAACCTGGGCATGTGCCCTGACTGTAAATCGAACCAGAACCTCTCAGTCCATGGGACATCACTCAATCCACTGAGCCATGCTGACTGGGGTCAATGTGCATCTTGTGACAGAAACATTGATTGAAAAATAGAGGATGAATCAAGTGGGGGAAAGGCCGGAGGTGGGGAGATAAAGAAAAAGATACTGTATTAATTCAGAAAGAAATTAATACCATATAAAATCAAGAATTGTCCATGGAGACCAGAAAAGATAAAAATTTCCAGAAATGTTTAGTAGGTATAATTTAAGGACTTGGTGATCAACAGTATGAATGAGAGAGAAGAGGTAGTGATTACTCTCACCAATCTACTCTTGAAGAGGTGGGTGATTTCAGATGCCACTATTAATCACTATCCTTTGGTTTAAGGTATTGGGAAAAGGCCTCCAGCAACTTGCAGATATGTTTGTTATTTGATATAATCACCAACCTACAATTATTTGTGCGGAGGTGAGTCTTGATAGGGGAGGAGTAACAAGCATGATTGTGCTGTCTGAAGGTCTATGTAGTTGGAGTTGGAGAAGGAAGCCAAAAGAAAAGCAAACCAAAGACTATATTTGCCTCCTTGTTTGCAAAACAAGGTGGCCCCTCATAGAAAGGGTTTTTTTTTGGAGAACCTAATAGAAAGGTCCAATTTAGTTTCTTACTAAATTATTCAGTAGAAAGTACTGCCAAATTATATGCAATGTAACCAGAAATTTTAATAGGTTTAGCCCTCCTTTTGGAAGTCTGTATCTTGTTTGTTTGTTTATTTATTTGTTTATTATTAATTTATTTTTGTTACAGATGTTTCTCCTTTCCCCCCCATTGACACCGTCCTCCTCAGCCCCCCCACCCCCCGCCACCCCATCCTCAGCTTTGTTGTCTATGTCCATCAGTTATGCCTACATGCATATAAGTTCTGTGGTTTATCCCTTCCTTACCCCCATCCCCCTTCTGAGGATTATCAATCTGTATCTTACTTCTATGGCTCTGGGTTTATTTTTTTCACCAGTTTGTTTAGTCCATTATATTCCAGAAATAAATGAGAATATGTGATATTTGTCTTTCTCTGCTTGGCTTGTTTTGCTTAGGATAATACTCTCCAGGTCCCTCCATGTCGTCTCAAAGGATAAGAGATCTTTCTTTCTTACAGCTGCATAGTACTCCATTGTGTATATGTACCACAGCTTTTTTATCCATTTGTCTACTGACGGACACTTGGGCTGTTTCCAGATCTTAGCTATTGTAAATAGTGCAGCTATGAACATAGGGGTACATATATTCTTTCTGATTGGTGTTTTAGGCTTCTTAGGGTATATTCCTAGAAGAGGGATCACTGGGTCAAATTGAAATTCAATTTTTAATTTTTTGAAGTAATACCACAGTGTTTTCCATAGTGGCTGTACCAGTCTGCATTCCCACCAGCAGTGTACTAGGGTCTCCTTTTCTCCCCACCCTCTCCAGCACTTGTTGTTTGATGATTTGTTGATGGCAGCCATTCTGACAGGTGTGAGGTGATACCTCATTATTGTTTTAATTTGCATTAAGTGACATTGAGCATTTTTTCATATGTCTCTTGGCCATTTGTATGTCCTGTTTGGAGAGGTATATCTTTAGGTCCTCTACCCATTTCTTAATTGGGTTCTTTGTCTTCCTTTGGTTGAGTTGTGTGAGTACTCCATATATTTTGGAAATTAATCCCTTATGTGATATATCATTGGCAATAATGCTCTACCATATAGTGGGTTCCCTTGCCATTTTGATGATTTGCTGTGCAAAAGCTATTTAGTTTGAAGTAGTCCCATGTGTTCATTTTTTCTTTGTTTCTATTGCCTTGGGTGTTTTACTAGTAAAAATACTGCTGCGTATGTCTGAAATTTTGTTACCTACATTTTCTTCTAGGATTTTTATGGATTTATGAGTCACATTTAAGTGTTTTATCCATTTTGGTTTATTCTTGTGTATGGTGTAAGTTGGTGGTCTAGTGTTATTTTTTTGCATGTAGCTGTCCAATTTTCTCAACACCATTTATTGAAGAGGTTGTCTTGTCTCCACTATATGCTCTTGCCACCTTTGTCAAATATTAATTGAGCATATTGTCTTGGGTGAATTTCTGAGTTCTCTATTCTGTTCCATTGCTCTATGTACCTGTTCTTGTGCCAGTGCCAGGCCATTTCAATTACAAAGTTTTTGTAGTATAATCTGATGTCTGGTAATATGATCCCTCCTACTTTGTTCTTCTGTTTGAAGATTGCTGTGGCTATTTGGAGTTCTTTTGGGGTCCATATAAACTTTTGTAGTATTTGTTCTAGTTCTGTAAAGTATATGGTTGGTATTTCTATAAGGATTACATTGAATCTATATATAGCTTTGGGTGGTATGGACATTTTAATGATGTTAATTCTTCCAATATATGAACAAGGTATATGCTTTTACTTTTTAATATCTTCCTCTATTTCCTTTTTCAATGACCTATAGTTCTTGTGAAGAGATTTTTTTATTTCTTTGGTTAAGTTTATTCCTAGGTACCTTAATTTTTTTGCCACAATGGTAAATGCAATTGTTTTTGTTTGTTTGTTTGTTTGTTTGTTTGTTTCTCTTTCTGTGAATTCATTGTTGGTGTATAAGAATGCCATCAATTTTTGGCATTAATTTTGTATCCTTCTACTTTGCCAAATTTATTTATTAAGTCTAGTAGATTTTTTATGGAGTCTTTAGAGTTTTCTAATTACAATATCATGTCATCTGCAAATAATGACGGTGTCATTTTCTCCTTTCCAATTTGGATCTCTTTCATTTTTTCTTCATGTCTAGTTGCTGTGTATGTCAAATAAGAGTGGCAAAAGTGGACATCCCTTCCTTGTTCCTATTCTTAAGGAAAATGTTTTTAGTTTTTTCTTATTGAGTATGATGTTGGCTGTAAGTTTTTCACATATGGCCTTTATTATGTTGAGATATATTCCCTCAATTCCCAAATTTCTGAGAGTTTTTATCAGAAGTGGGTGTTGGATTTTGTCAAATGCTTTTTCAGCATCTGTTTATATGATTTATGGTTTTTATCTTTTATTTTGTTTATATGGTGTATCACATTTATTGATTTGTGAATACTGTACCAGCCTTGCATCCCTGGGATGAATCCCACTTGGTCATGGTGAATAATTTTTCTGATGTATTGCTGGACACAATTTGCTAATATTTTGTTAATAATTTTGAAATCTGTGTTCATCAGGGATATTGGCCTGTAGTTTTTTTCTTTGTAGTGTCTTTATCTGGTTTTGGAATTAGGAATATGCTGGCCTCATAAAATGAGATTGGAAGTCTCTCATCTTCTTTCAATTTCTGGAATAGTTTGAGAAGAATGGGTATTAAATCTTCTTTGAATGTTTGGTAAAACTCCCCCGTGAAGCCATCTGGGTCTGGGCTTTTGTTTGCTGGGAGGTTCTTAATTACATCTTCAATTTCCTTTGTTGTTATTGGTTTGTTCAACTTTTCTGTCCCTTCCAGATTCAATTTTGGGAGACTGTGTGTTTCTAGAAATTTGTCCGTTTCACCTAGATTGTCCAGTTTGTTGACATATAATTGTTCATAGTATGTTTTGATGATCTTTTGTACTTCTGTGGTGTCCGTTGTTACTTATCCACTTTTGTTTCTGATTTTGTTTATTTAGGTTCTCTCTTTTTCTTTTTTGGTGAGTCTGGCTAAGGCCCATTGATCTTGTTTATCTTTTCAAAGAACCAGTTTTTTTGTTTTATTGATCTTTTGAACTGTCATTAGTTTCTATATCATTTATTTCTGCTCTGACCTTTACTACTTCTTATCTTCTACTTGCTCTGAGTTTTTCTTTTTGTTTTCTTTCTAAATCTTTAAGTTGTAACATTAGAGAGTCATTTAGGAATTTTGTTGTTTCTTGAGGTAGGCCTGTAGCGCTATGAACTTCCCTCTCAGGACTGCTTTCACTGCATTCCATAGATTTTGTGTTGTTATATGTTCATTTTCATTGGTTTGCAGAAAGTTTTTAATTTCTTCCTTGATCTCGTTGGTAAGCAATTTGTTGTTTAGTAACATGCTATTTAGTGTACAAGTGTTTGAATGTTTTTGTTGTAATTGAGTTCTAGTTTTCTACCATTATGATTTGAAAAGATGCTTGATATAATTTCAGTCTTTTTAAATTTGTAGAGACTTATTTTGCATCCTAACATGTGGTCTATCTTTGAGAATGTCCCATGTGCACTTGAGAAGACTGTATATTCTGCAGCTTTAGGGTGAAATGTTCTGTAAATATCAATTAAATCAAACTAATCTAGGTCGTTGTTTAAGGACTCTATGTCCTTGTTAAGTTTTTGTCTATAAGATCTATCTAGTGATGTAAGTGGGGTGTTTAAATCACCCACTAAGATCTTATTGCTATTGATCTTTCCCTTGAAGTCTTCCAGAAGTTTATAAATATATTTTGGAGCTCCCATATTTGGTGCATATATGTTTACCTAGGTTATATCTTTTTGTTGGATTTATCCTTTTAATATTATGTAGTGACCTTCTTTGTCTCTTACTATGGACCTTCTTTTTAAGTCTGTTTTCTCAGATATGAGTATTGTTACACTAGTTTTTTATTTTTCCATTTGCTTAGTAAATTTTTTTCCATTCCTTCACTTTCATCCTGTGTGAGTCTTTTGTTGTGAGGTGGGTCTTTTGTAGATAGCATATATATGGGTTGTGTTTTTTTATCCAATCAGCTACCCTATATCTTTTGATTGGAGTATTTAAGCCATTTACATTTAAGGTTATTATTGATAGTTATTAGTTGCCATTTTTAATTTATGCCTGTGTTCCTGTCTCTTTCTCTCTCTGTGTCTTTTCTTCTTCTTACAACAGTTCTTTTGGCATTTCTTGCAATGCTGGTTTGCTTGTGGTAAATTTCTTTAGTTTTTTTTTTTATTTTTTTTTTTTTATCCATGAAGCTGTTTATTGCTCCTTCAATTTTGAATGATAGCCTTGCTGGATAGAGTAGTCTTGGATTCAGACCTTTGTCTTGCATTACTTTGTACACTTCATGCCACTCCCTTCTGGCCTGCAGCATTTTTATTGAGAAATCAGCTGAAATCAGCTGACAGTCTAATGCGATCTCCCTTGTAGGTAACTTTCTGTCTCTCTCTTGCTTCCTTTAAGATTCTTTCTTTGTCTTTAATGTTTGATATTTTAATTATGAGGTGTCTAGGTGTGGGTTTTCTGGGGTTCATGTTGCTTGGGACTCTCTGTGTTTCCTGGACCTGTGTGGCTTTTTTCTTCACCAGTTTAGGGAAGTTTTCTGACATTATTTCTTCAAACAGGTTCTCTAATTTTTCCTCTGATTCTTCTCCTTTTGGTATCCCTATAATGCGAATGTTGTTATGTTTTGTATTATCCCACAGCTCCCTTAAACTCTCCTCCTGCTTTTTAAACCTTTTCTCCGTTTGCTGCTCTGTTTTGTTGTTTTTCTCTACTTTGTCTTCTAAGTTGCTGATTCAGTCTTCAGCTTCTTCTAATCTACTATTAAGCTCTTCCAAGGTATTTTTCATATCAGCTATATCATTCTTTATTTCCTCTTGATTTTTATGTATAGCTTCTACCTTTTTATGCATAGCTTTACCTCTTTTTTAAAGTTGATGTCGTTCTCAGTGAACTCTTCATAATTCTTATGAAGTTGCTTGTAGTTCTCACAAAATTGTTTGAGCACCCTTATAAGCATTGCTTTGAATTCTTTATCTGACAAGTTACTTTCCTATAGTTCCTGTAGTTCATTCTCTGGTGATTCCTCTTTGTTTTTCATTTGTGTGTTTATTTGTTTCACCATTTTAGCAATCTGGTAGTTCTACGCCCAGTGAGGGATATTGGAATGTGTATGCAGGTTAGTATGTATCAATTAAGGCTGCTGTGCCTCCCAGCCTGTTTTGGTGTATGGCTCCTCTTGTCTGCTGTGGGTTGTGCAGGGTTGACATGTGGCAGCTGAAGTTGGTCTGTGGTGCAGGTCTCAGCTCTCTGAGACTTGCTGCTGTTTGGCCTGGAGCACTGCTCTTGATCAGCTTCTGCTGATGCTGCTGGGGATGGGTCTTAGCTGCCGATATGTGCTGCTGCTGCCTGGGGTACACAGGTCTATCTGGTGCCCTGCTTGGGTGTGTGGGACCCACTGATATGTTGCTGGGGTGTGTGGTGTTCCACTAGTACACTGTTGGGGTGCATGGGTTACACTGGCATTCTTCTGGGGTTCATGGATCTCTCTGGTATGCTTCTGGGGTGTGTGGGTCCAGCTAGTGTTCTGCTGGGGTTCATGGGTTTTTTTGGTATGCTGCTGGGGTTTGTGTGTTCCACTGGTGCACTGCTGGGCTTTGTGGGTTTCTCTGGTATGCTTCTGGGGTGCATGAGTCCTACTGGGGTGCTGCTGAAGCATGCTGCTCCCTGGTGGGGCTCAGCTCCTAATCAGTTACTACAGGGTGTGAGTGTCTGCTACCAATTTGCACTACTACTGCTGCTGCTATTGCCAAAAGGTACTCTTAAGTCCCAATATTTTGCTGCTGTTGGAGGCCAAGGATGTTCCACTCCTGGGACTTTGCTGCTTCTGGGGGAAGGGGCTCAACTCCAACTCTGCTATTACAGTTGTTAGGGGCACGCCTCAGCTCCCCTAGCCCTGCTGCTTGGTCTGAGGCTCCGCTCTTGATCAGTTTTTGCTGATGCCGCTGGGGATGGTTTTAGCTGCTAGTCTGAGCTGCTAATACCTGTTGGGGGTGGTTCTCTACTCCTGCCCAGTCACTGTTGCTGTGGGGGGAGCTGCCAGGCTCCCAAGTTGCTACTAGTGCCCCTGGGAGCCTGGTTGGGCTGTTCGCAGCTGCAGGCTGTGTGCCACTGTGGGCCTGGAGCCTGCGCTGGCCTCTGCACCATTGCAGGCCTGGAGCCTGCAGGTTGCAGCACAGCCTCAGGTCTAGGCGAGCTTCCACTGTTGTTGGGGGTTGGGCTCTGGTTCCTGGCTGGTTTTGGCTACTGCTGCAGGCACCTATGTGTGCTGACTGTGCCAAAAACACAGCTGAGTCCACTGGACAGATGGTGCAGGGTGCTCTAGTGGACACAGTTCACTGGGCCCCAGCTGCTCCCCATTTCCTCTTCCCAGGGAAGACCTGGGATCCTCCACAATGGCGGTGCCTCCCAGCCACACTGGGGAAAGTTCGCTGACTTGCCACTTACCATGTCGCCTGCTTCTTTCCATCCACAGAACAGGAACCTTCTGTTTTGTGTCTCTGCACTTCTCAAGGTTGGTTGTCCACGCTCACATTCACTCACACTCTCTCACACACTCACCCACATTCCGGTCCTGCCCGTCACCATCTTTTCTCTTTTGTATCTTGTTTTTTATTTTAATATAAAAACTCTAAATATTTGGCCACTCTGAGCTATATAATATGGTGGAGTACTACTGAACAAACCTTTACTGAGGGTAAAATTGAATTATAAATGTTGAGTTGAATATTTAGAGAATTTAGAGAGGCAGTCTGTTTGTTGGAAAGTATTTACAATTTATGCATATGAATTCTAGACACACACACACACACACACACACACACACACATTCATCATAAACTCTTTCCTTTGAGGAAATATTATGGAGAAATCCCCAAGAAAGTAGAACAATAACAAAAAGACAACAAGATAGAAAAGAAAAAATATAAGATGAAATCTTACAGATTTTAAAACTGAAAGAATTTTAGAAAGATAGACAAGAGCTATCAAAAGGAAGTAATTTATCAAAATAATAAATAAAATATTTCTAGAATTTTCAGGATGAAAATTGTCCATCAAGTATCTAGCAACAATGGACAGGAAAAGGCAAACATGGTAAAATCTGAGAACACCATGGGCAGAAAGAAGATCCTAAAATCTAAAACAGGTACAAATACATATGAGACTGAAAGATGGAGCAAGAGAAGAGAAGAATGTTCAAAATATCTAGAATTGGAACACCATAAAATTTATAATGGTAAAGGTGGAAGTTAAAATGATATGGCCCAACACTTTAAAACTTCTGAAGAAATATAATTTTTAACACAGATTCTATATATAACCCAAATAATCAAAGGTGAGGACAGAAATAATATATTTTCTATCATAAAAACTCCCTATAGGTTAGCATCCATGCTTTCTTTGGTAGCTACCGAAATAAATCAGGAGAGGAAGATACTGAATCTAGCACTGGACAGTGAAAGAGACTTTCCAAGAAAGTCATAAAGAGATGTCCAAGAATAAAAGGGTTGTCAAAGTTCCAGGAATCAACCTATCTAGATTGTACCAGGAGAAAAGAAGGTTCCAGAAGGAATGTTTCAAAGAAAAAGATGAAATGGATACATTACACGATATGTTTAAGCACATCAGGGAGATTTATATTTATACTAGAAAAATTATGGAGAAGTTAGTAACACGTACACAGAAAACATAGCAACCCAGAATGAATCAATTATTAACTCCAGGTAAAATAAAAGAGGATGCAAGCAACAAATGCATACTATGTGGCTTAATTGCATGTACTATGTACATTGTTATAATAATGTATAAACTGAGGAGTTATCCAACTCAAACTTGTAAACAGATAAACTATCTTGGAAGCACAGAGAAAAGAGGGAAGGCGCATGTGGCTAGAGGAGGAAGCTCCCATAGTGGGAGTTCAATAAAAATTTATGAAACTGAAAACTATAAAAAGCAAAATAGAAGCATAAATATTTTATGTGGCAATGTGCATGCAAATATTAGAAGCAGCCAAAAGAGCTGAAAGCAGTTGCCTCTGGGAAACATAAATGAGATTGAGGAGAAGGGACAATTTGCTTTTTAAATTACACTTTTAAACTAACTGAGAGAAATTAAAAATTTTAAATGACATGTTGACAAGACAGTTATGGATACGGTTCCCCTGCAGAGGGGACAATATGAGCCCAGACCAAAAAAACAAAAAAAAACAAAAAAATGTCTTGGCAAATGGTATCATTAGTCACTATAATGTCACACAGTATGACCCAAATAAAGAACTAGAGAGGGAAAATAAGTAGTAAAACATTAAGCTGAAAATGGATGTGAAGACCAGACTGCTAAGACATTTAAATACTATATAAAAGGATTTGGACCTGAATTTTTCCCTTACTGTGTGCTTTGTATAGCCCTTCTCTCAGAACTGCCCCTACCCACCATCCTTGCCTTGGAGAAGACTCCAAGAAGTCATGTTTCTGCCAATTGACCCTGTAACCATAGCTGACTCTTTTTTTTTTTTTTTTTATCCTCACCCGAGGACATTTTTCCATTTTTTGTTCAGATAGAGCGGGAGGGAGAGAGAGGAAGAGAGAGAGAGAGAAACATCGATGTGAAGGGACACATCGAGTGGCTGCCACCCGCACGACCAACCAGGGCCGGGGACAAACTGCAACCGAGGTACGTGCCCTTAGCGGAAACCGAACCCGGGTCTCTCTGTACCACAGGCCAACGCTCCAACTGCTGAGCCAAACTGGCCAGGGCCATAGCTGACTCTTGAAGAGTGGACAGATGACCCATTTTTAGTCCATCTTAGCAGTTTGATTCCATCTTATGAGTTCAGACCTTTAAATTCAGAAACATATGGGTAGGAATATTGGTAACTGAATAAAGTTTCTTGCAGTATTTAGAGGAAAGATCTACAAATTACCACTCATTACATTCCCAGAAATGCTGTACTACCTGTTTTCCCCAAGCTTGCTCTGGATTTTATGAGATACAAAAATACTCTGTCAATACATCTCACATTGTGATTCAGCTCTCAGAGTGTTTTTGCTATTTGTATCTTAGCTAGTGCATAGGCAATTGAGAGCACTCATGAAATGTTGTCCAATAATAAAGCACAAATATTGAACAAAAGTGAAGATGCTATTCCTTTTAGGGCTAGTGGCTCCTTAGAAGGCTTGTATCCCCTTCTAAATAAGCTCCCTATCACCGGCAGTATCTAAGTTGAAACAATTGACCACTTGTCAGGAATGCTGGAAAGGAGTTATTCATAAAGAAATTTCTTCAAAGTATCCTCAGGCATCAGTCAGGCTCTGAATGCAAAGAGTATGACTGAGATCCAGTGCCTCACCAGCACCCCTAAATTCATAATACACTTGTTTCTATTTTTCCCAAGGCTGACCCTGATGTAAGAATCTCTTCTCCTCAAGGTACTTACGCAGTCCAATTCTCTCCCTTTCTTCTCATGGGTCCCTTTCTCAGGGAAGGTGGCACATCTCAACTGGAAAGATTTTAGGGCTTTTCATGTCTGCTTCCCCTTCAAAGAGAAATAGCTCCACCTAGAGCACTACTAAGGGACAGTGACCAAATTTTGTACCAAGATATTTTGTCCCCTCAGACAAAGATTGGACATAAGTTTAGCCAGGCAACTAAAAAATTAACAAATTACTGAATGATCTTTAATTTAATTTAATTTAATTTTTTTTTATCCTCACCCGAGGACATTTTTCCATTTTTTGTTCAGGTAGAGTGGGAGGGAGAGAGAGGAACAGAGAGAGAGAGAGAGAAACATCGATGTGAAAGGAACACATCGAGTGGCTGCCACCCGCACAACCGACCAGGGCCGGGGACAAACTGCAACCGAGGTACGTGCCCTTAGCGGGAACCGAATCCGGGTCTCTCAGGACCGCAGGCCGACGCTCTAACCACTGAGCCAAACCTGCCAGGGCTGATCTTTAATTTTAAATCCATGGCCTGGTGTGAAAAGATATTTTGAGGCAATAAGTTGCCTTTCTAGGAATTCTTGTGTTGAGTCTATAAGAAAGGGAAGGCAAATTTTGCAGAGAGGGATCCCATGAGGAGGAGTCCAGGTTGGAATGGTCATGACAAGGTAAAGTTGGAACAATCAGAATTTGTAAAAGTGTAAAAACCCGTGATTGATATAATGAGGAGACTAGGGCACATTCACAGAGAAAAGCAAGGAGCTGAAAGAGGACACCCTGTGATAACTGAGAGAAAATAAGCAGGCAGTTCCCAGAATTGCCTTTCTTAATATTTAGTTTCAAGTTCATTGGTATTAGTAGAATAAAACCTTTCTTTGACTTAGTGTGAAAAAATGTTAGTTCATTATTTGTTCATCATAAACAAATGATCCATCAAATTTAAGCAACCAAAGATCCTGTTATTAGTTTTTTTGTTTTGTTTTTTGAGAAAGAGAGAGGGAAACAATGATTTGTTGTTCTACTTATTTATGCACTCATTGGGGGATTTCTATAGGTACCCTGATTGAAGATCAAACCTGTAACCTTGGTGTATTGGGATGACACTCCAAACAACTGAGTTACCTGACCAAAACTATTATTAGGTTTTAATGTCCCCTAAATTCCTTTGCTTATATCTGTGCAATGGGCAAGGTTGGTAGTATAGTGGTTAAAGGTGATTAATAATGCTTTGTTTGTTTAGAGTTAAGGGTACATTAATGAAAAGTTAACAAAGTTTTGCATCACAGTAAACTGTTAAAAGCAATTAGCTAAAACTGTCAGAGTCCATATTCTTAAATTAGCCCATCTCAGGAAAAATGTCAATGAATTAAACTCCTGAACCACTTACAGACATGGATAAAAAATGAGCAGTCAATAAATAAAATTAATCAATATCTTAGAGAATGGAGAAGTTAGACTAAAATTAAAAATCTGAAGTCTGGGTTTATGTAAATAAAGCAAATGAATCCAAACTGTAGTCTTGAGTACTTTACATGTTAGTCATATTAAGAATGGACTTGTCTTAGATATTTCATGACTAATTTGTCTGTTTCTTAAATACCAAGAAACAAATAGTTGGGCAAGGTCTAGCTAAAAGGTTACCAGGCAATGAAGGCAGAACAAAACCCTGAGAACAAAGTCCTACAGTGTTCAGCAATGAGGTTGACTCACTATTTTGTGGTGAGATACTGAGTTATGTGGTTTAATACGTACCAATGCAGGATGAGATCTGAATACTTGGGAGGCACTTTTTAAGAGTACCCAAGAAGTTATTACCAACCTATCTTTCCATTCTCATTTCCTATAAACTCTACTCCAGGGGAGCTTGTTTTTGAACTGTGAAATGTCATAGGCTGTTTAGTGCTTTTCACATATTCGTCTCACTATCTGGAATTCTCATTAGAGTCTACTTTTCTCAAAGCTAAGCTCAAATCCCATCTCTTTTATAATGCCTTTCTCTTCCACTGGGATTAAATAGTTTTTCTACTTCTTACTCTTGCAGAACTTACCTCTGTCTTGATAATCACATTAATATTTTAAGTATTGCTTATTTTGTTGGTTTAACAAGAAACTTGAGTTGAGTTTTCACATTTGACTTTTTGATATGATCAGTTTTGTTTAATCTATATATAACATGTTAAGCTCCCTTTGTGTCATTAAATTTTAAACATAGGGTCTAACCCAGTGCCTATTATCAGGTTACTAGAGTTGATCCAGAAACCACTGCTATGAAAGGTGACATATTTTGTATTACACACCATTTTATTTTTTTATTTTCTATTTAAAAAGAAAAATTTTTTGGTATGTGCCCCTAGCTGGAACTGAAACCAGACTCTCTGGTCCACAGGCCGACGCTCCAACCACTGAGCCAAACCGGCCAGGCTACACTCCATTTTAACTCCATCACTTCTTTCACTGTAATTCCCAGCCCACTAAAAAAATCCTTACGTAACAGAATCTGTGATCCTGTGGGACATGGTTCAGTGTCAGCTACTGGTATGCAGGTAGGCAATCATTAGCAAATGGCTCAAATTTGTCTCTATGGCTTCCAAAGCTTCTGTTGAAATAGAATAATCATTCTCTAGAGATAATCTGCCTTGTTTCCTGTGGTAACTGGAGCAGTACTTGTCTTCATTTGAATAATTTTGGTGTTAGTTTCCGTGAAATAATTTCAAACTGTACATGAAAGCATGACTTTCAGAGATTTAAGTTTAGTTTAACTTAATTTGATTAAAATGTGTATAACTGGAAGACTGGAACCCATATCCCCACCTCCATACCAGACTGGGGGAAAGGACAGCACTTGGTCTGGGGACATAATTAAGTTTTTACAAATGGCAATGTGAAACCCATGACAAGAACTATTTATAGCTAAGGGTATGTGGCTCATGGTTAAGCCTTTTTATTGTTTTAGTATGTCTGACAATTCATATTTTGGACCAAGATGCTGCTGAAGAGAAGGAACTACCACCGCTTTGCATGATAATATAAAGGAACAATTTACAAAGTGTAGAAGTTGAATTGTGGTTATGAAGCAGAGACGTTTCTTTTTCTCAGTAAGCTATGAAATGGTGGAGTATTAATGATAGTCCTTGGGAGATGTATGTGTGTGTGTGTGTGTGTGTGTGTGTGTGTGTGTGTGTATGAGAGAGAGATCTAACAATTTTACTTGCATTTGGAGAAATGTACTACTATAAAAGTATACTTTACCATCAACTTCCCAAAAGATTGGTGGAATTTACAAAGTAGATGTTAGAATAAAAGTTAGAGAGGCATTATATCCTGTCTTGTCATTTCATTTAGTTTCTCTTACCTTCACCTGTTCAGTAAGATTTTCATAATTTATTTTGAAAAACTAAATTTTTCAAATGGTAGTAGGTTGGAAACATGATGGTTGAGCCAAAAGGGGATTCCAGGATTGCTTATATTGACTGCTTTTCCACAGCCCGCAGTAAAGGGACAGTGGTGGCCCCTGGCATAGTGCACAGGATTTGGAAGCATGAAGTAATATAATTGAGAGTACACTGAACCCGTGTTCACATGCCTACCTTGAACCATCATCAATATTTTGCCAAAGTTGTTTCACCTACATCCCTCTGTTTCACCTAGAGTCCTGTGAAACAATTTTCAGACATTCTCTTTTAGTCCTGAAGACCTCAGCACATTTCCAAAAAAAAGGGAGGAGGGATTTCTTATATCATCAAGATGTCATTATCTCACTTCCCCATTATCAACAATTCTTTAATATCATTGAATCCTCAATTTATATTAAATTTTACCCAACTATTCCCCAAAATGCTTTTTTTCCCAGTTAATTTAAATTATACATCTTAAAAAGTCTCATTTAAACCTGATTTCATCTGTTTAGTCTCTCTTAAACCTCTTTTAAACCCATTTTAATAATTACTTTTAAACACTATTGTATTGTTGAAGGACCTGCAGTGGGTTTCATGTTTTAGATTTAGATCAGTACTTCCCATGGTATCATTGGACATGTTTTTCATACCTTGTATTGCCTATCAACTGGAGATAAGATTTGAAGTCTCAAGTATGTATATATAGAAAAAATATATCACTGACAGTGCTGAATTATTCCTATTTCCTCCCATCATATGGTACATAATGTTTATCTTACTTTTAGTCTGCTAAAGTTGATCAATGAAGTCAGTGACAGCTGTTCTCTTCACTGTCAGTCCCTCCACCTAGAATGATCTGACATACCTTTGCCTGGAATTATACCATCATCATTCTTAACAGTGTACCTTTCACTCACAAAATGTCTCTGGTTAGATAATGCATTACCCATGAACTTCACATTTAATAATTTTATCATCTATTGATGACAATTACTAAAACAATGATTTCATTAGGGGTTGCATAATGATATTTTAATTTTATCATTCTTTCTGCATTTTTTTACTTTGAATACTTCTATATTAAACTGTTTCCCACATCCATAGAACTAATAGGTTACCATGAAATACAATTTAATTCAGGATGCAGGGTAAATGCTTAATTCTTTCCATCAGTTGCCAATTTTCAGAATATTGAATTGGTGCCCAAGTAATCTCTAAATGAATGTCCAGTGTCCAATAAGTTTTGGTTTGTTTCTCTCATTAAAATATCATTATGAATGCATGAGGATTTTCTTGTATATTAAATGTGTTTTAATCGGTAACAGTTTTATTCTTTTTGTTACTCACATTGTCCCATCTTTAGACAGTGAAAATTCACTCAAGTTGGTCCATGTTTCATTTGACAATACTCTATTTTCCTTTCATTGTTTTTATTAATTTTCTGGTACACAATGTTCCTGGTTTATCTGCTATATTTCTTCTCTTAGACCTGAAATCATGTATAGGAGCAGTGATAAAGTGATAACTTAGAAGAGAGAAAATAGCCCAAAGCTCTCCAGCATTGCAAAAAGAGAATATTTCTGTTTCATTCAATTGAATACAAATAGCATATATCAATATTTTGATTCTTTAACAAACTTAATAATCATTTTCTCCTAACCATATGGTTTTGATGCTTCCCTGGCTGAATAACTTAGTAGGGGATTTACAATCTTTGCTTTAATCAGATGAGAAAAATGTATATACTTATTTCCTTTCCTTATGTATTTTGTAATGTCTAAAATATTTCCAAAGAAGCTACCAGTTTATATAAATGTCAGAGGTCTCAGTCTACTTAGAAAAATAAACAATTGCTTTTGATTATTTCAAAAACATTACAACAGGAATTTTACCCACCACATTTTTCCCTTTAAGAGTGAGACCAAATAAATGGAGGTGGAGTGAATGGAAGCTACCATCTCCCAGGATCAAAATGGAATTACAAAGAAAATAAAGACAAATCATCATCAAAAAGCAACAGAAAAGCACCTCGGAGGACCATATAACCAGAGACACTGATTAAATCCTAGTAGGATGGCGGAGATGCGAAAGTGGGGCTGGGAGCCCAGAGACAGCAGCGGGCTTAGCTGTGAGCACTGCCCTCGACTTTAACTCCCAAGCTTCTCCACAGTGCAGAGCCAGGACAGACACTAAAATGGCCACAGCCACTCACCTTGGGCTTCAGAAGGCGGAGGGCAAACTGGACTGGAACTGTGTGGGGACACTCAGGATTTGGAGCGCTCTGAACTTTTGCTGAGTTGTGGCCATGCAGGACAGTGGTCATCTTACTTCATCTGGGGCTCTGGGCAGAGGAAGCAGCCCCTCACTGGGAGATTCAAACCCACCCGGTGACCACTGAAATGCAAATTGAGGCCCATTAACAACCAGTATCTGCCCTACCCTCAGGAAATCCCCTTACACTAAACACCTAGAGTTTTACATTCAACTGAAAAGCCAAGGCTCTTCAAGTAAAAGCTACTGAGAGCCTCAAGGCAGAAAGCTAGAGGCTAACTGTACCATTACTGGGATGGCAACACTAACCAGGAAAGTAAGACTTGACAGTGGTGTTTAACATGGGTCCTCCCTCCCTCATTCAAAGCCAGGAGAGGGAGCCACAAACAGCAGAACACCATCACCCACAGGGAAAAGTTGACAAGCTCCAAAGCCCACTGTGATAGCCAAAATAGTGAAACACAGAAACAAAAGCCAAATGAAAGAACAAGAGACGTCTACCAAAGATGATATAATTGAGGTGGAGTTAAGCAAGTTAACAGAACTAGAATTCAGAGCCATGATCTTAAGGAAGATCAACAGCATGTGTAAGGCCATGAGCACCATGAGTAAAGACATAAAAATATTGAAAATAAACCAGTTGGAAATGAAAAACCACCAAGAATAAATGAAGAATGACATGTCAGACATAAAGAACACATTGGAAGATCTAAACAGCAGAGTAGAGAAAGCAAAGGACCAGATAAGTGAATTAGAAGATAGGGTAAAATAAATAAACTAATCAGAAAACAAAAAGAAAAACAATTAAAAAACAAGAAGACAGCTTAAGAGAACTGTGGGAAACGGAATAATATTCGCATCATAGGAGTCCCCAAAGAAGAAGAAAATGAGCAAGGTTTAGAGAATATATTTGAAGAAATAGTGACAGAAAACTTCCCTAATTTGGTGAAGAAGAAAGGCATTCAAGTTCAAGAAGCACAGAGAGCCCCAAGTAAGAAAAACCCAAACAGGCCCACACCAAGACACACAGTAATCAAAATGCCAAAATTTAAGATAAAGAGAGCATCCTAAAAGCAGCAAGAGATAAGCAACAGGTTACCTACAGAGGAACCCCCATAAGGCTCTCAACTGACTTCTCATCAGAAACAATACAGGCCAAAGGGAATGGCATGGAGTAACCAAAATCATGAAAAATAAAGATCTGTATCCATGACTATTCTACCCAGCAAGGTTATCATTCAAAATAGAAGATCAAATAAAGAGCTTCCCAGTCAAAAAAAGGCTAAGGGAATATATTAGCACCAAGGCAGCACTGCAAAATGTTAAAAGGAATGCTGTAATTAGCAGAAGAAATAGGAAGAAAAATATAACCACACTAAACAAAAATGGCAATAAATAAGGACATATTAATAATCACCTTAAATGTAAATAGATTGAATGCTCCCATAAAAAGACACAAGGTAGCTGATTGGATAAGAAAGCATGACTCATCTATATGTTGTTTACAAGAGACCCACCACACAACAAAAGACTCACATAGGTTGAAAGTGACTAGATGGGAAAAAATATTTCAAGTAAATGGAGGGGGAAAAAAAGGTGGGGTAGCAACACGCATATCTGATCAATTAGATTACAAAATGAAGACCATAACTAGAGACAAACAGGATAAACATATATGCACCCAATATAGGAGCACCAAAATATATTGAAAATCTTCTGAAGGACTTCAAAGGAAAAATTGATAGCAATACAATTGCAGATGACTTCAACACCCCGCTGACATCACTGGATAGAACATCTAGACAAAAAAATTAGCAAGGAAACAGTCTAAATGAAGCACAAGACCAAATGGAGAGAATTACAGAGAATTACACCCCAAAATTACAGAATTCACATTCTTCTCAAGTGCACATAAGACATTCTCAAAGATGGACCACATGTTAGGACAAAAACTAAGTATCTATAAGACCAAGAAGATTGAAATCATATCAAGCATCTTCTCAGATTACAATGGCATGAAACTAGAAATCAATTGCAACAAGAACATGCAAAGACATTTGAACACATGGAGGCTAAATAGCATGCTATTAAACAACAAATGGGTCAACGAGGAGATCAAGGAAGAAATTAAAAACTTTCTGGAAACCAATGAAGATAAACAAACAAAAATACAAATCTATGAGATGCAGTGAAAGAAGTTCTGAGAGGGAAGTTCTTAGAACTACAGGCCTACTTCAAGACACAAGAAAAATTTCTCATAGACTATATAATCTCACAAATTAAAGAACTACAAAGCAAACAAAAAGAAAACCCCAGAGCAAGTAGAAGCAAGGAAATAGTAAAAATTAGAGCAGAAATAAATGATATAGAGTCCAAAAAACAATTCAAAGGATCAATGAAACAAAGAGCTGGTTTTTCAAAAAGATAAACAAGATTGATGGACCCTTAGCTACACTAACCAAGAAACAAAGAGAGAGAACCCAAATACACAAAATCAGAAATGAAAGAGAAGTAACAACTGACACCACGGAAATACAAAAGATCATTAACAACTGCTATGAACAATTATACGGCAACAAATTGGACAATGTAAGCAAAATGGACAAATTTCTAGACACACATAGTCTCCCAAAACTGGATCAGGAAGAGATAGAAAACTTGAACAGACCAATAACAACTAAGGCAAATGAAGAGGTAATCAAGACTCTCCAGCCAAACAAAGGCCCAGGTCTGGATGGCTTCATGGGGGAGTTTTACCAAACATCCACAAAAGAACTAACACCCATTCTCCTCAAACTATTTCAAAAATTTTAGGAAGGAGGACTTCCAAACTTGTTTTATGAGGCCAGCATAATTCTAATTCCAAAACCATAAAAAGACATTACAAAGAGAGAAAACTACAGGCCAATATCCCTCATGAACATAGACGCCAAAATCCTGAACACAGTACTAGCAAATCAGATCCAGCAACACATCAAAAAAATTATTCACCATGAACAAGTGGAATTCATTCCAGGGATGCAAGGCTGGTACAATATTCGCAAGTCAATAAATGGATACACCACATAAACAAAATGAAAAATAGAAACCACATGATCATATCAATAGATGCCAAAAAAGCCTTTGACAAAATCCAGCATCCATTTAGAATAAAAATGCTCAGAAATGTGAGAATAGAGGGATGATATCTGGACAAAATAAAGGCCATATATGAAAGACCTACAGCCAACATCATACTCAATGGGCAAAAACTCAAAGCATTTCCTTTAAGAACAGGAACAAGACAAGGATGCCCACTTTGGCCACTCTTATTTAACATAGTACTGGAACTCTTAGTCACAGCAATCAGACAGGAAGAGAAAATAAAAAGAATCCAAATGGGAAAGGAGAAAGTGAAACTGTCATTATTTACTGATGACATGATACTATACGTAGAAAACCCCAAAGACACCATCAAAAATTTACTAGACTTAATAAATGAATTTGACAAAGTAGCAGGATACAAAATTAACATCAAGTAATCAATACACCAATGATGAACTCTTATACACCAATGATGAACTCACCAAAAGAGAAACTAAAAAAACAGTCCTATTTACCATCACAGCAAAAAATTAAGATACCTAGGAATAAACTTAACCAAAGAAATAAAAGACCTATTCGCAGAAAACTACAGATCATTGAAAAAAGAAATAGAGGAAGATATAAAAAAGTGGAAGCACATACCTTGTTCATGGGTTGGAAGAATTAACATCATGAAAATGTCCACATTACCCAAGCAATCTATAGATTCAATGCAATCCCCATCAAAATACCAATGACATATTTCACAGAACTAGAACAAATGCTTCAAAAGTTTATATGGAACCAAAAAAGCACCCGAATAGCCACAGCAAACTTGAAAAAAAAAGAACAAAGTAGGAGGGATCACATTACTAGATTTCAGGTTATATTACAAATCCACTGTAATCAAAACAGCCTGGTACTGGCCCAAGAACAGGCATATAAACCAGTGGAAAAGAACAAAGAACCCAGAAATGAACCCAAGGCAATATGCTCAATTAATATTTGACAAAGGGGCAAGAGCATAAAGTGGAGTAAAGACATCCTCTTTAATAAATGGTGATGGCAAAATTGGACAGCTACATTCAAAAAAATGAAACCAGACCATCAACATACACCCTACACAAGAATAAACTCAAGATGGATAAAAGACTTAAATGTGATTCATGCATCCATAAAAATTCTAGAAAAAAATGTAGGCAACAAAATTTCAGACATAATAAACAGCAGAATTTCACTGATACATCACCTAAGGCAACAGAAACTAAGGAGAAAATGAACACATGGGACTATATCAAACTCAAAAGCTTCTGCAGAGCAAAAGATACAATCATTAAAATGGAAAGGCAACCTACTGTATGGGAGAGCATAACTGCCAATGATATATCAGAAAGGAATTAATTTCCAATATATACAGAGTGCTCATACAACTCAACAGAAGGAAAACAAAGAACCCAATTAAAAAATGGGTAGAGAAACTAAATAGACACCTCTCCAAACAAGACATACAAATGGCTAAGAAAAATATGAAGAAATGCTCGACATCACTAATCATCACAGAGATGCAAATTAAAACAACAATGAGATATCACCTCACACCTGTCAGAATGGCTGCCATGAAAAAATCATCAAACAAAAAGTGTTGGCGAGGGTGTGGAGAAAAGGGGATTCTAGTACACTGCTGGTGGGAATGCAAACTGGTGCAGCCACTATGGAAAACAATATGGTGTTACCTCCAATAATTAAAAATTAAACTTCAATTTGACCCAATGATTCCACTTCTAGGAATATACCCTAGGAAGCCTGAAACACCAATCAGAAAGAATATATGTACCCCTATGTTTGTAGCAGCGCTATTTACAATAGCTAAGATCTAGAAACAGCCTGAATGTGCAGCAGTAGACAAATGGATAAAAAAGCAGTGGTACATATACACAATGAAGTACTATGCAGCTGTAAGAAAGAAAGCTCTCTTATCCTTTGAGACAACATGGAGGGACCTGGAAAGTATTATCCTAAGCGAAACAAGCCGAACAGAGAAAGACAAGTATCATATGATCTCACTTATTTGTGGAATATAATGAACATAACAGTCTTAGAAATGGGGTAGTCCCAGAGACGTGAAAGTGGTGTGCAGCCTGACCATCACAGAAGGGGGCGTGGTGGAGGAGGGATAAACCACAGAACTTATGTGCATTTGTGCATGAAGAATGGACATAGACTACGAGGCTGGGGACGGGGCAGGGAGGGGCGGTGTATGGGGGAATCAGTGGGGGGAAAAGGAGAAATATCAGAAACAAAAATAAATAAATGAATTAAGAAAAAAAACACATTTTAGTTTGGTATAGTCCCACTTATGTCTTTTTTATTGTTTCCCTTGTCTGAGGAGATATATCCAAAAAATATTACTAAGAGCAATGTCAAACAGTTTAATGCCTCTATTTTTGTAGGAGTTTTATGTTTTCAGGTTTTACATTAAATCTTTAATCCATTTTTTCTTGTATATTGTATAAGAAGATGGTCTAGTTTTGCTTTTTGTATGTATCTGTCCAATTTTTCCAACATCATTTATTGGATAGATTGTCTTTACCTCACTGTATGTTCTCGCCTTCTTTGTCAAATATTAATTGACCATATAGGCATGGGTTTATTTCTGGATTCTCTATTATGTTCCATTTATCTTTGTGTCTGTTTTTATGCCAGTACCATGCTGTTTCGATTACTATAACCTTGTAGTATTGGTTGGTATCAGGTAGCATAATACTTCCAACTTTGTTTTTCTTTCTCAAAATTGTGGTATTTGGGTTTCTTTGTAGTTTCATATAAAATTTAATATTATTTGTGCATTGAATCTATAGATTGCTTTGGATAGTATGGGCATTTTAATAATGTTAATTCTTCCTATCCATGAGCATAGTATATGCTTCCATTTATTTGTATCTTCGTGATCTCTTTCTTTAATGTCTTATAATTGTTTGAGTACAGTCTTTTAGGTTCTTATAAAATTTATTCTTAGGTATTTTATTTGTTATGAAATTTTGAATGGGATTGTTTATTTAATTACTCTTTCTGATAGTTTGTTATTGGTGTATAAAAATGCAACCAATCTCTGAATATTAATTTTGTATTGTGATACTTTACTGAATTCATTTATCAGTTCTAACAGCTTTTGGGTTGAATCTTTGATGTTCTCTACAAAAAGTATCATGGCCTCAGTAAATAATGGCAGTTTTACTTCTTCCTTTTCGATTTGGATGCCTTTTATTTCTTCTTCTTATATGATTGCTATGGCTAGAACTTCCAATACTATGTTGGATAAAAGTAGTAAAGGACTAAAAATAGAACTACCTTATGACCCAGTTATTCTACTTCTATATATTTATACAAAGAAATCCAAAACACTGATTCTAAAAGATATATGCATCCCTCTGTTCAGGGCAGTGTTATTTACAATAGCCAAGATTTGGAAGCAACCTAAGTGCCTATCAATAGATGATTGGACAAGGAAGATGTGCTACATAAATACAATAGAATATTACTTGACCATTTGTGAAAACATTGATGGACCTAGAAGGTATTATGCTAAGTGAAATAAGTCAGATGGAGAAAAATAAATATCATATAATAACACTTATATGTAGATTCTCAAGAACAAGATAAACAAACAAACAAAACAGAAACTATGTTTTGGTAGATACACAGGTACTGAGAACAAATTGGCTGTTGCCAGCTGGCAGAGGGTTTGGGAGTTGGGTGAGAAATGTGAAGGGATTAAAAAGTATACATTGGAGTTACAAAACACTCACTGGGATGTAAATTACAGAAAATATAGTCAATAATATTATAATAACTATGCATGGTGTCACGTGGGTACTAGGCTTCATAAGTTATAGAAATATCTGACCAGTATATTGTACACCTAAAACTAATATAATATTGTATGCCAACTATAAAAAAATAAAATAAAATAATTATAGCATAACTCACATAGCATCAATATTGTAAAATATCATCATAGTGCTCTGTTTAGAAAAGCTGAGTAAGGCTTTGCAGAGCTTGCTGCAAAGAATGAGTAGAAGGAACCATCAGATAAAAAGGGGCTAAACATTTAGGCAGCAAGAACAGCAAGTATCAAGCTATTTATGAAGCAGACCACTAAATATGTGTTTAATGCTCCCCTGAAAGCCTTAATTGTATTTCAGATATTTGAGACTGTGTTCATACAAGTCTCATTCATGTGTCCTGATTTAATTAAAAAACATAAATTTATGGTTAACTAAATAAGAGAGAGAAATAAATGTGTTTTTTTTCATATACTTTTATTAGAAAATTGCCAAGATATCTTCATTAAAACAAGTAAACTTAGAACTATTAAGAAACATTTTGTTATAGAAAGAATAAACATATGCAATTTAATACTTCTTCAACTAATTACTTGTTTTAAATCATAATACATGTTTTGCTTTTCTTGGTAAACAATGAAGGAATTATTTGCTATTGCAATCTGGGCCCTTCTTTCCCAGTACTCTTTCTTGAAGATTCTCTCACCTCTGCACCAGATGAGAAAAACAAACAAATGAAAGACAAACACATAGACACAGAGCAGGCAGACTCTGGGAGTGGAAGTGGTGGTAGGGTGGATGGATTGAACAAAAAAGAAAAAAGAAGAGAGAAAGAATGAACTCATGGATATAGACAACCCGGTGGTGATTATTTGATGGGGGAAGGTAGAAGAGGGCATAGAGGGGATACATGGTGATGGAAAAAAATTAATTAAATTTAAGACAAAGAAAGAAAGAAACTCCATTCACAAGCTTTTTGTGTCTTTTGCAAATAAAAATGAAATATAACTCCATTTTTCTCTTATCTTTTTTTTAAGTCTAAAATTTGCATGGGTTTTGTGTTGGCCCAGGATTAAAATTCTGTTTACTTATTCTAAGGTATTAAAATAGATATATAAACATTCTTAGTTTTTCAAATTAGAAAATAGAGATTTTATTCTTATGGAACTGGCAAGTCACAAATATCTTCATAAAGGTTGGTTTCTCCCCTTTCTTTTAACATTTTATAGAACTAGAAATCTGAATTGAGTGGTTTCTGGAGCAAACAGCATTTTTTTTTCCTGATTAAATATTTTATTTTAATTTATTTTGGTTACAGATGTTTCTCCTTTTTTACCCCATTGACACTCTCCTCCCCATCCCCCACCCCTGCCACGTCCCCAGCTTTGTTGTCCATATTTATTGGTTATGCATACATGCATATAAGTTCTGTGGTTTATCTCTTCCCACACCACCCCCAACCCCTCCTCTGAGGGATGTCAGTCTGTGCCCTACTCCCATGTGTCTGGGTCTACTGTATTCCTCAGACTGTTATGTTCATTATATTCCGTATGTAAGTGAGATCATGTGGTATTTGTCTTTTTCTGCTTGGCTTCTTTCACTTAGGATAATACTTTCCAGGTCCCTCCATTTCGTCTCAAAGGATAAGAGATCTTTCTTTCATACCGCTGCATAGTACTCCATTGTGTATATGTACCACAGCTTTTTTATCCACTCGTCTACTGGTGGACACTTGGGCTGTTTCCAGATCTTAGCTATTGTAAATAGTGCTTCTATGAACATGGGGGTACATATATTCTTCCTGATTGGTGTTTCAGGCTTCTTAGGGTATATTCCCAGCAGTGGGATCACTGGGTCAAATGGAAGTTCAATTTTTAATTTTTTGAGGTAGCACCATATTGTTTTCCATAGCGGCTGCCCCAGTCTGCATTCCCACCAGCAGTGTATTAGAGTTCCCTTTTCTCCACACCCTCGCCAACACTTGTTGTTTGATGATTTGTTGATGGCGGCCATTCTGACAGGTGTGAGGTGATACCTCATTGTTGTTTTAATTTGCATCTCTCTGATGATTAGTGATGTTGAACATTTCTTCATATGTCTTTTGGCCATTTGTATGTCCTGTTTGGAGAGGTGTCTATTCAGCTCCTATGCCCATTTTTTAATTGGGTTCTTTGTCTTCCTTTTGTGGAGTTGTATGAGCACTCTATATATATTGGAGATTAAATCCTTATCTGATACATCATTGGCAATGATGTTCTCCCATACAGTGGGTTGCCTTTCCATTTTGATGATTGTGTCTTTTGCTGTGCAGAAGCTTTTGAGTTTGATGTAGTCGCATGTGTTCATTTTCTCCTTTATTTCTGTTGCCTTAGGTGATGTATTAGTGAAAATTCTGCTCCGTATGATGTCTGACATTTTGTTGCCTACATATTCTCCTAGAATTTTTATGGATTCACGGGTCACATTTAAGTCTCTTATCCATTTCGAGTTTATTTTTGTGTATGGTGTAAGTTGATGGTCTAGTTTCATTTTTTTGCATGTAGCTGTCCAATTTTGCCATCACCAATTATTAAAGAGGCTGTCTTTACTCCACTGTATGCTCTTGCCACCTTTGTCAAATATTAATTGAGCGTATTGCTTTGGGTCCATTTCTGGGTTTTCAGTTCTGTTCCACTGGTCTATATGCCGGTTCTTGTCCAGTACCAGGCTGTTTTGGTTACAGTCGCTTTGTGGTATAACCTGATATCTGGTATTGTGATCCCACCTACTTTGTTCTTCTTTTTCAAGATTGCTGTGACTATTCGGGGTCTTTTTTTGGTTCCATATGAACTTTTGAAGTATTTGTTCTAGTTCTATGAAATATGTCGTTGGTATTTTGACGGGGATTGCATAGAATCTATAGATTGCTTTGGGTAGTATGGACATTTTAATGATGTTAATTCTTCCAATCCATGAACAGGGTATGTGCTTCCACTTTTTTATATCTTCCTCTATTTCCTTTTTCAATTACCTGTAGTTTTCTGCAAATAGGTCCTTATTTTTTTGGTTAAGTTTATTCCTAGGTATCGTAATTTTTTTTGTGCAATGGTAAATGGGATTGTTTTTTCAGTTTCTCTTTCTGTGAGTTCATCATTGGTGTACAAGAATGCCGTCAATTTCTTGACGTTAATATTGGATCCTGCTACTTTGCCAAATTCATTTATTAAGTCTAATAGATTTTTGATGGAGTCTTTAGGGTTTTCTATGTACAATATCATGTCATCTGCAAATAATGACAGTTTCACTTCCTCCTTTCCAATTTGGATCCCTTTTATTTTTTCTTCATGTCTGATTGCTGGGGCTAAGACTTCAAGTACAATGTTAAATAAGAGTGGCGAAAGTGGACATCCCTGTCTTGTTCCTGTTCTTAATGGAAATGTTTTAATTTCTCTCCATTGAGTATAATGTTGGCTGTAGGTCTTTCATATATGGCCTTTATTATGTCGAGATATGATCCCTCTATTCCTACATTGCTGAGTGTTTTTATCAGAAATGGATGCTGGATTTTGTCGAATGCCTTTTCAGCATCTATTGATATGATCATGTGGTTTTTATTCTTCATTTTGTTTATGTGGTGTATCACGTTTATTGATTTGCGAATATTGTACCAGCCTTGCATCATTGGAATGAATCCCACTTGGACATGGTGAATAATTTTTTTGATGTATTTCTGGATCGGATTTGCTAATATTTTGTTCAGGATTTTGGCGTCTATGTTCATCAGGGATATTGGCCTGTAGTTTTCTTTCTTCGTAGTGTCTTTTTCTGGTTTTGGAATTAGAATTATGCTGGTTTCATAGAACGTGTTTGGAAGTCTTCCTTCTTCTTGAATTTTTTGAAAGAGTTTGTAGAGAATAGGTGTTAGTTCTTTTTTGAATGTTCAGTAAAACTCCCCCGTGAAGCCATCTGGGCCTGGGCTTTTGTTTGCTGGGAGAGTCTTGATTACCTCTTCAATTTCCTTAGTTTTTATTGGTCTGTTCAAGTTTTCTATCTCTTCCGGGAATAGTTTTGGGAGACTGTGTGTTTCTAGAAATTTGTCCAATTCGCTTAGATTGTCGAATTTGTTGCCATATAGTTGTTCATAGTAGTTGTTAACGATCTTTTGTATTTCCGTGGTGTTGGTTGTTACTTCTCCTCTTTCATTTCTGATTTTGTGTATTTGGGTTCTCTCTCTTTGTTTCTTGGTGAGTCTAGCTAAGGGTCCATCAATCTTGTTTATCTTTTCAAAAAACCAGCTCTTTGTTTCATTGATCCTTTGAATTGTTTTTTTGGTCTCTATGTCATTTATTTCTGCTCTGATCTTTACTATTTCCTTCCTTCTACTTGCTCTGGGGTTTTCTTTTTGTTTGCTTTGTAGTTCTTTAAGTTGTGAGGTTAGACAGTCAATTAGAAATTTTTCTTGTTTTTTGAGGTAGGCCTGTAGTGCTATGAACTTCCCTTTAGAACAGCTTTCGCTGCATCCCATAGATTTTGTGTTGTTGTGTGTTCATGTTCATTGGTTTCCAGGAAGTTTTTAATTTCTTCCTTGATCTCCTCGGTGACCCATTCATTGTTTAATAACATGCTATTTAGCCTCCATGTGTTGAAATGTCTTTGCATGTTCTTGTTGCAATTGATTTCTAGTTTCATGCCATTGTAATCTGAGAAGATGCTTGATATGATTTCAAACTTCTTGAACTTGTAGAGATTTAGTTTGTGTCCTATCATGTGGTCTATCTTTGAGAATGTCCCATGTGCACTTGAGAAGAATGTGTATTCTGTAGTTTTGGGGTGTAATTCTCTGTAGATATCTATTAAATCCATTTGGTCTAGTGCTTCATTTAGAGTTTCTATTTCCTTGCTTTTTTTTGCCCAGAGGATCTATCCAGTGCTGTCAATGGGGTATTGAAGTCCCCTGCTATGATTGTATTGTTGTCGATTTCTCCTTGGAAGTCCTCCAGAAGATTTTTAATATATTTTGGTGCTCCTATATTGGGTGCATATATGTTTATCAAGGTTATATCTTCCTGTTGGATAGATTCTTTCAATATTATGTAGTGGCCGTCTTTGTCTCTAGTTATGGTCTTCATTTTGAAATCTATTTTATCAGATATGAGAATTGCTACCCCAGCTTTTTTTTTTTGCTTTCCATTTGCTTGGAAAATTTTTTTCCATCCCTTCACTTTCAACCTATGTGAGTCTTTTGTTGAGAGGTGGGTCTCTTGTAAACAACATATAGATGAGTCATGCTTTCTTATCCAATCAGCTACTCTGTGTCTCTTTATGGGAGCATTCAATCCATTTACGTTTAAGGTGATTATTGATATGTACTTATTTATTGCCATTTTTGTTTAGTGTGGTTCTATTTTTCTTCCTATTTCTACTGCTAATTACAGCAGTCCTTTTAACATTTCTTGCAGTGCTGGTTTGGTGCTAATGTATTCCCTTAGCCTTTTTTTGTCTGGGAAGCTCTTTATTTGATCTTCTATTTTGAATGATAGCCTTGCTGGGTACAGTAGTCTTGGATTCAGATTCTTGTTTTTCATGACTTTGATTACTTCATGCCATTCTCTTCTGGCCTGTAGTATTTCTTGTGAGAAGTCATCTGAAAGCCTTATGGGGTTCCCTTTGTATGTAACCTGTTGCTTATCTCTTGCTGCTTTTAGGATTCTCTCTTTGTCTTTAATTTGTGGCATTTTAATTACTATGTGTCTTGGTGTGGGCCTGTTTGGTTTCTTCTTACTTGGGACTCTCTGTGCTTCTTGAACTTGAATGCCTTCTTCCTTCACCAAATTAGGGAAGTTTTCTCTCACTATTTTTTTTTATTATATTCTCTATCCCTTGCTCATTTTCTTCTTCTTCGGGGACTCCTATGATGCGAATATTATTACGTTTCCAGTTGTCCCATAGTTCTCTTAAGCTGTCTTCCTGTTTTTTAATAGTTTTTTCCTTTTGTTTTTCTGATTGGTTGATTTTTTCTACCCTGCCTTCTAATTCACTGATCCGGTCCTCAGCTTCCTCTACTCTGCTTTTTAAACCTTCCAATGTGTTTTTCATTTCTGATATGTCATTTTTTATCTCTTCTTGTTGGTTTTTAATTTCCAATTGGCTTATTTTCAGTGTCTCTATTTCTTTACTCATGCTGTTCAGCTTTCTCAAGATCATGGCTCTGAATTCTAGCTCTGTTAACATGCCTAATTGCTCCACATTGATCTCATCTTCAGTGGAGGTCTCTTGCTCTTTCATTTGGCTTCTGTTTCTGTGTTTCACCATTTTGGCTATCACTTTGGAGCCTGTCAAGTTCTCCCTGTGGGTGTTGGTGTTCTGCTGTTAGTGGCTCCCTCTCCTGTGTTTAGATGAGCGAGGGAGGACCCACATTAAACACCACTGTCAAGTCTTACTTTTCTGGTTTAAGTTGATAGCCCAGGAAAGGTAGTGTTATCCTCTAGCTTTTTTCCTGGTGGCTAGCAATCGAATTTACTTGAAGAGTTTTAGGTTGTCAGTTCATTGAAAAACTCCCTCAGGTGCTCAATATTTGGGGATTTCCCGAGGGTGGGGCAGACGCTGGTTGTTAATGAGCCTCAAGTAGCATTTCAGTGGCCCACAGGTTGGGGTTGGATCTTCGAGGGAGGGTCTGTTGCCTCTTTCCAGAGCCCTGGGAAGGAGCAATATGGCCACTGTCCTGCATGGCAGCAACTCAGCAAAAGCTCTGACTGCCCTCCAAATACCGAGTGTCCCCACACAGTTCCAGTCCAGTCTTCCCTCTTTCTGCCGGAGCCCAAAGTGAGTGGCTGTGGCTTTTTTAGCCTCTGTCCTGGCTCTGCACTGTGGAGCCACTTGGGACTTTAACCTGAGTGCGCCTCTCCCAGCTAAGACCACTGCCGAGCTGCCGACCATGGGCTCCCAGCCCCTGTCTCGCACCTTCGCAATCCTTCCAGGATCGAGTCAGAGTCCCTGGTTGTATGGTCCTCTTAAGCTGCTTTTCTGTTGCTTTTCCCATTGATTTGTCTGTGTTATAGTTGTAATTCCAGTTTGGTTCTGGGAGATGGTCTGTGTAGCTTCCGTTCACTCTGCCGCCATTTTGTATCCCGCAACCAGCATTTTTGACCCGTTGCTTTCAGATTAAAATTAACAACAAAAATTGTTTCTTGAAAGCACTTATTTTTCCCCAGAATGATATTTAAAATAAATATTTTAGAGCAGCCGGTGTGGCTCAGTGGCTGAGTGTCAACCCATGTACCAAGAGGTCACTGGTTCAATTGCTGGTCAGGGCACATGCCAAGATAGTAGGCCCAATCCCCAGTGGGGGGCATGCAGGTGGTTGCCGATCAATGTACTCTCTCATCAATGTTTCTATCGCTCTCTCCCTTTGCCTTTCTCTCTCTCTAAAATCAATAATAAATAAATAAATAAGTAAATAAATATTCTAGTACACACAATAATATAATTTAAACATGAATGATTGGTGTTAAGACACAAGCTTACAATATGGAGACCCGTGTTAATAGTAAAAATAGAAGTTTCAGAATTGTAGAGTCATGACAGCATTAGATTTGAGGTGGTACTTTTTATTTACTTTTAGGGTGAAGTTTAAATATTTTTATATTCCATAAAAGTGGGGGAGCCTAACTCATTCAAACCAGTTCCATAAGTTGACATTTATTTATCCTGTGACTTAGAAAAAAAATGTAATTAATTACTTTATCAATGTAGAATTCTTCTATAAATAATGCAAATTTGGGTATAGCTAAATTGAAAGAATATGAACTATGGAGTTAGCAGCCCTGGGATTTTATACTGTTTCCCATCCTTAATGAATTTATTACCTGTTTCTCCATCTTTTAAAATTGAGGAATATAGTTATTATTTCTAGTGGACATTTCCATTTGTTTATTTGCTTGTTTCTTTGTTTATTTATTTATCCCAACTTCTAATCCTCTCTGTCTTATTTTGGGATACTTCTTTGTGACAGGAAGCTCACCAATCATCCTGCCCTTGAGAACCAGAGACTTAATACCTGACCTAGGCTTAGCTAACCAGCTGTCTTTGCAAATGACTGAATATTGATCAAAGAACTCAAAGGCAAAGATTTCATTACAATTTATTATCATGACATTGTCCTACAGAAGAATATATCTACAGTCAACACTATGGTGTTACCTCAAAAAGTTAAAAATTGAACTGCTATTTGACCCAGTAATCCCACTTCTGGGAATACACCCTAAAAAATCTGAAACACCAATCAGAAAGAATATATGTACCCCTAAGTTCATAACAGCACTATTTACAATAGCTAAGATCTGGAAACAATCCAAGTGTCCATCAGTAGATAAGTGGATAAAAAAGCTGTGGTACATGTATGCAATGGAATACTATGCACCCATAAGAAAGAAAGATCTCTTTTCCTTTGAGATGGCATGGAAGGACCTGAAGAGTATTATGCTAAGCAAAACAAGCCAAGCAGAAAAAGACAAATATCACATGATCTCACTTATTTGTGGAATATAACAAACTAAACAAACTGATGAATAAAATTGACCCAGAGACACAGAGGTGGGGTACAGACTGACAAGCCTCAGAGGAGGGGGCTTGGCGGGGAGAGATAAACCACAGAACTTATATGCATGTTCTATGACCAATGGACATAGACAACAAAGCTAGGGATAGGGCAGGGGGCTGGGGAGGAAAGTGTCAATGGGGGAAAAAGAAGAAACATCTATAACAAAAACAAATTAATAAAAAAAAAAAGGAATATACCTACAGATTGGCATCTGGACATCCTTCCTTTTGTGCTTTACCATTTTCAAAACTAACCTGTGGTCTCCATTAATGTGAGCATTTAGTGTGATCCTGCAATAGATTCCTGCTCTTCTAAGAAAACTGGGATCAGTTCTCGTTTTTGAAAGTAAATGACCTGACTGACACACCTACTGTAGTAAATTGAATAATAGCTTCCCAAAGATATCAAGTCCCAATCTCTGACACTTGTAAACATTATTTAGGTGGGGGCAGGAAGAAGGGTCTTTGCAGATAAAATGAAGTATCTTGAGATGAGAGTTCACAAAGATCCTTATAATAGAGAAGCAGAGAAGGTTGCACACAGGGGAGATGTTCATATGAAGATGAAGACAGAGATTGGAATGATATAATCATTAACTAAGGAATGGAGAAGCTACAAGAGGTCAGGAATAAAATTTCCCTTGAGCTTCTGAGGGGAGTGTAACCCTGCCACAATTCTCATATTGAATTTATTACCTGCAGAACTATACGAGAAATAATTTCTATTGTTTTAAGCTTAAACTTTCCATTTTAAAATTATATAACTGTAGACCGAAGGATAAGGATCCAAATCGAAGTCTTTTGGGTTCCAAAGACAAAAGTTCCCTTCACTCTAAATGTTATTCTTTCAAGTCTAGCAATGATGATGGATTCTGGATTAAATAAAAGGGTTGATCTGAGAAGGCAGGATTTTCTAATTCTCATTGATATTTTTATCAATCATGGCAAATTGAGTATGCATGTTTATTTCATCTCTTTTTCCAAACCTCATAAAAATGGTATTGAATTAATATAAAAGTTATAAATTCTACAGACCAAGAAAGAATTAACAGGTAAAAAGCTTTGGAGTATGGAAAGCATATTTATAAACAGTAACTGATTTTGCAAAAAGTGAAAAATAAAACCTAAGTGATTGGGGATGAGGTGCAGAACAGGATGAGGAGTGAGGATAAGATGCGAAAATGGAGCCCAAAGTGATTTCTTAAAATGACAGAACCTAGAAACGTCCCAGGAAGTGGTGGTAATAGGTACCTCTCAAGATTGGAGTTTGAACTGGGCTGAAACAGTTGGACTCCATTTCTTCTCCTCGTAGCAGTGATGCTTCTGCTCCACCCTGGCAGAAGATACAAGTTGACTGCCTGGAGAAGATGAACCAGGGGAGCAATCGACTCAGAAAACCAAACGTAGGACCTGGACGGGTAGCTCAGTTGTTTAGAGAATCTTCCTGATATACCAAGGTTGTGGGTTTGATTCCTCATCAGGGCACAAACAAAAATCAACCAATGAATGTATAAATAAGTGGAACAACAAATCGACCAATGGCTCTCTCTCTCTCAAAAATCAATCACTAAAATTATTTAAAAAAGAAAAAGAAAACCAAACACAGAAATAGTTGTGGATGAAGATGAGGACAATGTGAAAATCAGATTACGTATGTGGAATTTTGCACACAGAAAAACAAAACATCCCCTTTACCTCATCCCTCAGATTCAGGATGCAGACATGTCAACCTCAGTATTAGATGGAGTAAAATAGTTCCTGATAAAGATAGATTGATATTTGGGTGGTGAAAATAAGGTAGATTTCCTTTTTAAATGGATTTTTCTTAATAAAATATTAAAAATGATGCCTTGGCTACTTTGGCTCAGCAGTTAGAGTGTCACCTTCAGATTGAAGAGTCTTGGGTTCAATTCCCAGTTAAGGACATGGACCTCAGTTGTGGTTTAATCCCTGGCCCTGGTCAGAGTTCTGTGGGAGGCAACCAATCAATGTGTCTCTTTCACATGGATGTTTCTCTTCCCTTTCTCCCTCCCACCCTCCCTCCCAAACTCTCATTCTTTCTGAAAATCAATGAAAAATGTCCTCAGGTGAAGATTAAAAATATATATTTTTAAATATATTTAATATGCCCTGGCCAGTTTGGCTCAGCGCTTAGAGCGTCGGCCTGCGGTCCGGAGAGACCCGGGTTCGGTTCCCGCTAAGGGCACGTACTTCGGTTGCAGTTTGTCCCCGGCCCTGGTTGGTCGTGCGGGTGGCGGCCACTCGATGTGTCCCTTCACGTTGATGTTTCTCACTCTCTCTCCCTTCCTCTCTCTCCCTCCCACTCTATCTGTACAAAAAATGGAAAAAAATATCCTCGGGTGAGGATAAAAATATATATATATATATATTTAATATATTTATTTTAATATATATTTAACGTATACTTTATATATATATACTTTATATATATATATAATGATGTAAAAGAGAATTAATCCAATTTGCACATGAGGACACTGATCCTTACAGATTATGACTTCCTCAGTGTTGTACAATTTTTTTCTTGATTTATTTTTGTTACAGATGATTCTTCTTTTATCCCCATTGACTACCTCTCCCTATCCCACACTCAGCCTAGTCCCTAGCTTTGTTGTCTATGTCCATTGGTTATGCATACATGCATGTAAGTTCTGTGGTTTATCTCTTCCCTTTCCTCCCACCCCCTTTTCTGAGGTTTGTCAGTCTGTACCCTACTTCTATGTCTCGGTCTATTTTGTTCATCAGTTTGGTTATTTCATTATATTCCACAAATAAGTGGGATCATGTGATATTTGTCTTTCTCTGCTTGGCTTGTTTCACTTATGATAATATTCTCCAGGTCCCTCAATGTCATCTGAAAGGATAAGAAATCTTTCTTACAGCTGCATAGTACTTCACTGTGTATATGTACCACAGCTTTTTTATCCACTCATCTATTGATGAACACTTTGGTTGTTTCCAGATCTTAGCTATGGTAAATAGTGCTGCTATGAACATAGGGTATGTATACTCTTTCTGATTAGTGTTTCAGGCTTCTTAGGATATATTCCTAGCACTGGGATCACTGGGTCAAATGGCAGTTCAATTTTTAGTTTTTTGAAGTAACACCATAATCTTTTCCACAGTGGCTGCATCAATATGCATTCAGACTAGCAGCGTACTAGAGGCCCTTTTTCTCCACATCCTTGTCAGCACTTGTTTGATAATTTGTTGATGGTGGCCATTCTGGCAAGTGTGAGGTGATACCTCATTGTTCTTTTAATTTGCATCTCTCTGATGATTAGTGACATTGAGCATTTTTTTTATATGTCTCTTGGCCATGCGAATGTCCTGTTTGAAAAGGTGTCTCTTTAGGTCCTCCGCCCATTTCTTACTTGGATTTTTTGTTTTCTTTTTGAGTTGTATGAGTACTTTATTATTTTGGAAATTAACCCCTTATCTTATGTATAATTGGTAATTATGGTCTCTCATATAGAGGGTTCCCTTTCCATTTTGATGATTGTTTCTTTTGCTGTGCAGAAGCTTTTTAGTTTGCTGTAATGCCATGTGGTCATTTTCTCCTTTGTTTCTATTGCTTTAGGTGATATGTCAGTGAAAATTCTGCTGCGTATGATGTCTAAAATTTTGTTGCCTACATTTTCTTCTAGGATTTTTTATGGATTCATGAGTCACATTTAAGTCTTTTATCCATTTTAGTATATTCTTGTGTAGGGTGTAAGTTGATGGTCTAGTTTCATTTTTTTGCATGTAGCTGTCCAATTTTCCCAATACCATTTATTGAAGAAGCAATCTTGTCTCCACTGTATGCTCTTGCCACCTTTGTCAAATATATTTTTTAAATTTTTTTATTATTTTTTAATTTAAATTAATTTATCTATTTTTGTTACAGATGTTTCTACTCCCCCCCCCACTGATGGCCCCCTCCCCCCTCCCCCTTCCTCTCTACCCTCTCCCCAGCTTTGTTGTCCATGTCCGTTGTTCCTGTATACATGCATATAAGTTCTGTGGTTTATCTTTTCCCCCACATTCTCTTCTGAGGATAGTCAGTCTGTATCCCACTTCCCCATCACTGGGGCTACCCCATTCCTCAGACTGTTATGCTCATTATAATCCAAAAATAAGTGAGATCATATGATACTTGTCTTTCTCTGCTTGGCTTGTTTTGCTTAGGATGACATTTTTCAGGTCCCATCATGTCATTTCAAAGGATAAAAGATCTTTCTTTCTTATAGCTGCATAGTACTCTATTGTGTATATGTACCACTGATTTTTTATCCATTCGTCTACTGATGGACATTTGGGCTGTTTCCAGATCTTAGCTATTGTAAATAGTGCTGCTACAAACATGGGGGTACATATATTCTTTATGATTGGTGTGTCAAGCTTCTTAGGGTATATTCCTAGAGGAGGGATCACAGGGTCAAATGGAAGTTCAATTTTTAATTTTTGGAGGTAATACCATAGTGTTTTCCATAGTGGTTGCACAAGTCTGCATTCCCACCAGCAGTGTACTAGAGTCCCCTTTTCTCTACCCCCTCGCCAACACTTGTTTTTTGATGATTTGTTGATGGTGGCCATTATGACAGGTGTGAGGTGATACCTCATTTTGTTTTAATTTGCATCTCTCTGATGATTAGTGATGTTGAGCATTTGTTCATATGCCTCTTAGCCATTTGTATGTCCAGTTTGGAGAGGTGTCTATTTAGTTCCTCTGCTCATTTTTTAATTAGGTTCTTTGTCTTCCTTTTGTTGAGTTGTATGAGCACTCTCTATATATTGGAAATTAACCCCTTAACTGATATATCATTGGCAATTATGCTCTCCCATACAGTGAGTAGCCTTTCCGTTTTGATGATTGTATCTTTCGCTGTGCAGAAGCTTTTGAGTTTGATGTAGTCCCATGTGTTTATTTTCTTCTGTTTCTATTGCCTTAGGTGATGTGTCAGTGAAAATTCTGCTGCGTATGATGTCTGAAATTTTGTTGCCTACAGTTTCTTCTAAGATTTTTATGCATGCATGAGTCACATTTAAGTCTTTTATCCATCTTGAGTTTATTCTTGTGTAGAGTGTAATTTGATGGTCTAGTTTTATTTTATTTTTTGCATGTAGCTGTCCCATTTTCCCAACACTATTTATTAAAGAGGCTGTCCTTACTCCACTATATGGTCTTGCCACCTTTCTCAAATATTAATTGAGCATATTGCCTTGGGTCCATTTCTGGGTTCTCTGTTCTGTTCCACTGGTCTTAATGTCTGTTCTTGTGCCAGTGCCAGGCTGTTTTGATTACAGTGGATTTGTAGTGTAACCAGAAATCTGGTAATGTGATCCCTCCAACTTTGTTCTTCTTTTTAAAGATTGCTGTGGCTATTCGAGGTCTTTTTTGGTTCCATATAAACTTTTGAAGTATTTTCTGTAGTTCTGTGAAGTATGTCGTTGGTATTTTGATGGGGATTGCTTTGAATATATAGATTGCTTTGGGTAATATGGATATTATAATGATGTTACTTCTTCCAATTTATGAACAATGTATGTTCTTCTACTTTTTTTATATCTTCCTCTATTTCTTTTTTCAATGACTTGTAGTTTTCTGTGAATAGGTTCTTTATTTCTCTGGTTAAGTTTATTTCTAGGCATCTTAATTTTTTTTGCCACAATGGTAAATGGGATTTTTTTCTTAGTTTTTCTTTCTGTATAAGAATACCATCATTTCTTGAGGTTAATTTTGTATCTTACTACTTTGCCAAATGCATTTATTAAGTCTAGTAAATTTTTGATGGACTCTTTGGGGTTTTCTACATATAGTATCATGTCATCTGTGAATAATGACAGTTTCACTTCCTCCTTTCCCATTTGGATCCCTTTTATTTTTTCTTCCTGTCTAATTGCTTTGGCTAAGACTTCCAGTACTGTGTTAAATAAGAGTGGCAAAAGTGGGCATCCTTGTCTTGTTGTTTTTAAGGAAAATGTTTTTAGTTTCTGCCCACTGAGTATGATGTTGGCTGTAGGTCTTTCATATATGGCCTTCATTATGATGAGATATGATCCCTCTATTTCCACACTGCTGAGCGTTTTTATCAAAAATGTATGCTGAATTTTGTCAAAGGCTTTTTCAGCATCTATTGATATGATCATGTGGTTTTTTATTCTTCATTTTGTTTATATGGTGTATCACATTTATTGACTTGGAAATATTGTACCAGCCTTGCATCCTTGAGATGAATCCCACATGGTCATGGTGAATAATTTTTTTGATGTGTTGCTGGATTTGATTAGCTAGTATTTTGATCAGGATTTTGGTGTCTATGTTCATCAGAAATATTGGCCTGTAGTTTTCTTTCTTTATAATGTCTTTTGTAATTATTGATATGTATTCATTTATTGCCATTTTTGTTTAGTGTGTTTGTATTCTTCTTCCTATTTCTCTTGCTAATTACAGCAGTCCTTTTAACATTTTTTGCAGTGCTGGTTTGGTGCTAATATATTCCCTTAGCCTTTTTTTTTTTTTTTTTTTTTGGTCCTGGAAGCTCTTTATTTGACCTTCTATTTTGAATGATAGCCTTGCTGGGTAGAGTAGTCTTGGATTTAGATCTTTGTTTTTCATTACCTTGCTTATCTCATGCCATTCCCTTCTGGCCTATAGTGTTTCTGCTAAGAAGTCAGCTGAGAGCCTTATGGGGTTTCCTTTGTAGGTAACCTCTTTTTTATCTCTTGCTGCTTTTAGGATTCTGTCTTTGTCTTTAATTTTTGGCATTTTGATTACTATGTGTCTTGGTGTGGGCTTGTTTGGATTCTTCTTACTTGAGGCTCTCTGTGCTTCTTGAACTTGAATGCCTTCTTTCTTTACCAAACTGGGGAAGTTTTCTGTCACTATTTATTCAAATATATTTTCTAACACTTGCTCATTTTCTTCTTTTTTGGGGACTCTTATGATGCGAATGTTATTACTATCCAGTTGTCCCACTGTTTTCTTAACCTGTCTTCCTGTTTTGTAATTGTTTCTTTTTCTTTAGGTTTTCTGATTGGTTGATTTTTTCTACCCTATCTTTTAATTCACTGATTCGGTCCTCAGCTTCCTCTACTCTGCTATTTACACCTTCCATTGTGTTCTTTATTTCTACTATGTCATTCTTAATTTTTTCTTGGTGGTTTTTAATTTTCAGCTGGTTGATTTTCAAGATTTTTATGTCTTTATTCATGATGCTCTGGTCCTGTTGAGCTTCTTCAAGATCATGGCTCTGAATTTTAGTTCTGTTAACTTGCTTAACTGCACCTCATTTATCTCATCTTCAGTAGAGGTCTCTTGTTCTTTTATTTGGCTTTTGTTTCTGTGTTTCACCATTTTGGCTATCACAGTGGTTTTTGGAGCCTGCCAAATTTTCCCTGTGGGTGTTGATATTCTGCTGTTTGTGGCTCCCTCTCCTGGGTTTGGATGAGCCAGGGAGGACCCACATTACACACCACTGTCAAGTCTTACTTTTCTGGTTAAAGTTGCTAGCCCAGGGAATGGTACAGTTATCCTCTAGCTTTTTGCCTGGAGGCTATCAGTAGGGGTTACCTGAAGAACCTTGGCTTCTCAGTTGAATGAAAACTTCCTCAGGTGCTCAGCATAAGAGGATTTCCTGAGGGCGAAGCAGATGCTAGTTGTTAATGGGCATCAATTTGCATTTCAATGGCCACTGGTTGGGTTTGAATCTCTGAGGGAGGGGCCACTGCTTCTCCCCAGAGCCCCAGGAAAGAGTAAGATGACCACAGTCCTGCGTGTCTGCAACTCAGCAAAAGCTCTGAGCACCCTCTAAATCCTGCGTGACCCCACACAGTTCCAGTCTAATCGGCCCTCCCTCTGCCAGAGCCCAAAGTGAGTGGCTGCTGCTATTTTAGCCTCTGTCCCAGCTCTGTGCTGTGGAGCTGCTTGGGAGTTTAACCTGAGGGTAAGGGCGCTGCTCACAGCTAAGGCCAATGCTCATAGCCAAGGCTGTTGCTCCCAGCCAAGTTTGCTGCTCCCAGCAAAGGCATCAGTTCCCAGCCTAGGTCGCTGCTCCCAGCTAAGGCCACTACTCCCAGCCAAGGCTGCTGCTCATGGTGAAGGCCACTGCTCACAGCCAAGGCGGCAGCCGACCATGGGCTCCCAGCCCCCCTCACTCATCTCTGCAATCCTACCAGGATTGGTCAGTGTCCCTGGTTATGGGTCTTTCAACCTGCTTTTCTGTTGCCTTTTCCTGATGATATTTCTTTATTTTCATTGTAATTCCTGTTTGGTCTTGGGAGATGGTCTGTGTAGTTTCCATTCACTCTGCCACTATTTTGGAATCACCTTTGTCAAATATTAATTGAGCATATTGTCTTGGGTCAATTTCTGGGTTCTCTATTCTGTTCCATTGATCTATGTGCCTGTTCTTGTGCCAGTACTAGGCTGTTTTGATTACAGTGGCTTTGTAGTATAACCTGAAATCTGGTATTGTGATCTATTGCTGTAGCTATTTGGGTTATTTTTTGTTTCCATATAAACTTTTGAAGTATTTGTTCTAGTTCTGTGAAGTATATCATTGGTATTTTGATGGGGATTGCATTGAATCTATTGATTGCTTTGGGTAGTATGGACATTTTAATGATGTTAATTCTTTCAATCCATGAACATGGTACATGCTTTCTCTTTTTTATATCTTCCTTTTTCTTTTGTCAATGATCTGTAGTTTTCTGTGAAGAGGTCCTTTACTTCTTTGTTTAAGTTTATTCCTAGGTATCTTAATTTTTTTGCCGCAATGGTAAATGGGATTATTATTATTTTTTTTTTTTAGTTTTCTTTCTGTGAGTTCATTGTTGGTGTATAAGAATTCCATATATTTCTTGATGTAATTTTGTATTCTGCTACTTTGCCAAATTCATTTATTAAGTCTAATAGATTTTTGATGGAGTTTGGGTTTTTATATGTACAATATAATGTCATCTACAAATAATGACAGTTTTATTTTTTCTTCTAATTTGAATTCATTTTACTTTTTCTCCATGTTTTATTGCTGTGGGTAAGACTTCTAATACCATGTTAAATAAGTATTAAAAGTCGGCATCCCTGTCTTGTTCCTGTTTTTAAGGGAAATGCTTTTAGTTTTTGCCCATTGAGTATGATGTTGGCTGTAAGTTTTACATATATGGACTTTATTACATCATGATATGATCCCTCTATTCCCAGATTGCTGAGCGTTTTTATCAGAAATGGGTGCTGGATTTTGTCGAATGCCTTTTCAGCATCTATTGATAAAATCAAATGGTTTTTACCTTTTATTTTGTTTATGTGGTGTATCACATTTATTAATTTGCAAATATTGTACTATTCTTACGTCCCTGGTATGAATCCCACTTGGTCATGACAAATTATCTTTTGATGTATTGCTGGATTTGATTTACTAATATTTTGTTAAGGATTTTGGCATCTGTGTTCATCAGGTATATTGGACTATAGTTTTCTTTCTTTGCAGTGTTTTTATCCAGTTTTTCAATTAGGATTATGCTTCATCATAAAATGAGTTTGGAAGTATTCTGTCTTCTTGGATATTTTGGAATAGTTTGAGGAGAATGAGTAATATATCTTCTTTGAATGTTTAGTAAAACTGCCCCATGAATCCATCTGGTCCTGTGCTTTTGTTTGCTTAGTTTCTTAATTACATCTTCAATTCCCTTTGTTGTTATTGGTCTATTCAAGTTCTCTATCTCCTCTCAATTCAGTTTTAGGAGACTGTTTGTTTCTAAAAATTTGTACATTTTACCTAGATTGTTCAATTTCTTGTCATATAATTGTTCATAGTATGTTTTGATGATCCTCTGTATTTCTGTGCTGTCAGTTACTTCTCTTTCATTTCTGATTTTGTTCATTTGGGTCTTCTCTTTTTGTTTCTTGGTGAGTCTAGCTAATGGCCCATCGATCTTGTTTTTCTCGAAGAACCAGCTATTTGTGTCATTGATCTTTTGAATTGTTTTTTGTTTTGTTTTTTAGTCCCTATGTTATTTATTTCTGCTCTGGCCTTTACTATTTTCTTACTTCTACTTGCTCTGGGTTTTTCTTTCTGCTTACTTTCTAGTTCTTTACGTTTTAGGGTTAGAAAGTTAATTTAATTTTTTTTTTGTTTCTTGAGGTAGGCCTGCAGTGCTACGAATTTTCCTGTCAGGATTGCTTTCACTGCATCCCATGGATTTTTGTCTTGTTGTGTGATTGTTTTCATTGGTTTCCAGGAAGTTTTTAATTTTTACTTTGATCTTGTTGCTAACCCATTTGTTATTTAATAACATGCTATTTAGTCTCTAAGTGTTTGAATGTCTGTGTGTATTTTTGTTTTAATAGAGTTCTAGTTTTATGCCATTGTGATTTGAGAGGATACTTGATATGATTTCAATCATCTTGAATTTGTAGAGACTTACTTTGTCTCCTAATGTGTGGTCTATCTTTGAGAATGACCTGTATGTACTGGAGAAGAAAGTATATTCTGCAGCTTCGAGGTGAAATGTTCTATAAATATCAATTAAGTCCAACGGATCTAGTTTATCATTTAAGGACTCTATGTCCTTGTTAAATTTTTGTATATAAGATTTATTCGATGATGTCAGTGGGGTGTTAAAGTTATCCACTATGATCATATTGTGATTTATCTCTCCCTTAAAGTCCTCCAGAAGTTTTAAAATATATTTTGGTGCTCCCATATACGGTGCATATATCTTTACCAGGGTTATATCCTCTTATTGGATTTATGCTTTTAATATTATGTAGTGACCTTCTTTGTCTCTTATTTTAAACCTTGTTTTGAAGTGTATCTTGTCAGATATGAGTATTGCTAAACCAGCTTTTTTTTTTCATTTCCATTTTCTTGAAAAAAAAAATTTTTATCCTTTCACTTTTATCCTGTGTGTCTTTCATTGTGAGGTGGGTCTCTTGTAGACAGAATATATATGGGTCATGTTTTCTTATCCAATCAGCTACCCTATGTCTTTTATTGGAACATTTAAGCCATTTGCATTTAAGGTTATTATTGATAGATAGTTATTAGTTGCCATTTTTATTTTATGCCTGTGTTCCCATCTCTTTCTTTTTCTTACAACAGTCTCTTCAGCATTTCTTGCAGTGCTGATTTGGTGGTGGTCAATTTTTTTAGCTTTTTTTAAATCTGTGAAGTTTTTTATTTCTCCTTCCATTTTGAATGATAGCTTTGCTGGATAGAGTAGTCCTGAATTCAGACCCTTGCTTTGCATTACTTTGGACACTTCATGACACTCCCTTCTGGCCTGCAGCTTTTCTATTGAGAAAACAGCTGTCAGTCTAATGGGAGCTTCCTTGTAGGTAACTGTCAGTCTCTTTCTTGCTTCCTTTAAGATTCTTTCTTTGTCTTTAATGTTTGCCATTTTTATTATGATGTGTCCAGCCATGGGTCTTTTTGGGTTCATCTTGCTTGGGACTCTCTGTGTTTCCTGGACTTGTGTGACTTTTTTATTCACCAGTTTAAGGAAGTTTTCTGTCATTATTTCTTCAGTTTCTCTATTCCTTGCTCTGATTCTTCTCCTTCTGGTACCCCTATAATGTGAATGTTGTTATGTTTTGTATTATCCCACAGCTCCCTTAAACTCTCCTCCTGCTTTTTAAGTTCTTTTCCCATTTGCTGCTCTATTTGGGTGATTTTCTGTACTTTGTCTTCTAAGTCACTGATTCAGTCTTCAGCTTCTTCTAATCTACTATTGAACCCTTCTAATGTATTTTTCATATCAGCTCTGTCATCCTTTATTTCCTCTTGATTTTTATGTATAGCTTCTACCTCTTATTTTAAGCTGAAGTAGTTCCCAGTGAGATCTTCATCATTCTTATCAAACTGCTTGTAGTTCTCACCAAATTATTTGAGTACCCTTAAAATCATTGCTTTGAATTATTTATATGACAAGTTGCTTTCTTCCATTTTTTGTGGTTCCTTTTCTGGTTATTTCCCATTTTCTTTCATTTGAGTGTTGTTTATTTGTCTCACCATTTTAGCAATCTGGTAGTTCTAGGCCCAGTGAAGGATGTTGGAGTGCATAGGCAGGTTGGTGTGTATCAACTAAGGTCGCTGTGCCTTTCAGACTCTTTTGGTGTATGGCTCCTCTTGTCTGTTGTGGGTCCTGGAGAATTGATACCTGGTGTCTGGTATTTGTTCTTCATGCAGGTCTCAGCTCCCCAAGTCTTGCTGCTGCTTGGGGTTGGGCACTGCTCCTGATCAGCTTCTGCTGCAGCTGCTGGGGGTGGGTCTCAGCTGATAATCTGTGCTGCTGCTGCCTGGGATGTGTGGGTCCAGCTAGTGTGCTTCTGGGGTGCTTTGTTTCCACTGACATTCTGCTGGGGTTTGTGGGTTCCACTGGTGCTCTTCTGGGGTTTGTGGGTCTCACTGGTATGCTTTTTGGGTGCGTGGGTCCCATTGGTGTGCTGCTGAAGTAGGCTGCTGCCTGGTAGGGCTCAGCTCCTGATCAGTCACTGCTGGGGGCGAGTGTCAGCTCCCGGTTCACACTGCTACTGCTGCTACTGTTGCCAGAGGGTGCTCTCAGGTCCCAATCTTTTGCTGCTGTTGGGGGCTAAGGATGCTCTGCTCCTGAGACTTTGCTGCTTCCAGGGGGAAGGGCTCTACTCCAAATCTGCTGCTGTAGTTGTCAGGGGAAGGTTCGGCTGCCTGAGCCCTGCTGCTTGGGTTGGGGCACTGCTCCTGATCAGCCTTTGTTAATGCCACTGGGGATGGGTCTCAGCAGCTGATCTAAGCTACTACTGCCTATTTGGGGTGGGGCTCCACTCCTGCCCAGTCACTGTTGCTGTGAAGGATGGTGTTCAGCTCATGCCAGTTTTGGCTCCCGTGGGTTTCAGCTACTGCGGCAGGCACCTCAATAGCGCCACTACTGTATGCTGATCTATGTTGACACTGATGGGTCCACTGGACCAATGGTGCAAATCACTCTGGTGGACTCAGGTTGCTCAGCCCTAGCCATTCCCCACTTCCTCCTCCCAGGGAAGACCAGGGATCTTCCAAAATTGTGGGGTCTCCCGACCACACAGGGAGAAGTTTGCTGATGTGCCATTTACCACGGTAGCTGGCTGCTTTCCATCCACAGCATAGGAACCTTCTGCCCTGCATTTCTGCATTGCTCAAGGTTGGTCATCCGCACTCACATTTACTCACACTTTCTCTCACACTTTCTCTCACACTTGCTTACTCTCTCACACACTCACCCTCGCTTCAGCCCTGCTCACTGCCATATTCAGGTTAAAACCTGAATTAGTGTAGTACAATTTATAAGTAGAAAAACTAGGTTTAAAGTGAGGCTTTTGTTATTCCAAAAGACCATGATTTTTTCACCATGCCACAGTGCCTATAAGCTAACTCTAGTTAAATTGAAATTATATCTGAATGCTCTCTTTTGTTTCCAAGACAAATTGTTTGATTTTAAATGTACATCAAATTTTAAATATACATACAAAATGAAAATTTTATTTTTATATGTAATGGAAACTACACACACACAGACAGACACACAGACACACACACACACACACACATTGTAAAAATTTTATGGTTCCTTGAAAAAAATTGGAATCTTCCAGCTCAAAAGGAGCAGACTCTGAAAAACAAAACAGCATGTGAATAAAGGCTATTAATAACAAAATTACAAAAATAGGTTGATATTTTATATATTTCACTATTGCAATACAGCCTCACTAGTATATCTGCTGATTTGACACCTGGCTATTTGTGTTAACAGTCCAGATGCATGGTGGGTGGACCTAAATGTAGCAAAAAAGATATCCTTGAAAATTTCAAGTTTCTGCTTTCTCTAAGCAGGCTCTGAGGTTCTAGCATTTAGAAAATACCACATTCTAACATTCCAGGAAATTCATTATTCACAGGGAAGAGGACCTTAATAAAGATCAGTTTTCTAAAATTGTGAAGGCCTATTTCTCTGGCTTTTTTTTTTAAGAGCAGCAATGACCCCTTTAAAATATTCATTTCTTAGAAATATTCCAAACCCTCATTTATTTAGTCTAGCCTTATCATTATTAAGGGTTATATGTTCACCAAACAATTCATACATCTAGTTCTCTTTCTGCCTGATTCGCTCTACCTTTGGTTCATTACCCACTTAATTAAAACTTCCATCAAGGAGAGAAAACCTAATTCAATCTCGTCACTTGTTAACTGCTCTTGCAGAGGCTGCATGTGTTGGCAAATTAAAAGTAATGACTAAGGTGCAGGTTGAGCCTAGTTTCTATTTTTCTATTTTCATTATCAGCTAAGAAGCAGTAAATGCTCTTTGAGTGAACACTGTGTTCAAGTGGTCTGTTAAGGAAACGGATTTTCCAGTTTGCTTAGTCCATAGGGGCTTGTGATCAAGAACAAAGGAGGCTGGGTTTTATGCACAGGATGAGCAAACTAGGACAGGCCATAAGTGTGATCATTGGGGTCAATGAAGAGAGCCCAGTGAAAGTGTTTAGTTACAAGAAATATGTTCCTTTGACTGCTTTTGCCCACTATGTCCACATGGCTTCTTCTGTTCAGGGGATTAAACACACATTTAATGATGTCTTGGAGCAAAGATAAGTAAATATAATCACCACAATAAATAAACATTTTTTTTTATAATTTAAAAATACAGTATCTAAAATGAGAAAGGCATTTAGAAATGATCTGTTCTAAAACCCCACAAATTAGAAAACCAATGTTGTGGGTTATATAGAAACTTGCTGAACCTGCCCCGAGTTCTCATTTCTTTGTGTCACTCTTCACCAGGGCACTAAAAACTTTTGCAACTGTGATTACAGAACTATTTTAGTAATCTTTGAGCTATTACCAAAGATGACATAGAAGTCAGACTGGCATGGATTGTTTTTACCAATGAATTTGATGTTAATTAATGTCTAATCACTTCTAAAATAATGACCCAAGATGATAGGATCAAAGATGTATTCACTTAAATGTAATTCTTTCAAACTAACCTTTATCCCCCACACACACACTTTTACTATGGTAATAAAAAGCCTATCAAAATACAGAATAGAAGCTCTTTATCAGATATATAAATTTACAAGTATTTTCTCTCAATCTGTAGCTTGTATTTCATTCTCTTGATTGTTCTTTGGAAGAACAGTTCTTTATCTTGATGAAGTTTAATTTACCAATTTTCTTCTTCATGGATTCTCCTTTTGTGTTATATCTTAAAAAATATATATTTTCCTAAGTCAGGGTTATAAATATTTCTTCTCAGGTTTTCTACTAGAAGCTTTATAGTTTCAGATTTCACATGTAAATCTATAATCCACTGGATTCAGATATATTTGGATATAAGGTATATATTGAGATTAATTAATTGACATATATATGGTATATTAGTCTGCCACACAAAATATCTTAGACTGGTGGATTACATGGCAGAAATAGATATTTTTCAAAGTTCTGGAGGCTAGAAGTCTAAGATCAAGTTGCCAGCTGATTTGATTTCTGATGGGAACTCTCCTGGTTTTCAGCCAGCTGCCTATTTTCTCTCTCTGATCTTTCATACATCCTCATGACCTGATTTTACCTTAATTACCTCGACGTAGGCCCTATTTCTCAGCCACATTATGGGTTAAGGCTTTAATATATAAATGGTGGGGGTGCACATTCAATCCCTAACATATGTGTTGATATATTTCTTATATTTTTATTCTGTTTCATTGACTTATTGTCTAATCCGATGTCAATACCAACTGTTTGGATTGTAGTAGCTTTATACTAAGTTTTGAACCTGGTTGCTGTAAGTCCTTCAATTTTTTTGTTTTCAAAGTTGTTTGCATTTTCTTATGAATCAACTTCTAAATTTCTACAAAAGTTCTGCGAAATTTTTTATTAGAATTGCATTGGATCTATAGACACATTTGGTAGAATTGACATTTAACAACATTAAATTTTCCATTTCATGAACACAGTCTTTCTTTTTTAAATATATTTTTATTGATTTTTCAGAGAGAGAAAAAGAGAGAGGGAGAGATAGAAATATCGTTTTGAGAAAGAAACATTGATCATCTGCCTCCTGCACACCCCGTACTGGGGATCGTGCCTGTAACCTGGGCATATGCCCTGACCATGAATCAAACTGGGGCCTCTCAGTCCATGGGATGATGCTCAATCTACTGAGCCACACCGGCTGGGCAACACAGTCTTTCTTAATTTCAGTCATCAATATTTTATAGTCTTCAGGTCTTATACGTCTTTTGTCAGATATAGCCGTAAGTAATTTAATTCTTGATGTTACTGCAAATGAGATTTTTAAGTTGTTAATTCATATATATGCAATTAACTTTTTGAATTGACTTTTTATCTTGTAATGTTGGTAAACTCACTTATTAGTTCCAGTAGCTTTTTCTGTAGATTTTATAGGATTATCTATGTAAATAATCAAGTCATTTGTGAATAAACACAATTTTATATCTTCTTTTTAAATCTGGATACATTCTATTGCTTTTTCTTACCTTATTGCACTTGTTAGAGCTTCCTGAACAATGTTAAAAAGCATTCACGGGAATAGATATTCATTCCTGACTTTAGGTAGGAGGAAAAGTTAGTCCTGCACCATTAAATATGATGTTAATTTAGGTTTGTCATAAAAATCCTCTCACCCTGGCCAGCATGGTTCATTTGATTGAGCATCACGTCCACTGTGGGGTCACCGGTTTCATTCCTGGTCAGGGCATATGCCTGGGTTGCTGGCTCCATCAGCCAATGGATGTTTCTCCCTCACATTGGTATTTCTTTCTCTCTCTCTCTTTCTCTCTCCTTCTCTCCTTCTTTCCCTTCCTCTCTCTCTAAAATCAATAAAACACATTTATAAATAAATAAAACTCCTCTTGTATTATTTATATGCTAACATATTTTATCATAAATATATTGTCTTCATAAATAGATGGCAAATATCAAATATTGTCAAATACTTTCTCGGAATCTATTGTGATGACCATAGATGTTTTTTTTTTTCCCTCACCCGAGGACATTTCTGTATTTATCTTCAGATAGAGTGGGAGGGAAAAAGGAAGGCTGAGAGAAAGAGAAACATCGATGTAACAGAGACACATCGACTGGTTGCCACCCACACAACCCCAACCAGGGCTGGGACAAACTGCAACTGAGGTACATGCCTTTAGCAGGAACCAAACCTGGGACTCTGGTTTATGGGCCGACGCTCTTACTGCTAAACCAAACTGGCTAGGGCGCTTTTCTTTTTTACACTTTTTTTTTATATATACTAAGCGAAGAACTTTATTAACCTGTTTCAAACTTTATTCCCAGGCCTTGTCAGCTTAATTAGCTGCAAAGAATGATTTATGCATAAGTAAAAACTAAAAAGAGCTGCAAAGTCCAGGGGAGTTGGGCTAAAAAATATTAGACATCTAGATTTTATCAGATCCATAAACAAAATTTGAAAAAAGCAGTCATAATATAAAATAGCAGCTACCTGCCCTGGCTGGTTTAGCTCAGCAGTTAGAGTGTCAGCCTGCGGTCCAGAGAGACCTGGGTTCAGTTCCCGCTAAGGGCACGTACCTCGGCTGCAGTTTGTCCCTGGCCCTGGTTGGGTCGTGCTGGTGGCAACCACTCGATGTGTCCCTTTCATGTCAATGTTTTTTTCTCTCTCTCTCTTCCTCTCTCTCCCTCCCACTCTATCTGAACAAGAAATGGAAAAATGTCCTCTGGTAAGGATTAAAAAAATAAAAATAAATAAAATACCAGCTCCCAGTAACTTCTTCAAGATTATCTTCTTCAGCTCTGGCCAGATTGGCTCAGTGGTTAGAGCGTTAGCCTGTGGTCCAGAGAGATCCAGGTTCAGTTCCCACTGAAGGCACGTACCTCAGTTGCAGTTTGTCCCCAGCCCTGGTTGAGTTGTGCAGGTGCAACCACTCGATGTGTCCCTTTCATGTTGATGTTTCTCTCTCTCTCTCCCTCCCACTGTATCAGAACAGAAAATGGAAAAATGTCCTTGGGTGAGGATAAAAAAAGAAAAGATTATCTTCTTCAGAGGTTGACTCATTTCAGTTTGCCTTATTCCTGGAAGCCTCATCAAAATTCTCCACAAGATCTAGAACTTCATCATCATCATTCTCTCTAGTAGCAAGTGGTGCTTTTCCATCCACAGATTGTTTGGGCAGAGCTTCAGCCAATCTCCTTAAACTGTCTGCACCAAGCTGGTTTAAGATGCTTGGATGCTGGGTAGCATTTCTGTCAGCTGCTTTGTCTCAGCATGGCCTGTAATGGTGAAAGTGTTCACTGCCAGAAATGCCTGAACTTTAGGGTTGTTAAAGTGGGTCACTGTTCCTTGGTTTGTGAACATATTTACTTCTTCAATACCAGAGATATTATTGACCCCTAACGTCTTTAAAAAGAACTGAAGTTTTTTATCATCTGCTGTAGCTGTTCTGTGAACCACCTTCTTCTTTCTACAAGCAGTTCCTTTCCCAGCAATGTGCGCTTGTGCCTGCAGTTTAGCAAGTTTCTCCTGGTTCATGATAGTTTCTTTCATCTTGCTGGAGAGAAAATGGGGCTGCATGCGGGACTAGGGTTGGCGCTCAGGGGGTCTTGGGCAGAACAACTGAGAAGAAGCGCACACAGGCGGGGATGCAAGATGGCCTACACTGTTATTATAATGAATTAAATTGGTTTTGAAATGTTAAATGAACCTTGAATTTTGGGGATACAACTTGGACTAGAACTTATACCATTGGCTCTCCTGGTTCTCAGATATTTGGGCTCATATTGGGACTCTACCATCAGTTCTCCTGGATCTGGATTTCCCAGCTTCCATAATTGCATAAACCAATTACACATACACACACACACACACACACCACATATCCTGACAAAATGCTATATGTTTTCTATTTGTTAATTTACTCCTTTTTCTTTTTGTCTATATTCTTTTTGATTGACTAATTATGATCATTTCACTTTATGTTCTATGTTGGTGTATTTGATTCACTATCGGTATGTTAGTTTAGTGGTTTTTTAAGATTAAAGTACATATCTTTAGCTTAACTTAAATGATAGTATACTACTTCACATATAGTTTGAGATCCTTAAAACAGCACTTTTCCAACATTCTCTCCTAGATTTTGTAGTATTATCATACTTCATAATTATACTTCTACATAAGTATAAACTTTCAAATATTCTATTGTTGCTATTATTTTATTTTAAAAAGTTAATTTTTTTCAAAAATTTTAATAATTAGCCTGGCCAGTTTGGCTCAGCAGTTGAGCACCAAAAGGTCATCAGTTTGAATCCTGGTCGGGGCACATGCCAAGGCTATAGGCCTGATCCCCAGTTGGAGGCAGCCAATCAATGTTCTCTCTCACTGATGTTTCTGTTTCTCACACTCTCCCTTCCTCGCTCTCTATAATCAATAAAGAAAAAATATTTTTAAAAAGTCTATGTATTTACCCAAGTAATTATCATGCCTAATGGTATATATATTTTTTGTATAAAATTGTTTTTTCTTTAGTATAATTTCTTTTCTTATGAGACTTTCTTTAACATTTGTTGAAATTCAGATCTACTGGTGATGAATTCTTTTAACTACAGAATGTCTGAAAAAGTCTTTATTTCAACTTTATGTTAAAAAAATTTTTTGTTAAATAATTCTACGTTAATAATATTTTTTTAGAGGTTTCTCAATTTTTTTATTTTAATTATTTTTTAAATAATTAATTTATTTTTGTTACAGCTGTTTCTCCTTTTTCACCAACTGATACCACCCTCCACCACCCTCCCCGCCCTGTCCCCAGCTTTGATGTCCATGTCCATTATTCATGCATACATGCATATAAATTACATGGTTTATCTCTCTCCTTCCTCTCTTCTGGAAATTGTCAGTCTTTACCCCACTTCCACGTCTCTGGTACTACCTCATTCCTAAGATTGTTATGTGCATTATATTCCACAAATAAGGGAAATCATATGATACTAGTCTTTCTCTGTTTGGCTTGTTTTGCTTAGGATAATACTTTCCAGGTCCCCCACAAGTCATCTCAAAGTCTAAGAGATCTTTCTTTCTTCCAGCTGCATAGTACTCCATTATATATATGTACCACAGCTTTTTTATCCATTCATCTACTGATGAACATTTGGGCTGTTTCCAGATCTTAGCTATTATAAATAGTGCTGCTATGAACATGGGGGTACATATATTCTTTCTGATTGGTGTTTCAGGATTCTTAGGGTATATTCCTTAGAAGTGGGATTACTGAGTTAAATAACAATACAATTTTAAATTTTGGGGGGTAACATCATTTGGTTTTTCATAATGGCTCCACCAGTTTGCATTCCCACCAGCAGTGTACTAGAGTCCCCTTTCGTCCACACCCTTGCCAAAACTTGTTGATGGCGGCCATTCTGACAGGTGTGAGGTGATACCTCACTGTTGTTTTAATTTGCATCTCTCTGATAATTAGTGATGTTGAACATTTCTTCATATGTCTCTTAGCCATTTGTATGTCCTGTTTGGAGAGGTGTCTGGTTCCTCTGCCCATTTTTTAATTGGGTTCTTTGTCTTCCTTTTGCTGAGTTGTAAGAGCACTCTATACATATTGAAAATTAACCCCTTATCTGATTGGCAATTATGCTCTCCCATACAGTGGGTTGCCTTTCCATTTTGATGATCGTATCTTTTGCTGTGCTGAAGCAGTTTAGTTTGATGTAGGCCCCTGTGTTCATTTTCTCTTTTGTTTCTGTTGCCTTAAGTGAGGTATCACTGAAAATTCTGCTACATATAATGCCTGAAATTGTGTTGCCTACATTTTATTCTAGGATGTTTAAGGATTCATGACTCACATTTAAGTCTTTTATCCAATTTGAGTTTATTCTTGTATATGGTGTAAGTTGATGTCTAGTTTCATATTTTTTTGCATGTAGCTGTCCAATATTCCCAACACCATTTATTAAAGAGGCTGTTTTTACTCCACTGTATGCTCTTGCCACCTATGTCAAATACTAATTGAGCATACTGTTGGGTCCATTTCTGGGTTCTCTATTCTGTTCCATTCATCTATCTGCCTGTTCTTGTGCCAGTACAAGGATGTTTTGATTGTTTTTTTAATTAATTAATTCATTTTTGTTACAGATGCTTCTCCTTTTTCCCCCCTGTTCCCCCCTCCCCTTCTCTTCTTGCCCTATCCCCAGCTTTGTTGTCCATGTCCTTTGTTCATAGATACATGCATATAAGTTCTGTGGTTTACTTCTCCCCTACCACCCCCTCTTTTGAGGATTGTCAGTCTATACCCCACTTCCACGTTTCTGGGACTATCCCATTCCACAGACTGTTATGTTCATTATATTCTACAAATAAGTGAGATCATATGATACTTGTCTTTCTCTGTTTGGCTTGTTTCACTTAGGATGATACTTCCCAGGTCCCTCCATGTAGGAGATCTTTCTTTCTTACAGCTGCATAGTATTCCATTGTGTATAACTACCACAACTGTTTTATCCATTCGTCTACTGATGGATATTTGGGCTGTTTCCAGATCTTAGCTATTGTAAATAGTGCTGCTACAAACATGGGGGTACATATATTCTTTCTGATTGGTGTTTCAGGCTTCTTAGGGTATATTCCTAGAGGAGGGATCATTGGGTCAAATGGAAGACCAATTATTAATTTCTTGAGGTAACACCATATTCTTTTCCATTGTGGCTGTACCAGTCTGCATTCACACCAGCAGTGTACTAGGGTCCCCTTTACTCCACACTATCGCCAATACTTGTTGTTTGATGCTTTGTTGATGGTGGCCATTCTGACAGGTGTGAGGTGATATCTCATTGTTGTTTTAATTTGCATCTCTTTGATGATTAGTGATGTTGAGCATTTCTTCATATATCTTTTAGCTATTTGCATGTCCTGTTTGGAGAGGTGTCTATTTAGTTTCTCTGTCCATTTTTAATTGGGTTCTTTGTCTTCCTTTTGTTGAGTTGTATGAGCACTCTCTATGTATTGGAAATTAACCCCTTATCTGATATATCATTGGCAATTATGCTCTCCCATACAGTGGGTTGCCTTTCCATTTTGATGATTGTATCTTTTGCTGTGCAGAAGCTTTTGAGGTTGATGTAGTCCCATGTGTCCATTTTCTCCTTTGTTTTTGTTGTGTTAGGTGATGTATCAGTGAAAATATTGCTGCGTATGATGTCTGAAATTTTGTTGCCTACAGTTTCTGCTAGGATTTTTATGTGTTCACCATCACATTTAAGTCTTTTATCCATTTTGAGTTTATTTTTGTGTATGGTATAAGTTGATGGTCTAGTTTCATTTTTTTGCAAGTAGCTGTCCAATTTTCCCAATACCATTTATTAAAGAGACTGTTTTTACTCCACTGTATGCTCTTGCCACCTTTGTCAAATATTAATTGAGCATATTGCTGTGGGTCCATTTCTGGGTTTTCTGTTCTGTTCCATTGGTTTATATGCCTGTTCTTGTGCCAGTACCAGGCTGTTTTGATTACAGTGGCTTTGTAGTAAAACCTGAGATCTGGTAATGTGATCCCTCCTACTTTGTTCTTTTTTTCAAGATTGCTGTGTCTATTTGAAGTTATTTTTGGTTCCATATAAACTTTTGAAGTATTTGTTCTAGTTCTTTCAAGTATGTCATTGGTATTTTGATGGGGATTGCATTGAATGTATAGATTGCTTTGGGTAGTATGGACATTTTCATTATATTAGTTCTTCCAATCCATGAACAATGTATGTGCTTCCACTTTTTTATATCTTTTTCTATTTCTTTTTTCAATGACCTGTAGCTTTCTGCAAATAGGTCCTTTCTTTCTTTGGTTAAGTTTATTCCTAGGTATTTTAATTTTTTTGCCATGATGGTAAATGGGATTGTTTTTCTAGTTTCTCTTTCTGTGAGTTCATTTTTGGTGTATAACATTGCCGTCAATTTCTTGACATTAATTTTGTATTCTGCTACTTTGACAAATTCATTTATTAAGTCTAGTAAATTTTTGATGAAGTCTTTGGGATTTTCTACATATAGTATCATGTTATCTGCAAATAATGACAGTTTCACTTTCTCCTTTCCAATTTGAATCCCTTTTATTTTTTCTTCCTGTCTGATTGCTGTGGCTAAGACTTCCAGTACTATGTTAAATAAGATTGGTGAAAGTGAGCATACTTGTCTTGTTCCTGTTTTTAAAGAAAATGCTTCTAATTTTTGCCCATTGAGTATGATCTTGGCTGTAGGTCTTTCATATATAGCCTTTATTATTTTGAGATAGGATCCCTCTGTTCTTAGATTGCTGAGCGTTTTTATCAGAAATGGGTGCTGGATTTTGTTGTATGCTTTTTCAGCGTCTATTGATATGATCATATAATTTTTATCTTTCATTTTGTTTATGTGGTGTATCTCATTTATTGGTTTGCAAATATTGTACAAGACTTGATCCCTGTGATGAATGTCACTTAGTCATGGTGAATAATTTTTTGATGTATTGGCTGTATTTGATTTGCTAGCATTGTGTTCAGGATTTTGGCATCTATGTTCATCAAGGATATTGGTCTGTAGTTTTCTTTTTTAGTACTGTCTTTTCTAATTTTGGCATTAGAATTATGCTGGCCTCATAAAACGAGTATAGAAGTATTCCTTCTTCTTGAATTTTTTGAAATAGTTTGAGGAGAATGGGTATTAGTTCTCTGAATGTTCAGTAAAATTTTCCCGTGAAGCTGAACAGGCCTGGGCTATTGCTTGCTGGGAGAGTCTTGATTACATCTTCAAATTCTTTTGTTGTTTTTTATCTGTTTAAGTTTTCTGTCTCTTCCCGGTCCAGTTTTGGCAAACTGTGTGTTTCTAGAAATTCGTCCATTTTGCTTAGATTATCGATTTTGTTGCCGTATAATTGTACATAAAATTTGTTAATGATCCTTTTTGTTTCTGTAGTGTCAGTTAATATTTCTCCTCTTTTATTTCTGATTTTGTGTGTTTGGGTTCTCTCTCTTTGTTTCTTGGTGAGTCTAGCTAAGGGTCCATCAATCTTGTTTATCTTTTCAAAAAACCAGCTCTTAGTTTCATTGATCCTTTGAATTGTTTTTTTGGTCTCTGTCATTTATTTCTGCTCTGATCTTTACTATTTCCCTCCTTCTACTTGCTCTGGGATTTTCTTTGTGTTTGATTTCTAGTTCTTTAAGTCGTGAGGTTAGATAGTCTATTAGAAATTTTTATTGTTTCTTGAGGTTGACCTGTAGTGCTCTGAACTTCCCTCTCAGAACTGCTTTCGCTGCATCCCATAGATTTTGTGTTGTTGTATGTTTATTTTCATTAGTTTCCAGGAAGTTTTTAATTTCTTCTTTTATCTCCATGGTAACCCATTCATCATTCAATAACATGCTATTTGGCCTCCATATTTTCAAATGTCTTTGCATGTTCTTGTTGCAATTGATTTCTAGTTTCATGCCATTGTGATCTGAGAAGATGCTTGATATGATTTCAATTTTCTTGAACATGTAGAGACTTAATTTATGCCCTAACATGTGGTCTATTTTTGAGAATGTGCCATGTGCACTTGAAAAGTACATGAATTCTGCAGTTTTAGGCTGTAATTCTCTGTAGATATCTATGAAATTCATTTGATCTAGCACTTCATTTAGAGTCTGTGTTTACTTGTTAATTTTTTGTCTAGAAGATCTATCCAGTGATGTCATCAGGGTTTTGAAGTCTCCTGCTATGATTGTATTGCTGTTGATTTCTTCTTTGAAGTCCTTCAGAAGATTTTTAATATATTTTGGTGCTCCTATATTGGGTGCATATATGTTTACCAAGGTTATATCTTCCTGTTGGATAGATCCTTTCAATATTATGTAGTGGCCTTCTTTGTCTCTAGTTATGTACTTCATTTTGAAATCTACTTTATCAAATGTGAGTATTGCCACCCCAGTATTTTTTTCCTTACTGTTTGCTTGAAATATTTTTTTCTATCCCTTCACTTTCCACCTATGTGAGTCTTTTGTTCTGAGGTGGGTCTCTTGTTAACAACATATATGTGAGTCATGCTTTTTTATCCAGTCAGCTACTCTGTGTCTTTTTATTGGAGCACTCAAACCATTCACATTGAAGATAACAGTTGATATGTACTTATTTATTGCCATTTTTGTTTAGTGTAGTTCCTGTTTTCTTCCTTTTTCTTCGACTAATTACAGCAGTCCTTTTATCATTTCTTGCAGTGCTGGTTTGGTGTTCATATATCCCCTTAGCCTTATTTTGTCTGGAAGCTCTTTATTTTACCTTCTATTTTGAATGATAGCCTTGCTGGTGTGAGTAGTCTTGGATTCAGATCCCTCTATTCCAAGATTGCAGAGCGTTTTATCAGAAATGCTGATTTCATGACCTTGATTACTTTATGCCACTCCATTCTGGTCTGTAGTGTTTCTATTGAGTAGTCAGCTGAGAGCCTTATGGGGTTTCCTTTTTAGGTAACCTGTTGCTTACCTCTTGCTGCCTTTAGGATTCTCTCTTTGTCTTTAATTTTTGGCATTTTAATTAGTATGTTTCTTGGTGTTGTCCTGTTTGGGTTCTTCTTACTTGGGACTCTCTGTGCTTCTTGAACTTGAATGCCTTCTTCCTTTACCAAGTTAGGAAAGTTTTCTGTCACTATTTCTTCAAATATATTTTCTAACCCCTGCCCATTTTCTTCTTCTTTAAGGACTCCTATGATGCGAATGTTATTATGTTTTCAGTTGTTCCACAGTTCTCTTAAGCTATCTTCCTGTTTTTTAATTGATTTTTTCTTTTGGTTTTCTGATTGGTTGATTTTCTCTACCCTGTCTTCTAATTCACTGATCCAATCCTCAGGTTCCACTACTCTGCTGATTAGTCCTTCCAATGTGTTCTTTATTTTTCTTATGTCATTCTTTAGTTCCACTTGGTTGGTTTTCAATATTCTATGTCTTACTCATAGTGCTGATGTCCTTACTTGACCTGTTGAGCTTCCTCAGTATCATGACTCTGAAGTCTACCTCTGATAATTTGCTTAGCTGCATTTCATTTATCTCATCTTTGATAGAGTTCTCTTGTTCTTTCATTTGGAATTTGTTTCTTTCTTTCACCATTTTGGCTATCTCAGTGGGTTTTGGAGCCTGCCAAATTTTCCCTGTGGGTATTGGTGTTCTGCTTTTTGTGGCTCCCTCTGCTGGGTTTGGATGGGCGTACATGGGCCTTCGTTAAACACCACTGTCAAGTCTTACTTTCCTAGGTAGATATTCAAGCCCAGAAAATGTTAAATTATCCTCTAGCTTTTTCCTGGAGGCTAGTGGTCTCAATTACTCAATGCCTGGTAATGTAGCCCTGGTGTTCTGCATAAGAGAACTTCCAGAGGGTGGGATGGATGTTGGTTGTAATGAGCCTCAATATGCTTTTCTTTACCTCACCTTGGAAAGCCTAAATTTCCGAGAGCGGGGCGCTGCTGCTTTCCCCCACTCTCTGGGAAGGAGCATACTGGCCACCGTCTTTTGTGGCTGCAACTCAGCAAGAACTCTGAGTGCCCTCCAAATCCCAGTTTTCCTCACAGCATTCCAGCCCAGTCTGCCCTCCTTCTGCCGAATTTCCCATGTGAGTGGGTGTGGCTATTTTAGCTGTCTGTTCTGGCTGTCTGCACTGTGGAGCAGGCTTGGTCTTTATTCCCCAAGGGTGCTGCTGCTCACAGCTAAGACTGCTGCTGTTCTTGGGCTCCCAGTCTGCCATCATCTCATGCCTCCATATATCCTACCAGTGTCCCTGGTTATGTGGTCCTGTCCTGCTGCTATTCTGAAGCTTTTTTCTGAGTATTTGTCTTAATTTTAGTTGTATTTCCCATTTGGTCCTGTGAGATCATCTGTGTAGGTTCTATTCACTCTGCTTCCATTTTCACATCCTCTAGGCCTATCTTGTGAGCAGCTTGGTTGCACATGATCTTTGGTGCCCCTGCTCCCTGCAGGTCCCACGGGTGGGCAGCTGGTTTGAACAAGTCTCTTCTGGGCTCTGAATTTCCACTGCTCTTGTGAGCTGCTCTACCACACAGGCCTCTGTGGGGCCCCAAGTCCCACTGCTGGCAGCTGGGGAATGCTGCTGCCCTGTGGGCTTCAACCCCTGTTCAGCTTTTGCTGTAGTTTTTGGAGATGGGTCTCAGCTGCTGGTCTGTGATTTTGTTGCCTGGGATGGGTGTCTGCTCTCCTGTTTCTGTTGCTGGGGGTATATCTCAACTCTGATCATGCTGCTACTATGGGGGATGGTGCTGGGCTCCCAGCTATCTGGGGCTTCCGCTTCCGCACCTTGGGATCTCTACTACCGTGCACCAGTCTGTGTTGACACAGGGTGTCCACTAGTCCGATAGTGCTAGGTGTGCTGTTGGGCTCAGGTTGCTGGTTCCTAGCCACTCCCACTGTCTCTTCCCAGGGAAGACCAGGGATCTTCCAAAATGGTGGGACTTCCCACAGCGCAGAGAGAAGCACCCCCAATAAGCACCCTTATTGAGGTAGGCAGCTGCTCCCGTCCATAGCACAGGAACCTTCTGCTCTGCGTCTCTGCACTGATCGGGTTTGGTTGTCCACCTTCACGTCCACTCACACTCTCACACACTCACCCTCCCTCTGGTCCTGCCCGTTGCCATCTTCCATCTAAGTTGATAATGTTTTATTTCAGTACTTTAATGGTATTGTCCCACTCTCTTTTAGGGTGCATTTTCTCATAAGCAATTTGTCACTCTTATCTTAGTTTCTTTATATATAACAAGTTCTTTATAGACTGACTTTTTAAAGATTCTTTATCACTGATTTTCATAAGTTTTGATTTATGTCTGTATATACTTTTTCTCCTGTTTCTTGTTCTTGGGTTTTAATGAGCTTCTTAGGTCTGTACATTTATTGTTTTAAACCAGTTTAGAATATTTTCTGGCACAATATTTTCAAATTATTTTACCTGTGCTTCCATCTGAATGATTTCTATTGCTACATATTATTCTGTAATGGCTAAATTGATATTATTATTATTGTCCAATGTATTTTTTATCTTATTTATCTTCCATTTATAGGGAGTTCAGTTGGTTCATATTTATATCTTCAATGCCAATATTATCATGTTAAAGCATTCCTTTAGTTTCTTGAACATATGAAATATAGTAATAAAACTTTTAATGTTCTTACATACTAACTATCAACTGAATCATTTCTGAGTTGATTTTAATGGATTAATTTTTTTCTCATATAGATTGTATTTTCCTGCTTCATTGCAAGCCTATTTTTTTTTTTTGGATGCAATATACAACATTGTAAATTTGACCTCTGTTTTGTGCTAGATATTTTTTTATATTTCTATAAATATTCTTGAGCTTTAATGTGAGACATAGTTAAATAAATTGGAAACTACTTGATCATTTTAGGTCTTGCTTTTAACTTGTGCTTACACAGATTAATTTTTCCTCAATACTAATGTAATATTTCTTTGTCTTTTAATGGATGCACTGTGAAGTATGACGTAGTATACACTAGTTTTTCAGAACATCCACTATATCTGGTCCCATGTAGGCACCAAGGTACTGTTCCTCATTATTCTTTTTATCATATGTATAATTGAATAGTACTCAACTGGATACTCAAGGGGAACTATCTGCATATCTCCAGAATTCTTTTTCTCCACAGCTCTCTTCTCTTTAGGATATTGCACAATGAGTTTTAGCTTTCTTTGTTTTCCTGGACACCCAGATCTTCAGTTCATGGAAATTGCCCTTGTCCTCTGTTTTCCTCTCTGCTCTGTGTCTCAGAAGCTTTCACAAAGAAGTAAGCACAGGCAATTGTGGGGCTCACCGCTTTTGTTTTCATGTCATGATTTTCATTATCCTCTGTTTCCTGATATCCAATTTCTTGAGTGCCATTGTTTCATCTATTTTGTCCAGTTTTTAGTAGTTTGATGCTGAAAGGTAAATGTGTTTCTTTCTACCTCATCTTGATGAGATTCAGAAGTCCTCTATTATTTAATCAAATAAGCTGCATGGTGACATAGAGGGCATATTATGACCTGTGCAGATGGCAAACTATAAAAAATAACTAATGGAAGCATCAGTATAAAAACATTCAAATGAACCAAAATGAGTAAAAAAAAATGACAATAAAAATGTAAGGCTTAAAATTATCAAAGATAAAAAACCCAAAACAGCATACACTGAGAATATTAATTTTAACAGTGCTCTTCTTGAAAAATTCCTCAGATACTTCTTGTTCTCAAGTCACACTTTACATATATTCTTTGTTTTTTAATCCTCACCTAAGGATATTTTTCCATTTATCTTTAGATAGAGTTGGGGGTGGGGGAAATCATTGATGTGTGACACATTGATTGGCTGTCTCCCACATGATCCCAGCCAGGGCCGGAGACTGAATCACAACCAAGGTACATAGCTTTGACCAGAATCGAACTCATGACTCTTAGGGCCAGTACTCTAACTGCTGAGCCAAACCAGCCAGGGCTACATATATTCTTAAAGGAACAATCCAGTCTTGGCCATAATTTATAGAGAAATAGAATTCACAAGGAAATCAATATCCTAATGTCCTAGTGTATTTTACCCTAGTCAGATCACACCTGCAGCTTTATGTTCCAGCTTAAGAAGTCTAGTTCCAAAAATAGCATAGACAACAGAAACAATTCTGGGGAAGAATTGCTAAAATAGAGAGTTGTGTGCAAAGCTAAATATATTTTTGGAATGACTGAAACAATTTGCTTTTGATGAAAGTTTACTTAAATAGCATAATATCAAGAAGGGCTGCAGAAAAATAAATAGACTTAGTGTGTGCCATAAGATAGATCTATCAGCTCCTGTTCAGTATAAGCAAATATATACCCACAGATTTGGACACAAATATAAAGAGTTAGGTGAAAAACATTAATGGAAATATTTGAACAGACATTTAGTTGACCACATGTAAAGGAAGTTATAGAGAGTCTTGTAAATCTGTGAAGAAGCTGGCTGGAATGCCCTATGGATTCCCTTCTATCTTAGTTTCTACAGCTAGGAGCTCTGCTAAGTTCTTCCAGAGAACACTACTTTAGCTAGAGGTCTGTCGAGAGGATTTTTCCACTTCCGTCTCCCACTTTCCCTTTAAGGAAGCACATCTTTCATTGCTTTATATGTTTGTTTTCTTATGAATTGAAGAAAGCATTTGAAGAAAGAGTTGTGTAGCTAAAAAGACTTTAGACCCCAGAGATAAAGTCTATAAATTTATCTTCAGATTCCTCAGTTAGCAGTAAGTATGAAAACTTTTATATTGGAATGATAAAATGCTGAAAATTGGAAAGTTCATTTATTTTTGGTCACTTCTAGATTGGTGTAAAATAAAATATCACATATTTTAAAGCTTAAAAGGTACAATTCATCCAGTATAATGCATTCAGGTCTATGTTGGCACTTCTGAGAATAATTCTTTGTCAAGTCAGACTAGGAAGTGACAGATACTTTTTTGATTTCATCTCTATTACAGAATTTGTTTTTTAAAGACATAGAAAAAATGTCTATAATAAAAAGAAAAAATAATTATTCAGGTGAATTTAGAACTTATATAGAGATTTGAAAGGAAGTATGGAATTCATTGTTGTGAAGTTAAAAACCAATCCTCTCTTCCAAAAAACGTAGTAAGCAGAGAGCTAATTCTCATTAGACATTCTGCTTTTCTGTAAGTTATATATATATGTGCTGTAAGGAAAAGGTAATTTTAGCACAAAAGTTTTCTCTAGTTAGTGATATGATCTTTCTTTCCAATACACAATTTTAATCACAGTCAAAACTTCTTTGAAATGACAGAAGCAAAAAATACAGCAAATGAACCCACGGTTCAGCCTGTGGATGACACAGGCCTTGTCTCAACATGGCTACATCAGAATTGGTTGTGCACTGACTTAGCAGACACAGTTCAAACTCTCTTCTGGCAACTTTTTCTTGGCTTCTGATTCTCAATTTTATGTGTTCTGTTCTTTTATACAGAGGTTTTCCAACACTCATCAAGAGATGAATAATAATTAATATATCTCACAATTAGTGCAATGGGTGGGCAGGGAAATCATAGATTTGCAACTTTTAGCTACTTGGATCTTTGAAATCTAGTTTACTTATCTGAAGGACAGTTTCCTAATCTGTAAAAGTTTTGAAACTGAGCCCGGCCAGTGTGGCACAGTGGTTGAGCATGGACCCATGCACCAAGAGGTTGCCAGTTCAATTCCCAGTCTGGGCACATGCCCAGACATTGGGCCAAATCCCCAGTAGGGGACATACAGGAGACGGCCAATCAATGTTCTCTCTCATTGATGCTTCTATCTCTCTCTCCCTCTCCCTTCCTCTTTCTCTAAAATCAATAAAGAAAAAAGGTTTTTTTTTTTTTAAGTTTTAAAACTGAAATGGATGTAAATACTTAGGATATCAGTGCTCCATAATTTCCATTATTTATATAATTTTAATTTGTTTAAAGTTCAAGAAATCATTTTAAAAAAACATCTTAATTGTTGTGGACTATACTTCTTTCTTTGACCAATGTAAATCTATTGAATGCTGCAATCAAAAGACATAGTGTGGCTGAATGAGTAAGAAAACAAGAATCATTCATATGCGACTACAAGAGACTCACTTCAGATTGAAAGACATACACAGACTGAAAGTAAAGTGATAGAAAAAGATCCCTGGCCAGTTTAGCTCAGCAGTTGGAGCATAGGCCTGTGGACCAGAGAGTCCCAGGTTTGGTTCCCACTAAGGGTACATACCCCCCCCCAAAAAAAGATATTTCATAAAAATGGAAACAAACAAACAAAGCTGTGACAGCAATACATGTACCAGACAAAATAGACTTTAAGGCAAAGGCTATAACAAAAGACAAAGAAGGCCCCAGCAATTCCACTTCTGGATATTTATCTGAAGAAACGCAAAACACTAAATCAAAAAGATACATGCATCCTTATGATCACTGCAACATTATTTACAATAGCTAAAATATGGCAGCAACCTAATTGTCCATCAATAGATGAATGGATAAAGAAGTGGTGCATAGCCTTGGCCAGTTTGACTAAGTGGGGGTTGGAGCGTCAGCCTATGGACCAGAGAGTCCCAGGTTCGGTTCCCACTAGGGGCATATACCAAAAAAAAAAAAAAAAAAAAAAAAAAGTGGTGCATATATACAATGGAATATGACTCAGCCATAAAAAATGAAATCTTGCATCTGCAATAACATGGATGTTCCAAGAGCAGCGATTTTCAACTGGTGTCCCCCAAGAGTACACTGGTGGCATGTTTTTAAAACATGCCATACCTGATATCTAGTCAGGGTGCACTGACCTGTTTTCCCTTAGACTGTAAAATAAAAAAAATGACAACAGTCAATACAACAATAGCCATCTGGTGTGAGTAAATCAAAATTATACCTTTTTTTGTCAGATTAAGAAAAAATATAATATATATTTATTTGGTGTGCCTAAGAATTTTAGTAATTGTTTCTTGTATCTCATGAGATGTAAAATGTTAGAAATCACTGACCTAGAGGGTATTATAGTAAGTGTAATAAGTCAGACAATGACAAATACCATATAATTTCATTCATGTGTGAAATCTAAAAAATAAACAAATAAACAAAACAGAAAGTAGCTCATAGATACAGAGAACATTTTGATGATTGCAAGATGGGAGGGGGTTGGAGGACAGGTTAAAAGGGGAAGAGATTAAGAAGTACAAATTGGCAGTAACAAAACAGTCACAAGGATGTGAAGTACAGCATCAGGAATATACTCAATAGTATTGTAATAACTATCTATGGTGTCAAATGGGTACTACATTTATTGGATGATCACTTCAAAAGTAATAGTAATGTGTAATCATGATATTGTACCCAAAAATAAAAAGCCACACAAAAATAATGGCAGTAATTAAGAAATGATGAGGATGTTCTAAGAGAGTAGCAGAGGGAATTTAAAGAAGGAAGCCAATTCAAAGATTATTTAAACAGTAATTTGAAAGTGATGGTGAGTGAAACATTTGGATTCATTTAAATAGGAAAAATATGACAAGAAAAAACTTTGAAGTAGTGTAAGAAATGATGAGTTTGATTTTGAAGAAGCTGAGCTTGATATTCAGCTGGAAATCCTAAATTATAAATATTTAGTATGTCCCTGAATACATGGATCTAGCCTTCAAATGAGGAGTTTAAAGTCATCAGTGTATTGCTAAGTTTCTTAGGGTAGCTCAAGAAGAGAGTGGTCTGAAAAATGATTTTTTTAATGTTTTTAGAAGGAAACAAAGAGCACAAAAAAATCAGTCTGAGGAGTGAACTACAGGATCAGGGCACCTGAGGATATTGTCACAAATGCCAAAAAAAGAGTTCCAAGGAGGGAATGACCTCCTCTCAGATGTCAGGTAAGATGTGGAAAGTGTGTCCACTGTACTTGACAATGGTCTTTGGCCACCATGGCCAGAGTTGTTAGAGCCGTACGTGAGGAAAAGAGGCCAGAGAACAGAGCCAGCTAAAGAGTGAACTCTCCTGAGGGCCAATCCAAGGAAGACTGGCTGATTCACCAACATGCTGACAAAAAGTTGAGAATAACTGCAGAAAATATTTTAGGACAGAATGAGTAACAAAAATAATAATCTTTTTATCTCAGGGAAGATGTGAAGAAATGAGATGGCAAGCATGTGTATTTCAGGGGAGAAAATGGTGCTGTAAAGAAGAATCTTTGACTCCAGGTTGGTGTGGCTCAGTGGTTGAGCATCAGCCCATGGACTGAGAGGTTCAATTCCTGGTCAAGACATATTCTGGGGTTGCGGGCTCGATCCCCAGTAGGGGAAATGCAGGATATGCAGGAGGCAGCTGATCGATGGTTCTTGCTCATCTCTTTCTCTCTCTCCCTTCCTCTCTATCTAAAAATCAATGAAAATATATATTTTTAAAAGAATCTTTGAGAGATGAGGCAATTTAATGGACTTAGAGGCCACTTTGAGGCTTTTATTTTTAGAATTTTTTCCTCTAGTCACTTTTTTCCCCCTTTATTGATATTAAGAGAGAGAAGAAGGGAGAGGGAGAGAGAGATAGAAACATCAATGAGAGAAAACATCGATTGGATGCCTCCTGCATGCCCCCTATTGGGGATCAGGCCCACAAATTGGGCATGTGCCCTGACCAGGAATTGAACCGACGACCTCTTGGTGCGTGGGTCAATGCTCAGCCACTAAGCCACACTGGCCGGGCAAAGGCATTTCATTTTTAAAAAGTAAAAGTAAAACACAGCAGCCTCTGGTAGTTTAATGGATGGAATTAATGGTCACTGAAGGTCCTCTTCCTGCCCACCATGCCCACTCCCTGAGTCAGAAATAATGTCATGGGCATTGTGACCAATTCTGGAAAAAAACATTCTTCCTTCTAATTTTGCCCAGTCTTTGGCAATGTCACATAGAAAACGCCCACATACTCTAAAGTGTTTTTTTTTAAATATATATATATATATATATATAATTTGAGGGGAGGGGTTGGATTGGGAGTGCACGGTTTGCATTTTCTGGTAAAGTCTGTATAAGATGACATTCATGCCCTGGCTTATTTGGCTCTGCGGTTGGAGCATCTACCCACTGACCGGAGAGTCCTGGGTTTGGTTTCTGCTAAGGGCACGTACCTCATTTGCAGTTTGTCCCTGGCCGTGGTTGGGGTCGTGTGGGTGGGAGCCAGTCAATGTGTCTCTCTCACATCATGTTTCTTTCTCTCTCTTCCTCCCTCTCTCCCTTTTGCTCTATCTGAAGATGAATGCAAAAGTGTCCTCAGGTGAGAATAAAAAAAAATTTAAAAAGGTGACGTTTATAAAAGTAATAGAACTTTCATGTTAAATGTTTTCTACCATGGCTATTCTTTGCTGGGGATGGTGGAGGGGTTAGGAATAACAAAAAAGTCAAAATACTCCATGGGCCAGAGATCCATGATCTCTCGTTTGAAATTTGTTGTTTCTTCAGAAATAAGCTGTATTAGGCAAGGTAGTTTTGCTTGCAAAGATCACAAATCCAACTCAAAATAGCTTTAGCAAACTTGATTGTCCTGTACAACCCAACCATGAACAGTCAGGAGGAGGTGTGTTTCCCTTTTTTTATTTTTTTAAGGGGGTTGAGGTTTGTTCTTAAAATTTTCTGGATCCAGAGACTAGGCAACTGTTCATTGCACACTTATGCTTTTTTCAGCATAACTTGTCTTCAATTCTAACTGTACGTTCTCCATCACTTAATAAATCTACCTTAAATGCTAAGATTCCAAAAGGTATAGGTCTTCTCTCTATCATATCATATCTAGGAAGGAGCTCAAATTTGCCCACTGTGGGTCATTATTTGCTATTCCTTGAACGAATCACTGTGTCTGGGTAAATGAACCCTATAACTGGCCCAGCCAAGTAATGTTCCAACTTGGTGAAAATTTCAGCGTTTGTTGCCACAGACAGTAACTCAGGAAAGGTCTGATCAGTTACTGAGCAACTTCTATTTGTGTCTAGTCCAGGAATTAAGACCAATACATCTACCAATATTAATGCAGAATGAAGCCCCCATTAAAGATAAACTAAACACTTATAAGGCTAAAAATAATTTCTAATAATATAGATGTCTCTCAATAGAAAAAGGCCACTAACTGTGAAAAAGAGAAAGCTCTATGGAATCAGAGAAACTTGGCTATCTACTTATTTACTATGTGATCATGGACAAATTACTAAATTTCTCTTAACCTCAGTTTTCTCAATAATAGCAATTATGTATTAAGTACCCAACTTCTAAAAGTCTTTAGAAAATAAAGCAAATTAATAAATGTAAAAATACTTGAAAGAAACTTGACCATATAGGTGCTCCAAAAAACTCCTTTTTTTCCTGACATTCCCCTTCTGAGTTGATGCAGAGACCAAATGTACTGGGTAGTAGTTTCACATACCATTGCTAAGGTTATCTCTCTAATATAAAAAATATTTCTAACCTATTCTAGAGACAGAGGCTTAATAAATTCACATTGCCTTTATTAAATACATGTGTATACAACACTGCTCAGTTTTTTACCTAATTTTAATCTCATCGTGTTACCATTTTTCCCATTAAAAGAGCTGTCACTGCCCACAAGGAAGGTAGTGAAGCAGAGGAGAGCAGTAGAAGAGGAATCTTTCCACAGGTAGTATATGAGTGGAAGCAGATAGGGCCCAGCAAGCTGAGTCCACCAATGTACTTTACACCATCAGACAGTGGTCCCTGCTGTGTCAACACAGACCAAAGAACAGTAGCGGCGCTGTCAAGGTGCATGCTGCAGAAGCCACAAGCAGCTGGGGGCCCAGCACAACCCTCCACAGCAACAGCCTGATCAGAGCTGAGATACACCCCCAGCAACAGAGTCTCAGGAGCAGACATCCATCCTCAGGCAGAAGCAGCACAGATCAGCAGCTGAGACCCATCCCCAAAAGAATCAGCAAAGGTTGAGCATGGGCTGAGCCCATCCAGGCAGCTGTGTTCTTCAGACCTCAGCAAAGGAACCCAGGGCTCCAGAGGTGCCCATGTGATATAGCTGCCGGTGGCACCAGCAGGGAGAACATCTTCAATACTGCTGTGTGATACAGCAGCAGTGCCTACCAGGACAGACCAATACCAGCTTCCAGTAGTCAACCCCCAGGACACACAGTAGGGAAAAGGCATTCAGGAGGCACAGCAGCCTTATTTGATACATACTGACCTGCCTAAACACCCCAACATTCTTCACTGGGTCTATAACTACAAGATGGCTAAAATGGGAAGACAAAGAAATAACACCCAAATGAAAGAAAAAGAGGAACCACAAGAAAAAGAACTACATAAAATGGAAGAAAGCCATTTGTCCAATAAAGAATTCAAAGCAATAATTTTAAGGGTGCTCAAACAATTTGGTGAGAACTACAAACAACTTAGTGAGAATTATAGAGAGCTCAGAGGGAACTACATCAGCTTAAAAAAAGAGATAGAAGCCATGAATAAAAATCAAGAGGAAATAAAGAATGACATAGCTGATATGAAAAATATCTTAGAAGGATTCAATTGTAGATTAGAAGAAGCTGAGGACTGAATCAGTGAGTTAGAAAACAAAGTAGAAAAAAACCATCCAAATAGGGTAGCAAATGAAGAAAATAATTAAAAAACAGGGGGAGAATTTAAGGGATCCCTGGGACAACACAAAGTATAAAAAAATTTATATCATAGGGGTACCAGAAGGAGAAGAATCAGAGAAAGGAATAAAAAACATGTTTGAAGAAATAATGACAGAAAACTTCTCTAATTTGGCAAAGGAAAAAGTCAAAGAAGTCCAGGAAACAGTCCCAAGCAAGATAAACCCCCACAAAAACCCACAGCTAGACACATCATAATAAAAATGGCAAACATTAAAGACAAAGAAAGAATCTTAAAGAAAGCAAGAGAGAGACAGAAAGTTACCTACAAGGAAGCTCCCATTAGACTGACAACTGATTTCTCAATAGAAAAACTGCTGGCCAGAAGGGAGTGGCATGAAGAGTACAAAGTAATGCAATGCAAGGGTTTGAATCCAAGACGACTCTATCCAGCAAGGCTATCATTCAAAATTTAAGGTGAAATAAAGAGCTTCACAGACCACACACCAAAAAAAAAAAAAGCTAAAGGAATTTACCACCACCAAACCAGCACTGCAAGAAATGCTAAAGGGACTGCTGTAAGAAGGAGAACTACACACACAGAGAGGAACATAGGCGTAAAATATAAATGGTAACTAATAATTATCTATCAATAATAACATTAAATGTAAAAGGCTTAAATGTCCCAATCAAAAGACATAGGGTAGCTGACTGGATAAGAGAACATGACCCATATATATGCTGTCTACAAGAGACCCACCTCAAGACAAAAGGCTCTTTTGAAAGTGAAGAGATGGAAAAAAAATTTTCCAGGCAAATGAAAATGAAAAAAAAATCTGTTGTAGTGATACTCATATCTGATAAGATAGACTTCAAAATGAGGATGATAATAAGAGACAGAGAAGGGCACTACATAATATTAAAGAAACAATCCAACAAGATGATATAACTCTGGTAAACATAGAAGCACCAAAATAAGTTTAGAAACTTCTGGAGAACTTCAAAGGAGAGATCAATAGCAATACAATCATAGTGGGTGACTTTAACACCCCACTGACACCACTGGATAGCTTTTCTAGACAAAAAAATAACAGGGGCATTCAGTCCTTAAATGACCAACTAGATCAGTTGAACTCAATGGATATTTACAGAACATTTCACCCCAAAGGTGCAGAATACACATTCTTCTCAAGTACACATGGGACATTCTTGAAGATAGACCTCATGTAAGGACACAAAGTAAATCTCTACAAATTCAAGAAGATTGAAATTATAACAAGCATATTCTCAGAAAACAATGACATGAAACTAGTAATCAATTACAAGAAAAACATGCAAAACATTCAAACACATGGAGGCTAAATAGCATGTTATTAAACAATAAATAGGTTACCAAGGAGATCAGAGAAGACATTAAAACCTTCCTGGAAACCAATAAAAATGAACACACAACAATGCAAAATCTATGGGATGCAGCAAAAGCAGTACTGAGAGGGAAATTCATAGCACTATAGACCTACATCAAGGAACAAGAAAAATATCTCATTGTCTATCTAACCTCACAACTTAAAGAACCAGAGAGAAAACAAAAAGAAAAGTCCAGAGCAAGTAAAAAGAAAGAAATAGTAAAGATCAGAGCAGAAATAAATGACATAGAGACTAAAAAAACAATTCAAAAGAACAATAAAACAAAGAACTGGTTCTTTGAAAAGATAAACAAGATTGATGGACTCTTACCTAGACTCACCAAGAAACAAAGAGAGAGAACCCAAACACACAAAATCAGAAATAAAAGAGGAGAAATAATAACTGACACCACAGAAATACAAAGGATCGTTAACAACTACTACATATAATTATATGGCAACATATTAAACAATCTAAGCAAAATGGATACACACAGTCTAGAAACACACAGTCTCCCAAAACTAAACCGAGACGAGATCGAAATCTTGAACAGACCAATAACAACTAAGGAAATTGAAGATGTGATGAAGAACTCCTGGCAAACAAAAGCCCAGGCCCAGATAGCTTCATGGGGGTTTTACTGAACATTCAAAAGAAGAACTAACACTCATTCTCCTCAAACTATTCCAAAACATCCAAGAAGACGGAAAACTTCCAAACTCATTTTATGAGGTCAACAAATTTTGATTCCAAAACCAGATAAAGACTCTACAAAGAAAGAACAGCCAGTATCCCTGATTAACACAGATGCCAAAATCCTTAACAAAATATTAGCAAATAAAATTCAACAATACATCAAAAAAAGTATTCATCATAATCATGTGAGATTCATTCCAGGGATGCAAGACTGGTACAATATTTGCAAATCAATAAATGTGATATACCACATAAACAAAATAAAAGTTAAACACCATATGGTCATATCAGTAGACACTGAACAAGCATTCAACAAAATCTAACACCCACTTTCGATAAAAACACTCAGTAATGTGGGAATAGAGGGATAATATCTCAACGTAATAAACGTCATATACAAAAAACCTACAGCCAACATCATACTCAATGGGCAAAAACAACAAGCATTTCCCTTAAGAACAGGAACCAGACAGGGATGCTCACTCTCACCACTCTTATTTAACATAGTATTGGAAGTCTTAACCACAGCTATTAAACAATAAGAAAACATAAAAGGAATCCAAATAGGAAAGGAGGAAGTGAAACTGTCATTATTTGCAGATGACATGATACTGTACATAAAAAACCCTAAAAACTCCATTGAAAATCTACTAGATTTAATAAATAAGTTTGGCAAAGTAGCAGGATACAAAATTAATGTCAAGAAATCAATGGCATTCTTGTACACAAACAACAAACTCAATGAAAGAGAAACTAAAAAAGCAACCCCATTTACCACTGTGGAAAAAAATTTCAAATACTTAGAAATAAACTTAACCAAAGAAGTCAAGGACTTATTCACAGAAAATACAGATCATTAAAAAAAGAAATAGAGGAAGATATTAAAAAGTGAAAGCATATACCTATTCATGTATTGGAATAATTAACATCATTAAAATGTCCATACTACCCAAAGCAATCTATAGATTCACTGGAATACCCATCAAAATACCAACATATTTCAAAGAACTGGAACAAATACTCCAAAAGTTTATATGGAACCAAAAAAGACACCAAATAGCCATAGCAATCTTGCAAAAGAACAAAGTAAGAGGGACCACAATACCAAATGTCAGGTTATACTACAAAACCTCTGTAATCAAAACAGCCTGATACTAGCACAAGAGCAGGCATATAGATCAATGGAATGGAACAGAACAGAGAACCCAGAAACAGACCCAAGTCATTATGCTCAATTAATATTTAACAAAGGTGGCAAGAGCATACAGTGGAGTAAAGACAGTCTCTTCAATAACTGGTGTTGGGAAAACTGGACAGCTACATGCAAAAAAAAAAAAAAAAAAATGAAGCTAGACCACCAACATATACCATACACAATATTAATCTCAAAATGGATAAAAGACTTAACTGTGACCCATGAGTCCATAAAAATCCTAGAAGAAAATGCAAGCAACAAAATTTCAGACATCACACACAGCAGAATTTTCACTGATGCAATGCCTAAGGCAATAGAAACAAAGGAAAAAATAAACAGATGGAACTACATCAAAGTATAAAGCTTCTGCACAGCAAAAGAAACAACCATTAAAATGGAAAGGGAACACACTCTATGGGAGACCATAATTGCCAACCATACATCAGATAAGGGGTTAATTTCCAAAATATATACAGTACTCATACAACTCAACAACAACAACAAAAAGACAAAGAACCCAATTATATAATGGGCAGAGGACTTAAATAGACACCTCTGTAAACAGGGCATACAAATGGCCAAGAAACATATGAAAAAAAATGCTCAATGTCACTAATCATCAGAGAGATGCACATTAAAACAACTACGAGGAATCACCTCACACCTGCCAGAATGGCTGCCATCAACAAATCATCAAACAAGTGATGGCGAGGGTGTGGAGAAGAGGGGACTTGAATACACTACTGGTGGAAATGCAGACTGGTGCAGCCACTATGGAAAACAATATGGTGTTTCTTAAAAAAATTTAAAATTGAACTGTTATTTGGTCCAGTGATCCCACTTCTAGGAATATACCCTAAGAAGCCTGAAACACCAATGGAACATATGTACCCCTATGTTCACAGCAGCACTATTTACAATCATTAGGATCTGGAAACAGCCCAAGTGTCCATCAATAGATGAATAAATAAAAAAGCTGTGGTACATATACACAGTGGAATACTATGCAGACGTAAGAAAGAAACATCTCTTATTTTTAGACGACACAGAGGGACTTGGAGAGTATTATGCTAAATGAAATAAGCCAGTTAGAGAAAGAGAAGTATCATATGATCTCACTTATTTGTAAAATATAATAAACAAAACATGCTGAAAGACCAGACAGACCCAGAGACATGGAAGTAGGGTGCAGACTGACAAACCTCAGAAGCAGTGGATGTGGGGGGAGGGAAGAGATAAATCACAGAACTTATACACATGTATATGTAGACAAGGACATAGACAACAATGCTGGGCATGGGGCAGGATTTGCAGGAGGGTGCCAATGGGGGAAAAACAGAAATATCTGTAACAATTAATGAATTAATTAATTAATTAAAAAGTTATTTATGTTGCTGTTTAAAAAGATAAATCAAAAGGTTGTATCTGACCCGGCCCGCAGGTCGATCAACGAGGACCCTAGAGGGGGAGTGAGGATGAGGTGGGACAAGAGACAGGAGAAATGGAGACAAGACAGGAGTCTGATCAAGTCTCAACTTTATTGCAGATAGGTAACAGATTATATACTTGTGGGAAAAGTCAGGCAGGGGAGGGAGGAAAAGGGTGCATGAGCAGAGAAAACAATTCTCAATTATCAAAAGCTTTTACTGCTTCAACACCAACCAGGGGCCTTATCTCAGGAATGCTCCTCAAGGCGATACTTCAAGGACCTTCAGGCAGTAAACTGCAAGCAGGCAAACAAGTTCTGCACATACAGCCAACTTATTCTTAAAGGGCCCTCGCTTGACCCCAACATGTATCCAGAATATATTAAGAACACCTAAAACTCAAAAATAAAAAGTCAAGTAACCCATTTAAAAATTACAGGATTGGGTAGAAAACAAATTACTTGAATGAAAATAGCTCAAAGGAAGGTAGATGTAAGACCAAAAAAGACAGGACAAAATGTTCAAAATTTGTTACCATCAAAAATGGAAATTACAACTATTTGGAGATACCTCTACATGCCCACTAAAATTTGGAAAACTGAAGTGTTGATGAGGATAAGAAGCAACTGGAATTGTCATACATTGTTGCTGAGCATGTAAAATGGTACAACTGCTTTAGAAAATGGTTTGGCAGTTTCTTATAATATTAAACATACCTCTATCTATGGTCCATGAATTCCACTTATTTGTATTTATCTAAGAGTAAACTTAGGTTCCATGCCCACAAAAATATTTTCCCAAGATTGGTCAAAGCTCTTTATTCACAAAAGACAAAAACTGGAAGAAAAAAAAAAAAGAAATACAAATAACCCAACAAAAATAAACAAATTTTGGAATATCCATTTAATAAACAAATATCAATGTATTTATATAATGGAACACTACTCAGTAAAAAAAGAAATAAACTACTGACACTGGCAACACTATGGAATGAATCTCCAAATGTTGTGCCGAGTGAAATACAAAAGGGCACATCCTGTAGGGTTCCATTCACATGAGGTTCTAGGCAATGCTAAGTCAACAGTGAAAGAAGAAATCCAAACAGTGGCTGGGTCAGAGAATGATGGGAAATTGGCTACTGGGGGCACAGAAAAAAATTCTAGAAAATGAAAGTGCTCTGTACCTTATAGGGATGCAACCTACAGATTGTATGCATTTGTCAAAACTGACTTAACTGTACACTTAAGATCTTTATGTTTCTTATGAAGAAATGCTCAACATCACTAACCATCAGAGAGATGCAAATTAAAATAACAATGAGGTATCACCTCACACCTGTCAGAATGGCTGCCATCAACAATCATCAAACAAGTGTTGGCGAGGGTGTGGAGAAAAGGGGACTCTAGTACACTGCTGGTGGGAATGCAGACTGGTGTAGCCACTATGGAAAACAATATGGTGTTACCTCAAAAAATTAAAAACTGAACTGTCATTTGACCCAGTGATCCCACTTGTAGGAATATACCCTAAGAAGCCTGAAATACCAATCAGAAAGAATATGTGTACCCCCATGTTTATAGCAGCACTATTTACAATAGCTAAGATCTGGAAACAGTCCAAGTGTCCATCAGTAGACGAATGGATAAAAAAGTGGTGGCACATATACACAATGGAGTACTATGCAGCTGTAAGAAAGAAAGATCTCTTATCCGTTGAGATAACATGGAGGGACCTGGAAAGTATTATCCTAAGCAAAACAAGCCAAGCAGTAAAAGACAAATACCACATCATCTCACTTATTTGTGGAATATAATGAACATAACAGTCTGAGGAATAGGGTAGACCCAGAGAATGTGGAAGTAGGGTACGGACTATCCCCAGAAGAGGGGATGGGGGGAGAGGGAAGAGATAAACCACAGAACTTATATGCATGTATGCATAACCAATGGACATGGACAACGAAGCCAGGGATGGGGTGGGGGGATGGGGAGTAAGGTGTCAATGGGGTAAAAAAAAGGAGAAACATTTGTAACAAAAATAAAATTTAAAAAATAAATAAATAAATAAAATATAAAAGAAAGACAAATAAAAAAAAAGATCTTTATATTTCTTTGAATATGTTATACCACAATAAAATAGAACATCTTACTAATTAAAAAAAAAAGGAGAAGAGGGAGCAGACACACAGAGGAAAGTTCATGTGAAGATGGAGTGAGAGATTGTATTATGTGTCCACAAGACATGGAATACTGAGAATTGTCAGCAGCAGTATTAGCTAGGAGAAGGACATGGAATAGCTTCTCCCTTAGAGACTAGAGAAAGAACCAATCCTGCTGACACTTTAATTTTGGACTAATGACCTCTAGAACTCTTAAAGAGTAATTATCTACTGTTTTAGGCCATTCAATTTGTGGTAATTTGTTACAGAATTCCCAAGAAACTAAAACATTAGTTTAAGTCAAGACAATGTTGGTATGGTTATATATTATAAGACAAAGTGGATTTTAGAGCAAAAAATCTGATCAGAGCTAAAGAAGTATATTTCATAAAAATAAAGGGGTCAATTCTTTTGTATTTATTTATTTATTTTAATCTTTATTGTTGGATGTAAAATGTATTACAGATGTTCCACATTTTGCCCCCATTGACCCCTCCTCCCCACTCCAGCCCCCCTCCCACCTTTTCCCACACTATTGTCTGTGTCCATTGGTTATGCATATAATTTCTTTGGTTTATTTCTTCCCACCCACCCCCTAACCCCTGTCCCTTTGAGGTTTGTCAGTCTAGCAATGAATTTGTGCTTCTTAATCCCTTCATCTTTTTCACCCATTCCCCCAACCCCCCTCCCAACTGGCAACCAACAAAATGTTCTCTGTATCTATGAGAATGTTTCTGTTCTTCCTGTTCATCTTGTTTGTAGATTCCATTGTTGATAGATATGTATTCATTTCCATTTTGTTTGTTCATACATTTTATCTTTTTCTTCAAAAAGACCCTTCATCATTTCATATAATAACGGTTTGGTAGTGATGAACTCCTTTAACTTTTTCTTGTCTGGGAAAGTTTTTATATGTCCATCCATTCTAAATGACAGCTTTGCAGGATAGAGTAATTTTGGTTGTAGGTTCTAGCTTTTCATCACTCTGAATATTTCTTGCCGCTCCCTTCTGGCCTGCAAAGTTTCTTTTGAGAAATCAGCTGACAGCCTAATGGGAACTCCCTTGTAGGTAACTAGCTGCCTTTCTCTTGCTGCTTTTAAGATTCTTTCTTTGTCTTGAACCTTTTGCATTTTGATGATGATGTGTCTTGGTGTGGGCCTCTTGGGGTTCATCTTGGTTGGGACTCTCTGTGCTTCCTGGACTTGTATGTCTGTTTCCTTCACCAAGTTAGGAAAGTTTTCTGCCATTATTGTTTCAAACAGGTTTTTGATTTCTTGTTCTTGCTCTTCTCCTTCTGGCACCACCAAGATGTAAATCTTGGCACGCTTGAAGTTGTCCCAGAGGCTCCTTACACTATCCTCATTTTTCTGGATTCTTTTTTCTTTTTGCTGTTGTGATTGGGCATTTTTTGCTTCCTTATATTCCAATCGATGGTTTGCTCCTTGGATTTACGTACTCTATTATTGAAGCTGTGTAAATTATTCTTTATTTCAGTTAATGCCTCCTTCAATTCTAACTGTGTATCCATGATTTCTAACTGGTCCTTTTTTATGCTCTTGAGGCCCTCCCAAAGTTCACTGAGGTTCTCACTGAGTTCACTGAGCATCCTTATAAGCAGTATTTTGAACTCAGTATCTGTTAGGTTGCTTATCTCCATTTCGCTTAGTTCTTTTATTGGTGTTTTGTTCTGTTCTTTCATTTGGGACCTGTTTCTTTGTCTCCTCATTTTGGCTGCCTCCCTGTTTCAGTGCTCGTTTGAAAGAATTTAGGAAAAAACTGAAGCAGGATCTAAGACTGGCCAATCCTACGGTTAAGCAAGTGGCAACAGCTTGGGTGGGCTTGAAAGTTGGGTGGGGCGGGGTGGGGACTCAGGGAGTCAACAGGGCGGGGCTACCAGTGTGAGCCAGGTTGCTGGAGTTCCAGATATGGCAACTGTCTGCCGCCCCAGGGAAGGGCTCACCAAAGAAACAAAGGCCTCTTATAGCACGTTTGTCCCGGAGAAAGCCCCCTCTCCAGTCCTCGCTCCAGTGCCAAACAGCTCAGTTCTTCCCTGTATGTCTCTGGTGCCCCTCGAGCTGCCTCCCCTCCGAGCTTAGAGGGAGAGAGTCTGATAAGTCGGTGCGCAGGCCCTTTAAGGAGCTGCCTGGGGCTCCAGCCACTTCAGCTTCCCTGAGCCTCAGTTCCCGCTGGTTTTTCCAGCCAGAAGTTATGGGGACTTCTCTTCCTGGCACTGGAACCCTGAGCGGGGCACCTGGTGTGGGTCAGGAACCCCTCAATCCTCAGGGAGGACCTTCCCAGCCGCGGGAGCCTCCTGATTTTTATCCGCCACACTTGAGTGTGGGACCAGCCCGCTGCCGTTGCCCCTCGCGCCTCCGCCCCCCCCTACCAGTCTGGATGTGGCTGCTGCTTTAATTCCGTAGTTGTAGGACTTCCATTCAGCTTGATTTCAGGTGGTTTTGAATGATGGTTGTTCTGTAGTTTAGTTGTAACTTTGATGTGGTTGTGGGAGGACGCGATACCGCGTTTACCTACACCGCCATCTTGACCGGAAGTCTCAAGGGGTCAATTCTTTAGGACATACAATCCTACATATTTATGTACCTAATACTACAACTCCAAAAGACATGAAACAAAGCTGATAGAACTGCAAGGAAAAATAGGTGAATCAACAATAGAGTCAGAAATTTTAATAATCCTCTCTCAAAACTTCACAAAGTAGAGATAATATCATAAGCATATAGAGGACATGAAAAATACAATCAACCAAATTGACTTAAATGACACTTATAAAATACTCCACCCAATACACTCAGACTATCTACCAAGAAAAATTATATTCTGCATTTTAAAAGGATTGGAATCAAAGAATGTTCCCTTACTATAATGGAATTAAATTAGAATATCTATAATGGAAAAATGAAAGATCCTTGGGAAATCTTAAGATAATTAGAAACTAAATAGTACAATTTTCTCCCCACCCCACCCCCCACCAAAAAATTCTAAACAAAACAAAAGAACACACAGGCCAGCAAATTAATAAGTAGTTTGAACTGAATGAAGATGGAAATACCTATATCGAGAAAGAAGAAAGGTCTAAGTCAGTGACTTCAGTTTTTCTCCTCAAGAAACCAGAAAGGAAAAACAATCGCATGAAACTCAAAGAAGGTAGAAGAAAGGAAACAATAAAGATCAAATTAGAAAATGATGAAACAGAAGAACAAAGGAAAAAATCAAGGAAAACAAAAGATGTTTCTTTGAGATCAACAAAATTGATAAACTGCCCATACAGATGAGGAAAAAGGAGAAAGGTATGTTACCAATATCAGGAAGAGAAAGTGACATTATTACAAATGTTGAAAGGATATAAAGTAATATTATGAACAACTTTATGTCAATAATTTCAACAAATTTAAGTGAAGTGGATAAATTCCTGCAAGAAACAAACTTCCAGAGCTATTTCAAGAAGAAACAATCTGAATAGTTTTACATGTATTAAAGAAAATTGAAATTGTAGTTAAAATCCTTCCCACATAGAAAACTTCAGGTTCAGATGGCATCTTTGGTCAGTTCTAGCAGACATTTAAGAAATAAACAATATTAATTATAAACAAAATAGTAGAAACCCATATATCTGAGATAGAAGATTTACCTAGAATATAAAGTTCTCAAAAGTCAATTAAAATACAAACAACCCAATATAATGATGCAAAAGATTTGAGCAGACATTTCACAGATAAAATTACACAAATGATCAATAAGCACACACAGAAAATGCTCAACATCACTAGTAATATGAAAGTGAACATCAGAATTGCATTGAGGTACCACTTTTTAATCCACAAAAATGATTAAACAAAAGATTAGCAATTCCCGAAGTTGGCAGGGATTTAGAACAATAGGAATTCTCATACATTGCTGGTGAGAGTATAAATAGTACAGCAACTTGGGAAAACTGTTTAGCAATTCTTTACAAAAATAAATATTACATTTAGTGTGTAACCCAGCAATTCTTCATCTTGAAATTTATACAAGAAAAATAAAAGCATTAATCCATAAAAATACTAATACATGACCATTCAGAGCCATTTTATTCATAATAGCCCCAAATTGGGAAAAAGTTCTAATAAATCATATAATATATAATATATTACACATTTTCAAATTTATATTTACATAATAAACTACAATTAGCAAATCTCAGACACATTATACTGAGAGAAAGAAGTCTTTTTTTTTTTACACTTGGGGCATACATCTTTAATTTGTTATAGTAGAAATTAGGTCAGTGAGTTGGGGGAGTAAAAAGGAATAATGGAACTTTCTGAGGAGATGTAAATGGTCTATAATTTGATTAAAGAGATAGTTAAGTGAGTATACACAGTTATAAAAAAATAATCTACTTGTGCATTTAAAAGCTGTGATTACATTGTATGTAATGCACACCTCAATAAAGTTAATTTTTAAAATATTCTAGAAAAAAAAAAGAATGAACTAAGGATTTACAATGAAGTTTGCCTTGTGTCAAAGGATGAGGTGGTGAAATGGTAAGATGTATGTTAGTTTCAAGATCCTACTTTTGTTTTGATCACTTATATGCTAATATAAAACAATAATCATGCAAAAATGCTTGGACCAATGTTTAAAAGTGTGATGAAGAAAGAGTTATAATTAATGCAATTTTGTTCAATTAAGAACATGAAAAATAAACAAATAAAATTTTAGACAGCTATCTAACATTATTCATAAAAATTTAAAACAAATTAAAATAGAAATATTTTTCAAGTTATTAATCTATTAAAAATATAATAATAATTTTATAAACCTTTTGGTGGAAAAACCCTGCTAAATAATATGAGCAACACAAATTTATAAAGAACAAATTATTATTTGATTATATTTTAAAACCTCTATAGGATAGAAAAATATTGAGTTAAAAGGCAAGCATCAGGCAGCAAGAAAATATTTGTGAAAGAATATTTTGGAACCCCATAGAGAAACATGCATAAAATAGTGCACATTACATAAATAAATAAATAAATAAATAAATAAATAAATAAATAAATAAATGAATAATTTCAACCCTGGCCAGTGTGACTCAGTTGGTTGCAAAGTTGTCCTGTACACCAAAAGGTGATTGGTTTGTTTCTGGTCAGGGCACAAACCCAGGTTGGTGGTTTGCTCCCAGGTCAGGGCCTATTGGAGGCAACTAATCAATGTTTTTCTCTCACATTAATGTTTCACTCTCTCTTTCTCTCACTCTCTTCCTTTCTCCTCACTCTGATTTCAAAATCCAGCAATGGAGGATTTGTTAAATAAAACATGATCCATCCTTTTCATGGAAACTGTGTAACACTTTCAAAAAATGAGGTAAATCTATATGTGCTCATATGAAAATATTTTCAGGCACATACTTCTAATATAAAAGCAAGTTGCTGTACTATATGATACAATATAAAGATAGTACATATACACATGTATAAATGTATATGTAGGTGTTTATATATGTAGTCATATTTCTGCATATATACATGTATGTTTATATACTTGCATACATATGTACACTCATGCACATATATATACATAACAATATATAAAGAAACATTTTCTTTAAATTTCTCAATTCTTTTTTTATTCCCACTACCCTAGATAACTCATAAATTCTCTGCTTGGTGTCTAATCTACAATAATGTATCACAGTTATGACTATAGGTTTTAACTTTTTTTGAGAAAGAGAGAGAGCAAAAGCAAGAGAGAGAAACATTGATGTGAGAGAAACAATGATCTATTGCCTTCTCTACATGCCCAGACTGGGACTCAAATCCATGACCTTTCAGTGTACAAGACAACATTCTGACCAACTGAGCCACACCAGCCAAGGTGGTTTTTAACTTTTTAAAACTGGATCATACTATGTAAATTTTATACAGTAGACCTCTGTTATTTAAAAAATAAACCAAGATAATATTTTTGTTTTGTTTTGTTTGTTAACCCGCACCTGAGGATATCTTTCCATTAATTTTTAGATAGCGTGGAAAGGAGGGAGGAAGAGAGAGAGAGAAACACATCTATGTGAGAGAGACACATCGATTGGTTGCCTCCTACACTTGCTGCCGCTGGGGCTGGGGATCAAACCTGAAACCCAGGTACATGCCCTCAACTGGGAATCAAACCCCTGAGTCTTCAGTGCACAGGCTGACACTCTTACACTGAGCAACTCTGGCCAGTGCCAAGATAAATTTTTAAAAAATAATAAGCTCCTGGCTTTATTTCCTCAACAGTCTGCCATTGTGGGCCCATCTCTTTGGTATTCCAGAGCATAACACACCACTGATTTTTTATTTTTATTTTTTTAATTTTTTATCCTCACCCAAGGACACTTTTGCATTTATCTTCAAATAGAGTGGGAGGGAGAGAAGGAGGAAGAGAGAGAGAAACATCGATGTGAGAGAGACACATTTAGTGGTTGCCACCCACACGACCCCAACCGAGGCTGGGGATGAACCACAACCGAGGTATGTGCGGGAACTGAACACGGGACTCTGATCCGTGGGCCAACGCTCTAACTGTTAAACCAAACCAGCCAGGGCACCACTGTCTTTTTAAATATGTTTTTATTGATTCTTTTAGAGAGAGGAAGGGAGAAAGAGATAGAAATATTGATGTGAGAGAGAAACATGGGTCAGCTGCCTCCTGCACACACCCTAATGGGGATCGAGCCTGCAACTTGGTAACACACCATTGTTTTTTAAATTAATTGTTTATTTTGTTGTTGTTGACAGTATTACAAATGTCCTTGTTTTCACCCCCTTGCCCCCCCCCCCCATGCCTTGGCCCTACCCCATTGTCTATGTCCATAGGCTATGAATATAAGTTTTTTGGTTAATCATTCTCCTTCCCCCCTAACCCCCTCCCCTCTGAGATCTGTCCGTCTGTTCCATTCATCCATGCTTCTGGACCTATTTTGTTTGTCAGTTTATTTTGTTCACTAGATTCCACATAGATATATTCTGTCAGTATTTTACACATACACATACACCATACATACAGATAAGTATAGAAATCTTAAATCTATATTTGGCTTTTTTTTACAATTGCATATACCTGACAAAATGAAAATATATAATATTGCTAGTTCAATTGCTTGCTCAAAATATATATAGTTGGTGAGAAGCAGAGGCAAGAATCAAACATAAGAACTCAAATACCAACTTTATGCTCTTCCAGGTTATTTGGTAGCTTAATAAAAGAACAATCAATAATAAGCTGGAATCAAAATGGCCAAGCTAATTTGCAGACAAAGGCACCACATTATCAGAACCTTTTTATTATGTTTAAACATAATAAAAATGTATGCATGTTGACATCTTTACTCTATATAATTACTTCAATATTTTTACTCCCTTCATTTATGATTGAACTGATATTAAAATCATCAAAGTAAGGAATTTACTAACTAGGATTTGGTAGAATGAGGAAATGTCCTTCTCCACCTTATCTCCTTTCCCCTTTTTAAATGTATTTATCAGTTTGGAGATGTGAGATTTCATGGCCTATTTGACTCACTGCTGCTGTTTGTGATTCTGCAGGGCTCAGTAACATCACTGTACATTCCAGGCACATCCACATGACCTAGTTAATACATGCCCCGAATGCTCTGAGTAGATTTATGCTAATGATATGCTGTGTTCAAGCCAGAGCACCAAATGAGGCCCAAAAAGGGCTCATTTTCCCTTTTGGCTACTGATTTACTATGTAAACTTTAATATTATTTGTTTAATTTTAAACCTTAACCCCTCCCATGCAAAAGCAAGGCTAATAATGGTGTATTTGATTATGAAGTACTTAGGTAATCTTATCAATAAAGCACTGTAAGTGTACATATTTAGTATTTATGAGGTCTACAAAATATCTAATGGCAACTGTTTTGTTATTCTATAAAAATTATTTCCATAAAAATGAATCAACCAATATGCTGACCTTGTTAAAATACATAAAAGTCCACTGAAAAAAATTAGAAACAAATATTCTCACCTTAATGATTATCATAATTATTTTTAACTCATTATTCATAGGTCATGTCTATTTCATGTCACCAGGTTGTTTTTGTTTAATCTAGCATCTATCCAGATAATTCTTCACTGCTAATAAATATTGAGCATGAGGTAAAAAAGATACCATCAAAATAGCAATTAAACTATCTTAACAACAAATGTAACATATGAATTCCTGTGCATTTAGTTGCTAATATCATTTTATTAATTTAACCAGTGTGAAATCAATGTATTGCCAGAACTGAACTGGTATATCTGTATGTATTCGTATATATCTGGCTATAGTCAAGTTTTGTCCTCCTCCCTAAACAGATTGACTTAGCAAAAAACGCCAAATATTCCATAAATGTAGTCCCCTCTCATTTATCTCTGCTCTTGTTGACTGACAATGACTAGTAACACAATAAACTAGTAGCACTCTATGTAAGTAGCACTAAGCAATGTTGGCTTTATTCAATAAAAAGTTAAGTAATAGTTCGGTTAATTTGTACCTTTCTCTAGAGAATTAGAAATGTGCATGGAAAGGAAACCTACAGAGCCTATTATGGAGACATTTATCCCTGTTAATGAGTTAAAGAGGAAAATTCCCTTCTCCTCTTCATATTTATATATAGAATGGAAGAAAAAATAAATTTCATTTTATAAAATACACAAGCAAAATTAAAACTAAGTGCCAGAATTTAACAGGTAACTCTTAAGAGTGAGAAAATTAACCAAACCAAATAGACTTTGAGTTAGTGGTTCTAATGACCACATGGAATAGATAAGCATTGGGCTACAAGACTTATGATCAAAAGATGGTCTGGAAATACCAAAATAAGAATCTGGGAATAGTTGTCCCATTCATGAATACGAGTTTGGGAACTTCAACTCTCCAATCAGAATATGGCACAAAATGAGTGCTTGGCTTTGGCCCTGGTGGTAACAGAAATGAGAATTTACTCAGAACACAATTTTGGATACATACATCTTGCTTAAAATGTGTGAAATGCTAGAAACTAAAGCAAAGAAATGAACATAAAGCCCATGGAACTACATGATAATAGAACCATTGAAAAGAGACTGAGATAAGTATTTCATACTGTTCAAAAAGATAAAACAATAATAGAATTGATGAGGCAAAAAAAAGGTAGATTTGAAGTACAATGAAATGAAAGCCTAGAAATGTAAAATGTAAAAAATAAAAATAAATAATAATCAGTGGTTCTTTAAATAGTAGAGTTGATACAACTGAAGAGAGAATTAATGGATTGAAAAATAGATCTTGGTATATCACCCAGAAAGCAGAATAGAGATAATATTTTTCTTTTTTGTTTTGTTGAAACTATGGAAGAGTAGTTATGAGGCATGGAGAGTAGAGTGAGAATTGTCAAGCTATATCTAATAATGTTACAGAAGAAAGGCATTATTCAAAGGACTAACAATGGGCAAATTTAAATAATAATTGAACTCTTGGAGTAAGATGTCAAGATATAAGCAGAAAAAACATACCAAGACATATGCAATGATTCCCTAATTTAAAAAAAGCAGAACAAAACACACAAACCGCTTCCTTATGTATATCTCTCTTCTCACTCTGAGCATCAATGTCCTTTGTTTCTTCCTGCATGTTGTAGATGATGACACCACCTGCATTTGAATTTATATATTTTCAGTTTCAGCAAGAACTTCAATCTAAGTCTGAATTTCATAAAGAAAGAATACCACTGACTTTGTTTGAATCAAATTTTCATCCCTATTCAATAAAGTATGGCCCAGGAAGGCAGGTAACATACTACAAGCATGCCTTCCAGAAGTGGACAAGGAAGTTGTGTTCAGAGAAAGTACATTGTTGCAATAGGAGATACACTACCATGTGTCTTATCTCAATGAATTATAATAAGTTTTGAGACAAGCCAGAGACATGGGCATCATTTCTACTTCTCTTTGGTTCTCATCCCCTCCATATAATCAATCACTAAATTCTTTTAATTCCGTAATCTTTAATATTTTTAACTTATATAGTGTAAGAAAAATCAAATAATAATAAAGTGGAATCAATTATGTAAGATCTTTGCTTAAATGGGGCATGTCTTCTCATCTTTCTTTACAGACCAGAGCTCCTCTCAGTATAAACACTGAGGAAGCAAAGTCTGAGTCAACTACGGGAGAGGTTTTCATTTTTATTTTATAAATAATTGTTGTGTGTTTAGCCACCAAATTCCCTGTTCTAGATTTTCGAGTCATTTCATCCCATGACACACAGAACTATACTTTAATGAATATCACTAGACACAAACTTAGTTTTTTGGGTTTTTTTCCCTCATCCGAGGACATTTTTTCATTTTTTATTCAGATAGAGTGGGAGGGAGAGAGAGGAAGAGAGAGAGAGAGAGAGACAGAAACATCGATGTGAAGGGACACATCGAGTGGCTGCCACCCGCACGACCAACCAGGGCCGTGGACAAACTGCAACCGAGGTACGTGCCCTTAGCGGAAACCGAACCCAGGTCTCTCTGTACCGCAGGCTGATGCTCCAACCCCTGAGCCAAACCGGCCAGGGCCACAAACTTAGTTTTAACTTTAAGAACTTTCTCTGTGGCCCAGCCAGTGTGGCTCAGTGGGTTGAACATCATCCCATGGACTGAGAGGTCCTGGTTCAATTCCTGGTCAGGGAACATGCCTAGGTTGTGGGCTTGATCCCCAGTGGGGGATATTACAGGAGGCAGCCAATGGCTGTTTCTCTCTCACACAAATTTTTCTATCTCTCTCCCTTCCACTCTCTCTCTCTCTGAAAAATCAGTAAGAACACATTAAAAAAAGAACTTTCTTTGAGACTTGGGAAATTCATATATACTCTCTGGCCAGCTTTCTCAATCAATTCTAACCTCCATTGTTCCAAAAAGTAAGCTTTGAAATGTCACTTCTTTTTAAAATTTCTATCAATAACTTAAAGCAGTTATGTCTTTGGTTGAAAAGTGACAGAAATTCAAATAAATTAGCTCAAGGTATTTTAGGAGGGTTAAACAACCAAAACAGCTTTCAGGCTTGACATTACACAGCTTCTACCATAGAGAGGAATGAATTTGGTTCCAATCCTAAAGCTTTTGAGTCAGGGACCTCCTCTGAGCCAATAGAGGGCAATGTAGCTGAAGCAGATCTTGTAAAAACTTAGCAGGTTCAGAAATACTTATGTGGACCATGGGGCTATTTCAAAGAGATGAGCTAGAGAATACATTTCAGGGCACACAACTTATAAAGAGTCTCTCATAGGCTATACTGTGTTATTCAATGTATTTATTCTAGGTTTTCCATCATAAGGTCCACAAAGACAGAAATCTAATCTATTTCAGTCACAATTCAGGCCAGGAGAAAGAGAAATAGAATTACAATTTATTGCTATGTTCTGTATTTTCATACATGTTTCAAAAATATTACATGTTTGCCACTCACATACTATGAGGAAGATATGATCATTTCTTCTCTCTCTCTCTTTCTAAATGAGAAAACTGAGTCATAAAACAAAATATAGTCGCATAACTTAGAATTTAGATCTAAGTAGATCCAACATAACTTAGAATTTGGATTTCAAAGCCCATTCTCTTTTTACTATATTATGCTTCTTATCAGGTTCTAGGAATTCCTGGACACTCAAATAATATTGAAATCTTTTTCTTTTTTGTGCCTAGAATATAAAATAAAACAGAATTTGCAGAAGCAGTGGTGGTTGAGTCACCCCAACAGCCACATGTGGTGGTTCTGTGGTAGCAGACAGCTGAAGCAGGTGTTTATGCCTGTGGGGATGAGGTACTAAAGGCCCAGATTACAGAATTTACAAAGAAGGAGCTCAGTGAATATTTGTGATTGACTGTTGAGTAATCTATCAACAGCTAGCACTGTCTGTTCCATAGTCATGTATACGACCCTTTGTGACAGTGCCAAGAATAGCAAAATGGCATTGGTCCATTTGAAATTTATTCAAACCTTTTTGAGCTAAGGAGGCTCTAATGCAATATTGCAGTTTATCAATGTTACTGCTTTTTATGTTAAGGCACTATGATAAAATAAAATAAAATTGAGTGATGATAAATAGCTCATGAAAACTATAAAAGAACTAAAAATGTTTGGGAATTTTAAAACCTAGCTATGAATAGATGGTGATATTGTTTATTAAATGCCTGGTAAATTTACTTCTGTACTTACAAATTACTTCTGACACATGTAATTAAAAAAATCGATACTGATTATCCAATCAATAAAATATGTGAACAATGAGTAGAGAATCATAACTTATTATAATAATGCTGTCCTAGAGTGTTTTACTTTGAAAATAATTCACACTAGAAAGAATATTTTTTTCGCAGGCATCTGCACATTCAATTTAACCACAGTTCCTTGGCTTATAAGATGCTACTGCTACAAAATGAAAATATTACTAAATTGTTTCCCTTTCAATGACTTCATTCAAAAAGCAGTTTTTGAGTGAGTTATAAAGCACTGAACACTGAAGATTACAAAAACCATACTTTAACTCTGTAATTTCAAGGTCTTTTTTTTAATTCAGTAAAATTCATTTTCCTATAATACTGAGATCCAGGTGACTGAAAATATATTTCTAATTGACATTTAATATTCATGCTTTTTTAGTGTACAATTACCTAAGTTTTGACAGTCATATACAGTCTGTAAGAGCTACCACCTCCACCCTGTGACCCACCACCACACTGATGTCTATGTCCATGAGCTATGTATATATGTTTTTTGGCTAATCTCTTCACCTTTCACCCAGTCCTCCCCACTAGCTCCCTTCTAATATGAACAATAAAAATAAAAAATAAAAGTAAAAAGAGGTTGAAAATAAGAGAAAAAAATTAAAGATTAAAAAAAAATGCATACGACCACCATAATCAATATACTAAACATTTCCATTAATCACAAATTCTTTTATGTCTCTACCCTAGTCCCTGGAAACCACCTGTCAGATTTTCTTTTTATAGATATACATATTCCACAGAATAATATAAATGGGATCACACAGTATGTGACATTTTGAGTCAGGCTAATTTGACTTGGTATAAAGCTTTTGAGTTTCATCCACATTGTTGAGTATATCAGTAATTCATTCATTCCTTTTATTGCTGAGTAGTATTCCACTCTACTATTGTTTTCTTCTCTATTCACTAGTTGATAAACATTTGTATTTTTACTTTGGGGCAATTATGAATAAAGCTTCTATAAACATTTTTGTACAAGTTTTGTATGAACATATGTTCTCATTTTACTTAAGCAAATACCTAGAAGTGGGACTGCTGGGTCTTAAGCAAGTATATTTTAACTTTATAAAAAATTGCTACACTGATTTTCAAAGTTGCTATACTATTTTTCACCTTGATCCAATGTACAAGAGTTCACATTGCTCCATAACCTCAATAGATTTTTTTTTTAAAGCCATTCTAAGCTTATCTAAGTTCTAATGGTATTTTATTATGGATTTAATTCACATTTATTCATGTTTAATAATATTAAGATTTTTTTCATATGGTATTTGTCATTTCTGTATCTTCTTTGGTGAAGATTTTGCATTTATGTGTGTGATCCATTTTGAATTAATTTTTTTTTACATGATGTAAGTTGTAGATTGAGGTTAATTCTTAATAAACATGTCCCAGTGTCAGTTGTTGAAAAGATTATTTTTCTGCTTTGATTTGCATTTATATCTTTATGAAAATCAATTGGCCACATATGTGTGGATCTATTTTTAGACTTTATATTATTTTCCATTCATGTATGTCTCTTTCCTTTTGGCAACTCCGTCCTGATTACCAAAGCTTTATCTTAAGGCTTGAAATCAATAGTGTGAATTCCTCAACTTTCTTCTTTTTGAAAAATTTATTTGGCTATTCTAGATTCTTTTATTAAATATAAATTTTAGAACTGGCTTGTTAATTTCTATTAAAAATTCTGCTGAGATTTTTATTGGGATAGCCTTTAATCTGATAGAGCAATCTGGATAGAATTATTATCTTAACAATACTGAGTCTTACAATCCAAAAACACCATATATTTCTCCATTTACTTAGTTCTTAGACTTCTTTCTTCCATGTTTTGTAGTTGTTAAAATATAGATTTTCACATATAAATACTTGTGTTTAGATTTCCATTTCTGAGAAGTGTATAGATGCACTTCTTTCATGTTAATTTTACTAAGCACAATTGAACAGGTTGGACATTATATATAAAATAAACATGAAGGAATCTGAAAGATGAAGAAAAGAATGAAGATAAGCTAGAGAACTTGAGACACATAGAAAAACATGGTAGTGAGTTCCCTGGGTTTTCTTTTTTTAATCCTCACCCGAGGACATATTTTTCAATTTTTTTGTTCAGATAGAGTGGGAGAAAGAGAGAGGAAGAGAGAGAGAGAGAAACATCGATGTGAAAGATACACATCGAGTGGCTGCCACCCACATGGCCCAACCAGGGCCGGGGACAAACTGCAACTGAGGTACGTGCCCTTAGCGGGAACCGAACCCTGGTCTCTCTGGACCACAGGCTGACACTCTAACTGCTGAGCCAAACCAGCCAGGGCTTCTTTTAGTCTTATACATCCCAGACTTAGAGCTGAAGAAGCCAGCAAACCAGAAACAGTAATGGCATACACCCCGTGCCCCCCTCCCCCAAAAGAGATCCTTTATAAAGACTTCTGTCTTGCCCTGGCCAGTTTGGCTCAGCGGTTAGAGCGTCGGCCTGCGGTCCGGAGAGACCCGGGTTCGGTTCCCGCTAAGGGCACGTACTTCGGTTGCAGTTTGTCCCCGGCCCTGGTTGGTCGTGCGGGTGGCAGCCACTCGATGTGTCCCTTCACGTCGATGTTTCGCTCTCTCTCTCCCTTCCTCTCTCTCCCTCCCACTCTATCTGTACAAAAAATGGAAAAATATCCTCGGGTGAGGATAAAAAAAAATAAAAAAAAAGACTTCTGTCTCTAGCTAAAAGACCAGGAAAGAGGTGGCATAACAAGATAGATAATAACTACTGAACTGCAGCCAAACACCATGGGGGTAAGGGGGAGGGAATATAATCCTTAGAAAGTCAAGAAAAAGGAAACACAAACCACTTGCAAGACTAAAAAGTAAAAAAGAGAAAAGACACAAATTACCAACATCAGGGATAAGAAAGAGTATATCAATACAGACTTTGTAGACATCCAAGTTAAATTAAGGAAATAAAACAACTCTACGCACAGTAACTTGACAACTAAGATGAAATGGGTATATTTCATAAAAAGGACCAAATACAGAATGAGAAAATATATTTTGAATAATCACATAACCATTAAAAAAATTAATTTATAATTTAAAAATTCCTTATAACATCTCCAGGCTGAGATGGTTTCATTGGAGAATTCTACCAAACATTAATTTTTTTTCCCTTTATTTATTTTAGAAAGAGAAGAAGAGATAGAAACATCGATTGGTTGCCATCTGCATGCCCCCCACTGGGGATTGGGTCCACAACCTGGGCTTGTGCCCCAACTGGTAATCGGATTGGCGGCCTCTTGGTGCATGGGTCGATGCTCAACCACTGAGCCACACTGGCCAGATTTGACCAAACATTTAAAGAATGAACATTCATTCTACACAATCTCTTCAAGTAAGTGGAAGAAGAAAATTCCCTGGCTGGTTTGGCTCAGCGGTTAGAGCGTGGCCTGCGGTCCAGAGAGACCCGGGTTTGGTTCCCGCTAAGGGCATGTACCTTGGTTGCAGTTTGTCCCTGGCCCTGGTTGGGTCATGTGGGTGGCAACCACTTGATGTGTTCCTTTCACGGCGAAGTTTCTCTCTCTCTCTTCCTCTCTCTCCCTCCCACTCTATCTGAATAATAATAATAATAAAAAAATGTCCTCAGGTGAAGATGAAAAAAACAACAACAAAAAAAAACTTCCCAATTCATTTTATGAATCTATAATTACCCTGATACTAAAACCAGATAAGCACAGTACAAAAAAGGAAAACTATAGACTAATAACCCTCATAAATATAGATATAAATATTCTCAACAAAATATATTAACTAATGGAATTTTGCAATATATAAAAAGAATTACAGGCAATAACCACGTTGGACTTATTCCAGAAATGCAAGGCTTAGTCAATATTTAGGAATAAGTCAATTCAGCCCACCATATTTACAATTGTCCTTTGCCACTTCATGCTTTGACTTTTGAAGCTTCAGTCTATCACAGTTTTTTTCAAATATATTCATCAAAAAGTTGATTGGGACAGTGAAAATGATACAGCGTATGCTCGGTTGTCTGAGTCAATTATACACCCCTGTATTACAATTACAATTAAAATACTGTATGTATAGACTGTAGGCCTATGTATTTGAGCACCATCACAAATCCTTCAATGCCAGGTGCAACTGCTGGACCACTCCTTGTGTGTGGGAAATAACTTTTTGCCAATAAAATGGGTGTGGTGAAACCAATTCAATCAGAGCATGCTGTTCACTGATTGGCTATCCTAACCTCTTCTTATCTTGGACACTGATTGGCTCATCCTCATGCAAGTTCATTTCTCTCATACACGCTTCTACATTGCTATGCATCAGAAGCGTCTTTGCTCTTGTAAGTGTTTGAAATTTCTGAGGACTTTTATCTAAGCCCCACAATGGCTCCTAAACGTGCTGCTGCTTCTAAGCCTTCTGATGATGAAACTAAGCACCAGAGGAAGATGCTTATCATCCAGGAGAAAGTGAAACTCTTTGATATGATTAAAGATGGCAAGAAAATTGTGGAGATTGCCCACCATTACGACCTGAATGAGTCTACAGTTTGCACCCTCTGTAGAAATGAAAAGAACATCTGTGCAATGGCTACTGTCTCTTTCAACAAGAAAGCAAAGTGTATCATGACAAGTTGTAATAAGTTCATAGGAAACAAAGTCTGCCCTAGCTGTTTCCATCAGCGACAGCCGCAAGAAAAACATTCCATTGGATTCGCTGGTCATCTGGGAGAAGGCAAAGCAGCTCTATCAGCACTTTATGGTGGACGAACCTCAACCAGGACCCTTTTCTGCAATGTTCATGGATTTCAAGATGAGCAAGTGTTGGTTCGAGAAGTTCCAGAAGAGGTATCATCTGAGGTGTCATTCTCCATGGAGAAGCTGCCTCTGCTGACCAGCCTGCAGCAGAGGACTACGTGAACAACATGTTCCAGAAGATCTTTGAGGAGGGTGAATATCATCCAGAATAGGTGTTCAATATGGATGAAACAGGGCTGTTCAAAAAAAGAATGCCTTTCCAAACATTTATTTTCAAGGATGAAGCCAAGGTCCATGGCATCAAGGCATATAAGGATTGCATGACTATCGTTATGTGTAGAAATGCTGAGAGATTTTTGCTCAAGCCTGCCCTTACCTACAAGGCCAAGAACCCTAGGGCCCTGAAGAATAAAAACAAGAACGTGCTGCCAGTGCATTGGATGCACAACGACAAGGGCTGGATCAAGAAGCAGCTGTCATCAGACTGGTTCCACGAGTGCTTCGTCCCCTAAGTCAACCTGTATCTCGTGGAGAAGGTTCTTGAGTTTAGTGTACTTCTTTTCATGGACAGTACTGGAGGTCATGCACAAGACCTATCCTATGATGGTGTATGGATCAAGTTCCTTCCTCCCAACACCACTTCACTGATCCAGCCCATAGATAAAGGCATTATTCATGCATTCCAGGCCCTCTACACGCAAAACACCCTGAAGCACCTCATTGAAGGCATGGACCTTGAGGGGAATTTCTTGCTGAAAGAGTACTGGTGGCAGTATACCATCACGACCTGTCTTAAGAATATCCAGGCCATGTTGAAGGACATAAAGATGGAGACCATGAAGGCCATCTGGAAGATGTTGTGGCCTAAAATTGTCCATGACTACAGAGGATTCACCCCAGAGAATATAAGCAACTCGGCAGTGGTTAAGGCAGTTAGGCTAGCCCAGATATTGGGAGGAGAAGGTTTTGCGGATATGACCCGTGATGACATGGATGAACTGCTGCAGACACATTCGGATCCCTTAACTGACGAGGATCTGGTGGAAATGACTAAGTCTGTGAGTAAGGAGGAGTAAGAGCAGCCAGAGGTTCCTGGGGGTCAGGAGGAGGAAGGTGACCTTACACTTGAGCATCTCTCGCAAGTCATGAGAACTATTAAGGTAGTACAGGACATGATTGGCAAATGGGACCCACAAATGATGCGTACATTACAGTTCTGCAATGCACTTGACGGAGCAATAGAACCCTACAAAAGCCTCCCCACGCATATGAAAAGACAGCTCCAGCAACTGCCTATCATGATGTTCTTCAGCTGCGCACCCAGACACTCACTGCCTACTCCTAGCACTCCTTTAGCGGAAGAAGATAACGATGCACCTGCTGAAGATACTGCATCACCTGAAGACTCTCCTACTGAGGTCGTGCCTTTAGAGGAATAGTAACCTTGCTCTTTTTTGCTGTGCAGTACATCTCTCCATCTTCATTGCTTCAACATTGAACAAGTTGCACTATTTTCATTGGTTACTGGTTGTGTGTAAAAACTGTGTGCGTGTGTAATTAAATGTACAATAATAATATGATATTTGTAATGTCTAATATGTCTTATTTTCTCTTATTTTTTCTAATATATTGGGTAATACGAGTGTAATGGTGACTAAAATGTGTTATTTCATGTCTAGAGTGCTCTAATAATGTTAAAAAATATTTAAAAGGTTGTAAACAGGTTTTCTATGCTCTAACTGCAAATATATTTGATTTATAAATAAAGAATCCTACTTCTCAGAAATTCATTTATCACAGTAGAGTCTGGAACTGATTAACTGTGATAAACAAGGGCTGCCTGTATAGGCTAAAGAAGAAAAATCAGACTTCTGGTCAAGATGATGGCATAGGTAAACGCGGTATCACGTCCTCCCACAATCACATCAAAGTTACAACTAAACTATAGAATAACCATCATTCAAAACCACCTGACATCAAACTGATTGGAAGTCCTACAAATACAAAATTAAAGAAGCAGCCACATCGAGACTGGTATTAGGGGTGGAGGCAGATGGGCTGGTCCTACCCCCACATGTGATGAATAAAAATCTGGAGGGACACATCGGTTATGAAGGTCCTCCCTGAGGAGTGAGGGGTCCCCCTCCCACACCAGGCTGCCAGCTCAGAGTTCCAGTGCCAGGAAGAGGATCCCCATCACTTCAGGTTATAAAAACCAGTGGGAACTGAGGCTGAGGAGACTGGCTGCTGGAGTCCTGGGCAGCTTCTCTTAAAGGGGCCATGCATGTACTTACTTGGATTTGCACTCTCCAGGCTCAAGCACAGGGGAGGCAACTTGAAAGGTACCAGAGACATACAGGGAAGAACTGAATTTGGCATTGGGACAAGGGCTGGAGAGGCGGCTTTCTCCTGGACAAATGTGCTCTCAGTGGCCTTTGTTCCTTTGGTGAGCCCTTCCCCCTCAGGGCAGGCAGATGGCTGCCATATCTGGGATTCCAGCAACCTGGCTCACACTATTTGCTCCACCCTGGTGATTCCCTGAGGCCCTGCCCCTCCCATCTTGCAGGCCCACCCAAGGTATTACCAGTTGCTTTACCAAAGGAATGGCCTGTCTTGGATCCTGCTTCAGATTTTCCTAAATTTTTTCAAACAAGCAGCATCTGGTCTCAGTGAACTCTATACTTCTCATTAAGTGGCTGCAGGCCTGGTACTAGAAGCAGCCAGCTTTGGTTCACAACTTGGTTTTTCTTGGGCACCGCCAAGCCCGACACAAGAAACAGCCATCTGCAGACTGCTTCATTGCTTATGCCTGGTGGCCCCAGGTAGAACACCAGGCAGTGGCTGACCTGGCCCCAGAACCAGCACACCCAGTGGAAAGCTTCAGAACACTGTGAAGCACTACCACCCAACCACCTCCACAAGTAACACACTCAAGGAATGGACTCAGGGGGTACCAGAGCCTTACTGAAGTAAGTTTTGCTCTGTGTGGTGAGCTCCTGCACAACAGATCATCCAAGGTAGTCAAAGGTCGGTGGATAGTGGGCACAGCCAGTCCTTGCAGTTGATCAGCCTGAGTAAAACCCTCTCATTGATGTGCCAACAGCAACTAAGACTCAATTACAACAGAAGAGTGTAAAGTCTACCTGAGGGGTGCACCTCAAGGGCCCAGCTGGGAGATCAAGGAGGCTGTGTCACTACAGGATACCTATTACAAAAGGCCACCCTAGGAAGCTCAGGAGACATAGAAAATTTACCTAATACATAGAAGCAAACACAGGGAGGCACTCAAAATGAGGAGACAAAGAAATAGGTCCCAAATGAAAGAACAGAACAAAACTCCAGGAAAAGAACTAAGCGAAATGGAGATAAGCAACCTAACAGATGCAGAGTTCAAAACACTGCTTATAAGGATGCTCAATGAACTAAGTGAGGACTTCAATGAACTTAGTGAGGGCCTCAAGAGCATAAAAAAGGACCAGTCAGAAATGAAGGAGGCACTAACTGAAATAAAGAATAATGTACAGAGATTCAATAGTAGAGTAGGCAAAGCCAAGAAGCAAACCATTGATTTGGAATATAAAGAAGCAAAAAACACCCAATCAGAACAGAAAAAAAAAAAAAATCCAAAAAAATGAGGATAGTGTAAGAAGCCTCTAGGACAACTTCAAGCATACCAACATTCGCATCTTGGAGGTGCCAGAAGGAGAAGAGCAAGAACAAGAAACCAAAAACCTATCTGAAACAATAATGACAGAAAAATTCCCTAACTTGGTGAAGGAAACAGACCTACAAGTCCAGGAAGCACAGAGTCTCAAACAAGTTGAACCCCAAGAGGCCCACACCAAGACACATCATCATCAAAATGCAAAAGGTTCAAGACAAAGAGAGAATCTTAAAAGCAGCAAGAGAAAAGCTGTTAGTTACCTACAAGGGAGTTTCCATAAGACTGTCAGCTGATTTCTCAAAAGAAACTTTGCAGGCCAGAAGGGAGTGGCAAGAAATATTCAGAGTGATGAAAAGCAATGACCTACAACCAAGATTACTCTATCATGCAAAGCTGTCATTTAGAATGGATGGCCAAATGAAGAGTTTCCTAGACACAAAAAAGCTAAAGAAGTTTATCACCACCAAACCATTATTAGATAAAATGTTGAAAGGTCTTTTTGAAGAAAAAGAAGATCAAATATATGAACAAACAAAATGGCAATAAATACATATCTATCAACAATTGAACCTACAAACAAAATGAACAAGCAGAACAGAAACATTCTCATAGATACAAAGAACATTTTGTTGGTTGCCATATGGCAGGGGGTTTGGGGAATGGATCAAAAGGTGAAGGGATGAAGAAGTACAAATTTGTTGTTAGACTGACAAACCTCAAAGGAGAGGGGGTGGGGGATGGAAAGAAATAAACCAAAGAACTTATATGCATATATGCATAACCAATGGAACCAGACAACAGAGTGGGGAAAGGCAGGAGGGCGGGGGCAGGAGTGGGAGGAGGGGATCAATAGGGGAAAAAGTAGAAGCATCTGTAATATATTCAACAATAAAGATGTTTTAGAAAGAAACAAAAACAAGACATACAAAAAAAGAAAAATAACATGATCATGTTAATTGATACAAATACACACACACACACACAGCATTTGAAAAAATCAACATATGTTTATGATTAAATCTTTCAAAAAACTAGAAATAGAGAATGAATTCAATTTAATTAAAAAATAACAGAGTTATAGCTAACATCATACTTACAGGTGAAAGATTGAAAGCTCTCTCTCTAAGATAAAGAACACAGAACGAATGTCCCCTTCACTGCTACTTTCAACATGCATGTGGAATTCCCAGCCTGTACAATGAGATAGAAAAAAATAAAGAAAGAAAGTAGAAATCAAAAAAGAAGGAATAAAACAATTATTATGCACGGATGATGATTAACTATCTAGATATTAAGTAATATTTGCAAAGGGATTTAAATTTTATTGGAAGAGTTTACTAATTTAACATTAAGTGAAATGAGAAGAATATTTTAAAATATGTGTATGCATACACACAAGTGTGACTTTACCTTTGTTAAAATATATTAAAACACTAAAAAGTGTATATGTCAAAAAAATGTTGTTATTGCTTTTTGGTAGAAGGATGATTGGTAAATAATTTTCCTACTTTTTGACATCTTGTACTTTCAGATGTTATTACAACTATAAATAAATACAACTAAAATGCATGAATATTCTAGTCATTGTTTTCCATTTTCTTTTCCTACATTTTTCTTTTGTATCCTCTTCAAATCATGAAGAGGACCTTTATCACAGAGGTGCTCAGCAATATATGGATAAGACCAATTTAGAAATAGTATCTAGTCACCTAGAAGTACTTAATACAACAAATTGTACTGGAGATCAGTCATTTTAATGTGTCTTAGGGAAATAAAAATAAATAAGATATGACAACTGCTCTTAAGAAGTTCACTGTATATTAGGGAAATAAATTCTCTGTTACAAGCCAGACTGTAAATTAGTTTTAGAGTAATAAAGGTTTAAACAAATTACTAAGGAAAGTTGAGGAGAGAGACATAAATTCTAATTGCAAAAACTGGTGATTTCAAAAAAGAGAAGCTGGGAAAATAACACTATTATACATAAACAGTATTTGGTAGGTGAAGAGCTGATGGTAATGATGAGTATGAAGATGATATCTAACAGAAAGTACTAATTGTGACCCAGATATATTTGTTTTTTGTTTTTTAACATAAGTTATTATCTCATTTAATTTTCATAATGGCTTTATGGAGTAGAGAACATTATTATTTTACCTTTATATATGAGGAAAGCAAAATGTGAAACACTCAGCAAGCTGTTACAGGTCATATAGCTTGCATATATATGGCAGAGATTCAGATCAGATTTTAGGGCTAATAACTTAATCATTATATGGCATGAGTGCAAATGTATAGAAGAGTTCTCAGAGAAATCACCACTGTGGACCTGAGAAAGAAGAACTACCAAGGACTCCTGGAGGCTTAAATGGGCTCACATTTTAAAAACGGAGTCTAGAAGCCATTTCTACAGAGAGGCCTGTCAAGCAGACTGTGCTTCAGGGAGAAGCCTGCACTAAACTACTTGCCTCTGTGCTGAACTGCACTGTGTTTCTGTCATCTGAACAAGTCCTATATGGAGGAGTTCGTGGAATCCTATTTCTTTCTTTTTTGTTTTTATCCTCACCTGAAGACATTTTTCCATTTTTTGTTTAGATAGAGTGGGAGGGAGAGGGGAAAAGAGAGAAAGAGAGAGAGAGAGAGAGAGAGAGAGAGAGAGAGAGAAACATTGACATGAAAAGGACACATTGAGTGGCTGCCACCCGCACAACCCAACCAGGGCCAGAGACAAACTGCAACTGAGGTATGTGCCCTTATTGGGAACCAAACCTAGGTGTCTCTGGACCACAGGCTGATGCTCTAACCACTGAGATCACTGGCCAAGGTGTGGAATCCTATTTCAACCAATAGCACTGAGATTTTCCCCTCCCAATTGTATCTGTATAGCTATATCCCACCCCATCACCCTACCCACAGCATCTTCACTGACCAAGCAGAAAGGCTCCATTCTGGCCAATCAGAAAAATGCCTTTTGGACCAATCAAACTGGGAGGATTTTGAGTACTCATTTTCACGAGGACAGACCAATCAGAGACCATGGGCATGAACTTCTGTCAATATGAGCCAGCTACACTCTGGCTGAGGGAGTGCACTTTTCCTTTCCACCAAAGACTAAAGATTGTGTTTCCCCTGCTGAAAGTGAATTGCCAAAGATGAAACACCAAAAATATCCATAGAATAGAGCAACCCATGAAAACTCAAATGTAATCATTTCACTTGACAATTTACTTGTCTCCCTGCACCCAAATACTTGAAGTACAGGAGATGTGAGGTATAGCATGCAACAGGGTTTTAATACTGTAAGCTACATATTTTAAAGTGGTTCTTTGTATGTTCACAGATTCTACTGCCTCCTTCCAAATTAAGACTCTGCACTAAAATAAAGCTCATTCTGAAATTTCAAGGATCTTCAGTAATCAGCTCAAGCATTTACTAGTTGATGCTAACCCAAAGTGCTTAGTTCTGTGTTTTCTCCAAATTAAGTGATCAATTAAAGCTGAAAGATGTTGAATGCTTCAACAGGATAGATAATTTGCTCATAACTGAACTGATAAGTAGATACCAAGTTCAAGGGTTTTACCTCCATGGTGTTCAATATTTAAATAAATAGCTTAATTTGATATGCCTCCTCTATTTTTCTTTTTTTTTTCTTTAACCATAAAATCTAGATCTTCATTGTATGCTCAGTTGGTCGCACAAAGGTGTCTGTTTTATAGAGAAAGACTAGATCAGAAGTCTGTTGAGCTAAATCCCTTCTAAAACAGATTCCTCAGTTAGTTCCCTTTGCTGACACTATATCTCCCAAACTGCTGTGTGAAATTCTTGGGGGCAGCTTAAGGCTCTGTTATGCCCTGTGCATTTGCTGCTTGTATGTAGGAAACCCAGGCTCTTTGCTCTTTTCAATTTTTACATATTCTCACTATTGTTTTCCCTTGGTTGTCAACAGTAGGGGCTCTGACAGATTTATTCTAGCGTACTTTTATTTGATTTTCAGGAAAAATAAATGACCCCATAACTTTCTGAACTTCAAGTCCAATAGGAAATGGTTCACTTCTCTGTCATTCCCCACAAGGTCAATTACACCTTTCCTGCTGGAGAAGGGTGATGATTCACCAATATTAGAACCAGCCATTCCCAATTGCAGTCTTTTTATATATAGGCTGGTGGCTGTGTTAAATTGGGCAGATTTAAAAATATATTTGCCAAAAAAGCATAAACAGCAACAAGAAGAGCTTGGAAAATGTAAAATGAATAAAAAACACAAAAGGCTTTTTTGTTTCACTTGAACAAAGGAGGCTTTTGTACTGTACTGGGCTGAGCTGAATAACCAGCCATGCTTCTCTGCTCCCAGAGGAGTCACCCACACATTTGCTTAATACTTAAGGCAAAAGACTAGCTCTGGCAATAACCAGGTCTGTTGTTGACTCGGTGATTCTCAACCTGTTTTAAGATACTGGAAGCTTTAAAAAAACACTGCAGCATCCATTCTGAGCCTCTGTGGGGCTTCATTTTGAAGTTTTAATGAATAAAATAAGATTAAACAGGTATCACAAATGCAATAAGCTAGGAAGTTCATGTAAATAAGCAAAATATTTCAAAACCTCAAAGAAGTATTTTTTTAAATATTTTATTGATTAATTTATTTTTGTTACAGATGTTTCTTCTTTTTTCCACACTGATTCCCCCCTCTCTCTCCCTTCCCGCCCTGTCCCCATCTGCATTGTCCATGTTCATTATTCATGCATACATGCATATAAGTTCTGTGATTTATCTCTTCCCTACCACACCCTCTTTTTGGGATTGTTAGTCTGCACCCCACTCCCATGTCTCTGGGACTACCCCATTCCTCAGACTGATATGTTCACTATATTCCACAAATAAGTGAGATCATATAATACTTCTCTTTCTCTGTTTGGTTTGTTTCTCTTAGGACAATACTTTTCAGGTCCCACCATGTCATTTCAAAGCATAGGAGATCTTTCTTGCTTACAGCTGCATAGTGCTCCATTGTGTATATGTACCACTGCTTTTTTATCCATTCGTCTACTGATGGATATTTGAGAGGTTTCCAGATATTAGCTATTGTAAATAGTGCTGCTATAAACATGGGGGTACATATATTTGTTCTGATTGGTGTTTCAGGCTTCTTAGGGTATATTCCTAGAAGTGGGATCACTATGTCAAATGGAAGATCAATTTTTAATTTTTTGAAATAACACCATATTATTTTTCAATAGTGGCTGCACTAGTTTGCATTCCCACCAGCAGTGTACTAGAGTTCCCTTTTCTCCACACTCTCGCCAGTACTTGTTGTTTGATGATTTGTTGATGACAGCCGTTCTGACAGGTGTGAGGTGAAACCTCATTGTTGTTTTAATTTGCATCTCTCTGATAATTAGTGATGTTGAGCATTTCTTCATATGTCTCGTAGCCATTTGTATGTCCTGTTTGGAGAGGTGTCTATTTAGATCCTCTACCCATTTTTTAATTGGATTCTTTGTCTTCCTTTTCTTGAGTTGTATGAGTACTCTGTATATATTGGAAATTAACCCCTTATCTGATATATCATTGGCAATTATGCTCTCACATACAGTAGGTAGCCTTTCCATTTTGATGATTGTATCTTTCGCTGTGCAGAAGCTTTTGAGCTTGATGTAGTCCCATGTGTTCATTTTCTCCTTTGTTTCTATTGCCTTAGGTGATGTATCAGTGAACATTCTGCTGCACATGATGTCTGAATTTTGTTGCCTACATTTTCTTCAAGGATTTTTATGGATACATGAGTCACATTTAAGTGTTTCATCCATTTTGAGTTTATTCTTGTGTATAGTGTAAATTGATGGTCTAGTTACATTTTTTTGCATAAAGCTGTCCAATTTTCCCAACACGATTTATTAAAGAGGTTGTCTTCACTGTATGCTCTTCCCACGTTTGGCAAATATTAATTGAACATATTGCCTTGGGTCCATTTCTGGGTTCTCTGTTCTGTTCCACTGGTCTATATGCCTGTCCTTGTGCCACTACCAGGCTGTTTTGATTACAGTGGCTTTGTAGTATACCCTGAAATCTGGTAATGTGATCCCTCCTACCTTGTTCTTCTTTTTCAAAATTGCTGTGGCTATTCGAGTTCTTTTTTTGGTTCTATATGAACTTTTGAAGTATTTGTTTTAGTTCTGTGAAGTACGTCATTGGAATTTTGATGGGGATTGCATTGAATCTATAGATTGCTTTGGATAGTATGGACATTTTAATGATATTCTTCCAATTCATGAACAAGGTATATGCTTCCACATTTTTACATCTTCCTCTATTTCTTTTTCCAATGACCTGTAGTTTTCACTGAATAGGTCCTTTATTTCTTTGGTTAAGTTTATTCCTAGGTATCTTAATTATTTTGCTGTGATGGTAAATAGGATTGTATTTTTAGTTTCTCTTTCAGGGAGTTCATCATTGGTGTATAAGAATGCCATCAATTTCATGATGTAAATTTTGTATTCTGCTACGTTGCCTAATTCATTTATTAAGTCTAGTAAATTTTTGATGGAGTCCTTGGGGTTTTCTACATATAGTATCATGTCATCTGTGAATAATGACAGTTTTACTTCTTTTTTTCCAATTTGGATCCCTTTTATTTTTTTCCTGTCTGATTGCTGTGACCAAGACTTCCAGTACTATGTTAAATAAGAGTGGCAAAAGTGGGCATTCTTGTCTTGTTCCTGTTGTAAAGGGAAATTATGCTGGCTGTAGGTCTTTCATAAATGACCTTTATTATGTTGAGATGGGATCCCTCTATTTTCACATTGCTGAGCATTTTTATCAGAAATGTGTCCTGGATTTTGTCAAATGCTTTTTCAGTGTCTATTGATATGATTATATAGTTTTTATCTTTAATTTTTTTATGTGGTATATCACATTTATTGATTTGCAAATAGTGTACGAGCCTTACATCCCTGAGATGAATCCCACTAGGTCATGGTGAATAATTTTTTTTTGATATATGGTTGGATTCAATCTGCTAGTATTTTGTTTGGGATTTTGGCATCTATGTTCATCAGGGATATTGGTCTGTAGATTTTTTCTTTGTAGTGTCTTTTTCTGGTTTTGAAATTAGAATTATACTGGCCTCATAAAACAAGTTTGGAAGTCTTTTTTCTTCCTAAATTTTTTGAAATAGTTTAAGGAGAATGGGTATTAGTTCTTCTTTGAATGTTTGGTAAAATTACCCCGTGAAGCCATCTAGGCCTGGGCTTTTGTTTGCTGAGAGGGTCTTGATTACATTTTTATTTTTTTTCTGTTATCGGTCTGTCAAGTTTTCAGTCTCTTCCTGGTTCAGTTTTGAAAGACTATGTGTTTCTAGAAATTTGTCCATTTTGCTTAAATTGTCGAATTTGTTGCCTTATAATTGTTCATAATATTTGTTAACAATCCTTTGTATTTCTGTGGTGTCAGTTATTATTTCTCCTCTTTCATTTCTGATTTTGTGTGTTTGGGTTCTCTCTCTCTGTTTCTTGGTGAGTCTAGTTAAGGGTCCATCACTCTTGTTTATCATTTCAAAGAACCAGCTCTTTCTTTCATTGATCCTTTGAATTATTTTGTTGGCCTCTATGTCATTTATTTCTGCTCTGATCTTTACTATTTCCTTCCTTCTACTTGCTCTGCTGTTTTCCTTTTGTTTGCTTTCTAGTGGTTCAAGTTGTGAGGTTAGATAATCTATTCGAAATTTTTCTTGTTTCTTGAGCAAGGCCTGTAGTGTTACAAACTTCCCTCTGAGAACTGCTTTTGCTACATCCCACAGATTTTGTGTTGTTGTGTGTTCACTTTCATTGGTTTCCAGGAAGCTTTTAATTTCTTCTTTGATCTCCATGGTAACCCATTTATTGTTCAATAACAAGCTCTTTACCCTCCATGTTTTCAAATGTCTTTGCATGTTCTTGTTGCAATTGATTTCTAATTTCATGGCATTGTGATCTGAGAAGATGCTTGATATGATTTCAATCTTCTTGAAATTGTAGAGACTTAGTTTGTGCCCTAACATCAAGGCTATTTTTGAGAATGTTCCCAGTGCACTTGAGAAGAATGTGAATTCTATAGTTTTGGGGTGTAATTCTCTGTAGATCTCTATTAAATCCATTTGATATAGCACTTCACTTAGAGTCTGTGTTTTTTCTCTCTCTCTCTTTTTTTTAAATTAGTTTTTGTTACAGATGTTTCTCCTTTTCCCCCCATTGATTGCCCCCTATCCCTCCCTCCCTGCCCCATCCCCAGTTTGTTGTTCATGTCCACTGTTCATGCATACATGCATATAAGTTCTGTGGTTTATCTCTCCCCCACCACCCCTTCTTCCGGGGATTGTCAGTCTGTACCTCACTTCCACGTCTCTGGGACTACCCCATTCCTCAGACTGTTATGTTCATTATATTCCACAAATGAGTGAGATCATATGAAACTTGTCTTTCTCTGTTTGGCTTGTTTCACTTAGGATGATACTTTCCATGTCCCTCCATGTAGTGTCAAAGGATAAGAAGTCTTTCTTTCTTACAGCTGCGTATACTCCATTGTGTATATGTACCACAGATTTTTTATCCATTCATTTACTGATGGACACTTGGGCTGTTTCCATATCTTAGCTATGTAAATAGTGCTGCTATAAACATGGGGGTACATATATTCTTTCTGATTGGTGTTTCAAGCTTCTTAGGGTATAGTCCTAAAAGTGGGATCACTGGGTCAAATGAAAGTTCAATTTTTAATTTTTTGAGGTAACACCATACTGTATTCCATAGTGGCTGTACCAGTCTGCATTCCCACCAGCAGTGCACTAGAGTCCCCTTTTCTGCACACCCTCACCAACACTTGTTGTTTGATGATTTGTTGATGACAGCCATTCTGACAGGTGTGAGGTGATACCTCATTGTTGTTTTAATTTGCATCTCTCTGATGATTAGTGATGATGAGCATTTCTTCATATGTTTCTTAGTCATTTGTATGTCTTGTTTAGAGAGGTGTCTATTTAGTTCCTCTGCCCATTTTTTAATTTGGTTCTTTGTCTTCCGTTTGTGGAGTTGTGTGAACACTCTATATGAATTGAAAATTAACCCTTTAACTGATATATCATTGGCAATTATGCTTTCACATACGGTGGGTAGCCTTTCCTTTTTGATGATTATATCTTTTGCTGTGCAGAAGCTTTTGAGCTTGATGTAGTCCCATGTGTTCATTTTCTCCTTTGTTTCTATTGCATTAGGTGATGTGTCAGTGAAAATTCTGCTGCGTATGATGTCTGAAATTTTGTTTCCTACAGTTTCTTCTAGGATTTTTATGGATTTATAAGTCACATTTAAGTCTTTCATCCATTTTGAGTTTATTCTTGTGTAGGGTGTAAGTTGATGCTCTAGTTTCATTTTTCTGCAAGAAGCTGTCCAGTTTTCCCAGCACCGTTTATTAAAGAGGCTGTCCTTACTCCACTGTATGCTCTTGCCACCTTTGTCAAATATTAATTGAGCATATTGCCTTGGATGCATTTCGGGGTTCTCTGTTCTGTTCCACTGGTCAATATGCCTGTTCTTGTGCCAGTACCAGGTTGTTTTGATTACACTGGCTTTGTAGTATACCCTGAAATCTGGTAATGTGATCCCTCCAACTTTGTTCTTTCTTTTCAAGATTGCTGTGGCTATTCTAGGCCTTTCTTGGTTTCATATGAACTTTTGAAGTAAATATTCTAATTCTGTGAAGTATGCCGTTGGCAGTTTGATGGGGATTGTGTTGAATCTATAGATTGCTTTGGGTAATATGGACATTTTAATGATGTTAATTTTCCAATCCATGAACAGGGTTTGTACTTACACTTTTTTATATCTTCCTCTATTTCTTCTTTCAATGACCTGTAGTTTTCTGTGACTAGGTCCTTTATTTCTTTGGTTAAGTTTATTCCTAGATATCTTAATTTTTGGCCACAATGGTAAATGGGATTGTTTTCTTAGATTCTCTTTCTGTGAGTTCATCATTGGTGTATAAGAATGCCATTGATTTCTTGATGTTAATTTTGTATCCTGCTACTTTTCCAAATTTATTTATTAAGTCTAGTAAACTTTTGATAGAGTCTTTGGGGTTTACAATGTATAGTATCATGTCATCTGCAAATAATGACAGTTTCACTTCCTCCTTTCCAATTTGGATCCCTTTTATTTTTTCTTCCTGTCTGATTGCTGTGGCTAAGACTTCCAGTACTATGTTAAATAAGAGTGGCGAAAGTGGGCATCATTGCCTTGTTGCAGTTCTTAAGGGAAATACTTTTAGTTTCTGCCCATTGAGTATGATGTTGGCTGTAGGTCTTTCATATATGGCCTTTATTATGTCGAGATATGATCCCTCTATTCCCACACTGCTGAGCATTTTTATGAGAAATGGATGCTGGATTTTGTTGAAGGCTTTTTCGGCATCTATTGATATGATCATGTGGTTTGTATTCTTTATTTTATTTATGTGGTGTATCACGTTTATTGATTTGCGAATATTGTACCAGCCTTGCATTCCTGGGATGAATCCCACTTAGTCATGGTGGATAATTTTTTTGGTATATTGCTGGATCCGGTTTGGTAGTATTTTGTTCAGGATTTTGGCATCTACGTTCATCTCGGTTATTGGCCTGCAATTTTATTTCTTTGTTTTGTCTTTTTCTGGTTTTGGAATTAGAATTATGCTGGCTTCATAAAACAAGTTTGGAAGTCTTCCTTCTTCTTGAAGTTTTTGAAATAGTTTGAGGAGAATGGGTGTTAATTCTTCTTTGAATGTTCAGTGAAACTCCCTCATGAAGCTATCTGGGGCGGGGCTTTTGTTTTCTGGGAGAGGCTTGATTACATATTCAATTTCTTCTGTTGTTATTGGTCTGTTCAAGTTTTCTATCTCTTCCTGATCCAGTGTTGGGAGAGTATGTGTTTCTAGAAATTTGTCTATTTTGCTTAGATTGTCGAATTTGTTGCCATATAATTGTTCATAGTAGTTGTTAACGATCTTTTGTATTTCTGTGGTGTCAGTTGTTACCTCTCCTCTTTCATTTCTGATTTTGTGTATTTGGGTTCTCTCTCTTTGTTTCTTGGTGAGTCTAGCTAAGGGTCCATCAATCTTGTTCATCTTTTCAAAAAACCAGCTCTTTGTTTCATTGATCCTTTGAATTGTTTTGTTTTGTTTTGTTTTGTTTTTTTGGTCTCTATGTCATTTATTTCTGCTCTGATCTTTACTATTTCCTTCCTTCTACTTGCTCTGGGGTTTTCTTTTTGTTTGCTCTCTAGTTCTTTAACTTGTGAGGTTAGATAATCTATTAGAGATTGTTCATGTTTTTCTGAGGTAGGCCTGTAGTGCTATAAACTTCCCTATCAGAACCGCTTTTGCTGCATCCCATAGATTTTGTTTTGTTCTGTCTTCATTTTCATTGGTTTCCAGGAAGTTTTTGATTTCTTCCTTGATCTCCTCGATGACCCATTCATTGTTTAATAACATGTTATTTAGCTTCCATGTGTTCAAATATCTTTGTATGTTCTTCTTGGAATTGAATTCTAGTTTTAAGCTATTGTGATCTGAGAAGATGCTTTAGATGACTTCAGTCTTCTTGAATGGGTATAGACTTAGTTTGTGCCCTAACATGTGGTCTATCTTTGAGAATGTTCAATGTGCACTTGAGAAGAATGTGAATTCTGTAGTTTTGGGGTGTAATTCTCTGTAGATACCTATTAAATCCATTTGGTCTAGTGCTTCATTTAGAGTCGCTGTTTCCTTGCTAATTTTTTGTCTAGAGGATCTATCCAGTGATTTCAGCAGGGTTTTGAAGTCCCCTGCTATGATTGTATTGCTATCGATTTCTCCTTGGAAGTCCTCCAGAAGATTTTTAATATATTTTGGTGCTCCTATATTGGATGCATATATGTCTATCAATGTTATATCTTCCTGTTGGATAGATCCTTTCAATATTATGTAGTGGCCTTCTTTGTCTCTAGTTATGTACTTCATTTTGAAATCTATTTTTATCAGATACAAGTATTGCTACCCCAGCATTATTTTTCCTTTTCGTTGTCTTGGAGGATTTTTTTTTCATCCGTTCACTTTCAATTTATCTGAGTCTTTGGTTGTGAATTGGGTATCTTGTAAACAACATATAGATGAGTCATGCTTTCTTATCCAATCGGCTATTCTGTGTCTTTTTATGGGAGCATTCAATCCATTTACATTTAAGGTGATTATTGATATGTACTTATTTATTGCCATTTTTCTTTAGTGTGGTTCTATTTTTCTTCCCATTTCTACTGCTAATTACAGCAGTCCTTTTAACATTTCTTGCATTGCTGGTTGGTTAGCTTTTTTTTTTTTTTTTTTTTTTTTTTTTTTGTCTGGGAAGCTCTTTATTTGGCCCTCTATTTTGAATGATAGCCTTGCTGGGTAGAGTAGTCTTGGATTCAGATCCTTGTTTTTCATGACTTTGATTACTTCATGCCATTCACTTCTGGCCTGTAGTGTTTCTTGTAAGAAGTTAGCTGAGAGCCTTATAGGGTTTCCTTTGTAGGTAACCTGTTGCTTATCTCTTGTTACTTTTAGGATTCTCTCTTTGTCTTTAATTTTTGGCAGTTTGATTACTATGTGTCTTGGTGTGGGCCTGTTTGGGTTCTTCTTACTTGGGGCTCTCTGTGCTTCTTTAACTTGAATGCCTTCTTCCTTCACCAAATTAGGGAAGTTTTCTGTCACTATTTCTTGGAATATATTGTCTAACACTTGCTCATTTTCTTCTTCGTCCATGACTCTTATGATGCAAATATTATTTTGTTTCCAGATGTCCCACAGTTCTCTTATGCTGTCTTCCTGTTTTTTAGTCATTTTTTCCTTTTGGTTTTCTGATTGGTTGATTTTTTCTACCCTGTCTTCTAATTTACTGATCCGGTCCTCAGCTTCCCGAATTCTCCTTTTTAGGCCTTCCAATGTGTGTGGTTTTTTTTTTTTTTTTTTTTTTATCCTCACCCGAGGATATTTCTCCATTTTTTTTTTTTTTTTTTGTACAGATAGAGTGGGAGGGAGAGAGAGAGAAACATCGATGTGAAGGGACACATCGAGTGGCTGCCAGCTGCACGACCAACCAGGGCCGGGGACAAACTGCAACCAAAGTACGTGCCCTTAGCGGGAACCGAACCTGGGTCTCTCCGGACCGCAGGCTGACACTCTAACCGCTGAGCCAAACTGGCCAGGGCCAATGTGTTTTTCATTTCTGATATGTCATTCTTCATTTCTTCTTGCTGGTTTTTAATTTCCAACTTGTTGATTTTCAACATTTCTATGTCTTTACTCATTGTGCTCATGTCCTTACACATGCCGTTGAGCCTCCTTAACATCATGTCTCTAACTTGTATTTCTGTTAACATGCTTAACTGCACCTCATATATCTCATCTTTGGTAGAGGTCTCTTGTTCTTTCGTTTGGCTTTTGTTTCTGTTTTTCACCGTTTTGGCTATCACATTCGGCTGTGGAGTCTGCCAAATTTTCCCTGTGAGTGTTGGTGTTCTGCTGTTTGTGGCTCCCTCTCCTGGGATTGGATGAACCTGGGAGGAACCACTGTAAACACCACTGTCAAGTCTTAGCTTTTCTGATTAGTGTTGCTAGCCCAGGGAATGGTAGTTATCCTCTAGCATTTTTTTGTCTGGAGGCTATTAGTAGAGGTCACCTGATTAGAACCTTGGTTTCTGAGTTGCCTGAAAAACTCCTCAGGGTCTCAGTGTAAGAGGATTTCCTGAGCGTGGGGCAGCTGCTGGTTGTTGATGGGCCTCAGTTAGCATTTCAATGGCCACCAGGTAGGGTTGAATCTCTGAGGGAGGGGCCACTCCCTCTCCCCAGGGCCCTGGGAAGGAATAAGATGACCACAGTCCTGCGTGGCTGCATTCAGCAAAAGCTCTGAGCACCCTCTAAAACCTGAGTGTGCCCACAAAATTCCAGTCCAGTCTGCCTTTCCTCTGCCAGATCCCAAGGTGAGTGGCTGATGCCAATTTAGTCTCTGTCTAGACTCTGCATCGTGGAGCCGCCTGGGACTTTTAACCCGAGGGCGCTGCTGCCAGCCAAGGGCGGCCACGGCTGTGGCAGTAGCAGAGGGCGTCGCACTCTGCAGAAGCCACAGGACTAAACCACAGTAGTGGGACACTGCCGAGGTGGCAGCAGGTTCCAGAAGAGTCCCCCGGTCCTTCGAGTCTGTGCGGCACCAGCCGAGGGCTTAGCACGCAGCAGAGTTTGCAGGACTCAGGCTGGGTCACAGCCGAGGCGGCAGCAGTTTCCCACCCAGTCCCCTGGTCTCAGCCAGTCTGTGCGGCACCAGCCGAGGTTCTTAGCATGCAGCAGAGCTCGCAGGACTCAGGTTGGGTTGCAGCTGAGGCAGCAGCAGAAGCTTCCCGCTGGTCTCAGCCCAGGCAGCTGCAGACTGTGGGCTCCCTGCCCCCTCTCACGTCCTCGAAAGCCTACCAGGATTGAGTCGGTGTCCCTGTTTATGTGGTCCTCCTAGGTGTCTTTTGGTTGCCCCTTCCTGACGATTTGTCTTTATTTTCATTGTAAATCCAGTTTGGTCCTGGGAGATGGTCTGTGTAGCTCCATTCACTGCGCAGCCCCCCCCCCCCCTTTTTTTTTTGCAGTCTGTGTTTTCTTGTTAATTTTTTGTCTAGATATATCCAGTGATGTTAGCGGGGTATTGAAGTAACCTGTTATGATTGTACTGCTGTCAATTTCTCCTTTGAAGTCCTCCAACGGATATTTAATATATGTTGGTGCTCCTAAATTTAGTGCATGTATGTTTACCAAGGTAATATTTTCCTGTTGGTTAGAGCTTTTCAATATTATGTAGTGGCCTTCTTTGTCTCTAGATATAGCCTTCATTTTGAAATCCACTTTATCAGATATGAGTATTGCTACCCCAGCGTTTTTTGCTTTCCATTTGCTTGAAAGAGTTTTTTTTCCATCCCATCACTTTCAATCTATGTGAGTCTTTTGTTGTGAGGTGGGTCTCTTGTAAACAACATATATGTGAGTCATGTTTTCTTATCTACTCAGCTACTCTGTCTTTTTATTGGAGCATTCAAACTATTCACATTTTAGGTGATAATTGATATGTACTTAATTATTGCCATTTTTGTAGTGTGGTTGTATTTTTCTTCCAATTCTTCTACTAATTACAGCAGTCCTTTTAGCATACCTTGCAGTGCTGATCTGATGTTAATATATTTCCTTAGCCTTTTTTTTTTTGTCTGAAAAACTTTATTTGATCTTCTATTTTAAATGATAGCCCTGCTGGATAGAATAGTCCTGGATTCAGATTCTTGTTCTTCATGACCTTGATTACTTCATGCCACTTTCTTCTGGCCTGTAGTGTTTCTGTTGAGAAGTCAGCTGAAAGCCTTATGGGGTTTTCTTTGTAGGTAACCTGTTGCTTATTTCTTGCTGCCTTTAGGATTCTTTGTCTTTAATTTTGGCATTTTAATTACTATGCTTCTTGGTGTGGGCCTTTTTGGGTTCTTCTTACTTGGGGCTCTCTGTGCTTCTCGAACTTGAATGCCTTTTTCCTTCACCAAGTTAGGAAAGTTTTCTGTCACTATCTCTTCAAATATATTCTCTAACTCTTTCCCATTTTCTTCCTCTTCGTGGACTCCTATGATGCAAATGCTATTACGTTTTCAGTTTCCCACAGTTCTCTTAAGCTGTCTTCCTGTTTTTTAATTGTTTTTTTCCTTTTGGTCTTCTGATTGGTGATTTTTTTCTACCCTGTCTTTCTAATCCCTGATCCTGTCCTCAGCTTCCTCTACTCTGCTGGTTAGACCTTCCAATGTGTTCTTAATTTCTGCTATGTCATTCTTCATTTCCACTGGGTTGGTTTTCAATGTTTCTATATCTTTACTCATGGTGCAGATGTCGTTACTGATGCTGTTGAGCTTCCTCAAGATCATGGCTCTGACCTCTACCTGTGATAATTTGCTTAGCTGCATTTCATTTATATTATCTTTGATAGAGTTCTCTTATTTTTTCATTTGGGATTTGTTTCTTTGTTTCACCATTTTGGCTATCTCAGTGGGTTTTGGAGCCTCCAAATTTTTCCTGTGGTGTTGGTGTTCTGCTGCTTGTGGCTCCCTGTGCTGAGTTTGGATGAGCTTGGGTGGGCCCATGTTAAACACCTTTGTCAAGTCTTACTTTCTTGGGTAGATTTGCAAGCCTAGGAGAAGTTCAGTTATCCTCTTGCTTTTTCCTGGAGGTTAGCAGTCTCAGTTAGTCAGTGTCTTCGAATATAGCTCCAGTGTTCTGCATAAGAGTATTTCCAGAGTGTGGGATAGATGCTAGTTATTACTGAGCCTCAATTTGCATTTTTTTGCCTCACCTGGGAAAGGCTGAATCTCTGAGTGGGGGGGCACTGCTACTTTTTCCCACAGCCCTGGGAAGGAACACACTGGCCACCATCCTTTGTGGCCACAACTCAGCATAAATTCTGAGTGCCCTCCAAATCCTGGGTTTCCCCACTGTGTTCCAGCCCAGTCTGCCTTCCCTCTGCCATAGCCCCCAGGTGAGTGGCTGTGGCTATTTTAGTGCTCCGTCCTGGCTCTCTGTTCTGGGGACTGGTATTGATCTTTATTCCTCAAGGGCGCTGCTCACAGGTAAGACCACTGCTGTCTGTGGGCTCCCAGCCCACCACCCGCTTGCACCTCCACAGATCCTTCTAGTGTCCCTGGTTATATTTTCCTGTTCTGCTGCTTTTCTGCTGCTTTTTTTTTTTTTTTTTTGAGGATTTTTCTTTATTTTAGTTGTATTTCCCATTTGGTCCTGGGAGATCCTCTGCGTAGCTTCTATTCACTTTGTCTCCATTTTCACTTCCTCTATGCCTATCTTATGCATAGCTGGGTAGAACAGGGCTTCCTGGTTCCCCTGCACCCTGCAGGTCTTGCAGTTAACTGGATTGCATGGTCTCTTTAGGGACCTGGCTCTATGCCTATGTTATGGGGTGCTGGGTTGCACAGGCCTCTCTGGTGTTTCAGCACCCCTCAGGTCCTTGGGGTAACTAGATGGCACAGTCTCTGCTGGGTCGCACAGGCCTCTCTAGTGCTTTAGAGCTCCGCAGGTTCTGCGGGTAACTGGATTTAATAGTCCCTGCTGGGTCACACAGGTTTCTCTGGTGCCACTGCACCCTGCAGTTGCAGTGGGCAGGCAGCTAGATGGCACCAGTTTCTCTCTGGCTCCAGCTTCCCACTGCTCTTGTAAGCTACTGGACAGCACAGGCCTCTGTGAAGCCCCAGGTCCCAGGGCTGGCAGCTGGGGAGTGCTGCTGCCCCATGGGGCTCAAATTCTGCTCAGCTTGCTGTACTTTTTGGGGATGGGTTCAGATGCTGGTTTGTGCTTCTGTTGCCTGGGGATGGATGTCTGCTCTTCAGTCTCTGTATATCTCGACTCTGATCGGGCTGCTACTATGGGGGATGGTGCTGGGCTCCAGGCTATCTGCATGTTCCGTGACCGGCACCTTGGGAACGCCACTACTGTGCACTGGTCTGTATTGACACAGAGTGTCCACTGGTCTGATGGTGCCAAGTGTGCTGGTGGGCTCAGGTTGCTGGGCTCTAGCCACTCCTACAGCCTCCTCCTAAGGAAGACCCGGGATCTTCCAAAATGATGGGACTTCCCCGTGGAGCAGGGAGAAGCACCTGGAAGGGCTGTTTACTGAGGTAACCAGCTGCTTTCATCCACAGCACAGGAACTTTCTCTTAAGCAAAATGATAAGGCAGGCATTCTTCATCAATGGCAATTAACACTTGGCTTCAGTGATAGAAAAACAATGGGAAATAGTGAGAATTATAACTGAAGAGTACAGGGTATAAATTTCATGTTATACAGCAATATGCTATGTTGTACTCTACTGTAAATACTGAAGTTGAACTCCAACTGATTGCTTTTCTGCAAGAAACTTAGGTCAGATCTCACAATTTTCTAAAAGAAGCTAAAAATTCAGGGTAGCCCTGGCAGGTTTGGCTCAAAGGTTGGAACATCGGTCTGTGGTCCAGAGAGACCTGGATTCGGTTCCCACTAAGGGCACGTACCTTGGTTGCAGTTTGTCCCCAGCCCTGGTTGGGCCATGCCAGTGGCAACCACTAAATGTGTCCCTTTCATGTCAATGTCTCTCTCTTTATCTCTCTCTCTCCCCCTCCCACTCTATCTGAACAGAAAATGAAAAAAATGTCATCGGGTGAGGATTAGAAAGAAAGAAAGAAAGAAAGAAAGAAAGAAAGAAAGAAAGAAAGAAAGAACCATTAAAAAATTTAGGGGACACGTGAAGTAGCTTAACTTTATTTTTTAATTTAATGCATTTATTTCTTTTAAAATATGTTTTTATTGATTTTTTTTTAGAGAGAGAGGAAGAGAGAGAGAGAGGGAGAGGAAAACATGGATGAGAGGAAGAAACATTAATCAGCTGCCTCCTTCACACCCCCTAGTGGGGATGGAGCTTGCAACTCAGGCATGTGCCCTGACTGGGAATCAAACTGGCAGTTTTGGGTGCACTGGATGATGCAACCAACTGAGCCACAGTGGCAAGGGTGAAGTAGTTTAATTTTAAAATGTTGGCAATTAATTAACAAAACTAAAACATTATGTGAGCCCACATAAAGCCAGCAAAATGTGAGCTTAGGCCATATTGTGGACTGTGGAATGCTAGTTTGAAAATGTTGCAACCCATGAAAGTCAACCTCACTCAGACACAAAGTTGGGTGAATTAGAGGTGAGCTTTATTACCTGCGCAGGGACCGCAGCCAACCTACACAGAGAACTGCAGCCCCAAGCTCAGGGGGAGGGTTGCTTATATAGGACAGGGGTCATTCAAGAATTTAGCAGAGCAAGCTAGCTACCTGTATGGAAGCAGAGGCAGTTATCGATAGGCAGGAGGGAACAGAGATGGGAGGGAGCTGAGGCGAAAGGGAACTGGGTAAACTGGGTTAGCATACATCTATTCTGCTATTCATTCTATTATCTAAGTTTTAAAAACTAATAAATTTGAGATGGATATCATTGGTTAGCCAGGTGCAATATATATATTTTTAACAGTTACAGTTTTATGGGGTAAAGGGAGCTTCAGTTTCTCCCTATCAGTTTATTTACAGAGCATGCAGGACACTCTGGCCTTGGGGCAGTTTCTGTCCTCCCTTTTCCTGAAGGATGTTGCTTTTCAAATTCCCAGTGAAGGTCAAACTGTGGTTAATTTTTATGGGGCTAAAGCTGTCTATAACATTCCCCATTGTTCATCTTGCTGTCCCTGAGGCTAATTAGGGCAGCTCAAAGACAAGTTGTTTTTCTTTATTGAATTCCAAGGATAGTGAGCTATAACAGAAAACTTAGGGAAACAGCCTACAATAGACTTTAAAGTTAGACATGGGTTCAAATTTCACCTCTATCACTTACCAGTCAATACCTGACAAGTAGTAAATGCTCAATAAATGTAAATGTTGTCATTATTCTATTTCTTCTCTAATAATTTAAGTTCCTATATTTTATCCACTTTAGAATTTTTAAAAATATGTTTTTATTGACTTTTTTAGAGAAAGAGAAAGAGAGGGAGAGAGATAGAAACATTAATGTGACAGAAAAAAATATCAGTTGGCTGCCTTCTGCGCGCCCCCTAATGGGGATCAAGCCCGCAACACAGGCATGTGCCCTGACCTGGGATGGAACAGGGACTTCCCAGTCCATGGAGTGAAGCTCAATGCACTGAGCCACACTGGCTGGGCTCACTTTAGGATTTTAATACTTACCTGGAACCTAAGCAACTGAAAAGTGTAGAGAACCAGTTAGGTCTTTACTTCTTAATACATTCCACACATGATTTTTAATAAAAGAGATGAGCAGTAGCAAGGTTTTATTCAAACAAGCCTCTTGCAGTGTGGGTATTAGTGTTCAAGCCTCTTGCAGTTAGGGTATTAGAATAAAAATTAGAGATTTTTATTCTAACTTCTCATTCCTTTGACATCCATAATTAAGTAAGAAGTAACATTTACATAATGACAGCTCCTCTATAAATCCTAAGATATTTTAGAGCATCAGTTCAAAATAGTAAATAATGTTAAGTATTTTATTCTTAAGTGATTTATTGTGTTCTAATGGTTTCAGCAACAATTAAATTTTCTCTATTGCTAAATATTTGGTTAATTAAGCAGATCGCCTCCAAAACTTACAGATAAATAGAAACTGGCACATTCACTTCTAATTTTTAAAAGTACAGTATTTCTATATAAGTTTCTCTGAAGAAGAAGCCACAGAACAAAATTTCATATGCATCAGGCTTCTTTTCTTCCTAAACCCAATAGGATACTTAAGAATAGATGCAAGAAAAATAGTCAAACCACTCTGAAGCTTTCTTCTACTTTCTGGTGGAGAGTTTGGAATACTTTGAAGTCTGAAGCTCCAGGAACAATAGTGTTTAGAGACCCTGCACCTTAGAATGAAAGGGCAGCCTCTACCGAGAGTAGGCAGGGGAGACGTGGGCTGTGTGATCTCATGGCCACACCTCACTGAACCACGAACCTGCATTTCTCTCCACCTTCTGATGTCATTCTCTTCCATCTCTCACTTAGGTTCCTTAATCAACCTCTTAATTTACAATTCTAGTACAACTTTTCCTATATGCCCCACTGTGGTCAGGCAACCCTTCTAAAGTAAACTCATTTTATTGCCGTGCTCTGAAATCCTTCAAAATCCCTGTATCAACCTCACAATAAAGTTTAAACTCCATTAATTCCTGGCTCCAACCTAGCTTCCCCACCTCACTCCCATCTTACACACTGAGATTCATCTACATATACAATTTCTCTTTTCCTCAAAATTTCTATGATCTCTCTACTTCTGCCTGGACTTTAAAAATCCCATCTCCCTTGAGAGCATTCTTTCACCTACCCCTTAACCTCATCATTCTCATTTCTGTTTCAGGTGTTAGATTATCCATATTCCCTTCAGAAAACAATGTTTTCACTCAGCCTTCCTGGAGTACCTAGCACTAACCCTGACATCTCACTTACTATATGCTACCACTATTCTCAGCTCTTCTCCATTGGATTGTAAACTACATAGACAGATACTATGTTTATCTTATCCCCGCAGTGTCTACCCTAGTGCCTGGAGCATAGAAATAGTTAATACATCTGGTTTAATAAACATATAATATTGACTAGCTCAGTGGCTAGGACCATATGAGAATGTGGAATTTGTATATGATGCTATGTTCTCACTTTGCAGGCTTTTGTTTACAAGTTACGAGCTTAATATCTAAGTTATATTCTAAAAACAATTCCTTTTATGGGTAGAGAGCTTTCCAGTCTTCCAAGTACTTTCTATGCTGTGATTTCTCACAGAAGCTCTGAAAGCAAATTAGGGCAGTGACTCTTACCTCCACATAATAGTTAACAAGAGTGAGGCTCAAAGAGGCCGTATGATTTTATTAAGGAAATAGAAGCTGTGGAGTAAGGCCTGAAAATCAGATCTTTTATTTCTAAGACCCTTTTCTCTCTCAGAGCAATACACAAAATATCCCCTGCTCATTATTTTTGTTTGCTTGTTTGTTTGGGGGACAAGTGCATCTGCACCAGTAGCAGCTCATCTTCCTTCTCAGTAAATTCTGGGTTAAGTGAAACTAAATTGAGTGTTCAGAGAGCACATGTCAAATCAGAGCCCAGCAAGGCAATCAAGTCATGTTCTACATAACAACAGGAGATGTTCTGGGATCTAAAGCTCAGAGAAGGAAATCTGCAAAGGAAGTAGCCACATGCAGAAAATTTAATCTCCTCTAAAGAGTCTCTGTGTTTCCACAAACTACTTTCCCTTCATGATTTTACGGACAATGCAATTTGCAAGTCTACCTAAGGCACTCGTTCATTCACTTATTTGACTAACATTCAAGTAAATACTCTTGCATTTGAACTGGGAAAATAAATAGATAAATGAGGTAATTACTGCTTTAGGGGAGGACATATTCTGGTGGGTAGATGCAGATGGAATGAATAATTAGAATAAATAATTCTATAATAAATAGAATGAATAATTAGAGATGGCGAAACTTGCTAGGAGGTAAATCAAGTGGGTGGGGAGTCTAATAAGGTGGGATGTTCTATAGATGGAAGGCTTCTCTGAAGGGGTGACATTTAGCCTGAAACCTTTCAGATGAACAGGAACCTGGGTAAAAAAGAGGAGAGGAAAAACATTCCAGATAGACAGAAGAGCAAGTAAAGAGAATTGAAGCATAACAGAGACCTTAGGTTTTCCTTGTACATCACATTGTTGGTTCAGGTCCCCAGGAGGGCAGGAGAGAAAGACATTTCCCTTTTCTAATCGAGAAGCAACTTACTGAGGTTTGGATAGGAATAGTGAGGCCACAGATTACTTCCTGAGCTTTATTCCCTAGAGCATTTTCCTATGTGCCTTCACATTATGTTTCTTGGGAGGGTACTCAGTACTCATCTGTTCTTCCAAATAGCTACACAGCCTCCAGCTATTTGCCGTTACGCAGATTTGAGCTATACAATGCAGAGGCATCTCTGAAAAACTTGAGTGCTCCCTCATGTCTCACAAATTGAATTCCGTTTCAAAAACATCAAAAAAGCATGCCATTGAATTAAAACAACAATGAGGTACCACTTCACACCTGTCAGAATGGCTGCCATCAACAAATCATCAAACAACAAGTATAGGCAAAGGTGTGGAGAAAAGAGGACTTTAGTACACTACTGGTAGGGATGCAGACTGGTGCAGCCACTATGGAAAACAATATGGTGTTACCTCAAAAAACTGAACTTCCATTTGAAAGCCGAGTCCCCTGGTCCCCGCGAGTCTGTGCAGCTCCAGCCGAGAGCTTAGCAGGCAACAGAGTTCCCTGGGCCCATGCAGGGCCAAAAGGGAGGCTGTAACTTCTTGCCGAGTTCCCTGGTCCCGCCGATTCCCCTGGTCCCCGCGAGTCTGTGTGGCTCCAGCCGAGAGCTTAGTGGGCCACAGAGTTCCCAGGGCCCATGCAGGGTCAAAAGGGAGGCAGTAGCAGTAACTTCCTTCCGAGTTCCCTGGCCCCTGCCCAGGCTGCTGTGGACCGTGGGCTCCTGGCCCCCTCTCGCGTCCTTGCAAGCCTACCAAGATTGAGTGGGTGCTTCTGGTTATGTGTTCCTCCAAGGTGTCTTTCGGCTGCCCTTTCCTGACGATTTGCCTTTATTTTCGTTGTAAATTCAGTTTGGTCTTGGGAGATGGTCTGTGTCGCTCCATTCACTTCTCCGCCATTTTCTATTTCTCCATTGAATTTTAGATAGACACCCACCTCTCTGCTCCCACCCACCACCCGCCCCCTGCCTTCACCGCACTGTTGTCTGTATCTATTGTTTATGCTTATATGCATATAAGTTCTTTGGTTTATCCCTTCTCACCCCCATCTTCTTTCCCTCTGAGGTTTGGGGAATTTTTTAATAATACATCTTAATTTTAATTTTTGTTTCAGTCCCAAGACGAAATGCCAACAATACAGATGAGCTACTAGAGGCATTGTTGAAAGAGAAAGATAAAATAGAATACAGAGAAGCAACGAACGCTGTTGTTACTAGAATAAAGAAATGTAAAAATAAGATAAGATTTGCAGAAGATGAGTTATTATCCAGTTACTGTGAGTTTAAACCGTGTTCTTTAGAGCCATCCAGGAGGCCTTCAACAGGCGTTGGGGACCTAGGTCTGGAACTCAAGAGATAAAGCTCAGGAACAACTAGCTTATTATTGGTGGTGCTAACTGAAGCCAGGAGAGTGGAAAACGCTGTCGGGGAAACGTAATAGAGTGAGACAGAGGACTCAGAAAAAAAAAAATTGGGAAACATCAGAGGCAGGAAAAAGAAAACTGTGCAAAGAAGAGAAGTAAAGCTAGGTAAGGCATAAAAATGATGCAAAAAGAAGAGTTGGTATGAAAGCCAAGGGAGATAAAGTGATGGTGGAGCGTGCGGGAGCTTGGAGAGGTAAGTGATAGCCTCAGAAGCGACAGGACACTGATCAGGTAGCTGCTGCTGACTGTCAGAGAGAGGAGTTTCAATGAAATGCTCAGGTTCTCATAGGTGATGTGCAAAGGAAGAAGGGTAAGCGAGAGAAGGCAGCATATACAAAAAACAATTGTTTTAAGTTGCGGCAAAACAAAGGAAGGAGATGAAACCTCTGGTGGGATGTGGCGTGTTTTCAAAAGTAGGAGAGAGCTGGGCCTATTTTATAAGCTGAGAAGTGTCTGGTAAGGAGGATTAAGAGAGAAATGGTGCCCTGGCCGGTTTGGCTCATTGGTTAGAGCTTGGGCCTGCAGTCCAGAGAGACCCGGGTTCAGATCCGCTGAGGGCATGCACCTCGGTTGCAGTTTGTCCCCGGCCCTGGTTGGGTCCTGTAGGAGGCAGCCTCTCGATGTGTCCCTTTCATGTCGATCTCTCTCTCTCTCTCTCTCCCCCCTCTCTCCTCTCTCTCCTCCTCGAAATAGTCATAGAAGTGGTGTTAGATAAACCCGGTGCAGGGCAGCACCTCTTTTATTCTGGAACTATCATGGAATTAAAGCTGCAGTGTGGTGCAGCTTGAAGATTAGTGTTCTGGGAAGTGGAGTGAGTTTGGGACTGAGGTTCTTTATTGTTTCTTTGCAGTAAAATGGACAGAGTCATCTACTGAGGGGGAAAGGATTAAAACCTTTGAAGGCACTAAGTGCTGAAAAAAATGATGATGCACCTCTCTTACCCCACCCTGTTTAATTGTGTGTGTGTGTGTAGGGGGGAATCCCAGTTTTATAAAATAGAATTTGTCCTGAAATAATACAAGACATAATAAATGAGAAGACTAAAGTAGGCTCAGATTACTGGCATGTTTTGATTTTCTCTTCTCTTGATTGGTGCTGTAGTTCTAGTATGTTAAGCATGTGCTCAGCCTTCCTATCAAGTCATTCAGCAGTAAAGGTTTTTGAAAGTCCATGCAGAGCTGGAGCAGCTGCATTCAGGAATAGAAAAGGAAGGAGAGAGAACATGGAAAGGTCATGCCAGAGGCCTCCATAAAGTTTGCAACCTGAGCCTTGTTGTGATTGCAGTCCTCCTGGTTCTATGACTCTCCTCCAATTGCTGCTTGCAGCCCTTATATGTACCTCATCACGGGAAAGGGTGGGCTGAGGACAATGGAGTCATCGGCTCAGGCCTCTCACTGAGGGGTCATCTCTGGTATAGTTTGAGTTCCTGCAAGCACCTTTAGTGAGATACAAGACGGGACGAGCCCTGGCCGGTTTGGCTCAGCGGTTAGAGCGTCAGCCTGCGGTCTAGAGAGACCCAGGTTCGGTTCCCGCTAAGGGCATGTACCTCGGTTGCAGTTTGTCCCTGGCCCTGGTTGGTCGTGTGGGTGGCAGCCACTCGATGTGTCCCTTTCACGTCGATGTTTCCCTCTCTCTCTCTCTCTTCCTCTCTCCCTTCCACTCTATCTGTACAAAAAATGGAAAAATGTCCTCGGGTGAGGATAAAAAAAAAAAAAAAAAAGAGGGGACGAAAATATGTTCATGCTTAAATAATAGATTTAATTAAGTTTTTATGCTTAATTTCAGCCCTGTTTTATTTTTTTTTTTAAATCCTCAACCAAGGATATTTTTCCATTTATCTTCAGATAGAGTGGGAGGAGGAGAGCGAGCGAGAAACATCCATGTGAGAGAGACACATATATGGTTGCTTCCCGTATGACCCCAACCAGGGCTGGGGACTGAACTACAACCAAGGTACATGCCCTTGACTGGACTCGAACCCGAGACTCTTTGGTTTGAGGGCCAACGTTCTAACCGCTAAGCCAAATGCACCAGGGATCATTCCTATTTTAAAGACCTTACATATATCAACTCATTTACTATTCATAACAACCCTATGTGAAAGGCACTATTATTAGCTTCATTTTAATAAAAGGAAACCGAGAAATGAAATTGTTAAGTAATTTACCCAAGGCCAAAACTGTTAAATGGCTGAGCTAAGATTTAAATCCAGAAATTCTCCCTTTCCTTATTAAAATGAGAAAGAGAGAGAGAAAATGTGAACTAGTGTGTGATTATTAAAAAAGTAAAAATTATTTAAAATAAGGAAATGCATTTGTAGGAGAAACAGAATGAAATAGGGAGGAGGTGGAAAGGACCAAGGACCTCAGTTATGACATTGTCCTTAAAATGCACAAAACAAGTCATAGAATTCTCAAACAGAGGTGAGATTCAGAGGCCCAGTGATATTCATTTTACTCTGTAAGAAAAAGTCAATAAAATTATATGAGTGTTTAATAACTTTAAATTAATTCCCTGTGACAATTTCCTGATGTCTAATAGCCCTGAATAATTTTGGTTACTTGCTGTGGAAAGTGATTTCTTTTGCTTATGTTTAGCAGGCTGGAAAAAGGAGAGAGGGCCAGATTGGGAGAAAAGAAAAAGTTGAAACTCACATAGATTTCTTTTTATTAGAGAAAAGGAGGGAAGGTCCCAGGAGGGCAGCAGTGGGAATTTTAGTCTCCTGCTCCCGATCACCTCCCCAGCAAGTCCCATCTCTATTTTGATTACACCAGATACTCTGACTACATGCAGCCTGTCCTGTGCTTTCACACACCCTGTGAAACACCCTATTAGCAGTGAGACTTTGCCTTGTTATTCTCTCTGTGTGGAATCTCCTTCACCCCTTTCCCACCCACTAAAAGCTTGTAGGGAATTCATTTTAGTTCTGAAGTGAAATCCTACCTTTTCACGAGGATTTGGTGATCACCTTCAGTCAGAAGAGATCTTCTACTCCTCTGAAACCCACCAATATTCAGTTACACTGTTTGTGCGCAGTTAACACATTTCGCCCATTATGTTAACTTGTGTGGATTGCACCACTGTCTGTGAAGTAGGGTTGTGGTTCTGGTTCTGGTTTGCCCAGTGTGCTAGGGCTGCCAATCACGGTGTCCTGTCCCCCGACCCTTCTCTACTCAAATGCTGGTTACCACCAATTGCAGAAGCATGACTCAGGCTCACTGGAAACTTCTCTGGGATCAGTTAATGAACTTTTCAAAGGAGAAATGCGAGAAAACACATGAGTATAGAGCTGTTGTAAGCCATTTGTCAGCCATCGAGCAAGGCCAATCTAAGAACAGCAACAGAGAGAAGCAGAAACCAAGAGAGAGAAAAGGGAGACTGAGTCCTGATGACACTGTTGAGCTCCTGGAACAAAGAGCATCTGAAATCAGTTACCTTGTGCTCCCAGTTCCCTGCGTCATACTTTTCCTTTTTTTCTTTTTGCTTAAAACCCTTTGAAATGAATATTTCTAGTTTTATCAGGAGTCATGATTAATAAATCCCTACAGATTTATGAGTATCTTAAGATCAAGTTTGGGATCTAACCTACCTATTCTTTCATCCAGACTTTGATATAGGGCGTACTGGAAAGAAAAAATGAATTCATGAATGAAGGGTGCCTCAAACTCTTACCTTTTACCTTTAAATCTTTTAGTTGCATGCACTGAGGCCTCAGTTTCTACCCCAGCTACTTGAGTTTACTTGTGATTCCTCAGCTGAGTATTTGTCTTACTAAGAATCTAGCCTATTCAATGGACTACTCTCCCTTCTGACATGTTTCCCACAGTGATAGCTTATCTGGGAAATATGAAAGAGCAAACAGTTCAGCTGGTTCTGTTCAAGGCCTAGGTATAAAAGTAAATGGCAGGCATTTCAAATAGATAGATGGAAGTCACAAAGACTTGGATCCATAATGCACACACACCATACACATATTTCAAGGCCTCACATGTTTTGGACTTCTCTTACTTTTTCCTGGTTTCTTTAATTCTCAAAATCTTTACAGTACCTTTTCCACATCTTGATTCTTTATTACAGATTTATGAAATATATTCCACAGACCATAAAATCCACCCATTTAAAGTGTACAGTTCAGTGGTTTTTAATATGTTTAGTGTTGGAGAATCATCACCACTATCTAATTTTAGAACATCTTCATGACCCCCAAAATAAACCCTGTGCATATTAGTAGTCAGTCTCTATCATTCAAAACCCCTAGTCTCTGGCAACTACTAATTTATTTTCTGTGTCTGGATTTTCCCATTGTGGACATTTCCCATATATAGAAACATATAATAAGCAATCTTTTGTGACTGTCTTTCACTCATTATGTTTTCAAGGTTCATCCATGTTGTGTAGCATGTATCAGTGCTTAACTCATTTTTATTGCCTAACAACATTCCATTGTTTAACTATCACTTTTGTTTATCTATTTATCAATTGGTAAAAATTTAAGTTTTTAAAAAGATTTTTTCTATTATAATAATGTTTCTATGAATGCTCATGTACCAATTTTTGTGTAGACACATGTTTTCATTTTTTATGGTTATATACCAAGAAATTGAATTACTGGGTTGTATAGTAACTCTACTTTTATTTTCTGAGGAACTGTCAAACTCTTCCAAAGTGGATACACTGTTTTACATCATAACTAGCTATGTATGAGGATTACAATTTTTATACCTCTTCACCAACAATCATTATTATCTGTCTTTTTATGTTAGCCACTCTGGTGGATGTAAAGTACTACCTTGTCTTAGTTTTGATTTGCATTTCACTAATGACTAATAATGTTGAACATTTTTTTAATTTGTTTATTGGCCATGCATATATCATCCTTAGAGATGTGCCTATTCAAATAATTTGCCTGTTTATCCATTGGGTTATTTGTATTTTTATTGTTGAGTTTAAAGAGTTCTTTATACATGCTGGATGCAGGTCCCTTGGCACATAAAATATTTTCAAATAGTCTTTCTTTCTGTCTGTTGTCTTCACTTTCTTGATGATATCCTTTTATGTACAACTTTTTAATTTTAGTGAAGTAAAATTTATATATTTTTAAATTCTTTAAAGTTTATTATGGCTTACTTTATTTTCTAGTATATGATATATCTTGGAGAATGTCCCTGGAGAATGTCTCATGTACAATAGAAAAGAATGTGCATTATGTTGAATGCTCTATATGTGTGTGTTAAATCCATTTAATTTATAGTATAATTTAAATTATACATTTTCTTGTTTATGATCAGCTTTGTTCAATCCATTATTGAAAGTGGAATATTGAGATCTGTAATTATTGTGAAATTGTCTGTTTTTTCCTTCAATTCTGTCAGTTTTGCTTCATGTACTTGGTACACTGTTATTGGGTACATATATGTTTATAATAATTATACCTTCCTGATCAATTGACCCTCTTATTATAAAATACCCTACACCCTGGCCGGTTTGGCTCAGCGGTTAGAGCGTCGGCCTGCGGTCCTGAGAGACCCGGGTTCAGTTCCCGCTAAGGGCACGTACCTCGGTTGCAGTTTGTCCCCGGCCCTGGTCGGTTGTGCGGGTGGCAACCACTCAATGTGTCCCTTCACATCGATGTTTCTCTCTCTCTGTTCCTCTCTCTCCCTCCCACTCTACCTGAACAAAAAATGGAAAAATGTCCTCGGGTAAGGATTAAAAAAAATAATAATAATAAAATACCCTTCACCTCTGGCAATAATTTTTATCTTAATCTATTAATATTGTTACCTCAACTATCTTTTTGTTACTGCTTCCATGGTGCACATCTTTTTCCATTCTTTTACTTTTGATTTCTGTCTTTGACTCTAAAGTATGTCTTTTGTAGACAATATAGAGTTGGAACATATTTTTAAAATACATTCTTCTGAGGTAACACTATATTGAACTTTCATTTGACCCAGTGATCCCACTTCTAGAAATATACCCTAAGAAGCCTGAAACACCAATGATGAAAGAATATATATACCCCCATATTCATAGAAGCACTATTTACAATAGCTAAGATCTGGAAACAGCCCAAATGTTCATCAGTAGACGAATGGATAAAAAAGCTGTGGTACATATACACAATGGAGTACTATGCAGCTGTAAGAAAGAAAGATCTCTTATCCTTTGAGACAACATGGAGGGACCTGAAAAGTATTTTCCTAAGTGAAACAAGCCAAACAGAGAAAGACAAGTATCATATGATCTCACTTATTTGTGGAATATAATGAATATAACAGTCTGAGGAATGTGGTAGTCCCAGAGACGTGGAAGTGGGGTACAGACTGACAATCTTCAGAAGAGGGAGTGGTGGGGGAGAGATAAACCACAGAACTTATATGCATGTGTGCATAAACAATGGACAGGGACAACAAAGCTGGGGACAGGGCGGGGAGGGTGAGGGAGTAATCAATGGGGGGAACAGGAGAAACATCTGTAACAAAAATAAATTAATTAATTAGTAAAAAAAAAAATAATAAAAATTATTGAAAGTATTAAAACTTCAAAAAAATGCTATTGAGAGGAATAAAAGAAAAAGTAAATTCTTCTATACTCAGGCTGCATCTGTTTACTTAAATTTTCATGTATTAGGCTCCTTTAAGAACAGTAAAATTATTTAGGAGCACTGACCCTCTCTTATCTGTAATGGCATGCAAGTCAAGTTATCTTGGAAGAGAGTTTGCCTTACAGAAGAGAACTGAGCCCTGGCCAGTTTGGCTCAGCGGTTAAAGCGTCGGCCTGCGGTCCGGAGAGACCCGGGTTCGGTTCCCGCTAAGAGCACGTACTTCGGTTGCAGTTTGTCCCCGGCCCTGGTTGGTCGTGCGGGTGGCAGCCACTCGATGTGTCCCTTCACGTCGATGTTTCTCTCTCTCTCTCTCCCTTCCTCTCTCTCCCTCCCACTCTATCTGTACAAAAAATGGAAAAATGTCCTCGGGGGAGGATAAAAAAAAAAACAAAAAGGAGAAGAGAACTGAGAAGTTCACAAATATAATGTCCTCACAAGTAAGTTTAGATCACAAAGAGCTTAGATTTTTTGCTTTTCATGTTAAGTCAAAATATACTAATATTTAAAAGTTCCTGTTTAAAGGTTCAATACTCATGGTTCACTCATTATCTGAATGATTTCTTCAAATGGATTTAATTTCTAAATAATAAGAAAATAGGATACAACTAGAAAGTATAATTCTTAGTATTGCACTTGGTTACAAAATCATAGCATTTCAAACTCCTACTTCCTGAAGAGACCTATTCTGGTTAGTTTCATTATTTTAAACCAGAGCTATTTGTAACACTTCAGCCTTGCTTGGCTGGGAAGGCCATTCCAATGGTTGTGTAGCTAAACTTTTAGAAAAGTCAGTGATCCATCATTCTCCTGCTGAGTTTAATCATATTCACTTCAGGAAACTATTTACCTTGGGACTGTTCAGTTTGTGGTACTGCTATAATTTATCATACAAGGCAAAGTATCCATTTAACACTGCCAGAAAAGCCTCCAGGAAAAAAAAAAATGTGATAAATATATTGCTTCCAAACCTAAATCAAAGCTTTCATCATTTAAACATGTCGAGTCTTCATAATATACAAGACAAAGCAAAAAATATATGCAGCAACACCCCAGATTTAAAGCATGATTTTGAAAGTATATTTAACATATTATAAAAAACACTTAAGTCCACTTACTTCATTCTTACACAAACTTGCAAAACAGGTATTGTTATTCTCATCTTACAGGCAGAAAACAGGCTACAGAGAGTCAAGTATAGTGTCAGAGTTACACTCTGGGAAGAAGCATGTACTTGTTCCCATTACTCTGAATAGCTTATGCAAATATGGAAAAAAATACAAAAAAGTTACAAAAAGTATATAAAAATCATGTATCAACACATGTAGGAAAAATACTGACAGGAGCAAGAATGCAGATATTCTTAGAGTGCCCATCTGCTTCTCCCTGTCCCAGAGTGATACATTTTGATAGAGTTTTTGTTCTCTGGGAAACCCCAACTATTGATAGGCCCATAAAGAAGTCCTTTAGTAAATTTTATTCTCAGGACTGGCAATATATATTTTTTTCCCTGACAGAAGATACCTGCTACTGGAGACCCAACCTCTTGGTAGGTACAGGGTCCTGACAAGACATTTTATTTGTCAAATGTTATCCAGCATCCAGCTGAATATTGTAAAAGAACCATTTCATATTTTCCATGGTTCTTTGGGTTGCCTAGACTACTCTGGATGGTTCTTCTGCTCCATATGACTTCAGCAATGTGCTGAGTCATCTGTGGGGTTATTTAGCTGAATGTCAAGTGAACTGGCAGTAGACTGGCTCTTAGCTGGGTATTCATCTGGGGATGTCAACTGGAGTAACATGGTTCCCCCACGTGACGTGGCATTCTCACAGATTGGAAACTGGGTTCTAAGAGGATCATCCAGAGAGCAAGCATCTCAAAAGGAAGCTGCCAGCCTGCTCATGCCTGAGCTTGGAAGTCCCAGTGTGCCAGTTCCTGCTTTCTGTTGGCGATTCAAGATTTAGGGAGAAGGAAAAAAGCTCTACCTCTGAATGTGACCATCAGAGGAACATACAGAGGGGAAAGATTGTCAGAGGCCATCTTAAGAGTGAGTCTCCCATAGAGGGTCACAAATACCTTTGATAATCAGAGAAGCTGGAAGACATGACCATTTAAGAATGCCTCCAAAACCTTTCCATTAAGACACCTAGTAAATATTATATGCATTGAATGTACAAGCGCCCTACTGATATAGAGCCAAAAATTATTATAAGCAGGTAGATATTATGGGAGACTTTTTGGAGGAGATGACATTTTGAGCTTATACATCTGACTAAGATGGTATATACAGAGTGAACAACCTCAGTGAAATAATACTTAGTTAATGTTTTTATAATAACTTGATGTTTTAAGCATAGAAAAAGCAGCAAATCTGTGTGTCTGAGTTTTATTGTAAAGACAAGCTTGTAGCAAATCAGACAGACTACATTTTAAGTTCTGTTCTGAGGTTAATTCTTATAAAACCCTATGAATTAATCTGTATGAAAGCTTTAGTGGTAACCAAATAATATGTGTGACAGATGGTAGACCAGCTGACTGAATATGCATTGTGTTTGTTCTTTGCCAAACAACTTTTAAATGCATAGTCTACTAAGTGATTGAAAATGACTTGTGGATTTGTAGAATACATTGTATTCACCGTAAAATAAGACTAAGAAATATCTATAGGTGCCAAAATAGTATCTTCTGTGGGAAAAAAAAAATGTTGGACAATGCAATATAGCATATATCCTGAAGGGTAACCCTTGAGGTAACAATTCCATACAGTTATTTATTTAAAACTCACAACCTGACATCCTGTGCACTGAAGGGTTGCTGGTTTGATTCATTGTCAGGGCACATACTTGGGTTTCAGGTTTGATTCTCAATTGGGGTGCATACAGAAGGCAACCAATCAATGTTTCTTTCTCTCTCTTTCTCTGTCTGTGTCTCTCTCTTTCTCTCCTTCCCTCCCTTTCTCTCTCTCAGCATGTCCTCGGGTAAAGATTTTTTTAAAAAGTCACAACCTGAGGCTGCAGTAAGCACAGTGTTAGCATTCCGATAAGATGAGACAGCTGTTCACTGAATACCAAGCAGGTGTGAGGCAGGCATGTTTTTGGAAACAGTCAGATATAAAGGCAAAGAATGGGGGAGTAGACTAAAAAATGTATAAAATTATCCATTGTGGAGACTCTCAAGCAGATTCTATCTCAAATCTTCTTTAAGAATCAAATGTTCTGCACAGAGAAAATGTAACAAATATCTAATTATTTATTAAAGTACAATTTGTTTTTTTTAAATACCATTTAAAAAATCCCCCAAATTTAGATTTTATTAGATTTATTACTGTTTTGTTAAAATCAGGTAATATTGAAAGGACACATGCTATTGAATTGGAAGAGCATCTGACAAGATTTGTGGCTTTCAATGCAATGCAGTTGATTACACATTTATTCAGATATCACAAACCAGGGAGAGGAATTGGAGAGGTCAGTAATTTATCTACAGAGAACTCCGACACAAGACAGATCCCTCCAGACTTCCCTGGTGAGGTCCAGATGACGATGCTCCCACGGTTCCTTCTCCATCACAATCCCTCTCCCTGTAGTCCCTCCTCCTACAAGGTGTTGTGCGGCTGAGAGCAGTTTGTCTCTGCAGCTAAGGCAGGCACTGGTCTGCGAAGGGTATAGGGGACAGCTTTATTTTAACCCTGTAGGTTTGCCAGGAGTGCTGTGTCTCTTCCCCGATACAAGTCAGATGTTCTTAAATGTAGTGTGAATCTCAAAGCAAATGAAGACTCAACCCTGGACTCAACAATGCTAACAATTCACTACCAACTCAGCTTACAGCTCTGTGCAAACTCCGTCTAGTGAGTGTGAGTAAAAAAGCCCTGTTTCATCAGCTCTCTCTTCGCAGACTTCAGGCCTATTAAATATAGAGATAGCGAGAAATGTTTTTGAGTTTGACAAGAGATAGACACCTGGGCTGTTGCCACATACACACTGTGGATAGGGCCCAGATCAAGGCCACCTCACTGCTGGACTTAAGCAGTTAGAATGGCTTTAAAAGCACATGGCCTTTGAGTTTGCTGTTTATGGGAGGGTAATGTGGGGGAGGATCCAGTTTAATGTGAGATAAACTAACAACAAAGTAGCAAGGAAGTGCCTTTCTAGTCTTCCTGCTGGGAGGCCCAGCAGGGCAAACTATCACATTTCTTCCTTCCTCCAGGCCCTGTGCATAGTCTGGCCTGTGAAGGAAGCTGGCATCTATCTAGCTCCAGCATCTGAGTCCTCCATGAGGAATTCCTCAGGACTGAGTCCCCAGCTCACCACTGGAGGAGAACAGCCAGAGAGAGAAACCATCATTCAGAGAGAACAGCAGGGAGACAGAAGGAAAGGTTGAGTGTTACCACACAGAGATAGCACACACCTGGAAAGCTGATAAATATCCTATTGAGCTCTTCCCCTGAAAATTCCCTTAAAATTCCTGTCTTTAGAAAATAGATAAAAACTCAAGACAGAGGGCCCATTGCATGCTCTCTCTAGGGAATGCCTGCACCTCCCCCTTCCATCTTTCTTAAAACCTGTATCTTTGCTTTTCTTCTCCTAAGCTCTACAGGTTTCCAGGAGACTTGCAACCAGGGAAGCAGTAGGCAGTGGTAACTCATCCTGAGCTAACCCCATGAATCTGTCTCCAAGGGCTCTCCCTTTGGCTCTGTAACTTGTTTCCTGAGTCCATGCAGCCTAGCTGGCTCACTTCGTCTGCCTCTGTGACATTTTTATTTGATGGCCAAGGCAGCCACGCCTAGGCTTGACTTTTCCTCATTTCCAAAGGACCAAGGCTCACTCCTGTTGCTATTATTTTGCCTCTTCCATCTTAAGCTCTTCCTTTATTTCATTGTTCCCATCTTTAATAAACCTATTCTCAAAATCACCTGGACTCATGTTGTGAAATCTTTTCTGCACAAAGTCAAAAATCCACACATTGCAGATCATGCCTCTGCAGACCCACCTCAGTCCTGGTCCCTTTCTGGTGACATTACTATTTGATATGTTCTTTTTATTTTCTGTCACTAAATGTAAATGTCAAGAGAACTTTGTCCTTATTTGTCTTTTTCACTGTTTTCTCTTAGTTCCTAACAGGACCTGGAACAAAGTCAACATTCAGTAAACAATTTTTGCGTTTCCCTTTCATTTTTACTTTGTGTGTGTATGTGTATGTGTGTGTGTGTGTGTATATATATATATATGCAATTATCTTGTACATAAAAAATTCACATTTTTCTATTAAATATTATATGCATTTATTTATGTAGCCACACTATAGCTATAAAGATAACTATGAATGACTGCTTAGTATTCTTTCTGAGTGCCAAAAGCACTACTATTTCCAGGCATAGAATTTATTTTCACTTTGTATATTATTATACTAAAATGTATAATAAACATATAATTTAGCATCTCTTTGTATATGATTTTATCATCTTTTGCACTGTTTTTTTTTTAAATAAATGAGATGATTAAATGAATGGATTTATACATTTTTATGATCCTTGATTCATAGCAACTAATTCCTTTAAGAAAGAGTTGTACCAATTTCACTGACAAGATATGATGCCAATTTCTTTCCCCCAAAGCATTCATAACTCAGTAGATGTTTGTCTTCTCAATTATCTCTACCAATGAGGGCAGAGAAATATCTACTTCACTTCTCTGTGTGATAGGAGACAGCAGAGCCACATCAGGTGTTGAGAAAGTCATACCTAAGATATGACCTGCATTACTTAACTACCATTAGGCCTACACACTGAATACAAGACAATTTAGGGTTTTTAAGGGATAGACGGGAAAGATCATAAAGGGAATGATTGGACATGGTAGGTGGCAGGTACAAAGATAACTTTCTGTCCTGAGCTGCTGCATATAGCTTCATAACTTGGAGAAAATGTCCAAGCCTTGCAAGAGCTTTTGCAAGAGATATAAGATAGATGTTTTCACTTTTTTTGTCCTATAGTCAGTAAATTTTCTTACTCATGAATAATATTTCAAGAGGACACCTAACCAGGTCTCCCAATTAAGAGTTAAGCAAGTAAAGTGTGAGTGTTTGCATTTACCATGGGGCTTAGAGCTTGAAATCATCCTGTGAATTTACATTACCTTTCCCCTAAGGGCCAAGAGCTTCTTATAGATCGGTTTGTTTGTCCTGGGTGCAACAGGGGGTAGAAAGGCACAATTATCTCTATTTTTCATGTTTGTTGAAATGAACTTAGAGAGCCAGAAATGTTAGCTAGGCTTTAGATCCTTCTATTCTTGAGTTTCAGTACAAGATGTATTTTATTTCACTTCATTTAAATTTTATTATAAAATCACTGGTCCTCCAAATTTAAACCTATTTCTAAACCTCATCACTCTTGTTTAATTGCTTTCTCTTAGAGCAAAACAGTGACTACAACAGTAATTTGTAATACTTAGCATTTTGAACAATGCTACATATTGAATAAGCTACAAATTTCTTCAATTTCATACAAAAACTATCTTATTTAATCCACACGTAGCTAATTTTTTAGCATAACAATTAGATGTAGTTTTGTTTTTTTTTAATTTCAAGAATTTACATTCTTGGTGTCTTTTCATTGATTTTCTTTTGTTATCTAATAATATAGGTCTAATTTTATAATTTAATGTTGATTACAGTCCGTGTAAAATTACATCTTTCCAATATGCTGGAAGCTAAAGTCTGAATATTTCCTTATTTTTTTCTCCCTAAATGTGAATCATTTACCTGTCCCTTCTTTAGGCCACTAGTAACTACTTAGATAGGATTTGGTATCAGACGTTACAGATTTAGAAAACCTTAGTGGTCTTATTTTTTATCCTTACTTGCTCTTAAAATTACAAACTGACTATCAAATAAAAATATCATTTTTAATTCCTGTTTCCTTTTGATTGCTTCTTTTACCAACAGATAGGTTTCAGATATTTATGTTGATAAAAGATACTAATTCTGTAAAATACTGGGGAAAAAAATGCAGCCTGAGCTTCTCCTATTATTTAAGTTATATATCAATAATGACTTCTAATAAAATTTATTTTAGGCATATCACAGCACAATACAAAATTTCCATTACTATACAGTAGTTATGATTATCTAACTAGGGGTTAGTATTATAGAGCAAAGTCGGTTAAAAAGAAATGCTTTTGCTTAGAGTTGCATTTCTTGATTTTCAAAATCTTTGCTTCTCTTCCTTTCTCCCTTACCCCTTCCCATCCTTAGTTACCTTACACCTTTTCAGAGCTTCATACATTTACTGGCTAAATTACTTTTTGGTGATTAGATGACTTTCTACTCATAAGAGAAGTTAGAAAAGAACTCATTGTTTCCACATGAAAAACATATCATTTTAGTTTTCAAAGACTCTAAATTAACTCTCAACTCTAAGGAAACAGCTCCTTCTTTCCAAACCACATTTGAGTCATGGACAAATAGTGTTCAGAACTCATGAAATCAACAGCTAAATGAGTAGGAATAGATCTGCAGACAATGAATGAAGTCTGGAAAGGGCTGAGAGTAGTTGGACTTTTCATTCTTTTCTTGAAGGTGCTCTGACAGATCTGAAGAATGTCATTGGGTATCCAGAAGACAAAACAGGAGACAATTAAAAATTCTTCTTCTTCTTGGTTTAATGTGAAGTTGATGTCAGTGTAAATAGTTAGTGAATATGGAATTTGTAACGTTGTTGAAATAGACTGCTATATTTTTAGGAAACTACAGAGTAAGTTCTATAAATGCAGTAAAAAGAAATATTTGTAGCAAAATGTGTGACTCATCTTTTTAAACTCTCATCTCTAATTATTGGCATTTCATATCACCTCTGCAAAACATCTGGAAATAATTTTAGTTTTGGACTTGGCCCACCTGTTCTGTACTTATAGAACAATTTATTTCTTCACAGCATTCATCAACACTGCTTTCCCTTGATTGATGGCTTACTGCCTCTCTAGGCTCTGAGATCTTTGGGCAAAGAAGATATGTTTTGTCATATTCACTGTCATATCTCCAGTTCTGAGCACCAGTAGGCCAGTCATAAATATTTTTAACATATAAACAGAAGATTATTCAATCTTCTGAATGAGTAAATACATGGTTGAAAGGTTAGCCCACATCTCAATGATTTCCATAAAACACATGAAATCCACTGCAAATGTTCTGTCTCACAAATAGGAATTAAGATACATGCACACACCAAAAAAAATCTGTCATCTTCAAGCTCAAATATGTTATCTGTAATCAAAAGAAGCATCTGTCCCCCAAAGCTTGTTTTCCTTTATGTGTATAGGTATTTTAACACAGGCGCATCTACAATACTGTTTTATACACAATTTCCTAATTTTATAACAACTTAATCAGGCATTTCAACATGAGGCTATTGGGATACATTTTAGATAAGAGTCTTGTCCCCCACCCCCATAATAGTATAGAATTTATGTCTTGTTAATTGCAAACAGTTTCCAATCTGTATTGATTCTGGATTCATATGATTACTAGGTCTGAAGAATTAAAAACATGTTTCTACACTGCTGGTTGCATTGTAAATTAAACACCAGCTGGGTCTGTGAGTCAGTGGTTAAGCATTACTGCAGCCATATAGCATGGCATAATTCCAGTTGTAGGATTAATTACATATAATAAATATTCAGCGTGAGCAGAAGGTTTTGTTTTCTCTGAGGGGTTTCAGAAATGAGGAAGAAAAGTTTAAACAAAAATAAAGTTGAAAGATTCCATCTTCAGCTGACCCACCACTGATATCTTAATGTTCCTGTTTATAACAGGTTGTTCCTTTTCAAAAAAGTGTTGAGAACACACGGGTTGCAAAATAATGCCATTTGTCTGACTTTGAATCAATTCAGTCTGGGAAGAATGATGAAAAGCAACATTTGAATGTGGAGGAGCTGATTAGAAGTCCAAGATCTGCTACTTTGCTTATTTTATGAGTCTGAACAACTACTAAACATCTTTGATCCACTGAACACATTTGAGCCTAATTTAGTCCATTCATTCATCATAGCCTGAGCTCTGCAACTGGCTGGGTGACTGAGAGCACATCACTTAGTTTTCTATGGCTCTTTCCTTATGTATAAAATGGGGATACTCATATTTCCTAGCACAGAGTGCTGTTGTGAGGACTGAATGAAATATTTGTACTACACCTGGAATAATCAAAATTCCACAAAGAGCCATTGCTGTCATTTATATTATATATTCTCTATGAACAGTCTATTTTTACATGGGTTCAAAGTACACCAAAGCCTGATCATTTAATTTGCATATGCAGGCAAAATAGGGGAGTCAGTGGTGGTTCACAATTCCCCCTCACCCTTTCTGCCCTAAACCCCAAGGTAATATGTTCAGAAACATGGGCCACTATATTAGTCTGCTAGGGTTGCCACAACACAGTACCATAGTTAGGTGATTTCAGTAACAGAAATGTATGTTATCATAACTCCAGTCTAGAAGTCCAAGTTCAAGTTGTCAGCAATGCTGGTTTATTGGAAGGCCTCTCTTCTTGGATTTTAGATATCTGTCTTTCAATATCTTCACAGGTTCTTACCTCTAGAATGTCTGTAACCTAACCTCCTCATCTTATAGGGGCATCAGTCATATTAGATTAGGGTTTACCATATAGACTTCATTTAACCTAATTACCTCTATAAATACCTTATTTCTCAATGTTCTGAGATACTAAGGATTAACCCCTGAAGTACTAGAGATTAATATTTCAATATATAAATTTGGGGAGACACAATTTAGTCCATAATAATCACTATATTCAGCTCAGCTATTAGTCCCTGGTCTCTGTTTCAAGTCAGCCCTGGCGAGCATTGAGTTCTTTCCCTGTTATTGGTCTCTTGGAAAGGGTCTGGTGGGTAACCATAATCACTAAGGTGAGCACAGGGCCCTATCCTTCAAGGTTCAACTATTTCCTACAAGCACATTTCAATGACATAAAGCTAAGAGTGGAGAAAACAAAATAGAGAAATTAAGTTCATTTTGCTTCAGCCTATAGAAGTTGCATTTCTGTACCAAAACATTCACCCTTTAAAGGTAAGTTTCCAAACAAGTTTCCAGAGACCAAGAACCAGGCTCCAGTTTTCCAGTTTCAGAAGCCTGCCTGGAATTTCACACTTCCCCAAGTCCACTAGTGCCCAGTAAATGACAAATCTGGGAACAACCTAAATACCTGTTAATGGATAAATGGATAAAGAAATAGTGATATAGATAAATGATATAGATAGATGATAGATAGATAGATAGATAGATAGATGATAGATGATGATGATAGGTATAGATAGATGATAAATAGATGATAGATGATATAGATAGATAGATAATAGATAGATAGATGATAGATAGATGATAAAATGGAATAGTACTCAGTCATAAAGAATATAAATGGACCTCAGGGACCTTATGCTAAATGAAATAAGTCAAGCAGAGAAAGATAAATACCATATGATCTCACTTATATGTGAAATTAAAACAAACATCTAAGCTCACAGGTACAAAGAACAGATTGGTGGTGGCCAGAGGCGGAGCTTGGGGGTGGAAGAAATGGGTGAACTGTTTTTTTTGTTGTTGTTGTTTTTTTATCCTCACCCAAGGACATTTTTCCATTCTTTGATCAGGTAGAGTGGGAGGGAGAGAGAGGAACACACAGAGAGAGAGAGACATCGACGTGAAAGGAACACATCGAGTGGCTGCCACCCGCACGACCGACCAGGGCCGGGGACGAACTGCAACCGAGGTACATGCCCCCAGCGGGAACCGAACCCAGGTCTCTCAGGACTGCAGGCCGACGCTCTAACCGCTGAGCCAAACTGGCCAGGACTGAACTGTTTTTATTGTTGTTTTAGTTTAAGTAAATTGAATTATTAAAAACTGATAAATCCAACTAATGACATGTAGATATCAAGGACTAGTCCCTTAGCTCCAAGAGCTTGGCCCTACGATTCAGCTGCACCCAGTAGAGGTGGTTCTCCCACAATGCTCCTTCTTTCTCAAATGTGCTCTTGGCCTCGCCCATGTTGCTACTTCCATCCCTCCCTTGCTGTTACTTTGAGGGTTCTTGGTCCTAAACACTTGGATGTTGGGGTCCTGCTCCTCATTCCCATCTGGAAAGTGCTGAAACCCTTAGTAGGGTTTCTTACTATGCTTTGCTCTCAGAGAGAAGAAAAGTCATCCTTGAGATTTACACTCATAAAGCTCACCCTGGTGAAGCTTTATTCCACCTTTCTGAGCATGTCTTTTCCTCATGAGGTAGGAGGTCTGAGTATCACCTTAAACCCACTCTGCCTACCTGCAGAAATCTGGTTAGTAGTAACTAGTTTAGGATTATGCAAGTACACGCATTCTGCAGATATAACTTGTCTAAATTTCCTCTCTGGGAATCAGTGAAATGTAGTGAATGAATGATATATATGCCTTGGAATTTAAAGAACTGAGTCAATTCTGCTTCCATTTCATTTCTTTTTGAATAAGTCACTGGCAAGAGCCTGCTACGTACTCTGCAGCTGTGATCTTGAATAAGATCAATATCCTGTCCCTCGATTTTTCATCTACAAAATAAGAACATAAATAAAGCTCCTATAAGAATTGAATGGCTTATACAATAAATTCTCAATAAATGGTTATTATTATTGCTATTATTTTCAGGTTAATGAAGAGCACCAATAGACTGATAATACTTTGTACTGGACATGCCATTTTATCAGCATGCATCCTAATCCCACTTCAGTGAGATCTTCTTTTTTTCAAGATTTCCCCCAATACATCTCATTCCTTTACTCAGCATACAGAGTTTTACTGTATACTCTGCCCCAGTCACAGAACCAGGCCCAAAGGATGCAACAGTGAACAAAAAATGCATAGTCCCTGAAAGCAAGAGTCTTATAGTGATATGGAAAAGACAGACATTGACCAAGTGATTTCAGATGTGCTCTCTGCTATGCACAAGTATGAACTAGTTTGGGGTCTATACCAATGGGACTTGACTCCTAAGTAATGCAGGAGCTACTGCCAAGTGGCAGTTTCAGTTATCTAATAGAATTAGTTAAGAAAACACCTACGGTCTCCAAACTATATACTAAAACTAATATGAGAAGCCCAGGTAAACTATCAGCATTCCTGCAGCAGATTCAGCATTCTGGATATTCCCACAACTTGGGTACTTTCTATCCAAAGTGACACTGATAGGAAAGGCATGTCCTGTCCCTCCTGGGAATATGTGGTGTTGTTTCATAAAATTTGGCTTCCAGAAAAGAAATGAGAAAAACCTGACATGGCCTTTTGTTATGAGAATATTCTTTCCAGGCCCATTCCTGGCATTATAATTTCATTTCTGCAAAAGCTTCTTAATGCATAGCACTTTAACCCAGCGGGGTGAAGACAGTAGATGGGAAAATTGGCTGTGCTTTTCAATATGAGCAATTAAAACAAATGAGAATGCATCAAGACTTCAGCTTCCAGCCCTTCCTATGACCCTTATCTACAGTACAAGTTGGATTTCTTTTCTTTCCTTTCCTTGTGTGTACATCTATTGTTTTTTAGCTTTGCTTTTTTCTTTCTTTCTCTCTGTTTTTGTTTTTGCTTTAGTACCGTTGGAAGGAATTGAGAAGGCAAATTCTTTGACCTCAGAAAAGGGGTTGCAGAGACAGAGTCAAAAGGTCTACAGTGCCCTGACTTCATATTCTCTAGAAAATCCACTGCAAATTTTCACTGACCAGAATGGGGCAATAGATATGCACTCTGGGGACAGTTTTCTCCAGTCATCCAATTAGGGATGCAGACCTCTCCATAAAGCAGAAACAATCAGCACTGAGTAATTGTAGGACAGGAGCTGTGAAATAGGTCCCTGTTTATTACAGGTGATGAGTAGACAGAAATAATAACCCTCATGAACCAAATAAAAACCAGAAGTGGATAAAGAGGCTTACATATTAACTATAGTTTTTAGTGACTGTTTATAAGTTTAAGGTCCCTAGATCTACACACAGAAGAGCTTCCAAAGGTGTCAAAGAGGGTTATTTTTTGCCCACTAGACAAGATACAGTGTATCTCCTTGACAACCAAGATAGGATGGAGTTCACAGAATAGCTAAACACCATTTTGGTAAAACAACATATGAACATTTTGAAAAAACAACTTTTCTTTTTGTGATAAAATTAATCTATTTGAAAATATTTTATAAATATATTTAAGAGATTTCAAAAAATATATCAAAAATGATGAATATATTTTCCTTTTTATTAAATTTATTGGGGTGACAATGGTTAACAAAATTATACAGGTTTCAGGTGCACAACCCCATAACATATCATCTGTATGAAGAATATTTTTAAAATGTACCTATACAAGAAGAAAAACAATTTTTATGGATATATAAACTCTCTTGCATTTATAGGCATCTCCCAACATGATTTTTATGATTGCATAATGGTCTTTTGTATGGAAGTAGCATAATTTAACTAATCAATCTTCTATTGATAAACATGCAACTGTAATTTTTGCCACTAAAATTAATGCTGCAATAATTACCACTTCAGTGAACTACCTTTAGCTGTATTATTGCACATTTGTGATTATTTTTTATGACATCTTTCTAAAAATAGATTTATTGGGTCAAAAAATGTATACATATGAATGGTTCTTGGATAATTACTGCCAAATTTCCCTTCAGGACAGATACCTAGAATCCTTTCACCAGCAGTCTATAAGAATCTACATTTCCTAGGGACCTCTTCTAAATAAAATACACTGATTTCCATTTTATTTCTCATTTCTTATGCACAAACACAAACGAACTCTTGCTCATTTTTCCCTTGCTTGTTCTCCTATCCCCTCTCAGAGCTGTTTGAAATTCTTCCCACCTAATTCTCTGTGTGTGGTCTAATGGAACTGGCACTTCCCTCCTTCCCTCTACAGACACTTTATTATCAGAGAGGAATGCAATGCTTCATCTGACCCTGGCATAACAGCTCTGAGGTCTGGCAATAAACTCCTCTTATCTTGTTTATCAGATCTGAAGGTCAGAAGTAGGGCTGCAAACCCAAGTCTATTTTTTATGCTAGAAGCCAAATAATCCATGCTCATCTGAAACATCATAAACCTTCATTGTTTTCTCTTACTAAATGTATTTCTGGGAAATCATGGTATGTTATTTTCTTCTTTAGGTCCTATATAATGACCTGGTATTACGTGATAAGAGAAAGATTGATTTTGCTTCCCTCTTGTGAAAGAGAACACAACTTTCCTATTTGAAAAGCATCTATTTTAAGAGCTGTGAACTGTGGTACCTCTCAGCAACAGCCCTCTTTGACCCTAAATCAATTAGCAGGAAGTAATTCTGATGTTATGGCCTATTGTCCTCCACCCCAGCAATAAACACACAACTGTAGGTTACATAGATCTAGACCTGCATTGTCCAAGACATGTGGCTATTTGAGCTCAGATTCATTTATATTAAATAAAAGAGAAAATTCAATCCCTCAGTTGCATTAGCTATATCTCAAGTGATCAGTGGTACTGTATTGAATAGTGCAGATTATAGAACATTTTCATGTAAAATAATTCTATTAGGCACCTCTCATCTAGATATTTGTTTTCAGTAATCTGTAGAAAAGGGAAGAGGGTAAATTTAGAAACAGAATTTGTAATTTACTTTTTTATTCAGGTTCAGGTTGTTTATTACCTATACTGTATATTTTTTTCCTTCTCCCAAGTTCAAGTATTTCTTCTTTCAAAGCACTCTTCTTATTTTCAACATCAAGTCTGAAATTCATGCACTAGCAGGAAAGAAGTGTTTATAGATCACTTTCAGTGAAGAAATTTGATTGTAACAACATACTGGAATAAAATGCAGAAGATACATTCACCTCATTAGTGGTATATACATCCTAGGCCTGTTTTTCTAATACTGATTCTGTCTTCATCAATTTTCTGCATCCTTACCTTGAGCCATCAAGGTAAGTCCTAGAAGAAGCCTCTGGAAAGGCTACCTCCTGGCCTCAGTTAAGTTACTTGTTCAATAAATATTTATTAAGCACTTACTATGTGTCTAGCACTGTCCTCAGCATTGAGGATCCAGTAGTGCTTCCAACAAACAGAAGCATCAGCCTTTATGAAGTCATACATTTTATTAAATTAGTGAGCACTATAATCTATGATTCTAGTTTTCTTAGAATAATAGATTCTAAGAGCATAAAGCAAGCCTCTTTGAAGCTTCTAATGTATAATTTGTTTTCACTTTAGACTCCCAATATTCTCCATTTCACATTCACTCAGATTGTATAACCTTGCATCTTTCATTGGTAAAATCCCTTTGTTCTCATTTAAAACTTGCCTCAATATGCTACTTTCTTTTAATAGGTTAAGAGAATCAGATTATCATTCCCAGAAAACAAGGAAGAAATTTTCCTTCCCATAAGATTTACATTAAGTGAAATAGAAATTGATTTCTCCTTTTCTAATTTAAATCATTTTTTATTTTCAATTACAGTTGACATACAATATTAGATTAGTTTCAGGTACAGAATCCAGTGATTAGACATTATATGACTTACTAAATGAATCATTCTGATAAGACTTGTACCCTTCTGATACCATACACAGTTATTAGAATATTATTGACTATATTCCCCATGCTGTATTTACATCCCCATGACTATTCTGTAACAATCAATTTGCACTTAATTGTTTCATCTTTTTCACCCATCCCCCCAAGCCCCTCCTATCTGTCAACCATCAAAATATTCTCTGCATCTATGAGTCTGTTTCTGTTCTTCTTTTCACTTACTTTGTTTTTTTTATGTATTTCTTGCCATTTTATTGTTCATATTTTTATCTTTCTCCCTTCTTCTTCTTCTCAGTCTCCTCCTCCTCCTTCTTCAAGAAGACCTTTTAACATTTCATGTAATACTGGTTTGGTGGTGATGAACTCCTTTAGCTTGTCTGGGAAACTATGTGACCATTGATTCTAAATCGTAGCTTTGCTGGGTAGCGTAATCTTGTTTACAGGTCCTTGCTTTTCATCACTTTGAATATTTCTTGCCACTCCCTTCTGGCCTGCAAAGTTTCTGTAGAGAAATCAGCTGACAGTCTTATAGAAGCTCCCTTGTAGGTAACTGCTTTTCTCTTGCTACTTTTAAAATTCTCTCTTTGTCTATATATGACCTTTTGCATTTTAATTATGATGTGTTTTGGTGTGAGCCTCTTTGGGTTCATCTTGATTGGGACACTCTGCACTTCCTGGACTTGTATGTTTATTTCTTTCACCAAGTTAAGGAAGTTTTCCATCATTACTTTTCAAATAGGTTTTCCATTCCTTGCGCTCTCTTCTCCTTCTGGCACTCTCATGATGCAAATGTTGGTACACCTTAAGTTTTCCCAGAAATTCCTTATGCTATCCACATTTTTTTGGATTTCTTTTATCTTTTTGCTGTGCTAGTTGGGTGTTTTTTAATTCTTATATTCCAAATTACTGATTTGCTTCTAAGATTTATCTAGTCTACTGTTGATTCCCTGTAAATTATTCCTCATTTTAATTAGTGTATCCTTCATTTCTGACTGGTTCTTTTTTATGGTTTCCATGACCTTTCTTATGCTGTTGAAATTCTCATTAAGTTCATTGAGCATCCTTATAACTAATATTTTGAACTTTAAATTTCACTTGTCTCCATTTTGTTTAGTTCTTTTCTTGGAATTTTGTTCTGTTATTTCATTTGGGACATGTTTCTTTGTGTCCTCATTTTGGCTGATTCCCTGTGTTTGTTTCTATGTATTAGGTAGAGCTGCTATATTTCCCAGGCTTAGTAGACTGGTTTAATGTGGTGGGTGTTCTGTGGGGTCCAGTGGCACAGCCTCCATCATCACCCAAGCTTGGCACTCCAGATGAAACCCCTCCTCCACAAGTGTAGGCAGTGTACACCCCTTGCTGTAGTTGAGCCTTGATTGCTATTGGCATGTCAATGGGAGGGATCTGTGCTTAGGTTAATCACTTGCAAGAACTGGCTGTGACTACCATGGAGGATCAACTGTGCAGGGTCCCTCACCATGGAACAGGACTTATTTCAGCGGGGCTCTGATGCCTTCTGCGTGTGCCCTTTGAGTGTATCACTTATGAAGGTGGTTGGGTGGTGCTTCAATGTGGTCTGATGCTGTCCACTTGGTGCACTGGCTTTGGGGCCTCCTGAGAGGTGCAGGCCAAAGTCAGCTGCCATTTATGTACTAGCTGGGGCCATCGAGCATGAGCTACAATGTGATCTACAGAGGGTTGCTATTTGTGCTGGGCTTAGAGGTAGCCAGGTGCAGCCATGCTGCAAACCAAGGCTAGCTACTGCTAGTGCTGGGCCCGAGACCATTTATTGTGAGGTATAGGGTACACAGAGGCCAGATGCTGTTTGTTTGAGAGACTTTAGGAAAGTCTAATGCATGAGCCAAAATAGGCCAATTGCATGGAAAAGTCACTGGGAACAGCTTGGGTGAGCCTGAGAGTTGGGTGGGGCAGGGATTCAGGGAATCACCAGAGTGTGGTAAATAGTCAGGTTGCTGGAGGAGTCTCAGATATGGCACCTGCCAGTTCAATGGGTAAAGGGTTCAGAAAAGGAATAATGGCCTCTGACAGTATTTTTGTCTGGCAGAAAATGTCTCAGCTCTCCCCCTGATGTCAGAAAATTCAGTCCTATCCATATGTCCCTGGTTCCTTTCAAACTGCTGTCCCAGCGCTGGAGCTCAGAAAAAGGGATTCCAAGTAAGTCCACATGCTGGCCATGTAAGAGGACCTTCCTGGGATTTCAGAAGCCTTCCATCTCACTCAGCCACGATCACTGCTGATTTTTACAGCCAGAAGTTATGGGGACATCTGTCCTGGCACTTGAACTGTTGGTGTGGGGAGCCTGGTGTGGGGCTGGAACCCCTTACTTCTCATGGAGAAACCTTCTCAGCCAAGATATTTATCCTGATATTTACTCTCCACATATGGGTGTGGGACCAGCCCATTCTGCATCTCTGTCCCTCCTACCAGAGTTGATATGGCTCCTTTAAATCAACCCCTGCTTGTAGGATTTCCATTCAGCAACATTCCAAGTGTTTCTGAGTGGTGGCTGTACTGTGGTTTAGTTGAAATTTTGTGTGATTTGGGGAAGATACACGTCCCACATTTATCTACACTACCATCTTGACCTGAAGTCTGTAGGTACTCTGAATTTCTTTCAAACTTAATTTATAATAACCAGAATACCTTTTTTTTACAGTCCTTCTTACCAGAGATGTGATTACATGTACCAAATTCTTCAAAGGCAAACTTCTGAAAAAAAAAACAAAAAACTTCAATAGTTTGTATGCTCTAAGTATATAATATATTACTTACTTAATAGATATTAATTACACCAGAGTAGATAGACACATGATGACATGGGAAAATAGATTTCTTTTTTTTATATATATTTAATATTTTTTTATTGATTAATTTTTGTTACAGATGATTCTCCTTTTTCCCCCCACTGATTCCCCCCTCCCTCTCCCCTCCCTGCCCCTTCCCCAGATTGTTGTCCATGTCCACTGTTCATGCATACATGCGTATAAGTTCTGTGGTTCATCCCTCCTCCACCTCCCCACTCCTTAGGGGATTGTCAGTCTGTACCCCACTTTCACGTCTCTGTGACTACCCCATTCCTCAAACTGTTATGTTCATTATATTCCACAAATCTGTGAGATCATATGAAATTTGTCTTTCTCTGTTTGGCTTGTTTCACTTAGGATGATACTTTCCAGGTCCCTCCATGTAGTCTCAAAGGATTAGAGATCTTTCTTTCTTACTGCTGCGTAGTACTCCATTGTGTATATGTACCACAGCTTTTTGATCCATTCGTCTACTGATGGGCACTTGGGCTGTTTCCAGATCTTAGCGATTGTAAATAGTGCTGCTACCAAGATGGGGGTACATATATTCTTTCTTATTGGTGTTTTATGTGCTTTTAGCATTTAGTCAAAGGAAATTCTTATGGCACAACTTTTTTTTTTCCCTCCCTGTGGATAGGTGAAAGTAGACTTATTTCAGATGCTACTGTGATTCTGGATCTGGCTGCTTGATGGGATCACAAGATGACATTTAGTTTAAAAAATAAACATATGAGGAAATCTGTTCAAAAATAATAATGTTAAATCATTCTAAGAGCATTAAAGGGAAAGCCCCAAGTGATGCTGAAATATTTAGTAAGGCAAAAACACTCCAGATTACTTGAAGCATCCTGATAAATTGAAATTGATGACAAACTGCCAGTTCCCTGACAAGAAATAATATGATTCTTTGTTGAATGATACAAGTGAAAATGTTAAACTAATATAGTCCTGCTGTTAAGATATTAAAAGACAATATTTACCTCTGCAGACACATACATTTATACTTTTCAATTAAAATGTTTTAATCATATATCATAACATTAATATTAAAAGCAGTGCTTCAGGTGAAATCTCTCAGATTTACATATATTGGTAAAATAGACTTTGTAAAGATCTTTATTTAAAGTTTTTTTTTTTTTTTTTTTTTTTTTTTTTTTTTTTAGAGAGGGAGAGGAAGAGAGAGTAAACCATTGATCAGCCTCCTGCAGGCCCACTATTGGGGATCAAGCCCACAACCTAGGAATGTGCTCTAACCAAGAATCAAACGTGCATGGGATGAATTGTTTTTTTAGTCTCTATGTTCTTTATTTCTGCGCTGATCTTTACTATTTCTTTCTACTTGCTCTGGGTTTTTTTAGGTCCCATTTGTTTGTTTATTTTTTATTTTATTTATTTATTTATTTATTTATGAATTTTTATTTATTTTTTTGTTACAGATATTTTACCTTTTTACCCCATTGGCACCCCCCACCCCACTCCCCCTCCACCCTGTCCCCGGCTTAGATGTCCATGTCCATTGGTCATGCATACATGCATATAAGTTCTGTGGTTTATCTCTTCCCACCCCCCCACCCCCCATCCCCTCTTCTGAGGGATGTCAGTCTGTGCCCTACTTCCATGTGTCTGGGTCTACTGTATTCCTCGGACTGTTATGTTCATTATATTCCATATATAAGTGAGATCATGTGGTATTTGTCTTTTTCTGCTTGGCTTCTTTCACTTAGGATAATACTTTCCAGGTCCCTCCATGTCGTCTCAAAGGATAAGAGATTTTTCTTTCTTACCGCTGCATAGTACTCCATTGTGTATATGTACCACAGCTTTTTTATCCATTCGTCTACTGGTGGACACTTGGGCTGTTTCCAGATCTTAGCTATTGTAAATAGTGCTGCTATGAACATGGGGGTACATATATTCTTCCTGATTGGTGTTTCAGGCTTCTTAGGGTATATTCCCAGCAGTGGGATCACTGGGTCAAATGGAAGTTCAATTTTTAATTTTTTGAGTTAGCACCATATTGTTTTCCATAGCGGTTGCACCAGTCTGCATTCCCACCAGCAGTGTATTAGAGTCCCCTTTTCTCCACACCCTCGCCAACACTTGTTGTTTGATGATTTGTTGATGGCGGCCATTCTGACAGGTGTGAGGTGATACCTCATTGTTGTTTTAATTTGCATCTCTCTGATGATTAGTGACGTTGAGCATTTCTTCATATATCTTTTGGCCATTTGTATGTCCTGTGTGGAGAGGTGTCTATTCAGCTCCTCTGCCCATTTTTTAATTGGGTTCTTTGTCTTCCTTTTGTGGAGTTGTATGAGCACTCTATATATATTGGAAATTAACCCCTTATCTGATACATCATTGGCAATGATGTTCTCCCATACAGTGGGTTGCCTTTCCATTTTGATGATTGTTTCTTTTGCTGTGCAGAAGCTCTTTAGTTTGATGTAGACCCATGTGTTCATTTTCTCCTTTGTTTCTGTTGCCTTAGGTGATGTATCAGTGAAAATTCTGCTCCATATGATGTCCAAAATTTTGTTGCCTACATTTTCTTCTAGAATTTTTATGGATTCACGGGTCACATTTAAGTCTTTTATCCATTTTGAGTTTATTTTTGTGTATGGTGTAAGTTGATGGTCTAGTTTCATTTTTTTGCATGTAACTGTCCAATTTTCCCAACACCATTTATTAAAGAGGCTATCTTTACTCCACTGTATGCTCTTGCCACCTTTGTCAAATATTAATTGAGCGTATTGCCTTGGGTCCATTTCTGGGTTTTCAGTTCTGTTCCACTGGTCTATATGCCTGTTCTTCTGCCAGTACCAGGCTGTTTGGGTTACAGTCACTTTGTAGTATAACCTGATATCTGGTATTGTGATCCCACCTACTTTGTTCTTCTTTTTCAAGATTGCTGTGGCTATTCGGGGTCTTTTTTGGTTCCATATGAACTTTTGAAGTATTTGTTCTAGTTCTATGAAATATGTAGTTGGTATTTTGATGGGGATTGCATTGAATCTATAGGTTGTTTTGGGTAGTATGGACATTTTAATGATGTTAATTCTTCCAATCCATGAACAGGGTATGTGTTTCCACTTTTTTATATCTTCCTCTATTTCTTTTTTCAATGACCTGTAGTTTTCTGCAAATAGGTCCTTTACTTCTTTGGTTAAGTTTATTCCTAGGTATCGTAATTTTTTTGGCGCGATGGTAAATGGGATTGTTTTTTCAGTTTCTCTTTCTGTGAGTTCATCATTGATGTACAAGAATGCCGTCGATTTCTTGACCTTAATTTTGTATCCTGCTACTTTGCCAAATTCATTTATAAAGTCTAATAGATTTTTGATGGAGTCTTTAGGGTTTTCTATGTACAATATCATGTCATCTGCAAATAATGACAGTTTCACTTCCTCCTTTCCAATTTGGATCCCTTTTATTTTTTCTTCATGTCTGATTGCTGTGCCTAAGACTTCCAGTACAATGTTAAATAAGAGTGGCGAAAGTGGACATCCCTGTCTTGTTCCTGTTCTTAATGGAAATGTTTTTAGTTTCTGTCCATTGAGTATGATGTTGGCTGTAGGTCTTTCATATACGGCCTTTATTATGTCGAGATATGATCCCTCTATTCCTACATTGCTGAGCGTTTTTATCAGAAATGCATGCTGGATTTTGTCGAATGCTTTTTCAGCATCTATTGATATGATCATGTGGGTTTTATTCTTCATTTTGTTTATGTGGTGTATCACGTTTATTGATTTGCGAATATTGTGCCAGCCTTGCATCCCTGGAATGAATCCCACTTGGTCATGGTGAATAATTTTTTTGATGTATTTCTGAATCCGATTTGCTAATATTTTGTTCAGGATTTTGGCGTCTATGTTCATCAGGGATATTGGCCTGTAGTTTTCTTTCTTCGTAGTGTCTTTTTCTGGTTTTGGAATTAGAATTATGTTGGTCTCATAGAACGTGTTTGGAAGTCTTCCTTATTCTTGAATTTTTTGAAATAGTTTGAGGAGAATGGGTGTTAGTTCTTTTTTGAATGTTCGGTAAAACTCCCCCGTGAAACCATCTGGGCCTGGGCGTTTGTTTGCTGGGAGAGTCTTGATTACCTCTTCAATTTCCTTAGTTTTTATTGGTCTGTTCAAGTTTTCTATCTCTTCCGGGAATAGTTTTGGGAGACTGTGTGTTTCTAGATATTTGTCCAATTCGCTTAGATTGTCGAATTTGTTGCCATATAGTTGTTCATAGTAGTTGTTAACGATCTTTTGTATTTTCGTGCTGTTGGTTGGTACTTCTCCTCTTTCATTTCTGATTTTGTGTATTTGGGTTCTCTCTCTTTGTTTCTTGGTGAGTCTAGCGAAGGGTCCATCAATCTTGTTTATCTTTTCGAAAAACCATCTCTTTGTTTCATTGATCCTTTGAATTGTTTTTTTGGTCTCTATGTCACTTATTTCTGCTCTGATCTTTACTATTTCCTTCCTTCTACTTGCTCTGGGATTTTCTTTTTGTTTGCTTTCTAATTCTTTAAGTTGTGAGGTTAAACAATTAGAAATTTTTCTTGTTTTTTGAGCTAGGCCTGTAGTGCTATGAACTTCCCTCTCAGAACTGCTTTTGCTGCATCCCATAGATTTTGTGTTGTTGTGTGTTCATTTTCATTGGTTTCCAGGAAGTTTTTAATTTCTTCCTTGATCTCCTCAGTGACCCATTCATTGTTTAATAACATGCTATTTAGTCTCCATGTGTTGAAATGTCTTTGCATGTTCTTGTTGCAATTGATTTCTAGTTTCATGACATTGTGATCTGAGAAGATGCTTGATATGATTTCAATCTTCTTGAATTTGTAGAGATTTAGTTTGTGTCCTATCATGAGAATGTCCCATGTGCACTTGAGAAGAATGTGTATTCTGTAGTTTTGGGGTGTAATTCTCTGTAGATATCTATTAAATCCATTTGGTCTAGTGTTTCATTTAGAGTCTCTGTTTCCTTGCTAATTTTTTTGCCTAGAGGATCTATCCAGTGCTGTCAACGGAGTGCTGAAGTCCCCTGCTATGATTGTATTGTTGTCGATTTCTCCTTGGAAGTCCTCCAGAAGATTTTTAAGATAATTTTTGGTGCTCCTATATTGGGTGCATATATGTTTATCAAGGTTATATCTTCCTGTTGGATAGATCCTTTCAATATTATGTAGTGGCCGCCTTTGTCTCTAGTTATGCTCTTCATTTTGAAATCTATTTTATCAGATATGAGAATTGCTACCCCAGCTTTTTTTTGCTTTCCATTTGCTTGGAATTTTTTTTTCCCATCCCTTCACTTTCAACCTATGTGAGTCTTTTGTTGAGAGGTGGGTCTCTTGTAAACAACATATAGATGAGTCATGCTTTCTTATCCAATCAGCTACTCTGTGTCTCTTTATCAGAGCATTCAATCCATTTACATTTAAGGTGATTATTGATATGTACTTATTTATTGCTCTTTTTGTTTAGTGTGGTTCTATTTTTCTTCCCATTTCTACTGCTAATTACAGCAGTCCTTTTAACATTTCTTGCAGTGCTGGTTTGGTGCTAATGTATTCCCTTAGCCTTTTTTTTGTCTGGGAAGCTCTTTATTTGATCTTCTATTTTGAATGATAGCCTTGCTGGGTAGAGTAGTCCTGGATTCAGATTCTTGTTTTTCATGACTTTGATTACTTCATGCCATTCTCTTCTGGCCTGTAGTATTTCTTGTGAGAAGTCAGCTGAGACCCTTTGTAGGTAACCTGTTGATTATCTCTTGCTGCTTTTAGGATTTTCTCTTTGTCTTTAATTTTTGGCATTTTAATTACTATGTGTCTTGGTGTGGGCCTGTTTGGGTTCTTCTTACTTGGGACTTTCTGTTCTTCTTGAACTTGAATGACTTCTTCCTTCACCAAATTAGGGAAGTTTTCTGTCACTATTTCTTTGAATATATTCTCTATCCCTTGCTCATTTTCTTCTTCTTCGGGGACTCCTATGATGGGAATATTATTACGTTTCCAATTGTCCCATAGTTCTCTTAAACTGTCTTCCTGTTTTTTAATAGTTTTTTCCTTTTGTTTTTCTGATTGGTTGATTTTTTGTACCCTGACTTCTAATTCACTGATCCGGTCCTCAGCTTTCCGTACTCTGCTTTTTAAACCTTCCAATGTGTTTTTCATTTCTGATATGTCATTTTTTATCTCTACTTGTTGGTTTTTAATTTCCAATTGGCTTATTTTCAGTTTCTCTATGTCCTTACTCATTCTGTTCAGCTTCCTCAAGATCATGGCTCTGAATTCTAGCTCTGTTAACATGCCTAATTGCTCCACATTGATCTCATATTCAGTGGAGTTCTCTTGCTCTTTCATTTGGCTTCTGTTTCTGTGTTTCACCATTTTGGCTATCACTGTGGGCTTTGGAGCCTGTCAAGTTCTCCCTGTGGGTGTTGGCGTTCTGCTGTTTGTGGCTCCCTCTCCTGTGTTTAGATGAGTGAGGGAGGACCCACGTTGAACACCACTGTCAAGTCTTACTTTCCTGGTTATAGTTGCCAGCTCAGGAAATGTACTGTTATCCTCTAGCTTTTTGCCTGGAGGCTAGCAGTCTAGGTTACTTGTTGAGTTTTGGGTTGTCAGTTGATTGAAAGACTCCCTCTGGTGCTCAGCCTAGGGGCTTTCACGAGGGTTGGGCAGATGCTGGTTGTTGGTGAGCCTCAATTAGCACTTCAATGGCCCACATGGTGGGGTTGGATCTCCGAGGGAGGAGCTGCTGCCTCTCCTCAGAGCCCTGGGAAGGAGCAATGTAGCCACCGTCCTGAGTGGCTGCACTCAGCCAAAGCTCTGTGCGCCCTCCAAACCCCGAGTGTTCCGACACAGTTCCAGTCTAGTCTGCTCTGCCTCTGCCGGAGCCCAAGGTGAGTGGCTGTGGCTGTTTCAGTCTCTGTCCCGGCTGCACTGTGGGGCCGCCTAGGAGTGTAACCCGAGGGTGCTGCTCCCAGCTGAGGCCGCTGCTGAGCTGCCGACCGTGGGCTCCCAGTCCCCGTCTCGCGCCTTCGCAAGCCTACCGGGATGGAGTCAGTGTCCCTCGTTGTATGGTCCTCGCAAGCTGCTTTTCTGTTGCTTTTTCCTGTCGATTTGTCTGTGTTATAGTTGTAATTCCAGTTTGGTTCTGGAAGACGGTCTGTGTAGCTCCGTTCACTCCGCCGCCATTTTTCTGTTCCTTGCTCTGGGTTTTTCTTTTTGTTTGTTTTCTAGCTCTTTAAGTTGTGAGGTTACATAGGCAATTAGAAATGTTTCTTTTTCCGGAGGTAGGCCTATAGTGCTATGAACTTCCCTCTCAGGACTGCTTTGCGACAGTGTCCCATAGATTTTGTGTTGTGTGTTCATTTTCATTCGTTTCCAGCAATTTTTTAATTTCTTCCTTGATTCACTTTGTAATCCATTCATTGTTTAATAACATGCTATTTAGGCTCCATGTCTTCAAATGTCTTTTCATGTTCTTGTTGTAATTGATTTCTAGTTTCATGCCAATGTGATCTGAGAAGATGCCAATCTTCTTGAACTTGTAGAGACTTAGTTTGTGTCCTAACAGGTGGTCTGTCTTTGAGAATGTCCCATGGGCACTTGAGAAGAATGTGAATTCTGCAGCTTTGGGGTTTAATTCTCTGTAGATATCTATTAAATCCATTTGATCTAATGTGTCATTTAGAATCTCTGTTTCCTTGTTAGTTTTTTGTCTAGAGGATCTATACTGTGATGTCAGTGGGGTGTTGAAGTCCCCTACTATGATTGTATTGCTATCAATTTCCCCTTTTGAAGTCCTCCAGAAGATTTTTAATATGTTTTGTTCCTCTTATATTAGGTCCATATATGTTTACCAAGGTTATCTTTCTGTTGGATAGATTTTTTAAAAATATTATGTAGTGGCCTTCTTTGTCTCTAGTCATGGCCTTTATTTTGAAATCTATTTTATCAAATATGAGTATTGCTACCCCAGCTTTATTTTTCTTTCCATTTGCTTGGAAGATTATTTTCCATGCCTTTACTATGTAAGTATTTTTTTGTGAGGTGGGTCTCTTGTAAACATCATATACATGAGTCATGCTTTCCTATCCAATCAGCTACTCTGTGTCTTTTGATCGGAGTGTTCAATTCATTTACATTTAAAGTTATTACTGATATGTACTTAGTTATTGCAATTTTTGTTTAATGTGGTTATCTTTTTCTTCCTATTTCTTCTACTAATTACAGCAGCCCTTTAAACATTTCTTGCAGTGCTGGTTTGGTGCTAATATATTCCCTTAGCCTTTTTTTGTCTGGGAAGCTCTTTATTTGACCTTTTATTTTGAATGATAGCCTTGATAGATAGAGTAACCTTGTATTCAGATCTTTGTTTTTCATGACCTTGATTACTTCATGCCATTCCCTTCTGGCCTGTAGTGTTTCTTGTGAGAAGTCAGCTGATAGCCTTATGGGGTGTCCTTTTTAGGTAACCTGCTGCTTATTTCCTGCTGCCTTTAAGATTCTCTCTTTGTCTTTACCTTTTGGCATTTTAATTATTATGTGTCTTAGTGTGTGCCTGTTTGGGTTCTTGCTTAGGGCTTTCTGTGCTTCTTGAACTTGAATTCCTTTTCCTTCACCAAGTTAGGGAAGTTTTCTGTCACTATTTTTTCAAATATATTCCCTAATCCTTGCTCATTTTCTTCTTTTTCTGGAACTCCTATGATGTGAATGTTGTTACATTTCCAGTTGTCTCAGTGGGTTTTGGAGCCTGCCAATTTTTCCCTGTGGGGGTTGGTGTTCTGCTGTTTGCGGCTCCCTCTACTGGGTTTGGATGAGTGTTATGTTATCCTGTAGCTTTTTGCATGGAGGCTATTAGTCTCAGTTACTTAATGAGCCTTGGGTTGTAGCCCTCAACTGAATGAAAAACTCCCTCAAGTGTTCAGTGTAAGAGGATTTCCAGAGGGTGGGGCAGATGCTGGTTGTTAATGACCCTCATTTTGCATTTCTCTGGCCCAGCTGGGTGGGGTTAAATCTCCAATGGAGGGGATGCTGCTTCTTCTCAGGGTTCTGAGTAGGGGCTCCTGGACCAAGATCACCACTGTTCTGTGCAGCTGTGATTCAGCAAAAACTCTTGGCATCCTCCAAATCCTGCGTGTCCCCACACAGTTCCAGTCCAGTCCACCCTCCCTATTCCAGAGCCCAAGGTGAGTGGCTGTAGCTAATTTAGTGCTCTGTTCCAGCCCTATGCCCTGTGGAACCAACTTGGGATTTTATTCCCCGAGGGAGTCGCTCACAGCTAGAACAGCTGCTGTCCGTGGGCTCCCAGTCCACTCTCTTGTGCCTCTGCAGACCTACCAGGCTCAATTCAGTGTCCTTTTTTCCTGTCACTGGTTATATGATTCCTCTCCAGATGCTTTTCTGTTGCTTTTTCCTAATCATGTGTCTTTATTTTAGTTGGAATTGCAGTATGGTCCTAGGAGATGATCTGTGTAGCTTCTATTCCCTCTGCTGCCATTTTGGAATCCCCTATTCATTGCATTTTTATTCAGCAATCATTTATTGAGTATCTACTTTTAACCCAGGAAATAAAATTTCTGCTTGCTTTCTAAAGAAAGAGAAATTGTGATGACAAAATTCATAATTAAAGGAAAAAAATCACTGCATGGTTGCTTATTGGTAACTGATACTCTACTAGACATTAAGTTAGGTGAATTTTCTATGGGCTTTACAATTTCAGAGTTTATCAAATGAATATAACAAGTATTCACCTTGTCTATAAGCAAAGCATAATTCACTCTCAAGAGAGTCATGAATTCAAAGAGGGTTATATATAATATAGCTAATTATGTTTATAAAGTTTTGAAATTGTGAACTTTTTTTTAGGTTTTTCAATTTATAAATGTGTTGTCCAATGACATTAAAGAAAAAATATTAGTTTAAAATCAGAAAGGCACCAAGACCTTGCCTGAGAACAATATATGCATAATTACCAAGGATGTAGTGGAAATCTTTCATTGCTCAGATTCATTCTCACTTCCTTCCCAATACACGTTGTCTATACTTATAATTCATTCATATTGACTCCAAATAAAATTATTTCTGACCTGCTCTTGATATACTGAAATAGTTTAGAAAGTGCAAAGGAGAAAGCTGGAGTCACTCTTTGCTTCATAGCATGAAAGCTTCCATTCAGTTTTACTTCAATCATAATTTTTAGTACTTAGGATAAACACAGCTGTGTGTATGTTTGTCAAAGATTATTTATAAAATATAGCTTATCCCTAATGTAACAGAATAAAATATTAATGTACATCATAATGATGGGACTTTAAACACACACACAAACCTTCCTCAAAAATATGACGGTCAAATCTACCATAAATGCTTATATTAATGGCTATATTACTTTTATTAAAAATAAGGGACATCTACTATGGTAATATAATTCCTCAAACAACTCAACATCTCTTCTCTTGTCACTGACAAAGCAATATCAAAATTGAGGCATGGACTTTAAAACAATTAAAATGAACATCTGAATAACTTTATAAACTGATTTCATGTGTACTCTTCTTAACTTTAGTGTGTCTCAATGAGGTAATCAATATTCATAATTACATTTCTGCCAGAAGGACAAAAGAGACTAAATACCTAACTAACAGCCTACTGCTGACCAGAAGCCTTACCAATAACATAAAGTCAACTAACACATAATGTATTTGTTACATGTATTCTGTACAGTATTCTTACAATAAAGTAAGCTATAGAAAAGAAAATGATAAGAAAAATACATTTACAGTATTTATGGGAAAATATCCATATATAAGTGCACCCATGTAGTTCAAGGGGTGACTTTATTCTAAAATGTATATGGCTATATAATTTTCTGGCAATAACCATGTGCTAAACACCATGGTAGGTAGTCTATAAATGCATGCTGTTAAGGTCTTCTTTTCTTATTACCTGTTAAAAAAAATACAAAAATATTCACTCACCTCAATTCCCTGTGAGCTTTCTACATGCCAAGTGGAAGAGGTCTCATTATTTTTGTCTCTAACTGTAAAGAGGTTTCAACATCATGGAGCAGTAAAAGCACCAACTGGCTAAGTGACATTGGGAAAAGCATTTAATCTTTCTGTTTCTGCATCTGTAAAATGAGGAGAGTGATATTACATAGCTATTGTGAAACCCAAATGAGATAATAAAGGGAAAGTATTTTTTAAATATGAAAAAAATATAAATAAAAGAACTAAGAAAATAATTATAAAGTTGATAAATACAGTGGAAATAAGAATTCAATAGAAGGCTCAATAATAGATTTGAGTTGCCAAAAGAAAGAATCAGCACATTTGAAAATGGGGCAGTAGAGATTATGCAGTCTAAAGAGCATAACTAAAAATCAACAGAGTTCACAGGTCTGTGCAACACCATCAAGTGTATCAACATATGCATAATGGGAGTTTCAGAAAGATAAGAGAAGGGAAAAAGAGCAGAAATTAAATTGAGAAAGTAATGGCTCCAAACTATTCAAATTTGGTGAAAGATATTAATCTAAACACTCAAGAAGCTTAATGAACTCCAAATAGAAGAATTTCAGAGATCAAGGATTGCAACCTATATTGACATTGACAAAATTAAAAGATAAAGTATAAATTGTGAAAATACTTAGGAAATACAACAGATCCTCAATTAAATTAACAGCTGACTTTTTATCAGAAACCATGGAAGCCAGAATATAATGCAATGACATTTTCAAAGTGTTGAAAGACTACCAGCCAACAATTCTGTATATAGATTAAACTCTCCCTCAAAAATGAGGAAAAATTAAGACATTACCAGATAAACAAACACTAAGAGAAGCCGGCTGGTGTGGCTCAGTGGTTGAGCATCAACCTATGCACCAGGAGGTCGCCAGTTCAATTTTCAGTCAGGGCACATGCCCAGAATGTGGGCCAAATACCCAGTGGTGGGGGGGGATGCATGCAGAATGGGGCCAATCAATGTTCTCTCTCATCCATGTTTCTATCTCTCTCTCCCTCTCCCTTCCCCTCTCTCTAAAATCAATTAAGAGCCAGAGCCCAGCACCATCCCTCATAGTAGCAGCCCTATCAGAGTTGAGATATACCCCCGACATCAGAGGCTGGGGAGCAGACATCTATCCCCAGACAACAGAAGCACAGACTAGCAGCTGAGAGCCATCCCCCAAAACTACAAAAGGTGGGCAGGAGTTGAGCCCCACTGGGCAGCAGCACTCCCCAGCCACCAGTGGTGGGGACCTGGGGCTCCACAGAGGCCTGTGCCTTCCAGTAGCTCATATGAGCAGTGGGAAGCCAGAGCTCTAGAGAAACTGGTGCAATCCAGCTGCCCACCCACTGGAATTGCAGGGTACTGGGGTGCCAGAGAGCCTGGGTGACCCAGCAGAGACAGTGCCAGCTAGTTACCCCAGGACCTGCAAGGTGCTGAAGCACCAGAGAGGCCTGTGTGACCCAGCAGCCCAAACATAGGCATAGAGCCAGGTCCCCAAAGGGACTGTGTGATCCAGTTACCTGTGGGACTTCCAAGGCACTGGGGCACCAGGAAGGCCTATGTGACCTAGCTGCGCACAAGATAGGCATAGAGGATGTGAAAAACAGACGCGGAGTGAATAGAAGCTATGCAGAGGATCTCCCAGGACCAAATGGGAAATACAACTAAAATTTTTAAAAATCCTTGGAAAAAAGCAACAGAAAAGCAGCAGGACAGGACTACATAACCAGGGACACTGGTAGAATCTCCAGAGGCATGAGAGGGTGGCGGGCTGGGTGCCCACGAACAGCAGAAGTCTTATCTGTGAGCAGCACCCTTGAGAAATAAAGACCAAGCCCGCTCCATAGTGCAGAGAGCCAGGACACAGCACTAAAATAGCCACAGCCACTCACCTGGGGGCTATGGCAGAGGGAGGACAGACTGGGCTGGAACTCTGTGGGGACACCCAGGATTTGGAAGACACTCATAGTTTTTGATGAGTTGTGGCCACAAAGGATGGTGGCCAGTGTGCTCCTTCCCAGAGCTGTGGGGAAGAGCAGCAGCACCCCCACCTTGGAGATTTAGGCTTGCCCAGGTGGAGCAAAGAAATGCAAATTGACGCTCATTAATAACCAGCATCTATCCCACCCTCTGGAAATACTCTTATGCAGAACACCATGGCCACATTTTTAGGCACTGAGTAACTGAGACAACTAGGCTCCAGGAAAAAGAGAATAACTGAACCTTTCCTGGGATTGAAAATCTACTCAGGAAAGTAAAACTTGACAGTGGTGTTTAATGTGGGCCTGCCCAGGCTCATCCAAACCCAGCCACAAAGAGCAGAAAATCAACACCCACAGAGAAAATTTGGCAGGCTCCAAAACCCACTGAGATAGCCAAAATGGTGAAACAAAGAAACAAATCCCAAGTGAACTCTATCAAAGAGGAGATAAATGAAATGCAGCTAAGCAAATTATCAGAGGTAAAGTTCAGAGCCATGATCTTGAGAAAGCTCAACAGCATGAGTAAGGACATCAGCACCATGAGTAAAGATATAGAAACACTGAAAACCAAGCAAGTGGAAATGAAGAATGACATAGCAGGAATTAAGAACACATTGGAAGGACTAACCAGCAGAGTAGAGGAAGCTGACGGCTGGATCAGTGAATTAGAAGACATGGTAGAAAACATCAACCAAATAGAAAACCAAAAGAAAAAAAAAAAAAAAACAATTAAAAAACAGGAAGAAAGCTTAAGAGAACTGTGGGACAAGTGGAAACATAATAACATTTGCATCATAGGAGTCTCCAAAGAAGAAGAAAATGGGCAAGGGTTAGAGAATATATTTGAAGAAATAGTGACAGAAAACTTTCCTAACTTGGTGAAGGAAGAAGGCATTCAAGTTCAAGACGCACAAAGAGCTCCAAGTAAGAAGAACCCAAACAGGCTCACACCAAGAAACATAGTAATCAAAATGCCAAAAATTAAAGACAAAGAGAGAATCCTAAAGGCAGCAAGAGATAAGCAACAGATTATCTGCAAAAGAAACCCCATAAGGCTCTCAGCTGACTTCTCAACAGAAACACTACAGGCCAGATGGGAATGGCATGAAGTAATCAAGGTCATCTAAAACGAGGATTTAAATCCAAGACTACTCTACCCAGTAAGGCTATCATTCAAAATAGGTCAAATAAAGAGCTTCCCAGACAAAAAAAAAAAAAAAAAAGCTAAGGAAATATATTACCACCAAACCAGCACTATAAGATATACTAAAAGGACTGCTGTAATTAGTAGAAGAAATAGGAAGAAAAATAGAACCACACTAAACAAAAATGGCAATAAATAAGGACATACCAATTATCAGCTTAAATGTGAATGGGTTGAATGCTCTGATAAAAGGACACAAAGTAGCTGACTGGATAAGAAAGCATGACTCACAAATATGTTGTTTACAAGAAACCCACCTCACAGCAAAAGACTCACATAGGTTGAAAGTAAAGGGATACAAAAAAAAATCTTTCAAGCAAACAGAAAGGAAAAAGAAGCTGGGGTAGCAATACTCATATCTGATAAAGTAGATTTCAAAATGAAGACCATATCTAGAGACAAAGAAGGCCACTACATAATATTGAAAGGATCTATCCAACAGGAAGATATAAGTTGGTAAACATATATACACCCAACATAGGAGCACCAACATATATTAAAAATCTTTGGGAGGACTTTAAAGAAGAAATCAACAGCAATCAATCACAGCAGGGGACTTCAACACCCCACTGACATCACTGGACAGATCATCTGGACAAAAAATTAACAAGAAAACACAGACTCTAAATGAAGTGCTAGATCAAATGGATTTAATAGATATCTACAATGAATTACACCACAAAACCATAGAATTCACATTCTCCTTAAGTGCACATGGAACATTCTCAAAGATAGACCACATGTTAGGGCACAAACTAAGTCTCTACAAGTTAAAGAAGATTGAAATCATATCAAGCATCTTCTCAGATCACAATAGCATGGAAGTACAAATCAACTGCAACAAGAATATGCAAAGACATTTGAAGACATGGAGGCTAAATAGCATGTTATTGAACAATGAATGGGTTACCATGGAGATCAAGGAAGAAATTAAAAGGTTCCTGGAAACCAATGAAAATGTACACACAACAAAACAAAATCTATGGGATGCAGCAAAAGCAGTTCTGTGAGGGAAATTCATAGCACTACAGGTCTACCCCAAGAAGCAAAAAAAATTTCTAATTGACTGTCTATTGACTGTCTAACCTAACAACTTAAAGAACTAGAAAGCAAACAGAAAGAAAAACCCAGAGTAAATGGAAGGAAGGAAATAGTAAAGATCAGAGCAGAAATAAATGACATGGAGACTAAAAAAACAATTCAAAGGATCAATGAAACAAAGAGCTGGTTCTTTGAAAAGATAAACAAGATTGATGGACCCTTAGCTAGACTCACCAAGAAACAAAAAGAGAAAACCCAAATATACAAAATCAGAAATGAAAGAGGAGAAATGATAACTGACACCACAGAAATACAACAGATTGTTAACAAATATTATGAACAAATATAGGGCAACAAATTCGACAATCTAAGCAAAATGGACCAATTTGTAGTAACACATAGTCTCCCAAAACTCAACCACAAAGAGATTGAAAACTTGAACAGACCAATAACAAAAGAAGAAATTGAAGATAAAATCAAGACACTCCCAGCAAACAAAAGCCCAGGCCTGGACAGCTTCATGTGGGAATTTCATATGCAGTGAAAGTATTTTGAACATGACTCTTTTTAAGGAATTAATGAAAACATTCAATAAAATCACTTTTATGTCCACACCAAAAAATAAATTAAAAATAAAATAAAATCAATAAAGAAAAAATAAATAAATAAATAAAACCAACATCTAAGAGATTTATATCAGAACTGTCCAACAAAAAATACTAAAAGAAGAACTGCAGGATGAAATAAAAGGACACTAAATAATATCTTTAATTCACATAAAGACATAAGAATACTGATAAAGTTAACTATATTGGTATTATGAAAATCAATATAAATATACTTTTGTTTAACTCTTTTTTTTTAAGACTACTGCATAGAGCAAAAATTATATATTTTTACTGATGACCTAAAGATATAGTTTGTATGATGATATTTATACAAAGGAGGAGTGAGGAAATAGAATTATATTAGAGCAGTCAAACTAATAATATTCTCAACTAGACTGTTTTAATTAAGATGTTAATTGTAACTCTCAGGGCAACCACTAAGAAAATAACAATATATTCAAAGAAACAAAAATAAAATTAAAATAATAAACTTGATAATATCTATTTAAAATTTTTAAGTCACAAATTGAAAAACAGAAAAATAAATAGATCTATAGAAAACATATAGCAAAATGGTAGGTGTAAATCTTACCTGAGTAATTACATTAAATTTAAATGGATAAAGTTGCCCAAATGGCGGAGATGAGAAGAATGTATTTTTTTTTCTTTTAGATATCTTTTTTTTCTTTAATTAATTAATTTATTTTTGTTACAGATGTTTTACCTTTTTCCCCCACTGATTCCCCCTTCACTTCCTTCTCTGTCCTGACCCCAGCTCTGTTGTCCATGTCCATTGTTTGTGCACAAATGCATATAAGTTCTGTGGTTTATCTCTCCCCCACCACTCCCTCTTCTGAAGATTGTCAGTCTGTACCCCACTTCCACGTCTCTGGGACTACCACATTCCTCAGACTGTTATATTCATTATATTCCACAAATAAGTGAGATCATATGATACTTGTCTTTCTCTGTTTGGCTTGTTTCACTTAGGAAAATACTTTTCAGGTCCCTCCATGTTGTCTCAAAGGATAAGAGATCTTTCTTTCTTACAGCTGCATAGTACTCCATTGTGTATATGTACCACAGCTTTTTTATCCATTCGTCTACTGATGAACATTTGGGCTGTTTCCAGATCTTAGCTATTGTAAATAGTGCTTCTATGAATATGGGGGTATATATATTCTTTCATCATTGGTGTTTCAGGCTTCTTAGGGTATATTTCTAGAAGTGGGATCACTGGGTCAAATGAAAGTTCAATATAGTGTTACCTCAGAAGAATGTATTTTAAAAATATGTTCCAACTCTATATTGTCTACAAAAGACATACTTTAGAGTCAAAGACAGAAATCAAAAGTAAAAGAATGGAAAAAGATGTGCACCATGGAAGCAGTAACAAAAAGATAGTTGAGGTAACAATATTAATAGATTAAGATAAAAATTATTGCCAGAGGTGAAGGGTATTTTATTATTATTATTTTTTTTAATCCTCACCCGAGGACATTTTTCCATTTTTTGTTCAGGTAGAGTGGGAGGGAGAGAGAGGAACAGAGAGAGAGAAACATCGATGTGAAGGGACACATTGAGTGGTTGCCACCCGCACAACCGACCAGGGCCGGGGACAAACTGCAACCGAGGTACGTGCCCTTAGCGGGAACTGAACCCGGGTCTCTCAGGACCGCAGGCCGACGCTCTAACCGCTGAGCCAAACCGGCCAGGGTGTAGGGTATTTTATAATAAGAGGGTCAATTGATCAGGAAGGTATAATTATTATAAACATATATGTACCCAATAACAGTGTACCAAGTACATGAAGCAAAACTGACAGAATTGAAGGAAAAAACAGACAATTTCACAATAATTACAGATCTCAATATTCCACTTTCAATAATGGATTGAACAAAGCTGATCATAAACAAGAAAATGTATAATTTAAATTATACTATAAATTAAATGGATTTAACACACACATATAGAGCATTCAACATAATGCACATTCTTTTCTATTGTACATGAGACATTCTCCAGGGACATTCTCCAAGATATATCATATACTAGAAAATAAAGTAAGCCATAATAAACTTTAAAGAATTTAAAAATATATAAATTTTACTTCACTAAAATTAAAAAGTTGTACATAAAAGGATATCATCAAGAAAGTGAAGACAACGGACAGAAAGAAAGAATATTTGAAAATATTTTATGTGCCAAGGGACCTGCATCCAGCATGTATAAAGAACTCTTTAAACTCAACAATAAAAATACAAATAACCCAATGGATAAACAGGCAAATTATTTGAATAGGCACATCTCTAAGGATGATATATGCATGGCCAATAAACAAATTAAAAAAATGTTCAACATTATTAGTCATTAGTGAAATGCAAATCAAAACTAAGACAAGGTAGTACTTTACATCCACCAGAGTGGCTAACATAAAAAGACAGATAATAATGATTGTTGGTGAAGAGGTATAAAAATTGTAATCCTCATACATAGCTAGTTATGATGTAAAACAGTGTATCCACTTTGGAAGAGTTTGACAGTTCCTCAGAAAATAAAAGTAGAGTTACTATACGACCCAGTAATTCAATTTCTTGGTATATAACCATAAAAAATGAAAACATGTGTCTACACAAAAATTGGTACATGAGCATTCATAGAAACATTATTATAATAGAAAAAATCTTTTTAAAAACTTAAATTTTTACCAATTGATAAATAGATAAACAAAAGTGATAGTTAAACAATGGAATGTTGTTAGGCAATAAAAATGAGTTAAGCACTGATACATGCTACACAACATGGATGAACCTTGAAAACATAATGAGTGAAAGACAGTCACAAAAGATTGCTTATTATATGTTTCTATATATGGGAAATGTCCACAATGGGAAAATCCAGACACAGAAAATAAATTAGTAGTTGCCAGAGACTAGGGGTTTTGAATGACAGAGACTGACTACTAATATGCACAGGGTTTATTTTGGGGGTCATGAAGATGTTCTAAAATTAGATAGTGGTGATGATTCTCCAACACTAAACATATTAAAAACCACTGAACTGTACACTTTAAATGGGTGGATTTTATGGTCTGTGGAATATATTTCATAAATCTGTAATAAAGAATCAAGATGTGGAAAAGGTACTGTAAAGATTTTGAGAATTAAAGAAACCAGGAAAAAGTAAGAGAAGTCCAAAACATGTGAGGCCTTGAAATATGTGTATGGTGTGTGTGCATTATGGATCCAAGTCTTTGTGACTTCCATCTATCTATTTGAAATGCCTGCCATTTACTTTTTATACCTAGGCCTTGAACAGAACCAGCTGAACTGTTTGCTCTTTCATATTTCCCAGATAAGCTATCACTGTGGGAAACATGTCAGAAGGGAGAGTAGTCCATTGAATAGGCTAGATTCTTAGTAAGACAAATACTCAGCTGAGGAATCACAAGTAAACTCAAGTAGCTGGGGTAGAAACTGAGGCCTCAGTGCATGCAACTAAAAGATTTAAAGGTAAAAGGTAAGAGTTTGAGGCACCCTTCATTCATGAATTCATTTTTTCTTTCCAGTACGCCCTATATCAAAGTCTGGATGAAAGAATAGGTAGGTTAGATCCCAAACTTGATCTTAAGATACTCATAAATCTGTAGGGATTTATTAATCATGACTCCTGATAAAACTAGAAATATTCATTTCAAAGGGTTTTAAGCAAAAAGAAAAAAAGGAAAAGTATGACGCAGGGAACTGGGAGCACAAGGTAACTGATTTCAGATGCTCTTTGTTCCAGGAGCTCAACAGTGTCATCAGGACTCAGTCTCCCTTTTCTCTCTCTTGGTTTCTGCTTCTCTCTGTTGCTGTTCTTAGATTGGCCTTGCTCGATGGCTGACAAATGGCTTACAACAGCTCTATACTCATGTGTTTTCTCGCATTTCTCCTTTGAAAAGTTCATTAACTGATCCCAGAGAAGTTTCCAGTGAGCCTGAGTCATGCTTCTGCAATTGGTGGTAACCAGCATTTGAGTAGAGAAGGGTCGGGGGACAGGACACCGTGATTGGCAGCCCTAGCACACTGGGCAAACCAGAACCAGAACCACAACCCTACTTCACAGACAGTGGTGCAATCCACACAAGTTAACATAATGGGCGAAATGTGTTAACTGCGCACAAACAGTGTAACTGAATATTGGTGGGTTTCAGAGGAGTAGAAGATCTCTTCTGACTGAAGGTGATCACCAAATCCTCGTGAAAAGGTAGGATTTCACTTCAGAACTAAAATGAATTCCCTACAAGCTTTTAGTGGGTGGGAAAGGGGTGAAGGAGATTCCACACAGAGAGAATAACAAGGCAAAGTCTCACTGCTAATAGGGTGTTTCACAGGGTGTGTGAAAGCACAGGACAGGCTGCATGTAGTCAGAGTATCTGGTGTAATCAAAATAGAGATGGGACTTGCTGGGGAGGTGATCGGGAGCAGGAGACTAAAATTCCCACTGCTGCCCTCCTGGGACCTTCCCTCCTTTTCTCTAATAAAAAGAAATCTATGTGAGTTTCAACTTTTTCTTTTCTCCCAATCTGGCCCTCTCTCCTTTTTCCAGCCTGCTAAACATAAGCAAAAGAAATCACTTTCCACAGCAAGTAACCAAAATTATTCAGGGCTATTAGACATCAGGAAATTGTCACAGGGAATTAATTTAAAGTTATTAAACACTCATATAATTTTATTGACTTTTTCTTACAGAGTAAAATGAATATCACTGGGCCTCTGAATCTCACCTCTGTTTGAGAATTCTATGACTTGTTTTGTGCATTTTAAGGACAATGTCATAACTGAGGTCCTTGGTCCTTTCCACCTCCTCCCTATTTCATTCTGTTTCTCCTACAAATGCATTTCCTTATTTTAAATAATTTTTACTTTTTTAATAATCACACACTAGTTCACATTTTCTCTCTCTCTTTCTCATTTTAATAAGGAAAGGGAGAATTTCTGGATTTAAATCTTAGCTCAGCCATTTAACAGTTTTGGCCTTGGGTAAATTACTTAACAATTTCATTTCTCGGTTTCCTTTTATTAAAATGAAGCTAATAATAGTGCCTTTCACATAGGGTTGTTATGAATAGTAAATGAGTTGATATATGTAAGGTCTTTAAAATAGGAATGATCCCTGGTGCATTTGGCTTAGCGGTTAGAACGTTGGCCCTCAAACCAAAGAGTCTCGGGTTCGAGTCCAGTCAAGGGCATGTACCTTGGTTGTAGTTCAGTCCCCAGCCCTGGTTGGGGTCATACGGGAAGCAACCATATATGTGTCTCTCTCACATGGATGTTTCTCGCTCGCTCTCCTCCTCCCACTCTATCTGAAGATAAATGGAAAAATATCCTTGGTTGAGGATTTAAAAAAAAAATAAAACAGGGCTGAAATTAAGCATAAAAACTTAATTAAATCTATTATTTAAGCATGAACATATTTTCGTCCCCTCTTTTTTTTTTTTTTTTTTATCCTCACCCGAGGACATTTTTCCATTTTTTGTACAGAGTGGAAGGGAGAGAGGAAGAGAGAGAGAGAGAGGGAAACATCGACGTGAAAGGGACACATCGAGTGGCTGCCACCCACACGACCAACCAGGGCCAGGGACAAACTGCAACCGAGGTACGTGCCCTTAGCAGGAACCGAACCCGGGTCTCTCTAGACCGCAGGCTGACGCTCTAACCGCTGAGCCAAACCGGCCAGGGCTCGTCCCGTCTTGTATCTCACTAAAGGTGCTTGCAGGAACTCAAACTATACCAGAGATGACCCCTCAGTGAGAGGCCTGAGCCGATGACTCCATTGTCCTCAGCCCACCCTTTCCCGTGATGAGGTACATATAAGGGCTGCAAGCAGCAATTGGAGGAGAGTCATAGAACCAGGAGGACTGCAATCACAACAAGGCTCAGGTTGCAAACTTTATGGAGGCCTCTGGCATGACCTTTCCATGTTCTCTCTCCTTCCTTTTCTATTCCTGAATGCAGCTGCTCCAGCTCTGCATGGACTTTCAAAAACCTTTACTGCTGAATGACTTGATAGGAAGGCTGAGCACATGCTTAACATACTAGAACTACAGCACCAATCAAGAGAAGAGAAAATCAAAACATGCCAGTAATCTGAGCCTACTTTAGTCTTCTCATTTATTATGTCTTGTATTATTTCAGGACAAATTCTATTTTATAAAACTGGGATTCCCCCCTACACACACACACACACAATTAAACAGGGTGGGGTAAGAGAGGTGCATCATCATTTTTTTCAGCACTTAGTGCCTTTAAAGGTTTTAATCCTTTCCCCCTCAGTAGATGACTCTGTCCATTTTACTGCAAAGAAACAATAAAGAACCTCAGTCCCAAACTCACTCCACTTCCCAGAACACTAATCTTCAAGCTGCACCACACTGCAGCTTTAATTCCATGATAGTTCCAGAATAAAAGAGGTGCTGCCCTGCACCGGGTTTATCTAACACCACTTCTATGACTATTTCGAGGAGGAGAGAGAGGAGAGAGGGGGGAGAGAGAGAGAGAGAGAGAGATCGACATGAAAGGGACACATCGAGAGGCTGCCTCCTACAGGACCCAACCAGGGCCGGGGACAAACTGCAACCGAGGTGCATGCCCTCAGCGGATCTGAACCCGGGTCTCTCTGGACTGCAGGCCCAAGCTCTAACCAATGAGCCAAACCGGCCAGGGCACCATTTCTCTCTTAATCCTCCTTACCAGACACTTCTCAGCTTATAAAATAGGCCCAGCTCTCTCCTACTTTTGAAAACACGCCACATCCCACCAGAGGTTTCATCTCCTTCCTTTGTTTTGCCGCAACTTAAAACAATTGTTTTTTTGTATATGCTGCCTTCTCTCGCTTACCCTTCTTCCTTTGCACATCACCTATGAGAACCTGAGCATTTCATTGAAACTCCTCTCTCTGACAGTCAGCAGCAGCTACCTGATCAGTGTCCTGTCGCTTCTGAGGCTATCACTTACCTCTCCAAGCTCCCGCACGCTCCACCATCACTTTATCTCCCTTGGCTTTCATACCAACTCTTGTTTTTGCATCATTTTTATGCCTTACCTAGCTTTACTTCTCTTCTTTGTACAGTTTTCTTTTTCCTGCCTCTGATGTTTCCCAATTTTTTTTTTTTCTGAGTCCTCTGTCTCACTCTATTACGTTTCCCCGACAGCGTTTTCCACTCTCCTGGCTTCAGTTAGCACCACCAATAATAAGCTAGTTGTTCCTGAGCTTTATCTCTTGAGTTCCAGACCTAGGTCCCCAACGCCTGTTGAAGGCTTCCTGGATGGCTCTAAAGAACACGGTTTAAACTCACAGTAACTGGATAATAACTCATCTTCTGCAAATGTTATCTTATTTTTACATTTCTTTATTCTAGTAACAACAGTGCTCGTTGCTTCTCTGTATTCTATTTTATCTTTCTCTTTCAACAATGCCTCTAGTAGCTCATCTGTATAGTTGGCATTTCGTCTTGGGACTGAAACAAAAATTAAAATTAAGATGTATTATTAAAAAATTCCCCAAACCTCAGAGGGAAAGAAGATGGGGGTGAGAAGGGATAAACCAAAGAACTTATATGCATATAAGCATAAACAATGGATACAGACAACAGTGCGGTGAAGGCAGGGGGCGGGTGGTGGGTGGGAGCAGAGAGGTGGGTGTCTGTCTAAAATTCAATGGAGAAATAGAAAATGGCGGAGAAGTGAATGGAGCGACACAGACCATCTCCCAAGACCAAACTGAATTTACAACGAAAATAAAGGCAAATCGTCAGGAAAGGGCAGCCGAAAGACACCTTGGAGGAACACATAACCAGAAGCACCCACTCAATCTTGGTAGGCTTGCAAGGACGCGAGAGGGGGCCAGGAGCCCACGGTCCACAGTGGCCTGGGCAGGGGCCAGGGAACTCGGAAGGAAGTTACTGCTACCGCCTCCCTTTTGACCCTGCATGGGCCCTGGGAACTCTGTGGCCCACTAAGCTCTCGGCTAGAGCCACACAGACTCGCGGGGACCAGGGGAATCGGCGGGACCAGGGAACTCGGCAAGAAGTTACAGCCTCCCTTTTGACCCTGCATGGGCCCAGGGAACTCTGTTGCCTGCTAAGCTCTCGGCTGGTGCCACACAGACTCGCGGGAACCAGGGGACTCGGCTGGACGCTGCTACCAAAGCTGAGTCCCCCGAATTCTGCGCGCTAAACCCTCGGCGGGTGCCGCACAAACTCGCGGGGACCAGGGGACTGTGCTGGACGCTACTGCCACCTCTGCAGTGTCCTGCTACCGAGGCTCAGTCCTGGGTCTTATGCTGAGTTTAACCCCCTCAGCTGGTGCCACAGCTGCAGCCGCCTTTGGCTGGAAACAGCGCCCTCGGGTTAAAAGTCCCAGGCTCCACGATGCAGAGTCTGGACAGAGGCTAAATTGGCAGCAACTACTCACCTTGGGCTCCGGCAGAGGGAAGGGAGACTGGACTGGAACTGTGCGGGGACACTCGGGTTTTGAAGGGTGCTAAGAGCTTTTGCTGAGTGCAGCCACACAGGACTGTGGTCATTTTACTCCTTCTCAGGGCCCTTGGGAGAGACAGTGGCCTCTCCCTCAGAGATTCAACCCCACCTGGTGGCCATTGAAATGCTAATTGAGGCTCGTTAACAAGAACACCTGCCTCACTCTCAGGAAATCCTCTTATCCTGAGCACCAGAGGAAGTTTTTCAGGCAACTCAGAAACCAAGGGTCTGCAGGTGACCTCTACTAATAGCCTCCAGGCAAAAAAAAAAAAAAAAAGCTAGAGGATAACTACCATTCCCTGGGTGTGCAACACTAACCAGAAAAGCTAAGACTTGATGGTGGTGTTTAAAGTGGATCCTCCCTGGCTCATCCAAACCCAGGAGAGGGAGCGACAAACAGCAAAACACCAACACCCACTGGGAAAGTTTGGCAGACTCCAAAGTCCATTGTGATAGCCAAATGGTGAAAAACAGAAACAAAAGCCAAATGAAAGAACAAGAGACCTCTACGAAAGAAGAAATAAATGAGGTGCAGTTAAGCAAGTCAACAGAACTAGAATTTAGAGCCATGATTTTGCGCAAGCTCAACAGCATGTGTAAGGACATGAGCACCATGAGTAAAGACATAGAAATGTTGAAAATCAACCAGTTGGAAATGAAAAACCAACAGGAAGAAATGAAGAATGACATATCAGAAATGAAAAACACATTGGAAGGTCTAAAAAGCAGAGTAGGGGAAGCTGAGGACCGGATCAGTGAATTAGAAGACAAGCTAGAAGAAATCAACCAATCAGAAAACAAAAAGGAATACACGATTAAAAAACAGGAAGATAGCTTAAGAGAACTGTGGGACAACTGGAAACGGAATAATATACGCATCATAGGAGTCGCTGAAGAAGAAGAAAGTAAGCGAGGGCGACAGAATATATTCAAAGAAATAGTGACAGAAAACTTCCCTAATTTGGTGAAGGAAGAAGGCATTCAAGTTCAAGAAGCTCAGAGAACACCAAGGAAGAAGAACCCAAACAGGCCCACACCAAGACACATAGAAATCAAACTGCCAAAAATTAAAGACAAAGAGAGAATCCTAAAAACAACAAGATATAAGCAACAGATTACCTACAAAGGAAACCCCATAAGGCTCTCAGCTGACTTTTCACAAGAAACATTACAGGCTAGAAGGGAATGGCATGAAGTAATCAAGGTCATGAAAAACAAGGATCTGAATCCAAGACTACTCTACCCTGCAAGGCTATCATTCAAAATAGAAGGTCAAATAAAGAGCTTTTCAGACAAAAAAAGACTAAGGGAATATATTAGCACCACACCAGCACTGCAAGAAATGTTAAAAGGACTGATGTAATTAGCAGTAGAAATGGGAAGAAAAATAGAACCACACTAAACAAAAATGGCAATAAATAAGTACATATCAATAATCACCTTAAATGTAAATGGATTGAATGCTCCCATAAAAAAACAGAGTAGCTGATTGGAAAAGAAAGCATGACTCATCTATATGTTGATTACAAGAGACCCACCTCACAACAAAAGACGCACATAGATTGACAGTGAAGAGATGGAAAAAAATCTTTCAAGCAAATGGAAAAGAAAAAAGAGCTGGGGTAGCAATACTTATATCTGATAAAATAGACTTCAGAATGAAGGTCATAACTAGAGACAAAGAAGGCCACTACGTAATATTGAAAGAATCTATCCAACAGGAAGATATAACCTTGAAAAACATATATGTACCCAATATAAGAGCACCAAAATATATTTAAAAACTTCTGGAGGACTTCATAGGAGAAATCAATAGTAATACAATCATAGCAGGGGACTTCAACACCCCATTGACAGCACTGGATAGATCCTCTAGGCAAAAAATTAGCAAGGAAACAGAGACTCTAAATGAAACACTAGACCAAATGGATTTAATAGATATCTACAGAGAATTACACCCCAAAACTACAGAATACACATTCTTCTCAAGTGCACATGGAACATTCTCAAAGATAGACCACATGTTAGGGCACAAACTAAGTTTCTACAAGTTCAAGAAGATTGAAATCATATCAAGCATCTTCTCAGACCACAATGGCATGAAACTAGAAATCAATTGCAAGAAGAACATACAAAGACATTTGAACACATGTAAGCTAAATAGCATGTTATTAAACAATGAATGGGTCACCAAGGAGATCAAGGAAGAAATAAAAAGCTTCCTAGAAACCAATGAAAATGAAGACACAGCAACACAAAATCTACGGGATGCAACGAAAGCAGTTCTGAGAGGGAATTCATAGCACTACAGGCCAATGTCAAGAAGCAAAAAAATCTCTAATAGACTATCTAACCTCACAACTTAAAGAACTAGAGAGCAAACAAAAAGAAAACCCCAGAGCAAGTAGAAGGAAGGAATTAGTAAGGATCAGAGCAGAAATTAATGACATAGAGACCAAAAAAACAATTCAGAGGATCAATAAAACAAAGAGCTTGTTTTTCGAAAAGATAAACAAGATTGCTGGACCCTAAGCTAGACTCACCAAGAAACAAAGAGAGAGAACCCAAAAACACAAAATCAGAAATGACAGAGGAGAGATAACAACTGACACCACAGAAATACAAAAGATCGTTAACAACTACTATGAACAATTATATGGCAACAAATTCGACAATCTAAGCGAAATGGACAAATTTCTAGAAACACCTACTCTCCCAAAACTGGATCAGGAAGAGATAGAAAACTTGAACAGACCAATAACAACAGAAGAAATTGAAGATGTAATCAAGACTCTTCCAGCAAACAAAAGCCCAGGCCCGGATGCCTTCATGGGGGAATTTTACCGAACATTCAAAGAAGAACTAATACCCATTCTCCTCAAACTATTTCAAAAAGTTCAAGAAGAAGGATGACTTCCAAGCTCATTTTATGAAGCCAGCATAATTTTAATTCCAAAACCAGGAAAAGACACAATGACAAAAGAAAACTACAGTCCAATATCCGTGATGAATATAGATGCCAAAATCCTGAACAAAATACTTGCAAATCGAATCCAGCAATACACCACAAAGTTATCCACCATAACCAAGTGGGATTCATCCCAGGGATACAAGGCTGGTACAATATTCGCAAATCCGTAAATAAAATGAAGAATAAAAACCACATGATAATATCAATAGATGCTGAAAAAGCCTTCGACAAAATCCAGCATCCATTTCTGATAAAAACGCTCAGCAGTGTGTGAGTAGAGGGATCATATCTAGACATAACAAAGGCCATATATGAAAGACCTACAGACAACATCATACTCAATGGGCAAAAAGTAAAAGTATTTCCCTTAAGAATAGGAACAAGGCAAGGATGCCCACTTTCGCCACTCCTATTTAACATAGTACTGGAAGTCTTAGCCACAGCAATCAGACAGGAAGAAAAAATAAAAGGGATCCAAATTGGAAAGGCGGAAGTGAAATTGTCATTATTTGCAGATGACATGATATTGTACATAAAAACCCCAAAGACTCCATCAAAAGTTTACTAGACTTAATAAATGAATTTGGCAAAGTAGCAGGATACAAAATTAACATCAAGAAATCGATGGCATTCTTATACACCAATGATGAACTCACAGAAAGAGAAACTAAGAAAACAATCCCATTTACCATTGCGGCAAAAAAATTCAAATACTTAGGAATAAACTTAACCAAAGAAATAAAGGACCTATTTGCATAAAACTACAGGTCGTTGAAAAAATAAATAGCGCAAGATATAAAAAAGTGGAAGCACATACCCTGTTCATGGATTGGAAAAATTAACATCATTAAAATGTCCATATTACCCAATGCAATTTATAGATTCAACGCAATCCCCATCAAAATACCAACGGCATACTTCACAGAATTAGAACAATTACTTCAAAAGTTCATATGGAACCAAAAAAGGCCTCGAATAGCCACAGCAATCATAAAAAAGAAGAACAAAGTTGGAGGGATCACAATACCAGATTTCAGGTTATACTACAAAGCCACTATAATCAAAACAGCCTGGTACTGGCACAAGAACAGGCATGTAGACCAGTGGAAGAGAACAGAGAACCCAGAAATGTACCCAAGGCAATATGCTCAATTAATATTTGACAAAGGTGGCAAAAGCATACAGTGGAGCAAGGACAGCCTCTTTATTAATGGTGCAGGGAAAATTGGACAGCTACTTGCAGAAAAATGAAACTAGACCATCAACTTACACCCTACATGAGAATAAACTCAAAATGGATAAAAGACTTAAATGTAACTCATGAATCCATAAAAATCTTAGAAGAGACTGTGGGCAACAAAATTTCAGACATCATACGCAGCAGAATTTTTACTGACACATCACCTAAGGCCATAGAAACAAAGGAGAAAATGAACACTTGTGACTACATCAAACTCAAAAGCTTCTGCACAGCAAAAGATACAATCATCAAAACGGAAAGGCTACCCACTGTATGGTAGAGCATAATTGCCAATGATACATCAGATAAGGGGTTAATTTCCAATACTTATAGAGTGCTCATACAACTCCACAAAAGGAAGACAAAGAATCCAATTAAAAAATGGGCAGAGGAGCTGAATAGACACCTCTCCAAACAGGACATACAAATGGCTAAGAAACATATGAAGAAATGCTCATCATCACTAATCATCAGAGAGATGCAAATTAAACAGCAATGAGGTATCACCTCACACCTTTCAGAATGGCCGCCATCAACAAATCATTAAACATCAAGTGTTGGCAAGAGTGTGGAGAAAAGGGGACTCTAGTGCACTGCTGGTGGGAATGCAGACTGGTGCAGCCACTATGGAAAACAATATGGTGTCACCTGAAAAAATTAAATATTTGACCCAGTGATCCCACTTCTAGGAATATACCCTAAGAAGCGTAAAACACCAATCAGAAAGAATATATGTACCCCCATCTTTGTAGCAGCACTATTTACAATCGCTAAGATCTGGAAACAGCCCAAGTGCCCATCAGTAGACGAATGGATCAAAAAGCTGTGGTACATATACACAATGGAGTACTACGCAGCGGTAAGAAAGAAAGATCTCTGATCCTTTGAGACTACATAGAGGGACCTTGAAAGTATCATCCTAAGTGAAACAAGCCAAACAGAGAAAGACAAGTTTCATATGATCTCACTTATTTGTGGAATATAATGAACATAACAGTTTGAGAAATGGGGTAGTCCCAGAGACGCGGAAGCTGGGTACGGACTGACAATCCCCTAGAGAGGGGGGAGGTGGGGGAGGGATGGACCACAGAACTTATATGCATGTATGCATGAACAGTGGATATGGACAACAATATGGGGAAAGGGCAGGGAGGGAGGGCGAGGGGGGAATCAGTGGGGGGGAAAAGGAGAAACATCTGTAACAAAAATTAATCAATAAAAAATAAATAAATAAATAAAAATAAAATAAAATTCAATGGGAAAATACCCTTGAGTAAAAATTTAAAAATATATATTTAAATTTTTTAAAATAATAATAAGTTGTACTGAGCACTTATTATGTACTAGGTTTATACATATTGACAAATTTGCTCCTCACAGCACACTTATAAGTTAGGTAGTATATAAATTTGGAAAGTGAGGGTTAAAGATTAAAATAAAAACATCAAGATCACATGGCAATGTTTCAAATTGGAATTTTAACTTAGGCTAAGCCTAGTACCAGAATGTATGCTCTTAATCTCTGTGCTTTATTGAGTTAATAAAGAAAATATTGCATTTTATCATAAAAAATCAGGAAAAATAAATGAAAGTTTGAAGCAGAATTATCTCCATTTAAAAAATAGCATAAGTTATCAAAATATACCACAGATAAAAAATAATGACTTGAGGTTTTATAGGAAACTTCTATCAAACTTTCAAAGAATAGATAATCCTAGCACTAATTAAATTTTCCCAGAGCAAAGAAAAGTATAACATATAAATTTTTCACTTTATATTTCACTTAGAAGTATCAATGTAAAATTCCTAAGTATAATATTAGTAAATATAATCCAATACCACATGAAAAATAATTTACTGTGAACAACTGGAATTTATTACAAAAATGTCAGAATGGCCTAACATTAAAAACTCAAAAATTATAATCCAACACCTTAATACATCTAAGGAGAAAAATAATGATAGATACTTACAATTTATCTTGGACAAGATTAAACACCTAGTCTTGGCTGAAATAAATCTATAATCTATATTATTATATACAAATACTAGCGACATTTTCATTCTAACAGTGTTCAGAAGAGCAAGAGAAAAATGAACACTATATTGACTCTCTTCACCAGGTTTAAATATGCACTGGAGGTGTAGTCAATGAAAAGAGAAGATAGCCCACAAGTGTGGCTCAGTGGTTAAGCGTTGTCCCATGCATCAAGAAGTCACAAATTTGATTCCCAGTCAGGGCCCATGCCCAGGCTGTGGGATCGATCCCCAGTATGGGTGAGAAAGAGGCAGCCAATTGATGTTTCTCTCTCACATCGATGTTTCTATCTCTCTCTCCTTCTCCCTCAACAAAAATCATATTTTTTTAAAAGAGAGAGAGACAAGAAAAACACAATTAGAGATATAAAAGTAGGTAAAGAAATACAACATTCATTTGCAGATGACATGATAGTATACATCAAAACAACCAAGAGAAATACTATAATGGTAATACATATAGGGGGTTCAATAATGAAGTGGAAAATAAAATAAACTACAAAAATTAATAGCCATCTATACCAATAACTAGTTAGAAAATTCAGTAAAAGACAAAAGCTCCATATAAAGTAGCAAAAGAAAAACATAGTATACTGAGAAGTAAACTTAAAAATGTGGAAACACAGGAGGAAAACTTTAAAGCACATGCAAAAGACACAAATTGAGAAATGAGATGAGAACAAAAACAAAGGCAGTCCTTGTTCTTACAGAGAATGACTCAACATTGTGAAATTAATTCTCAGGTTAATATGTCCATTGAATGCAGTCCCTAAAAAAAAAATTAACAAATTGGTTCTGGAGTTAGACTAGTGTCTTGTGTGAGTGTGAGAGAGAGTGTGTGTGTATGAAAGAATAGCAAAAAGAATTCCAAAATGGCAGTGGAGTGAACAGAAGCTACACAGACCATCTCTCAGAACTAAACTGGAATTATAACTATAACACAGACAGATCGATGGGAAAAAGCAACAGAAAAGCAGCTTGTGACGACCATAAAACCAGGAACACTGACTCAGTCCTGGTAGGATTGTGAATGCGTGACAGGGGAGCTGGGAGCCCACAGACAGCAGCAGACTTAGCTGTGAACAGTGCCCTCGGGTTAAAATTCCAAGTGACTCCACAGCCCAGAGCTGGGACAGAGACTAAAATAGCCACAGCCACTTACCTTGGGCTCTGGCAGAAAGAGGTCAGACTGGATTGGAACTGTGTGGGGACACTCGGAATTTGGAGGGCGCTCAGAGCGTTTGCTGAGTTGCTGCCAAAAAGGATGGTGGCCATATTGGTCCTTCCCAGGGCTCTGGGGACAGGCAGCAGCCACTCCATGGAGATCAAACACCACCCTGTGGGCCATTGAAATGCTAATTGAGGTTCACTAAGAACCACCATCTGCCCCACCCTTGAGAAATCTTGTTATGCTGAGTACCTGAGGGAGGTTTTCAATCAACTGACAACCCAAAACTCTTCAAGTAACCTGGACTGCAAGCCTCCAGAAAAAAGTTAGAGGATAAGAGTGCCTTTCCTGGGCTAGCAACTTTAACCAAGAAAGTAAGACTTGACAGTGGTGTTTAACGTGGGTCACCCTTGCTCATCTAAACACAGGAGAGGGAGGCACAAACAACAGAACACAAACTCCAACAGGAAAAACTTGACAGGCTCCAAAGCCCACTGTGATAGCCAAAATGCTGAAACACAAAAACAAAAGTCAAATGAAAGAACAAGAGACCTCCACCGAAAATGAGATAAATGTGGAGCAGCTAGGCAACTTAACAGAGCTAGAATTCAAGCCATGATCTTGAGGAAGCTCAACAGCATGAGGAAAGGAAATACAGATGCTGAAAATAACCCAATTGGAAATTAAAAACCAACAAGAAAAGGTCAGAAATGACATATCAGAAATGAAAAACACATTGGAAGGTCTCAAAAGCAGAGTAGAGGAAGCTGAGGACTGCATCAGTGAATAAGAAGACAGGGAAGAAAACACCAAACAATCAGAAAACCAAAAGGAAAAACCAATTAAAAAACAGGAAGATAGCTTAAGAGAACTATGGGACAACTGGAAATGTAATAATATTCACATCATAGGAGTCCCAGAAGAAGAAGAGAATGAGCAAGGGTTAGAGAATATATTCAAAGAAATAGTGACAGAACACTTTCCTAATTTGGTGAAGGAAAAAGGCATTCAAGTTCAAGAAGCACAGAGAGCCGCAAGTAAGAAGAACCCAAACAGGCCCACACCAAGGCACATAGTAATTAAAATGCCAAAAATTAAAGACAAAGAGAGAATTCTAAAAGCAGCAAAAAATAAGCAACAGGTTACATACAAAGAAAACACCATAAGGCTCTCAGCTGACCTCTCACAAGAAACACTACAGGCCAGAAGAGAATGGCATGAAGTAATCAAGGTCATGAAAAATAAGGATCTGAATCCAAGACTACTCTACCCAGCAAGGCTATCATTCAAAAATATAAGGTCAAATAGAGAGCTACTCAGACAGAAAAAAGCTAGGGGAATACATTAGCACAAAACCAGCTCTGCAAGAAATATTAAAAGGACTGCTGTAATTAGTAGAAGAAATAGGAAGAAAAATATAACCAAACTAAACAAAAATGGCAATAAATCAGTACATATCAATAATCACCTTAAATGTAAATGAACTGAATGCTCCCATAAAAAGACGCAGAGGAGCTGACTGGATAACAAAGCATGACTCATCTATATGTTGTTTACAACAGACCAACCTCACAACAAAAGACTCACAGAGGTTGAAAGTGAAGGGATGGAAAAAAAATTTTGGATCAAACGGAAAACAAAAATAAGCTGGGGTAGCAATACTCATATCTGATACAATAGATTTCAAAATGAAGACCACAACTAGAGACAAAGAAGGCCACTACATAATATGAAAAGAATCTATCCAACAGGAAGATATAAACTTGATAAAATTATATGCACCCAATATAGGAGCACCAAAATATATTAAAAATCTTCAAAGGAGAAATCGATAACAGTACAATTATAGCAGGGTACTTCACCCCATTGACACCACTAGATAGATACAAAAAATTAGCAAGGAAATAGAGACTCTAAATGAAGCACTAGACCAAATGGATTTAATAGATATCTACAGAGAATTGCACCCCAAAACTACAGAATTCACATTCTTCTCAAGTGCACATGGGACATTCTCAAAGATAGACCACATGATAGGACACAAACTAAATCTTTACAGGTTCAAGAAGATTTAAATTATATCAAGTATCTTCTCAGATCACAATATCATAAAACTAGAAATCAATTGCAATGAGAACATGCAAAGATATTTGAACATATGGAGGCTAAATAGCATGTTATTAAACAATGAGTGGGTTACCGAGAAAATCAAGGAAGAAATTAAAAGCTTCCAGGAGACCAATGAAAATGAACATACAACAACACAAAATCGATGGGATGCAGCAAAAGCAGTTCTCAGAGTGAAGATCATAGCATTACAGGCCAACCTCAAGAAACAAGAAACATTTTTAATTGACTGTCTAACTTTACAACTTAAAGAACAAGAGAACAAACAAAAAGAAAAGCCCAGAGCAAGTAGAAGGAAGGAAATAGTAAAGAAAAGAGCAGAAATAAATGACATAGAGACCAAAAAAACAATTAAAAGGATCAATGAAACAAAGAGCTGGTTTTTCAAAAAGATAAACAAGATTGATGGACCCTTAGCTAGACTCACCAAGAACAAAGAGAGAGAACCCAAATACACAAAATCAGAAATGAATGAGAAGTAACAACTGACACCACAGAAATACAAAAGATAACGTTAACAGCTGCTATAGACAATTATATGGCAACAAATTCAACAATCTAAGTGAAATGGACACATTTCTAAAACCACACAGTCTCCCAAAACTGGACCTGGAAGAGATAGAAAACTTCAACAGACCAACAAACTCTAAAGAAATTGAAGAGGTAATCAAGCCTTTCACAGCAAACAAAAGCCCAGGCCCAGATGGCTTCACGGGGGAGTTTTACCAAAAATTCAAAAAAGAACTAATACCCATTCTCCTCAAACTATTTCAAAAAATTCAAGAAGAAGGAACCAAACTAGTTCTATGAGGCCAGCATAATTCTAATTCCAAAACCAGAAAAAGACACTACAAAGAAAGAAAACTACAGGCCAATATCCCTAATGAACATAGACGCCAAAATCCTGAACAAAATATTAGCAAATCGGATCCAGTAATACATCAAAAAAATTATTCACCATGACCAAGTGGGATTCATCCCAGAGATGCATGGCTGATACAATATTTGCAAATTAATAAATGTGACACACCACATAAACAAAATGAAGAATAAAAACCATATGATCATATCAATAGATGCTAAAAAGGCATTCGACAAAATCCAGCATCCATTTCTGATAAAAATACTCAGCAATGTGGGAATAGAGAAATCACATCTTGACATAATAAAGGCCATATATGAAGAACCTACAGCCAACATCATACTCAATGGGCAGAAACTAAAAACATTTCCCTTAAGAAAAGGAAGAAGACTGGGATGTCCACTTTCACCACTCTTATTTAAAATAGTACTGGATCTCTTAGCCACTGCAATCAGACATGAAGAAAAAAAAAAAAAAAAGATCCAAATTGTAAAGGAGGAAGTGAAACTGTCATTATTTGCAGATGACATGATACTATACATAGAAAACCCTAAAGACTCCATCAAAAATCTACTAGACTTAATAAATGCGTTTGACAAAGTAGCAGGATACAAAATTAATGTCAAGAAATTGACGGCATTTGTATACAAAAATGATGAACTCACAGAAAGTGAAACTGAAAAAACAATCCCATTTACCACTGCGGCAAAAAAACAGATACCTAGGAACAAACTTAAACGAAGTAAAGGACCTACTTGCAGAAAACTACAGGACATTGATCAAAGAAGTAGAGGAAGATATAAAAAAGTGGAAGCACATACCTTGTTCATGGATTGGAAGAATTAACATCATTAAAATGTGCATACTACCCAAAGCAATCTTTAGATTCAATGCAATTCCCATCAAAATACCAATGACTTATTTCACAGAACTAGAACAAATAATTCAAAAATTTATATGGAACCAAAAAGACCCCAAATAGCCACAGCAATTTTTAAAAAGAAGGACAAAGTAGGTGGGATCACAATATCAGATATCAGGTTATACTACAAAGCAACTGTAATCAAAACAGCCTGGTACTGGCACAAGAACAGGCATATACACTAATGGAACAGAACTGAGAACCCAGAAATGGACCCAAGGCAATATGCTCAATTAATATTTGACAAAGGTTGCAATAACATACAGTGGAGTAAAGACAGTCTCTTTAATAAATGGTGCTGGGAAAATTGAACAGCTACATGCAAAAAAAAAAAAAAAAAATGAAACTAGACCATCAACTTACACCCTACACAAAAATCAACTCAAAATTGATAAAAGACTTAAATGTGACTTGTGAATCCATAAATATTCTGGAATAAAATATAGGCATCAAAATTTTGGACATCATACACAGCAGAATTTTCACTGATACATCACCTAAAGCAACAGAAACAAAGGAAAAAATGGACACATAGGATTATATCAACCTCAAAAGCTTCTGCACAGCAAAAGAAACAATCATCAAAATGAAAAGGCAACCCACTGTATGGGAGAACATCATTGCCAATGATATATCAGATAAGTGGTAAATTTTCAATATATATAGAGTACTCATACAACTCAACAAAAAGAAGACAAAGAACCCAATTAAAAAAAGGGCAGAGGAGCTGAATAGACACCTCTCCAAACAGGACATACAAATGGCCAAGAGACATATGAAGAAATGCTCAACATCACTAATCATCAGAGAGATGCAAATTAAAACAACAATGAGGTATCACCTCACACCTGTCAGAATGTATGCCATCTACAAATCAACAAACAACAAGTGTTGGCGAGGGTGTGGGGGAAAAGGAACTCTAGTACACTGCTGTTGGGAATGCAGACTGGTGCAGCCGCTGTGGAAAACAATATGGTGTTACCTCAAAAAATTAAAAATTGAACTTCCATTTGACCCATTTGATCCCGCTTTTAGGACTATATCCTAAGAAGACTGAAACACCAATCAGGGAGAATATATGTACCCCCATGTTCATAGCAGCACTATTTACAATAGCTAAGATCTGGAAACAGCCCAAGTGTCCATCAGTAGACAAATGAATAAAAAAGCTGTGGTACATATACACAATGGAGTACTATGCAGCTGTAAGAAAGAAAGATCTCTTATCCTTTGAGATGACATGGAGGGACCCGGAAAGTATTATCCTAAGTGAAACAAGCCAAGTAGAAAAAGAGAAATACCACATGATCTCAGTTATATACGGAATATAATGAACATAACAGTCTGAGGAATACAGTAGACTCAGAAACATGAAAGTAGGGTACAGACTGACAACCCTCAGAAGAGGCGATGGTGGAGGTGGGAAGAGATAAACCACAGAACTTATATGCATGTATGCATAACCAATGAACATGGACAACAAAGCCGGGGAAGGGATGAGGAGGGCGTGCCAATGGGGTAAAAAAAGAAGAAACATCTGTAACAAAAATAAATTAAATAAAATTTAAAAATAATAATTAAAAATAATAGCAAAAAAAAAAAAAACAGTTGAAATTTGTTTTTAAAACTAATGGAGTGGGTGGCCCTACCAAATATTAAAACATACTATAATCTCTCTTTAGTTAAAACAGTGTTGAACTGGTACATGAACAGGCAGACAACTATTAGAACAGAATACAAGTCCCCAAAATTGACCCACCTATACTTGGAAATTTACCATACAATGTCTCAAGTTATTTTTAAATAAGTAGGTTGGAATAATTGGATAGCCATGTTAAAAATATGATACAATTGTTTTAATAACTCAGATCATACACAGGAATAAACTCCAAACAAATGAGAGATCTAAATGCAACAAATAAAAACAAGTACCAGGGGGAAAAAATCCCTTTAAAACTGGATGTGAGTATGGGTATGGTGACAGCCTTGTAACTTGATTCAAAATCTAGATAAAATATTAAAAATATTAGTAAATTCTACCACATAGAAATGAATAATATTATTGCAAAAAGCAAAATATTAGTAGGAGAATATTTGCAATTTATATTAACAGACTGATATATTTAATACTTAGGGACATTTTAAAGCAAGAGTAAAATACTATAATCTTCATTATAAATATGCACAGAAAAATATATTAAAATAGGTATTCAATATACTCAGTGCCACTCAAGAGAAATGTGAATTAAAAGTACACTGCGGACTTCCGGTCAAGATGGCGGAGTAGGTAAACGCAGTATAGCGTTCTCCCACAACCACATCAAAGTTACAACTAAACTACAGAACAACCATCATTCAAAACCACCTGAAATCATCCTGAATGGAAGTCCTACAACTACGGAATAAAAGCAGCAGCCACATCCAGACTGGTGGGAGGGGCGGAGGCGCGAGGGGCGGAAGTAGCGGCATGGCTGCGACGGGCTGGTCCCACACCCAAGTGTGGCGGATAAAAATCAGGAGGACACCTCGGCTGGGAAGGTCCTTCCTGAGGACTGAGGGGTCCCCGTCCCACACCAGGTGCCCCACTCAGGGTTCCAGTGCCAGGAAGAGAATCCCCATAACCTCTGGCTGGAAAAACCAGCAGGAACTGAGGCTCAGGAAAGCTGACATCGCTGGAGCCCCAGGCAGCTCCTTAAAAGGCCAAACGCAAGAACTTATCAGACTCTCTCCCTCTAGGCTTGGAGGGGAGGCAGCTCGAGGGGCGCCAGAGACATACAGGGAAGAACTGAGCAGTTTGGCACTGCAGCGAGGGCTGGAGAGGGGGCTTTCTCCGGGACAAACGTGCTATAAGAGGCCTTTGTTTCTTTAGTGAGCCCTTCCCTGGGGCGGCAGACAGTCACCATATCTGGGACTCCAGCAACCTGGCTCACACTGGTAGCCCTGCCCTGGTGACTCCCTGAGTCCCCACCCCGCCCCACCCAAGTTTCAAGCCCACCCAAGCTGTTGCCTCTTGCTTAACCATAGGATTGGCCTGTTTTGGATCCTGCTTCAAGTATTTCCTAAATTCTTTCAAACGAGCAGCATCTGGTCTCAGCGAGCCCCATACCTCTCATTAAGTAATACACTGAAACAACCACAGGGAGGCAGCCAAAATGAGGAGACAAAGAAACAGGTCCCAAATGAAAGAACAGAACAAAACCCCAATAAAAGAACTAAGCGAAATGGAGATAAGCAACCTAACAGATGCTGAGTTCAAAATACTGCTTATAAGGATGCTCAATGAACTTAGTGAGAACCTCAGTGAACTTAGTGAGGGCCTCAAGAGCATAAAAAAGGACCAGTTAGAAATCATGGATACACAGTTAGAATTGAAGGAGGCATTAACTGAAATAAAGAATAATTTACACAGCTTCAATAATACAGTATGTAAATCCAAGGAGCAAACCATCGATTTGGAATATAAGGAAGCAAAAAATGCCCAATCAGAACAGCAAAAAGAAAAAAGAATCCAAAAAAATGAGGATAGTGTAAGGAGCTTCTGGGACAACTTCAAGCTTGCCAACATTCGCATCTTGGGGGTGCCAGACGGAGAAGAGCGAGAACAAGAAATCAAAAACCTGTTTGAAACAATAAGGGCAGAAAACTTTCCTAACTTGGTGAAGGAAACAGACATACAAGTCCTGGAAGCACAGAGAATCCCAACCAAGATGAAACCCAAGAGGCCCACACCAAGACACATCATCATCAAAATACAAAAGGTTCAAGACAAAGAGAGAATCTTAAAAGCAGCAAGAGAAAGGCAGCTAGTTACCTACAAGGGAGTTCCCATTAGGCTGTCAGCTGATTTCTCAAAAGAAACTTTGCAGGCCAGAAGGGAGTGGCAAGAAATATTCAGAGTGATGAAAACCAAGAACATACAACCAAGATTACTCTATCCTGCAAAGCTGTCATTTAGAATTGATGGCCATATAAAATCTTTCCCAGACAAGAAAAAGTTAAAGGAGTTCATCACCACCAAACCGTTATTATATGAAATGATGAAGGGTCTTTTTGCAGAAAAAGATAAAATATATGAACAAACAAAATGACAATGAATACATATCAACAATGTAATCTACAAACAAAATGACCAGGTAGAACAGAAACATTCTCATAGATACAGAGAACATTTTGTTGGTTGCCAGTTGGGAGGGGGGTTGGGGGAATGGGTGAAAAAGGTGAAGGGATTAAGAAGCACAAATTCATTGCTAGACTGACAAACCTCAAAGGGAAAGGTGGAGGGGGGGTAGGAAGAAATAAACCAACAAACTTATATGCATGACCAATGGACACAGACAATAGTGTGGGAAACGGTGGGAGAGGTGCGGGAGTGGGGAGGAGGGGGTCAATGGGGGAAAAATGTGGAACATCTGTAATATATTTTACATCCAACAATAGAGATTTAAAAAAAAAAAAGTACACTGCAATACGATTTCTCACATATCAGATTGGCTAAAATTGATAACGTACTGTTGGTGAGGTTGTGGGATTGTGGGAAAACAGTAATCTCATCATTCCCATAGCTGGCAAGAACGTAAAATGCTACAAATGCTCTGTAGAGGTATTTGGAAATATCTAACACAATAATATATGAATTTATCATTTAACTTAGCATTCTTACCTCTAGGTAAACAAGCACAAACACAAATCATGTCACAAGATTATTCACTGTGACACTATATATCACAGTAAAATATGAGGAAAAAACAAATGTTCATTAACAGGAGACTGGTTACATATGTGTGTCACATTCACACAGTTGGGAGCTCTGTGATAGTCAAGAAAAATGAGAAATATCTCTATGAATTGTGGATTAATCTCCAAGGTATGTTCTTAATGCAGAAAGTATAGTTCAAAAGTGTTTTTATTGTATGTTAACTTTTGGTAAGACAGGAGAAATAAAAATATGTGCTTATTTCTGTAACTGAAATGGAAATGGTCCCTGACCAGTGGCTCAGTTGGTTGGAACATCATCTGTACACCAAAAGGTTTCAGGTTCGATTTAGGTCAGGGCACATACCTATGTTTCAGGTTTGATCCCAATTTAGGGCACATATGGGAGGCAACCAATTGATGTTTCTCTTTCTCTCTCTAAAAATCAGTAAAAACATATCCTTGGGTGAGGATTTAAAAAAATGAAAATGGAAATGGAATGTATGGGAGAGAGATGGAAGTAAGATTTTTATTTAATAATTTATACTTTTTAACAAGGATAATGAGCTACATGTTCACAGAACCAATTATGACAAGAGAAGGAAACCCTAAAATTGAATACAAATTAAACCAGTTATGTATTTATTAACAAATATTGTTTGTTGTGTGGGGTTTTTTGTTGTTGTTTTTATTTATTCCTCACCCAAGGATATTTTTCTACTTATTATCAAATAGAGTGAGAGGGAGGAAGAGAGAGAGAGAGACAGAGAGAAACATCAAAGTGATAGAGCCACACCAACTGGTGCCTCCCGCAGACCCGACCAGGGCCGGAGACGAACTACAACCAAGGTAAGTGCCCTTGACAGGAACCAAACCTGAGCCTCATTGGTCCATGGGCTGACACTCTAACTACTGAGCAAAACTGGCAGGGCTGTTGTGTGGTTTTGTTATCCACATGGAGAAAGCAGTCCATGTAATGTGAACACAGTACCCAAACTTCACTCCTTAACTGGATTTATTCTGAGACAAGAAAAGTAATTCAAAACTATTGTAAATTTTACTTAGTGGATTTGTCATGGCTGATGGTGGTATTGGCATTGAGACTTGGAGCTGTTTGAATCTATTTTATATCTCTTGTCAGTTAGAGCATATGAGTAAATATATTAGTATTGCTGGAAACCAGGGTTTTTAATGTAGAAGGGAGATACAAATATGGAACAAAGGAAATTGAGACGAAATCTTGTAACTGGATTTGAATTTGATGTATAAGCATGTTCTTAATTTCTTTATTTTAATGTTTACATACATTAAAATGCACTGCTTTGCCCAGGTGGTGTCGCTCAGTGGTTGAGCATCGACTCATGCACCAAGAGGTTACTGGTTTGATTCCTGGTCAGGGCACTTGCCCAGGTTGTGGGCCAAGTCCCCAGAGGGAGGAATGCAGGAGGCGGCCAATGTTCTCTCTCATTGATGTTTCTCTCTCTCTCTCTCTCTCTCTAATCAATAACAATAAATAAATAAATAAATAAATAAATAAATAAATAAATAAAAATAAAATGCACTCTTTTCACAGAGGATTTTTAGGGCAGTGAAACTTTTCTGTATACTATAATGGTAAATAAACAGCTCGTTCCTGACAAAAGAAATCCATATCTTTTTTTTATTTTATTTATTATTTTATTGATCCTCAGAGAGAGAGGAAGGGAGAGGGAGAGAGAGATAGAAACTTTGATGAGAGAGAACATTGATTGGCTGCCTCCTACACCCCCCCCCCTTTCGCAGGAACTAGGCCCACAACCTGGGTATGTGCCCTGACTGGGAATTGAACTGGCAACCTTTTGGCATGGGTCAAGGCTGAACCACTGAGCCACACTGGCCGAGCAAAGTCTATATCTTTAAAATGAAGACATCTAGCAGTCACCACCTTCACCAAATAATAAAGCTGAGCACCACCAACAGTGAGACAACCTGGCAGCAGGTCTCTTAGGTACTCAACATACCTACAGAAAGAAGTATTTTTTCCAACAACTTTTAACCTGGAGCTAATCATGGGAAACAATCAGAAAAATTCAAATGTGGAACATTCTGCAAAACAATTGATCTGGACTACAAATTTTTTCAATATCATTCAAATTAAACCAATAAAAACCAACATATTTTGTGGCCTGAGAAAGTTTAAATACGGATTTTATATTAGATAATACTGAATTGTTTGTTGTGGTGTGATATGGTAATAATGATGTACCTATTCTGTAAAAGAATATTTTATTCTTAGGATATGTTTGCTGATCTATTTAGTGATAAAATGCCATGTTAGATTCTTACTTTCAGATAATATTTTTTTTTAAGTATGTGTGTGTGTGCCCTGGCCTGTTTGGCAGGGGTTACAGCGTCAGCCTAAGGATCAAAGAGTCTCGGGTTTAATTCCAGTTAAGGGCACATGCCTGGGTTGCGGTTACATCCCCAGCTCTTGTCAGGGTTGTTCAGGAAGCAACCAATCAGTGTTTCTCTCTCACACTGATATTTCTCTCTCTCTTTCCCTTCCTTCTTCTCTCCCATTCTATCTGATAATCAATGAAAACATCCTTGAGTGAAGATTAAAAATAATAATTAATAAATAGTGTGTGTGTGTACACATAAACCCAAGATTGAATGGGTTTACACCAGGCAAGTTTTATTTTCAGCATAAAAAAGAATACAAAAAATAATTAAGAAAGAAAACATGTGAAAACATGGAAACAAATGTGGCAAAATGTTAATGGCACTCTAGGTGAGGGATATTTGATTATACATTGTAGCATTTTTTTAAGTTTTCTTTAGATTCAAAAACTTTTGAAATAATAAAATGAACACATAGATACTATAATAAAAACAATAGAAGTGTCAATAAAATAAATATAGTAAATTACATGGCAGTGAACAGTGACTTCCACAGGAGTAATATTTGAATTACTAGTGGATATTTTCTGACCCTTTTAGATTTGGTTTTGTGATGGTCTAAACATCTTATGACTAAATTTTACATCTCTGTTTAATACACACTGTTAAATATAATTCACCATATTGTTTTATCACCTAATAACTTAGAAGTAGGTTAGCTGTACTTTCCTATAAAAAAAACTCTTATAAAAATTAAAATTTTATGAAATATAGAAAAGTAATTCCTCACTTTACAAAAACATTTGATGAATTGTTGCTTTAGACAATGAGTGTCTTTAGTGCTCTTATGAAAACTGATTTAATACATCAATGAATAAAACAAGACAAAAACTAACCATTATTAAGTTTGTGTGTATTCAAAAGGATGCTTTTCAGGCAATACTGTCAAATATACTCAGTGAGATTGCTTTTTTGTTTTTTACTTATTAAATATCAAATTATTCCTTAATATTTATGTTTTCACTCAGATTTTTTGTACAAAATGCATCTATCCCTAGCCAATTTAAAAAAAAAAAAAAACAGATTTTTTTTTATTGATTCCTGCTCTACATCAGAATCAAAAGGTTGGTGAAATAAGGAGGTGGGAACAAATTATTTTTCTAAACTCTACAGAAATTTTGAAGGTGGTATTCCATAGTGTTGGTGTCAGCCAGTAGTATTCATTTTCATTGAATCTACTGTTGATATATAATGTGATTTTTTGGATGGATGTTTAAGTGGTTAAACTCAGGGTCACTGAAAAGACCATTCCTGCTTTGACCGTTGTGTAGGAAATTTGCCTTTCTAATTTTAAATTCCCATCTTCTGAATTATGATCTGCTTTCTTCTCAGCTGCTCTGCATGGTTGCTTTCCTTCCCGGTGCAGAAAGCTGCTAACCATCCCAGGGACATTTATTGTTTCAAAATGTGCTCATAGATCAAGTCAATAGCACATATTTTACATTCACTTCCTTCAGATTTCCCATTTTCCTTCTATAGCATTGCTATTTATATACCACTTAATCTTTGAAAAGCTCAAAACCTCTTTACTTTATCCTTTTCAGGTAATGGAAGTGTCCAGTGGGAAGTAGGTGGCAGGCAGACCTGACTAGGCTGTTTAATGAGTGTTTTATTTCTTGGTTTATTTATTAGTTTTTTTCTAACCCCACACAGTCCTAGGGGGAGAAAATGGACAATTAATAAAAAGACAAATATATTTGGCTTATTAAAAATGTAAAGTCTGAAATCTTAAATAAATTCTAGAAGCTAAAACTATGTATAAAATTACTGCATCTTAACATGTCAAACAGAATCCCCTCTATATGTCTTGAATTGGAAGTCGCTAGTGTCTTTGTTTTTCTCCAAATGTGAAAAGAAAATCCATTCAGGTACACTGTAAGGAGGGACCCTCCTAACAATTTCCATATATTGCCTGAATTCCACAGGCCCTTCTTCCAGACTTGCATTTTCATCTTATTGTTCTCTAATTGATTCATCAGAAATGAACCACAAAACCACTTTTGCTGACACTACACTCAACTTGCTCAATTTGGAAGCCTTCAGTCACAATCTCTAAAATTACTTTCATAAATAATTATAATTGAGAGTTTGATTCCTAAGTTTCCCCAATGAGTTATCGTATTTGAATGTTCTCACAAAGTACTCCCTTTCTTGATTAAGTAAATTGAACCAACTTTTCTTCACAATCAAAAACTTGTATTTCCTGATCTGACTTATGAAAAATTTTTCCTCCTTCGAAAAAATTTTAAAATTAATTCCCCCTCAACTCACTTTACTTTCATCCAAAAAAACTTGCAATGGCAAGCAGTATACATGTTATTTGCAGTTCTTATTTACTTAACGGTTTTTAAATATTTGTATATCTAATTAAAAATCAATACTCAATAGACATCCTGTTTATATATTTCATTGAGAACTTCACATGACATGCCTTATAATTCTGTAGATTTAATTGCCATGTAGGGTTAAATAATATTCCCTCTTTCATAGTGACAGCAAGTATTATACCCCTTAGAATACCACAGGAAGTCTGTAGGAGGGACATCCTTTTCATTCCACAAATATAAATCATTAAAATATTATTAATATAGCAGCCCAAACTATACTTAATTAACCAATGAAATGTTAAAATTTATTTAAATCATACTGATAAAGACACTTACTAAACAGCGTTTTCAGCTAATAATCAAACATTATATTGTATATCAGAGTAAATTCCTTGGGTGAATATCACACAGTATAATAAAACTCTCTGAAACTCTGGAATAGGTTTTATGAAGAAGTCTGAAATAATTAAAGCAGGCTTATATGATTATAGATAGCTACAGCAGCCTCAACTGTGTTTTGACTGAATTTAATGGAATCTATTTGAAATTTAGTGTTTAATGCTCAATATTCTGGTGACATGACATTTGAAACAATACCTACTTAATTTTATGCTGTTTCTTCTTTGTTCTTCAGCATATAGGTAGAATATGATCTATTAGTTCAACAAATGTATTAACCTGCATTAAAAGGCTCCAAATTGGCTCTGGCTAGTTTGGCTCAGCAGTTAGAGCTTTGGCCCGTGGACGGGAGAGTCCCGGGTTCGGTTTCCGCTAAGGGCACGTACCTCTGTTGCAGTTTGTCTCTGGCCCTGGTTGGGGTCGTGTGGGTGGCAACCACTTGATGTGTCTGTATCTCTCTCTCATCGATGTTTGTCTCTCTTTCTCCCCATCTGAAGATAAATGCAAGGAAAAAAAAAAAAAAGTCCTCGTATAAGGGTAAAATTTTTTTCAAAAAAGGCTCCAAATTGTCCAGGATACACTACCTTTTTCATCTTTGACAGAAGGAAGACTGCAGATTGGCAATTTAGAAAGAGGTAACAGAACACACAAAAAGTGAAGATAGGAAAGAGCATGAAATCTTCAGCAAAATGGAAAAAGTTTAAGTGGAAATTAGATAGCACTTTTTATCTTAGAGAGGACAGAAACTCACTTAAACTACCTCAAGGGGAAAAAGGTATGTTCAGTTTTTCTTACTGGGGTATTTAAGAGGTGTCATGAGTTCCTCACACAGCTAGCTAGCTCTTGAATTCAAATGGTATCATGAGATCTATTTCTTTAGCCCATATCTAGTCTCTGTTGGCCTCATACCTAAGTAACCTTTCTCTATGAGCAGCAAAGGTGACTCAGGGCAGTTCTAGATTAATGTAGCCACTTTCACTCCAGAAGAACCAGGATGCTTTTCTCCCCCTCTGTGTGTTCAGGTTACTACCAAAAGGGCTCTGATTGGCCCTGCTTGGGTCATGCACCTATCATTCGTCCAATCACTGTAACAGGTGAGTAAGGTACTCTGTCCAAGCTTCCTAACATGTCTGTACAGAGATTTGTGTAGTAAAGAAGGGAAAGAGATGCTGAGTAGGTGAAAATAGATATATAGGTAGGTAGGTATGTAGATAGGTAGATTGGTGGGTAGGTAGGTAGATGATTGATAGATGATAACTAGGCATAGAGGATTTATTTATACATATAAATAGGTGATAGATGAAGACAAATAGATGAGAGGGAGAAAAAATTCACATCAATAAAACCATGTGTCTGTATTTGAACTATACGGTTTGTTATTAAAGCTACCTATCTATAACACTTTATTCTTTTGATATTTTTCCATTCTGGTTTGCTTTCATATTTTTTATATGTCTATGTGTATAATTTAAAAATTAATGCTGTATAGTGGTTGAAGCACAGGCTTCAGAGTCAGACTGATATGCTTTTGAATCGTCTGCTAGGGATCAGCTATATGACCTAAGGCAAGTTAACCACCCTTAGCTGCAATTTTTGTCATATGTAAAGTAGGGATGGATGATCATATTTACTTCATAAGGGATTTATAAATATTAAATAGAATAATATTTTCAAAATGCTTAGCAGAGTACTTAGCATACAGAAATATGTCATTAGTATCATTAGTACTATAACTACTATTATTATCTGATTTCTGTATACACATTCTTGATCACCCTGCTAAGCCAGTGTTAAGCATCACTAAACCCATCTGCTGCTGCTTAGATTAGACTTTAAAGCAAGGGCATTGCTGGCATATACATCAGTGGTGTTATCACTATGCATCAGAGAGCCCTGGACACCAGTGACATACTTCCAATGTCTACCAGCCCCGCAGAAGCACACATGCAGTCATGCTGTATCTTTTCATAAATAATGCACACCAAATTTGTAACAATACTTGCCTTTGTCCACACCCATCTCTACTTAGCCGCAGTGCTTTAAGTAGGGAAAATGCAAAGTTTTAACAATGAGGGCATGCCTGCTGTGAATAAGTATAGTCTTTCTTGATTTAGTTAATATATTAATTAATTAATCTTGTAAGAAAGATCAAGATTATAAAGATTTCTTTTCAGTGTGAAAGCTATGCTTGTGTTGGGGAAATGTTGCTTCCATTAGCAGTGAATGTGCCATGGTAAGAAGTTTTCTTTTGGAAACTATACCATTCTACATTTTTTTTTTGTTGTTGTTATCCTCAACCGAGGACATTTTTCCATTTTTTGTTCAGGTAGAGTGGAAGGGAGAGAGAGGAACAGAGAGAGAGAGAGAAACATAGATGTGAAAGGAACACATCGAGTGGCTGCCACCCGCACAACCGACCAGGGCCGGGGACAAACTGCAACCCAGGTATTCGCCCTTAGCGGGAACCGAACCCGGGTGTCTCAGGACCTCAGGCCTACGCTCTAACCGCTGAGCCAAACCGGCCAGGGCCCATTCTACATTTTGATGGCTTTGCCCCACGTAATTTTGAGACATACTTTTCTCTTGGTGAGAAAAACAGATGAATGAACCAAAAACAAACAAACAAACAAAAACCCAATCTGTTTATAGTAAATGTAATAAAAAGGGTTTCTTCCATATTGCTTTATGAGTCGGTCTTAAACTTCAAGTTCACTTCCCTTTAAGGAAATTTCTTTTTTAATAGCAAAGAATCATTACTTATATTGGTTCACTATTCCTTTTCTATCTTCTTTTCAACTACAAATGGGAGGAAAGTTTATGGTAAGCATAATCTATGCAGTAATGAGTAAACTGCTGAGAGTTGGTTTAATGACAGATAAATCTTTTAATATTTTACTGGATGGAAAAAAAGATGTACATTTTAAAATTTTTTCCAAGTACATCACTAATTTTATGGAAACTATTTTCCAATGATCTTGATATGGACAGAGAGTAGGATGCAGATAGGAGACTGAGGTTCTCTGATTTCCATGACATACCTGGAATTCTTTCATGGACTTCCCCAAGGCATTTCCTAACAGTGTGATGATGCTTTGAAAAAGATTGGACATATACTAAAATGTTAACATTGTCATTTTTTAGTGATAATATAGGTGAATAGTTTCTTATCATTTTAATATATTTTAAACCATAAATATGAATTAAAAAGTAAAGTAGAAAAAATTTTAAAAATAAAGAGGCTGTTTTCAAAACTCAATACAAATAAATTTTAAAATTTGTATGAATTGCACAATTATCTGGAATAATATAATTTACCAAAACAATCAAAAGCATAACAAAACTAATTTTCCTATTTGTTAAAACATATTAACTCTGCATTTGTTTAGATCATCTTTGAAGTCATTCAATAAATCTTAAAAGTTTCATGATTTGCTCAGCCAGAGTGGCTCAGTGGGTTGAGCGTCAACCCTTGCAGCAAGAGTTTGATTCCCAGTCAGAGCACTTGCCCAGGTTGTGGGTCAAATCCCCAGTAGGGGTCATGCAAGAAGTGGTCAATCAATGTTCTCTCTCATAGATGTTTCTATCTCCCTCTCCCTCTCCCTTCCTCTCTCTCTCAAATCAATAAAGAAAAAAAAAAGTAAGATTTTATGACTGTCTTGCTCATCTTTTCCTAAATTTATTCCTAGAACCTTATGTTTTTATTGCAATTTTAATGATATATTTAAAAAATTACTTTTCCTAACACTTTATTGGTGATAAATAGAAATAAAATTGATTTAAACATATAGATTTCAGAGGCAACTAGCTCATCAGTCTCTTACAATTTTTAATAGTTTGTCTGCAGTTATTGTGGTTTACTATATAGATAATCATATTTTGACTAATGATATGTTTGTTACTTTTCTCCAATTCTTATACTATTTACTCCATTTTTTTTGTCCCAGATCACTAGCCAATATAGTATCTCTAGTACATACTTACAGTAAATATTAAATAGAAGCAGTAAGAACAAGAATGCTTTTGACATTTCATATATTAAAAATGGTACTTGCTACAGGATTTGTTTTTTAATAATAAACAAAAATTTTACTTTATGAAACACTTTTGCTGCATTACTTGAAATAATCATATCAATTATTTTCTTTAAACAATTTTAGTGATGAACTCAAGTTATTCATGGAATAGGCCAAACTTACTCATAATGTTTATATGGTGGAATTTGCTAATATTCTGTTTAGAATGTTGGTCTATATTAATAACTAAGATTAGCCGGTGTATTCCATTTGTCACATTTTATATGTTTTATTATTAATGTTAAACTCATTTATTAATATGACTAGGGAGCTATAAAATTTTTTCTTTTCTCTAAAACTTTTTGTAAAGGATTAGATTTACGTGTTTCATTAGAGGTTGTTAGAAGTTGTCCATAAAACCATATCGAGCTGATTTTTTTTTTTTTTGGTGGGAGTATTTTAAACTATTTATTCAATTGCTTTATTGGTGATTGAGCTTATTTATTCTTAAATAACCTTTGGTAAGTCATATTTTTCCCAGTAATCATTTTATTTTTTGATTTTTAATAAGATATTAGTTCTTATTTATTTACTTATTTATTAATTAATTTATTTATTTTTGTTACAGATGTTCCTCCATTTCCCCCCACTGATTTACACCTCCCCCAATCTCCCTGCCCTGTTCCTACCTTTGTTGTCCATGTACATTGTTCATGCATACATGCATATAAGTTCTGTGGTTTATCTCTCCCCCAAGACCCACTCTTCTGGGGATGTTCAGTCTATATCCCACTTCCATGACTCTGGGAATACCCCATTCCTCAGACTGTTAGGTTCATTATATTACAAATAAGTGAGATCATATTATACTTGTCTTTCTCTGTTTGGCTTGTTTTGCTCAGGATGATACTTTCCAAGTGCCTCCATGTTGTCTCAAAGGATAAGAGATCTTTCTTTCTTAAAACTGCATAGTACTCCATTCTGTATATGTACGACAGCTTTTTTATCCATTTGTCTACTGATGGACACTTGGGCTGTTTCCAGATCATAGCTATTGTAAATGGTGCTGCTACAAACATGGGGGTACATATATTCTTTCTGATTGGTGTTTCAGGCTTCTTAGGGTATATTCCTAGAAATGGGATCCCTGGGTCAAATGGAAGTTCAATTTTAATTTTTTGAGGTAACACCATATTGTTTTCCATAGTGGCTGCACCAATTTGCATTCCCACCAGCAGTGTACTAGAGTCCCCTTTTCTCCACACCTTCGCCAACACTTGCTGTTTGATGACTTCTTGATGGAGGCCATTCTGACAGGTGATATCTCATTGTTGTTTTAATTTGCTTCTCTCTGATAATTAGTGATGTTGAGCATTTCTTCAAATGTCTCTTAGCCATTTGTATGTCCTGTTTGGAGAGGTGTCTATTTAGTTCCTCTGCCCATTTTTAATTGGGTTCTTTGTCTTTCTTTTTGTTGAGTTGTATGAACACTCTATATATATTAGAAATTAACCCCTTATCTGGTATATCATTGGCAATGATGTTCTCCTATACAGTGGGTAGCCTTTCTATTTTGATGGTTGTATCTTTTGCTTGGTACAAGCTTTTGAGTTTGATGTAGTCCCATGTGTTTATATTCTCCTTTGTTTCTGTTGCCTTAGGTGATGTATCAGTAAAAATTCTGCTGCGTTTGATGTCTGAAATTTTGTTGCCTACAGTCTCTTCTAGGATTTTTATGGATTCATGAGTTACATTTAAGTCTTTTATTCATTTTGAGTTTATTCTTGTGTAGGGTGCAAGCTGATGATCTAATTACATTTTTCTGCATGTAGCTGTCCAATTTTCCCAACATCATTAATTAAAGAGGCTATCCTTACTCCACTGTATGCTCTTGCCACCTTTGTCAAATATTAATTGAGTATATTGCCTTGGGTCCATTTCTGGGTTCTCTGTTCTGTTCCACTGGTCTATATGCCTGTTCTTGTGCCACTACCAGGCTGTTTTGATTACAGTGGCTTTGTAGTATAACCTGCAATCTGGTAATGTGATCCCTCCAACTTTATTCTTTCTTTTCAAGATTGCTGTGGCTATTCGAGGTCTTTTTTGGTTCCATATGAACTATTGAAGTACTTGTTCTAATTCTGTGAAGTATGCCATTGGCATTTTGATGGGGATTGCATTGAATGTATAGATTGCTTTGGGTAGTATGGACATTTTAATGATGTTAATTTTTCCAATCCATGAACAGGGTATGTGCTTCCACTTTTATATATCTTCCTCTATTTCTTTATTCAATGACCTGTAGTTATCTGTGAATAGGTCCTTTATTTCTTTGGTGAAGTATATTCCTAGGTATCTTAATTTTTTTGCCGTAGTGGTAAATGGGATCGTTTTCTTAGTTTCTCTTTCTGTGAGTTTATCACTGGCGTATAAGAATGCCATCAATTTCTTGACGTTAATTTTGTATCTTGCTACTTTTCCAAATTTATTTATTAAGTCTAGTAAATTTTTGATAGAGTCTTTGGGGTTTTCTATGTATAGTATCATGTAATCTGCAAATAATGACAGTTTCACTTCCTCCTTTCCAATTTGGATCCCTTTTATTTTTACTTCCTGACTAATTGCTGTGGCTAAGACATCCAGTACTATGTTAAATAAGAGTGGCGAAAGTGGGCATCCTTGTTTTATTCCTATTCTTAAGGGAAATGCTTTACATTTGGTCCATTGAGTGTGATGTTGGCTGTAGGTCTTTCATATATGGCCTTTATTACATCTAGATATAATCTCTCTATTCCCACACTGCTGAGCATTTTTTCAGAAATGGATGCTGGATTTTGTCAAAGGCTTTGTCAGCATCTATTGATATGATCATGTGGTTTTTATTCTTCATTTTATTTATGTGTTGTATCACATTTATTGATTTGCAAATATTGCACCAACCTTGTATCCCTGGGAAGAATCCCACGTGGTCATGGTGAATAATATTTTTGATGTATTGCTGGATCCGATATGCTAATATTTTGTTCAGGATTTTGGCACATATGTTCATCAGGAATATTGGCCTGTAGATTTCTTTCTTTGTAGTCTCTTTTTCTGGGTTTGGAATTAGAATTATGTTGGCTTCATAAAACAAGTTTGAAAGTCTCCCTTCTCCTTGAATTTTTGAAATAGTTTGAGGAGAATGGGTGTTAGTTCTTTTTTGAATGTTTGGTAAAACTCTCCCGTGAAGCCATCCAGGCCTGGGATTTTCTTTGCTGGGAGAGTCTTGATTACATCTTCAATTTCTTCTGATGTTATTGGTCTGTTCAAGTTTTCTATCTCTTCCTGGTCCAGATTTGGGAGACTGTGTGTTTCTAGAAATATGTCCATTTTGCTTAGATTGTAGAATTTGTTGCCATATAATTGGTCATAGTAGTTGTTAACGATCTTTTGTATTTCTGTGATGTCAGTTGTTACTTCTCTTTCATTTCTGATTTTGTGTATTTGGGTTCTCTCTCTTTGTTTCTTGGTGAGTCTAGCTAAGGGTCTATCATCTTGTTTATCTTTTCCAAAAAACAGCTCTTTGTTTCATTGATCCTTTTAATTGTTTTTTTGGACCCTATGTCGTTTATTTCTCCTCTGATTTTTATTATTTTCTTCCTTCTACTTGTTCTGATGTTTTCTTTTTGTTTGCTCTCTAGTTCTTTACATTGTGAGGTCACATAGCCTATTAGAGATTTTTCTTCTTTTTTGAGGTAGGCCTCTAGTGCTATGAACTTCCTTCTGAGAACTGCTTTTGCTGCATCCCATAGATTTTGGGTTGTTATGTGTTAATTTTCATTGGTTTCATGGAAGTTTTTAATTTCTTTCTTGATCTCCTTGGTAACCCATTCATTGTTTAATAACATGCTATTTAGCTTCCATGTTTTCAAATGTCTTTGTATGTTCTTCTTGCAATTGATTTCTAGTGTCATGCCATTGTGATCGGAGAAGATGCTTGATATGATTTCAGTCTTCTTGAAGTTGTAGAGCCTTAATTTGTGTCCTAACATGTGGTCTATCTTTGAGAATGTTCCATGTGCCCTTGAGAAGAATGTGAATTCTGTAGTTTTGGGGTGTAATTCTCTGTAGATATTGATTAAATCCATTTGGTCTAGTGCTTCATTTAGAGTCTCTGTTTCCTTGCTAATTTTTTGCCTAGAGGATCTATCCAGTGATGTCAGCAGGGTGTTGAAGTCCCCTGCTATGATTGTATTGCTATCAATTTCTCCTTTGAAGTCCTCTAGAAGATTTTTAATATATTTTGGTGCTCCTATATTGGGTGCATATATGTTTATCAGGGTTATATCTTCCTATTGGATAGATCCTTTCAATATTATGTAGTGGCCTTCTTTGTCTCTAGTTATGGCCTTCATTTTGAAATCTATTTCATCTGATATGAGTATTGCTACCCGAGTTTTTTTTTTTCCTTTCCGTTTGCTTCGAAGATTTTTTTCCATCCCTTCACTTTAAACCTATGTGCGTCTTTTGTTATGAGGTGGGTCTCTTGTAAACAACATATAGATGAGTCATGCTGTTGAATCCAATCAGCTACTCTGTGTCTTTTTATGGGAGCATTCAATACATTCATATTTAAGGTGATTAATGATATGTACTTATTTATTGCCATTTTTGTTTAGTATGGTTATATTTTTCTTCCTCTTTCTTTTACTAATTACAGCAGTCCTTTTAACATTTCTTGCAGTGCTGGTTTGGTGCTAATGTATTCCCTTAGCCTTTTTTTGTCTGAGAAGCTCTTTATTTGACTTTCTGTTTTGAATGATAGCCTTGCTGGGTTGAGTAGTCTTGGAATCAGATCCTTGTTTTTCATGACCTTGATTACCTCACGACATTCTCTTCTGGCCTGTAGTGTTTCTGTTGAGAAGTCAGCTGAGAGCCTTATGGGGTTTCCTTTGTAGGTAACTTGTTGCTTCTCTCCTGCTGCTTTTAGGATTCTCTCTTTGTCTTTAATTTTTGGCAGTTTGATTACTATGTGCCTTGGTGTGGGCCTGTTTGGGTTCTTCTTACTTGGGGCTCTCTGTGCTTCTGGAACTCGAATGCCTTCTTCCTTCACCAAATTAGGGAAGTTTTCTGTCACTATTTCTTCAAATATATTCTTTAACACTTGCTCGTTTTCTTCTTCTTTAAGGACTCCTATGATGTGAATGTTATTATGTTTCCAGTTGTCCCACAGTTCTCTTAAGCTGTTTTCCTGTTTTTTAATTATTTTTTCCTTTTGGTTTTCTTATTGGTTGATTTTTTCTACCCTATCTTCTAATTCACTGATTGGGTCCTCAGCTTCCACTACTCTGCTATTTAGACTTTCTAATGTGATTTTTAGTTTTGATATGTCATTCTTCGTTTCTTCTTGGTGGTTTTTAATTTCCAGCCGGTTGATTTTCAACATTTCTATGTCTTTACTCATGGTGCTGATGTCCTTACACATGCTGTTGAGCTTCCTCAAGATCATGGCTCTGAATTCTAGTTTTGTTAACTTGCTGCACTTCATTTATCTCATCTTCGGTGGAGGTCTCTTGTTTTTTCATTTGGCTCTTGTTTCTGTTTTTCACCATTTTGGCTATCACAGTGGTCTTTGGAGCCTGCCAAATTTTCCCTGTGGGTGTTGGTGTTCTGCTGTTTGTGGCTCCCTCTCCTGGGTTTGGATGAAGCAGGGAGTACCCACTTTAAACACCACTGTCAAGTCTTAACTTTCCTTGTTAGAGTTGCTTGCCCAGGGAATGGTGTTATCTTCTAGTTTTTTTGCCTGGAGGCTATTAGTAGAGGTCACCTGAAGAACCTTGGTTTCTGAGTTGACTGAACAACTCCCTCAGGTGCTCAGTGTAAGAGGATTTCAGGAAGGTGGGGCAGATGCTGGTTGTTAATGGGCCTCAATTAGCATTTCAATGGCCACCAGTGGGGTTGAATCTCCAAGGGAGGGGCCTCCGCCTCTCCCCAGGGCCCTGGGATGGAGTAAGATGACCACAGTCCTGTGTGGCTGCATTTAGCAAAAGCTCTGAGCACCCTCCAAATCCCAAGTGTCCCCACACAGTTCAGGTCCAGTCTGTTCTCCCTCTGCCGGAGCCCAAGGTGAGTGGCTGCTGCCAATTTAGCCTCTGTCCGGGCTCTGCACCATGGAGCCACCTGGGACTTTATCCCAAGGGTTCCGCTCCCAGCTAAGGGTGGCCGAGGTTATGGCAGCTCTCAGCCAAGGACATAGCACCCAGCCGAGGCCGTAGGTCTCAGCCGAGGCCGCCACAGGTCCCAGCCGAGGCAGCCGCTGGTCCCAGCTAAGGCCACAGGTCCTAGCCAAGGGCACAGCTTCCATCCGAGGCCACTGGTCCCAGCCAAGGCCACAGCAGGTCCCAGCCGGGGCCACAGGTCCCAACCGAAGCCACTGGTCCCTGCCGAGGCTGCTGCTGGTCCCAGCCCAGGCCGCTGCGGACCGTGGGCTCCCGGCCCCCTCTCGCATCCTCGCAAGCCTACCAGGATTGAGTCAGTGTCCCTGGTTATGTGGCCCTCCAAGTTGCCTTTCGGTTGCCCCTTCCTGACGATTTGTCTTTATTTTCGTTGTAATTCCAGTTTGGTCCTTGGAGATGGTCTGAGTAGCTTCCATTCACTCCACCACCATTTTTTTTCTCTTCCCAGTAATCATTTTAAATAGAAGTTGTTTATGTAAAGTTGTTGTTTTATATTCTTATTTTTTTAGACCCTACTGAATTTGTGGTTGTGCCCACTTTTCAGTTGTAATATTTATTATTTATGCCTTTTTCCTTTCAATTCTTAATCTCAACAGAGGTTAAACTATTTTATTAGTGTTTTCAAAGAATAAACTTTTGGTTTTGTATTTACTTTTTTACTTTATCGTTTTAGATGCATATACATTTATACTAATTTCACCTTCCTGATTTAATTGAATTTCTTAGCATTATGCAATAACATTTTCAGTATATAAAATTAACTTTTACCTTAAAAGTCAGTTTTGTCTAAATTTAATGTTGTTTCCACAAGTTTCTTTAGTTACTATTTAAGATTGGTGTGCTATTTCTACCCCTTTACTCTCTGAGTATTTATAAATAGCACGTATCTGATATTTTGAAGGGTGGGAGGAATTATCCAATCAATGTCTCAGTTTTTCTTTTTTTTTTCCTTTTGATTTCTTTGCTTGGTTCATTTATTTTTTGTAATCCAAATTTTTCTCCTACTGTTCTCCTATACCTTCTCTTTCTGTTCTTTTGGTGCTTATCTTAGTGGTTTATGGCATATTTCAATTTAATGTCTAAAGCTAATATCATAGTCCCTATGCTCAAGTAATATAAGGAAATATATAACACCTTATTCAGATCAATCCTCTTCCATTTCAGATACATTTTTGTCCAATAATTTAGCTTTGTTATTTTTTTCAAATTCCACAGGTTAGCTATTATTTTATATAAAATATTTGTTTTGATTTGACTGCATATGCTTCAGTTTCTTTTTCACCACTCTTTCCAGAATAATGGATCTTCCTTCTGAACTTATTCTCTTACTGAAATAAATTCTTTGGCAGATCCCTTGGTGTAGATTTATTTATGGTAACTTCGTATGAATATATATATATGTTTCACCTGAAAATATATGTACTCTATCTTCCATTTTGATTTTTTCTGGAATCACAATTCTAAGTTGAAAATTATATTCTCCTATTCAAATTTATTATTGTATTTCCTGCTGACTTAAATTGTTGCCATTGAGAAATATGTTTTCAGTTTAATTACCATACTTTTATAGTGGTCTTGGGAGTGTTGTGGTGAAGGATAGGTGAGTTAGAGATATGTGTGTCATTTCAAATTAAAACAGTAAAAAGTCCTTGTGTAGTTCTCCACTCCTTTCTAAGGAGACTTTGGGTCGAGATGGCAGATTGTCAAAATTAAAGCATCTTAGCTCTGGACAGTTTTGCTCAACAATTAGAGCGTAGACCCACAGACCAATGAGTCATGGGTTCAATTCCAGTGAAGGGCATGTACCTCCATTGCAGTTCATCCCCGGCCCTGGTGGGGGTCGTGCGGGGGCAACCAGTCGATGTGTCCTTCTCACATTTATCTTCCTCTCTCTCTCTCTCTCTCTCTCTCTCTCTCTCTCTGTCTCTCTCTCTCTCTCCCTCTCCCTCTCCCTCTCCCTCCCTCCCTCCCTCTCTCCCTCCCTCCCTTCTTCCACCCCACTCTCTCTGAAGAAAAATGGAAAAATATCCTCTGGTGAGGATTAAAAAATAAAAATAATAATTTTTAAAAATTAAAGCATTTTAGACTGCCGACTCACCAGATACAGAACAGACAACTGGGAGCATCACCTTGGCAAATAGGAACTTTTGTTTGTACTAAGATAGGAGGATTGTTTTACCATAACATAGACTACACTAACTAGTGCTCTTTATCTCTGAATATTCTGTCTCTCTTCTATTCTTTCCATAGTCTCCTTCTAGAAATACAATTAAACATATGTTTTAACGCCTGTTTTTAAAAAATCCTCACCCAAGGATAAGCTGAGAGAGAGAAAGAGAAATGTCGATATGAGAGAGAAACATGGATTAGTTGCCTTCTGCACATGCCTGATCAGGGATCAAACCCACAAACCAGGTATGTGCCCTGACCAGGAATCAAACTGGCAGCCTTTCGGTGCACAGGCTAACTCAACCAACTGAGCCACGCCAGTCGGGTGTTATAACACCTATTCTATTACCCACCTATCTTAATCTCTCTTTCATAATTTTTTTTAATCTCATCTCTCTCAGTTATATTTTGTGCTACTTCTGCCCATCTATTTTTTTGGTTTGCCAATTTTCTCTCCAGCTATATCTTATCTAACTGACTCATTTATTTCCTTTTTATTTTAATAATCATATTTTTAATGAAAGTTCTATTTTGTATCTTTTAAATCTGTTAGGTTTCAGTTTGATCACTTCTTTTTACATACTCTGCCTTGTAAATCTTTTATTCCTCCAAATATTTTATACAAAATTATTTTATATTACCTATCTGAAAATTTTAATGTCTAAGATTTTTGGAAATATACATTATTGTTTGCTTTTTGCTGACTGTCATTTATGGTAGTTGATTTCTTTGTGTGTATAGTATGTTTGATTTTGGGGGTACAGATCTTAATCTATGGAAACCTGAAGGACTAAATTTTGATGCTTTTTTTCAGTGAGAATTTACTTTTGTTTCCTTCTAAAGCCTGGTTTTGTGGCAGACAGGACTATTTTATTATCCTTCTAAGTCCATCTCAAGAGGCTTGGGCTTGTTTCCCCCACTTTGTAGCTAATCTTATGCTTAGTCTTTTTATTACAGTATTTTTTTTTTTTTTTCTTTTGGTACGTGCCCCTAGCGGGAACTGTACCCAGGACTCTCTGCTTCACAGGACAACGCTCCAACTGCTGAGCCAGACCGGCCAGGACCTCATTACAGTATTTGAAAATCCTGATTTAGAACTCAACTTGGTCTGAGAGATCCTTAGCAATCTCTTAAATCTGTGGTCCAGAAAAACAATAAAATATATTTTATGCTAGATAGAGGTGTTTTGTAGCAGGTGGGTTCTTGAAAAATCCAGTCTGCCATTCGGCCCTACCCCCTATTTTATACTTCTTCCAATTCCTATTGCTACTGGTTAAAGTCGGAAAAAATACAAAATTATGAAAGCTTTAGCTACATTCCAACAAACTTTGTTTAAGAGGGTTATAAAAAAATTAGTATAAACATTATGTTTTAATGGATAATATGTGTGCTTTAAAGTCAGATAAATATCTTAAATCTTTGATTTGTGATTTGGGGCAAATTATAGTTCACAAGTCACAATTTTCTCATTTATAAATAGAAATAATAAATATTATTTTGTAGGGGTGTTATGATGATTTGAGAATCTGTGTATAGACAACAGATTACATCTAACATATAGAAAATAAATGACAGATACCTTTATTCACAGTATGTTGTATATGATTTACTTATTTAACCTACTAAATTGTGAAATGCTGTTAAGGTAAATTAGAATATAGTATAGCCCGGCCAGTGTGGCTCACTGGTTGAGTGTTTACCCTTGCACCAGGAGGTCACCAGTTGGATACCTGGTGGGGGCATGTGCCTGGGTTGTGGGCCTCAGTGGGGGTCATACACGAGGCGGTTAGTCAATGTTCTCTCTCATTGATGTTTCTATCTGTCTGTCTCTCTCTATCCCTTACTCTCTCTCTAAATTCAATTTTTAAACATTTTAAAAAGAATATAGTATGAAAAAGACTGTTTTTCTATAACTGCTATACTGAATGAGAGAGAAACTAATTTCCCATCCTAATTCTGCATTTCTATATATTCCATAAATCAAGAGCTTGTATTTTAGTTTAAATGATGATAACATGATAGCATTAAAAACTCTAAAATAATCTTAGATGCCTATTATGTTAGTTTTTCTTACAGATTTTTTCTTCCATAATAGCCTGAATAACTAGGTGTTCATATTAGTATTCAAGTAACAAAGTAAATTTCCTCCCCCTGCTAGATAAATGAAATGTAGCTAATCTGGTTGTGAACTGAAGGTATCATTTACATTGCAGTCATGTTTTCTGTTGCATCATTAATCAACATTTAAAATGACAATATTGACCGAAATAGCCCATGAAATAGGCTAACACTACAGATGAAAACATAACAGTGACCACAGAGAAAGGGGATTCAGTTTATTTGCCAAGTTAGCTAGATTCCTCAAAGGAAAGCCTGTAAATTCAGCTAACTTTGCATGTTCAGTGAATTAGGAAGGGAACAACTTCTGTTGGCTGTACAAGTGGCATAAAAGTCACCTTATAACAAAAATGAATTGAACTGATGTGAACTGTTGGGCATCAGTCTCTCCTGCCATAATTATGATTTTCATGTGTGCCATACTTTTCATGCTATTTGTATTAATAATAAGATTAATGATGATAAAAATAGTTATTGTGCATTGTTGTTTTAATTTATATTTATTATTACAAGTATTACAGATGTCCCTCTTCTCCCCCCATGTTATCATGCATTATTTATCTGCAGTTTAATTTTCACAATACTTACAAATTAAATACTATCAAAATCTCCAGTCTACAAATGAGAAGTGGTATTGCAATGTGGTTATGAGCATGGGCTGGGGATTTAGACCAGCTAATAAGACTTCCTAACTGAATGTTCTTTGCAAAGTTATTTAATCTCTCTATGACTCACTTTCTTCAACAAAAAAATGATAGTAACTATTGAAGAAACATTACTGGGCTGTTCATTCATTCAATCTTTTACTATTGATCAATCACCCACAAAGTAATCACTGTATCATATTCTCAAATATCTTGTCTTCTGGAGAAAAATAATTAAATTCATAACAATATTTCCTCCTAAAGAAAACATCCTCTTACTGCAGAGAAACTTTGCTCTTCTTCGTAACAATTTGAGACTCGTATTGGCAAAAACAGAAAACCTATTTCAGTGTTTTCTCAGGAAATAAAAATGCAGACTTCTCTCCACATCCACCCCCCCCCCCCCACACACACACACATACACACACTCAAACACTATATGTCACAATTTCTAGACCGTGGAAATGCTAACTAGCAGGCTTTCTTAATGACATACTGTTCCCCATTATATTATTATAATTGCAATGAGAACCTGAAGAACGGGAAGTTGTGTGTGTGTGTGTGTGTGTGTGTGTGTGTGTGCTAACTTTTTTCAGTGCCTCAAACATTTTTCAGGGTAGAGGCCCCGATGACAAATGCACTGAGATCAGTCAAGAGGAAAACAAAAATCAGAATTTCAAGCCACCAAAAATCCTGTGGGAGTCTCTAACAGACCATATTTTTAAACAAAACAATTTTGAAACATGCAGTTCCATACCATTTCTTAGTTTAATGTTTTCAGTCTCAAATGTTTCCAGGCTTTAATAGAAGTCCTCCAAAAGAAATAATACTATGCCTGGAGTTTTCAGTGGGTGTACCTAATGTTATAATATGCTGTCTAGATTTTCCCCTAATGACAAAGGTACATATTTTCTCAGTTGACAGGAATGTTGGCTTCTGCCAATTCACAGCTGTCTCTTCCTGGGAATTGCCATCACCCAAAGGGAGCTGCCTCGCTATGATCATACCCCATCCCCAGGGCAGCATCTATATCCAATGACTGGTAGAAGTGGAGGTACAAAGGTCTATTTGGAAAAATTCTATGGGTCCATCCCAGCTCCAGAGCTCCTTGTGTGATTAGCCTCTATTGTCATTAGACCAGAAATCATTTTCTCCTTAACCTTCCAGTTTCCCCCAGTCCTGCATAGATTTTGCTCTTAGAACACATTTGAATATACTACTTGCATGCTTATCTCCATCAAAGATTTATTTCCAGGGAACCCAGTCTAAGATGGTGAAAGAAACAGTATGTCAATACACCTTGGATAATCAAAGTTCTAAAATTGCTTTTCCACATACAATAAGAAGTCAATTGCTTTTAATATAAAGAACAGAATGAAATCACTCTGTAAATGTTCAGTAAGGGGATTCTCATGCATAGTGTTCTAATTCTCAATTCCCAAATCTTATACTACATAAGCAACAGCTTCATAAATGTCCTTTGGTCAAATAAATGGAATGACATCTAATGAAATATAAAAAACTGATATAGTGATATTAAATTTCTTTCCCAGATATTCTGACATAAGATACTAGCAGTTTCTTTTTACACCAAAAAAAAAAAAAAAAAAAATCAAGAAAACAAACATAAAAAGTATTTTACTAAAGCAAAGCTACCATGACAATGTGAGGGGAATGTAAAGAAGGAGTTATTTTCTTATTTTTCATATTCTTTTCTTTACCTCTCTAGGCTGTTTTCTGCTCAGTAACAGTCACTAGTGTTCTTCCCATTGCTAAGCTTATTTACATCTTCTGTGCTATTTTTCTTAATTCTGTTTCATTTTTTAAATGATAGCAGTAGACACCAGACTATAAACAATTTACATGTATTAGAAAAATAAATAATGAGATTTTATGAAATTGTATAAAACTCTTTTAACAGTACCAGACATTACCACTGTGCCAAAAAAGAAGAAAAACCTGTACATTTTAGTGACTCTGAGGCATTTAGATATATAAGAAATATTATAATGTTATATTTGTATTTTAATACCATAAGTTCATTAATAAAAGCTCTAGTAAAATCACAGTAGAAAAACAAAATTGATTATCATGCTGAAATGTTGCTGCAAACTGTCTTGCCTGTAGCAGGTGAGTACTGATGTTAGGATGCCAAAGCTTATCAGTTCTGACAGATCAAAGGGGAGCTGACATAAGGAGGCATGATTTATGAAAAAAACCTTTCTCTCTAGAGCAGTGGTTCTCAACCTGTGGGTCACGACCCTTTTGGGGGTTGAATGACCCTTTCGCAGGGGTTGCCTAAGACATAACAGTAGCAAAATTACAATTATGAAGTAGCAATGAAAATAATTTTATGGTTGGGGGTCACCACCACATGAGGAACTGTGTTAAAGGGTTGCGGCATTATTAGGAACGTTGAGAACCACTGCTCTAGACAAATGCATTGAAATGCTTCTTGTAGTTTCTGTGTCATTTATGACATTTTATGTCAAGCTCCAAGATATTGACTGTATGCTGCAGCATAGAAAGCATGGCCATGTGTATTTCAGCATGTCTCCCATTCTGTTATTAAAATATATTTTAAAAATCTATATAAGAAGACTAGCAGAGAAAAAATATATAATACTATGTTTTCTTGGGTTTAACTTGAAAAATGACAATTCATTAACTAAACCAATAGTGCAGTGTATGAACACGTATATTATCTTTCTATTACATCCCATGCTGAGGACAAACCAATTATATTCTTGAACAATATGAAATGAATCTAGGTGTATGAAGTATAGGTTGCTAGAATTCAAATACTTCTCTTCCCACTGCAAACAGTACTCTAGCAGCATGGTTAAACACAACACAACACACACACACACACACACACACACACACACACACACACACTATAACCAGGAGAGAATTTAAGGTTACATCATTCAGCAAGTGCAACCTGTGAGTTTGATAACACCACACAGAGAATGTTTAGCAAACGATGGAGACATGGGTGGCATATGTTATGTTGCATTAATTCCCACTAAATAATACTCTCTCAATATTTTGAGTTGGGAAAGGTGAGGTAAGACATAATAAACCCATGACATAATAAACCTCCCAATGACATATTGGAGATAGAATTTCTCAAATTTGTGCTGTAAAATATCACAACTGTATGGCTGTGAGATAGTGAATTATTTAGGAGTGAGACTATAGGAGACTCCAGATAATGGCCTTTTGTATTCTCTATCATTCAATTCTAGGAGCTCCCATGGTTCTTCCATAAACCTGGATCTCTTGGCTTGACAATTAACTTTTAGAGGAAAATATTGATCAATATGATGCTGATTTCTACTCCTTATGATTTAACATTTTGACATGTGGCCAAAGAAGTCACCAGAAGATTCATGTGATCCAAGTGTTAGTAAGCATTGGGTAGGTCTGTACTGTGAAACGGGACAACTCTACAAGTCTAAGAATCTACCCTATTCTCTCCACCCTCACTCTCTTTCATGCCCTGACCTCTTGCCTGTTTAACAGTCTTTTAGCTGGTCTGCAGCCTCTATCCTCTCCTCTCACATTTCCAGAGCCCCAAACAATTTATACCAGAATTTCCTGTTTGTGCATTTATTCCTTTTCCTGAGAAATGACTTATTGAGTGAGGAGGTTTATCTACCCACATTCCTATATCTAATTGCCAGATGCATGAAAGACATAGTTCCTTGAATTTTCCAGCAAGAACTGGTGAGTGAGGACTTGGACAACATGCTGGAGAGAGAGAAAGCTAGGAAGGACAGAGCAAGGAGTAAGATCAGCATTCCACAGATTGGGGATGAGGTTCCCTGAGCCTTACATCTTGCATGTCAGAGCCTAGCACAGAGTGGATATTATATGAAATTATGTTAAATTAATAAACAAGTAGTGGAGTGGTTACCTACAAAAGCTTTCCTTTTACATGAACTAGAGTATTTTCTGAAATGCTCGGACAGTAAATATGTTGGTTCCAATAGTAACGTGAGAAGTTACTGTGCTTCCTTTTCTTAGAGCTCATTTCATCTTTAGACCCCAGGAGCTCAGTGTCTTCAAATGGCTCCCCAGGTGTGTAAGCCCCTACTAGCCTCTTATCCCTTCTAAGCCTACGTAGATACATAGTTATCTTGTTGGCCATTCACTTAAAAAAGTTAATAGATTTGCTTATTTGGTGCAAAGTGTAAGTAGATGACAATTAATTCATATTTATTCCCTCTTCCCCAACAAAATTTGCATTTTAGAAGGAGATTTAGCTTCTTATCAGAACATGGGCCCTATGAACTTGGTTTCCAGCCTAACCTGGTAGTAATGTTAGATAACACCAAAGGAACTTTTGTTTCCCATCCCATCTAACATCTAAAAATTGATCTCACTTCTCAATCAAGAAAAACCACATTAATCCCTTTTCCTTTCAGACCCCACGTGCCTCAGATTCAGTGTTTAAAACTGTTTATAACTGACTTCTCACCAACCAGTGAAGAGATCCCCTTTAAAGGCCTAAGGGATTCCTCTTGAAATAATATTACATAACCATTTGTTCAGCTTTTCTTCCTTCAATTTTTGTCTAATTATTTAAAGGTGGAAAAGGTTTGCTTCTCCTGTAACAAGAGAAATGTTATATAATAGGGACTAGATGTTATTCTTCTGGTTGGGCCCCCTTGTGTCACAGTGCTGGGTACACGGTAGATTCTAAAATGGAATAGTTATGGAATAGTTATGTAATTCCTGCACTGCAAAGCTATGGGGATCAGGGATAACTGGAACATTGGAGTCTGATCTTATTCCACACATTTAATAGACAAAATTCCAGATTGCCAGGCTACCTTGATTGATGCAACTATATGAAAATGGATTTTTAAATTTCTCTGTGTAGTAGAGATGAAATGAAAGTTCAGGAGCAAACTTAAATGTCTTTAATATAAAAGCTGCCATTAAATATTTAAGTTTGAATTAAACTGATATTTATGGAGTGATAGTAGGCTGTTGAAACTAAGAAAATGAGCCCTGGTTTCTATCTCAGGTCAATGTTGTCTCTGGCTTCACTGTTTGAGAGCTCAGAGACCAAAAAAGATCTTAAAGTATGGCTCAAATCCCCATATGCAAGAATTTGGAGATTTCAATATGTGGCTAACTCTTCTATTTACGTATTACAAACACGAAATTGGACTCTTTGAAACTCAGAGAGTAAAATGGAAGAACACATAGTGATGCCCTCCAGAATTGAGGAAATTTTGAAAAAGAACAGTTTTTCTTCTCCTTCCCACCCTCAAAACTATGGGGTACTTTGTCCAGAAGCTGATCTGCTAAATGGCAAGCTTAGTGTCATAGGGCTGCTTCCCATATACACTATGCTTCTCATCTCTTTCCACCTTGGTTTCTATTATTTATTCTTTGGGGAATGCTGTCCTGGAATGATATTTCCTGCTTTATTCCCCTGGACAACTCCCATTCAGCCATCAAAACTCAGTTAGAATTTTGATGGGGATTGCATTAAATCTATATATTGCTTTGGGTAATACAGCCATTTTAACTATGCTGATTCTTCCAATCCATGAACATGAGATATCTTTCCATTCCATTGTGTCTTTCTCAATTTCTTTTAATAATGCTTTGTGGTTTTCAGTATGTAGGGCCTTCACATACTTTGTTAAGTTTATTCTTAGGTACCTTATTTTTTTAGTTGCAATTACAAAAGGGACAGGCTTTTTTTTATTATTTCTTTTTATGAAGTTTCAGTGTTAGTATATAGGAAACCAGTGGATCTTTGTACATTAATTTTGTGACCTGAAAATTTACAGCGTTTGCTTATTGTTTCTAACAGTTTTTGGTGGAGCAATGTCATTTTTTTAAAGAAACAGAACAAAACCCATGAGATTTATATGGAACAACCAAAGACACCGAACAGCCAAAGCAATCCTCAGAAAAAAGAACAAAGCTGGAAGTGTCACACTATCTGACTTCAAATTTTACTACAGAGCTCTAATAATCAAAACAGCATGGTACTGGCAGAACAGGCACATAAACCAATGAATCAGAATTGAGAACCCAGAAATAAAACCACAGGTATATGAACAAATAATTTTTGACAAAGGAGGAAAAAACACAAAATAGAGGAAAAGAAGCCTATTCAATAAATGGTGCTCAGAGAATTAGTAAGCCATATGCAAAAGAATGAAACTAGATCACAGTTTGTACCCTGGTACAAAAATTAATTCAAAATGGATCAAACCTAAATATAATATCTGAAACAATAAAGTACATATAAAAAAAAACATAGGAACTAAATTTATGGACGTTGGTTGTAGAGAACATTTTATTTATTTTTATTTTTTTATTAAATAATTTATTTTTGTTACTGTTTCTTTTTCCCCTGATAATTCCCCCTCCCCAGCCATCTCTGCCCTGTCCACAGCTTCATTGTCCATGTCCACTGTCCACTGTTCATGCACACATGCATATGAGTACTGTGGTTGATCTCTCCCCCCCCCCCCCCCCCGCTTCTGGGGATTGTCAGTCTGTACCACACTTCCACATCTCTGGGACTACCACATTCCTCAGACTGTAATGTTCATTATATTCCACAAATAAGTGAGATCATATGATACTTGTCTTTCTCTGTTTGGCTTGTTTAAATTAAAATGACACTTTCCAGGTCCCTTCATGTCATCTCAAAGGATAAAAGATCTTTCTTTCTTACAGCTGCATAGTACTCCATTGTGTATATGTACCAGAGTTTCTTATCCATTCATCTACTGATGGACATTTGGGCTGTTTCCAGATCTTAGCTATTGTAAATAGTGATGCTACAAACATGGGGGTACATATATTCTTTCTGATTGGTGTTTCAGGCTTCTTAGGGTATATTCCTACAAGCGGGATCACTGGGACAAATGAAAGTTCAATTTTTAATTTTTTGAGGTAACACCATATTGTTTACCATAGTATCTGCACCAGTCTCCATTCCCACCAGCAGCGTACTAGAGTCCCCTTTTCTCCACACCCTCGCCAACAATTGTTGTTAGATGATTTGTTGATAGTGGTCATACTGACAGGTATGAGGTGATACCACATTGTTGTTTTAATTTGCATCTCTCTGATGATTAGTGATGTTGAGCATTTCTTCATATGTCTCAGGCATTTCTATGTCCTGTTTGGAAAGGTGTCTATTTAGTTCCTCTGACAATATTTTCATTGGGTTCTTTGTCTTCCTTTTGTTAAGTTTGTATGAGTACTCTATATATATTGGAAATTAACCCCTTATCTGATATATCATAGGCAATGATGTTCTCCCATACAGTGGGTTGCCTTTCCATTTTGATGGTTGTATCTTTTGCTGTGCAGAAGCATTTGAGTTTGATGTAGTCCCATGTGTTCATTTTCTCCTTTGTTTCTGTTGCTTTAGGTGATGTATCAGTGAAAATTCTGCTGCGTATGATGTCTGAAATTGTGAAGCCTAGAGTTTCTTCTAGGATTTTTATGGATTCATGAGTCACATTTAAGTGTTTTATACATTTTGGGTTTATTGTTGTGTGTGGTGTAAGTTGATGGTGTAGATTCATTTTTTTTTTTTTTTTTTGCATGTAGCTGTCCAATTTTCCCAACACCATTTATTAAAGAGGCTGTTTTTACTCCACTGTATGCTCTTGCCACCGTTGTCAAATATTAATAGAGCATATTGCCTTGGGTCCCTTTCTGGATTCTCTGTTGTGTTCCACTGGTCCATATGCCTGTTCTTGTGCCACTACCAGGCTGTTTTGATTACAGTGGCTTTGTAGAATAACCTGAAATCTGGTAATGTGATCCCTCCAACTTTGTCTTCCTTTTCAAGATTGACGTGGCTATTCAAGCTCATTTTTGGTTCTATATGAACTTTTGAAATATTTGTTCTAGTTCTGTGAAGTATGTCGTTCACAGTTTGATGGGGATTGCATTGAATGTATAGATTGCTTTGGGTAGTATGGACTTTTTAATGATGTTAATTCTTCCAAGCCATGAACAAGGTATGTGCTTCCACTTTTTTATATCTTTTTCTATTTCTTTTTAAAATGACCTGTAGTTATCTGTGAATAGGTCCTTTATTTCTTTGGTTAAGTTTATTCCTAGGTATCTTAATTTTTTACCACAGTGGTAAATGGGATTGTTTTCTTAGTTTCTCTTTCTGTGAGTTCATCGTTGGTATATAAGAATGCCATCGATTTCTGGATGTTAATTTTATATCCTGCTACTTTGCCAAATTCATTTATGAAGTCTAGTAAATTTTTGATAGAGTCTTTAGGGTTTTCTACATATAGTATCATGTCATCTGCAAATAATGACAGTTTCACTTCCTCCTTTCCAATTTGGATCTCTTTTATTTTTTCTTCCTGTCTTATTGCTGTGCTAAGACTTCCAGTCCTATGTTAAATAAGAGCGGCGAAGTGGGCATCCTTGTTTTGTTCCTGTTCTTATGGGAAATGCTTTTAGTTTCTGCCCATTGAGTATAATGTTGGCAGTAGGTCTTTAATAAAGGCCTTTATTATGTCGAGATATGATCCCTCTATTCCCACATTGCTGAGCATTTTTATCATAAATTGGTGCTGGAATTTTTCAAATGCTTTTTCAGCGTCTGTTGATATGATCATGTGGTTTTTATTCTTCATTTTGTTTATGTGGTGTATCACATTTATTGATCTGAGAATATTGAACCAGACTTGCATCTGTGGGATGAATCCCACTTGGTCATGGTGAATAATTTTTTTTATGTATTCCTGAATTCAATTTGCTAGTATTTTGTTCAGGATTTTGACATCTATGTCCATGATCAGGGATATTAGCCTGTAGTTTTCTTTCTTTGTAGTGTTTTTTTCTGATTTTGAAATTAGAATTATGCTGGCCTCATAAAACAAGCTTGGAAGTCTTCCTTCTTCTTGAATATTTGAAATAGTTAGAGGAGAATGGGTGTTAGTTCTTTTTGAATGTTTGGTAAAACTCCCGTGTGAAGCCATCCAGGCCTGGGCTTTTGTTTGCTGGGAGAGTCTTGATTACATCTTCAATTTTCTTACTTGTTATTGGTCTGTTCAAGTTTTCTATTTTTTACCGGTCCAGCTTTGAGAGACTATGTATTTCTAGAAATTTGTCCATATTGCGTAGATTGTCGAATTTGTTGCCATATAATTGTTCATAGTAGTTGTTAACGATCTTCTGTGTTTCTGTGGTATTAGTTGTTACTTCTCCTCTTCCATTTCTGGTTTTGTGTATTTGGGTTCCCTCTCTTGGTTTCTTGGTGAGTCTAGCTAAGAGTCCATCAATCTTGTTTATCTTTTCGAAAAACCAGCTCTTTGTTCCATTGATCTTTTGAATTGACTTTTTGGTCTCTATGTCATTTATTTCTGCTCAGATCTTTACTTTTTCCTTCCTTCTACTTGCTCTGGGGTTTTCTTTATGTTTGTTCTTTAGTTATTTAAGTTGTGAGGTTAGATAGTTTATTGGAGATTTTTGTTTGTTTGTTTCTTGAGGTAGATCTGTAGTGCTATGAACTTCCCTCTCAGAACTGCTTTGGCTGTATCCCATAGATTTTGTGTTGTTGGTGTTCATTTTCATTGGATTCCAGGAAGTTTTTAATTTCTTCCTTGATCACTGCAGTGATGCATTTGTTGTTTAATATCGTGTTATTTATCCTCCATGTCTTCAAATGTCTTTGCATGTCCTTGTTGCAATTGATTTTTAGTATTGTACCATTGTGATCTGAGAAGATACTTGATATGATTTCAATCTTCTTGAACTTTTAGAGACTTAGTTTGTATCTTAACATGTGATCTATCTTTGAGAATGTCCCATGTGCACCTGAGAAGAATGTGAATTCTCTAGTTTTGGGGTGTCATTCTCTGTAGATATTGATTAAATCCGTTTGGTCTAGTGCTTCATTTTGAGTCTCTGTTTTCTTGCTATTTTTTTGTCTAGAGGATCTATCCAGTGATGTCAGCAGGGTGTTGAAGTCCCCTGCTATGATTATATTGGTATTTATTTCTCCTTTGAAGTGTTCCAGAAGATTTTTAATATATTTTGGTGCTCCTATATTGGGTGCATATAAGTTTAGCAAGGTTATATTATCCTGTTGGATAGATTCTTTCAATATTATGTAGTGGCCTTCTTTGTCTCTAGTTATGGCCTTCATTTTGAAATTTATTTGATCAGATATGAGTATTGCTACCCCAGTCTTTTTTTTTTTTCTTTCCATTCTGTTTGCTTTGAAGATTTTTTTACATTCCTTCACTTTCAACCTATGTGCGTCTTTTGTTGTGAGGTGGGTCTCTTGTAAACAATATATAGATGAGTCATGCTGTCTTATCCCATCAGCTACTCTGTGTCTTTTCATCAGAGCATTCAATCCATTTACACTTAAGGTTATTATTGATATGTCCTTATTATTGCCATTTTTGTTTAGTGTGGTTAGATTTTTCTTCCTATTTCTTCTACTAATTACAGTAGTCCTTTTAACATTTCTTGCAGTGCTGGTTTGGTACTGATGTATTCCCTTAGCCTTTTTTTTTTTTTTTTTTTCTGGGAAGCTCTTTATTTGACCTTCTATTTTGAATGATAGCCTTGCTGGGCAGTCTTGGATTCAGATCCTTGTTTTTCATGACTTTGATTACCTCATGCCATTCTTTTCTGGCCTGTAGTGTTTTTGTTGAGAAGTCAGCTAAGGGTCTTATGGGGGTTTCTTTGTTGGTAACCTGTTGCTTATCTCTTATTGCTTTTAGGATTCTCTCTTTGTCTTTAGTTTTTGGTATTTTGATTACTATGTGTCTTGGTGTGGACCTGTTTGGGTTCTTCTTACTTGGGGCTCTCTGTGCTTCTTGAACTTGAATGCCTTTTTTCTTCATCAAATTTGGGAAGTTTTCTGTCACTATTTCTTCAAATATATTTTCTAACCCTTGCTCATTTTCTTCTTCGGGAACTCCTATGATGAGAATATTACTATGTTTCCAGTTGTCCCACAGTTCTCTTCAGCTTCTTCCTATTTGTTTAATTGCTTTTTTCCTTTTGGTTTTCTGATTGGTTGATTTTTTCTACCCTGTCTTCTAATTCACTAATCTGGTCCTCTGCTTCCTCTACTCTGCTGTTTAGAACTTTCTATGTGTTCTTTATTTCTGATATGTCATTCTTGATTTCTTCTTGGTGGTTTTTAATTTCCAACTGGTTGATTTTCAACATTTCTATGTCTTTACTCATGATGCTCATGTCCTTACACATGCTGTTGAGCTTCCACAAGGTTATGGTTCTGAATTCTAGTTCTGTTAACTTGCTTAACTGCACCTCATGTATCTCATCTTTGGTAGAGGTCTCTTGTTCTTTCATTTGGCTTTTGTTTCTGTTTTTTGCCATTTTGGCTATCACAGTGGGCTTTGGAGCCTGCCAAATTTTCCTTGTGGGTGTTGGTGTTCTCCTGTTTGTGGCTCCTTCTCTTAGGTTTGGATGAAGCAGGAAGGACCCACGTTAAACACCATTGTCAAGTCTTACTTTTCTGGTTAGAGTTGGTAGCCCATGAATGGTACAATTATCCTCTAGCTTTTTGCCTGGAGGCTATCAGTAGCAGTTACTTGAAGAGCATTGGCTTCTCAGTTGAGTGGAATACTCCCTCAGGTGTTTAGCATAAGGGGATTTCCCGAGGGTGGGGCAGATGATGGTTGTTAATGGGCCTCAATTTGCATTTAATGGACACCAGGTGGTGTTGAATCTCCAAGGGAGGTGACCCTTCCTTACCACAGAGCCCTGGGAAGGAGTAAGATGGCCACCATCTTGAGTGGCTGCAACTCAGCAAAAGCTCTGAGCACCCTCCAAATCACGAGTGTCCCCACACAGTTCTAGTCCAGTCCACCCTCCCTCTGCCAGAGCCCAAGGTTAGTGGTTGTGTCTATTTTAGTGTCTGTCCTGGCTCTGCACTGTGGAGCCGCTTGGGAATTTAACCCAAGGGCACTGCTCACAGCTAAGGCTGCTGCAGTCTCTGGGCTCCCAGCCTTCCTCTCGCACCTCCACAAAGCTACCAGGATTGAGTCAGGGTCCCTGGTTATATGGTCCTCACAAACTGCTTTTCTGCTGCTTTTTCCTAATAATTTTCTTTATTTTTGTTGTAATTCCAGTTTGGTCCTGGTAGATGGTCTGTGTAGCTTCAGTTCACTCCACCACCATTTTGGAATCTCCGGTTGTGGAGAATATTTTATGAATTTGACCCTCAAGGCAAGGAGAGTAAGGCAAAAATAAGTAAAACTATATCAAACTAAAAAGCTTTTTCACAGCAAAAGAAACTGACAACAAAACAAAAGGCAATCAATTGAATGGGAAATGATATTTTCAAACAATCGCTCCAACAAGGGGTTAATATCTAAAACATATACAGAATTTATACAACTCAGCACCATACAAATAAGCAATCCAATTAAAAATGGGTAGAGGACCTGAACAGACCCCTCTCCCAAGACAACATACAAATGGCCATCAGACAGATAAAAATATGTTCAACTTCACTAGCTATTAAAAAAATGCAAATGAAACTACAATGAGATACCACTTCACTTGTGTTAGAGTGGCTATTATCAACAAGACCGGTAATAACAAATGTTGGAAATGTGGAGAAAATCACAATCTGCTGGGCATGTAGACTGGTACAATCACTATGGAAAACAGTATAATGGTACTTCAACAACTTAAAATAGAAGTTACCATATGACCCAGCAATCCCTCTTCTGCGTATCTACACAGAAAACTAAAAGATATGTATTCAAAAAAATATACCCCATGTTCATTGCAGTATTATTCACAGCAGCCAAGACACGGAGACAAGTGTTTTTCAATAGAGGATTGGATAAAGATGTGGTACATATATACTATGGAGTACTATTCAGCCATAAGAAAAGATAATATACTACCATTTGTGACAACATGAATGGACCTAGAGGATATTATGCTAAGCAAAATAAGTCAGTCAGTAAAAGCTGAGAACCATATGATTTTACTTATATGTGGGATATAAAACTTAAACTCATAGACAGACAACACAGTGGTAGTTACCAGAGGGAAGGGAGTAGGATGGGTAATAAAGGATAAAGGAGATCAATTTTATGGCAACAGAGGATGATTTGATTTGAGGTAGTGGGCACATAGTACAATGTACAGATCATATATCATAGAAATGTATACCTGAAACCTATATATATGACCCTGTTAACCAATGTTAGCCCCAATAAATTTAATTTAAAAAATAAAATAAAATAGAGGGGGGCAGAAATGACTCAGTTTGGTTGTTACTGTCTTCAGGAATCTTTTTCTGTTTCCTCCTCCATGCTTTTATACTACCCAGAGTAAACAACTGGCTTTATGTATAATAGTAATATATTGTTATTATCTATTTATATAAGTTTCTCTATGATTTTTTTGAGTCAAAAACTCTTTCAGATTTATCACCTAACACAGTGCTTGGCACATAGCAGGTGCTCAATAAATGATTACTAAACTGGACATGCAAAATCTCCCATTTACCTTTAATGCTTTTTCTTCCCCACTATTTTTCTCCTTGTTAGAGTCTCTCTCTTTAGGGTCCAGTAATTGGGAATGACCTTTGACAGCCAGGACACTCATCAAGACACCCAGCAGACCTTGCCCTGACATCTTGTGCCTGCTGATCATCTCACCAATGATAAGAAACTTAATGTTCTCCTTGTTCACAGCCTTGACTTTGCAGATGACCCAGGCTCAAACAAGATCACCTGGCTAGTTAGTAGCTCTACTGAATAGAGAGCCCTGTTCTACCTTTTTCAATTCCAAACTTTTCACATTCTCCATATTATTTTTACTTTGTCCCATCTCCTCAAGATTGGCTAGATTATTTAATATATAATGTCCTAATCTATGCAATGAGCTGGACTACTCCAAAAGAAATACTACCTCACTAATAGAAATATCAGGAAGCATCACCTTATATATATAAAACCAAATCCCTACTTTATGCCTAACATTCTGTGTTTAGTGAGATCTTGATGAAGATGGGTTGCAAAATGTCTTTGCAACCCACTGGTTAATATTGGAAACAATAGATGTTAAAATGGACAGGAAGTGACTTATGAAAATATCCCAAAGTGACAAAGGAAATCTTCAATCAAAAAAGACCTGAGAACAACTTCTGAAGAAGTTAGTGTTTAGCCTCTATAATTTGAAGGCAATGGGTTGCCAGAAATGCTGGCCAAGCCTAAGATGACAAAGGAAAAGAATTTCAACATGTAAGAAAACTGGTTCTTTTTGTCCTATGAGCACCAGGGAAACCAAGATATAATGGCTGAAGCTAACAGTGCTGACATTCTTGTTGTTTTTTATTATTATTATTTATCTTGGCTTACTAAGAGAAAGACAGATTTCTTTCAAGAGTTCTTGTTTTCTTGGCAGAATTTAATTTCTGAATTCATTGTTTTATTAATAGAATGGCTGTCACCCAGAGGATGTTACTGGAAGAATGAATTCTATCCTGTGCATCACTGTGGGGTTGGGAGGTTGGAAGATGGATGTTTTTTAACCTTGTGCTAAGCACTCTCAACCTTGTGTTAATGCATTCTCAAATCCTAGCCCCGGGGTAAACCTGGCCCGCCCAATGTATTGGGTGCTTCATTTGTAAGTGAATACGGGTTTGTTATCTTTTGGCTTCAAGGTCTCTTCCAGTAAAAAGCAAGAGACAAAGCTAGGGTGTATGTTTGCAGTAATGCCATCTCAAAGAAATAATTTACTTAAATCCACTGTGACCTGGGGGTACCAATCTGCAAATAAATGAGACTATATCCAGAGAACTGGAGCACTTGCTACCTTGTAAAGCTCCCCCTCACTCCAAGCAGCTGTGCTTGTAGTTTCATTGTATTGCACTGATCCCAGCAGGCTGAGAGATGGCAAGTGGTGACCCCGATGTGATTCGAGTATGCAGCAGCTAGATTCGATGCGACCAGCAAGTGGTGACTCAGTGGCGAGATTTGACATGACCAGCAAGTGGTGATGCAGCTGCGAAATTCAATGCAATCAACAGTGTAACAGTATGTGAAAGGGAAGTGGTAATCCGGATCCAAAGTAAATTTAGGTCACTTGAGAAAGAGTATTCTTGAACCAGTGGTGCCTGGCTTGGGACAGCTGCCAGCATATCTAGTGTCATGAGGGGTTTTCATTTCAGTAAGACAGCATGGGGTCGGTATTTATAGCATTATAGCATCTAATTCAGGAGATCAGTCCCAGCAGTGAGGTGGCTCCAACCTCCCCTTCAGAGGAAACTCCAGAGCCGATAGATCCTGCATAGTTGCTAAAAGAGGAAAGTTTTCTTCCCCATCCTCCACCTTTTGTAGAGAATTTCTTAGCCTCACCATGCCCAGAAATGTTGGGCTGTATTAAAGAGGCCAGGAAAGTGGGTGACCTTGGGGCTTTCCCAGTTATAATACAGCCAGCCCAACAACCTGTGCACAAATGTTTGCCCTATCAGTTTTTTAAAGAATTCAGGCAAAGCATAAAGGAAAATGGTTCACAAAATACTATAGGAGTGTTGGAGGGAATAGCTGGTAGTTATCTGATGATTCCCTGGAATTGGACAGCACTACCAAAAACTGTGTTGATACCAGCCCAATTTGTAAATTAGAATATCAGGAGAGACCCACACAAAAGGCATTGAAAAATTTTGGAATAGGAATTTCTATTGGACTTGATATGCTACTAGGACAAGGAAGCTATTTGGTCCCCAGGTATAGGCAAGGAAAGATGCTAGATTGTTTCATCAGGCCTCAGATGTAGGTACTAAACCTTGGCATAGGATTCCAGCATCTGGAGGAGACACAGGCCCTTTTGCAACCATTCCATAAGAAGCACAGGAATCTTATGTGTCTTTCATTGATCGGTTGTAAGCGGTAAATGTAAACAGGTAGATAAAGCAGAAGCAGCTGGTACATTGCTATTACAATCGGCCTGTGAGAATGCTAATGCAGATTGTTAGGCTGTGCCTGTTCCATTGAAGAAAAAAACCTCATATATAGGAGAATATATAAAAGGATGTCAAAATGTAGGGACAGAAATGCATCGGTCCAGCACTTTAGCAGCTGCTCTTGAGACATTGCCAATAAGAGAATTCAATAAAAAACAACAAGGGTCCAAATTATGTTTGATTGTGGCAAACCAGGACATTTTCAAAAGGACTGTAAAAAAGGAAAGGCTGGAACCAGTGGCCTTCCTATGAAGTCTTGTCCTCGATGTGGCAAAGGGCTGCGTTGGGCCAGTTAGTGTAAGTCTAAATATGGAAATTCCTTGTTGGGAAATGGGAATAAGGGCATGAGACCTGTCATCCAGACAGCTCCCTGGGTCCCACAGCCTCAGGGTTTTTTCAGTCAATCAAACAGAGTATTGGAGACCTCCAGCCTCCACAACAGGAAGTTCAGGCCTAGATCTCATCACTACCACAGAATTAACCCTTAAGGAGTCTGATGATATTTATTTAGTGTTTACAGGAGTGTATGGCCCCTTCCCAGAGGGGAAAGTAGGTTTAGTGATTGGAAGATCTAATTTAACAATAAAAGGATTACAGGTGATGCCAGGGGTAATTGACTCAGATTTTGAAGGAGAAATTAAAGTAATGCTTAAGGCTGTGGGCTTTCATGTATTAATGCTGAGAGCCTGAATAGCTCAACTTCTTTTGTTACCCTACTGGGTTCCTGGAGCCAACTCCACAATTAGAAGGAATGCAGGGCTTGGGAGCACTGGTCAGTGTGATGTTCTCTGGATTGAGGCTATTAACACCAAAAAGCCCTTGTTCTCCATTAATATACAAGGGCAACCATTTTCAGGATTAGTGGATACAAGGGCAGACATTTCTATTAAAACAACACAGGAATGGCCTAAAGCCCTGGTATCCCTATTAATTACAGGAGTGGGAGGAACTTAAGCTCCTCAACAAAGTACTCGCTCCCTTTCCTGTACAGGCCCAGATGGATCAAAAGGATGGACTCAACCTTATGTCATGGAGTCTCCCCTAAATTTGTGGGAAAGGAATCTTTTCTCTCAATGGGGAATGGTTATTCAAACCCAGCCTTTTGACTAGGGGTTACTTGTAAAATCCCCCTCCTTTCATTGGCCTGGAAGACAACAGACCCAGTACAGGTTGATCAGTGGCCCTTAAAAGGGGAAAAATTATTACATGCAAACAGATTAGTGAAAGAGCAATTAGAAACAGGTCATATAGAACCTAAAGTCAGTCCCTGGAACACTCCCATTTTTGTAATTCCAAAAAAGAGTGGAAAATGGAGATTACTACATAATTTGAGAGCAATCAATGCTATTATAAAACCCATGGGAATGTTATAGCCTGGGCTCCCCAATCCTACAATAATTACAGTGATTCCTGAAAATTAGCATGTAATTGTTATTGATCTTAAAGATTGCATTTTTACTATCCCTTTGGTTCTTACAGATAGAGAGAAATTTGCTTTTTCTGTTCCCTCCATTAACAATAGTAAACCTATACATCCATTCCAGCCCCGGGACCAGATATGGTTTTCTGAGGACTCTGGTGAATGGTATCCTCTATGCAGAAGACCGAAAAATAAATGATGACATTCCTGACCACCACAGTCATGGCAATTCCACAATTTCAAGAAAACACAAAATGGGGACATGTGGGAATGGGGGGTTGGAAGATGGTCATTTTTTAACCTTGTGTTAAGCACTCTCAAACTTGTGTTAATGCATTCTTGGAATCCTAGCCCAGGGGGAAACCTGGCCCACCCAGGTGTTTTGGGTGCTTCATTTTCATGTGAAGAAGGGTTTGCTATCTTTTGGCTTCAAGCTCTCTTCCCTAAAAGCAAGAGACAAAGCTAGGATGTATGTTTGCAGTAATGCCATCTTAAGGAAATAATTTACTTAAATCCACTTGTGACCTGGGGGTACCAATCTTCAAATACATGAGACTGCATCCAGAGAACTGGAGCATTTGCTACCTTGCAAAGCTCCCCCTCACTCCAAGCAGCGCATGCTTGTCATTTTATTGCACTGCACCAATCCCGGCAGCCATAAGTCTGTCTGCTTCAAACTCAAGATCTGATGAAGTGTAAAACTATGACACTGAACAGACATGCTGACTATGCTGCTATGTCCCCATATTTACAGAAATATCTACTAACCTATGAAAAAACTTTATGATAAACAGCTTGAATATACATATAAACTATCCATAAAAAGAGAAGGATTTTCCCTGGTCTTGAGAATCTGTGTTAAGGGCAAAAATTATGGATGCTGTTGTACATTGAAAAATGGCTCTAGCCCGGCCTGTAGGGCTCAGTGATTAAGCATTGACCCATGCACCAAGAGGTTGCCAGTTTGATTACCTGTCTGGGCACATGCCCAGGATGTGGGTTTAATCCCCAGTGGGGGGCATGCAGGAAGCAGCCAATCCATGTTTTCTCTAATCGGTGTTTCTATCTCTCTCTCTCCCTTCCTCTCTCTAAAATCAATAAAGAGAAAAAATTTTAAAAAGAAAATGAAAATGGCTATAGAGCAAGCCTCGTTCATTGCTTCTCAAATCTGTATAGCCTGTGACTTTCTTTGACTAATAGAGTGCATCAGGAGCAACACTGTGACTTCCAAGCTTGGGCCTCAAGAGACTTGGCTGCTTCTCTCTTATGCTGGGAACTCTTCTACCACTGTGTGAACAGGTCCAGGCTGGCCTGCTTATTCACAAAAGACCACATGGAGAGAGGCCACAGCCATTCCAGCTAACTGGGCTAGGAGAATTAAAAAGTATAATGCTTAATAAGTACTTGTTGCTTTAAGTCACCAAATTTCAAGGTGGTTTGTTATCAGTGAAAACTATATAATACAGATGTCTTACTTTGAACTTATTGGGTGGTGTCTGGATAATAGGTAAGTCCAGCCTGTAAGAAATCTGGGGCACCGCTGAAAAACAGAGAAGAGACTGGAGAGCCAATCAGCCCATTAAACAGGGATCAGGCTTTATTGGGTACACTCTGGGCAGGTTCACAGACTCCAGGGGTCAAGTCCTAGAACCGCGCCCGATGCTGGGGTTTGTGCTTTTTTATATCTGCCCATTGCAGCTGAGATTTGTCTCTTAGGGTTTGACATTGCGGGGGCTATGCACAGGAGCCTCTGGAATGTGAGTCGGTAAGAGCAGGATGGGAGTTAGTCTACAAGCTCGGAACAGGCTGTTCCCGGAACAGGTTGGAGTCTAGGCTGGGAAACAATGGCCGAGCAGTTTGCCTGGAGCCAGTTCCCAGGCTATCAGACATTCCTGACTCTGTGATATAGGAATAGGGGCGAGGTTGTCATTCTGGCTACTTCCTGCTAGACAGGGACAACATTAGGGGAAGGGGCCCGAGTCGGCGAGGTCCGAGTCTGGGGGACTGGTCAGAGACTGATATTGTTGTAGCATCATTTGGTGGCCTTCTAGTGTCTGTGTGAGTTGTGCAAATCGGTCCTGAATGAAGCGAAGAAAACGGGGCAATTAGCCATATAATTATTATGAGGAGGACCGGACCGAGGAAGTGGGGGAGTAAGGAGTACACAGAGGATTTCCACCAGGAGGAGGCATCTGCTGAGAATTTTTGTTTTTCAAGTTATGAGCTTAGCTGGTGGAGGATTTCAACGCGAGTTTCTACCAAACCTGATTCGTTGATATAATAGCAACACTTTTCCCCAAGAAATAAACAGGTTCCTCCGAGTTCCGCTGTGAGGAGGTCCAGGGCTCTCCGGTTCTGCATAGAAAGTTGGGCTAGAGAGGTTATTTGTCTTTGAAGAGAGGCTAAGGATTCCGCTGAGCTGTCAATGGCTAACTGGAACTGGGATGCAAGCTGCGAGGGAGAGATTAGGGAGTTTAAGAGTAAAATGGGTGTGGTGGGAGGCAATGGTGGGGGTATTCATATCCCAGACCTCGGGGCAGACTCCAGGTAGGAGCTGGATTTTTGGATCTGGGTTAGACTCAAGGTCGGGACCTGGCACCAGTGACAACAAGAAGGTCTGTTTCAGGGAGAATGAGATGTTTGCCTGGAGTTTGGACAGAATGTCTCTCCCCAGGAGGGGGACTGGATATGAGGGCATGACTAGGAAGGAGCGGGAGAACAGGTGACCCTCAAATAGGTAGTTAAGGAGAGTCGTCCGCCGTGGGGTCGAGGGTGATTCGTCCACTCCCATGACTAAGACCTGGGAAGGAATTGTGAGGCCCGAATGAGAGGGAAGGACAGAGTAGGTAGCTCCCGTGTCTATCAAGAAAGAGATAGACTTACCCACTACCTGGAGCATGACCCTGGGCTCGGCGAGGGTAACCGGAATCGAAGAGCCAGGGCTGCCTCAATCATCCATGAGCCCCAGTAGCTCCAATGCTGGGAAATCCTGGGTCTCATTTCCTCTGCATTGAGGTGCCGAGGACTGAGCCAGCGTCGGGCAGTCCGACTTCCAGTGTCCCATCATTTTGCATTGGGGGCAAGGTTTGGGGGGGGGGCTAGGTTGCGGACAGTCTTTGCCCAGTGGCCTTTTTTTCCGCATTTAAAACAGGCGCCCAGGGGCATGCTCTGCCCTCCTTTGGAGGTCAGTCCTTTTGTCTGTTCCCCTGCTGGCCGAAAGGCCGCTACCAAGGCTTGAGTTTGGAGGCTGACCTTCTGTTGCAGCCACATCTGCCAGGCCACTTCAGCCGTCTCCTCTTGGGCATTAAAAACTTTGAAAGCTATTTTTACCAGGTCTTGGATAGGAGTCTGAGGGCCCTCCTCGGCCTTTTTAAGTTTCTTTCTGATATCAGGGGCAGACTGGGAGATGAAGTGGGAGGCAAGGACAGTGGCCCCATTGGGTGACCCTGGGTCTAGGTGGGTGTATTTGACCAGGGCGTCCTGAAGTCAATTAAGGAAGAGGGCTGGATTTCATCAGGGTGCTGGGTGATTTCTCTCATTTTATCATAACTACCTTATTGGAGACTGCGTTCATACTCCAAAGGAGGTATCGGAGCATGAGGTTCCGGTGCAGAATATTAGATCCAGGGCGAGCCTGATAGTTCCATGCAGGATCATCCTGGAGAACTGCTTCATTGCCAATGGGGACAGTATTGTCTATTACGTCATCCCTATCTGCCTGCTGTCGAGCCGCCGCTATGATGCGCTCGTGTTCTTCAGGGGTTAGGGTGGAGGTACAGATAACCCGGATGTCATGCCAGGTCAGATCATATGTCTGACTCAAATATCGAAACTCCCTGATGTAAAGGGGGGGGGGGGTCAGCCGAGAAAGAGTCCAGACGTCTTTTGATTTGGGAGAGATCTTGTAGAAAAAAGGGGACATGGACCCTAACTAGGCCCTCAGCCTCTGCACCCTCACACAGGGGAGCAAGGTCAGTGGGCCCCGTGGGTGTTCAGGACTGGGTGTGGGTAGTGACAGGGAAACTGAGGGGATTATGGGGGGGGTAGTGTGGGAGACTGTTTGCATAGCATCTATTTTGCTAAAATCTGCTCTGCCATCTCCTGCCCCAAGGCAGGATATCTCTGCATCTCTGCATACAATGTTTCTGCATTCCTTTAAGTAACCATTTATTTACTCAGCCAGTTATGCTCTGTTTGTCTTTTGTTCCACCTGTGATATTTACATGATATTTACTTGAAATTGCTTCAGGGTGGTTACCACAAACATCGCTTGGCAACAAATGTTCTTGTTTTTCTGCTTCTTGCCCTATATATACTGTGGATCTCCCCAGAATAAACGGAGACTTGATCATAGCCCTGTCTTGTCTCCATTACTTGCGTCTCTTGTCCTCCTCATCCTCACTCCCCCTCTAGAGTCCTCATTGCTCGACCTGTGGGATGGGTCAGGGAGCAGTGTGTACCCAACAAAGCCTGAATATAAGGGACTTCAGAATCTTTTCCAGTGCCTTATGTAGACTCTGAGAATAGCCCAATTTGGAAAAATTTTTGAGGAGACATCCAAGGGGGGTCTTAGGGTCAATTCTAAATTCAGAATTGCCCATGGCAACAGATTAGAGGGGCTTTGAGTGTCAGGAGAGCAGACATACAAAAGGCGTCCCTTTTGAATGCCCGTCCCCAGAAGGATGTCCGTCCTGGACGGACAGGGTGGTCGTGAAGGAGCCTCAGATGTCCCTAGAAGCAGCTTCAGACTGGGAGTTCCTGGAACTCCGGCGGAGAGGCGGGGGCGTCCCGACTTGGCCAAGGTTTGGACGGGAGACCCGAGCCCCGGATAACAGACCAAAACCCCAGAAAAAATCAAAACGGTTTTGGAGCCTGGCTCCGAAAACCCCAGAGAAAGAGTGAAACGACTTAAGGTTTTGGAGCCTGGCTCTGAAGTCGGTGCTGGGATGAGGGAGATTCCGAATCCAGAAGACGGTTGGTGGTGCAGGGAGAGGAGGGGGACTCTCGTCCCAACCAGAAAGGCAGGGCCGGGTCACAAAACCCTCAGTCTTTTTTCTCTCTCTCGGGTTTCAGCACCAGATGTAAGGAATTGGGGCACCGCCAAAAAACAGAGAAGAGACTAGAGAGCCAATCAGCCCAATAAATAGGGATCAAGCTTTATTGGGTACACTCCAGGCAAGCTCACAGTCTCCGGGGGTCGAGCCCTAGAAGCTGTGCCCGATGCTGGGGTTTGTGCTTTTTTATACCTGCCCATTGCAGCTGAGATTTGTCTCTTAGGGTTTGACATTGCGGGGGCTATGCATGGGAGCCTCTGGAATGTGAGTCAATAAGAGCAGGATGGGAGTTAGTCTACAAGCTCGGGGCAAGCGGGTCACGGAACAGGGTGGGAGTCTAGGCTGAGCAAGCGAAACAATGGCCGAGCAGTGTGCCTGGAACCAGTTCCCAGGCTATGGGACACAGCCTGCTGTGTATGCGTGCCAAATAACTACTATATAGTGGGCATTTTTAGTGGATTGTTTGTACTTTCCTTAGATCTACAACATGGGGAAAATCTCAATGAGTGGCCAGGCCACATAAGCGTTCCCAGTGGCAATGGGTCCCCTAAGACATACTGGAGGAGGGAGAACAAAAGGACAGCTAACCCCCTTACCATTCAGCTGAATTCCTCCTGGAGTACCAGGACGTCAGCTTTTAAATCACAGGACTTTTCAAGAAAATAAAGAAGTTGTTTGCTAAAAAATATATATCCATAGGTGAAACTACTCTGGTGGGAGGCTGAATCATTTTTGGTCAAATTCCAAATTAATTCTGGTTCAAGGCAAGAATATTCCCTAGAGATCATCTTCCTTCCAAAACAATTATATACAAACTGCTTAAATTAAGATGACTGAATACCTCAGTGTTAGTCCAAATATACTTTTATTTTTGGATGACTCTCTTGAAACAAAGTAAAATACTGCCTTTCATTTGATGTTTTGCGGTGCTTATTCTAGTTGAGACCAGATGGAACAGAATGAATCATGTGACAGCACCTGCAGTGACAGCCAGGTGGACATCTAGAATTGAGAAATAAAAAAGTACTTGTGGTATAGATACTATTATGGATTCAGTTATCTGTGAAGGAATGATCTAAATAAAAACATGGGAATAATTTGTCATAGGCTAGAAGAAAATGAAGGAAAACTCTAAAGTCCATTTTCTCATTTTTTAAATTATTATTTGAAAACTATTTAGTCCAGTGCTAAGCACATGCAGATTTAATCAAGATTTACTGACATGCTAGTATAAGAATGTACTCTTTCATAGAGTACAGAGTCTGGATTAAACAATGTATGATATTAAAACCACTCTAGGCCACAGTTTTTTCAACTCTTAAATTAGGCATTTGAATAAACCCCCTTCATACTCAGAATCTCTGATTTATTCTTGAATCATATATTTCATTTATTCATGAAGATCTTCTGAAAAAATTGCTGATTGGGACTAGTTTTTGGAACTCTGGGGAATAGTGTCTATAATTATCAGAGCTCTACTTTGTGTCCTCTGGATTAGAACTGTGCTTTAAAAGACATTTTTTCCATGATAAACATAAGAGCTCTCTGAGAAGGTAAATGAGAATACACACTTAGAAAGAGAAATGACTGTGGATTAAAGACTCTTGTTCAGCCCAGCCACAGGGTGGACCCATGTACCAAGAGGTCACCATTTGATTCCCAGTCAGGGTACATGCCCAGATTGTGGGCCAAATCCCCAGGAGGGGGCATGCAGGAGGCAGCCAATCCATGTTCTCTCTCATTGATGTTTCTCTCTCTCCATCTCCTTTCCTTTCTCTCTAAAATCAATAAAAAGAAAAAAAAAATTTTAAAGACCCTTGTTCATCAGACACTGTTCTAAAACTTTAACATCCTTGACTCATGTAACCATCACCACATCTCTATGATAGAAGCACAGTAATGTATTCTATGTAATAGGTGAGGAGTTAGAGACTCAGAGAAGGAGGTGATTCTCCCATTGTCTGACATTTTATCAAGTGTAGAGTCAGGATTCACCATCTCCATTGCAAAATCCCACCTTATTAAAACCATTATCATCTTTCAACTGAACTACTATGATCAACCCTGCTTCCATTTTAACCCCATAAATCCACTCTATCTTGTAGCCAAAGCAACCTTCTCAAGACACAAATAATGTTCTTTCAATTCAGAATAAAACCTTTGAGTTGTTTCCCATTACTAGAATAAAACTCAAAGTCATTTCCCATGGCCTGTGGAATCCCCTCTCCTCCCCCACTACCTCTTCCACTGCAATTCTCCTTGGGACACTGGTCATTTTTAAAGCCCTCACACTTTTTAACTTTGTTTCCTGCCTAAGCTATTTCTACTTTCCCTAGATCTTGTGGCTGTCTGAATTTCTTTACTTATATCTCCCCACTTAGTATCAATCCCATTGTCCTATGTTATTTTCTTATACTATAATTTAATACACAAATAAAATGAATTATTTATTCAGTACATGCCTTTCTTATCTCACTAAAATATAAGCTCCAACTCTTTCTCCAGCACTTAGAACAATGTCCAGCACAAAGATGATGATGAAAAGAATTGCTTTATAAAGAAACTAATTTAAGTAGTGATACAGAAAAGGAGTTGAAAGGTAATCATACAGCTTTTTTCCCATCTATCTTTTCCCTTCACTTAAAGGTAATAAAATCATAAAGTAAGGTATTTAAAAACATTCCTCCTCACAAGAAAATAGATGTTTTCCTAAGTATGCAAAAGAAAATTTTTCTCTTAAAATACTTTCTCCAAGAAAAAAAAAATGTAGAAAATGTGAATTTAAAATGTAGAGACCACTTAGCTCTGCAGTTAAAACTGCAGGCTCTAATATCAGACCCACTGCATATGAAGCTTTATTCTTTCATTCACAAACTGTGATCTTGGAAACATTGCATAATCTCTCTGTTGCTCAATTTCCTAACATGATAAATGCAGATCCCAGCAGTGCGACCTCACAGAATTGCTGTAAAAAATAAGTTCATGCATGGTGCAATATCAATAATACACAGTTAAAACAACTTTAGAACAAAGAAAGAAAAAATAACCCCCTGATTTATAGTGTTTGCCAATTCCCATTGTGTAACTACTCCTACAATGGCTGGTTTTAAGCTACCAATGGTTAACAACTGGCTTTAAAAAAGAGAAGATTTTTTAAATTGATTTTTAGAGAGAGAGGGGAGGGAGAGGGAGAGAGAGACAAAAACATTAATATGAGAGCAGAACATCAATTGACTCCCTCCTGCCCCACCCCCCGCCAGGGGACTGAGCCTGCAATTTGGGCATGTGCCCTGACCAGCAATTGAACCAGCAACACTTTGGTGCACGTGATGAAGCCTAGCCAACTGAGCCACACCATCCAGGGCAACAAATGGCTTTTAAATATTTTTGAATACTTAACAAATACCTCTCTTGAGCCTCTATAAGACAGTTCCAACCTACCACTGATGATGCTTAACCAGTAAGCAAGAAGATATATTCTATTAAAAAGGCAAACTAATAAAATTAATACAATATCAAGTGTTAAACAGAAAGTGTCCATCTCAATTGTTAGCCAGCTTAGTACACATACAGAGCCCTCATTTGCCATCCCACAAGCCAACAATATGAAAATAATGACTATAGAAATCATTTCAAACCTTCTATTGTGTTTTCCTAACCTGCTATATTCTTTAAGTTTCCTGCTTTTGTCCCACTTGCCATTCACTACCTTGATCTTCAGAGTTGGCTGTGTGTGTGTGTGTGTGTGTCCTGACTTCTGAGGCTCATCTTCCTTTAAAGAGTTTGGTTTGTTATAAGCATGCCACTTCTCTTTGTGGCAAACTAACCCTCCAATGTACTCTGATTCAAGCACACCAGGTCCAACTCTCAGCTCATGTGCAGCTGGCCACCAGCACCCAAAGTCAAGCCTTCCTAGTTTCTTTTAAGAAGAAAAGTGACACAGGTGAGAATCTGTAAAACCTAGGTTTGACCTCCACACCCCTGAACACTAACTACAGTGGTCTACATGTAGTAGATGCTAGGTACATATTTTTTTTCCCTTTGTCTTTGACATGCTTAGCACTCTCTTTCCTCCTCTCCCTGATTGAATACACATCTATCTTTATGTCTTGTCCTGGATGTCACTATCTCTTTTTTTTCTTTATTAATTTTAGAGAGAGAGGAAAGAAGTGGGAAGGAGAGAGAGAGAGAAACATTGATGAGAGAGAAAATTGATTGGCTGCCTCATATGTGCCCCCACTGTGGATTGAACCCACAACCTGGACATGTGCCCTGACCAGGAATGTAACTGGCAATCTCTTGGTGCATGGGTTGATGCTCAACCAGTGAGTCACATCAGCTGGGCCTGGATGTCACTATCTCTAGGAAGGCTTCCCTCAATCCTCAAAGACTCATTTAAGAGTCTCATCTAACTGATCTTTTGGAACCTTGTCTTTTGCTTATTTTACACCATAGTGTAATTTCTTGATTTCCCACTTATATAGTTCACTACACTTAAGAGCCTTCAGAGCAGAAACTCTGACATATTTGTTTCCAGTGCTTAAGAATGCCTGGTACATAGAAACTCAATATATTTTACTTAGTTAATTACTGGATTAACTCTTTGGGACAGATACAGATGAGTCTCCCTCTTTCTTTTGTTCTGGCTCTAAAAGCCCTGTGGACCCATTTGTTTTAAGTACCCAGAGTGAAATGGCAGGGGCAACAATAGACCTGGAGTGTTGCTGGCGACTAGTTGGCTCTCTGGTCCTGTCAGCCCACCACAGTGCCTTCCCCTCCTCAGCAACACTGTGATTTACCTAGTACAGACTGAAGCTGTGAGTTTCTACCACATCTGAGATCCGGATCTCTGATTGTGCCCAACACTATTTCCTTGTGTAGAAAGAACCGGTCTTATTTTTTCCAATCTACAATAATTGACTTGCTCACCTCTCTCTGATTTAAATCAGAAGGTGAAAATAGTTTTGCTAAAATTATTTTTCTAAATCTAAAAAGATCCCAGTTCAAAGTTCAAGAGATGGTCTAATTTTAAAATCTGAGAACAACTGTTAGCCTCCTAGTCCCACCTTGTTCATGTACAATTGTGAAATGATCTAAATTCTATAAGCAAAATATGGCAAAGAGCTTAGTGGAAAAGAGCCTGAATTGCAAAGTCTCTTCAGGAAATCGAAATTTGGTATCATTCTAATGCCACTTATCATTAATAACTTATGAAAAATTATTTATTCCTATAATTTCTCAGATTGACGGGAAAACACAGGGTACTTGAGGAATGGTATCTTGGGAAGAGATAAGCATATCACATAAATTAGTTGTCATTCCAGTTCTTAGTTACATCTTTGTTTCTGCTGTGTGCTAGCTCTGTAATAGAGAAATTAAAGATGATCAAACCCTGTCCCTGTACTTTAAGTGTTCATATTTTACTGACACCAAAGGACAAGCAAAAATATTCAAAATGATGAATACCTAAATAAAATATATTCAAATTGCTGTAAAATAATAATAATAATAATAATAAAGGAAAGCTCTAAGGCCTGACTGGAATGGGCATTAGAAAAGCTCCTATGGAGCAATGATATTTGACCAGGGATTTGAAGAAAGAGAAGGGTCTCTAAGCCCAAGAACAAAATGACAAAGAGCTTTCCTGGAAAATAGGAAGACAATAGACAACATACAGAGGCATGAAGAAACAAGGCACATTTAAGGAAAAGCAACAATTCAGTGTGGAAGGTGAGATACATGGGGGTAGAAGGAGTGATGAATGGTGGTGGCAGTGATGGTGAAGGTGGTGGTGGAAGTGGTGGTGGAAGTGATGGTGGAGGTGGTGGTGGAGGAGGCAATGATGATGGCAGTGGTGGTGGAGGTGATGGTGGAGGTAGCGGTGGAGGTGGAGGTGATGGTGGGGGTGATGGTGGAGGTGGAGGTGATGGTGGAGGTTGTGGTAGAGGTGAAGATGAAGGTGGATGTGGGGTGATGGTGGAGGTGGTAGTGGAGGTGAAGGTGATGGTGGAGATGGAGGTGGCGGTTGAGTTGATGGTGGAGGTGAAGATGGAGATGGTGGTGGAGATGGCGGTGATGGTGGTATTGGTGAGAAAGCCTGGAGAAGGCCTTATAATGACGAGTAATGTTGGTTGATGCTAGTAAATATTTACCAAGAGAGAGAGGTTTGAGATGTGGAGATGTAGAAGCAGATCATTGTTCTAATCCAGTTGAGAAAGGAGTGACTTGGGAAGAGAAGAAAAAGAATGAATTCAAGAGAGATTTTGGAAATGAAGATAATTCTCCTTGGTATCTGTAGGAATGAGTCTGAAACTAAGTGAACAGGACTGTAGAAAAACAAGTATTTAAGTCTTGAGCTACTTGGCATATGGTTAGTCATGTTCATTTGAATTGAAAAAGACATTCTGTAATACTGCATATAGAGGAGAGAAAGTATCTTTCTTCAATGAACAAGTTATCCAAAAGAGGAGAAAATACAAGTGTGTCAATAATGATAGACAATATGTGACACATTTCACAAGTAATTAAGTAAGCAAATAAATAAATGGCTTCAAAAGAAGTGTGACCATATTTGATCAGCAATTAAAAATATACTAGAAAGTGTTTGAGCTGTTTGAATCTCAGCACTATCACTATCTGCCTAGATAAATGTTGTAGGTACTTATAAATATGTTAGTTAAATAGATTAATTTTTCTGAATCTTTTCTGCAAAACACATCACAATACCTTGCATATAGGATGATAGCAGTTTAGGTTTCCTAGAGACTGAGGTATTTCCGTGGATGCTTTTGTTTATTTGATTTGCATATAATAGGTTTTCACAAAATGTGTTCTGCAAATGTTATTTAGTGTCTCCCAAACTGATCAGAAAACTGTATGTCACAAAAGGAAGATTAAACCCTTCCTGAATGATGTATAAAGTCCATATAAAATTCCACACACACCAGTGTTCACCGAAATCTCCAGTGACATACTGAGAAAGCATCTGAGGCTCCAGTGTAAGGGTGGGCACAGGTTAAGATGGGGTGAGTATTACAGAGGCGTGGTGAGTAGAATAAGTGTGTGTGTTGCAGGAGAAGGTGGGTAGGGAAGAATAGAAAACTATTCATAGACTTGAAAATGACAAACTTTTCATTCTTCTGTAATTGTAATAAAGGAAACACCGATCACTGAGTACAGATCACTAATTTCTCTGCAAAATTAAATATAATTTATACATGAAAAACAACTGCCTGCAAATACAATAGCAAATTCGGCACTAGGATGCTGCAAATGACCCCAGGATCAATTACTTGGATAGTTTGTTTTGAAATAAGAATATGCATTTTTAAAAAGTGCTCATGATATTTATTATGTTTTTCCTTTCCTCAGATATTGAGTTAATTTTTTAAAAATATCATTGGGCCTTGGCTGGTTTGGCTCAGTGGTTAGAGTGTCCGACCGCAGTCCAAAGAGTCCCAGATTTGGTTCCAGGTTAGGGCACGTACCGCAGTTGCAGTTTGTCCCCAGCCCTGGTTGTGTGGGTGGCAACCAGGCGATGTGTCTCTCTCATGTCAATGTTTCTCTCGCTCTTCCTCTTTTTCTCCCTCCCACTCTATCTGAAGATACATGCAACAACAACAAAAAATAACATTGGTAATTTATGTATAGCAATTTCATTTTCTCTGGGATTTATAATTTTGTCCTCAATACATATAAATAAGAATAATTTATATATTTTATATGTAATATATTGTTGATGCTTAACTAAAATATGTGTGGTTGATTGTTGTTAAGAGATTCACAATACCTATAAAATATGATCCTTTATATCTTATAAAATAAGACAGCCAGTAGCATTAGTGATGTGACATGTGATTACACTCAGTTGCAAGATAGTAAAATAAATCTGGAAATTTGAGACTGCAGAGGCCATCTCTAACAACCACACAACATAAGTGGACAACAAAGTGCTATTAGAAAATGGAACAAATCATTGAAGGGCAAAAAAACCAATGCTGGAGAATTCAATTCAATTCTGAATTCCTAACACATGCCACGCTCTCAAGTTAACATGATAAAGCATGGATAGTAATTACCTAGATGTGTATTTACCTGAAAAATGGGTCAGACAAAGGTGTAATACAGAAATATACAATTCTGTTGCCATTCTAAAAACAAAACAAAAAACTTGTACTAACATTGAAGAATCTGATGAAAACTTTTAGCTTTATTTTCTTCTGTAAAATACTAACATCACTTATTTATAATTCCATAAGTTATTTACCAATTTTTGCACATATTATATTGAAACAGGATAAAAATATAGCAGGAAAAGGAGGGCTCTATAGCAGTGCCATACGGAATCTTTGAGTGGAGCCAACCTGAATTTTCAGCAATGGTGATAGGCTGTTGGCCTTCAGCACTGCCAGTCTCTTTTCAAGCAGATGACTCCTTTGTTCACCACCAGTGCCCTGTGCTGTTTTTCCTTTAAAAGAAGCTGTCAAGCTCTGGCCAGTTTGGCTCAGCAATTAGAGCATCGACCTATGGACCCAAGAGTCTTGGGTTTGATTCTGGTCAAGGTACCTTGGTTGTGGTTCAGTCCTGGCCCTGGTTGGGATTATGTGGGAGGCAACCAATCAATGTGTCTCTCTTGAGTTGATCTCTCTCTCTCTCTCTCTCTCTCTCTCTCTCTCTCTCTCTCCCCCTCTCCCTCCCACTCTATCTGAAGATAAATGGAAAAAATATTCTTGGGTAAAAATTAAAAAAAAAAAAAAAAGCAGTCCTCAAGAAAGAATCAAAAATGGATATGTACTAAAAAGGTAGTAACTAAATAGCTTCAACTTGTTTTATATTTTGTAGAGCCCAAATCATTAAGCTTAAGGGGTATTATTATCAGGAATCAGAAACCTACAGCACTTTTTCAAATAAAGTTAACCTAATAAGGGTTTATTTTAGACCTTGTTATATGATGACAATACCCAGTGTAGTTATTAATACAAAAACTAGTCCACATGCTCAGTGTATATGAGAGACTAGAAAACAGGAATAAGAAAAGAAAATAATAAGGATTTAACAGAAATTAGGCATTGAAATTAAGTAATAGTCAATTTCCCCATTTTATGTTATTTTCTTATTATCCGTGCAAATATATTTAGAGAAAAATTTTTTTACTGTTGGAAAATATTTCTGTTTCCTAAGAAGTAGAGAAAGAAAAGATTTGGGAATTGCTAAATTATAAAAAATATTTGGAGCTGCAATGAGATTTTTGTGGCAAATATGCTCTGAATAGAATATGTTAAATACTTTCTTCCCAGCATTGCATTAGGAGACCATTAAGGTGGATCCACTGTGTCCCATTTTACAGAAAAGAAAACCAAGAGTAGTTGTATAGTTTGCCCATCAAAGACCACACAGCTAGTAAGCACAGAGAAACAATTTAAATCTATCCTTAAAAGCCTTCAAAGCTGCACTCTTTTTATTCCACTAAGCTAAATAGAATTTTGCAACTATTTGATCAAGTATTCTCAAAGGTGTCATATATAAGATTATCTTATCTGATTATCTATCTAAAGGTAAAGCTTGCCGTGCCTTCAGAGAACCTGTACCTTGAAGCCTAAAACAACTAAATTTTAAACTCAACTGACTATTCCTAATTAAATATAAGGAGCCATTGCTCATATTGTTTCTCAGCCTATCAATATGTAGTATGGTCATACTGATTCATAGATGACTCTTGCTGTAGTGGTCTCAGTATATAACAGGTGATTTAGCAGATCTCATTTTTTTACTTAGTTAATTCATTTCTGTGCTTTAAATATGATGGCACACATGCTGGCTTCTTATTTATGTCTCATCTATTCTTTATGAGTTCTGGGCCTTTGATCTTTCTTCAGCTGCTGTTATGGTAGCAGTATTGCTCCACAGAGCCCTACACAGTCATATTGACAAGAAGGATGCAGGTTTATTATGCGGATAGCCAGTTAAGCTATTATTGTTCTTTTAGTGTCATGTAATATAATGAGAACACTGAGAATGTTGCCTTGTTCTACAAAATGCTTTTGAACTTTTCATTTCTCTATGTATATGACCTCTTATGCTGCTGAATGGGCAACTGCCTGAAAAATCCAAAGACCTGCTTTGTGTTTAAACCTCTATAAATATTAGGTTATATAGTCTTCTGAAAATAAACACAGTGATGTCTTCATTCATTCATTTATTTTTTAAAGAACTCAACAAGTATGTATTTTCCAGTCACTGTAGTAGCTCCTGAGGACAGATCAGAGAATAAAATGATGTCTCTGTTCATCTGGAACATACAGTATAGAAAGAGATATAGACAAATAAATTTTTTAAAATCACAATTCAGAAATGTGCTGAAATGGGAGAAAGCACAATCTTACATAGTCAGAGAAAAATTCTTCTGGTTGAATCACAGCATATCATTAGTAAGATGAGGTGGAGGGGAAAGCAGGGGACTCTCACAGAGTCTGACACATGATGTTGAGGAATTTAGACTTTATCCAAAGGAAATGGGAAGCCATTAAAAAAAAACTTAATCAGGAGAGTGACATGATCAGATTTACATCTTCACAAAGCTATCCCAAGCCATTAAGTAAAATGTAGATATAGCTAATCTTCAGAAACAAAATACCTTTAAATAAAATTTTTCTTGAGTAGTAAGGGGTTAAAAAGATGTATCTCAATCAGGATAACTGAGGTAAAGATGAAGAGGCAATCTCAAAAATACTCTGAGATCTGGACTCAGATAAGGGAAAGACCATAATTTTGGATCTCAAATGGTCTTGACAGAGGAGGTTGACCAGGCAACATTAGTATTAAGACCATTCCCAGAGAAGCATTAAGCATCCAAGTATAAAATGAGCGAAAAAGATTACATTAACTACAGCCAAATGTATGAAAGTGTAATAAAAGTTTAAAAAAGAAGACAAAAAAAGCTAAATAAGTTAATCACCACCAAACCAGTATTATAAGAAATGATAAAGGATTTTCTTTAAGAAGAAGAAAAATAGGATTCCAAAATGGCAGTGGAGTGAATGGAAGCTACACAGACCATTTCCCAGAACCAAACTACAATTACAGTGAAAATAAAGACAAATCGTCAGGAAAAAGCAACAGAAAAGCAGCTTGGAGCACAATATAACCAAGGACACTGACTCAATCCTGATAGAAGTGTGGAGGCGCGAGAGGGGAGCTGGGAGCCCAATGAGCAGTGGCCTTAGCTGTGACCAGCGCCCTCAGGGTTACACTCCCAAGTGGCCCCACAGCGTAGAGCCAGGAAAGAGGCTAAATTAGCAGCAGCCACTCAACTTGGGCTCGGACAGAGGGAGGGCAGACGGGACTGGAACTGTGTGGGGACACTCGAGATTTGGAGGGTGCTCAGACCTTTTGCTGAGTTGTGGCCACTCAGGACAGTGGTCATCTTAATCCTTCCCAGGGCTCTGGGGTGAGGCAGTGGCCCCTTCCTTGGAGATTCAACCCCACCCAGTGGCCATTTAAATGCAAATTGAGGCTCATTAACAACTAGCATCTGCCCCACCCTCAGGAAATCCCCTTACTCTGAATACCTGAGGGAGGTTTTCCTTCAACTGAGAACCCAAGGCTCTTCAAGTAACTTCTACTACAAGTCTCCAAGCAAAAAGCTAGAGAATAACTGAACCTTTCCTGGGCTTACAAATCTGCCCAGGAAGGTAAGACTTGACAGTGGTGTTTAATGGGGGTCTTCTCACGCATATCCAATCCCAGTACAGGGAGCCACAAACATCAGAACACCAACACCCACAAGGAAAATTTGGTAGGCTCCAAAGCCCATTGAGATAGCCAAGATGGTGAAAGAGAAAAACAAATAAAAAATGAAAGAATAAGAGACTTCTACCAAAGATAAGATAAATGAGGTGCAGTTAAGCAAGTTAACAGTAATAGAATTCAGAGCCATGATCTCGAGGAAGCTCAACAGCATGAGGAAGGACATAGAAATGCTGAAAATAGACCAACTGGAAATTAAAAACCACCAAGAAGAGATCAAAAATTACATATCAGAAATAAAGAACACATTGGAAGGTCTGAAAAGCAGAGTAGAGGAAGCTGAGGACCAGATCAGTGAATTAGAAGACAGGGTAGAAAAAAATCAACCAATCAGAAAACCAAAAGGAAAAAACAATTAAAAAACAGGAAGAAAGCTTAAGAGAACTGTGGGACAACTGGAAACATAGTTGTCTGATAGCCTGGGAACTGGTGCCAGGAAAACTGCTCGACCATTGTTTAGCTTGCTCAGCCTAGACTCCAACCTGTTATGGGAACGGACTGCCCCGGGCTTGTAGACTAACTCCCATCCTGCTCTTATCGACTCACATTCCAGAGGCTCCCATGCATAGCCCCCGCAAGGTCAAACCCTAACAGACAAATCTCAGCTGCAACGGGCAGATATAAAAAGCACAAACCCCAGCATTGGGCCCGGCTTCTAGGACTCGACCCCTGGAGACTGTGAACCCGCCCGGAGTGTACCCAATAAAGCCTGATCCCTGTTTATTTGGCTGATTAGCTCTCCAGTCTCTTCTCTGTTTTTCGGCGGCGCCCCTGATTCCTTACAATAATAACATTCGCATCACAGGAGTCCCTGAAGAAGAAGAAAATGAGCAAGGGTTAAAGAATATATTCAAAGAAATAGTGACAGAAAACGTCCCCAATTTGGTGAAGGAAGGAGGCATTTACATTCAAGAAGCACAAAGAGCCCCAAGTAAGAAGAACCCAAACAGGCCCACACCAAAACACATAGTAATTAAAATGCCAAAAATTAAAGACAACGAGAAAATCCTAAAGGCAGAAAGAGATAAGCAACCGGTTACCTACAAAGAAAATCTTATAAGGCTATCAGCTGACTTCTTAAATGAAACACTACAGGCCAGAAGGGAGTGCAGGAAGTAATCACAGTAATGCAAAACAAAGATCTGAATCCAAGACTACTCTACCCAGCAAGGCTATCATTCAAAATAGAAGGTCAAATAAAGATCTTTCCAGACAAAGAAAGGCTAAGGGAATACATAAGCACCAAACCAGCACTACAAAATGTTAAAAGGACTGCTGTAATTAGTAGAAGAAATAGGAAGAAAAATATAACCAAACTAAACAAAAATGGCAATAAATAAGTACATATCAATTATTACCTTAAATGTAAATAGACTGAATGCGCCAATGAAAAGACACAGAGTAGCTGATTGGATAAGAAAGAATGACTCATCTATGTTGTTTAAAAGAGACCCACCTCACAACAAAAAGACTCACATAGATTGAAAGTGAAGGGATGGAAAAAAAAATCTTCTAAGCAAACGGAAAGGGAAAAAAAGCTGGGGTAGCAATACTCATGTCTGATCAAATAGATTTCAAAATTAAGGCAATAACTAGAGAAAAAGGAGGCCAATACATAATATAGAAAGGATCTATCCAACAGAAAGATATAACCTTGATAAACATATGTGCATCCAATGTAGGAGCATCTAAATATATTAAAATTTTTCTGGAGGACTTCAAAGGACAAATTGACAGAATACAAACATAGCAGGGGACTTCAACACCCTGTTGACACCACTACATAGATCCTCTAGACAAAAAATTAGCAGGGAAACAGAGACTTGAAATAAAGCAACAGACCAAATGTATTTAATAGATATCTATAGAGAACTACACCCCAAAACTAGAGAATTCCCATTCTTCTCAAGTGCATATGGGATATTCTCAAAGACAGACCACATGATAGGACACAAACTAAGTCTCTACAAGTTCAAGAAGACTGAAATCATATCAAGCATCTTCTGAGATCACAATAGCATAAAACTAGAAATCAATTGCAACAAAAACATGCAAAGACATTTGAACACATGGAGGCTAAATAGTATGTTATTAAACAATGAACGGGTTACCATGGAGATCAAGGAAGAAATTAAAACCTTCCTGGAAAGCAATGGGATATACCACATAAACAAAATGAAAGATAAAAATCATATGATCATATCAATAGATGCTGAAAAAGAATTTGACAAAATCCAGCACCGATTTCTGATAAAAATGCTCAGCAATGTGGGAATAGAGGGATCATATCTCAACATAATAAAGGCCATATATAAAAGACCTACTGCCAACATCATACTCAATGGGCAGAAACTAAAAGCATTTCTCTTAAGAACAGGAACAAGACAGGGATGGCCACTTTTGCCACTCTTATTTAACATAGTACTAGATGTCATAGCCACAGCATTCAGACATGAAGAAAAAATAAAAGGGATCCAAATTGGAAAGTAGGAAGTGAAACTGTCATTATTTGCAGATGACATGCTATTATATATGCAAAACACTTAAGACTCCATCAAAAAACTACTAGACTTAATAAATGAATTTGGCAAAGTAGCAGAATACAAAATTAACATCCAGAAATTGATGGCATTCTTATACACCAATGATGAACTCATAGAAAGAGAAACTAAGAAAACAATCCCACTTACTATTGTGGCAAAAAAATTAAGATACCTAGGAATAAACTTAACCAAAGAAATAAGGACCTATTCGCAGATAACTACAGGTCACTGAAAAAAGAAATAGAGGAAGATATAAAAAAGTGGAAGCTCATACACCTTTTTCATGGATTGGAAAAATTAACATCATTAAAATGTCAATATTACCCAAAGCAATCTATAGATTCAATGCAATCCCCATCAAAATAGCAATAACATACTTCACAGAACCAAAACAAATATTTCAAAAGTTCACATGGAACAAAAAAGACCTCGAATAGCCACAGCAATCTTGAAAAAAAAAAAAGGAGGAGGGAACATATTACCAGATTTTAGGTTATACAACAAAGCCATTGTAATCAAAACAGCCTGGTACTGGCACAAGAACAGGCATATAGACCAGTGGAACAGAACAGAGAACCCAGACATAGATCCAAGGCAATATGCTCAATTAATATTTGATAAAGGTGGCAAGAGCATAGAGTGGAGTAAAGACAGCCTCTTTAATAAATGGTGTTGGGAAAATTGAACAGCTATGTGCAAAAAAAAGTACACCATCAAGTGATACCCTACACAAGAATAATCTCTAAATGGATAAAAGACTTAAATGTGACTCATGAACCCTAAATGGTGTTGGGAAAATTGAACAGCTATGTGCAAAAAAACTACACCATCAAGTTATACCCTACACAAGAATAAACTCTAAATGGATAAAAGACTTAAATGTGACTCATGAATCCACAAAAATCCTAAAAGAAAATGTAGGCAACAAACTTTCAGACATCATACGCAGCAAAATTTTCACTGATACATCACCAAAGGCAACAGAAACAAAGGAGAAAATGAACACATGGGACTACATCAAACTCAAAAGCTTCTGCACAGCAAACGATAAGTCATCAAAATGGAAAGGCAACCCACTGTATGTGGGAGCATAATTGCCAATGATATATCAAAAACGGGGTTAATTTCCAATACATATAGAGTGCTCATACAACTTAACAAAACAAAGAAAAAGAACCCAATTAAAAAATGGGCAGAAGAACTAAATAGACACCTCTCCAAATAGGACATACAAATGGCTAAGAAACATATGAAGAAATGTTCAACATCACTAATCATCAGACAAATACAAATTAAAACTACAATGAGGTATCACCTTACACATGTCAGAATGATTGCCATCAACAAATCATCAAACAATAAGTGTTGGCAAGAGTGTGAAGAAAAGGGGACTCTAGTACACTATTGTTGGGAATGCAAACTGGTGCAGCCACTATGGAAAACAATATGGTGTTACCTCAAAAATTAAAAATTGAACTTTCATTTGACCCAGTGATCTCACACCTAGGAATATACCCTAAGAAGCCTTAAACACCAATCAGAAAGAATATATGTACCCCCATGTTCACAGCAGCACTATTTACAATAGCTAAGACCTGGAAACAGCCCAAGTGTCCATCAGTAGATGAATGGATAAAAAAGCTGTGGTACATATACACAATGGATTACTATGCAGATGTAAGAAAAAAAAGATCTCTTTTCCTTTGAGAAGACATGGAAGGACCTAGAAAGTATTATCCTAAGTGAAACAAGCCAAACAGAGAAAAACAAGCATCATATAATCTCACTTTTTTGTGGAATATAATGAACATAACAGTCTGAGGAATGGGGTAGTACCAGTCGTGGTTGTGGTGTACAGACTGACAATCCCCAGAAGAGAAGGTGGTGGGAGAGAGATAAACCACAGAACTTATATGCATGTAAGCATGAACAATGGACGTGGACAACAAAGCTGGGGACAGGGTGGGGAGGGAGGGGAATGGGGGAGTCAGTGGGGGAAAAAGGAGAAACATCTGTAACAAAAATAAATTAATTAATTAAATACAAAAGAAAATTCAAGAAGAATAATTTCCAAACTCGTATTATGAGGCCAGCATAATTCTAATTCCAAAACTGGATAAAGACACTACAAAGAAAGAAAACTGCAGACCAATATCCCTGATGAAAAAGTCAAAATCCTGAACAAAATACTAGCAAATCAACTCCAGCAATACATCAGTAAAATTATTCACCACGATCAAGTGGGATTCATCCCAGGCATGCAAGGGTGGTACAATATTTGCAAATCAATTAATGTGACACACCACATAAACAAAATGAAAGCTAAAAATCACATAATCATATCAATAGACGCTGAAAAAGCATTCAACAAAATCCAGCACCCTTTTTTGATAAAAACGCTCTGCCATCTGGGTATAGAGGGATCATATCTCAACATAATAAAGGTCTTATATGAAAGACCTACAGCCAACATCATATTCAATGGGAAGAAACTAAAAGCATTTCCCTTAAAAACAGGAATAAGACAGGGAGGCCCACTAATGGCACTCTTATTTAACATAGTACTGAAAGTCTTAGCCACAGCAATGAAGACAGGAAGAAAAAATAAAAGGGATACAAATTTAAAAGGGGGAATTGAAATTGTCATTATTTGCAGATGACATGATGTTATACATAGAAAACCCCAAAGACTCCATCCAAAATCTACTAATTCTATTAATTCGTGAATGTGGCAATGTAGCAGGATACAAAATTAATGTCAAGAAACCAATGGTATTTTTATACACCAATGATGAAGTAACAGAAAGAGAAACTAAAAAACAATTTCATTTACCATCGTGGCAAAAAAAAATAAGATGCCTAGGAACAAACTTAACCAAAGTAGTAAAGGATCTATTTGTAGAAAACTACAAGACATTGAAAAAAGAAATAGAGGAAGATATAAAAAAGTGGAAGCTCATATCTTGTTCATGAATTGGAAGAATTAACATCATTAAAATGTCCATACTACCCAAAGAAATCTATAGATTCAGTGTAATCCCAATCAAAATACCAATGACATATTTCACAGAACTAGAACTAATACTTCAAAAGTTCATATGGAACCAAAAAAATCCCAAATGCGCACATCAATCTTGAAAAAGAAGGATAAAGTAGGTGGGATCAAAATACCGGATATCATGTTATACTACAGAGCTACTGTAATCAAAACAGCCTGGTACTGGCACAAGAACAGGCAATATAGACCAGTGGAACAGAACAGAGAACCCACAAATGGACCCAAGACATTATGCTCAATTAATATTTGACAAAAGAGGCAGGAGCATACAATGGAGTAAAGACAGCCTCTTTAATAAATGGTGTTGTGAAAATTGGACAGTTACATGCTAAAAAATAAAACTAGACCATCAATTTATACCCTATACAAGAATAAACTCTAAATGGATAAAAGACTTAAATGTGACTCATGAATCCATAAAAATCCTTGAAGAAAATGTAGGCAACCAAATTTCAGACATCATACACAGCAGAATTTTCACTGATACATTACCTAAGGCAACAGAAACAAAGGAAAAAATGAACACATGGGACCACGTCAAACTCAAAAGCTTCTGCACAGCAAAAGAAACTACCATCAAAATGGAAAGGCAACCCACTGTATGGGAGAGCATAATTGCCAATGATACATCAGATAAGAGGTTAATTTCCAAAATATAAAGAGTAGTCATACAACTCAACAAAAGGAAGACAAAGAACCCAATAAAAAATGGGCAGAGGAACTAAATAGACACCTCTCCAAACAGGACATACAAATGGCCAAGAGACATATGAAGAAATGGTCAATATCACTTATCTATTATCCTTTGATAGGACCTGAGGGACCTGGAGAGTATTATGCTAAGCAAAATAAGCCAATCAGAGAAAGACAAATACCACATCTCACTTATTTGTGAAACATAATGAACAAAATAAGCTGATAAACAAAACAGAACTACAGACATAGAGTGATAAACCTCAGTGGAGGTTTAGAGTGATAAACCTCAGTGGAGATGGGTGGGGCCAGGAGGGATGAGATAATCCAAAGAAGTGATATGCATGTGTGTATAACCAATGGACATAGGCAACAGTGTGGGGATTGGGGCAGGAACCGGAGGAGGGTATCTTGGGAAAAAAAAGGAGAAACATCTGTATCAAAAATAAATAAATTAAAAAAAAAAAGAAATGTAGCTTATAGAGACCTGCGAGCTCTTGAGGCCTTGTATGTGAAATGATTGGAATGAGTATAAATGCAAATGTCAAGGGTGGTTATTAACAGGACTATGACTGAGGATCTTCTCATCTCTCTCTGGCTGGGTCCTAAAGAAGAAATTAAGCCCAAATTGGCCAGTGGAAAGTCTAATGTAAAGTGCTTTATTTTTCAATGCAAACTGTTGCTGGAGTGATAAAGGGGTCAGATCCCTCCAACTTTGTGGGCAGGAGGCTCTTGCAATATCTTTAGAAAATAAATTTTCTAAGACTTACATTGAAGAGTGGATGGTTTTTATTGGCATGGAATTATGTTCCTGGGGTTGTAAAGTCCCATATCCCTCAGTCCAGTCTGGAAGATGGGCAGCCACGGGTTTAGCAAGGCCGGAAATAAGGACAAAGTCCAGAGTGTTCTTTTCATGGTGCAGCTGTGTCCAAGTCCAGATTCAGTCTATAAGTCTTTGGCATGGGTCCCACATGGCTGCAGGCCACATGGGGGTGCAAGGCATAGGATCCCCACAAGCCGGGAGTCTGGCTTGAGTAGTGAAAGAGAGAGCAAGGGGAAGGGCCGCTTCCCTTTGTTTGGTGAAGATTAAATATTTAGATTTCATGGGCTTGCAGTGCCCATGCCTATTCTGACCACTGACTGGCTCCCAAGTGTGATGGACAGGTAGGCATCTCCCAAGACAGGTGGCACCTCCCACATCACTCAGACCTTGCTGGGTACTGTCTAAACTGCTTTGTACAGACTCAGAGTATTAAATTAGCTAATCTTCCCTTTACTCTTTTCCTGTTAAATAATAACCAGAATATTGCACTGTAACAAAACATTACTTCAGAGCGAAATTGTAAAAAAAGAAAAAGCTGAGTTCCAAAAGTCCTGTGGGTGTAGTGGTAGCCATGTGTCGATTTAGGAAGCACTTCAGGGCAGCTGCATCTGGTCAGCTGCCTAGACCCAGCCATCTCCCCATCTTCCCTCTGTCTGTGACTGGAACTTCACTAAACTAATTTACTCTGAGTGTGAGGCATACTGTTCACATCACAAGAATATGCTATGTGGGTATAATACAGCCTTCCCTGGGGGCTACTTGTGCTTTGCTCTAGACAGGAGTTTGGCTGCTCTCTGGAAAGATGTCCTGACTTCACTGTTGAGCTCATAAAGTCCAAATAATGTGAAATAGCATAAACCTTTAAGTGAGTTCACCGAAAAGCAAAAGCCTGTGGTGGGGGAATGGAAATGAACCACTGGAAGTGAAGTTCAGCCAGGCCAGCCCTTAATTGAATTCCACAGATGGAATTACTCCTGAATAGAATAGTGTGCTGCTATGGCAACAGATTTTAAGTCAACAAGACACAGGGTCAAATCTCCAGCTTGCTCCTTAGTCAGTCACCTTTCTGAACCAGTCTCCTCACACAGTGAGGAAAATAATACCAAGCTCACTGGGATTTTCTAGGGTTTAAATAAGACACATATGTAAAGCATTTGGTGCGTAGTGGTTTTCAACTCCTGGTGCACAAACAGTTAGGTTGTTTCAAACAACCCTGATGCCTCAACTTGGTCCAGACGTATTCAGTAGAGTCTCTGGGGCTTGGACCTGGTATTTGTCTGCTCTGAAAGTTCCCTGGTGACATGCACATGGAGGTGAGAACTGTTGTGAATTCGGGAAACCCTCAAGAAAGAAGCCACAGGAGAAAGGCTTCAGTGACTAAATTCCGGGAAAGCACATAGCATAGAGCTTAGCATATAGTAAGCACCCAGAAAATGATAGTTATTTTCTTCTTCCCCCATTTATGAAGCCATATTAATATTTATATTCACATTTTAGTATGAAGTGAGTTTATCTATAGGCAATAAGGAACACAGAGTGTACATTTCACTCTGAAGTGTGTCAAGTGTGGTAAGAGAAAGCCATATCAAACCTTAAAGATTTTGAGGTTACGAGAATATATTTCTTTATTGTTAAGAGTATTACGGATGTCCCCCTTTTCTTTCCCATTGTGCCCTTCTCGTTGTACCTGCCCCTCTCCAGGCCTTCACTAATCTATTGTCTGTGTCCATGGATAAAAAAGAGAATATACTCCTAAATACCATGACAGATTGTTGTCAAAATAAGTGAACACTTGTAATTTCCTATGAAATCATCTCAGTGGAGAGGCAGGAGAGACAGTAATATTGTTCCCATCTGAGTCCTAATGTTGGAGAACCAGGAGAGCTGATGGTGGAAATTCCAATCCAAGTTTAAATCCAAAGGCAGGAGAAGATAGCCAGGCAGAGAAAAAGAATTCTTTCTTATTTAAAGATATTTTATTCAAGCCTTCAATGGATTAGATTAGGCCCATTTAGAATTAAATGTTAATCTCATCGAGAAACACCCTCACAACCAAATATCTGATGCCCTGTGGCCCAAGTTGAGACATAGAATTAACCATCATACTAGATTAGGAATCAAAATACGGTTTATAGTCCTGGCCGGTTTGGCTCACCGGTTGGAGCGTCGTCAGCCTGCGGACCACAGAGTCCCAGGTTCAGTTCCCACTAGGGTCATGTACCAATAAAAAAAAAATATATATATATATATATATATATATATATATATATGGTCTATAATCCCAGTGCTGACAATTAACATTTACTATTGTGTACTAAATGAAATTATAATATATTTCACCATAATTTCTCTTTTATGAAATGGGGATGACAGTTTTCTCTAACTCATCAAGTATGTTTGAGAATAAATAAAATAATCAAAATTTATGCATAAACAAATTTTTAGTTTCTGAAAAACCCTAGAAAGTTAACATTATCTTATTATTTGCTTATAATAAAATTTCTTTGTTTTAATCATTTGTAATCTACCTGGTTTCAATTAGGATTTTAAGTGCAATAACCATACTTAGTCACAATAAAATAATTTTTCCATCAACCCATATTCACTTTATTATTTAGATCTGACAGTTAGATACAAACACAATTTTGATAAGAACAGAGAAGGTAAGAAAAGTATGAAAAGGTTGGAGGATAAATATTGATTAATAGCTTTTCTTAAAATGAAAATGTTGCATCATCAAAGAAAAATCATTTTTCACTCTCTTTCTTCTGGTTTATACATGGAAATAGTGCCTGTTATTGAGGAATAATGATAACAATTATGGTATTAAAATCTAATTAAAAGTAATTTGGGAGTTTAACATTGAATACATTATTTCCCTAATTCACTGCTAGAGAGATGTGATGTCTTAAAGCAGAATAATTTAAAAAACTATACCATCCTACAGTTTTCTTACAGATTGCACCTAGCAATTCTTGGCATTGTTTTCATTCTAAGAGAGAACCTCACTTCATAGATATGTCATATTTAGCTCATTTTCTTCTTCAAAGACCAGTGTTAAACTAATCATTCCTGTTACATAAACAGCTAGATTTCTGGAAACAAGAGTATTAGAGACTTCTTCTCCTTCCCCAACTCAAAGAGGGAGAGAGAGATGGGAGAAGTCTTGGTAATTTTGAGTTTGTAAAATCTTCTAGATATCTTTCTTTGAGTAAGCTTTTGTCCCCTTGGAATGGAGAATGTTATGAGTTACTAAAAGCTCTGAAGGAAGTTTTCCATCTGTTGTTTGACTTTAAATATATATATATATATATATATATATATATATATATATATATATATATTCCTTTCAAATGATCTATGGGCCCTAGAGCCATTTCTATGGATGACTAGTCCCTAGCAGGCATAATAAATACTCTAGCACAATAAATACTCTATTATGCTTTAAGGACTTTTCTGAGGTGACTCCTCCCTTGTGAGGCTCCTTCTGCTCCACTGCAATTATGACAACACTAAGATAGCTGAATCCTAACCACAATGTCAGAGGCTCTGCTTTGCGAAGTGGGCGGTACTGAGCAGCACAAAACATGATTATTGTATCAGAAGAACAGCATCGAGGGAGGCCATGTATCCCAAAATCTTCCCCAAAAGAGAAAAATGCTTTTAAAACCAATATTAAACCTCCAAAATTATATAAAATCCTGTATGTTAATTGTGAAACATAAGCTACAATTTCATTCTGCAGCAATATGTGAAACATAAATGTTTTATAAAAGAACAAATTTCTAAGAACAATTTGGTAAAAGTTCACTGAAATGATACTCAATCCTATCACTTATGAAGAGGCCCACTCCACCTACCATGTATTGTGCCCATCTTTTCTTACAAAAATTAGTCATGCTTCACCTTTGAAATACAGAAATTACTTTTTCCATTAGAGATAGCACAGTTAATAATTATTGATCTGAAATTTAATTATTCAATACAGGAGTTTAATATTTTTTTTGAAATTCCTAATATATCATTTTATTTTAATGTTATATTATCCCTATCAAAATTATTTAATAATTATTTTAAATTTGTAATCTCATATGGGATTACTAAATATTCATGATGCTCTGGACAGAATAGCACCCACTACTACTATGATACAAAAAACAGCAGTCCATGGGAGCTGGGTTGGGCTGAAAATTGGTTAACAATGTGTAGTGATACAGTAATGCTTTGTCCTGGTCACCCCTCTAGCCATGAAGAATCCATCCCTCAGCCATTGGGGGAGAAAGGGGCCAACATTTCATTGCTGAGTTCCTCCACAGAACTTTCTTCAACTGCATGCTCACCTCTCTCTCAGAATATGATTCCTAGGCAACCCAATCTGCGTGTAGTTTGATTTTCTAGCTGTTGAACAGACCTTTCCATCACTTCTATTTCTTGGACTTGGGGACTACAAATCTGAGAGGTAGCTAATGGAAAATGGAAGTCAGTGGTATATAGAATTCCTCTGAAAGGCTGAGTAAAGGTTGACTGGTAATTTAGGCACAAACCAGAAGTTGCTGTGCTCAGGCTAAATCCAAACACCCTCTAAACAGAAGCACATCTACACTCACAGTGCATAATCCCAAGGGCAGACACAAGCGAGGTGAGGGGCCTCCTTCCAATGAACCAATGATAATACATAAAACTTACAATGATTGCCTCAATTCTCCGAACTTGAGGTAAAAAAAAAAAAAAAAGATTCATTTCTAACTTTGGTTAGTTAAATTAATCTCTTCTTATCTCCAATTCAATTGTTTATATTGCTTTGAGCTGTGGATTTGAAAATTGTCTTTATAGCAGTACATTGTTCAGTAAATGCTATAGATATTTAAATTCTCAATTAGCCATTTTATTAAGCATATGAATTTTTTCAACTCATTGAAACTCTGAATAATATCTATTTTTTGAAAAGAAAAACATGTCAATACAGAAAAATGAGTCTATGTACAGTTTACAAAAGGTTATTGTTTTTCATGGAAGCAATTGTAGATTCCGGATGTTCTATGAACCCAAAAATCCAGAAACCATCAGAATGGAGAAGCCACCAGCCTCAGGTAAGCTTTCATGCAAAGGAGCACCATCATTAGAAGTTCATGCCCCATCATTTGGAGTATTAGGTCAGATTACCTCTCATCTGAATTCTATAGGTTGTGTCAGACAGAAATGAGATTGAGAATTTGATACCAAGCCCTTTACTTGAAAGGGCACTGCTGGAGCAGGCTAGTTATACCAAATGTCATGTAATTACCAAACTGAAATATGCCCTATCCAACCCCTACACAGTGACCTGCGTGTAGAAAATCTGCCCACTCTAGCAGCTAGGTTTCCATGGCTACAATGCCTCCTCTAAAGAATACCTAAAAAGATTCTTATCACAGACTGGAAATGAATATTCAGGAAGGAATACTATGAGTACGTCTAAGCTTATGTTGTATAAATGGCTGTGTACTTGACTAAGTAGTACAAATAAATTGACAAAATATATTATCTATTTGGGGGTTAAACACTGAAGGTTTTTTGTTTTCTTTTGAAATTTGGTATAATAAAACATTTCATTGGGAGAAGCTAAAGAAAATTTTTAAATGTCTTATTTTGTTTTTATGATCAGCTTTGAGGCACAATTCACATACAAAAAAGTGCCCATTTTAGGAGCACAGTTCAATGAGTTTTGCAAATATGTATAAACTGTGTAACCATTACCCCCAAAAGTTCCAACTTGCCCCTTTGCAGTCAATCATTCCATTCCCACCCCCACCCCAGATAACCACTACCCTACTTTCTTCCCCCATAAATATGCTCAGCATTTTTTATTTGCTTAGATTTCATACAAATCTACAAATAACATTTCTTTATTTGTGTCTAGCTTCCTTTACTCAGCATGTTTTTAAGATTCATCCACATTGTTACATATATCAGTGGTTTGTGGTTTGTTTATTTTAATTGCTGAGTGGTATTCAGTTGTTTGAATATACCACATTTTGTTTGTCTGTTCATGTGTTGATGGCCATTTGGGTTGTTACTAAGTTTTGGCTAATATGAATAAATCCTTTTTATATATGTCATTATGTGGACATATTTTTTAAATTATTTTAAACATTTCCCCTTTCCTAACTCTGTTCTTTGAAAGCAAGTTGCTAAATCCAACCCACACTCAAGGGTAGAAAAATTAAGCTCCACTTCCTTGAGGGGAGAAATATCTACACATATGATTTAGAATTCTTCTGTAAAGAAGATTTGTCCCTTATCCTCTATTCATTTATTTAAAAATTTATATCAGTATGGACTCATGATATTTATTTTATTCCTTGGGTTTGTATTAGTTTCCTAATTGCTACTGCAACAAATGACCAAAATTTAGTAGCTTAAAACAACACTCATTTTTTATCTTATAATTATAGAGATCAGAAGTTTGAAATTGGTTTCACTGGGCTCAAATCTAGGTGTTGGCAGGCAGCCATCCTTTCTGGAAGCTCCAAAGGAGGATCCATTTTTTGGCCATCTGCATTTCTTGGTTCCTGGACCCCCTTCAATCTTTATGGCAGCAACGTCCAGTGGACTTTTTATCATGCTGAAATACTCACTGACTCTTCGGCTTCCCTTTTCCACTTATATGGACCTTTGTGATTACATCAGGCCTACCCGTAAATCCATGATGACTTCTCTGTCTCAAGGTAAGCTGATTATCAACCTTAATTCTCTCTGCATTGTTATATTCCCTTTGCCATGTCATGTAACATATTCACAGGTTCTGAGGATGAGGATATAGACATCTTTGTGAAGTTACTACATCATTTATTTTGCTGCTTAAATTGTTCTAGCTTTGGCTGTTTCTTTCAGGTTGCTTCTTGTGTCCGTTAGACATTATCTCTATTATTGTTTTAAGTAATTCCTTACTTGGGGGCATGACAGGATGTTCCAGGTGTGCATGCATTTTCCTTATCCCAGCTTTAGAATCAGCCATTTCTCCAAGGAGTCCTGGTTTTCTTTATTGGAGAATGGTATTTAGAAATCAAGATCTAGAAACTGGGTGCTGTTTGTGGTTACTAGGGTGTCACTGCTTCTGAGCCCTCGGTGGACAGATCTGTGACATCTATGTATGTATAGTAAGTAATCCATGTGTATACACACACTTATAATCATTTCTGCATCTGACTATTTGTATATATATTAAAATAAACATTTGCAGTTTTATTTATTTCTCCAACTCTGATTTAACACTACAAGGTTTGTTCTAGACTTCTCCCTTTGCTTATTTGTAACTTCTTTCTCTAACAGTGAGAAATCTTGCTCTCATTATCTACAATTTGTTTAATTACTTTTTTAGTTGTACACATGAAAGTAGTTCCAGAATTGTTAACCCAGCTCTCTAAGAGGAAAAAAAGTGATCAAATCATGTGCAGTATTTATGTACAGTTTTTTTAAAAACAAGAAACCACACAGTTTCCTGTCAAAGTACCATTTTCAAAGTTCCTTAGATCAGATATTTTTCCCCCAATCCCTTCAATGATATTATATCATACTTTTGTAACAGATTAATTTCTTACTGTTTTTATTTTGCCCTGGAATCCCCTGCCTTCCTGGATGATTTTTAAAAATTTACATACCTCAAAGTTCACTCTTTTTAATGTATAATCTATGGGTTGTGACAAATTCATAAAGTCATACATACATCAACTCAATACCATACAGAGCTGTTCCATCACTGTAAAAACTCCCCAGTGGTTGTTTATCACTATCACTCCTTCCCTCCTCCAACCCCTGATAACCATTGATTAATTTTTCATCACTATAGTTTGCCTTTCTAGTTTTGGCATATAAATGGAATTATACAATATATAGCCTTGGGATCTAGCCTCTTTCATTTGGTAAAGTGCATTTAAGATCTATCCATCTTGTTTTGTGAACAATAGCTTGGTCCACTTTACTGCTGAATAATATTTCAGTTTATGGCTTACCATAGTTTGTCTACAAATTCACCTATGGAATAATTTCTAGACTGTTTTTCATGAGGGAAAAAAGTGGCTATAAACTTTTGATGCAAGTTTTATTTTATTCTTTATGAACATCAGTTTTCAGTTCATTTGGATAAATACCTACGTGAATGATTGTTGAGTCATATAGTAAGTGTATATTTAACTTTATAAAAACTTCCCAGCCAGTGTGGTTCAGTGGTAGAGCATCGACACATGCACCAAGAGGTTGCCAGTATGCTTCCCAGATAGGGCATATACCCAGGTCATGGACCAAATCCCCAGTGAGGGGCATGCAGGAGGCAGCCAATCGATGTTCTCTCTCATCGATGTTTCTATCTCTCTCCTTCTCCCTTCCGCTCTCTCTAAAATAAATAAAGAAAAAAAAATTAAAAGAAAAGAAAAACTGCTAACCTTTCTTCCAAAGTGGCTGTACTATTTTGCATCCCCACCAGCAATGAATGAGCACTTTTTTTACTTCACATTCTTGCCAGTATTTGCTGTTATCAGTTTTAAATTTTATTTAATAATTTTGATAGGTATGTGGCAGGATCACATTTTTATTTTAATCTGCCTTTTCCTGATGATGTCTAATCATGAGCATTACTTCATATGCTTAGTTTCCATTTCCACATAATATTTTTGTAATGTTTCTATTTATATCTTTTGTCCCTTTTTTATTAGGTTGTTTACTTTTTGTTGACTTATGAGTCTTCTTCATATATTCTGAATACAAACTCTTACTCATATATAGGATGAGTAAATATTTTTTTCCCAATTTGTGACTTGTTTTTTCATATTCTTAGCAGTGTATTTTGCAAAAAAAAAGAATTTTAATGATGCCCAATTGATGATTTTTTTCTTTTGTGAATAATGCTTTTGCATATTTAAAAACTCATAGCCAAACTAAAAGTTACACAGATTTTCTTATATAATTTTTTTAACTTGGGTTTAACATTTACGTCTATGATCTATGTTGAGTTAAATTTTTGTATAAGATGTGAGACATATGAAGGCTAATTTATTTATTTATGACAATTTCCAATTAAATGACTATTCCTTCTTCATTGTATTTCCTTTCTGCCTTTGTCAAAAATTAGTAGACTATGTTTATGTGTGTCTACTTCTGGGTTGTCTATTCTGTTTCATTGATATATATGTCTATCTTTTTATCATTCTATTAGTATCATACTGTCTTAATCAAACTAGCCTTAAGGTAAGTTTCATCATTAGGCAGTGTACCTTCTATAATGTGTCCTTTCACAAAATTTTATGGCCATTATAGTTCTTTGCCTTGCTGTGGTAATTTTAGACTCAGCTTGTCAGCATTTACAAATTCTTGTTGGAAATATTACTGATTGTTTTGAATCTATGGTTAATTAGGAAGAGGTGGCATCTTAACAATACAGGGTGGGGCAAAAGTAGTTTACAGTTGTGAGTACACAGAGTTTATCCTTCTATTATTGTTTATTAATTATTATATTGTATTTATACAAATGACTGTAAAGCTATTTTTCCCTACTTTGTATTAATTTTCTTAATCCAATTCAAGAAGAAGGAAGACTTCGAACTTGTTTTATGAGGCCAGCATAATTCTAATTTCAAAGCCAAACAAAGACACTATAAACAAAGAAAACTACAGACCAATATCCCTGATGAACATAGATGCCAAAATCCTGAACAAATAGCAGCAAATCCAATCCAGCAATACATCAAAAAAATTATTCACCATGACCAAGTGGGATTCATCCCAGGGATGCAAGGCTGGTACAATATTCACAAATCAATAAATGAGATACACCACTTAAACAAAATGAATGATAAAAATCATAGGATCATACCAATAGATGCTAAAAAAGCATTTGACAAAATCCAGCACCATTTTCTGATAAAAACGCTCAGGAATCTTGGAATAGAGGGAACATATCTTGACATAATAAAGGCCATATATGAAAGACCTACAGCCAACATCAAACTCAATGAGCAAAAATTAAAAGCATTTCCCTTAAGAACAGAAATAAGACAAGGATGCCCACTTTCGCCACTCGGATTTAACATTGTATGGTACTAGAAGTCTTAGCCACAGCAATCAGACAGGAAGAAAAAATAAAAGGGATCCAAATTGGAAAGGAGGAAGTAAAACTGTCATTATTCACAGATGACATGATACTATATGTAGAAAACCCCAAAGACTCCATTAAAAATTTACTAGACTTAATAAACGAATTTGGCAAAGTAGCACAATACAAAATGAATGTCAAGAAATCGATGGCATTCTTATATACCAATGATGAACTCACAGAAAGAGAAACTAAAGAAAATCCCATTTACCATCACGGAAAAAAAATTAATATACCTATGAATAAACTTACAGAAATAAAGGACCTATTCACAGATAACTATAGGTCATTGGAAAAAGAAATAGAGGAAGATATAAAAAAGTGGAAGCACATACTTTGTTCATGGATTGAAAGAATTAACATCATTAAAATATCCATACTACCCGAAGCAATCTATAGATTCAATGCAATTCCCATAAAAATACCAACAACATACTTCAAAAGTTCATATGAAACCAAAAAAGACCTCGAATAGCCATATTAATCTTGAAAAAGAAGGACAAAGTTGGAGGGATGACATCACCAGATACCATGTTATACTACAAAGCCATTGTAATCAAAACAGCTTAGTACTGGCACAAGAACAGGCATATAGACCAATGGAACAGAATAGAGAACTCAGAAATGGACCCAAGGCAATATGCTCAATTAATATTTAACAAAGGTGGCAAGAGCATACAGTGGAGTCAAGACAGTCTCTTTAATAAATGGTGTTGTGAAAATAGGACAACTACAAGCAAAAAAATGAAACTAGACCATCAACTTACACCATTCACAAGAATTAACTCAAAATGGATAAAAGACTTAAATGTGACCATGAATACATACAAATCCTAGAAGAAAATGTAGGCACCAAAATTTCAAACATCATATGCAGCAGAATTTTCACTGATACATCACCTAAGGCAACAGAAACAAAGGAGAAAATGAACACATGGAACTACATCAAACTCAAAAGCTTCTGCACAGAAAAAGATAAAATCATCAAAATGGAAAGGCAACCCACTGTATGTGAGAGCATAATTGCCAATGATATATCAGATAACGGGTTTAATTTCCAATATATAGAGAGTGCTCATACAACTCAACAAAAGGAAAACAAAGAACCCAATTAAAATATTATCAGAGGAACTAAATAGACACCTCTCCAAACAGGACATACAAATGGCTAAGAGACATATGAAGAAATGCTTAACATCACTAATCATCATGCAGATGCAAATTAAAACAACAATGTGGTATCACTTCACACCTGTCAGAATGGCTGCCATCAACAAATCATCAAACAGCAAGTGTTGGCGAGGGTGTGGAGAAAAGGGGACTCTAGTATACTGCTGCTGACAATGCAGACTGGTGCAGCCACTATGGAAAACAATACGGTGTTACCTCAAAAAATTAAAAATTGAACTTCCATTTGACCCAGTAATCTCAGTTCTACGAAAATAGCCTAAGAAGCCTGAAACTCCAATGAAAAAAAATATAGGTATCCCCCATGTTTGTAGCAGCACTATTTACAATAGCTAAAATCTAGAAACAGCCCAAATGTCCATCAGTAGACGAATGGATAAAACAGCTGTGGTACATGTACACAATGGAGTACTATGCAGCTGTAAGAAAGAAAGATTTCTTATCCTTTGAGACAACATGGAGGGACCTGGAAAGAAACCTCCTGGAGGTCTCTTAGGAGGGACCTAAGAGAAACAAGCCCAACAGAGAAAGACAAGTGTCATATGATCTCACTTATTTGTGGAATATAATGAACATAACAATCTGAGGAATGGGGTAGTTCCAGAGATGTGGAAGTGGGGTACAGACTGACAATCCCCAGAAGAGGGTGTGGTGGGGGAGAGAGAAACCACAGAACTTATATGCATGTATGCATGAACAGTGGTCATGGACAACAAAGCTGGGGACAGGGCGGGGAGGTTGGGGCAGGGGGTAATCAGTGAGGGGGAAAAGAAAAACATCTGTAACAAAAATAAATTAATTAATTATAAAAAAACAAGAAAAATTTTCTTAATCTATGAGCAAAGTATATTTCTCTTTTTGATTTCTTGGATTGCTATTTTGTATTTTTCAACATACAGGAATAATTACATTTTGTTAATATTATTGAAATTTTGCAGGTCTGAGTTACCTAGGTGAAATCAAGGTACATGACTACCCAAAGATTTAATATAAGGATCTTGGCCACAATATAATCTCTCACCCTCAAACTTTCAACAGTTCTACATTATACTGTAAAGGAGTCCAAACTTCTTAGCATAAAATTTACATTATTCTCTCTAATTAACTTTCCTTTCTTAATTCTTTTTTTCAGATTTTTAAAATTATTTTTAAATAATTTTTATTTTTCAAATATAGTTGATATACTTGTTATATTAGTTTCAGTTATAAACCCAGTAATTAGACATTTATGTAATTTACAAAGTAATCACCCAAATTAATCTAGTATCCATCAGACATGATACACAGTTATTACAATATTACTGACTATATTCCTCATGCTGTTCTCTGTATGTCCATAACTGTTCTGTAAGTACCAATTTGTACTTCTTAATCCCTGCAACGTTTTTACGCATCCCCCCCAACTCCTCTCTCATGTGACGACCATCTAAATATTCTCTGTATGTACAATTCTGTTTCTTTATTTTTTAAAATTCCACATAAAAGTAAAATAATATGATATTTGTTTTCTCTGTCTGACTTATTTCACTTAGCACAATACCATCTATGTCCATCCATGTTGTTCAGATGCATAATTTCATTTTACTTTTTTATGGCTGTGTCATATTCTATTGTATATGTGCAATAGCTAAGATCTGGAAACAGCCCAAATGTTCATCAGTAGACAAATGGATAAGAAAAGCTGTGGTACATATACACAATCAAGTACTATGCTGCTGTAAGAAAGAAAGATCTCTTATCCTTTGAGGCAACATGGAGGGACCTGGAAAGTATTATCCTAAACAAAACAAGCCAGGCAGAGAAAGACAAATATCACATGATCTCACTTATTTTTAGAATATAATGAACATTACAGTCTGAGAAATAGAGTATTGGGAGGAGTGTGTCAATGGGGAAAAAAAAGGAGAAACATCTGTAAGAAAAATGAATTAATGAATTAAAAAAAAAAGAAGAAAAATATATATGAATAATAAAGTGTCAATAAATACAGTGGGGTACAGAATGACAATCCCCAGAAGAGGGTGTGGTGGGGGAGAGAGAAACCATAGAATTTATATGCATGTATGCATGAACAGTGGACATGGACAACAAAACTGGGGAAAGGGTAGGGAGGGAGGGGGCAGGGGTAATCAGTGGGGGAAAAAGGAGAAACATCTGCTTGTTTCGCTTAGGATAATACTTTCCAGGTCCCTCCTTGTCGTCTCAAAGGATGAGAGATCTTTCTTTCTTACAGCAGCATAGTACTTGATTGTGTATATGTACCACAGCTTTTTTTATCCATTTGTCTACTGATGAACATTTGGGCTGTTTTCAGATCTTAGCTCTTGTAAATAGTGCTGCTATGAACATGGGGGTACCTATATTTTTTCTGATAGGTGTTTCAGGCTTCTTAGGGTATATTCCTAGAAGTGGGATCACTGGGTCAAATGGAAGTGCAATTTTTATTTTTTTGAGGTAACACCGCATCGTTTTCCATAGTGGCTGCACCAGTCTGCATTCCCACCAGCAGTGTGCTAGAGTCCCCTTTTCTCCACACCCTGGCCAACACTTGCTGTTTGATGATTTGTTGATGGCAGCCATTCTGACAGGTGTGAGGTGATACCTTATTGTTGTTTTAATTTGCATCTCTCTGATGATTAGTGACATTGAGCATTTTTTCTGTCTTTTGGCCATTTGTATGTCCTTTTTGGTGAGGTGTCTATTTAGATCCTCTGCCCATTTTTTAATTAGGCTCTTTGTCTTCCTTTTGCTGAATTGTATGAGTATATATTATGAAAACTAACCCCTTATCTGATGTATTATTGACAATTATGCAGTGGGTTCCCTTTCTATTTTGATGCTTATTTCTTTTTCTCTGCAGAAGCTTTTGAGTTTGATGTAGTCCCATGTATTAATTTTTTCCTTTGTTTCTCCTGCTGTAGGCATTGTACAGTGAAAATTCTGCTGTTTTGATGTCTGAAATTTTGTTGCCTACATTTTCTTCTAGAATTTTTATGGATTCACAAAGTCATATTTAAGTCTCTTATCCATTTGGAGTTTATTCTTGTGTATGGTGTAAGTTGATGGTAGGTTAATTTTTTGCATGTAGCTGTTCAATTTTCCCAACACCATTTATGAAAGAGGTTGTCTTTACTCCATTGCATGTTCTTGCCACCTTTGTCAAATATGAGTATAATGTCTTGGTCAATTTCCGGGTTCTGTGTTCTGTTCCATTGATCTATATGCCTATTCTTGTGCCAGTACCAAGCTGCTTAGATTAAAATGGCTTTGTTGCCCTGGCCAGTTTGGCTCAGCGGTTAGAGCGTTGCCCTGCGGTCCGGAGAGACCCGGGTTCGGTTCCCACTAAGGGCACGTACTTCGGTTGCAGTTTGTCCCCGGCCCTGGTTGGTTGTGCGGGTGGCAGCCACTCGATGTGTCCCTTCACATCGATGTGTCTCTCTCTCTCTCCCTTCCTCTCTCTCCCTCCCACTCTATCTGTACAAAAAATGGAAAAATATCCTCGGGTGAGGATAAAAAAAAAAATGGCTTTGTTGTATAACCTGATATCCGGTGTTGTGATACTCCTATTTTGTTCTTCTTTTTGAAGATTTCTGTCGCTATTGGGGTCTTTTTTGGTTCCATATAAATTTTTAAAGTATTTGTTCTAGTTTTGTTAAATATGTCGTTGGTATTTTAATGGGGACTGCATTGAATCTGTAAATTGCTTTGGGTAGCATGGACATTTTAATGATGTTAATTCTATCAATCCATAAACAAGGCATATGCTTCCACTTTTTAAAATCTTCTTCTATTTCCTTTTTCAATGTTCTATAGCTTTCTAAAAATAGGTCCTTTACTTCTTTGCTTAAGTTTATTCCTAGATATCTTAATTTTGTTGACACAATGGTAAATGAGGTTTTTTTTTTTTTTTTAGTTTCTCTTTCTGTGAGTTCATTGTTGATGTGTGAGAATGCCATTGATTTCTTGATGTTAATTTTGTGTTCTGCTACTTTGCCAAGTTTGTTTATTAAACCTAGTAGATTTTTCATGGAGTGTTTAGGGCTTTCTATGTACGATATCATGTTATTTGCAAATAATGACAGTTTCACTTCCTCCTTTTCAATTTAGATCCTTTTTATTTTTTTTCTTCATGTCTAATTGCTGTGGCTAAGACTCCCAGTACTATGTTTTAAAAGAGTGGTGAAAGTGACCATCCCTATTTTGTTCCTGTTCTTAAACAAAATGCTTTTAGTTTTTGCCCATTGAGTATGATGTTGGCTGTACATTTTTTATATATGGCCTTTCTTATGTCAAGCTATGATTCCTCTAATTCCACATTGCTAAGTGTTGTTACCAGAAATGGGTGCTGGTTTTTGTCGAATGTTTTTTTCAGTATCAATTAATATGATCATATGGTTTTTATTGTTTTATTTTGTTTAAGTGGTGTATCACATTTATTGATTTGCAAATATTGTGCCAGCCTTGCATCGCTGGGATGGATCCCACTTAGTCATGGTGAATAATTTTTTTAACGTATTGATGGATCAGATTTGCTAGTATTTTGTTAAGGATTTTGGCATCTATGTTCATCAGGGATATTGGCCTATAATTATTTTTCTTTGTAGTGTCTTTATCTGATTTTGGAATTAGAATTAAACTGGCCTCATAAAACAAGTTTGGAAGTCTTCCTTATTCTTTAATTTTTTGGAATTGTATGAGGGGAATAGGAGTTAGATCTTTGAATGTTTGGTAAAACTCCCCCATGAAGCTGGCCAGGCCAGAGATTTTATTTGCTGGGAGAGTCTTGATTACATCCTCAATTTCCTTAGTTGTTGTTGGTCTGTTCAAGTTTTCTGTCTCTTCCAGTTTCAGGTTTGGGAGATTATGTTTCTAGAAATTTATCCATTTTGCCTAGATTGTCCAATTCATTGCCATATAATGGTTCATAGTATTTGTTAACAATCCTTTGTATTTCTGTGGTATCAGTTGTTACTTCTCCTCTCTCATTTCTGATTTTGTTTATTTGGGTCCTCTCTCTTTGTTTCTTGGTGAGTTTTGTTAAGGATTTATCAATCTTGTTTATCTTCCAAAGAATCAGCTCTTCATTTCATTGAAACTTTGAATTGTTTTTCTTAGTCTCTATGTCATTTATTTCTGCTCTGATCTTTACTGTTTCTTTCTTTCTACTTGCTCTGGGTATTTATTTTTGTCTGCTTTCTAATTCTTTAAGTTGTGAGGTTAGATAGGCAATTAGAAATTTTTCTTATTTCCTGAGTTAGGCCTGTAGTGCTATGAACTTCCATCTCAGGACTGCTTTTGCTGCATCCCATAGATTTTGTGTTGTTGTATGTTTATTTTCATTGGTTTCCAGGAAGTTTTCAATTTCTTCCTTGATTTTCTTTGTAATCCATTTATTATTTAATAACATGCTATTTCAATGTTTTTGTACATTTTTTTTGTGATTGATTTCTAGTTTCATGCCATTGTGATCTGAGAAAATGCTTGATATGATTTCAATCTTCTTGAACTTGTAGAGACTTAGTTTGTGTCTAAACATGTGGTCTATTATTTAGAATGTCCCATGTGCACTTGAGAAGAATGTGAATTCTGCAGTTTGGGGCTATAATTTTCTGTAGATATCTATGAAACTCATTTGATCTAGTGCATTATTTAGAGTCTCTGTTTTTTTGTTAATTTTTTGTCTAGAGCTGTGGTTCTTAGCCTTGCTAATGCCACAACCCTTTAATATTATTCCTCATGTTGTGGTGACCTCCAACCATAAAATTATTTTTGTTGCTACTTCATAACTGTAATTTTGCTACTACTATAAATTGCCATCGGAAATATGTATTTTCTGATGATATTAGGTGACCCATGTGAAAGGGTCATTTGACCCTCAAAGGGGTTGTGACCCACAGGTTGAGAACCACTGGTCTAGAGGATCTATCCAGTGATCTCAGTGGGGTGTTAGAGTCCCCTGGTATAATTGCACTGCTGTCAATTTCTCCTACGAAGTCCTCCAGAAGTTTTTCAACACATTTGGTGCTCCTATATTGGGTGCATATATGCATACCAAGGTTATATCTTCCTGTTGGAGAGTTCCTTTCAATATAATTTGGTGGCCTTCTTTGTCTCTAGTTATAGCCTTTATTTTGAAGACTATTTTATCAGAAGCCTCTTTTTTCCTTTTCATTTGCTTGGAAGATATTTTGCTATTTCTTCGCTTTTAGCCAAGTTGTCCCACAGTTCTCTTAGGCTATCTTCCTGTTTTTTAATTGTTTTTTCTTTTTGATTTTCTGGTTGGTTGATTTTTTCTACCCTGTCTTCTAATTCACTGATCCAGTCCACAGCTTCCTCTATTCTGCTGGCTATTCTTCCCAATGTGTTCTTTATATCTGCTATGTCATTCATTTCCAATTTGTTTGCTTTCAATGATTCTATATATTTACTCATGCTCTTGAGCTACCTCATGATTATTATTCTGAACTCTCCCTCTGATATCTTGCTCAGTTGCCTTTCATTTATTTCATCTTCTGTCAAATTATCTTGTTCTATCACTTGAAATTTATTTCTTTGTTTCACCATTTTGGCTGTCTCAGTGGGTTTTGGAGCCTGCCAAATTTTTCCTGTGGGTGTTTGTGTTCCAATGGTTGTGGCTCCCTCTACAGGGTTTGAATGAGTATGGGAGGACCCATGTTAAGCCTCACTGTCAAGTCTTACTTTCCTGGTAGATTTGCAAGCCCAGGAAAGATTTAGTTACCCTCAGGCTTTTTGCCTGGAGGCTATTAGTCTCAGTTACTTGATGAGACTTGGGTTGTAGCCCTCAAGTGAATAAAAAGAGTCCCTCAGGTGTTAAGGGTAAGAGGATTTCCAGAGTGTGGGACAGATGCCTGCTGGTTGTTAATGAGCCTCAGTTTGCATTTCTCTGGCCTGGCTGGGTGGTGTTAAATTCCTGAGGGAGGGGCTTTTGTTTCTTCCCTGGGCTCTGGGAAGGGGCTTCTTAAGTAACATGGCTACTGTCCTATGAGTGTGTGATTCAGCACACAACTCCCAGTGCCCTTCCAGCTCTCTAAATCCTGAGTCTCTCCACACAGTTCCAGTCCAGTCTGCCCTCCCTCTGCTGGAGCCCAAGGTGAGTGGCTGCAACTAATTTAGTGCTCTGTGCTGGCTTTCTGTGCTGTAGAGCCAGCTTGGGATTTTAACCTGAGGGAGCTGCTCACAGCTAAAACAGCTGCTATCCCTGGGCTCCCAGCCTGCCCTTTCGCACCTACACGGTTTCTACCAGGCTTGATTTAGTATCCTCTTTCTGTTCGTGGTTATGTACGTCTTATCTAGCTACTTTTATGTTGTTGTTTTTTTCCCTGACAATTTGTCTTTATTTTAGTTGTAATTTCAGTTTGGTCCTGGAAGATGGTCTGTATAGGTTCCATTAACTCCACCACAATTTTGGAAAATCTATAAGCTACATTTCTATGCTACACATATTTTTTTCTTATTATAAAAATTGATACCAATTTATTGTAAAAAAAACACTCTACAGAAATATAAAGAAGAAAGTTTAAATTTCATATTCCCACCCTAGAGATAAACACTATTAACACTTTTGGATAGTACCCTAGTACATTTTTTTCTATGCATACATTAGAGAGATTTGTATTTTTAAACTGGAGTTATACTTTATATGCAGGTCTATTTCTGATTATTTTATTTAAATTACATCTGGAGAATTTTCTTATGTAAGTAGTTGTCAAGTGCTATTTCTAATTTTATAATTTTTTTCAACAGCTTTATTGAGATTTAATTTATATATCATTCAATTTTCAACTTCAAGGTGTATAAATCAGTGGCTTTTGGTATATCCATAAAGTTTTGCAATTTTCACCACTATCTAATTTTAGAACATTTTCATCACCCCCCCCAAAAAAGAAAGTTATGATAGTTAATTTTGTGTGTCAACTTGTCTAGGTCACTGCGGGTCCAGATTTTTGGTCCAATATGCTATGCTATATATTTTAAATGAAGCTTACAAATCTCCCAAAAGTGTATCAGTGCCCCAGCAGGGAGGGTGTGTGGGCAATGTGCTCATGTCCCCTCCACAAAACCACGGTGTATCATAGTCACTCTCTTCTGGCACAGAGTGACTCAAAAGCAGCCTGTCATGTTCACAATAAGTACAACATGCTATGTGAATCCAATGCAGAGCCCTCGAGAGGGAAGGCAAAGCAGTGCTCATGCCTCAGCTTTTGATAGGAAAAGACAGACTGTATTTTTCTAGGACAGATGTTCATTTAAAGAAATTAAAACTTCTAGATAACCCTGTATCCTTGAAATCTACATGTAAAATGGACCTCTCAGAAGGAGAACACGGGGAGGCTGAAAGGACAATGCCTGGCAACCATTAGCTTTAATTATCTGTTTGAGAATTTATATCAAAAGCTGAGAGCTCTCTTAACATTTTTTACCATATGTTGCTATGCAACACCCTTTAAAGGAAAAAGAAATCAATTTGAAGGTGAGAACATCTTGTTTATTCAATATAAACAAGTACAACTGTGAGAAAAATTCAACTATGTGGCAGGGCCTTCAAAAAAGTCTTCTGAACAAATAAGGAAATATATTTGGAGGCAGAATATTAGTAGTAATAAATTCTGTTGTAAAAATTCTTCTAAAATAGATATCGTGATAGATATTTTTGTTGTAAAAATGGCCTCAAAATACGAGGTTGACAAAGAAATGTGATAAGCATTAGTAAAACCAAATTAATTTTCAACTTGGTGAGGGTCTTTCCTTTCTAATTTTTATTCATTTAAGCCTTTTCATTATTTTACATTTTGTAACTCAATAATTTGTATCTGGAGAAGTTGACTTGGAAATTAAGCTGAGATTCATACATAAAATACAATTTTATGATAAAATACAATCTGAATTATCCTGTTTCAGAATCAGAGTCATGGAATACTTTCCTTTTATAACTGTTAGAGGAGAAGATAATGGATTCAGCAGAGACAAGTGGTGAGGAACAAAATAAGCATAGATCTCTTCCCAACCAGAACAGTAGGTGAAAAACAACCTCTGCCTAATGGGTCCATCCTGCTATCCATCCCTGATTAACCAGGAATCATGAGGATCCTATAGAATGGTTGCATAGACATGACAATGACTTGAGTTACTTTGAACTCTATTTTACCAGGATATGTTCTTGTTCCATTGTTAGAATACACTTTATAATTTTTCTCCCATGAGTGTGGATAAAAATAGTGGCCTTTCTTTTAAAAATTTCAAGTTCTGTGCCGACTCAAGATACTTGTACTTTTCTTAAAAATTACATAAAAATGTCTTTTCAACTAATTTAACATGTCCATCCTTACTGACTCGTTTAAGAAAGAAATTAACATACCAGTGCAAAATGAACTGAGGGAGGAAGACTATCTAGGAAAAAGAGAAGTTGGGCAAAGTTATTCTTCAGTTTTCAAGACATGAGCACCAGATCCTCATTTATTTTAAAAAAAGTCAATAACCACTGATAGGATCTGCAGAGAGGCCAGAGAGGGTGTTGGGATGGAAGCCCATGGACAACAATAGACTTAGCTTTAAGTAGCACCCTTGGGGAATAAAGACCAAGCCCACTACACAGCACACAGAGCCAAGATAGAGCACTAAAATAGCCACAACACTCACCTAGGGGTTACAGCAGAAGAAAGACAGATTAGGCTGGAACTCTGTGGGGACACCCAGGATTTGAAGGGCACTCAGATATTTTGCTAAGTTGTGGCCACAAAGTATAATGGCCAGTGTGTATCTTCCCAGAGCTGTGGTGAAAAGCAGCAGCCCCCATCCTTGGACATGCAGCCTATTCCAGGTGAGGCAAACAAATGCAAATGAGGCTCATTAACAACCAGTATCTATCCCACCAACTGGAAATCCTCTTATGCAGAACACCAGAGCTACATTCAAAAGCACTGAATAACTAAGACAACTAGCCTCCAGGAAAAAGCTACAGGATAATTGAACCTTACCTGGGCTTGCAAATTCACCCAGGAAAGTAAGACATGATAACGGTGTTTAATGTAGGACAACCCAGGCTCATAGAAACTCAGTGAAGGGAACCAACAACAACAGAACACCAACACCCACAAGGAAAATATGGCAGGCTCCAAAACCCACTGAGATAGCCGAAATGGTGAAACAAAGAGACAAATCCCAAATGAAAGAACAAGAGAACTCTATCGAAGATGAGGTAAATAAAATGCAACTAAGCAAACTATCAGAGGTAGAGTTCAGAGCCATGATCTTGAGGAAGCTCAACAGCATGAGTAAGGACATCAGCACCATGAGTAAAGATATAGCAACCAAGTAAAAATGAAGAATGACATAGTAAAAATTAAGAACACATTGGAAGGACTAACCAGCAGAGTAGAGGAAGCTGAGGACCAGATGAGTGAATTAGAAGACAGGGTAGAAAAAAATCAACCAATCAGAAAACCAAAAGAAAAAAATAATTAAAAAACAGGAAGGGAGCTTAAGAGAGCTGTGGTACAACTGAAAACGTAATAACATTAATATCATACGAGTCCTTGAAGAGGAAGAAAATGAGCAAAGGTTAGAGAATATATTTGAAGAAATAGTGACATAAAAATTTCTAATTTGGTGAAGGAAAAAGGTATTCAAGTTCAAGAAGCACAGAGAGCCCCAATTAAGAAGAACCCAAACAGGCCCACACCAAGACACATAGTAATCAAAATGCCAAAAATTAAAGACAAAGAGAGAATCCTAAAGGCAGCAAGAGATAAACCACAGGTTATCTACAAAGGAAATTCCATAAGGCTCTAAATTGACTTCTCAACAGAAACACTACAGGTCAGAAGGGAGTGGCATGAAGTAATCAAAGTCATGAAAAACAGGGATCTGATTCCAAGACTACTCTATCCAGCAAGGCTATCATTCAAAATAGAAGGTCAAATAAAGAGCTTTTCAGACAAAAAAAAAAGGCTAAGGGAATATAGTAACACCAAACAAGCACTGCAAGATATGCTAAAAGGACTGCTGTAGGTAGTAGAAAAAATAGTAAGAAAAATATAACCAAAGTAAACACAAATGGCAATAAATTAGTACATATTAACTATTACCTTAACTGTGAATGGTTTGAATGTTCTGATAAAAAGACACAAAGTAGCTGACTGGATAAGAATGCATGACTCACATATATGTTGTTCACAAGAGACCCACCTCACAACAAAAGACTCACATAGGTTGAAAGTAAAGGGATAGGAAAAAAATCTTTCAAGCAAATGGAAAGCAAAATAAAGCTGGAGTAGCAATAATCATATCTGATAAAGTAGATTTCACAATGAGGGCCATAACTAGAGACAAAGAAAGCCACTACATAATATTGAAATAATTAATCCAACAGGAAAATATAACCTTGGTAAACATATATGCATCCAACATAAGAGCACCAACATATATTAAAAATTTTATGGAGGACTTCAAAGGAGAAATCAACAGCAATACAATCATAGAAGGGGACTTCAACACACCACTGACATCACTGGATAGATCTAGACAAAAAATTAACATGGAAACACAGACTCCAAATGAAGTGCTAGATCAAATAGCCACAGCAATCTTGAAAAAGAACAACAATGTTGCAGGTCACATTGCCAGATTTCAGGTTATACTACAAAGGCGCTGTAATCAAAACAGCCTGGTACTGGCACAAGAACAGGCACATAGACCAATGGAACAGGACAAAGAACCCAGAAATTGACCAAAGAAATCATTCTCAGTTAATATTTGACAAAAGTATCAAGAGCATAGAACGGATTAAAGACAGCCTCCTCATTAAATGGAAAATTGGACCACTACATGCAAAAAAATAAAATAAAACTAGACCATTGACTTACACAGTACACAAAAATAATCTCAAAATGGATAAAAGACTTAAACATGACTCGTGAATGCATACAAATCCTAGAAGAAAATGTAGGCAACAAAATTTCAGACATACGCAGCAGAAGTTTCACTGATACATCACCTAAGTTAACAGAAACAAAGGAGAAAATGAACACATGGGACTACATAAAACCAAAAGCTTCTGCACAGCAAAAGATACAATCATCAAAATGGAAAGGCAACCCACTGTATGGGAGAGCATAATTGCCATTGATAAATCAGATAAGGGGTTAATTTCTAATATATATAGAGTGCTCATACAACTCAACAAAAGGAAAGCAAAGAACCCATTAAAAAATGGGCAGAGGAACTAAATAGACATCTCTCCAAGCAAGACATACAAATGGCTAAGAGACATATGAAAAAATGTTCAACATCACTAATCATCAGAGAGATGAAAATTAAAACAACAATGAGGTTTCACCTCACACCTGTCAGAATTGCCACCATCAACCAATCATCAAACAACAAGTGCTAGTGAGGGTGTGGAGAAAAGAGGACTCTAGTACACTGCTGGTGGGATTGCAATCTGGTACAGCCACAATGGAAAACAGTATGATATTACCTCAAAAAATTAAAAATTGAATTGCCATTTGACCCAGTGATCTTACTTCTAGGAATATACCCTAAGAAGCCTGAAACACCAATCAGAAAGACTAAATGTATTCCCATGTTCATAGCAGCACTATTTACAATAGCTAAGATCTGGAAACAGCCCAAGTGTCCATCAGTAGACAAATGGATAAAAAAGCAGTGGTACATATACACAATGGAATACTATGCAGCTGTAAGAAAGAAAGATCTCTTATCCTTTGAGATGCATGGAGGAACCTGGAGATTATTATTCTAAGCGAAACAAGCCAACCAAATAAAGACAAATATCACATGACCTCACTTATTTGTAGAATATAATGAACATAACATTCTGAAGAACAGGGTAGACCCAGAGATGTTGTTGTAGGGTACAGACTGACAATCCAGAGAAGAGGAGGTGGGGGGCAGGGAGAGATAAACCACAGAACTTATATGTATGTATGCATAACTGATGGACATGGACAACAAAGCTGGAGAGGGGTTGGGAGGCATGCGAAGGAAGGTGTCTATGGGGAACAAAGGAGAAACATCTCTAACAAAAATAAATTAATAAAATTAAATTAATAAAATACAATCAGATATATTGAGTTCTGCCAAAAAAAAAAAAAAAAAAAGAGAATCCCAAAAGTTTTGTTTATGTGATAAACAATATTAGATGTTAAAACTGATACATTTTGAAAATTTACTTAAAACTAGCTAATAAAGACATTTAAAGTTTTAATAATATACTTTTAAGATAAAATAACTAATTACCAAAGCAAAAAAATACATATAGTGTGAAGGGAGACACTGTTTTACATTTTTGCAAATAATATATGGCTTAATGAAAAACAGCCAAATTCTCATATCTGTTTCTGCATGCAATCTGTTGCCATAACACTGGAAAACTCGACTGCACACTCATGAGAAAATTAGAGGAGAAAAAAGGCCAACAATATCTTAGCAGTAGTTTTGAGGTTGTGGGATCCTATAAAGGGACTCAGGAATCCTCAGGGTTCCTGGGGCTACATTTTAAGAACCATTTACCTAGAAGATAGGAAATTGCCTTTGGATATTCCCCATAGCATGCACACCTCCACCTAAGGGACATACTCTTCAGGAGTAAATAGGAAAATGGGAGAACAACTCTGACAAAATCCCCCCACTTCACATTTTTTTTTACCAAGGCTTAGCTTGGTTGTGTATCTCTGCCAGCTCTTAGTGACCCTGTGTGTCCCCAAGTACAATTATGCTACTGAGCTTCCAAGGTATGACTGTATGCTGGAATTAGCATCCTGTCCTACATTCAATTCTTAAACATATTTCAAGCTTGAGTCAAAATAAAGAAGAAGATAATATGCCCCGTGCACTTAGACCCAAAGGGCCACAGACCCCTTCACAGTGGAGCCTGGCTGTGCCCACCACCCACTCTCCAAAACCCACGTGCTCTGTCTCCAATTACAGCCCCTGGGCCTTTAACCAGTTTCTGTTTTTTCCCTTTCCCCCTTCAGACCAATGTTTTGTTCTATCTAGTTACTTGGTTCTAGATTTTCTTACTTCTACACTGGACACCTAATTTAGCTCCAAACTTGTGCCATTTCCTAGAAGTAGTTGGCACCTCAAAGTTCCAGAAGCCCAGCTCAAGTCCAAGCCCTGCTCTTCTCCTCCCCTCTGCCTGCCTGGGAAATTCAAATATAAAGACATGAGCATAATGAGGGACTCTGACTCTCAAATAGCCTATCAGAAAACCATTTCACCCTGAAAAAAAAAAAAAAAACACAATGTGATTCAGTTCTGATTTTAAACATTCATAACTTTCACAAAGTATTTTTCTACTTGAAAAATAGGCTTTCACAAACCTACATGTCTTTTAAGTGTGTGTATTTCTTCTCTCTAAGCATAAAATAGTTTTTGATGGATTGAGCAGCCTCTTTCTAATTGGCTGATAAAGTCTACTTTTTTACAACTACATGTGAACAGTGAGTGTTGACAAGTGTGCTCAAGTAATCTGACTGTGGCAGATACCTCGACCTTGAAGGTATAATAAAGCTGCTTTGGAATATCAGAAGTTCACATGGAATGAACTGATCTGAGGAAGACAAAATGAAACAGTTGATGTGGAGGATGATTTTAATTAAACTGCAGGAGTTGGGGAAGATGTTCTGATTAGTGGTAAGTATTGTGGCACGATGGCATATCTGTCACATATTTAACCAGTCATGACAGGTAGTTATTATATTTAAGTTTCACATTTCTTCAATTCCTGTTATTGCTAAATCATGTAGTAACCCAGGAGATCGACCACACTCAGACTCCATTTTTCAGTTTTTGGAGATGTTTTATTACCTGCGCAGGGACTGCAGCCAACCTACACAGAGGAGAACTGCAGCCCTGAGCTCAGGGGGAGGGTTGCTTATAGGGCAGGGGTCATTCAAGAATTTAGCAGAGCAAGCAAGCTGGTTGTACAGAAGCGGAGGCAGTTAGGGATAAGCAGGAGGGAACGGAGGGGGGAGGGAGCTGAGGCGAAAGGGAATTGGGTGAACTGGGTCAGCATACATCTGTCCTGCTATTCATTCCATTATCCAAGTTTTAAAAACTAACAAATTCGAGACAGATATCAGCGGTCAGTCAGGTGCAATACACACATGTTGAACAGTTACAGTTTTATGGGGTAAAGGGAGCTTCAGTTTCTCCCTATCAGTTTCTTTACAGAGCATGAGGACACTCTGGCCTTGGGGCCGTTTCTGTCCTCCCTTTTCTTGAAGGATGTTGCTTTTCAAATTCCCAGTGAAGGTCAAACTCTAGTTAATTTTTATGGGGCTAAAGCCCTCTATAACATTCCCCATTGTTCATCTTGCTGTCTCTGAGGTTGTTAATTAGGGCCGCTTAAAGACAAGTTGGATTCTAAGGACAGTGAGCTACAACAATCAGACCTTCATAAAGTCTCTCAGGATGCGTTAGACAGGTGTGATCCAAAGTAATATTCATCAAAATGAAAGAAGCAAAACAGCTTCAGTCTCTGCTTTCATCTAAAAAACACCAAAACTGCCGTGGCTGGTTTTTCTCAGTGGTTAGAGTGTTAGCCTATGGTCCAAAGAGATCTGGGTTTGGTTCCTACTAAAGGCACGTACCTTGGTTGCAGTTTGTCCTGGGCCCTGATTGGATTTAAGGGTGGCAACCACTCGATGTGTCCCTTTCACATCGATGTCTCTCTCCCTCTCTCTCTCTCTCTTTCTCTGTCCCTCCCTCCCACTCTATCTGAACAAAAAAAAAAAAAATGGAAAAATGTCCTCGGGTGAGGATAAAAAATAATAATTAAAAAAATAAAATAAAAATAACCAACTTTCTAAAATAAATAAAAATAAAAAATAGCAAAACAAAAGAGCCATACTGTCACCTTACCTTATCTGCTCTTGGTCCTGCTGGGCTATGGGACTCAAGGAACTTGGAAGCAGAAAGGGTGCTACTGGAGTTGGCTGCCGGGTACCTTGAGATGATCTTGACCAGATTCCTAAACAAAATGGTGACATAGAACCCCAGTTCGTCTCTCAAAAGGAGCCTTTTTCATGTAACTGACAGCATGGGGCACAGTAAGTCCCTCTGTGGACAAATAACTTAAGTGATCAAATAACAGTTGCTCTATTTTTCTCCTCACACTTATATCCAAAGGCAAAGCCTACAGAAGGATCTTGTTGGGAGGAGACATTTACCATACCTGAAGAGTGCTAGCTGTCTGAGAAGGGTGTCCCCGTCAACAAGGGAATAAGAGTGTGGTGGCAAGGGAGGGGGGCAGGAGGGCAGGAAAACAGAGATAAACGGAGGGTGGAAAGGCAGATTCATACAGCCCAGATCTCCAAGAGAAATCCACATCAGGAATGGGAAGGAGAATCAACATTAGAAAAGGCAATCATATGTAGTGGGACCAGACCAGAGGGGTAAAGTTAGGAGGCGACAGGTAAGGTTTTGAAGTTCTGAAAGAGTTAATTTGCCACAGAAGGAATTAGGACCCAGAGATAGGTGCCCTAAGATGGGGATGATTACAACAGAAACTGTAGGATAATTATCTGATTGTAGCCACTTGTTTTCTCTCCAACCCAGACTCATTTTACTGCTTAATTTCCACCTAGCAATGAATGATTTTAGAGTATATGAAAAGATCTCATGAGAAATATCAATCTTAGAAAACAGGATACATATTTTATCTTAAAAATATAAAGTCTATTTTACGAATCATTAAGAGTGGCCAAATAGCCCTGGCCAGTATGGCTCAGTGATTAGAGTGCCAACATTAGTGCTGGGGGGTCACAGGTTTGATTCCCACTCAAGGGCACATACCTGGGTTGCAGGTTTGATCCTGGTCCCAGTCAAGGCCCATGTGATAACCAATGGATACAAAAAAAAAAAAAAAGACTGGCCACATAAGAAAATGAGGACCCTCCCAATTCAGATCCACAGAGAGACAAATGGTGAATGTTGCTGTCTTTCATAAGAGAAGGCTACATCCTCTGTGAAATGAAGGGGAACAGGGGCAGGAAGAACTAGCTGCACAGCACAGATGACAGGCTCTAAGAAATTTTTGTAGGAAATGTTTCATAAACAGGACTTTGTAAATTTTTAGTGTCACTCTCCTCTCCCTTTTCCAATCATATTATTTTATTAGATTTCTTAACACCTTTGTAGTGTTTGTTTACAATGTTTCCTTTGCTGTGTAGAACTCTCTGTAGTCAAAGATCCGAGAAACCCTGCAGTGCAAGTAAGAGAGAAATTGCTTTCATTCTTTTTTTTCGCCCATCCTGTAAATCACCTGAGTAGGTAATTGCAGTAATTTTCAGCTTAGCATGTACCTTCTTCCCATGTAATAGGATTAAAACTCAGCTTGTCATAGTGCCTTGTTATGGTTTATAGATTGAATTTATTCCTCACTGTCTGTAGTTGATTAAAAATTATTTCCATTTCAGTTCTAACTAGATCTGTTTTCCTTAGCTATTTCACAGGGGACTCTGCAACACAACCATTTTTATTGTACGGGAGTACGGGTTTATTTCTAGAATGTAGCATGCAGTAGAACTCACCATATTTCCAAGTGTTATATATTTCTGACATTTTTTTAAAAGTGGATATATTTCTTGTTTTTATGATGAATACAGAAAATGATTTTCAGAGAGAAAACATAAATGAGAAAAGGATTTATCTGTTCTTTTTAAATGACTTGAAAAGTTTTTAAATTGTGCCAATAAATTCTCCTTTCCTTTTCAACCTAAAAAACAATATTGTGACTCACAGAGAGAAATTTTTACATTGATCCCTGAGTGCAGGTTAGATGAATTTACTGTTACTATGTTACATTCCACCCTTAATACTTAAACATATATACATTTTGAATAATTAGATATATGTATTCCAGAATAGACAAAAAAATATATAAGTCAAAGTGAAAAAACCATTTGAGGTCATTGGGCTCTCTTTTAAAAACCAAAAATATCTCTGACTTGGCAATACTGCTAAAAGTGGATACCAATACTTCCAAAGAAAATAATGACTAAGCAGGAAAAGGAAGTGTCCTCAGCATTAGGCAGAATAACAGGGCTGAATAGAATCCTATTTCCCTTGACTCTTTCTCACCTTCATAAAATATTTTCATTTATTTATTTTTATTTAATTAATTTATTTTTGTTAAAAATGTTTCTTCTTTTTCCCCCATTGTCACACATCTCCTGTTCTCTTTCCCACCCCCAACACTGTTGTCTATGTCCATTGGTTATACTTATCTGCATAAGTTCTTCAGTTTATCTCTCCCCCCTTCCTCGCCCCCTCCCTCGAGGGTTGTCAGTATGAACCCTATTTCTATGTCTCTGGGTCTATTTAATTCATCACCTTATTTGGTTCATCATATTCCACAAATAAGTGAGATCATGTGATACTTGTCTTTCTCAGGCATATTTGGTTTATGACAAACCTACAGCCAACATCATACTCAATGCGTAAAAACTAAAAACATTTTTCTTAAGAATAGGAACAAGACAGGGATGTCCACTCTCACCACCCTTATTTAACATAGTATTGGAAGTATTAGCCACAGAAATCAGATAAGAAGAAAAAATAAAAGGGATCCAAACTGGAAAGGAGGAAGTGAAACTCTCATTATTCGAAGATGACATGATACTGTACATAGAAAACACTAAACACTCTAGAAAAAAAAAAAAAAAACTACTAGTGTTATAACTCAGTGCCATTGACCTAAACTCCCAGAGGCCTTCACGACAACCAAAGGGGTTGTCAGTTTACTCATTTATTGAAGAACATTCTTCACTAACTAATCCCTAAGTAATCACTAACCCTGGGGTAATAACTAACCCTGGGGTAATAACTAACCCTTGAGTAATCCTGGGCGGCGCCAGGGATAATCTATTGAAAACATCTTGACCTTTGAGATGTCTGGGAAACTGAGTAACAGGTAATTAACTAACTGCTAAATTCCGCTTCTGTAACATGCTTGCTTACACGTAGCAACCCCCTTACAAAATCCTATAAAAAGGAGCCATTTTAGCTCTCCGGGGGCCGCAGTTACTCCTGTGTGGGACATACTGCAGGTGCCTTCGGACTTAGCTCAATAAACTCCTTTTATTAAACCCCATCTCGGCGTCTGAGTTTGGTCGATCTCCTGGGTTACAACATTAGATTTAATAACTGAATTTGTCAAAGTAGTAGGATACAAAATCAACATCCAGAAATCACTGTCATTTTTATGGGCCCAGCACGCTTCTGCTGCACCACTCTGCTCACACCCTCATTGGCATTCTTATACACCAATAATGAACACACAAAAATAGAAACTAAACAAACAATCTCATTTACTATTGCAATAAAAACATTAAGATACCGGGGAGATCCAAAATGGTGGTGGAGTGAATGGAAGCTACACAGACCATCTCCCAGAACCAAACTGGAATTTCAACTATAACACAGACAAATCAACAGGAAAAAGCAACAGAAAAGCAGCTTGTGAGGACCATAAACCAGGGACACTGACTGGATCCTGGTAGGATTGCGAAGGCATGAGACAGGGGCTAGAAACCCACAGTCAGCAGCTCGGCAGCAGCCTTAGCTGGGAGAGGCTCCCTCGGGTTAAAGTCCCAAGTGGCTCCAGAGCGCAGAGCCAGGACAGAGGCTAAAAAAGCCACAGCCATTCACCTTGGGCTCTGACAGATGGAGGGCACACTGGAAAGGAACTGTGACAGGACACTCAGGATTTGTAGGGCACTGAGAGCTTTTGCTGAGTTGCTGCCACTCAGGACAGTGGCTATACTGCTCCTTCCCAGGGATCTGGGGAGACACAGCAGAACCTCTCTGGGAGATCCAACCCCAACCTGTGGGCCATTGAAATGCCAAGTGAGGCTCATTAACAACCAGCATCAGCCCCACCCTCCATAAATCCCCTTATGCTAAGCACCTGAGGCACTTTTTCAATCAACTGACAACACACAACTCTTTAAGTAACCTCAACTGCGGGCCTCCGGGCAAAAAGCTAGAGGATAACAGTACCTTTCCTGGGCTGGCAACTTTAACCAGGAAAGTAAGACTTGACAATGGTGTCTAACGTGGGTCCTCCCTCGCTCATCTAAACCCAGGAGAGGGAGCCACAAAGAGTAGAATACCAACACCCACAGGGAAAAGTTGACAGGCTCCGAAGCCCACTGTGATAGCCAAATGGCGAAACACAGAAACATAAGCCAAATGAAAAAACAAGAGACCTCCACCAAAGATGAGATCAATGTGGAACAATTAGGCAAGTTAACAGAGCTAGAATTCAGAGTCATGATCTGGAGAAAGCTCAACAGCATGGGTAAGGACATAAAGATGCTAAAAATAAACCAATTGGAAATTAAAAACCATCAAGAAGAGATAAAAAATCAGAAATGAAAACCACATTGGAAGGTCGATAAAGCAGAGTACAGGAAGCTGAGGACCAGATCAGTGACTTAGAAGACAGGGTAGAAAAAAATCAACCAATCAGAAAACGAAAAGGAAAAAACAATTAAAAAACAGGAAGACAGCTTAAGAGAACTGTGGGACAACTGAAAACTTAATAATATTCGCATCATAGGAGTCCCCGAAAAAGAAGAAAATGAGCAACGGTTAGAGAATATATATGAAGAAATAGTGACAAAAAACTTCCTTAATTTGGTGAATGAAGAAGGCATTCAAGTTCAAGAAGCACAGAGAGCCCCAAGTAAGAAAAACCCAAACAGGCCAACACCAAGACACATAGTAATTAAAATGCCAAAAATTAAAGACAAAGAGAGAATCCTAAAAGCACCAAGCAAGAAGCAACAGGTTACCTACAAAGGAAACCCCATAAGACTCTCAGCTGACTTCTCACAAGAAACATTACAGGTCAGAAGGGAATGGCATGAAGTAATCAAGGTCATGAAAAACAAGAATCTGAAACCAAGACTACTCTACCCAGCAAGGCTGTCATTCAAAATAGAAGGTCAAATGAAGAGCTTCTCAGACAAAAAAAGGCTAAGAGAATACATTAGCACCAAACCAGCAATGCAGGAAATGTTAAAAGTACTACTGTAATTAGTAGAAGAAATAGGAAGAAAAATATAACCACATTAAACAAAAATGGCAATAAATCAGTACATATCAATAATCACCTTAAATGTAAATGGATTGACTGCTCCCATAAAAAGACACAGAGTAGCTGATTGGATAAGAAAGCATGACTCATCTATATGTTGTTTACAACAGACCCACCTCACAACAAAAGACTCACAGGGGCAGAAAGTGAAGGGATGGAAAAAAAACTTTCCAAGCAAACGGAAAGCAAAAATAAGCTAGGGTAGCAATACTCATATATGATAAAATAAATTTCAAAATGAAGGCTATAACTAGAGACAAAAAAGGCCATGACATAATATTGAAAGGATCTATCCAACAGGAAGATATAACCTTGATAAACATATATGCACCCAATATAGGAGCACCAAAATATATTAAAAATCTTCTGGAGGACTTCCAAGGAGAAATCGACAACAATACAATCATAGCAGGGGACTTCAACACCCCGTTGACAGCACTGGATAGATCCTCTAGGCAAAAAATTAGCAAGGAAACAGAGACTCTAAATGAAGCACTAGACCAAATGGATTTAATAGATATCTACAGAGAATTACACCCCAAAACTACAGAATACACATTCTTCTCAAGTGCACATGGGACATTCTCAAAGATAGACCACATGATAGGACACAAACTAAATCTTTACAAGTTCAAGAAGATTGAAATCATATCAAGCATCTTCTCCGATCACAATGGCATGAAACTAGGAATCAATTGCAACAAGAACATGCAAAGACATTTCAACACATGGAGGCTACATAGCATGTTATTAAACAATGAATGGGTCACCGAAGAGGTCAAGGAAGAAATTAAAAACTTCCTGGACACCAATGAAAATGAACACACAACAACACAAAATCTATGGGATGCAGCGAAAGCAGTTCTGAGAGGGAAGTTCATAGCACTACAGGCCTACCTCAAAAAAAAACAAGAAAAATTTCTAATTGACTGTCTAACCTCGCAACTTAAAGAATCAGAAAGCAAACAAAAAGAAAACCCCAGAGCAAGCAGAAGGAAGGAACTAGTAAAGATCAGAGCAGAAATAAATGACATAGAGACCAAAAAAATAATTCAAAGGATCAATGAAGCAAAGAGCTGGTTTTTTTAAAAGATTAACAAGATTGATGGACCCTTAGCTAGACTCACCAAGAAACAAAGAGAGAGAACCCAAATACACAAAATCAGAACTGAAAAAGGAGAAGTAACAACCGACACCACAGAAATACAAAATATCGTTAACAGCTGCTATGAACAACTATATGGCAACAAATTTGACAATCTAAGCAAAATCGACAAATTTCTAGAAACACACAGTCTCCCAAATCTGGACAAGGAAGAGATAGAAAACTTGAACAGACCAATAACAACTGAAGAAATTAAAGAGGTAATCAAGACTCTTCCAGCAAACAAAAGCCCAGGCTAAGACGGCTTCACAGGGGAGTTTTACTGAATATTCCAAAAAGAACTAATACCCTCAAACAATTCTCCTCAAACTATTTCAAAAAATTCAAGAAGAAGGAAGACTTCCAAACTCCTTCTATGAGGCCAGCATAATTATAATTCCAAAACCAGAAAAAGACACTACAAAGAAAGAAAACTACAGGCCAATATCCCTGATGAACACAGACACCAAAATCCTGAACAAAATACTAGCAAATCAGTTCCAGCAGTGCATCAAAAAAATTATTCACCATAACCAACTAGGATTTATCCCAGGGATGCAAGGCTGTTACAATATTTGCAAGTCAATAAATGTGATACACCACATAAACAAAACAAAGAATAAAAACCACATGATCATATCAATAGACGCTAAAAATCATTCGACAAAATCCAGCATCCATTTCTGATAAAAACACTCAGCAATGTGGGAATAGAGTGATCATATCTTGACATAATAAAGGCCATATATGAAATACCTACAGCCAACATCATACTCAGTGGACAGAAACTAAAAACATTTCCATTAAGAACAGGAACAAGACAGGGATGTCTACTTTTGCCACTCTTGTTTAACATAGTACTGGAAGTCTTAGCCACAGCAATCAGACATGAGGAAAAAATAAAAGGGATCCAAATTGGAAAGGAGGAAGTGAAACTGTCATTATTTGACATGATACTATACATAGAAAACCCTAAAGACTCCATCAAAAATCTATTAGACTTAATAAATGAATTTGGCAAAGTAGCAGGATCCAAAATTAATGTCATGAAATTGATGGCATTTGTATGCACCAATGATGAATTCTCAGAAAGAGAAACTAAAAAATAATTCCATTTACATCATGGCAAAAAAATTAAGATACCTATGAATAAACTTAACCAAAGAATTAAAGGGCCTATTTGCAGAAAACTACAGGACATTGAAAAAAGAAATAGAGGAAGATATTAAAAAGTGAAAGCACATACCTTGTTCATGGATTGGAAGAATTATCATCATTAAAACGTCCATACTACCCAAAGCAATCTATAGATTGAATGCAATCCCCATCAAAATACCAATGACATATTTCACAGAACTAGAACAAATACTTCAAAAGTTCATATGGAACCAAAAAAGACCTCAAATAGTCACAGGAATTTTGAAAAAGAAGGACAAAGTAGGTGGGATCACAATACCAGATATCAGGTTATACTACAAAGCGACTGTAACCAAAACAGCCTGGTACTGGCACAAGAACAGGCATTTAGACCAGTGCAACAGAACTGAGAACCCAGAAATGGACCCAAGGCAATATGCTCAATTAATATTTGACAAAGGTGGCAAGAGCATACAATGGAGTAAAGACAGCCTGTTTAATAAATGGTGTTGGTAAAATTGGACAGTAACATGCAAAAAAAAAAAAAAAAAAAAAAAAAGCAAACAGAAACTAGGCCATCAACTTACAACATACACAAAAATAAACTCAAAATAGAAAAAAAAACTTAAATGTGACCCGTGAATCCATAAAAATTCTAGAAGAAAATGTAGGCATCAAAATTTGGACATCATATGCAGCAGAATTTTCACTGATACATCACCTAAGGCAATAGAACAAAGGAAAAAATGAACACATAAGACTACATCAAACTCAAAAGCTTCTGCACAGCAAAAGAAACAATCATCAAAATGGAAAGACAACCCACTGAATGGGAGAACATCATTGCCAATGATATATCACATAAGGGGTTAATTTCCAATATATAGAGAGTACTCATACAACTCAACAAAAGCAACACAAAGAACCTAATTAAATAATGGGCAGAGGAGCTGAATAGACACCTCTCCAAACAGGACATACAAATAGCCAAGAGACATATGAAGAAATGCTCAACATCACTAATCATCAGAGAGATGCAAATTAAACCAACAATGAGGTATCACCTCCACCTGTCTGAATGGCTGCCATCAACAAATCCTCAAACAACAAATGTTGGTGAGGGTGTGGACAAAAGTGGCTCTAGTACACTGCTGGTGGGAATGCAGACTGGTGCAGCCACTATGAAAACAATATGGGGTTACCTCAAAAAATTAAAAATTGAACTTCCATTTGACCTAGTTGACCCGCTTCTAGGAATGTACCCTAAGAAGCCTGAAACACCAATGAGAAAGAATATATGTATCCCCATGTTCATAGCAGCACTATTTATAATAGCTAAGATCTGGAAACAGCCCAAGTGTCCATCAGTAGACGAATGAATAAAAAAGCTGTGGTACATATACACAATGGAGTACTATGCAGCTGTAAGAAAGAAAGCTCTCTTTTCCTTTGAGACAATATGAAGGGACCTGGAAAGTATTATCCTAAGTGAAAGAAGCTAAGCAGAAAAAGACAAATACCACATGATCTCACTTATATACAGAATATAATGAACATAACAGTTGAGGAATATGGTAGACCCAAAGCATGGAAGTATGGCACCTACTGACATCCCTCAGAAGAGGGGTTGGAGGGGTGGGAAGAGATAAACCACAGAACTTATATGCATGTATGCATAACCAATGGACAACAAAGCCAGGGACAGGGTGGGGGGATGGGGAGGAGGATGTCAAAGGGGTAAAAAAGAGAAACATCTGTAATAAAAAAACAAAAACAAACAAAGATAAATGAATATATCAAGAAAACAAAAAAATTAAGATACCTAGGAATAAACTTAACCAAAGAAGTAAAAGACCTATTCGCAGAAAACTACAGGACATTGAAAAAAGAAATAGAGAAAGATATGAAAAAGATGAAACATATACTTATTCATGGATTGGAAGAATTAACATCATTAAAATATTTGTGCTACCCAAAGCAATCTATAGATTCAGTGCAATCCCCATTAAAAACCAACGACATATTTCACAGAACTAGAACAAAAGTTTATATGGAACCGAAAAAGACCCCAAATAGCCACAGCAATCTTGAAAAGGAACAAGATAGGATGGAACACAATACCGGATATCAGGTTATACTACAAAGCTACTGTAATCAAAACAGCCTGGTACTGGTACAAGAATAGGCATATAGATCAATGGAACAGAGAACCAGAAATTGATCCAAGATATTATGCTCAATTAATATTTGACGAAGGTGGCAAGAGCATACAATGGACTAAAGACAGCCTCTTTAATCAATGTTGTTGGGAAAATTGGACGGCTGTGTGCAAAATAAATAAATAAATAAATAAATGTAGATCACCAACTCACACTATATTATGCACAAGAATAAACTTTAAATAGATAAAAGAGTTAAATGTGACTCGTGAATACATAAAATGTTTTTAAAATATACTCTGGAATCAAAAGTATATCTTTCATCCTTACTATGCCCTGTATAAGGGCCTGAGTCTCTATTTTGAAATATCTCCTTCAAATAGCACCACCTCCTTTAAACAGCTCAGCAGGCCTATGCTATGGGAAAAGCAAAATTCCCTACATCTCACTGCTCCACCCTACCCTGGCCTGATGTGCTCTTATCCTGGAAGCCCTTAATGCAAGGCTTGAGCAATGCAAGTGTTCTGAAAAGAGAAAAATGTATGGCAATTCTTAAATCTTTAAGTTGCATAGGAAGACACTGTTTTCCAATATTTCTGTTAGCCATAAAATTCACCAAAAAGTAGAAACACTAGAAGAAAACATATAGAGGTATGCCCTCGCCTTGCTCACTGGAAGACTAGGTGGAGCCTTCATCATGCAACCTTTAAGAGGTCCAACTCATTCTCCAATTAATAGGGATAGTCCATGGGGAATGCCTCTAATTGTTCTCTTTGTGACTATCTCTCAGTCCTGAGGGCCTATGTACCTTTGCCCTCACAGTGGCCCTGTTCCCCTAGAAGCAGCTGAACTAAGCACTAGAGCTAAGAAGCTGGTTATTTTTCCCTTGGGTGAAAATCTAATGCGTCTCCTCACATTTTCCTGTATAGCAAAAATATTCATTAATTTATTCATCAAATATTTATTGACATCAATATGCCAGGCAGTGTTCTAAGCACTCCGCTGCTCTTGAAGAGGCTTCTACTCTAGTGGAATATCTTGATTGATCAATTCTTTCTGATTTTCCCAGAACTTTCCCAGTTTTAAAAGTGAAAGTCCTATGTCTGGGGAACCCCCTCAGTTCTGGGTAAATCATACTGGTTGGTTACCCTCGGGAGACTCATAGACAGCAAGGCTTAAAACTACTGCAAGAAAACTCAGGACGTCTTCTCAGTCAGAGTTCAAGTTGTTCATTGCGGAAGAATTTTGTGGTTGTTGGTAGATAGGTAGGTACTGGTTCTACAACTGGTGGATCTGGCTCTCTATGGAAAACAGGCTTCCTCTAAACTCTTAACTTTTTACCTTCAAGGTGAGATTGAGATAAAATTTTAAATAATAACATTTCTTTTTGTTGTCCTCCTTCCCAAAGGCCTTTGCCCTCCTTTATCACATGTTTCCATGCCCCTCTCCTTCCGTAGGCATCACCATTCAGGCACTCAAGTCTAATCACTCTGTCCTAAATATGTGTTTTATGAGTCCAGGTCTTTGAACACAAAAGCTTTTTTCCTCCATATGGCATATGCTACCACATCTCAGCTCAGATCAACAATTGCCTTTTTAATGATGCTTTCCTCCACTCTGGCTGAGTGATTTTTTTTACCTATATTCTGTTTGTGTGGCAGTTTTTACTCACCTACATCAGAGTGGTGATCATATTTCAATATTACTATGTGTTTCTGTATCTATCCTAGAATGTGAGTTTCTTCAGGCAAGGAAAATGTATCATTTATCTCTGCTTCCATAGTAACAGATGAAGAGAAAGTGCTTGATAAGTGCTGTTGGACTTTTGTTTCTAGAAATGTGATAAACTGAACTATCTGAAAAGCACCTTCACAATAGTGGAGAAAATATTACAAATATTATTTTAAATACCTACTCTTCAGATGTGAAGAAAGTAAGAGAAATCTTCAGAGGTCAGGAACAAATAAGAAATACAGCCCTGGCCAGTTTGGCTCAGCGGTTAGAGCGTCAGCCTGCGGTCCGGAGAGACCCGGGTTCGGTTCCCGCTAAGGGCACGTACTTCGGTTGCAGTTTGTCCCCGGCCCTGGTTGGTCGTGCGGGTGGCAGCCTCTCGATGTGTCCCTTCACGTCGATGTTTCTCACTCTCTCTCCCTTCCTCTCTTTCCCTCCCACTCTATCTGTACAAAAAATGGAAAAATATCCTCGGGTGAGGATTAAAAAAAAAAAAAAGAAAAAGAAATACAAAATTGGAGTGGTTAGTATGAACTAACATTGGCGTCACCTTGGGGAATTTTCCACCCTCGGAACCAAGAAACAGGTTCTAGTGGCTTCAAGAGGGTAAGAAAATAGGTCTTGGCTTTGAGCAAGATTGAGTTGTGGAACTGAAATGTCTGGAAAGTTTCTCAACCCTCTAAATACTATAAATTTACTGGCCAGCAATAGTTAATATAAGAGAAACTTGTCTGTTCAGGCAGGGCAATAGGTGATAAAATAAAGTAAAATAATAAAATAAAGGGCCTTCCTGAGATTCAAAATTACAGACCTGTTTTCACATGATTTTTGAAGTGGATATACATTGCCTGTAGGGTCTAGAAATTCCTACTAATGAACAAATAAAAAGAGACATTACTTCTCTGATCTCATCTTTCCAGGTCTCTCCCTCGCCCACTCTACTTCATTCATGCTGCCTTCTTTTCCGTTGCTTGAATACATTAACCATATTCTTCACTTTAATGCCTCTTAATGGCCTCTACTCTCCATCTTTAATGCTCTTTCCCCATATATGTGTATTGCAAAATCTCTCACTCAATCAAGATAAAATATTAGCTTTTCAATGAGGTCTTCTCTGATTACCCAATTTAAAAGTGCAGCCTCCTCTCAATTTCCATAAGCATGACTCACTTTTACTGTTTTCCAAAAGACTCATCACTTCTATGTAAAGGAGAAAACTACTAAGAAATAATTGTGCTTCCTTTACTAATTGTAAGTGCCAAGAGGGCAGGAATTTTGTGGGTTTTTAAAAAACACTGATATATCTCAGTTAACTGGAAAAGTACCTTGTACATAACAGGATCTCATAAAAGAATTGTTATTTGATGGAATGAGAGAAGTTATAATAAAGGGAATCCAGCAGGACCTAATATAAATTTTCTCTGAGGAATAAAACCTCAAGTGTGACCATGCAAGATTCACAAAAATAAAGCACCACTGAAGACAAGCTCAAAATAAAAAATTGTAAGTTATATGCTGAAATGTTGATGGCCACAGCATAGAACAAATGTTGATACCCCTGAGTGCTTCAGATAATAGATTTAGTGTATATAAATACATTAATTGACTGAAAATATAAAATAAAGTCTTAACATTTAGGAGATAAATAATACAGTTGGGGAAAGAAAAGAACTGACATATTTTTTAAAATAATCAAGCTTCAGCCAAGATGGTGGTATAGGTCAATGTAGTACTTGCACTCACCCGCAACTATATTAAAATTACAACTAAACTACAGAACAACCATCATTCAAAACTACCTGGAATGTAGCTGAACGGAAATCCTTTAAGGTTATAAATAAAAGCCAAATTGAGACTGGTAGTAGAGGCAGAGGCAAAGAGCAAGATGGTCCCACATCCCTTTGTGACAGATTAAAATTAGTAGGGCCCAGCCAGCATGGCTCAGTGGTTGAGCATCAACCCATGCACTAAGAGGTTGCTGGTTCAATTCCTGTTCTGGACACATGCCCAGGTTGTGAGCCTGATCCCCAGTGGGGGCCATGCAGGAGGTGGCCAATCGATGTTCTCTCTCATTGATGTTTCTATCTCTCTCCCTCTCCCTTTCTAATATTAATAAAGAAAAAAAATTTTTTAATATTAGGAGGCATAGCTTGGTTGCTGAGGTCCTCTCTGAGGAGCAACAGTTTCCAGCTGCACACCGGGGCCCCCAACCCAGGGTTCCAGTGCTGGAAAGAGAAGTCCTTATAACTTCTGGTTGTGAAACCAGCAAGGATTGAAGCTGAGGGAGACGGAGAGTTTCTAGAGCCCCAGGCAGTTTCTCTCAAAGGGCCTATGCATGGACTTACTCAGACTTGCCCCCTCTAAGTTCCATTGCTGGAGAAGCAGCTCAAAAGTCACTAGGTATATATGAGTAGGAACTGAATTGGCTAGCTTCAGGGCAATGGCTGAAAGAGCAGCTTTCTCCCAAACGGAAGTATTGGCAGAGGCCATTATTTTTTTTCTGAGACACCCCCCAATATCACCCACCACACAAACAGAGCCAGCAGGAAGGCACCATATCTGAGTTTCCTTCAACCTGGCTCACGCTGTTCACCCAGCCTTGGTGGTTCCCTGAGACCCTGCCTCACCCAATATGTGGGCCTACCCAAGCCATTTCCAGTGGCTTTTCTACACAAGTATCCTCTCTTGGCTTATGCAGCAAACTTTCTTGAAATCTCTCAAAGATGCACAAACCCCAAACAATTAACATCTGGCTTTAGCAAAAGTGGTAGCCATCTGAAAATCACTTTGAAACTCATGGTGGATGGCCCTGGACAAGTCAGAGGAGGCAGCTGAAATTGGCCTGCACCTCCTGGGAGGACCCAGAGCTAACACACCTGGTAGACAGCTTCAGACCACACTGGAGCATCACCCAATCACCTCAACAAGGAACACACTCGAAGGGCAGACTCAGTGGGCACTAGAGCCCCACTAAAGCAAGTCCTGTCTTTGAGTCAACCACTGCACAGCAGCTATTCTGCTGTAGTTATAGTCAGTCCTTGCAGCTGATTGGCTTTAGGATAAATCCCTCCCATTGTTGTGCTAATACAAATCAGGGCTTAACTACAACAGGATATTACACAGTCCACCTAGGAGTCCACTGAAGTGCCCAAATCAGGTGACTAGGGAGGCTGCACCACTGGACCCTACAGGACACTTACTGTATAAGGCCACTCTACCAACATGGGGAAATGCAGCAGCTCTATCTAATACATAGAAACATGAACATGGAGACAGCCAAAATGAAGAGGAAAAAAAATAAAAAAATAAAAATATCTCAAATGAAAGAACAGAACAAAATTCTAAGAAAAGACAAGAAATCTACCAGATGTAAAGTTTAAAACACTGGTTATAAGGAAGCTCAATAAACTTAGGGGAAGAGTAAAGAACTTAGTGAGAACTTCAACAGAGATAAGAGACATAAAAATGGGGATAAATAAAAACATAAAAAAGAACCAGTTGTCAATGAATAATACACTAACTGAAATGAAGAATACATTACAAAAAATAGAAAATATTACAGGGAATCAAAATAGATAAAGCAGAGGATTAAAGCAGCAATTCAGAAAATAAAGAAACAGAAAACAATCAGAACAGGAAAAAAATGAAGATAGTTTATGGAGCCTCTGGGACAACTTTAAGCACACCAACATTCGCATTATGAGGGTGTTGGAAGGAGAAGAGAGAAAGCAAGAAATTGAAAATCTATTAAAAAAAAAATAATGACAGAAAACTTTCTTAACCTGGTGAAGGAAATAGACATACATGTCCAGGAAGCACAGAGAGTCCCAAACAAGATGAACCCAAAGAGGTCCACACTAAGACACATCATAATTAAAATGCCAATGGTTAAACACAAAAAGAGAATCTTAAAAGCCCCAAGAGAAAAGTTAGTTATCTACATGGAAGCTCCCATAAGACTGTTAGCTGATTTCTCAAAGGAAACTTTGCAGGCCATAAATGGCTGACAGGAAATATTCAAAGTGATGAAAAGCAAAGATCAACAACCATGATTACTCTACCCAGCAAGGCAATCATTTAAAATTGAAGGAGAAATTAAGATCTTTCCAGACAAGAAAAAGTTAAAGTCCATTACCAACATATCAGTATTACATAAAATGTTAAAATGACTTCTTTTTTAAAAATATTTTTTAAAATGAATAATAAAATGGCAATAAATACATATTTATCAACAATTAGCTTAAATGCAAATAGATTAAGTGTTCCAATCAAAAGACATACAAAACAAAACAAGCCCCATACATATGCCATCTACAAGAGATTTGCAGCAGATCTAAAGACACACAAAGACTGAAATAAAAGGATAGAAAAGATATTTTATAAAAATGGAAACAACAACAAAACTGAGGTAGCCATACTTAGATCAGACAAAATAGACTTTAAAGCAAAGGCTATATAACAAGAGACAGAAAGGATCTAGCAATTTCACTTCTAGGTATTTATCAAAAAATACCCCAAAACTCTAAATCTAAAAGACATACACATTCATATGTTTATTACAGCATTATTTTCAATAACAAAGATATGGAAACAACCTACTTGTCCATCCATAGATGAATGGATAAAGAAGTGGTGCGTATATACAATGGAATATGACATAATCATGAAAAGGAATAAAATCTTGCCATCTGCAACACCATGGATGGACCTAGAGGGGATTGTGCTAAGTGAAATAAGTCAAACAGAAAAAGACAAATACCATATGATTTTACTTATACATGGAATCTAAAAAAACAAAATAAATAAACAAGCAGAACTGAAGCACACTCATAAGTACAGAGAACTTTTTGATGGTTGCCAGATGGGAGGTGTGTGAGGAAACTGGGTGAAAAAGGTGAAGGAATTGAGAAGTACACACTGGTAGTTACAGAATAGTTATAAGGATGTAAAATACAGCATAGGGAATATAGTCAATAATATTGTAATAACTGTGTATAATGTCAAATGGGTACTGTATTTATTGAGGTGATCACTTCATAAGTTATACAAATGTTTAATGACTGAGTTGTACAACTAAAACTAAAATAATATTGTAGATGAACTGTAACTTAAAAATTAAAAAGTATTTTAAAAAATAAATAAAAGCTAAAAAATGGTGATATGAAGAGGAATGAAGATAACACTCCACAAAGCAAAATGGATACATAAAGAAGAAGAAACTATGCAGAAAGTTTACACAGGCACAGCTGACAGAAATAAAAATTCCAGTGTATCACTAACAGCAATTTCAGAGTTATTATTAATTTTTAATAAAAATTATTAATTTTTATTATTTATACAGTCTCAGATGCACAAAGCACAAAAAGTGCCAATAAAATTAGTCTACACCTAGACCCACTGTACTGATACTGCATACCACCACTGACATAGAGACTACAAAAATAACCAGAGAGAAATGCCAGATTACTTGCAAAAAAAAAAGACAGATAGTATTAATCTCTCTCAAAAATAATAATTGAAACTAAATGTTCTACAAATGTCTTCAAATTGTTGAGTGAAAAAAATTGTCACCCTGGTTTAAAAATAATAAAACTATAACACATCAAAAAATAAACATAAACAGAAATAAACACATTTAAAAAAATACAGTTCTACTAACAATTGCAGTTTTAGTAAAAATAATAAAAATATAATTCAAGAAAAAAGAAACTGATCTAGAAAAAAGACTTGTGGAACAAACAGAATCATAAACTAAGAAATAGGTAAGTATTTGAAAATATCCAAGCAAGCATTGACTATATAAAATAAAAATTATTATAGGCTTTATCCAAAGAATATCCAAACATGTTGAGGGCCTGCCTACAAAGAAGGTGAAACTACAAGTCTGATATTAAAATTCTGGAAAACCTATTATCATCTCAATAGACGCAGAGAAGCAATTGCTAAAATTAAAAAGTATTCATGACGGTTTCTCAGAAAATTAGAACGAGATAGGAATTTTGTTAATCTGATAAAACGTTGTTTTTAATATCTGCACTTTTTAATATACACTGAATACAAACACAGGTTTATAGAGCAGATAAAATTATTTACTTAAAACAAATAACTGTGCCAGTTACTATTTGTTCCAATTCTTATTCCTAAAGTGAAGAAATGAGAGTCTGATGATAATCCTACATATAATAGGGTCTATTACAGATGAGGAATCCCATAAATATGAACCTGAGCATTTATAAACAAGAGAGACAGAAATCTCCTCTCCTATTCTGAAAGAAAGGGATAAAACCTTTACTCCTTGGGCAGGAACCCAAATCATCATTCTTATCCTTTTGAATGAAAATAAATCTCTTCAGAAGACATAAGACCCATGTCTTCAGTTTTACCACTAAAGGATGTCTCCATTGTCCTGAACCTAAATCCCCACTTGAAAAGTAAACAGAAGGCCCTTGCCTGGTAGCTCAGTTGGTTGGAATGCCATCCAGATGTGCCAAGGTTGTGGGTTCAACCTCCTATCATAGCACATACAAGAATCAACTAATGAATGAATGAGTAGGTGAAACAACAAATCAATGTGTCTCTCTCTTGCATGCTCACATGCTCAAATCAAGAAATAAAAATTAAAAACAAAAAAAAGTAAAAACATGCATGTAGTGAGGTAAATTTCTCAAGGTATTTTCTCACTATAAAATCAGTCATAAATTAACTCCCAAAGTTTATCCTTTTAGGCCAGTCCCAAGTTTCAGTAAAATTTGCTGAGAAATCTCTAACTGTGCAGAAAAACAATAATGTTTTCTATATTGCCCACAGAGTAATCAAAAAGTTATAACAAGAATTATATTAAATGGTGAAACTTACAAGCATTCTATGTAAAATCATAAAAAAAAGGGTATTCATTATCACTACTTCTAGTCAACATTGTACTAGCCAGTGCAATAAGAAAATAAAAGATTTTCAGATAAGAAAATGAAAAATTACATTTTTATTATTTACAAATAATGTTACTATCTACACATATAATTCAAGAAATTATTAGAATTTTAAGAGTCAATAAAGGATGCTGGACAATAATAGAAATTTACAAACTCAACTAAATTCTTACATGCCATAAACAAAAAATCATGTATAATTTTATGAAGGTATAATGACAGTATCAATAGGAATATGAGGCAGACACAAATAAGTCTAATAAAAAAATAAGTTTAATAAAAGATGGGCAAGACCTATATGTAGAAATGTATGACATTCTATGGGAGGACCCTTTAAAAGACGTAAATACATGTAAAGATATAATACAGTCATAAATTTGAAAACTTCTAACATAAAGATGTCAGTCTTCTGCATGTTATTCTTTAAGTTCAATATAATTCCAATCAAAATATCAACAGAGGTTTTAATGGTAGTTATAAATGGTTTCTGAAATTCACATTGTACAGAAAATGGGAACAAAATAACTAAGACAGCCCTGGCCGGTTTGGCTTAGCAGTTAGAGTGTCCGCCTGTGGTCCAGAGAGACCAGGGTTCGGTTCCCGCTAAGGGCACGTACCTCGGTTGCAGTTTGTCCCTGGCCCTGGTTGATTGTGCGGGTGGCAGCCACTCGATGTGTCCCTTTCACGTCGATGTTTCTCTCTCTCTCTCTCTTCCTCTCTCTCCCTCCCATTCTATCTCAACAAAAAATAAAAAAATGTCCGCGGGTGAAGATAAAAAAATTAAAAAGCAAATAAAATAAAAAATAAAAACATAAGGCAGAAGAGGCATTACAAATCAGTGTTGAAGTAATAATCTATTTTATAAATGTTGCTATAATAATTAGTTATACACATATTTAAAAACGGATTCTTACCTCATGACATAAAAAGTTAAATTGCAAATATAATAAATTTCTAAATGTGAAAGCTAAAATTTTCAATAAAAAATGTAAGTGAATATCTTCAGATCTGGAGATAGGAAAGAATTACACAAATAAGACTGAAAAAGCACAAACCATTAGGGAAAACATGGACAAGTTTAACTATATTAAAATTAAAAACTTATGTAGAGCAGAAGACATTTTAAACAAATTCATCAGAAAAGCCACATTGTAGTAGAAAACATTTGCAATGCCCACAATAAATATATATATATATATATATATATATATATATATTTTCAAGATTTATAAGGGACTCTTTCAAGTAATAATAAGAAGGTATATAATTCAACATAAATATGAAATATAATCCAACAGAAATACAAAGAAGAAAACAAAATAATAACCTTATGAAAAAATTCAACTGTACCATTAACTAGCAAAATGTAAAATTTAAAGACATACAACTTAAAAAACATCATATTCGCCCTGGCCGGTTTGGTTCAGCGGTTAGAGCGTCGGCCTGCGGTCCTGAGAGATCCGGGTTCGGTACCCGCTAAGGGCGCGTACCTCGGTTGCAGTTTGTCCCCGGCCCTGGTTGGTTGTGCGGGTGGCATCCACTCGATGTGTTCCTTTCACATCGATGTTTCTCTCTCTCTCTCTCTCTCTCTGTTCCTCTCTCCCCCTCCCGCTCTACCTGAACAAAAAATGGAACAATGTCCTCGGGTGAGGATAAAAAAAAAAAAAAAAAAAAAATCATATTCTTAAAAAAATTAAAAATTCTGGTAATAGCAACCGTTGGGGAGAGTATGGTGTGGCCCTTGCTGAGTACAGTTTATGTAATTCAGAACTAGACTGCAGATTTCAAATTCTAGCTCTGACATTTACCAGCTGAATTACTTTGAACAAGTTACTTGATCTCTCTGTATCTCTATCTTCATATATTTAAAATGAGGGTAATAGACCTGGCTGGGTAACTCAGTTGGTTAGAGCATCATCCGGATACACCAAGGTTCCAAGTTCAATCCCCAGTCAGGGCACATGCAAGAATCAACTGATAATGCCTGAATAAGAGGAACAACAGATTGATGTCTCTCTCTCTCTCTCTCTCTCTCTCTCTCTCTCTCTCTCTCTCTCCTCTCTCTTTCCAATCAAAATGAGGGTAACAATTATAGGACCCAAATGAGTAATACTGTTGTGAAACCCAAAGGAGCTGATATGTGCAAAATAATCACTACAATGCCTGACACATTATGAGTTAGCTAATGAGAGTATAATTTGGCACAATCACAACAAAGAACAATTTGTCAATATTTAGTCAAATTGCACAAACTTAAAACACAGCATTAAACACCTAGATAAAGGCCCTGTAAACCTTGCTAACTTGTTGTCATCTTTAATTGATTTTGTCAAGAAGACCTCTGACTTTTCTTGTTTTTTTATTTCTAGTCTTCATTGCCGCCATATGCACATATTGAACAATGTTCTAATATGAGATAATCTAACTGTATTCATGCATTCTTGCTCTGAATAAAGAAAAGAGGTAGTTCACCACATATATATTAAGATTCTACTCTGTGTGAGGCACTATGCTAGTAAAGAAGATAAATATGCTCCCTGCCTTCATGGAGCATGCAAACTAGAGATTATGAAAATGAAATTTTAGGGAAAGGGGTACAGGGAGAACCTACCCACCTCTGAACCTAGAGGGATATGTGCTACATTTACCTAGGCAAGTAATAAACTTTGGGCTGTATGTGTTCCTAATATCCTTTTGCAAAGGCAATGCAGTCTCACTTAAAATCTTTCTTGGCAAAGAAGCAACAGTGGATTTATTTTCCGGCAGAAAAATAAATAAATAAATCTTTCATAATCCTTAAGTCAAGAAATCAAAGAAACTGACAAGAAATTGCATTTTTTGAAAGAGAATAGACAAGAATGTGTTTTACTTCATCAAGAATACAACATATTTGGGATGAGAAGTGAAACTATTGAGTATCTAAAGCATTCCTCCTAAAAGCACACATTTTTCTTTTTTCTTGTTATCATGAACATCTCTGCATTACAAGCAAAAAGACACAAACCAGAAGAAAACTGATAGAACATATCACTATGGAAAAGATGCCTGAATCTTTCAGCCCAGAGCAATTTTGGCTTCAGAGAATGCAGAGAATACCAATGACATCTTCATGTGCTCAAACAGAATTAGATAATGACTTGCTAGATTTTTCTCCTGAAATTCCTCTCTGTAGGCACAGATAGATGTACAGAGCATTTCTCTTCATTAATTATTTATCTATAATAACACATTCCTCTTCTGACAAATTTAATTTTTCCTTAGGTCAAAATATAGTCAGAGTATATCTTTTCTAGTAACTATCATTTTAAAACATTATGAATGAATATATTTTATGCTTTAGACTAGATTAGCTTTTCAATAAGAAGTAATAATTTATAATTTTAAAATGCACTTATTTTTTCCCTTAGAAACAATTTATTTCCAAAGAATTTTATAAAGCTTATCTTTCTCATAGGACACAATAAAGATTACAATGAAATGGTATTTATCATTCAAATAACGTAGCCCAAGACAGGGAAAGTTGAAAAAAAATCATAATACTGCTTCTCAAAATTATAGGGAAAAAGAAACAGATACAATACTTCTAGAGAAATACCTGTTCCATGTTAAATTTTGCTATTGTTGATTTAAGAATTAGTAAAGAAATAAAAATCTTTAAATAAATGTTGTTTCTCGCCTTTACTTACTGAATTTACATATAACTAGTAAAACACTCTTTTCAACACTTGCTGTTTCTGCAGAAATTAGGAAAATTATGACCCCATAAATTCTAACAACTATTTTTATATTTTACAGTAATTTGAAGTTATTGTTTATAATTATAGTTAAAATATTATTTTAATGAATTACAACACACACATATACAGGGATGTTTAAAAAGGCAAAATCTGTATCCTTTTTATGGGTTCAGCGAAATAATCATGTACAACATTTTTAGTGTTTAAATTGTTGCACTATTACAAGCATTTTATGTGCTTTATCTAAAAAAAAATCTTTATAAAAATCCCAGAAGTACATATTGTCATTATATCATCTATAGATGAGGAAAATGGCACATAGAAAAGTTGGCTAAGTAAATGACAGCATTGGCCACAGATCTCCCTACTCATAATCCCCTGCTCTTAATTCCTTCTTAGACTATTTTGGAGATATAGTCATTGCAAATTCTTTGCCTCCAGACATCCTCTGCAAATCTTCTCTCTGAACTTCATGTAGGCTGTGTCAAAGGAAATGAGTGGTGCTAAAAAGTAGATAAATTTATATTTCTGTCCATCTGAAAGGTGGTTTTACCTTGAAATTCCTTCATCTCTTCTTTCCTCATTAACTTTCCCAAAGTCTCTTATGCTTTCTCAAACAAATACCTCCAAAAGCTTTGTCATGGGTTGAACCATGCCCCCAAAGTAGATATGTTGAGGTCTTACACCACCCCCATACCTGTGAATGTGACCTTATTTGGAAATACAGTCTTTGCAGATATAATCAAATTAAGATTAGGCCATTAGAATGGGCCCTAATCCAATATAACTAGCGTTATGATAAGAAGAGAGAAATTTTAAAGACAGCCTCTTTAATAAATGGTGTTGGGAAAATTTAACAGCTACATGAAAAAAAAATGAAACTAGACCACCAACTTACACCATACACAAGAATAAACTCAAAATGGATAAAAGACTTACAGTGATACCTCGGTTCTCGAACGCCTCGGATTTCGACCAAATCGGTATTCGACCAGGAGATTCGAGAAACTTTTGTCTTGGAATCCGAACAAATATTTGGAACTCGAACTTCCGAGATGAGCCGAGTTGAGCCGAATGGCGTTCATTCGGCCCAGCGCGCCTTGCTTGCGTCATCAGTGTGAGTGCAGAGAGAGAGTCACGCTTTGTGGAGAGAGTCACGCTTTGTGGAGAGAGTCACGCTTTACACTGAATTTAACCCTTAGACATACTGTACACTTTTATTTCTTGTTGAGACTTATGTTTTTCTACATATTATATACAAATTAGGCCAGTAAATAGGCATTTTCTGGGGCTTGGAATGAATTAATCCAGTTTCCATTATTTCCTATTGGGTTTCATTGCTTCGGTTCTCGAACAATTTGGTTCTCGACCGTCCTCCTGGAACGAATTATGTTCGAGAACCGAGGTATCACTGTATATGTGACTTGTGAATCCATAACAATCCTAGAAAATGTAGGCAACAAAATTTCAGACATCACTCGCAGTAGAATTTTCATTGATGCCTAAGGCAAAAGAAACAAAGGACAAAATTAATATGTGGGTCTACATCAAACTCAAAAGCTTCTTCACAGCAAAAGAAACCACCATCAAAATGGAAAAGGAACCCACTATATGGGAGAGCATAATTGCCAACGATACAGCAGAAAAGGGGTTAATTTCCAAAATATATAGAGTGTTCATACAGCTCATCAAAAGGAAGACAAAAGGAAGACAAAATTAAAAAATGGGCAGAGGACCTAAATAGACACTTCTCCAAAAGGACATACAAATGACCGAGACACATGAAAAAATGCTCAACATTACTAATCATCAGAGATGCAAATTAAAACAACTATGAGGTACCGCCTCACACCTGATAGAATGAATGCAATCAACAAATCATCAAACAACAAGTGCTGGTGAGGGTGTGGAGAAAAGAGGACTCTAGCACACTGCTGGTGGGAATGCAGACTGGTGCAGCCAGTTTGGAAAACAATATGTTGTTTCTTCAAAAAATTAAAAATTGAACTGCCATTTGACCCAGTGATCCCACTTCTAGGAATATATCCTAAGAAGCCTGAAACACCAATCTGAAAGGATACATGTACCTCTATGTTCATAGCAGCACTATTTACTATTGCTAAGATCTGGGAACAGCCCAAGTGTCCATCGATAGCAAGTGGATAAAAAAGCTGTGGTACATATACACAATGAATACTATGCAGCTGTAAAGAAGATCTCTTATCCTTTGAGATGACTTGGAGGGACCTGGAGATTGTTATACTAATCAAAATAAGCCAATCAGAGAAAGACAAATACCACAGGATCTCACTTATCTGTGAACTGTAATGAACAAAATAAGCTAATAAACAAAATTGACCCAGAGACATAGAATAAAGTACAGTTCAGTCTGAAGACTGACAAACCTCAGAGGAGGCAAGCTGTGGAGAGGGATGAGATAAACCAAAGAACTTATATGCACATATGAATAACCAATGGACATAGACAACAATGCTGGAGGGAGGGGATCAGGAGAATGGTATCTAATGGAGAAAAAGGAGAAACATCTTTAACAAAAATAAATTAATAAACATTGCAAAATAAATAAAGAAGAGGGAAATCTGTACATAGGCACATACAGAGGAAAAGGCCAAGTTAAGATGCTAACACAGAGAACATAGCCATGTGAAAACAAAGGCAGAGAATAAAGGCAAGTTGCCGCAGGCCAAGGAGTATGTGACACTACCAGAATCTGACAGAGTTAGAAGGGATTCCTCCCCAGAAGCTCTGGAAAAAGCTTGGTTTTGGACTTCTAGGCTCCAGAACCATGAGAAAATATATTTCTGTTGTTTTAAATCATCTAGTTGTTGTCAGTTAGTTCTGGCAACCCCCAGAAACAAATACAAACACTAATAAAGTAAAAGATGGGAATAGTGTGTGCTGTGATGTCCATCTTTCCCCGACCAGGGCTGAGCTTTTTTTTTTTTTACTGGTTAATTCAGAGCAATATTTGATTGAGATTAACTTTATCTCTAACTCTGATAGCCAAGGGATATTATTTCTATTATGCATTTTGGAGGGCTTATAAACAGCAATAATTTATTTCTCACAGTTTTGCAGTGGGCAAAGTCCAAGATCAAGGCACCAGCATATTTGGCATCTTGTGAGAGCTTGCTTCTGGGTTCATAGATGACCATATTCTCACTGTGTCCCTGTAACTGGAACCAAGGTTCAGCTACCTGCTGCCATGAAAACCAAACTTATGAGCTAGAGCCGTGAAAGGAAAAAGTGGCTTATTCAAGCGCCAGACTCCTGAGAAAATAGGGGACTTTTGTTGTAAAGCCCATCTCAACATCTCAGTGCAGGCAGAGGTTTTTGTAAGGGGAGAGAGGAGGAAAGAACAAAGAAATCAAGGGGAGATAGTTGAAAAATTCCCTACATGCAGAACAGCACAGTCCATTCTCATAAGGATCTCAAAATTGGACAAGTGATTGTTTGGTGTGCGTCATTCTGATTTTCATCATCCTGGTTCTACAGTTGAAGGTCAGCAAATCTCCCAGAACAGGGATGACTGAAGGTCAGAGTCTGCATCTTCTGAAATTAGTTCCTAAGATAATTTTTTTAAATCCTCACCTAAGAATGTTTTTTTATTTATTTTTTTAGAGCTAGGAAAGGAGAGAGAGAGAAAAACATAAATGTGAGGGACAAACATCAATTACTTGCCTCCCATATGCACCTTGACTGTGGATAAAACCAGAACCTAGGTATGTGCCCTGACTGGAAATTGAACCCATGACCTTCCAGTGCACAGGAAACACTCCAACCAACATGCCACCCAGCCAAGTCAGTTCCTAAGATTCTTATACAAATATGCTCTTTATCTACAAGCTATATATTAGAGTGAGAATTTACAGAAATAATGTCCAAGAAATGGTAGGGTGGATTACAATTCCCCACTGTTACATTCTCATATAAAAAAAGGCAAGGGAGCTCTATGTGGTCTCTCTCTTTTTTTTTTAATAATTTTTTTTTTTCTATTTTGATGTTAGAGAGAGAGGAAGGAAGAGGGAGAAATAGAAACATCAATGAGAAAGGACATTGATTGGCCACCTTCTACATGCCCCCCACTTGAGATTTGGCCCACAACCTGGGCATGTGTCCTGACTGGGAATCAAATCAGCGACCTCTTGGTCAATGCTCAACCACTGAGCCACACCAGCTGAGGTCTATTTTTTTCCTTAAATCCTCACCCAAGGATATTTTTTCATTTATCTACAGATAGAGAGTTCAAGGGAGAGTCAGAGAGAAACGTCAGTGTGACAGACACATCGACTGGCCACCTCCCACACAACCCCAACCAGGACTGGGTACCAAATTGAAACCAAGGCACATGCCCTTGACCAGAATTGAACTCTTGACTCTCTGGTCCACAGGCAGATGCTCTGACCACTGAGCAAACTAGCCAGGGCTCTATGCAGTCTCTTTTATATGGCACTAATCCCATTCACAAAGGCTCCATCCTCATGACCCAATCACCACTTAAAGCCTCACTTCCAAACACCATCACACTGGGAATTAGGTTTCATCCTAGGAATTTGGCAGGAAAAGACATAAACAGGAACTTTTTAAGGAAAATTTATAGCAGAAACTTATTAAGGAGATTTCACATATTGCCTTAGGTCAGCCTATTATGCACACTTTGACAACCACAATCCAAAAAGAAAATAGAGAAATTGTATGAATGTTTGCAGTTGTATGAATGTTTATCATGTCATCACTTCCTGTTCCTTTTTATTTGACATTTTAGTAATTTCAGTCCTTATTTAGTAAAGTTTAATTACTCCCTATCAAAAAAATTGGGTCACTAGACATCTAATTTTATCACAGCACTATGATCCCAACTTAAAGCTCTCCAAAAACTCCTTTCCAATTGAAATTATTTTATTGGAGGTACAGATAAAGTTAGAGTTAATTTTTCAGCTTCTCACACCACCCACCTCATTCACCGATGCAAAGTCTACAATCTCTTTTTGCAGGACTTAGAGAGGAAGATAGGAATTAAAGGTTGGCAAAGGAAAGCATGTGTGTAGAATAATTTACCTTGTTATTACTTTAAACTTTTAATATTTTGTGTACACTGTTTTATTTAGTTCAACAGGGCAATACTGTCATTTCAATTCAGCTTTCTCCCTCATTGTCCTTGCAGCATAGAGGAGTGGTAAATAGTACAAATTTATTCAAGTCTTGTCTCTGTCACTTACCAGCTGAGTGGACTAGAGCTGATTGCTGGAGGTGCTGTAGCCCAGGGCTGCAGGGAAGACCAAATTTGGTGATGTATGTGAAGTGTGTAGCGTAGAGCTTGGCATGTCATGAGCACTCAGTGAGAGAGGGGCTGCTGTCACCCTTCAATCTGTATCCTAGATGCTCAGATCTGCAACTAGCCTCAGACACACTAGTGGGGAAATCAAAGCCCACCCATCCACACAGGTGATGTGCTCTCCCAAGGTTACGCTGGACATTAATCACCTTGCCTAGAGGAGAAACTGTCAGGACACCTAGTCTAGTATTTATTTCTTTGTTTCCACTAAACCACAAGCCTCTTTAAAACAATAAAATAAATAGACATATAGAAACAACATTTGTGAAAGTTAATGTGACATAAAATCATCGTAAGTCACCTCTTCTTTGCTTCTGGTAGCCTGAGTGTTTTCTATGTAAACATTACCCACTTTAAAATAATTGTACTCTTTTACTGTTGGCCTTTTTAATGTCATTTCATGCTTGAAGTATCACCTTTGAAGAAGCATCAAAAAGAATGTCATTTTAGGAGGTGGGTCAAGATGGCAGCGTAGGCAAACGCAGTATCGCCTCTTTCCACAACCACATCAAAATTACAACAAAACTACAACACAACCATCATTCAGAAGCACCTGAAATCAAGCTGAATGGAAGTCCTACAACTACAAAATTAAAGAAGTCGCCACATCAGACTGGTAGGAGGGGCAGAAGTGGACAGGCTGGTCCCACACCCATGTGTGGCGGATAAAAATCAGGAGGACACCTCTGTTGGGAAGGTCCTCCCTGAGGAGTGAGGGGTCCCCATCCCACCCCAGGTGCCCAGCTCAGGGTCCAAGTGCCAGGAAGAAAAATCCCCATCACTTCTGACTGGAAAAACCAGTGGGAACTGAGGCTGAAGGAGGCTGTGGCTGGGGAAGCCCCAGCAGTTGCTCTTGAAGGGCCCATGTGCAGAATTACTCAGACTTGCTCCCTCTGAGCTCTGAGGGGAGGCAGCTCGAGGGGCACCAGAGAACAGGGAAGAACTGAGCTGTTTGGCCTCCGGACGAGGGCTGAAGGGGCATCTTTCTCCTGAACAGATGTGCTGGTGGAGGCCATTGTTCTTTTGGTGAGCCCTTCCCACACAGGGCAGGCAGACAGCCGCCATATCTGTGACTCTAGCAATTTGGCTCACACTGTTGACCCCGCCCTGGTGATTCCCTGAGGCCCCGCCCCACCCAACTTTCAGGCTCACCCAAGATGTTTCCAACAACTTTACCATAGGGTTGGCCTGTCTTGGATCCTGCTTCAGAGTTTCCTAAAATCTCTCAAACAAGCAGCATCTAGTACCTGAGCCCACCAATGCACCTGGCACTATTGGATCAGTGGACACTCTGTGTCAACACAGACCAGTGCACAGTAGTGTAACTGTCAAGGTACTGGTTGCAGAAACTGCAAACAGCTGGGAGCCCAGCACCATCCCCCACAGTAGCAATCCAATCAGAGTTGAGACATCCAGCAACAGAGGCTGGGGAGTAGACATCTATCCCCAGGCAACAGAAGCATAGACCAGCAACAGAGAACCATCGCCAAAAACTTCAGCAAAGGCTGAGCAGGAGCTGAGCCCCACGGGGAAGCAGCACTCCCCAGCCGCCAGTGGCGGAACCAAGGGTTCCATAGAGCCTTGTACAACACAGCTGCCCACAAGAGCATGGGAAGCTGGGGATCCAGAGAAATCTGTGTGACCCAACAGCCCACAAGAGCAGTGGGAAGCCAGGGATCCAGAGGGGCCTGTGCAACCCAGCAGCCCACAAGAGTGGTGCGGAGCCGGGGCTTGAGAGAGACCAGTCTCAGCAAGCCCCATACCTCTCATTAAGTAGCCCCAGGCCTGGAACTAGAAGCAGCTAGCCTTGGTTCACAACTTGGGTTTTCCTGGATACCTCCAAGCCCAGCACAAAAAGCAGCCACCTGCAGTTCACTTTGTAGTTTATGCCAGGTGGCCCTGGATAGAACACAGGAAGTGGCTGACCTTGCCCCAGAGCCAGCACACCTGGTGGACAGCTTCAGACCACATCGAAACACCACCACCCAACCACCACCACAAATGACACACTCAATGAGTGGACTCAGTGGGTGCAAGAGCCCTGCTGAAGTAAGTCTTGTTCTGTGTGGTGGGCCCCTACACAGCTGATCATCCAAAGTAGTGGCTAGTGGGCACAGCCAGTCCTTGTAGCTGATCTGCCTGAGTAAACCCCTCCCATTGACATGCCAACATCAATCAAGACTCAATTACAAGGGAAGGGTGTACAGTCCACACTAGGTGTGCACCACGAGGGCCTAGCTGGGATGATCAGGGAAACTGTGCTACTAGATCCTACAGGACACCTATAACAGTAAGCTACTCTATGAAGCCTAGGAGGCATAGCAACTCTGCCTAATAGATAGAAACAATCAAAAGGAAGCAGCTAAAATGAGGAAACAAAGAAGCAAGTCCCAAATGAAAGAAAAGAACAAAACTCCAGGAAAAGAACTGAACAAAGTGGAGATAAGCAATCTAACAGATGCAGAGTTCAGAACACAGGTTATAAGGTTGCTCAGGGATCTTAAGGAGACATCCAAGAAACTTAGTGAGAACATCAACAACATAAAAAAGGGATAGTCAGAAATTAAGGATGCACAGTCAGAAATGAAGGAGGCACTAATTGAAATAAAGAATAATTTACAAGGAATCAATAGTAGAGTAGGTAAAGCCAAGAAGCAAACCATCAATTTGGAATATAAGGAAGCAGAAAACACCCAACTAGAACAGCAAAAAAAAAAAAAAAAAGAATAAAAAAAAAATGAGAATAGTGTAAGGACAACTTAAAGCATGTCAACATTCGCATCATAGGGGTGCCTGAAGGAGAAGAGAGAGAGCAAGGAATTGAAACCTATTTGAAACAATAATTACAGAAAACTTCCCTAACTTGGTGAAGGAAACAGACATACAAGTCCAGAAAGTACAGAGAGTTCCAAACAAGTTGAACCCAAAGAGGTCCACACCAAGACACATCATCACCAAAATGCCAAAGGTTAAATACAAAGAGAGAATCTTAAAAGTAGCAAGAGAAAAGCAGTCCGTTACCTATAAAGGAGCTCCCATAAGACTGTCAGCTGATTTCTCAAAAGAAACTTTGCAGGCCAGAAAGGAATAGCAAGAGATATTTAAGGTGGTGAAAAGCAATGACCTACAACCAAGATTACTCTATCCTGCAAAGCTGTCATTTAGAATCCATGGACATATCAAGAGTTTCCCAGACAAGAAAAAGCTAAAGGAATTAATCACCACCAAACCAGTGTTATATAAAATGTTGAAAGGTCTTCTTGAAGGCAAAGAACAAAAATATAAATAATAAAAATGGCAATTAATACATATCTATCAACAATTGAATCCACAAACAAAATGCGCAAGCAGAACAGAAACAGACTCATAGATACAGAGAACTTTTTGTTGCTTGCCAGATGGGGCTGGGGAGATGGGTGAAAAAGATGAAGGAATTAAGAAGTACAAATTGGTTGTTAGACTGATGAACCTCAAAGGGAAAGAGGGAGAGAGGGTGGGATGAGATAAACCAAAGAACTTCTATGCATATATGCATAACCAATGGACACTGACAATAGTGTGGGGAAGGCAGGAGGGGGCAGAAATGGGGAGGGGAGGTCAATGGGGTAAAAAGGAAGAAACATCTGTAATAAATTCAACAATAAATATGAGTTTTAAAAAAAAGAATATCATTTTATTCAATTTGGGGTTCTCTTTAATGAATATGCATTAGTTTCATAAGAATATTTCTTTTCATGGTAAGAAAGGTCACAGGAGTGAAAAAAAATTGACACAGAATAATCTACTACCTCAATATGCATTTCTTTCATGTCCACTGGATACTGGCATTAAGCAATATGCACTGTGTTAAATTCAGAAGATCAGACCTTTGTGTTTCTGAGTTATGTATACATTGTAGCCAGTGGTTCTTGAAGTTACAGCATTAGGTTTAATATTACCTTTCAGAATGCTATGTTCCAGACAAGATGTAGGTAAACACAGTATTCAGAACCTACCACGGCCACTTCCAAATTACAACTAAACTACAGAACAACCATCATTCAGAACTGCCTGAAATCTGGTTGAATGGAAGTCTGCAACTAGGGAATTAAAGAAGAAGATGATAATGTTAAAATAACCTGATTATTATTTAATAGGAAAGGAGTAAAGAAAAGACTAGATAATATAGGCATGTCATTAATACAGCTTTGCCAGGAAGCTGCAAGTTAACACTCTGTAGGTCTATTCCCAGAAGATTGATGGGGGAAAGGATGGACAAAGACACATGCCCAGTAAGGTCTGGGTGACATGGAAAGGTGCTTACCTGTCAGCCACTCTTGGGAAGAAGTCAGGACCCAGAATAGGCATGGCCACTGCAAGAGCATGAAATCTGAGATATATAATTTCCTGAACAAAGAAAATTTCCTCTCTCTGTTTCTCTTGGTTCTCTCCCTTGCTTGCTCACACTCCTGGCTCTCCTGTTGCAGGGAGAGTGGCTTATGGCCATGTGGGACCCATACAATAGATTAATAAACTGAATCGTACCCAATATTCCACCAGACCCAGTTTCATCATGAACCAGAAATTCTGGATACTGGCCCTGCTTCTAGCTTTTCTGGAGCCCCAGGAACCCCTTTTTCAGGACTGGTTTAAGGGAATTGAGACTTTACAATGCAGGGAATATTAAGGGTTTTACCACAACTCATTCTCCCATGGGAGTTTCTGAATATGCTTATTTCAGTGGCACCCCAAGAACTTCACTCCCACGAGTGTCAGAGAAATTTGATGCACTGATTTCTCCTGCAAAAAAAGCCACACTGAGACTGGTAGAAGCTATGAAGAAACTGAACAGTCTAGTTCCACACCATGTGTGGCAGATAAAATTTGGGAGGGATATCTTGGCTGCTGAGGTCCTCCGTGAGGAGCAAGGGGTCCCAATCCCACACCAGGACCCCCAAGCAGGGTTCCAGTACTGGGAAGAGAAGTCCCTATAACTTCTGGCTGCAAAAACCAGAGGGAATTGAGGCTGAGTGAGATGGATGCTTCTGGAGTCCCAGGTGTTCCTCTTAAAGGGCACAAACACACACACTCTTTCTCAGACTCGCTCTCTCTGGGCTCCAGCACAGGTGCAGCAGCTCCAAAGGCACCAGAGACATAGGGGAAGGAACTGAATTGTTTAGCATCAGTGTGAGAGCTAGAAGGGCAGCTTTTTCCCAGACAGAAGTGCTGGCAGAGGCCACTGTTCCTTTTCTGGTTCTTCACCCACAGAGCTGGCAGGCACAATATCTGAGTCTCCATTAACTTGGCTGACACCAGGCCTGGTGATTCCCTGAGACTCAGCCCCACCCAACTTTGGGGCCCACCCAAGTTGTTTCCAGTGGCCTTTCCATATAAATGGCCTCTTTTGCTTCATGCTTTGAATTGCCCTAAAATCCCCCAAACAAGCAGCTTCTGGCTGCTACATACTCTGTGCCTCTTGCTGAGTGGCCCCAGGCCTAGCACTCAAGGCAGCTGGCCATGGTTTGCAGCTTGGCCTCTCCTAGGAGGCCATAGAGCCACTGCTCCTGGTGGACAGCTTCAGACCACACTAGATTACAACCCTACCATCTCCCTGAGCGACACTCTCAAGGGGTGGATTTTGCAGGCACCAAAGCCCCACTGAAGTCAGTCCTGCTCTGTAGGGTCTGTTCCTGCACAGTAGCTGCTCCACTGTAGTCACAGCTGGTCCTCACAGCCTAAAAAGGTTGGCAAGTTATTCTTTAAGAATATTCCGTTTTCAACTAAAAAGTGAGGCTTATGAGCAATAAGGGGAGGGGATGTGAAAGAACTGTATGAGGTTATCCAAAATAAAGAGTAGCTTCTTTAACATATATATTTTCACTCTACCACTAAGCATACTCTCAGTTCATCAAATGCATTGGAAGCGAATCACTTGTATGGCCTATGTGTTGTTCAACAATTTCACATCATCACAGAATTTCCCAAGAATATTTAATGAACACAACACATGCCTAATATCTCAAAGAGCAACATACTTTAACTGAGAAGGAAAGAGCCCTCTTTAATTTGTTTTATTGTGATTATTGGAAACAAGAAGTTTATATAATCTGGAGGGGTTTTTTTCAGGGAAGGGTACTTGCTAAAAATATTTAGATTGAAAAAAATGTTGAAAATTAGTAAAAAGGGAGGAAATAATCAGCTACATAATTAGAGCTATGCTTCTTTTTAACTAATGATGATTTCATTTGAAATAGGCATCAATTCATTTAAATAATATTTATTGAGAGTCTGCTATATCCAAGGCTCTGAGTTAAGTGCCAATTTAGGTAAATCATGTCCTTCCATTCAGTGAGTTTATAGTCTGGAACAATTTATAGTCTGGAACAGTGCATGAGACAAGCACACAGAACAAAATAGCAACAATGTTGATAAGAACCAGAGGAGGTGATCTCTGAATCCAAATGCTAGGTCAGATTTTAACTTGTGGGTAATGAAGAAAATAATTATATAGATAGATATAAAAAGAAAAAAACACTAAGATATAAAAACTTAGACAAGTAATTAAAACAATATTGATTTAGCTAAATAGGGAATATATAAATACTATATAAAGGGGATCAGAAGAACATGTGTTAAAAGGATGTGGAGACCTATCAGGAAGGACCTTAATGTTAGTTTTCATTTTAGTGTGAAGACTGAAGTTATTTAAGCAAAGTGGTAATTCAATAAGAGCTATAGTACAGCATAATTTTCCAAGGATGTGTACTAAGTGTGAGAGACTAACAGAAGTGAAACCATTAGCCCAATGAAAGGGGTAATAAAAAGCACAGAATGAACTGAAGTGTACTGTAGTTTGTAAGGACATGAAAAGTAACTGTATCTGTGAAATAGAGGTGGATCAAATGGGTGAAAGAAGACAGAGAAATCAAGAATAACCCTTCAACATTAAGTCTGAGTAACTGGAAGGATGGTGAGAACACAAACAGAATTGGGTAACTCAGGTGCAGTTTTAACAGCAAGGTGATGGAGTCCATATATTGAATATGATGCTCCGGTGAGAAATCTAGGTGAAAATGTTGGAAAGAAAATTAGAATTATGGAACTGAAGTTCAGTAGATAAATCATGATTCGGACGTTACCAACATAATAGAGACACAAGAATTCATAAGAAAGGATTACATTGCCAAGGAAGGGAAGTAAGGAGGAAAGGAGAGGTTCAAGGCAAGTCACAGGTGTAATAGTTTCCTAGGGCTACCACAAACTAGGTGATTCATGCTAGAAATCTGAAATCAAGATGTCAGCAGGGCCATGCTATTTCTGAATGATGTAGGGAAGAATCCATCCTTGTCTCTTCTAGATTCTAGTGGTAGCTGGAAATCCTTAGTCATATACTTGGGCTTGGGGCAACATAATTCCAAACCAAACTTAATCCATTATGACCTCATCTGAACTTGATTACATCTGTAAAGACCTACTTGCTAAAAAGGTGATTCACAGAATATTGTGATCCCCTACACCTGATTTAACACTGCTCGCATCATTTAGATTTTCCAATTGCACTACTCCTCACTAAAAAGTCAAAAGTGTAGAATGAAACTTCCTAAGAAAAAAACGCTAACAATAATTTAGTAGTATCACATTTTTCATAAGTAAAGCATATAAAGTAATAAAGGAAGTGCTCCAAAACCATCCTTGCTTTTTAGGCAATCCTCATAGAAATGAGCTCATGACTCTTACCTTTCTCTTCATAATTCATTAAAGATGGTAGGGCAAATATTATTGTTCTCATTTCAGACAAGCTTCAGAGAAGCCTCACCCCAAGTCACAGAATCAGAAAAGGCACTGGAACCCAGGCCCCCTGCCCAGGATACTGCTGCTACACTACAAAATGACCTCTCTTTATTGTCTCCAAAGTTGCTCTCATTTCACATTGATCAGACCTACTTTTCATAGGGAATTCACTAATATAACCTAATAAAGACTATGCTTGAGGGAGCAAAAATGGCGGCACAGTGAACGGAAGCTACACAGACCATCTCCCAGAACCAAACTGGAATTACAACTATAACACAGAAAAATCGACAGGAAAAACCAACAAAAAAGCAGCTTCGAGGACCATACAATGAGGGACACCTACTCGATCCTGGTAGGCTTGCGAAGGCGCGAGAGGGGGCTGGGAGCCCACGGTGGGCAGCTCGGCAGCGGCCTTAGGTGGGAGCAGCGCCCTCAGGTTACACTCCCAGGCGGCTCCACAGCGCAGAGCTGGGACAGAGGCTAAAGAAGCCACAGCCACTCACCTTGGGCTCCTGCAGAGGGAGGGCAGACTGGACTGGAACTGTGTCAGGACACTTGGGGTTTAGAGGGCACTCGGAGCTTTTGTGAGTGCAGCCACACAGGACTGTGGGCATATTGCTCCTTCCCAGGGCTCTGAGGAGAGGCAGCAGCCCCTTCCTTGGAGATCCAACCCCACCCTGTGGGCCATTGAAGTGCAAATTGAGCTCATTAACAACCAGCACCGGCCCCACCCTCGGGAAAACCCCTTGTGCTGAGCACCTGAAGGAGCTTTTCAATCAACTGACAACCCAAAACACATCAGGTAACCTCGACTGCTAGCCTCCAGGCAAAAAGCTAGAGGATAACAGTACCTTTACTGGGCTGGCAACTTTAACCAGGAAAGTAAGACTTGACAGCGGTGTTTAACGTGGGTCCTCCCTCACTCATCTAAACACAGGAGAGGGAGCCACAAACAGCAGAACACCAACAACCAAGGGAAAACTTGAGAGCCTCCAAAGCCCACAGTGATAGCCAAAATGGTGAAACACAGAAACAGAAGCCAAATGAAAGAGCAAGAGACCTCCACCGAAGATGAGATCAATGTGGAGCAATTAGGCAAGTTAACAGAGCTAGAATTCAGAGCCATGATCTTGAGGAAGCTGAACAGCATGAGTAAAGACATAGAGACACTGAAAATAAGCCAATTGAAAATTAAAAACCATCAAAAAGAGATAAAAAATGACATATCAGAAATGAAAAGCACATTGGAAGGTTTAAAAAGCAGAGTAGAGGAAGCTGAGGACCGGATCAGTGAATTAGAAGACAGGGTAGAAAAAATCAACCAATCAGAAAAAGAAAAGGAAAAAACAATTAAAAAACAGGAAGACAGCTTAAGAGAACTATGGGACAACTGGAAACGTAATAATATTCGCATCATAGGAGTCCCCAAAGAAGAAGAAAATGAGCAAGGGATAGAGAACATATTCAAAAAAATAGTGAAAGAAAACTTCCCTAATTTGGTGAAGGAAGAAGGCATTCAAGTTCAAGAAGCACAGAGAGTCCCAAGTAAGAAGAACCAAAACAGGCCCACACCAAGACACATAGTAATTAAAATGCCACAAATTAAAGACAAAGAGAGAATCCTAAAAGCAGCAAGAGATAAGCAACAGGTTACCTACAAAGGGAACCCCATAAGGCTCTCAGCTGACTTCTCACAAGAAACACTACAGGCCAGAACGGAATGGCATGAAGTAATCAAAGTGAAGAAAAACAAGAATCTGAATGCAAGACTACTCTATCCAGCAAGGCTATCATTCAAAATAGAAGGTCAAATAAAGAGCTTCCCAGACAAAAAAAGGCTAAAGGAATATATTAGCACCAAACCAGCACTGCAAGAAATGTTAAAAGGACTGCTGTAATTAGCAGTAGAAATGGGAAGGAAAATAGAACCACACTAAACAAAAAGGGCAATACTGGCCGGTTTGGCTCAGCGGTTAGAGCATCGACCTGCGGTCCTGAGAGACCCGGGTTCGGTTCCCGCTAAGGGCATGTATCTCGGTTGCAGTTTGTCCCCGACCCTGGTCGGTCTTGCGGGTGGCAGCCACTCGATGTGTCCCTTTCACATCGATGTTTCTCTCTCTCTATGTCTCTCTGTTCCTCTCTCTCCCTCCCACTCTTCCTGAACAAAAAAAAAAATGGTAAAATGTCCTCTGGTGAGGATAAAAAAAACAAAAAAACAAAAAGGGCAATAAATAAGTACATATCAATAATCACCTTAAAAGTAAATGGATTAAATGCTCCCATAAAAAGACACAGAGTAGCTGATTGGATAAGAAAGCATGACTCATCTATATGTTGTTTACAACAGACCCACCTCACAACAAAAGACTCACATAGGTTGAAAGTGAAGGGATGGAAAAAAAATTTTCCAAGCAAATGAAAAGCAAAAAAAAGCTGGGGTAGCAATTCTCATATCTGATAAAATAGATTTCAAAATGAACACCATAACTAGAGACAAAGACGGCCACTACATAATATTGAAAGGATCTATCCAACAGGAAGATATAACCTTGATAAACATATATGCACCCAATATAGGAGCACCAAAATATATTAAAAATCTTCTGGAGGACTTCCAAGGAGAAATCGACAACAATACAATCATAGCAGGGGACTTCAACACCCCGTTGACAGCACTGGATAGATCCTCTAGGCAAAAAATTAGCAAGGAAACAGAGACTCTAAATGAAGCACTAGACCAAATGGATTTAATAGATATCTACAGAGAATTACACACCAAAACTACAGAATACACATTCTTCTCAAGTGCACATGGGACATTCTCAAAGATAGACCACATGATAGGACACAAACTAAATCTTTACAAGTTCAAGAAGATTGAAATCATATCAAGCATCTTCTCCGATCACAATGGCAGGAAACTAGGAATCAATTGCAACAAGAACATGCAAAGACATTTCAACACATGGAGGCTACATAGCATGTTATTAAACAATGAATGGGTCACCGAAGAGGTCAAGGAAGAAATTAAAAACTTCCTGGAAACCAATGAAAATGAACACACAGCAACACAAAATCTATGGAATGCAGCAAAAGCAGTTCTGAGAGGGAAGTTCATAGCACTACAGGCCTACCTCAAGAAACAAGAAAAATTTCTAATTGACTGTCTAACCTCACAACTTAAAGAATTAGAAAGCAAACAAAAAGAAAACCCCAGAGCAAGCAAAAGGAAGGAACTAGTAAAGATCAGAGCAGAAATAAATGACATAGAGACCAAAAAAACAATTCAAAGGATCAATGAAACAAAGAGCTGGTTTTTCAAAAAGATAAACAAGATTGATGGACCCTTAGCTAGACTCACCAAGAAACAAAGAGAGAGAACCCAAATACACAAAATCAGAAATGAAAGAGGAGAAGTAACAACCAACACCACGGAAATACAAAAGATCGTTAACCACTACTATGAACAACTATATGGCAACAAATTCGACAATCTAAGTGAAATGGACAAATTTCAAGAAACACACAGTCTCCCAAAACTAGACCTGGAAGAGACAGAAAACTTGAACAGACCAATAACAACTAAGGAAATTGAAGAGGCAATCACAACTCTCCCAGCAAACAAAAGCCCAGGCCCAGATGGCTTCACGGGGGAGTTTCACCGAACATTCCAAAAAAGAACTAACACCCATTCTCCTCAAACTATTTCAAAAAATTCAAGAAGAAGGAAGACTTCCAACCACTTTCTATGAGGCCAGCATAATTCTAATTCCAAAACCAGAAAAAGACACTACGAAGAAAGAAAACTACAGGCCAATATCCCTGATGAACATAGACGCCAAAATCCTGAACAAAATACTAGCAAATCGGATCCAGAAATACATCAAAAAAATTATTCACCATGACCAAGTGGGATTCATTCCAGGGATGCACGGCTGGTACAATATTCGCAAATCAATAAACGTGATACACCACATAAACAAAATGAAGAATAAAACCCACATGATCATATCAATAGGTGCTGAAAAAGCATTCGACAAAATCCAGCATCCATTTCTGATAAAAACGCTCAGTAGTGTCGGAATAGAGGGATCCTATCTAGACATAATAAAGGCCATATATGCCCTGGCCAGTTTGGTTCAGCGATTAAAGCGTCGGCCTGCAGTCCTGAGAGACCCGCTAAGGGCGCATACCTCGGTTGCAGTTTGTCCCCGGCCCTGGTCGGTAGTGCGGGTGGCAGCCACTCGATGTGTTCCTTTCACATCGATGTTTCTCCCTCTCTCTCTGTTCCTCTCTCTCCCTCCCACTCTACCTGAACAAAAAAATGGAAAAATGTCCTCTGGTGAGGATAAAAAAAATAAAAATAAAAATAAAGGCCATATATGAAAGACCTACAGCCAACATCATACTCAATGGACAGAAACTAAAAACATTTCCATTAAGAACAGCAAAAAGACAGGGATGTCCACTTTTGCCACTCTTACTTAACATTGTACTGGAAGTCTTGGCCACAGCAATCAGACATGAAGAAAAATTCAAAGGGATCCAAATTGGAAAGAAGGAAGTGAAACTATCATTATTTGCAGATGACATGATATTATATATAGAAAACCCTAAAGACTCCATCAAAAATCTACTAGACTTAATAAATTAATTTGGCAAAGTAGCAGGATCCAAAATTAACGTCAAGAAATCGACGGCATTCTTGTACACCAATGATGAACTCACAGAAAGAGAAACTGAAAAAACAATCCCATTTACCATCACGCCAAAAAAATTAAGATACCTAGGAATAAACTTAACTAAAGAAGTAAAGGACCTATTTGCAGAAAACTACAGGTCATTGAAAAAAGAAATAGAGGAAGATATAAGAAAAGTGGAAACACATACCCTGTTCATGAATTGGAAGAATTAACATCATTAAAATGTCCATACTACCCAAAGCAATCTATAGATTCAATGCAATCCCCATCAAAATACCAACGACATATTTCATAGAACTAGAACAAATACTTCAAAAGTTCATATGGAACCAAAAAAGACCCCGAATAGCCACAGCAATCTTGAAAAAGAAGAACAAAGCAGGTGGGATCACAATACCAGATATCAGGTTATACTACATAGCAACTGTAACCAAAACAGCCTGGTACTGGCACAAGAACAGGCATATAGACCAGTGGAACAGAACTGAAAACCCAGAAATGGACCCAAGGCAATACGCTCAATTATTATTTGACAAAGGTGGCAAGAGCATACAGTGGAGTAAAGAAAGCCTGTTTCATAAATGGTGTTGGGAAAATTGGACAGCTACATGCAAAAAAATGAAACTAGACCATCAGCTTACACCATACACAAAAATAAACTCAAAATGGATAAAAGACTTAAATGTGACCCGTGAATCCCTAAAAATTCTAGAAGAAAATGTAGGAAACAAAATTTCGGACATCATACGGAGCAGAATTTTCACTGATACATCACCTAAGGCAACAGAAACAAAGGAGAAAATGAACACATGGGATTGCATCAAACTAAAAAACTTCTGCACAGCAAAAGAAACAATCATCAAAATGGAAAGGCAACCCACTGTATGGGAGAACATCATTGCCAATGATGTATCAGATAAGGGGTTAATTTCCAATATATATAGATTGCTCATACAACTCAACAAAAGGAAGTCAAAGGACTCAATTGAAAAATGGGCAGAGGAACTGAATAGACACCTCTCCAAACAGGACATACAAATGGCCAAAAGACATATGAAGAAATGCTCAACATCACTAATCATCAGAGAGATGCAAATTAAAACAACAATGAGGTATCACCTCACACCTGTCAGAATGGCCGCCATCAACAAATCATCAAACAACAAGTGTTGGCGAGGGTGTGGAGAAAAGGGGACTCTAATACACTGCTGGTGGGAATGCAGACTGGTGCAGCCGCTGTGGAAAACAATATGGTGTTACCTCAAAAAATTAAAAATTGAACTTCCATTTGACCCAGTGATCCCACTGCTAGGAATATACCCTAAGAAGCCTGAAACACCAATCAGGAAGAATATATGTACCCCCATGTTCATAGCAGCACTGTTTACAATAGCTAAGATCTGGAAACAGCCCAAGTGTCCATCAGTAGATGAATGGATAAAAAAGCTGTGGTACATATACTCAATGGAGTACTATGCAGTGGTAAGAAAGAAAGATCTCTTATCCTTTGAGACGACATGGAGGGACCTGTAAAGTATTATCCTAAGTGAAAGAAGTTAATCAGAAAAAGACAAATACCACATGATCTCACTTATATACGAAATATAATGAACATAACAGTCTGAGGAATACAGTAGACCCAAAAACATGGAAGTAGGGCACCTACTGACATCCCTCAGAAAAGGCAGTGGGGGGGTGGGAAGAGATAAACCACAGAACTTATATCCATATATGCATGACCAATGGACATGGACAACTAAGCCGGAGACAGGGCAGCAGTGGGGTGGGGAGGGGTTGCCAATGGGGTAAAAAAGGTAAAATATCTGTAACAAAAAAATAAATAAAAAATTTATAAAAAAAAATAAAAATAATTTAAAAAAAGACTATGCTTAATAAATTTAAAGGTCTTGATAATAGTAAGTGTATAGAATATTTAACACACTGGATATACATGATATCCTGTACCCACAAATAGAAGATACATATTCATTTCACTGACACATGGAACATTTATAAATAAGTGTGTACTCAACCATAAAACAAATTTTTAAGAAATAAGAATATGTATAATGAAATCATTATCTGAACAAAATGCAATTAAAATTAGAAATCAAAAACAAAAAGATACCCCCCCAAAAAATTTTAAACCACTTCTTTGAAAAAAATTGTGTCAAAGAAATCAAACTAAAACTTAATATTTAGAATTAAATAACAATGATGACAGTAAATATCAAAATTTGGTAAACATAGTTAAACTAGTATAGGAAAACATCATCTTAGTATAAAAAATGACTGAAATGTGATTGGCTGGGTCAGAATATTAATAACAGACTAAAATTTCTAAAAGCATAAGAATGAAAATTTAAGAAGTAGACAATCATTCTATTTTTTCATCTACCTATCTCCTATTTGGGATGGGCAGAATATCAGGAATAAAAATTGAATTCAACAACAAGGAAAATTAAATTTCTTTATAAGAGCACAGAATTTCTAAGACATCTGCTTTAAAAACGTTAGGCATAATTTGGAAGAAGAAGATATCTTAGGCATATTGAAACTAAATGGGGACTTCCGGTCAAGATGGCGGTGTAGGTAAACGCGGTATCGCGTCCTCCCACAACCACATCAAAGATATAACTAAACTACAGAACAACCATCATTCAAAACCGCCTGAAATCAAGCTGAATGGAAGTCCTACAACTACGGAATTTTTTTAAAAAAGCAGCTTCATCCAGACTGGTAGGAGGGGCGGCGGTGAGATGGGCTGGTCCCACACCCACGTGTGGCGGATAAAAATCGGGAGGCTCCCGCAGCTGGCAAGGTCCTTCCTGAGGACTGAAGGGTCCCCGTCCCACACCAGGTGCCCCGCTCAGGGCTCCAGTGCCAGGAAGAGAAGTCCCCATAACTTCTGGCTGGAAAAACCAGCAGGAACTGAGGCTCAGGGAAGCTGAGGTGGCTGGAGCCCCAGGCAGCTCTCTAAAGGGCCCGCGCACGGACTTGTTGGACTCTCTCCCTCTAAGCTTGGAGGGGAGGCAGCTCGAGGGGCGCCAGAGACATATAGGGAAGAACTGAGCTGTTTGGCGCTGGAGAGGGGGCTTCCTCGGGGACAAACTTGCTGTAAGAGGCCTTTGTTCCTTTGGTGAGCCCTTCCCGGGGGCAGCAGACAGAAGCCATATCTGGGACTCCAGCAACCTGGCTCACACTGGTAGCCCCGCCCTGTTGACTCCCTGAGGCTCTGCCCCGCCCCACACAACTTTCAAGCCCACCCAAGCTGTTGCCACTTGCTTAACCATAGGATTGGCCTGTCTTGGATCCTGCTTCAGGTTTTTCCTAAATTCTTTCAAACGAGCAGCATCTGGTCTCAGCGAGCCCCATACCACTCATTAAGTAATACACAGAAACAAATACAGGGAGGCAGCCAAAATGAGGATACAAAGAAACAGGTCCCAAATGAAAGAACAGAACAAAACCCCAATAAAAGAACTAAGTGAAAGGGAGATAAGCAACCTAACAGATGCTGAGTTCAAAATACTGCTTATACGGATGCTCAATGAACTTAGTGAGAACCTCAGTGAACTTAGGGAGGGCCTCAAGAGCATAAAAAAGGACCAGTTAGAAATCATGGATACACAGTTAGAATTAAAGGAGGCATTAAATGAAATAAAGAATAATTTACACAGCTTCAATAATAGAGTATGTAAATCCAAGGGGCAAACCATCGATTTGGAATATAAGGAAGCAAAAAATCCCCAATCAGAATAGCAAAAAGAAAAAAGAATCCAAGAAAATGAGGATAGTGTAAGGAGCTTCTGGGACAACTTCAAGCGTGCCAACATTCGCATCTTGGGGGTGCCTGAAGGAGAAGAGAGAGGACAAGAAATTGAAAACCTGTTTGAAACAATAATGGCAGAAGACTTTCCTAACTTGGTGAAGGAAACAGACATACAAGTCCAGGAAGCACAGAGAGTCCCAACCAAGATGAACCCCAAGAGGCACACACCAAGACACATCATCATCAAAATGCAAAAGGTTCAAGACAAAGAGAGAATCTTAAAAGCAGCAAGAGAAAGGCAGCTAGTTACCTACAAGGGAGTTCCCATTAGGCTGTCAGCTGATTTCTCAAAAGAAACTTTGCAGGCCAGAAGGGAGTGGCAAGAAATATTCAGAGTGATGAAAACCAAGAACCTACAACCAAGATTACTCTATCCTGCAAAGCTGTCATTTAGAATCGATGGACATATAAAAACTTTCCCAGACAAGAAAAAGGTAATGGAGTTCATCACTACCAAACCATTATTATATGAAATGATGAAGGGTCTTTTTGAAGAAAAAGATAAAATATATGAACAAACAAAATGGCAATGAATATATATCTATCAACAATGGAATCTACTAACAAAATGAACAGGAAGAACAGAAGCATTCTCATAGATACAGAGAACATTTTGTTGGTTGCCAGTTGGAAGGGGGTTGGGGGAATGGGTGAAAAAGGTGAAGGGATTAAGAAGCACAAATTCATTGCTAGACTGACAAACCTCAAAGGGAAAGGTGGGGGGTAGGGGGGGTGGGAAGAAATAAACCAAAGAACTTATATGCATAACCAATGGACACAGACAATAGTGTGGGAAAAGGTGGGAGGGGGGCGGAAGTGGGGAGGAGGGGGTCAATGGGGGAAAAATGTGGAACATCTGTAATACATTTTACATCCAACAATAAAGATTTGAAAAAAAAAAAAAGAGAAACTAAATGGTACAATTAAGTACTTTCTTATCAGGACGGTATTCCATAAAGGTTTCCCTTAAATTGTCAATTGTAATTGCACTTTAAAAATGCAAAACTTCCCAGAGAAAGAAATGTAAAATTAAATAACCTTTTATTTATTAATTTAATTTTTTATTTATTAATTTGTTTTTGTTAGAGATGTTTCTCATTTTTCCTCCATTGACATCCTCCTCCCCTTCCCCTCTGTCGCATCCCCAGCTTTGTTGTCTATGTTCATTGGTCATGTATACATGCATGTAAGTTCTGTGGTTTATCTCTTCCCTCACAAACACCCCTCCTCTGAGGCTTGTCAGTCTGTACCTCATCTCTATGTCTCTGGGTTAATTTTGTTCAGCAGTTTGTTGAGTTTATTATATTCTACAAATAAGTAAGAACATATGATATTTGTCTTTCTCTGCTTGGCTTGGTTCACTTAGCATAATTCTATCTAGGTCCTTCCATGCCATCGCAAAGGATAAGAGATCTTTCCTTCTTATAGCTGCATAGTATTCCATTGTGTACATGTACCAAAGCTTTTTTATCTACTCATCTACTGATGGACAGTTGGGTTGTTTCCAGATCTTAGCAATTGTAAATAGTGCTACAATGAACATAGGGGTACATATGTTCTTTCTGATTAATGTTTCAGGTTTCTTAGGGTATATTCCTAGAAGTGGGATCACTGGATCAAATAGAAATTCAATTTTTAACATTTTAGGTAACACCATAGTGTTTTCCACAGTGGCTGTACCAGTCTGCATTCCCACCAGCAGTGTACTAGAGTCCCATTTTCTCCATACCCTTGCCAACATTTGTTGTTTCATAAATTAAATAACCTTTTAGACCACATCTAAAAGGTTACATCTAAAATGTAAAATAAATGAAATAAAATAAAATTTATATTAGACATTTTATAATTGTCAAGACACATGAATAATTATCAGGATTCTCAATTACTCTACATTTTCTGTCTCAGCAAAGTGACAAAAGATACCAAATGCATGATTTTCTATTTTTAAAACAAATTATCACCTGAGGCAGGCATACTTACTGATAGGGCTCATGATTTTGGGCAGGTGACGGGAAAGACAGGTGAGACCTAGGTTCCAACTCTATTGCAAAAATAATAGTATAATATTACACCACAATTGCCCAGCCACACAAACCAAAAAAATTTTACAGAATTAACAAAACAAAATAGTGAAGCAGACAAAATTGTTGTTGCTACACCTATTTGCTAAAGGTGATATATTTTAATCTAAAAAGAATTCTTTAGCTCTTGACTTAAACCTCTCTTCCTGTTTGACATATTATCCAAATATATTCTTTTCCATATGCTGCCTTAGCACTTGATATGCACTTCTAAAATCAATTAATTTGTGGCTTTTTTATTTTATTATTTTATTTTTTATTTTTTTTATCCTCACCCGAGGATATTTTTCCATTTTTTGTACAGATAGAGTGGGAGGGAGAGAGAGGAAGGAAGAGAGAGAGAGAAACATCGACGTGAAGGGACACATCGAGTGGCTGCCACCCTCACGACCAACCAGGGCCGGGGACAAACTGCAACCGAAGTACGTGCCCTTAGCGGGAACCGAACCCGGGTCTCTCCGGACCGCAGGCCGATGCTCTAACCACTGAGCCAAACTGGCCAGGGCAATTTGTGGCATTTTAATTATCTATAATGAGTCGTTCCCAGTAGAATGCCTCTAGAATCAATTAACACATTGCATATTAAATCTCCTGTGTGCCAGGAGAAAGGAATGTTTTCTAACACATTGCTGAACCATTAGCCCTGTGCAAAGCTAGTGCCCACAGTACCCACTCAACAATAGTTTCTTAAAGGAGAAAAAAAGTGAGGAGCAAAGAAACAAGAAACAGTAAATTAGGAAAGGGGTGGCACTTACGACAAGAGGCAAATGGCCATAGAAAGAAAAACATAACAATTTATAGCTTTATATTAAAAAAGCAGTAAAAAAAAAAAAGTTGAAGCATAAGTAATCATTCTAAAATTATAATAACTTTTGTATGGTTGGGGATTGTGGTTTATTGATTATTTTAGTATAGGGGGAAAAACTGAACTTACTGAAACTGTCCCTATCATAAATTATGCTCAGAAGTAACTGAGACTAACAGCCTCCAGGAAAAAAGCCTGATGATAACTGAACCTTTCCTGGGCTTACAAATCAACCCAGGAAAAGTAAGACTTGACTATGGTGTTTAATGTGGATCCTCCCACACTCATCTAAATCCAGTAGTGGGAGCCACAACCAGTGGAACAGCACCTGAGAGAGAAAATTATGCAGGCTCCAAAACCCACTGAGACAGCCAAAATGGTAAAACAAAGAAACAAATCCCAAATGAAAGAACAAGAGAACTCTACTAAAAAGAGATAAATGAAATGCAGTTAAGCATGTAATCAGAGGTAGATTTCAGAGTGTTGATAATGAGGAAGCTGAACAACATGAGTAAAGAGGTCAAGAGCATGAGTAAAGATATAAACATTGAAAACCAACCAAGTGGAAATAAAAAACCACCAAGCAGAAATGAAGAATGGCAAAGCAGAAATAAGGAACACATTGGAAAGAATAACCAGCAGAGTAGAGAAAGCTGAGGACCAGATCCATGAATTAGAAGACAGGGTAGAAAGAATCAACAAATCAGAAAACCACAAGAAAAAAACAATTAAAAAACAGGAAGATAGCTTAAGAGAACTGTGGGACAACTGGAAACATAATAACATTCACATCATAGGAATCACCGAATAGGAAGAAAATGGGTAAGGATTAGAGAATATATTTGAAGAAATAGTGACAGAAAACTTTCCTAACTTGGTGAAGGAAGAAGCCATTCAAGTTCAAGAAGCACAGAGAGCCCCAAGTAAGAATAACCCAAACAGGCCCACACCAACACACATAGTAATTAAAATGCCAAAAATTAAAGACAAGAGAGAATCCTAAAAGCAGCAAGAGAGAAGCAACAGGTTACCTACAAAGGAAACCCCATAAGGCTCTCAGCTGACTTCTCACAAGAAACACTACAGGCCAGAAGGGAATGGCATGAAGTAATCAAGGTAATAAAAAACAAGGATCTGAATCTAAGACTACTGTACCCAGCAATGCTATCATTCAAAATAAAATGTCAAAGAAAGAGCTTCCCAGACAAAAAAAGGCTAAGGGAATATATTAGCACCAAACTAGCAATGCAAGAAATGTTAAAAGGACTGCTGTAATTAGCAGGAGAAATAGAAAAAATATATATATAACCACAATAAAAAAAAATGTCAATAAATAAGTACATATCAATAATGACCATAAATGTAAATGGATTGAATGCTGTGATAAAAAGTCACAGAGCAGCTGATTAGATAAGAAAGCGTGACTCATCTATATGTTGTTAACAGGAGACCCACCGCACAACAAAAGACTCACGTAGGTTGAAAGTGAAGGGATGGAAAAAAATCTTCCAAGAAAACGGAAAGAAAAATTACTTATATCTCATAAAATACATTTCATAATGAAGGCCATAAATATAGACAAAGAAGGCCACTACATAATATTGAAAGAATCTATCCAACAGGAAGATATAACCTTGATAAACATATATGCACCCAATATAGGAGCACCAAAATATATTGAAAATCTTCTGAAGGACGTCAAAGAAAAAATCAATAGCAAAACAATAGCAGGTGACTTCAACACCCTGCTGACATCACTGGATATATCCTCTAGAAAAAAATTAGCAAAGAAACAGAGACTTAAATGAAGCACTAGAACAAATTATTTTAATAGATATCTACAGAGAATTACACCCCAAACCTACAGAATTCACATTCTTCTCAAGTGTACATGGGACATTCTCAAAGACAGACCACATGTTAGGACACGAATTAAGTCTCTACAAGTTCAAGAATACTGATATATCAAGCATCTTCTCTGATATCAATGGCATGAAACTAGAAATCAATTGCAACAAGAACATGCAAAGACATTTGAACACATGGAGGTAAACACCATGTTATTAAACAACGAATGGGTCACCAAGGAGATCAAGGAAAAAATAAAAATTTCCTGGAATCCAATGAAAATGAACACACAACAACACAAAATCTATGGGATGCAGCAAAAGCAGTTCTCAGAGGGAAGTTCATAGCACTACAGGCCTACCTCAAAAAAAACATGAAAAATCTCTAATAGACTATCAAACCTCACAATTTAAAGAACTAGAGAGCAAACAAAAAGAAACCTCAGAGCAAGTAGAAGGAATGAAATAGTAAAGATGAGAGCAGAAATAAATGGCATAGAGTCCAAAAAAAAACAATTCAGCCCTGGCCAGTTTGGCTCAGCGGTTAGAGCGTCGGCCTGCGGTCCGGAGAGACCCGGGTTCGGTTCCCGCTAAGGGCACGTACTTCAGTTGCAGTTTGTCCCCGGCCCTGGTTGGTCGTGCGGGTGGCAGCCACTCGATGTGTCCCTTCACGTCGATGTTTCTCACTCTCTCTCCCTTCCTCTCTCTCCCTCCCACTCTATCTGTACAAAAAATGAAAAAAAACAACAAAAATCCTCGGGTGAGGATAAAAAAAAAAAAAACAATTCAAAGGATCAATGAAACTAAGAGGTGGTTTTTCAAAAAGATAAACAAGATTGATGGACCATTAGGTAGACTCACCAAGAAACAAAGAGAGAGAACCCAAATACACAAAATCAAAATTGAAGGAGGAGAAGTAACAACTGACACCACAGAAATACAAAAGATCGTCAACAACTACTATAAACAATTATAGGGCAAAAATTCGACAATCAAAGCTAAATGGACAACTTTCTAGTAACACACAGTCTCCCAAAACTGGACCGGGAAGAGATAGAAAACTTGAACAGACCAATAACAACTAAAGACATTGAAGATGTAATCAAGTCTCTCTCAGCAAACAAAAGCACAGGCCCAGATGGCTTCATGGGGGAGTTCTACCGACCATTCAAAAAAGAACTAACACCCATTCTCCTCAAACTATTTCAAAAAATTCAAGAAGAAGGAAGACTTCCAAACTCGTTCTATGAAGCCAGCATACTTCTAATTCTAAAACCAGAGAAAGACACTACAAAGAGAGAAAACTACAGGCCAATATCCCTGATGAACATAGATGCCAAAATCCTGAACAAAATACTAGCAAATCAGATCCAGCAATACACCAAGAAAATTATGCACCATGACCAAGTGGGATTCATCTCAGGGATGCAAGACTGGTACAATATTTGCTAACCAATAAATGTGATACACCACATAAAAAAAATGAAGAAAAAAACCACATTATCATATCAATAGATGCCGAAGAAACCTTCAACAAAATCCAGTTTTCATTTCTGATAAAAACACTCAGCAATGTGGGAATAGAGGGATCATATTTTGACATAATTAAGGCGATATATGAAAAACCTCCAGCCAACATCATACTCAATGGACAAAAATTGAAAGCATTTCCCTTAAAAACAGCAACAAGGCAAGGATGCCCACTTTCGCCACTCTTATTTAAAATAGTACTGGAAGTCTTAGCCACGGAAATAAGACAGGAAGGAAAAATAAAAGGGATCCAAATTGGAAAGGAGGAGGTAAAACTGTCATTATTTGCAGATGACATGATACTATATGTAGAAACCCTAAAGACTTTATCAAAAATTCACTAGACTTAATAAATATATTTGGAAAAATAGCAGGATACAAAATTAATGTCAAGAAATCGATGGCATTCTTATACACCAATGGTGAACTCAGAGAAAGAGAAACTAAGAAAATAATTCCATTTACCATTGTGGCAAAAAAATTAAGATATCTAGGAATAAACTTAACCGAAGATATAAAGGACCTATTCGTAGAAAACTACAGGTCATAGAAAAAATTAATAGAGGAAGATATAAAAAAGTGGAAGCACATACCCTGTTCATGGATTGGAAGAATTAACATCATTAAAATGCCTATTCTACCCAAAGCAATTGATAGATTCAATGCAATCCCCATAAAAATACCAACGGCATAGATCACAGAACTAGAACTAATACTTCAGAAGTTCATATTGAACCAAAAATGTCCTCGAAAAGCCACAGCAATCTTGAGAAAGTAGAACAAAGTTGGAGGGATCACATGACCAGATTTCAGCTTCTACTAAAAGCCACTGTAATCAGAACAGCCTGGTACTGGTACAAGAACAGGCATATAGACCAGTGGAACAGAACAGAGAACCCAGAAATGGACCCAAGGCAATATGCTCAATTAATATTTGACAAAGGTGGCAATAGCATACAGTTGAGTAAAGACAGCCTCTCTAGTAAATGGTGTTGGGAAAAATGGACAGCTACATGCAAAAAAAATGAAACTACATCATCAACTTACATTGTACACAAGAATAAACTCAAAATGGACAAAAGACATAAATGTGACTCATGAATCCATAAAAATCCTAGAAGAAACTGTAGGCAACAAAATTTTAGACATCATACGCAGCAGAATTTTCACTGACACATCACTTAAGGCAACAGAAAAAAATGAACACATGGGACTACATCAAACTCAAAAGCTTCTGCACAGCAAAAGATACAACATGAAAATGGAAAGGCCACCTGCTCTATGGGAGAGCATAATTGCCAATGATATATCAGATAAGGGGTTAATTTCCAATATATAGAGAGTGCTCATACAACTCAACAAAAGGAAGTCAAAGGACTCAATTGAAAAATGGGCAGAGGAACTGAATAGACACCTCTCCAAACAGGACATACAAATGGCTAAGAAACATATGAAGAAATGCTCAACATCACTAATCATCAGAGAGATGCAAATTAAGACAACAATGAGGTATCACCTCACACCTGTCAGAATGGCTGCCATCAACAAATCATCAAACTACAAGTGTTGGCGATGGTGTGGAGAAAAGGGGACTCTAGTACACTGCAGGTGGGAATGTAGACTGGTGCAGCCACTATGGAAAACAATATGGTGTTACGTCAAAAAATTAAAAATTGAACTTTCATTTGTCCCAGTGATCCCACTTGTAGGAATATACCCTAAACCTGAAACACCAATGAAAAGAATATATGTACCCCCATGATTGTAGCAGCACTATTTACAATAGCTAAGATCTGGAAATAGTCCTAATGCCCATCAGTAGACGAATGCATAGAAAAGCTGTGGTACATATACACAATGGAATACTACGCAGCGGTAAGAAAGAAAGATCTCTTATCCTTTGAGACGGCATGGAGGGAACTGTCGAGTATTATCCTAAGCAAAACAAGCCAAGCAGAGAAAGATAAATATCACATGATCTCATTTATTTGTGGAATATAATGAACATAACAGTGTGCGGAATGGGGTAGTTCCAGAGACGTGGAAGTGGGGTACAGACTGACTAGCCCTAGAAGAATGGGGGAGGAGAGATAAACCACAGAACTTATATGCATGTATGCATGAACAAAAGATAGGGACAACAAATCTGGGTAGAGGGTGGAAAGGAAGGGGCAGGGAGAATCAGTGGGGGGGAAGAAGAAACATCTGTAACAAAATAAATTAATTAAGAAAAATTAAAATTAAAATTAAAAAAAAGAAAGGATATATGTACCCCTATGTTCATAGAGCACTATTTACTATTTCTAAAAATTGGAAACAGCTCAAGTGTCCACCAATAGCAGAGTGGATAAAAAAGGTGTGGTACATATATACAATGGAACACTATGCAGCTGTAAGAAAGAAATATCTCTTATCCTTTGAGAGGACATGGAGTGACCTGGAGAGTATTATGCTAATCAAAATAAGCCAATCAAAGAAAGACAAATACCATATGATCTCACTTATGTGTGGAATACAATGAATAAAACAAGCTGATGACAAAATAGACCCAGAGACATAGAAAGGAGTACAGTTCAGACTGAGAAACCTCAGAAGAGAGGCGCAGAGGGGAGGGATGAAACAAACCAAAGAACTTTATATATATATATTTATATATATATAAAAGCGTAACCATGGTCATAGACAACAATGGTGGGGGGGGGGGTGGCGGAATCAGGATGAGTATGTCCAGGGGAAAAAAAGGAAAAACATCTGTAACAAAATTGAAATAATTAATAAAATTTTGAAAGGAATAATAAAGGTAACTGAGACAATACAATGTACAGCTGATGTATTATAGAATTATATACCTGAAACCTACATACTTTTATTAACCAATGTCACCTCAATAAATTTTAACAAAAAGAAGAAAGAGAGCTCTAAAAAATATCATACTCAGTCATTTCAATTGTAAGAAATAATTTGAAATGTGGGCTGACAAAGGTAACAAAGAAATTATTTCACTGCTAAGATTCTGGGGAAAACTACAAATTTAATAAAAGTGGGCCCACTAACCCACCTAGGAAAATTCAGGGATCTACTCCCCCTGGGAGGGGCAGGAATAACCCTCCTGGGGGACCAGGGTTTCACTCACCTCTATAAAAATAAAAATAAATAAAGAATTATTCTCACAATGTGGGAGAAGAATTTTTTTTTATTAATTTTTTGTTGTTACAGATGTTTCTCCTTTTTTACCCCATTGACACCCTCCTTCCTATCCCCCCCCCCCGCCCCATCCCTGGCTTTGTTATCCATTTCTTTGGTTATCCATACATGCATATAAGTTCTGTGGTTTATCTCTTCCCACCCCCCCCAACCCCTCTTCAGAGGGATGTCAATCTGTGTCCTACTTCCATGTTTCTGGGTCTACCATATTCCTCAGACTGTTATGTTCATTGTATTTTGTATATAAGTGAAATCATGTGGTATTTGTCTTTTTCTTCTTGGCTTATTTCACTTAGGATAATACTTTCCAGGTCCCTCCATATTGTCTCAAAGGATAAGAGATCTTTCTTTCTTACAGTTGCATAGTACTCCATTGTGTATATGTACCGCAGCTTTTATATCCATTCGTCTACTGATGAACACTGGGGCTGTTTCCAGATCTTAGCTATTGTAAATAGTGCTGCTATGAACATGGGGGTACATATATTCCTTCTGATTGGTGTTGCAGGCTTCTTAGGGTATATTCCTAGAAGTGGAATCACTGGGTCAGTGGTGTTTAATTGGGAGAAGGATTTTTGATCCATGGGATGTGGAAACTCCACAGGCATCCAGATTTACTACTTTTTCCCTCCATAAACTAGCCATCTTTTCCAGATACATGGAAAAGATATAACCCAGCATATTTTCTGACATCTCCAGGTTACTGGAGCAGCACTGTAATAATAAAGTACAAAGAATGTCTTTTAAGATTAAAAATCCTTCAGTAAAAATTGAAGAATTAATGGACATGAACAAGAGACAGAAAGAGTAGTATTTATCTTCATAAATGTATACAAGCTGCTTCATTTTGTCTTAAATGCCCTTTGTTCTTAAAAATAAACCTATGAAATACGTAGCAACCTTATCTTTGTCTTAAAAACTGCATGAAATGACAAATGAGTTTATGTGAATGTCATTCTGCTCAACACCTGACAATGAATATCAGATATTTATGACTATGGGGCTGTGCAGAACTATATACCATCAGCCTTGTCCTGACTGGCGCTAAATCACCAGACTCGTGTCTGTAAACACTTGATCTGTAAAGATGACGGATAGCTCCCTGCTCATAATAAGCTTTATAAAAAAGTATTTACTAGATTTAAATAGCCAGCATACGACATAGACCTCCTCGTTATTATCTTAGTGTCTGGAATGTTTCACTTTTGTGCTAGGGAGCAATATTTATAGCATAAAATACATTATTTCTCTGTCATTTAAAAAAGATTGTATGGAATATGGACTGCTAGACCTGCAGAGAAATATTTATCAGATTTCAAAGGTGCCAGATGACAAATATTAGAAAGAACAGATTGAATTACATATCACCTCTTTCACAAGTAATAACACTCACCTATGGAGAAATCATGTACTAGGTCCTATGCAAAGGTTAAGTGATTTTCCCATAGAATAGTTGGTAAATGCCTAAAAGGATCTGAATCCAAGTCTATTTGATAAATATTTTTCAATATGTACTCAATTTTAATTTCAGATTATTCTTATTACAGCCCTAGAATTCAGCAGAGCCATCATAGTTGCATTCATTCATTCATACATATGTATGAATTTATTCATTCATGAAATGTTTTCTGAGTGGCTACTATGTGCCAGTCATACTTCAGTGGGTAAAGAGACTGAGTTCCAGAGAAGTTAAGTCTTCTCAGATTCTTATTTTTATTCTTCCTACTGATTGTATTTTTTCCAAACATTTGATATAAATTATCTATATGCAATTCAGAGTAAAGCATCTTAATTATTTAAGCACCTGTATTGTCATGGAATTTCCTAATGGGAGACACAATGCTTTGTAATTTATTAGTCTGAATAATGGCAGGCCTCAGTAATTAGGAGAAGTAGACTGAGGCTGCATACAAATGGTGCTTCTGATCTTACTATGTACATTCTGCAACTGAATACAACTTGTGATGAAATGTACCTTGATAACACTGATACCTGAAACAATAAAGCTACTTTTTATATAACTTTCTAAATGAATATAGGTTGTTAGTTGATTTCCTCTAAACATCTCTCTCTTTCAGAAAACCGTTTAATGTCATAAATCCAAAGAGTATAACAATAAATTGTAAGCTCCTACTGATTGTTTAATCCTGTGCAAAATGCTCTATAGTACAAAACAAATATTAAGCCAGTTCTGAATGACAAGGAGTTTTCACACGCTAGTGCCCTGAATTATGGAAGCCCAAGATCTCGGAGGATACTCCTTATTGAATCACCTTAGTTAAGCCTATGAAGAATGAGGAGAAGAAAGAATGTAGATTGTCAGCAGGACATGAACAACAAAGGAGTTAATTAGGGGTTCGCAGAAGGTAAGGCTAGTGAGGCTGGAGAATACTGAGGCAGAGAACCAATAAAGATTGATCAAACATAAAATAAAAATTAGATATTTTTAATTGTAAGAGAAGAAATTTGCTACTTGAGATGGTATCAATGTGAGAGCCACAGCTACGTACCCTGGGAAAGAGGAATTCCAGTGTTTCTCTCTCCCTGAGACGGGTGAGCCTGGGTTTGCATATTTATCATAATTGCTCCCCTTTTGAAATGTTTAAGAATCTGTATTTCCTTCTTTCCACCTTATTTATGTTAATATGGCATTTTGTGATTATTACGATTGTTTTTCTGAAAACAGGACTTATAGCTTCTGACATCCCATTTACTTACTGTTTCCTTGTTAAATTCTAAATGAACCATTTTGTTCAAAGGATTCAAATGGTACCAACATATATTAAAATAGATATAGCCAACAGATTTTAAGTAATCTCAAAGTAACATGATCATAACTTTCTTTTTAAGACATTTCCTAAGAACATTATATTTGAGATTTAAAAATAAATTGATAAATGTAGGTAAAAGGCAGCAAAAAATTATGAAGTATATGGTGAACTTGAAGTGAAGAGTCCAGAACTTAAAGTTTAGTTTTTTCACAAAACATGAGGCCACCTTGGGCAAGATTATTATTTTTTAATTCTCATTTTAGTTTATTTTTTAAATTATTTTATTTATTTTTGTTACAGATGTTTCTCCTTTTTCCCCGACTGAATCCCCCCTCCTTCTCCCTCCCCACCCTGTCCCCAGCTTTGTTGTCCATGTCCATTGTTCATGCATACATGCATATAAGTGCTGTGGTTTATCCCCCCCCCCCACCATCTCTTCTGGGAATTGTCAGTCTGTACCCAACCTCCACATCTCTGGGACTACCCCATTCCTCAGACTTTTATGTTCATTATATTCCATAAATCAGTGAAATCATATGATACCTGTCTTTCTCTGTTTGGCTTGTTTTGCTTAGGATAATAGTTTCTAGGTCCCTCCATACCGTCGCAAAGGATAAGAGATATTTCTTTCTTTCAGCTACATAGTACTATATTGTGTATATGTACCAAGGCTTTTTTATCCATTCATCTACTGATGGACATTTGGGCTGTTTCCAGATTGTAGCTATTGTAAATAGTGCTGCTATGAACATGGGAATACATTTAGTCTTTCTGATTGGTGCTTCGGGCTTCTTAGGGTATATTCCTACAAGTGGGATCACTGGGTCAAATGGCAGTTCAACTTTTAATTTTCTGAGGTAATGCCATATTGTTTTCCATAGTGGATGTACTAGTTTGTATTCCCACCAGCAGTGTAGTAGACTCCCCTTTTCTCCACACCCTCGCCAACACCTTGTTTGATGATTTGTTGATGGCGGCCATTCTGACAGGTGTGAGGTGATACCTCATTGTTGCTTTAATTTGGATCTCTCTGATGATTAGTGATGTTGACCATTTCTTCATATGTTTCATAGCTATTATGCCCTGTTTGGAGAAGTGTCCATTCAGTTCCTCTGCCCATTTTTCAATTGAGTCCTTTGACTTCCTTTTGTTGAGTTATATGAGCACTCTCTATATATTGGAAATTAACCCCTTATCTGATATATCATTGGTATGCTCTCCCATACAATGGGGTGCTTTTCCATTTTCATGTTGTATCTTTTGCTGTGCAGAAGCTTTTGAGTTTGATGTAGTCCCATGTGTTCATTTTTTCCTTTGTTTCTGTTGCCTTAGGTGATGTGTCAGTGAAAATTCTGCTGCGTATGATGTCTGAAATTTTGATGCCTATCTTCTAGGACTTATGGATTCATGAGTTACATTTAAGTCTTTTATCCATTTTGACTTTATTCTTCTGTATGGTGTAAGTTGATGGTCTAGTTGCAATCTTTTGCATGTAGCTGTCCAATTTTCCCAACACCATTTATTAAAGAGGCTCTCTTTGCTTCATTGTATGCTATTGCCACCTTTGTCAAATATTAATTGAGCATATTGCCTTGGGTCCATTTCTGGGTTCCCTGTTCGGTTCCACTGGCCTACATGTCTGTTCTTGTGCCAGAACCAGGCTATTTTGATTACAGTCGATTTGTAGTATAAACTGATATCTGGTAATGTGATCCCTCCTACTTTGTTGTTCTTTTTCAAGATTTATGTGGCTATTTAAGGCCTTATTTGGTTCCATATGGACTTTTAAAGTAATTCTTCTACTTCTGTGAAGTATGTCGTTGGTATTTTTATGGGGATTGCATTGAATCTATAGATTGCTTTGGGTAGTATGGACATTTTAATGATGTTATTTCTTCCAATCCATGAACAAGATATGTGCTTCCACTTTTTCATACCTTTCTCTATTTCTTTTTTCAATGAGCTGTAGTTTTCTGCGAATAGGTCCTTTATTTCTTTGGTTAAGTTTATTCTTAGGTATCTTAATTTTTTTGCCATGATGGTAAATGGGATTATTTTTTAGTTTCTGTTTCTGTGAATTCATCATTGGAGTATAAGAATGCCATCAATTTCTTGACGTTAATTTTGTATCCTGCTACTTTGGAAATTCATTTATTAAGTCTAGTAAATTTTTGATGGAGTCTTTAGGGTTTTTACGCATAGTATCATGTCATCTGCAGATAATGACAGTTTCACTTCCTCCTTTCCAATTTGGATCCCTTTTATTTTTCCTTCCTGTCTGATTTCTGTGGCTAAGACTTCCAGTACTATGTTAAATAAGAGTGGCGAAAGTGGGAATCCTTGCCTTGTTGCTGTTTTTAAGGGAAATGCTTTTAATTTTTGTCCATTGAGTATGATGTTGGCTGAAGGTTTTTCATATGTCGCCTTAATTATGTCAAAATATGATCCCTCTATTCCCACATTGCTGAGTGTTTTTATCAGAAATGAAAACTGGATTTTGTTGAAGGTTTTTTCGGCATCTATTGATATGATAATGTGGTTTTTATTCTTCATTTTTTTTATGTGGTGTATCACATTTATTGGTTAGCAAATATTGTACCAGTCTTGCATCCCTGAGATGAATCCCACTTGGTCATGGTGCATAATTTTCTTGGTGTATTGCTGGATCTGATTTGCTAGTATTTTGTTCAGGATTTTGACATCTATATTCATCAGGGATATTGGCCTGTAGTTTTCTTTCTTTGTAGTGTCTTTATCCCGTTTTGAAGTTAGAATTATGCTGGCCTCATAAAACGAGTTTGGAAGTTTTACTTCTTGAATTTTTGAAATTGTTTGAGTAGAATTTGTGTTAGTTCTTTTTGAATAGTTGGTAAATCTCCCCCGTGAAGCCATCCGGTCCTGGGATTTTGTTTGCTGGGAGAGACGTGATTACCTCTTCAGTTTCGTTAGTTGTTATTGGTCTGTTCAAGTTTTCTATCTTTTCCTGGTCCAGTTTGAGAGACTATGTGCTTCTAGAAATTTGTTTATTTCACTTAGATTGTCAAATTTGTTTCCATATAATTATTCATAGTAGTTGTTAATGATCTTTTGTATTTCTGTGGTGTCAGTTGTTACTTCTCCTTCATTTCTGATTTTGTGTATTTGGGTTCTCTCTCTTTGTTTCTTGGTGAGTCTAGCTAAGGGTCCATCAATCTTGTTTATCTTTTCAAAGAACCAGCTCTTTGTTTTATCGATTCTTTGAATTGTTTTTTTTTTTTTTTTTGGTCTCTATGTCATTTATTTCTGCTCTGATCTTTACTATTTCCTTCCTTCTGCTTGCTCTGGCATTTTCTTTTTGTTTGCTATCTAGTTCTTTACATTGTGAGATTAGATAGTCTATTAGAGATTTTTTTTGTTTGTTTCTTGAGTTAGCCCTGTAGAACTGCTATGAACGTCTCTCTCAGAACTGCTTTTGCTGCATCCCATAGATTTTGTGTTGTGTGTTTATTTTCATTGGTTTCCAGGAAGTTTTAATTTCTTCCTTGATCTCCTCGGTGACCCATTCATTGTTCAATAATGTGCTATTTAGCCTCCATGTGTTCAAATGTCTTCGCATGTTCTTGTTGCAGTTGATTTCTAGTTTCATGCCATTGTGATCTGAGAAGATGCTTGATATGATTTCAATTTTCTTTAACTTGTAGAGACTTAGATTGTGTCTTAACATGTGGTCTATCTTTGAGAGTATCCCTTGTGCACTTGAGAAGAATTTGGATTCTATAGTTTTGGGGTGTAAATCTCTATAAATATCCATAAAATCCATTTGGTCTAGTGTTTCATTTAGAGTATGTGTTTTCTTGCTAATCTTTTGTCTAGAGGTTCTGTCCAGTGATGTGAAAGGGATGTTTAAGTCCCCTGCTATGATTGTATTGCTATTGATTTCTCCTTTGAAGTCTTCCAGAAGATTTTTAATATATTTTGGTGCTCCTATATCCGGTGTTTATATGGTTATCAAGGTTATATCTTCCTGTTGGATAGATCCTTTCATTATTATGTAGTGGCCTTCTTTGTCTCTAGTTATGGCCTACATTTTGAAATCTATTTTTTATGAGATCTGAGTATTGCTACCCCAGCCTTTTTTTTCCCTTTCTATTTGCTTGGAAAATTTTTTTCCATTGATCTTTTCACTTTCAACCTATGTGAGTCTTTTGTTGTGAGGTGGGTCTCTTGTAATCAACATATATATATATATATATATGAGTCTTGCTTTCTAATCCAATCAGCTACCTGTGTCTTTTTATTGGAGCAGTCCATCCATTTACATTTAAGGTGATTAGTGAAATATACTCACATATTTCCATTTTTGTTTAGTGTGGTTATATTTTTCTTCCTATTTCTCCTGCTAATTACAGCAGTCCTTTTATTATTTCTCGCAGTGCTGGTTTGGTGCTAATGTATTCCCTCAGACTTTTTTTTTTTTTTTGTCTGGGAGGCTCTTTACTTGAACTTCTATTTTGAATGATAGCCTTGTTGGGTAATGTAGTCTTGAATTCAGATCTTTGTTTTTCATGACCTTGATTACTTCATGCCATTCCCTTCTGGCCTGTAGTGTTTCTTGTGAGAAGTCAGCTGAGAGCCTTATGGGGTTTCCTTTGTAGGTAACCTGTTGCTTCTCTCTTGCTCCTTTTAGGATTCTCTCTTTGTCTTTAATTTTTGACATTTTGATTACTAGGTGTTTTGGTGTGGGCCTGTTTGGGTTCTTCTTACTTGGGGCTCTCTATGCTTCTTGAACTTGAATGCCTTCTTCCTTCACCAAATTAGGAAAGTTTTCTATCACTATTTCTTCATATATTCTCTAAGACTTGCTCATTTTCTTCTTCTTTGGGGACTCCTATGATGTGAATATTATTACATTTCCAGTTTTCCCACCGTTCTCTTAAGCTGTCTTCCTTTTTTAAAATTGTTTTATCCTTTTGTTTTTCCGATTGGTTGATTTTTTCTACCCTGTCTTCTAATTCACTGATCTGTTCCTCCACCGTTTATACCTTTCAATGTGTTCTTTATTTCTGATATGTCATTCTTCATTTATTCTGGGTGGTTTTTAATTTCCAACTGGTTGATTTTTAACATTTTTATGTCATTACTCATGGTGCTCATGCCTTACACATGCTGTTGAGCTTCCTCAAGATCATGGCTCTGAATTCTAGTTCTGCTAACTTGATTTACTGCACCTCATTTATCTCATCTTCGGTAGAGGTCTCTTGCTCTTTCATTTGGCATTTGTTTATTTGTCTCACCATTTTGGCTATTTCAGTGGTCTTTTGAGCCTGCCAAATTTTCCCTGTGGGTATTGAAGTTCTGCTGTTTGTAGCACCCTCTACTGGGTTTGGATGAACATGGAAGCACCTACATTAAACACCACTGTTGAGTCTTACCTTCTTGGGCAGAGTTGCAAGCCCAGGAATAGTTCAGTTATTCTCTAGCTTTTTGCCTGGAGGCTATTAGTGGCAGTTAATTGAATAGCCTTGGCTTCTCAGTTGAATGAAAAACTGCCTCAGGTTTTCAGCATAAGGGGATTTCCAGAGGGTGGGACAGATGCTGGTTGTTAATGAGCCTCATTTTGAATTTAAATGACCACTGGGTGGGGTTGAATATCCAACATAGGGGCCACTGCCTCACCCCACAGCCCTGGGAAGTAGTTATTTCTGGAAGTCCTTGGGTGTGTCTCCAATAAGATCAAATGTATGTCTACTGGCCACAATACACTAAACGATATCTTGTTCTGTCATCCTGGCTCCCTGAAGCCTCCCTGCATTCACTGCTGCTGGGTCCACAAGTGAAACCCCCATGTCCATTTTAAAGGTGTTCCTTTCTTTTTTCTTTTCTTTTATTTTTATTTTTATTTTTTTAAATTCATCTTTATTGTTGAATGTATTACAAATGTTCTCCCCCTTTTTTTCCCCATTGACCTCCCTCCTCCCCAATCCCCACCCCTCCTGCCTTCCCCACACTATTGTCAGTGTCCATTGGTTATGCATATATGCATAGAAGTTCTTTGGTTTATCTCATCCTGCCGCCCCCCCCCCTTCCCTTTGAGGTTCATCAGTCTAACAAACAATTTGTATTTCTTAATTCTTTCACCTTTTTTCACATTTACCCCAACCCCACCCATCTGGCAACCAACAAAAAGTTCTCTTTATCTGTGAGGCTGTTTCTGTTCTGCTTGCTCATTTTGTTTGTAGATTCAATTGTTGATAGATATGTATTTATTGCCATTTTATTGTTCATATTTTTATTGTTCTTCAAGAAGACCCATCAACATTTCATATAATACTGGTTAAGTGGTAATGAACTCCTCTAGCTTTTTGTTGTCTGGGAAACTCTTTATATGTCCATCAGCTAAATGATAGCTTTGCAGGACAGAGTAATCTGAGTTGTAGTTTCTTGTTTTTCATCACTTTGAATATTTCTTGCTCCTTCCTTTGGGCCTGCAAAGTTTCTTTTGAGAAGTCATCTGACAGTCTTATGGGAGTTTCATTGTAGATAAGTAATTGCTTTTCTCTTGCTGCTTTTAGGATTCTCTCGTTGTCTTTAAACTTTTATATTTTGATAATGATGTGTCTTGGTGTGGACCTCTTTGGGTTCATCTTGTTTGGGACTCTCTGTGCTTCCTGGACTTGTATGTCTGTTTCTTTCATCAAGATAGGGAAGTTTTCTGTCATTATTGTTTCAAATGGATTTTCAGTTTCTTACTCTCTCTCTTCTCTTTCTGGAACCCCTGTGATGTGAATATTGTTATGGTTGAAGTTGCCCCAGAGCTCCTTACATTCTCCTCATTTGTTTTGGATTCTTTTTTTCTATTTCCTGTTCTGATTGGGTGTTTTTTGTTTCCTTATATTCCAAATCAATGGTATGCTTCTTGGATTCACCTACTCTACTATTGAATCCCTGTAAATTATTCCTTATTTCAGTTAGTGTATCCTGCATTTCTGACTGGTCCTTTTCTTTTCTTTTTTTTATGAATTTTTATTTATTTTTTGTTACACTTATTTTGCCGTTTTGCCCCATTGGCACCCCCCCACTCCCCCTCCACCCTGTCCCCGGCTTAGTTGTCCATGTCCATTGGTCATGCATACATGCATATAAGTTCTGTAGTTTATCTCTTCCCACCCCCCACCCCCATCCCCTCTTCTGAGGGATGTCAGTCTGTGCCCTACTTCCATGTGTCTGGGTCTACTGTATTCCTCAGACTGTTATGTTCATTATATTCCGTATATAAGTGAGATCGTGTGGTATTTGTCTTTTTCTGCATGGCTTCTTTCACTTAGGATAATACTTTCCAGGTCCCTCCATGTCGTCTCAAAGGATAAGAGATCTTTCTTTCTTACTGCTGCATAGTACTCCATTGTGTATATGTACCACAGCTTTTTTATCCATTCGTCTACTGGTGGACACTTGGGCTGTTTCCAGATCTTAGCTATTGTAAATAGTGCTGCTATGAACATGGGGGTACATATATTCTTCCAGATTGGTGTTTCAGGCTTCTTAGGGTATATTCCCAGCAGTGGGATCACTGGGTCAAATGGAAGTTCAATTTTTAATTTTTTGAGGTAGCACCATATTGTTTTCCATAGCGGCTGCACCAGTTTGCATTCCCACCAGCAGTGTATCAGAGTCCCCTTTTCTCCACACCCTCGCCAACACTTGTTGTTTGATGATTTGTTGATGGCGGCCATTCTGACAGGTGTGAGGTGATACCTCATTGTTGTTTAAATTTGCATCTCTCTGATGATTAGTGCTGTTGAGCATTTCTTCATATGTCTCTTGGCCATTTGTATGTCCTGTTTGGAGAGGTGTCTATTCAGCTCCTCTGCCCATTTTTTAATTGGGTTCTTTGTCTTCCTTTTGTGGAGTTGTATGAGCACTTTATATATATTGGAAATTAACCCCTTATCTGATACATCATTGGCAATGATGTTCTCCCATACAGTGGGTTGCCTTTCCATTTTGATGATTGTTTCTTTTGCTGTGCAGAAGCTTTTGAGTTTGATGTAGTCCCATGTGTTCATTTTCTCCTTTATTTCTGTTGCCTTAGGTGATGTATCAGTGAAAATTCTGTTCCGTATGATGTCCGAAATTTTGTTGCCTACATTTTCTTCTGGAATTTTTATGGATTCATGGGTCACATTTAAGTCTTTTATCCATTTTGAGTTTATTTTGGTGTAGGGTGTAAGTTGATGGTCTAGTTTCATTTTTTTGCATGTAGCTGTCCAATTTTCCCAACACCATTTATTAAAGAGACTGTCTTTACTCCACTGTATGCTCTTGCCACCTTTGTCAAATATTAATTGAGCGTATTGCCTTGGGTCCATTTCAGGGTTTTCAGTTCTGTTCCACTGGTCTATATGCCTGTTCTTGTGCCAGTACCAGGCTGTTTTGGTTACAGTCGCTTTGTAGTATAACCTGATATCTGGTATTCTGATCCCACCTACTTTGTTCTTCTTTTTCAAGATTGCTGTGGCTATTCGGGGTCTTTTTTGGTTCCATATGAACTTTTGTAGCATTTGTTCTAGTTCTATGAAATATGTCGTTGGTATTTTGATGGGGATTGCATTGAATCTATAGATTGCTTTGGGTAGTATGGACATTTTAATTATGATAATTCTTCCAATCCATGAACAGGGTATGTGCTTCCACTTTTTTATATCTTCCTCTATTTCTTTTTTCAATGACCTGTAGTTTTCTGCAAATAGGTCCTTTGGTTAAGTTTATTCCTAGGTATCATAATTTTTTTGGCGCGATGGTAAATGGGATTGTTTTTTCAGTTTCTCTTTCTGTGAGTTCATCATTGATGTACAAGCATGCCGTCGATTTCTTGACCTTAATTTTGTATCCTGCTACTTTGCCAAATTCATTTATTAAGTCTAATAGATTTTTGATGGAGTCTTTAGGGTTTTCTATGTACAATATCATGTCATCTGCAAATAATGACAGTTTCACTTCCTCCTTTCCAATTTGGATCCCTTTTATTTTTTCTTCATGTCTGATTGCTGTGGCTAAGACTTCCAGTACAATGTTGAATAAGAGTGGCGAAAGTGGACATCCCTGTCTTGTTCCTGTTCTTAATGTAAATGTTTTTAGTTTCTGTCCATTGAGTATGATGTTGGCTGTAGGTCTTTCATATATGGCCTTTATTATGTCGAGATATGATCCCTCTATTCCTACAGTGCTGAGCGTTTTTATTAGAAATGGATGCTGGATTTTGTCGAATGCTTTTTCAGCATCTATTGATATGATCATGTGGTTTTTTTTCTTCATTTTGTTTATGTGGTGTATCACGTTTATTGATTTGCGAATATTGTACCAGCCTTGCATCCCTGGAATGAATCCCACTTGGTCATGGTGAATAATTTTTTTGATGTATTTCTGGATCCGATTTGCTAATATTTTGTTCAGGATTTTGGCGTCTATGTTCATCAGGTATATTGGCCTGTAGTTTTCTTTCTTCATAGTGTCTTTTTCTGGTTTGGAATTAGAATTATGCTGGCCTCATAGAACGTGTTTGGAAGTCTTCCTTCTTCTTGAATTTTTAAAATACTTTGAGGAGAATGGCTGTTAGTTCTTTTTTGAATGTTCGGTAAAACTCCCCCGTGAAATCATCTGGGCCTGGGCTTTTGTTTGCTGGGAGAGTCTTGATTACCTCTTCAATTTCCTTAGTTGTTATTGGTCTGTTCAAGTTTTCTATCTCTTCTGGGAATAGTTTTGGGAGACTGTGTGTTTCTAGAAATTTGTCCAATTCGCTTAGATTGTCGAATTTGTTGCCATATAGTTGTTCATAGTAATTGCTAACGATCTTTTGTATTTCCGTGGTATTGGTTGTTACTTCTCCTCTTTCATTTCTGATTTTGTGTATTTGGGTTCTCACTCTTTGTTTCTTGGTGAGTCTAGCTAAGGGTCCATCAATCTTGTTTATCTTTTCGAAAAACCAGCTCTTTGTTTCATTGATCCTTTGAATTGTTTTTTTTGGTCTCTATGTCATTTATTTCTGCTCTGATCTTTACTATTTCTTTCCTTCTACTTGCTCTGGGGTTTTCTTTTTGTTTGCTTTCTAATTCCTTGAGTTGTGAGGTTAGACAGTCAATTAGAAATTTTTCTTGTTTTTTGAGGTAGGCCTGTCGTGCTATGAACTTCCCTCTCAGAACTGCTTTCACTGCATCCCATAGATTTTGTGTTGTTGTGTGTTCATTTTCATTGGTTTCCAGGAAGTTTTTAATTTCTTCCTTGATCTCCTCGGTGACCCATTCATTGTTTAATAACATGCTATTTAGCCTCCATGTGTTGAAATGTCTTTGCATGCTCTTGTTGCAGTTGATTTCTAGTTTCATGCCATTGTGATCTGAGAAGATGCTTGATATGATTTCAGTCTTCTTGAACTTGTAGAGATTTAGTTTGTGTCCTATCATGTGGTCTATCTTTGAGAATGTCCCATGTGCACTTGAGAAGAATGTGTATTCTGTAGTTTTGGGGTGTAATTCTCTGTAGATATCTATTAAATCCATTTGTTCTAGTGTTTCATTTAGAGTCTCTGTTTCCTTCCTAATTTTTTGCCTAGAGGATCTATCCAGTGCTGTCAACGGGGTGTTGAAGTCCCCTGCTATGATTGTATTGTTGTCGATTTCTCCTTGGAAGTCCTCCAGAATATTTTTAATATATTTTGGTGGTCCTATATTGGGTGCATATATGTTTATCAAGGTTATATCTTCCTGTTGGATAGATCCTTTCAATATTATGTAGTGGCCGTCTTTGTCTCTAGTTATGGTCTTCATTTTGAAATCTATTTTATCAGATATGAGAATTGCTACCCCAGCTTTTTTTTGCTTTCCATTTGCTTGGAAAATTTTTTTCCATCCCTTCACTTTCAACCTATGTGAGTCTTTTGTTGAGAGGTGGGTCTCTTGTAAACAACATATAGATGAGTCATGCTCTCTTATCCAATCAGCTACTCTGTGTCTCTTTATGGGAGCATTCAATTCATTTACGTTTAAGGTGATTATTGATATGTACTTATTTATTGCCATTTTTGTTTAGTGTGGTTCTATTTTTCTTCCCATTTCTACTGTTAATTACAGCAGTCCTTTTAACATTTCTTGCAGTGCTGGTTTGGTGCTCATGTATTTCCTTAGCCTTTTTTTTTTTGTCTGGGAGCTCTTTATTTGATCTTCTATTTTGAATGATAGCCTTGCTGGGTAGAGTAGTCTTGGATTCAGATTCTTGTTTTTCATGACTTTGATTACTTCATGCCATTCTCTTCTGGCCTGTAGTGTTTCTTGTGAGAAGTCAGCTCAGAGCCTTATGGGGTTCCCTTTGTAGGCAACCTGTTGCTTATCTCTTGCTGCTTTTAGGATTCTCTCTTTGTCTTTAATTTGTGGCATTTTAATTACTATGTGTCTTGGTGTGGGCCTGTTTGGGTTCTTCTTACTTGGGACTCTCTGTGCTTCTTGAACTTGAATGCCTTCTTCCTTCACCAAATTAGGGAAGTTTTCTCTCACTATTTTTTTGAATATATTCTCTATCCCTTGCTCATTTTCTTCTTCTTAGGGGACTCCTATGATGCGAATATTATTACATTTCCTGTTGTCCCATAATTCTCTTAAGCTGTCTTGCTGTTTTTTAATTGTTTTTTCCTTTTGTTTTTCTGATTGGTTGATTTTTTTCTACCCTGTCTTCTAATTCACTGATCCAGTCCTCAGCTTCCCCTACTCTGCTTTTTAAACCTTCCAATGTGTTTTTCATTTCTGATATGTCATTTTTTATCTCTTCTTGTTGGTTTTTAATTTCCAATTGGCTTATTTGCAGTGTCTCTATGTCCTTACTCATGCTGTTCAGCTTCCTCAAGATTATGGCTCTCAATTCTAGCTCTGTTAACATGCCTAATTGCTCCACATTTATCTCATCTTCGGTGGAGGTCTGTTGCTCTTTCATTTGGCTTCTGTTTCTGTGTTTCACCATTTTGGCTATCACTGTGGGCTTTGGAGCCTGTCAAGTTCTCCCTGTGGGTGTTGGTGTTCTGCTGTTTGTGGCTCCCTCTCCTGTGTTTAGATGAGCGAGGGAGGACCCACATTGAACACCACTGTCAAGTCTTACTTTCCTGGTTAAAGTTGCCAGCTCAGGAAAGGTACTATTATCCTCTACCTTTTTGCCTGGAGGCTAGCAGTCTACGTTAATTGATCAGTTTTGGGTTGTCAGTTGATTGAAAAACTCCCTCTGGTGCTCAGCCAAGGGGCTTTCACGAGGGTGGGGCAGATGCTGGTTGTTAGTGAGCCTCAATTAGCACTTCAATGGCCCACAGGGTGGGGTTGGATCTCCGAGGGAGGGGCTGCTGCCTCTCCTCAGAGCCCTGGGAAGGAGCAATGTGGCCACCGTCCTGAGTGGCTGCTCTCAGCCAAAGCTCTGAGCGCCCTCCAAACCCCGAGTGTCCCAACACAGTTCCAGTCCAGTCTGCCCTCCCTCTGCCGGAGCCCAAGGTGAGTGGCTGTGGCTGTTTCAGCCTCTGTCCCGGCTCTGCGCTGTGGAGCCGCCTGGGAGTGTAACCCGAGGGCGCCGCTTACAGCTAAGGCCGCTGCTGCGCTGCCGACCGTGGGCTCCCAGCCCCCTCTCGCGCCTTCGCAAGCCTACCGGGATGGAGTCAGTGTCCCTCGTTGTATGGTCCTCGCAAGCTGCTTTTCTGTTGGTTTTTCCCGTCGATTTGTCTGTGTTATAGTTGTAATTCCAGTTTGGTTCTGGGAGACGGTCTGTGTAGCTCCGTTCACTCCGCCACCATTTTTCGGTTCCCTCAAGGTGTTCTTTTCTAATTTCAAAAATTGCTGCCTCTTGAGCTGCCAGAGTATCAAGTGCCAGTATACATTCCCTGGAATTGAGCAGCCAAGCATCAGTGCTTCAGGCATCTTAAGAATGCCTTCCCAGCCAACTGTTATCACTCTGGATCATGAAGTGTGGTCTCATGTCTCACACTGAATGCAATTGCAACAAGTGATTCCAATAGTGATTCTTACAATAAATCACTCCTTCATGTTTTGCCACAACCTCTTTTTCCACAGGGAGCTGAGGGTTGCCACAAAACCTCTGCTGTCCTCTCTCTAATTTTGATGTGTAAGGAATGCCACATTCTTTATTTCCCTTAACCATACTACATTCTCTTCAAGCCTGACTGCTGCCCAAAGCTATCAAGAAATTTTATAAAATGTGGAATGGTCAGGCTTTTTCATGGTTACCTTCTTCCCCTAGGTTGCTTCTAAACCTGGGAGCTTCCACACCTTAAGAGAAATGGAGGAAAACCTTGGTTTTCAGTCCAGATCATCATAAATCAATGTCTTGTTTAGGTCCACAGACTATATGAAGAAGGCTGGCTGCTCCCCTGTAGTAGCTCTACTCTTCCTAAGCCAATCTCTACTTTGGCCAGTTTTGCTGAGATTTCCAAGCCAACATGGTTTTATACCTAAATCTCTGAAGGCACCCACAGAGATAACTAGAACTTGTGTCTCAGCCACTTGCTGAGGCTGAAATTCTGCAGTTCTACCAGACAAAGAGCCCCATAATCACTTCTTCCTCTGTTGGGCCTCCCATTCCCTTTCTCTTGGTAACAGCATTATAATCACCTTCTTTCTATCCCAGATGATCCAAGTTCATCTATTTGAAAGGCACAGACCAGAAGTCACAGAATCAGTCAGTTGGCTAAAAGCAGATGTGTATGTTTCATGCACGGAGGAGTTTATTACATTTGAGTCAACATTAAAAATTAGAAGATTTTACCTTTCAAATCTATTGTTTGTGTCTTCCATAAATAAATCAAAAGATCTGATGAGATGGGCTCACATTCTACATGTTAAGAATGAGCAGTAGCTGAGCAGCAATTTAGATTGGAACACATACCCTCCAGTTTTCCAAAGTCCTCACTACCCCCTACTATTTTACGTTCATCTCTTTGCTCATTTATGATGCCTGGTTGGCCACTGCAGTAATTAGATTTTGCAAGCCCTGGCTTGAAACTTACCAGTAAAAACTGTATGGCAAAGTTGTCTTTGGTAGTCTTGCAATACCTGGCACTTTTCAACTCTGAAATGAAAAGATGATTAATGTTCCTCTGGAGAAAGAGCACTAAAGATTCGGAATATGGGTCCTTGGTTTTCTGTCCTCTGGAGCAGGAAGTAAAAAATTACTTTTTCATTATTTGGCTACTGAGTCCAAAGTAGCATATTTGGCACGCCAGATTACTAAATATGACTTTACTACATCTGCATTCCTCTTGCACTTCTCTAATGACCATGATTGGGTCCTCCTCTAACACCAATACACTGTCCTTGCACAGGCATCACCCTCTGAATGTGAACCAATTCATGCATGTCTCCCATAGTCCCCCAAAACCTCAACCTGATCCCAGCAGTTGGTGCTTGGCTTCAACAATAATAATAGTGCCCACTTCTCAGAGCTACTGTGAGAATTTGATGAAATCTTATCTGTTAAGGGCTCTTTGGTTTCTGCCTGAACTCCCTCTTGCTTATCCCCATTTCAATTGCTATAGCCCATCTGCTTATATTTTTCAGGGTGTAATAAACTGTCCAAAATCCAGATGGATGATTAGCGCTGAAGGTGTATTCCTTAGACACATTTCCCAAACTCTGTACTCAGAAAACGGAGGAGGAAAGGGTATGCATTTGTTTCATGAATCATTCCTTTGGAAGTCTGAAAAGTAAATTCAAGTTACAAGCCCAAGTTTTGAGGGCATTACCTAGCAGAGCTCAAAGAGGTTTGCAACAAACTCCAATCTTTGCTGACTGGCACCAGCAAGATACAACCTGCCTCTTCAGGTTGTGTAACCAATGAGAAAACAAGTGGGAGTTGACAAAAAACTTGCACTTGACTTGCTGTTATGAAAGAAATTAATCAACCCAACGGTATCTTTGAAACAGAAAAGTGAAAAGGTGAGCCTATAAGTAATCATCTTTAAACTTCCCCCAGAAGTTAGCAAATGAAATATAGAACATTTCACCTTGCTGAAAATCAAATGATGTTAAACAATTATAAATTTCTATATATATAGGTTCTATACCAACACTTCAAAGTCCCTTTGCCCTTTCAAAGCTAATTTCCTCACCTATATCCATTTCAATATTTCTTTCTCTTTTCTCATATATTCCCTCCTTCCCTCTCAGGTTCTCCACATAAACCTTCTGAAACCTCTCCTAAATTATAAATAAATGAACACACATAAATACATTTTGTTGGCTCTGAGACAGATACTTCCATATCTATTTATATCACTTCATCACTCTTCTTCCCACAAAGGCCAGGCCACTTGGAAAAACCAGTTTACTTATGACCTCTACCTCCTCTGATATCTTGGGGTAGAAGGGAGTACTCCAGGCAAAGAAAACTACATGAGAGCAGGCCTAGAAAAAAGATTTTGTAGCCTTTTTGAGGATCTAAAGCTTTAGCATGGCTGACATGTATACTTCAGGGCAGAAGCAGCGAGAAAAAGATGGAGAAATGTGTGGGCATTCTTTGTCTAACTAGCACCCAGACTCCCACTCTTGCCTTCTGAAAAGTATAGAGATTTTTTTCTTTAAAAAAATGATCCTTTCTCATTTGGTCCTTAACTTCGTAGGCAAAAAATAAGAAAAAAATTTTATCACATTTATTTTTACTGCCATGTTGACACCATTAAAGGAGTCGACCTGAGGATGAGGTAGGTACCCAGTGAAATCACAGAGAAACAGAATTGGATCACAGTCAAGTCTCTGGATTTCACAGTAATTCAAGTAGCTAAATCCCATACAGGTAGGTAAGTCGGTGTGAACTGAAGTTTCTGATACCTGTAATTAATAAGAGCCTAAATGAGAAAAGACCTAATCAAGAACTGAATCATAAAGGGCCCTTTAAACATGTTAAAAGGATTTGGACATAAATGTAAAGGAACTAAGAAGCTACTGAAAAATCTTATATAGACAAGTAATACAATTGTTGATTTATTAAACTTTGGCTTTCCTCAAAAGAAAGATGAAAAAAATAAATTTTGTAGTTTGGTTTAGTATTTGCTATGAGAGCTTCTGAAAGGAATTCTATAAGTGAATATAAGAGTGTGTTCCTGTATCAATAATAAGCTTTTTCTAACAACTCTTCTTCCTAAGCAGTATTTATAAACATTTGCATAAGGTTTATTGCCAAATCATTTTTCATATACATTAAAAGTCTTTCTCGTTATATGTCACCAATTCAAAATCTAAATAGCATTTTCCAGGAAGTCTTCATGGGTAAGTCTCTTCACAAGCTGTGCTCACACTTTAGTGTCAAGAGGAACTAAAATCAGCTTTGACCCTGTTGTAGGTGATTTGATTATGAAAAAGGCTATTGGCGCCACCATTGACACATCGCCCCACCCCCCAATTTCCTGACAATCTTGCTTACTCTAAACTTCCAAAAGGTGTTTTTAATTTATCCGCTTAACTTGATTTCCACTGTCACCTCCTTAAGGAAAATTGCTATCTGTAACCACATGGGTTCTTGAAAAAATGTCCTATCTGCTCTCCTACCTATTTCCCTCTTATCAGCAGCCAATGTGAGCACTTTGGAACCATAAATCTGATCCTAGTTCTGTCCAACTTAAAACTCCAATGGCTTCCCACTGAGCTCAAGGTCAACATCAAAATCCTTAATGTGACCCAGAGGACGCTATTCCCTCCTATGCTCTCAGCTTCATGTCCATTAACATCATTTGCAACACTCTCTCCAGTCCTCTCTGTCCCACAGAGACCACACTTGTCTCTTCTAAGGACCGCACATTAGTTTTCTCTGCCTGGGTGCTGTCCACTCAATACTTAGATAATAATTATTCTGGATTCAGGTCAAATGTAACTTTTCCAAGAAGACTTTTCTTGAACCTCTTGAGCTATAGTAAGTCTGCATGTTACCTGCTTTTATAGCACCAGACACTTCATCTTCATGTCCTTTTCACAGTAGCTAATTATATATTTATATGAGTAATTATAAGTTCATATCTATCCCCCTCACTTGACTGTGAACTCTGTGAAAGTAGGGACAGTGACTGTTTGGTTCCTCATTTAATCCATAAACCTAGCATAGGGCCTGACTCACAGTGAGTGTTCAATGTGAATGAATCCATATGCAAATAAATCAGCAAGAGTCTTTGTAACAAAAATACAGCCAGGCCTCTAGTGTGGTTTCTTTGCCATCCAGGAGATCACAAGCTGAAGAAAAAGTGCTCAGCTAGGTCAAACACCACCTTAGTGTGACTATAAAGCAAGTCACGTACCTCTCTGAATCTTAATTCATTCATCTTTACTCAGTTTTCTCATCTATAATCCTAGGTACCAGATTTTCTTCTTACTGCTGTGAATTTTAGAAGTCCTTTTGAAATGAATACATTTTGTCCTTCTTTTAATTACCTAAAGAAATTACTCACTTTTCTTTGATGCCAAGTTAATGGTAGAGCATCATAAATCTATTCAGCAGAAGCCATTTGTTTCTTTTGCTTACTTTTTATCGTCCTTACTTTTTCTTAAGTAAAGATTAGCTCAAAATGCATTTATGTTGGAATAAGTCTGTGTCTGTGTTACCATGACAATAACCCAAAATAAAAGCAATGTGGAAATGTGGTCCAGCCTTTCCATTAGGGTAAGAAATGAGATCTAAAGAGAACTATTTTCAAAATTAACCTCTCCAAGTAAAATCAAATTCCTAGTACGATGTTTTTGCCCCAGTCTACCTTTTTCACCCTTACTTTTGACAATCCAGAATTTCAGTAAAGAACCAGAAATCATTCCCAATACTTTTATGTATGAGTTATAAACCAACTATGCTCTGAGGGTGCTCTTTTGCTGCTCAGTTTGGGTTGAGTGTCCTGTCCAGGAAGAGGCACTTCCCTGTGCTCCTTACACACTCTCTGGGAACAGGAGGCTCAGCTCCACTGGCAGTTGTGTACTCACCTCCAAGCAAGGCTGAGCTACACAATGCTTCCGTCTCTTCTTTCCTTCAGTAAAGGAGTGGGGCTCACTTAAGCGCACAATGCAAAATTCTAGGCTCCACTGAGGTTTGATGACATGCCAAATGCTAGGCCAGGAACAGTGCTTACCGTGATAATTAAGACAGGGCTCTGTCCTCAAGGTGAGTACACAGGTAGGAGAGACATGCCTGAAGGACAAAAAATGGCAGAGGCAGGCACAGAGTGCTAGTGCAGCACAGAAGGAGTCAGAAAGAAAGGCCAGGGAACACTTTATGAGAATCCTTTTTTATTTTTTCATATATTGTATTATTGTGTTAATATCCAGAATAGGTAAATTCAAAGACAGAATGTAGATTGGTAGCTATTGCTTTATTGGAATCTTGAAGCACAAGTAGTATTCACCTAGGAAGAGGGGTAGGAGCAGGGATAATAGTCAAAAGATTTAGTAGCCATACAGCCCAGGCATTGACATATACCTTAGCTCCAGAGCCAGATCTAGAAGCCCCTGCCCCACCCCTGCTCTGCCAGGTGTTTGGAAGAAGACAGGGTAGTGATAATGCACACACCTATATGAGGACATTTTGTTATCTTCAAAACCAGCATGGCCATGCTGAGTATGTTCAGGACCTGATAAGCAGAAAAACCATCTGCACACACAGAGCACTAAGAGACCATGGAGAGTCCCAAGGTGCTCCAAGTTTACACCTTTCTGCACTGAGCCCAAAGGGGATAAAGCTGGTGAAACAGGCAGAAGGCTAATTCCCAAAGAATCCTTTTCTCCCACTATGATGGTTGAACATTTTCAGTGTCACGATAAGACACAGAGGACTTTTATGCAGGGTAGTGGCATGATTAGATTCATATTTTAGAAGAACACTTTGGCCTCTCAATGAGGATTAAATTAGTAAGGAGATGTGACTGAAAGGAAGGAGATGCAGTAAGGAAATGATGGGAGACATCTGATTCCAGCGTTATGGCAGACAAGATTCTCTGAAAGCTCTTCTTGCTCCAATAGAAGTAGAAATTGAATAAATTATAACATTTATATTTTTCTACTTTACTAGATTCTAGTTAGCAGACATTTGGCCCTATCCAAAATGTCTACAGAGATGGTTGGTCCATGCCAAAGATTGTTTGGTTCTATCAAAAATGTCAGTGAGCATATTTGGTTCATGTGAAATAAACCTTGATATCTGACCATGTGAAAAATGTCCATGCTCAGAAAATGTCCCTGGCTCAAATAGCCCACAACATTTATTTATACATTTGGTTTACAGGATTAATAGATTTAAAAACTACTATCATGTTTTATTGGTCTAATAATTGTGTTGTGGCTGTATTGCCGATAGTAACCCTTCTTGCCTTGGTAGTCTAAATGGCACATGTGTTTAGGTAGACAGGTCAGGGTTTGAATCTTGTAGAAGCACAGGATTTAAGTATCAAGACACTTTTGGTATGGGCCAAATGTCTCAGTGGATATTTTGGACAGGACCAAATGTTCTAAAAGGCTGAATCACAAGATAATAAGGGAAACTTTAAAAGTAAATTGAAAAAGAGGAAAACAGCAAACTCAACAGAGTCTGGAACAGGTTGCTCTCTGGAAGTAAAGCCTGATGCCTACTCTGGGATATGAAGGCTAAATCCAGACCCAGCCCAACTCCCAGAGCTGACTTCAAGGCCTGTGTCAAATGGGGGAGGCATGCACTGAAATCCCTCAGTATGGACAACATGCCTAGTTATCTCAATAATCCATCAGTTTTTGGTTACAGATTTCGAGGCTATATTATTTATAATCATACTGTTTAATATTGTTATATCTTCTTGTTGAGCTGAATCCTTTATAATTATGTAGTAATTCTCTTTAATATTTATTTCTTTAAAGTCTATTTTTCTGATTTTAATATAGCAACTGAATCTTTCATTTGGCTCTATTTGTCAGTCATATTTTGTTTTCTTCCTTTTGCTTCCAGCTTTTCTGAGTCTTTATGTTTCTGCATATTTCTTTTTTCCCCCCAGCTTTATTAATATACAGTACTATATAACTCTAAGGTGTAGAGCATAATAATTTAACTTATATTTTGAAATGAATGCCATGGTAAATTTAGTCAATATCCATTTTCTCATGTAAGTACACACAAAAAAAGAAAAAAAATGTGTTGTTTTTTATCCTTGTAATGAGAATTCTTGGGATTTACTCTCTTAACAACTTTCAAATATATTCCTTGTGCTGTACGTTATATCTCCAGTACTTACTCATCTATAACTGAAAGTTTGCATCTTTTGATCACCTTCATCCAATTTCCCCTCATTTCTTAAATGGAGCATAGCTATATATTTTATTTTTTTCTTTATTTTTTAGACAGAAGGGAGAGAGAGATAGAAACATCGATGAGATGTTCATAGCAGCACTATTTACAATAACTAAGATCTGGAAACAGCCCAAGTGTCCATCAGTAGACGAATGAATAAAAAAGCAGTGGTACATATACACAATGGAGTACTATGCAGCTGTGAGAAAGAAAGATCTCTTATCCTTTGAGATGACATGGAGGGACCTGGAAAGTATTATCCTAAGTAAAACAAGCCAAGCAGAAAAAAACAAATACCACATGATCTCACTTATTTGTGGGATATAATGAACATAACAGTCTGAGGAATAGGGAAGACCCAGAGACATGGAAGTAGGGTACAGACTGACAACCCTCAGAAGAGGGGGTGGGGGAGGGAAGAGATAAACCGCAGAACTTATATGCTTGTACGCATAACCAATGGACATGGACAACAAAGCCTGGGATGGGGTGGGGGGAATGGGGAGGAGGGTGTCAAGGGGGTAAAAAGGAGAAACATCTGTAACAAAAATTAAAAATAAAATAATAAAATTTAAAAAAAAGAAACATCGATGAGAGAGAACATCAGTTGGCCGCCTCCTGCATGCCCTCAACTAGGGATCAGGCCCACAACATGGGCATGTGCCCTGACCCGGAATCAAACCGGCAACCTCTTGGTGCATGGGTCGACACTAAACCACTAAGCCACACCAGCCGGGCTACCTGCGTATTTTTTAAATCAGCCTGAAAATTGCTCTATTTAAAGTAGTGAGCTTAATATCTTTACATTTATTATATTTAATGATACATCTGGTGGTTTCTACTAGCTTAGCATGTTCTATTTTCTTTATTGTTTATGGTTCCCTCCCTTCTTTTCTTGAATTTATTGTATTAATTAAAACATGATTTTATTTGATTTCATATTTTATTTTTTTCCTTTACTGATTTGGAAGTTACATTATTTGCATTATTTTAGTGGTTATCCTTCATATGTTGACATGCATAATTAATAAAGTCTGAAGGTAATTAATATCTAATCCTCCCAAACAATACAAGCACATTGGAACATGAACTTATACGCATGCATGCATAACCAGTGGATGTAGACAACAATGCTGGGGTGGGGGGCAGGATGGGGAGGAGGGTGTCTAGGGGGGAAAAAGAAGAAACATCTGTAACAAAAATAAATTAATAAAAATTGGAACACACAATTCTAATTACCTTCCTTATAACTTATATGGTACTACTGCCCAGTATTTTGTTTCTAATTTTTAATCGCTCAAATTATACAACTATTATTATTACCATTATTGTTTTTCACATAACATTTGTTAAAATTTGCCCTGGCTTGTTTGGCTCAGTGGTTAGAGCGACGGCCTGTGGTCCAGAGAGACCGGGGTTCAGTTCCTGCTAAGGGCCTGTGCCTCGGTTGCAGTTTGTCCCCGGCCCTGGTTGGTCGTGCGGGTGGCAGCCTTCACGTCGATGTTTCTCTCTCTCTCTCTCTTCCTCTCTCTCCCTCTCACTCTATCTGAACAACAACAACAACAAAAATTTTACCAATATTATTGCTCACTATTCCTTCTTGTATTTCAGAACTTCTGAGGTCATTTGATCATTTTCCTTATTCCTAAAATACATTTTAAAATTTTTTCTTAAATAGAGTTTCTGGTAATAAATGTTCTTGGTTTCTATGTGGTTGCTCACTTAATTGGGTTTGGCAGCAGCAACAATTCAGTATTGACAGATGATAGGACACAAGCAGTCTAAGCTCTAAAATGGCAAAACGGTTTTAAAAATTCTGACCTGCAGTTCTATGAATTAAATGTGTGCTTAAACCTGACATTGAACAGACTATTATCATGTGATACATAAACACCTGGAGTGAGATAGTTGCTTCACACCGCACCGAGAGCTAAGAAAATAACAAACAACATTTACAATTCTTGCTTCAAGATACAGTCAGAAGTACAGGGAGATTTTACAATTACCTTAAAAAGCCTCTGATTTCTTACAGGGCTGGCATAATTTGAAAATTAAATGAAGAGTTGGATCTGAAGTTGCTTTACTACAATGTAAATAGAATTTACTACCTTGCCAGGTGGGACAGTTGTGAAAGAGCCCCCTGTGACAGATCTGGGTCAATACAGATGAATCTGAATACCCTGAACCCCCGAACCAATGACACTCCCTCCCCTCTCAGCAGCAACAACCCCTTTCCCCTGTGTGAATAGTATGGTCTTATCTTACTTATTTACTCTTTAATCACCTCATCTGAAATAATAAGCTTAACCAATGATGCCGATTGCCCTGATGCCTAAAAATTGCCACCCTTTATTTTCTCTACTCCTTTATCCAGAGACAGATCAAGAAGGAGGAGCAAGTACAGAGTCCCTGCTATAAGGAGACGACATACACAATAAGATAACTGTAAATTTTTGCTAATTCATATCAGTAGAAACTTAGAAAATGTGTGTGGATGGATCCTGCGGATATTAGAAGAGGAAGAAGCAATCTGACACTGGGCAGAGTTTATCAGTATAGACATCCTTAGCACAGATTCGGGGTTCATATGCTTGCTCAAGCAAACTGAGAATAATGTTGCAATACTTGATAAGCTTTCAAATATATATTTTTTTATTTCTAAACATTCAGTAGTACCATTTTAATCCATTTACCATATAATCCATGAGCTCTTAATGGTCAAAGGAAAAAAATAAAAAACGTGCTGCAATCGGGGAGAGAAACTGAACTCAACTAAAACAAAAAGAGAAAGGGTTTTTAAGAGCTATGGTGAGCCGTGGCCGGTTTGGCTCAGCGGTTAGAGCGTCGGCCTGCGGTCCGGAGAGGCCCGGGTTCGGTTCCCGCTAAGGGCATGTACTTCGGTTGCAGTTTGTCCCCGGCCCTGGTTGGTCGTGCGGGTGGCAGCCACTCGATGTGTCCCTTTCACATCGATGTTTCTCTCTCTCTTCCTCTCTCCCTCCCACTCTATCTGTACAAAAAATGGAAAAATGTCCTCGGGTAAGGATTTAAAAAAAAAGAGCTGCGGTGAGCCAGGGAAAAAGTGCTAGAGGACATCAGGGGAGGCTGGTCAATATGATTAGTCCACCTGTGTCTGCTACTTGCTCTCCACAGAGACTGGGAGATAGGGAGGGTGTTACCTCCTTCACTGACTGCATTTCAAAGTGATGGCTCCCAAGTTCTTAACAAAGACCTTCATAGAGTGTAAAGCTAGTAGGAGTCTGGGAGAAGATTTATATCTAAAAGGGGCAGAGAACAAATTTAATAATTGCAAGTTTTCTCAAGCAAGTGCTATAGGAAAAAGGATGCCAAGGGCCTAAGTCAGGAAGAAATCAGTCTAAAATTTAGTCAAGCTGAAGAGAATATCTTGGTCAGTGGACCCTGAGTGAGAGGAGCTTTATTGCTGTTTCAGACGCCGGCAAGCACCCCGTCCACGGAGAACTCAGGAGCCTGGAGACCTGATAGGGCTTGAAGTATCTGCAGTGGATTTGAACACCACAGGGAGCAAGTATCACTAAAAAGTCCCAGTACGGTTTCTTAAGGTTTTTGCCTCATTGGCAAATAACTCTTCTTTTGAGGAACAGCTTCTGACTAGCTGTCAGGTTTTGGTGGAGTCAGGATGCCTAGTCAGAGGCTCAAAAGTGAACATTCATCTTGAGTTCTTCCTCTTAAATTGGATAACAAATAATTACAAAACCATAAAGTTGAGATTGCAAAGCAAAACTGTCATTATGGGACAACAAATGGATAGAAGTATTGGCTTTGTTTGATTATAAATTCTGGATACTTAACTTTACTAGCAAGTGATTTATTAGGTTGGACAATAATGAAATTCTAACTACAATGAGTGATGTTCCTGTTAATCATAAATTAAATTATTATGATCAATGAATTGTGAAGAACAAATTAATTACAATAAAATATACTTAATGTATTAGAATTGTCAAAGTCTGATAAATTAAAATGAACAGTCTCTGAGATTCAATATTTTTAAATTATTTTTGTTTAGTTCTGGATGTTGATAACCGGTTCAAGTCTCCAAGGCCTAAAGTTTCATGAATGGCTTTCCTCAGAGATTCTGCCCTTGCTGTATTATCATTAGAGATACGTTTCTGAGAACTATTTTTTCTGATGATGACAGATTGACAGATTGTACTACTTAGTATTTATTCATTCATGCTTGTCAATAAACACTTTTTAAATGCCTCTTATCTCCAGGTACTATTTGATACTGAAAATACAGAGACAAAATAAGCATGGTCCTTTACAGTGTGGAATCACAGACTAAGGAAAATAGGCAGGCAAACAAGTAAATTCTTCTTATTTCTCATACAAGAGGTCAGATTAGTGGCTCTCAAATCAGCATGGATTAAACAAGAAAAATATCCATGAAACAATATCGAAGAGTACAATATAGCATACCACAGGTATGTATCTCATTAATGTATCCACTATTCTTACAATAGACACTTACTGAGCATCTATGCTAAGCAAATAGTAAGGAGTATGGACAAAAACTGGGTCATTGCAATAAATCTAACAGAAACTAACCTCTTCGGATGATCTGATCATAATTTTCTAACAGGGCAGGTCATGGTGGATAGTCAAGCCCCAAGCATATAACTTCTTTAGAAAAGGGTTAATCTTTGCCTTAAGCAAGCCCTGCCTATTTTTTCTGTGCATCTAGGTTAAAACATCTTTGAACTGCCTCTTTGTTAGACCACCCTCAACTGAGAACATAATCCTGTTAACCTGCAATCCATTGGTCCAATTTGCTTTCTCCCACCTTTATGTAATTTTTCTTACCTTCCATCTTTAATTACAAATGCAGAAAAGAAACTGCAGCTGTCATTCTGGGAATCATTTTTCTTAGTCAGTTGAGATTTTGCTTCTAGGTATATCCTCTGTTTTGGCTCAAATAAAGTCTAATAAACTCATAAAAATTGTTTTACAGGTTTGGATATTCTTATGTTGACAGGAGAGAGAAACATGGTTCTTAATATTTAAGAAAAATTTTGGAAAGTTTTGCTCTCTTGAACCCACATTCCGGTTCAACTACCATTTCAATCCCCTGCTCCCTTTTACAGCAATATTCTCCCCCAAAACACCTATGCCTGCATGCTACATATTTTTTTTTCTCTAATTCTCTCCTGTACTCTCTCCACACAGGCCTGAATGGGCATGTGATGGTGGGTAGTCATGCCCCAGGCCTAGAACTTCTTCAGGAAAAGGTTTATCTTCGCCTTAAGCAAGGCCTGACCATTGTTCTTGTGCATCTAGGTTAATAAATCTTTGAAACTGCAGAGTAATTGTCTTATGTCAATACCACATATGAGAGGAAGAGAGAGGAAGAGACAGAGAGAGAAACAACGACATGAAAGGGACACATGGAGTGGTTGCCACCCACACGACCCAACAAGGGCCAGGACAAACTTCAACCGAGATATGTGCCCTTAGCGGAAACTGAACCCGGGTCTCTCCAGACCGCAGGCCAACACTCTAACCACTGAGCCAAATCGGCCAGGGCTCTTATTCAGTCTTATGACTATAAATACTACCTGCATGATTTCCACATTTATATTCCCCAGACTCCAGATTTCTATGTCTAACAACCTATTCAACATTTCCATTTGCAGACCTAACCTCTATTCAACTTACTGGCTCAAAATGAAACTCCTCAGTCTTCTCCCCACCTCCAAGCTCCTCCTACAGGCTCACCCATCTCAATTAGTGAAAACTTTATTCTTACATTTTACTTAGTAGATAACCTTCATTGTTTTAGACTTTTTTTTTAAATCCTCACCCAAGGATATATTTGTTGATTTTTTATAGAGGGGAAGGGAGAGAGAGAAAGAGAGAAACATCGATGTGAGAGAGAAACATGGATCAGTTGCCTCCTGTACACACCCTGAACAGGGCTCGAACACACAACCTAGTTAAGTACCCTGAACAGGAATCAAACCCACAGCATTTTGGCGCATGAGACGATGCTCCGACCAACTGAGCCTCTCGGCCAAGGCTAGACTTTTTTTCTTCTTACGTTCCACATCCCATCCAGACCCTGCTGGCTCTCCCTTTAAAATATATCAGAATCTTACTCTTCTTCCTTCCATTTCTACCAATGGTCTTTCACCTAAAACATTGCAAAAGCTCCCTAACTTCTGTCCTTAACCCCTGTGACTGTTCTCTGATGCCACCATGATCCCGTGAAAATGCAAATTCCTCCATGCTGTTCCACTGCAGAAAACATGCTTGTAGTTTCCCATTTTATCTGGGTCCTTAAAATGACTGGCAAGGTCTAACATCTTCTTTTCTCAATCCTCTGCCCATCGCTGTCTAGTTTTACCTCCTGTTTCTCTCCCTTTCTATCACCTTGTTTCAATCACACTGGCCTCCTTGCTTTTCTTGGAACACCTTAAATGCATTCCCACCTCAGGCATTCCCTCTAAACAGAACATTTATTGTAAGGCAAGCATACTCAGCTTATGAGTGAAGCCAGCCCTTGCCACACCACATAAAATAATGATTTTTCACGTTCATCCCACACTTTTTATTCCATCTACCTGATTTTATTTATCTCTATGACACTATCAGGCACCTAATATATTTTCTTATTCTTAAAATTTTTCTGATTCCCTCCTTAAAATGTCAGCATCTTGTGGGAAGGTATTTTATCTGTTTCACTCCTGGCTTTCCTCTAAATAGATGCAGGACAGAATTAGGTGCTCAATTACTATTTATTAAATGAATGAACCACTTGAAAGTAAAACTTGCAGTTGTAGTGGAAAAGATACATAAAATTTAGATAGTAATGGAATATATTGTTTCTCCAGGTAAGAACATATAAGAGTAATTTGAAAAATACAAACACTGTACAAATGACTTAAAGATGCAAGGGGGAAGGGCAATGAGCATCAGAGGGGGATGATAGTCAGGAAAAAGATAAGCATTGAGCAAAGAGTAGCTTTCAAATACCTCTTGATATTTATGATGGTGAAATTACAAGGGTTTATTTTTTATGTCTCATAAATATTCTCAAGTGGAAATGGCAGTGTCACTCCCAAAGCCACATCTATAAGACACATTGCTCCTACAGCACAGCAGAGCCCAACCGTTAGCAGATCTCTCCTCTGAGAACTACCCGGTAGGACTCACCCAGAAGTAGGCTCAAGGTTCTCTCCAGATGAACTTCAGGTGAGTCAGAGTGAAGGTGTCACTCCTCCATCAAGCAGCCATGTAATACAGCGTTCTCCTTCCAGATGCCAAGGAGATCCTCAGGAAACAGGAACGGTGATGTTGCTCTTCCTGGCACACACTTATTTTCCATGTTTAAAGAGAGAGAGAACAGGGAACCCTGCTCCTAACTATATTAACTGTTTTGTTTTTATATCTGATATTTCCACAACTAAGGCTTTGTTTGTTAGGGTGGGGCTGGCCCTCCCTGGGTTATCAGATTTTAGAGATAGCAAAATGACTCTTTCTAGAGCCTTTCATATGCAAATTAACCAATCCAAAGCCTACACCCTTCACCCACTCACCTGCTCTTAAAACTGTGGGACACTAGTCCCCAGCCTTTACCACTTCAAGGCTGGGCATCTGACAACTAAACACAACCTCTATACCACTCCCCACCTCTAAAATTATATTCAAACTAGCCAATACTGAACCTGCTTAGCGTGCCTACTAAGCCTAGCCCATTCCATCTCTGAAAACGCAGAATAAAGGCTTCTCCAAACTCCCCTTTGCTCCCTCTGCCTATGGCCAACGTCAGCGTTCTCTGGTGTAGACCTGTGTGGTGTGGCAACAAATCTCTCAGGGGTCAGTAAAACTGAAAGGATATCTGGCATCCTAAACTGCTGTTTTTGTGTGTAAATGGAACATGGGTGGGTGGTTTAGAAAGCTGGAGTTCACATCTCATATAAATCCAAACACAGTTATGATTGAACTCTCTCTCTCTTTCTCTCTCTCTCTCTCTCTCTCTCTCTCTCTCTCTCTCTCTTTCTCTCTCTCTCTCTCTCAAACACCTAGGGCGCATTTGAGATGCTACTTCCCTGGCATGTTATCTGTTTGGCTCAAATAAACTAAAACAACAACAACAAAAACCCTAGACACATGTCTGCACAATATAGACTGCTCAATTTCAGCATTAATTGGTGTTGTAAGATATGTTAATATTAAAGGTTACTCTCACTAATAGTTCCCTCTTAAGATGATACCAAAATGCCAAGATCCTTTTAAATCAGCTGTGTAACATGACAATTGCCCTTTTCAGTGTAGGGTTGCCAATTCTCCAGAGGAAGTCCATCACCTGTCAGGTCATGCTTATGAAAGCTCATTATTTCAGATGCCTTCTGGAATCCCATCCCTCCATGCTCTAGTTTTGATTGATCATTGGTAATCTACTCAGAGAGATGTCAGACTCCTAGAAGGAAGAAAGTTGACAGGACTGCTTGGCAGGCCAGAGTACCTTCTCCACTGTCTCACCATCATCTGAATCATTTGAAAAAGACTTAGAAAAATAGCTGAAACTATGCTATATAAATAAATTCTACTCTGGCCTCTAGGAAATAGATTTGAGTATGTGTATTTTCCATTTTGATTGGATGGTTTTGATTGAGCTGATGTGAATAAAATTTGACTGAATTTACCCATCTGTTTTGACTAACTTGATGGATGGTTTGGAAATTAAAATATAAATTTGTAAAAAGTCCTTAAAACACAGCTTGGAGCTTCATAAGTGCTCAATGAACAACAATTATAAATATACATGCTGGCTGCTATGCATTGCAACCATGCGTATGGATTTCTCAAGACCCTTTCCAAACATAACTGAAATTCCTAGGTTATTTTAAATATACAGGATTCTGAGACATCTGAAATGACCTAACCAGTCTGTCACAGTTTGCTGAGTGGCTTCTATATACAAGTAGGATAGTTTGACATAGTAGAAAATATATCAAATAAAAACACAGTATCTATCATCAAAGCACATATGTTAATTGCCAGATAAAACTTCTCAGTCCCCTCAAGTCCTATGTCTGTAATCTACTCAGTGAAAGGAGGATAGAAATTTGAAATGCCATTGTTTGTCTGCAGAAAATTCCAGTCTCTCTGTTGGGATTTAGGCTTTCTCCCTCTCTCTCTCTGTCACACACACACACACACACACCCACACTTTTCTTCACTGACAAACTGTCATACTTATTTTCATCGTAATATTTGAAATTGTAGCAACCTGGATTCAAACTCCATTTCTGCTCTTACTTCCATTATGTACAAAATGTGGATAATAACTTCCTCAAATGAATGTGTTATGGGAATTCAGTGAAGAGAGGTGTATTTTAAAAGCCTAGCATAAGAGCCCTGGCAGGTTTGGCTCAGCAGTAGAGTATTGGCCCAAGGACCAAAGAGTCACGGGTGTGATTCCTGTCAATGGTATGTACCTCAGTTGTGGTTTGGTCCCTGACCCTGGTCGAGGTCATGCGGGAGGCAACCAGTCAATGTGCCTCTATCACACTGATGTTTCTCTCTCTCTCCTTCCCCCTCCTACTCTATCTGAAGATAAATGGAAAAAGTGTCCTTGGGTTAGGATTCAAATAAATTTAAAAACTCTAGCACTAGATGATGCACAGACTAGATACAGAATAACTATTATATTCCCCTGACTGCTTTTTCTTTCTTAAGAAATTTGTTCTCTTCACTTTTTAATATTTAAAAATTTTAAATATTTGTCAATAGGCTTCGGGTAAAATTCAATATGGGTTAAACTTCTCCATGCCTCTTCACAGAATTTTTAAACTGGGAACCATGAATAGATTTACAGCAGTTCAGAAAACTCCTAGACTGGTGTAATTTTTGTGTAATATGTGTTTATGTACATTATTTTGGAGAGAGGGTCTATATCCATCATTATCAAAGGTATTAACGTCCCCAAAACGTTTAAGAATAGGATGTTCAAAATAATTTTTGCTTTCCCACTTCTAATATTATTTTACATAGTTATTTCAAGCTTTTTTTATATCAGTTTTAGAAATTTAGTCAAGGCATGTATTAATAATTAAATAACTAATTAATTAAAAATATAAGTGTCATCTTTATTCTTGTTCTATCAACTTCCCCTCCCTACTTACAAAGATTAGATCAATGTGAAATATAGTCAGGATGGTTTTCCATTACCTTTTCTCTGCCACATTAAGTCATAACTATCTATTACTTGGCCATTGCTCCTACAAAAAATGTTTTATACTTTTCTAAGCTATGAAGTTGTAAACAGAAGTTGAATAAATTCATCCTGGTGTCCCCTATCACAAGGCCAGTTCAAAGAAATGTATATTTTTTTACTTGAATGTCATTGTTTTATAATTTTTAAAAATATGTTTTGATCAATTATTTTAGAGAGGAAGAGGAAGGGAGAGGGATAGAGAGAAACATCAATTGGCTGCTTCCTGTACGCTTCCTACTGGGGATTGAGCATCGGACGCTGCTCAAACAACTAAGCCATACTGGCCAGGGCAGGTTGTTGTATTATTAAAATCATAACCCATTCTAAACATATATAGCAAAATAAAATTATTTAAAAACAATAGTGGCATTTAAATTGTTCCACAATATTTTTAACAGATATTAAAATTTAATGCTGACCATGACTAGACCACTGTTGTAGGCATTGGAGAAACCACAATGAAAAAGACAAACAAAATCTTTCCCTCATTGAGCTAACATGCTAGTGAAAGAGTCAGTCGGTGAGCAAGTAAGTAAATCCTAAATCATGCCCAGTAGTGATAAGGGCCATCATGAAAAGAAAAACAGGAGAGGGTGTTGGACAGTGTGTGTCTGATGCAGGGAGTGATGCAGGGTTATGACTTTAAATAGGGTGGTCATGAGGGCCTCTCTGAGAAGGCAACAGTTAAGCCAAAATCTGAAGAAAGGGAGGGAGGAAACGATTTGAGACACCTGCAGAAAGAATTTTCTAGACCAAATGGACATCAAGTGCAAATACTTTGAGGCAGAGCATTCCTGGGTGGGTTCCAGGAAAAGTGAGGTGGTCAGTGTGGCCAAAGCCAAGTGTGGGAGAAAGAGAGAAAGAGCCAAGATCAGAGAAGGAACATGGTAAACGAGCATATGACTCAGCTGCCAACACTGTTGGCTTTCCATCTGAATGAGATGGGATGTCCCCAAAGAATGTGAGTGTAAAGGTGACTTGATCTGACTTGAGTTTTGAAGGAATTCATAAAATGCCAAATATTATTTGTATAGAATATTTTTATACTTCACCTACTTTCATGAAGCATTTTACATAATTTATAATAAATGATAAAAAGAAATTCTCCCATTTTCTAGGGAGTAAATTGTAGAACTGACTGGAGATGAAAGGATGATTTGTCATCCATATCTCTTTCTGACTTTTTATTTTTTAAAAATTGTGTCTAGAACATAATTGGCAGTCAGTAAATACTCATATACTTACTAAGCTGTTAAAAGTGTGATTTTTTTTTTTTTTGCCCTGGCTGGTTTGGCTCAGTAGTTAGAGTGTTGGCCATAGGACCAAAGGGTCTCAGGTTCAATTCCAGTCAAGGGCACATACCTGGATTGCAGGTTCAATCCCTGGCCCTGGTCAGGACATGCAGGAGGCAACCAACTGATATGTTTCTCTCACATCAATGTTTCTCTCTCTCTCTCTTTCTCCCTTCCTCCCTCCCTTCCACTCTGTCTAAAAATCAATGAAAAAATATCCTCAAGTGAGGGTTAACAAAAATAAAAGTGTGAATTTTTAGAAACAAACAATATTAGTTGACTTTTTAATTTAGGGTTTTTTTTCTTTGATATCTCATACTTGAACATCTCTCAGACATTTGCTCCTCAGCTGAATTCAGGGCACCATGCCATGTCATTTCTCAATTTGGATTGTTCCCACCATTGTAACAGATCCAAGATTTTGAAATAAACCATGAAATAAGTTGGATAATAGAAGTAGTTCAAACCAAGGTGTAAACTGCAGAGAAATTAAATCAGGAATAATGAAAATAAAAACAATAAAAACCAATCAGGCATTTGCACCACTTTGTTTTTTCAAACGTTACCTGCAAGGCCGGGCCTCTGGTTCCCTCAGAGCCTCAGTCCTTCTAGCCCCAGATGCTGCTGGAGCACATCAGGCTGTGTCTGCGAGGATGAAATGATGTCCAGTGTCGCCTGATGACAAATAAACTGCAAATAGCAACATGGGCGCCCACTAAAAATGAGTTTGTTCAGTTGAATGTGATTTATTTTCAGGCAATTGTTTTTAACTATTGAAGCAGAGCATTTAGATTTGCTTATTTACAGTCATGCTGTGTGTCTCGAGCCTCTGTGTAGATAGAAAACTAGCAAAAGATGGTTATTTAAGACTTTAAAAAATCCCTTTGTGGCAAAGTGCTTTGGGTTACCCAGGCAAATCAAAGCAATAATCAAGGGGCCCATTTGATGTGGAATCTGCAGGGTGTCACTTAGAGCCTCAGGGGGCATGTAGAGCAACATAAAACAAAACTGTGGACACATCCGTGAGATTTATGTCATGTTTATGAACCTCTATCTCAGAGAGCGATCATAACAAAAGAAACCATTTCATGGTTTATTTCAAATTGTGTCACATTTAATGAGACCTATGGCCAAAGATGTACTGACCAATGGCAGGTATTTCCCCTCTTTTGAAAGGTCAAAATATGTTAAGGTTTTAATAAAGGTTCCTTAAAGTCATTTAGAATACTGATGGTTATTCCCCTTCTCTCTGGTCAGATGATTCCAGAGTTTGGAGAGCATTTGCTTATGTATACTCCTATATTTTTAGAATTGAGCTTTAAAAGTGGAAACAAGGCAATATACTATAGAAGAAATTTCCCAGAGTAGGTTTTTCCGCAATAAACCAGTGAGTGGTTTTATTTTGTCTTTTTAACTCTTCCTGGCTGACTGCATTTAGTGTTAAAGGCATTCAGTACCAGGATTTATTTTGGGTGCTAGAAAAACCCAGTCAGAGGTATGAGAAAAAAACAGGTATCTTACATCTTTTCAATAAGCATATACCATCCTCATGACTGTACTTTTTGATTAACCATCATCTATAGTTTGTTTAAAATAGAAATAAAGATAAATTTTCGAAATACCCCATAAAACTGAAAACAAACAGCTACTGAAAATATCATTAAACTCTCAACTGAAAAACCCCTCAAAGAGCTCTGAAATGTCATCAGTTTTAAAACCAAACAAACAAAAACTAAAAGCTCAGCCCTGGCCAGTTTGGCTCAGTGGTTAGAGCATCGGTCTGCAGTCCAAAGATACCCGGGGTTCAGTTCCTGCTAAGGGCACGTACCTCGGTTGCAGTTTGTCTCCGGCCCTGGTTGGGCCATGCGGGTGGCAGCCACTCGATGTGTTCCTTTCACGTTGATGTTTCTCTCTCTCTCCCTCTCTCCCTCCTTCTTGCTCTATCTGAACAAAAAATTTAAAAAAATGTCTTCAGGTGAGGATAAAAAAAAACAAAAAAACAAAAAACTAAAAGCCCATAGAATATGGTATATATTGCACTGTTTCCTAACATGCTTCCTAGGGAATGGGACTAGGAGATGGTCTCTAGTCTAAAAGCTCAAGAGCAGGGAGTGCAATGGTTGTTGGTAAAAATCAGTCTCTTCCATGGAATCCAGAGAAAAACATTTCAGGAACCCAGGCACGGAAGCCTGTGGTGTGGCAAGGTTTATTTGTGATGCAAAATCAGAGGAGTTCCCCTCCTGGGTTCCAATGTCCCATCCTGCCATGAAAAAAGCTCAACGTTGTCTTCATCAAGTTCAAAACAAAAGCCAGTAGTATCCAGAGTTTCTACTTCATATCAAAGCTTAGTCCTTTGGAGCCTGTGTGGTCTGTGGGCCCCGGTTGCTGCTAGACCCCCATGGTCGTGAGCTCCCAGGCAAGGGAGAACTGCAATTAGAACATGAGTGGGCAAGTGCGTTGCCTGGTGGGGGGTGGGGAGCGAGAGTACTTTTTTGTTAATTTAGGATTATAACCAGGAGTTTTTTTCAGTATAACCAATCAACTTCCCAAGCTTTCAGGGGCTTCTCATGGGTCTACCCCCTGACCAATAATCTCTTCCCCAGGTTAGACTGACAGGCCTCTATGGTCAAGCACCTTCTCTGCGCAATTTTGACTTTTATTGTGCATGTTTACCTCCCCCTGCTCCCCCCAACAATCAGGTACCTGAGGGGTGAGGGTGTTAAGTTATAGCTTCCTGGTGAAGCAACCAGGCTCAGTGTCCCCAGCCCATTAGGCTCAGTAATGTCCAGTTCCTTTGCTTCCTTCTTTTTAACTAACTATAGTTAGTTAATATTTAACTATGGCAACACAATCTCTGCTAAAGGAGCAAACATTCTCAGGTATACAGAATTCATTCCCACTGACATGTATATTTTCATTTTTAAAAAGTTCCTAAAACTCATTATGAAGAATAAAAGTAAAAATTGTTCAATAGAAAAATTAAAAAGTGAAAGGGGAATTTATATTTAAAAATACAGCAAATACTTTGGCTACATATGTCAAAGAAGATCAAAACTGCTATTACAGTTAGATAGCCCCATGAAAGAGTAGGAAAAGCTCAGAAACAGATCCAGGTTTACATAAATACATGGTATGTCATCAAGGCAGCATTTCCAATCAAGGGATAACAATCTGGGTAGTGGTGCTGGTACAGTGAAGTCTCCGTGCTGGAGAGAAGTGAGATTCTCATATTTGCCTCTGCCATGCTAAGTCCCATATGCTCAAACACACATACACACAAAGTAGGAAAGTCAGGCACCAGAGGTAAAGGTAAGTATTCCTAGGCAAAGCATTACAGAAGCCATCAACATAACGCATTAATTATATAACTACCCTATGAATCAGGTAAGTGACTGAGTAAAAATAATTTACAACATATGCTTAAAGAGTTCGTCTGTGATGTAGAACAAGAACTTATAGACTTATGAACAAAACGTAAATATTCCATTAGAAAAATGTATACAGAACATTCATGTAGACATTCAACAATTATTTGTTAAGCATCTAGCACCTACTATAGGCCAGCTGTTATCCAAATTTGCCAGCTCAGAAGAAAATAAAAGTATACAATAAAAATAAACCCATAATAAGTCAAGGAAGTTTGTAGAAAACGAAAGCATAGCCTGGCACTGGTATGAAGTAAGAACTATTTTGTACAGGGTGGTCTGAGAAGGCCTCTCATAGCCCTGTAATTAACAAAAAATGGAAAAAGATGGCAGTGGGGAGGACCGGAGGGAGGGTAAGTGTGTGAGAGAGTGAGCTAGTGTGTGAGAGTGTGAGTGGACATGAAGGTGGACGACCAAACCCAGGCAGTGCAGAGCCACTGAGCAGAAAGTTCCTGTGCTGTGGACTGGAGCAACCGGATACCTCGGTAAGCAGCTCTTCCGGGCGCTTCTCCCTGCACCACTGGGAGGTCCCACCATTTTGGAAGATCCTGGGTCTTTCCTGGGAGGGGGCAGTAGAAGCAGCTAGGGCCCAGCAACCTTAACCCACCAGCACACCTGGCACCATCAGACCAGTGGACACTCTGTATCAACACAGACCACTGTACAATAGTGGAGCTCCCAAGGTGCTGGTCACAGAAGCCTCAGACAGCCTGGAGCTCAGCACCATCCCCCATAATAGCAGCCCAATCAGAGTCAAGATATATCCAAACAACAGAGGCTGGGGAGCAGACCCATCCCTAGGCAATAGAAGCACAGATGAGCAGCTGAGACCCATCCCCAAAAACTACAGCAAAAGCTGAGCAGGAGTTGAGCCCCACGGGGCAGCAGCACTCCCCAGCCACCAGAGCAGGACCTGGGGCTCCACAGAGGCCTGTGCTGTCCAGTAGCTCACAAGGGCAGTGGGAAGACAGAGCCCCAGACAGACTGATGCAATCCAGCTGCCCGCCCCCGGGACCTGCAGGGTGTGGGGGCACCAGAGAGGCCTGTGCAACCCAGGAGGGACTGTGCCATCCAATTACCCACAGGAACTGCGGGGTGCTGAAGCACCAGAGAAGCCTGTGTGACCCAGCAGGGACTGTCCCATCCAGTTACCCGTGGGACCTGAGGGGTGCTGAAACACCAGAGAGGCCTGTGCAACCCAGCAGAGATGGCGCAATCTAGTAACTCACGGATCCATGGGGATGCTGAAGCACCAGAGAGGCCTGCTTGTTTTAGCAGGGACTGTGCCATCCAAATACTCACAGGAACTGCAGGGTGCTGAAGCACCAGAGAGGCCTGTGCACAGAGCAGGGACTGCACAATCTTGTTACCCATGGGGCCTGCAGGGTGCTGAAGCACCAGAGAGGCCTGTGCTACCCAGCAGGGACTGTGCCATCCAATTACCTGCGGGACCAGTGGGGAGCTGAAGCACCAGAGAGACCTGTGTGACCCAGCAGCCCATAACATAAGCATAGAGCCTGGTCCCAAAAGGGACTGTGCGATCTAGTTACCCACAGGACCTGTAGGGTGCTGGGGCACCAGGAAGGCCTGTGCAACTAAGCTGCACACAAGATAGGCTTAGAGGATGTGAAAAATGGACTCAGAGTGAATGGAAACTATGCAGATGATCTTAGAACCAAATGGGAATTACAACTAAAATAATGACAAATCCTCAGAAAAAAGCAAGAGAAAAGCAGCAGGATAGAACCATATAACCAGGGACACTGGTATGATCTGTGGAGGCACGAGAGAGTGGTGGGCTGGGAGCCCATGGACAGCAGCAGTCTTAGCTGTGAGTAGCACCCTTGGGGAATGAAGACCAAGCCTGCTCCACAGTGCAGAGAGCCAGAACAGAGTGCTAAAAAAGCCACAGCCATTCACCTGGGGGCTATGGCAGAGAGAGGGTAGACTGGGCTGGAACTCTGTGGGGACACCGGGATTTGAATGGCACTCAGAGTTTTTGCTGAGTTGCGGCCACAAAGGACGGTGACCAGTGTGTTCCCCAGAGCTGTGGGGAAAAGCAGCAGCCCCCTACCCCAGGAAATTCAGCCATTCCCAGATGAGGAGAAGAAATAAAAATTGAGGCTCATTAATAACCAGCATCTATCCCATCCTCTGTAAATCCTCTTATGCAGAACACCAGGGCTACATTCCAAGGTACTGAGTAACTGAGACTACTAGCCTCCAGAAAAAATCTAGAGGATAACTGAACCATTTCTGGGATTGCAAAACTACCCAGGAAAGTAAGACTTGACAGTGGTGTTTAAAGTGGGCCCACCCAGGCTCATCCAAACCCAGTAGAGGGAGCCACAAACAGCAGAACACCAACATCCACAGGGTAAATTTGGCAGGCTCCAAAACCCACTGAGACAGTCAAAATGGTGAAACAAAGAAACAAATCCCAAATGAAAGAACAAGAGAACTCTATCGAAGATGAGATCAATGAAATGCAGTTAAGCAAATTATCAGAGGTAGAGTTCAGAGGCATGATTTTCAGGAAGCCCAACAGCATGAGTAAGGATATCAGCACCATGAGTAAAGATATAGAAACATTGAAAACGAAGCAAGTGGAAATGAGGAATGACATAAGAGAAATAAAGAACACATTGGCAGGACTAACCAGCACAGTAGAGGAAGCTGAGGACCAGATCAGTGAATTAGAAGACAAGGTAGAAAAAAATCAACAAATCAGAAAACCAAAAGGAAAAAATAATTTAAAAAGAGGAAGATAGCTTAAGAGATCTGTGGGACAACTGGAAACATAATAACATGTGCATCATAGGAGTCCCTGAAGAGGAAGAAAATGGGCAAGGATTAGAGAATATATTGTAAGAAGTAGTGACAGAAATCTTTCCTAAGTTGGTGAAGGAAGAAGGCATTCATATTCAGGAAGCACAGAGAGTCCCAAGTAAGAAGAACTCAAACAGGCCCACACCAAGACACACAGTAATTAAAATGCCAAAAATTAAAGACAAAGAAGGAATCTTAAAGGCAGTAACAGATAAGCTACAGGTTACCTACAAAGGAAACCCCATAAGGCTCTCAGCTGACTTCTCAACAGAAACACTACAGGCCAGAAGAAAGTAAAGTAAGTCATCAAGGTCATGAAAAACAAGAATCTGAATCCTAGACTACTCTATTTAGCAAGGCTATCATTCAAAATAGAAGGTCAAATAAAGAGCTTTCCAGACCAAAAAAAAAAAGGCTAAGAAAATATCGCCAAGCCAGCACTGCAAGATATGCTAAAAGGACTGCTGTAATTAGCAGAAGAAATATGAAAAAAAAATAAAATAAAATAGAACTACACTAAACAAAAATGGCAATAAATAAGTACATATCAATTATCACCTTAAATGTGAAAGGTTTGAATGTTCCAATAAAAAGACACAGAGTAGTTGACTGGATAAGAAAGCATGACACACATATGTGTTGTTTACAAGAAACCCACCTCACAACAAAAGACTCACTTAGATAGAAAGTGAAGGGATGGAAAAAAATCTTTCAAGAAAATGGAAAGAAAAAAAAGCTGAGATAGCAATACTCATATCTGATAAAGTAGTTTTCAAAATGAAGACCATAACTAGAGACAAAGAAGGCCACTACATAATATTGAAAGGATCTATCCAATGGGAAGATATAACCTTGATAAACATATATTCACCCAACATAAGAGCACCAACATATATTAAAAATCTTCTGGAGGACTACAAAGGAGAAATCAACAGCAATACAATCATAGCAAGGGACTTCAACACTCCACTGACATTACTGCATAGATCCTCTAGACAAAATATTAACAAGGAAACAGACTCTAAATGAAGCGCTAGATCAAATGGATTTAATAGATATCTATAAAAAAGTACACCCCAAAACTGCAGAATTCGCATTGTTCTCAAGTGCATATGTGACATTATCAAAGATAGACCACATGTCAGGGCACAAACTAAATCTCAACAAGTTCAAGGATATTGAAACCATATCAAGCATCTTCCAGATCACAATGGCATGCAACTAGAAATCAATTGCAACAAGAACATGCAAAAACATTTGAAAACATGGAGGCTAAATAGCAAGTTATTGATCAATGAATGGGTTACCATGAAGATCAAGGAGGAAATTAAAAACTTCCTGGAAAGCAATAAAAATGAACACACAACAGCACTAAATCTATGGGATGCAGCGAGAGCAGTTCTGAGAGGAAATTTGATAGCACTACAGGCCTACCTCAAGAAAGAAGAAAAATTCCTCATAGGCTATAACCTTATAACTTAAAGAACTTCAATGTAAACAAAAAGAAAACACCAGAGCAAGTAGAAGGAAGGAAATAGTAACGATCAGAGCAGAAATAAATGACATGGAGAATAAAAAAATAATTTGAAGGATCAAAAAAACGAAGAGTTGGTTCTTTGAAAAGATAAACAAGATTGATGGAACATTGGCGAGACTCACAAATAAAAAAGAGAGAGAGAACCCAAACACTCAAAATCAGAAATAAAAGAGGAGAAATTATAACTGATATCACAGAAATACAAAGGGTTGTGAACAGATATTATGAACAATTATACAGCAACAAATTCGACAATCTAAAAGAAATGGACAAATATCCCTCATGAACATAGATGCCAAAATCCTGAACAAACTAATAGCAATTTGAATCTAGCAATACATCAAAAATATTATTCACCATGACCAAGTGGCGTTCATCCCAGGGATGCAAGGCTGGTACAATATTCGAAATCAATAAATGTGATACACCACATAAAAAAATGGAAGATAAAAATCATATGATTATATCAATAGACGCTGAAAAAACATTCGACAAAATCCAGAACCCATTTCTGATAAAAATGCTCTACAATCTGGGAATAGAGGGATCACATCTCGACATAATAAAAGCCATATATGAAAGACCTACAGCAAACATCAAACTCAATGGGCAAAAATTAAAAGCATTTCCTTTAAGAACAGGAACAAGAAAGGGATGCCCACTTTCACCACTCTTATTTAACATAGTACTGGAAGTCTTAGCCACAGCAATCAGACAGGAGAAAAATATAAGAAGGATTCAAATTGGAAAGAAGAAAGTGAAACTGTCATTTATTGCAGATGACATGATACTATACATAGAAAACCCCAAAGCCTCTATCAAAAATTTACTAGACTTAATAAATGAATTTGGAAAAGTAGCAGGATACAAAATTAACGTCAAGAAATCAATGGCATTCTTATACACCAATGATGAACTTACAGAAAGAGTAACTAAGAAAACAATCCCATTTACCATCACGGCTAAAAATTAAGATACCTAGGAATATATTTAACTAAAGTAATAAAAGACCTATTCACAGATGACAACAGGCAATTGAAAAAAAGAAATAAAGGAAGATATAAAAAAGTGGAAGCACATACATTGTTCATGGATTGGAAGAATTAACATCATTAAAATATCCACACTACCCAAAGCAATCTATAGATTCAATGCAATCCCCATCGAAATACCAACAACATACTTCACAGAACTAGAACAAATACTTCAAAAGTTCATATGGAACCATAAAAGACCCCAAATAGCCACAGAAATCTTGAAAAAGAACAACAAAGTTGGAGGGATCACATTACCAGATTTCAGGTTATACTACAAAGCCACTGTGATCAAAACAGTCTGGTACTGGCACAAGAACAGGCATATACACCAGTGGAACAAACAGAGAACCCAGAAATGGACCCAAGGCAATATGCTCAATTAATATTTGAGAAAGGTGGCAAGAACATACAGTGGAGTAAAGACAGTCTCTTTAATAAATGGTGTTGGAAAAATTGAACAGCTACATGCAAAAATGAAAAAAAAAAAAAAAATGAAACTAGACCATCAATGTACACCATGCACAAGAATAAACTCAAAATGGATAAAAGACTTAAATGTGACTCATGAATCCATAAAAATCTTAGAAGAAAATGTAGGCAAAAAAATTTCAGACATCATAGACAGCAGAATTTTCACTGATACATCACCTAAGACAACAGAAACAAAAGAGAAAATGAATACATGGGACTATATCAAACTCAAAAGCTTCTGCACAACAAAAGATACAATCATCAAAATGGAAAGGCAACCCACTGTATGGGAGAGCATAATTGTCAATGATATGTCAATCAGATAAAGTGTTAATTTTCAATATATATAGAGTGCTCCTACAACAAAGCAAAAGGAAAACAAAGAACCCAGTTAAAAAATGGGTAGAGGAACTCAATAGACACCTCTCCAAACAAGACATACAAATCTCTAAGAGACATTTGAAAAAAATGTTCAACATCAGGAATCATCACAGGGATGAAAATTAAAACAACAACGAGGTATCACCTCACACCTGTCAGAATGGCTGTCATCAATAAATCACCAAACAACAAGTGTTGGCGATGGTGTGGAGAAAAGGGGACTCTAGTACACTGCTGGTGGGAATGTAGACTGGTGCAGCCACTATGATAAACAATATGGTGTTACCTCAAAAAATTAAAAATTGAACTGCCACTTGACCCAGGGATCCCTCTTATAGGAATATACCCTAAGAAGCCTGAAACACCAATCAGAAAGAATATATGTACCCCCATGTTCATAGCAGCACTATTTACAATAGCTAAGATCTGGAAACAGCCCAAATGTCCATCAGTAGATGAATGGCTAAAAAAGCTGTGATATATAAACACAATGGAGTACCATGTAGCTGTAAGAAAGAATGATTTCTTATCCTTTGAGACTACATGGAGGGACCTGGAAAGCATTATTCTAAGCAAAACAAGCCTAACAGAGGAAGACAAGTATCATATGATCTCACTTATTTGTGGAATATAATGAACATAACAGTCTGAGGAATGGGGTAGTCTCAGAGACGTGAAAGTGGGGTACAGAAAGACAATCCCCAGATGATGGAGAGATGGGGGAGAGATAAACCACAGAATTTACATGCATGTATGCATGAACAATGGACATAGACAGCAACGCTGGGGAGAGGGCGAGGAGGGATGGGGAGAGTGGAATCAGTGGGGGGAAAAGGAGAAACATTTGTAACAAAAATAAATAATGAATGGAATAAAAGGAATGAGTTATTAATACATGCATGGATAAATCTCAAAATCACTGATTTAAGTAAAAGAAGCCATGCCCCCCAAAAAAGGAAGGGGTAGATACTCACTATGTGATTTAATTTATACAAAAAGTAGGATATTCAAACTAATTTACAGTGACAGGAAGCAGGCCATTGGTTATCTGGAGATGAAATGGTTTACAAAAGGGCAAAAAATAAATTTTTATTATCTTTTTTTGTGTATCTTTATTGTTGAATGTATTACAGATATTCCTCATTTTCCCCCATTGACCCCCTTCTACCCACCCCCGCTCCCATCCAGCCTCCCTCCTGCTTTTTCTACACTGCTGTCTGTGTCCATTGGTTATGCATATAAGTTCTCTGGTTTATTTCTTTCCACCTCCCAACCCCCTTCCCATTGAGGTTTATCAGTCTAGCAACCAATTTGTACCTCTTAATCCCTTCACCTTTTTCACCCATTCCCCCAACCCTCCTTTCATCTGGCAACCAACAAAATATTCTCTGTATCTATGAGAATGTTTCTGTTCTGCGTGTTCATTTTATTTATAGATTCAATTGTCAATAGATATGTATTTATTGCCATTTTTTTGTTCATATATTTTATCTTTTTCTTCAAAAAGACCCTTCATCATTTCATATAATAATGGTTTGGTGGTGATGAACTCCTTTAACTTTTTCTTGTCTGGGAAACTCTTTATATGACCATCGATTCAAAATGACAGCTTTGCGGGGTAAAGTAATCTTGGTTGTAGGTTCTTGCTTTTCATCACTCTGAATATTTCTTGCCACTCCCTTCTGGCCTGCAAAGTTTCTTTTGCGAAATCAGCTGACAGTCTTATGGGAACTCCCTTGTAGGTTACTAACTGCTTTTCTCTTGCTGCTTTTAAAATTCTCTCTTTGTCTTGAACCTTTTGCATTTTGATGATGATGTGTCTTGGTGTGGGCCTCTTGGGGTTCATCTTTGTTTGGGACTCTCTGTGCTTCCTGCACATGTATGTTTGTTTCCTTCACCAAGTTAGGAAAGTTTGCTACAATTATTGTTTCAAATAGGTTTTCGATTTCTTGTCCTCTCTCTTCTCCTTCTGGCACCACCAAGATGTGAATGTTGGCACACTTGAAGTTGTCCCAGAGGCTCCTTACACTATCCTCATTTTTTTGGATTCCTTTTTCTTTTAGCTGTCCTGATTGGGTGTTTTTTGCTACCTTATATTCCAAATCGATGGTTTGCTTCTTGGCTTTACCTACTCTACTATTGAATCTGTGTAAATTATTCTTTATTTCAGTTAGTGCCTCCTTCATTTCTGACTGGTCCTTTTTTATACTCTTGAGGCCCTCACTAAGTTCACTGAGGTTCTCACTAAATTCATTGAGCATCCTTATAAGCAGTATTTTGAACTCGGCATCTGTTAGGTTGCTTATCTCCATTTCGTTTAGTTGTTTTTCTGGGTTTTTGTTCTGTTGTTTCATTTGGGACCTGTTTCTTTGTCTCCTCATTTTGGCTGCCTCCCTCTATTTGTTTCTGTGTATTACTTAACAAGAGGTATGGGGCTAGGTGAGACCAGATGCTGCTTGTTTGAAAGAATTTAGGAAAACCTGAAGCAGGATCCAAGACAGGCCAGTACTATTGGAAAGCAACTGGCAACAGGTTGGGTGGGCCTGAAAGTTGGGTGGGACAGGGCCTCAGGGAATCACCAGGGCGGGGCAACTAGTGTGAGCCAGGTTGCTAGAGTCCCAAATATGGCGGCTGTCTGCCGCCCCTGGAAGGGCTCACCAAAGGAATGAAGGCCTCTGACAGCAGTCTGTCCCGGAGAAAGCCCCCTCTCCAGCCCTCGCTCCAATCCCAAACAGCTCAGTTCTTCCCTGTATGTCTCTTGCACCCCTTGAGTTGCCTCCCCTCCAAGTTTAGAGGGAGTGAGTCCGATAAGTCCGTGCACGGGCCCCTTAAGAGGATCTGCCTGGGGCTCGAGCCACCTCAGCCTCCCTGAGCCTCAGTTCCCACCAGTTTTTCCAGCCAGAAGTTATGGGGACTTCTCTTTCTGGAACTCTGATTGGGGGGCCTAGTGTGGGACGGGGAACTCTCACTCCTCAGGGCGGACCTTCCCAGCTGAGGGGTCCTCCTGATTTTTATCCACCACACATGGGTGTGGGACCAGCCCCTCTGCCCCTCCTACCAGTTTCGATGTGGCTGCCTCTTTAATTCTGTAGTTGTAGGACTTCCATTCAGCTCAATGTCAGGCAGTTTTGAATGATGGTTGTTCTGTAGTTTAGTTGTAACTTTGATGTGGTTTTGGGAGGATGTGATACCGCATTTACCTATGCCGCCATCTTGACCAGAAGTCAAATTTTTATTATCTTGACTGGAGATGGTTTCAAGGGTATATACATATGTCACAAATGATCATATGTATACCTTAAGTCTGCACAGTTTATCGTACTTTAATTAAACTTGCAAAAAATAACAAAAGAATAATAAAAAGCAAGAATCGTAAATGAAAAAATAATAATCATTTGGACTTAAAACTATACCTCCACTTTTCAAAATAGACATTTTAGAAAATCAAAAACCAGGCCATAAATTGGGACTAAATATTTGTTAATCACATATCTAATAAAAGACTTGTAGTCCAAATATGTAAAGAACATTAAAAAATCAGTAAGATGAGGCATCACTATCAACTAGTACCTGCAGCAGATGATTCCTCGTGGATCAGCTTGGAGCCTGGAGTTTTCCACATGACCAACAGCAGCCAAGAAAGAACTCATTCCTAGGCATGCCCAGGACCAGAGAGTTTCAGCTGGTCTATGAAGCAATTGATACCAGAGATGAAGAATCCTGTGTGGGGCTGTGTCTTTCAAGCAACCTCATGTTGCCAACCCACGACTTCAGCTGACCTCTCCAGAAGAGAATTGTCAACAAGTTTTAGAACCCCCTTTCATGAAATGTTTGCAGCCCATTTAAGGTGCACTTAGGTGGTGTGGAACCACGCTTTCATAGAGGCATACAAATGCCAGACTGTTATCATCCAATCACTCCTGTGGACATTTCAGGCCCACAAAGAAGAAAACTTGGCTCTGCCAGTCATGTATGCAGTAGCACTTGACCTTTGAGTATTAGCCAATAATGCAAATCAGCAGTTGGTTAAGAAAGGAAAAAGGAAAGTTGGCGACATGTTGGAAAAAGCAGCTGAATTGTTGATGAGCTGTTTCTGAGTCTGTGCCGGTGACACTTGTGCTGGTATAGAGGATTCTAAGAGGTGGGGGATGCTGTTTCTGGTGAATCCATTATTCAAGATTTACTTTAAGATCAACAGATTCCACTTGTGTAAACCTCTCATCAGAGCTATTGACAGCTCAAACCTGAAAGATGATTACGTACAACACAGAGAGTGACATACAGATTCTATGTTGGACGAAAGGCCAGGTATGATGGTGTCTTTAAGCAAGTCGAAGAGTACCTGTCCTTTGCCTTTGAGCACTGTCATTGTTTAAGTCAGAACAAAAGGATGATTTTGATTTATTTACATCCAGTAAAAATGGTTGCGTCATATGCCAACCATTGAGCTTTTGAAAAAGTATTATCTCATGTAGTTTGCTGAAGTAACCAAAGCTGTAAGTGAAAGCAATCTCCTTCGATTGAACGAGGCTCACACGAAGCATGAAACCTTTTTTATTCGCGGTGGCATCTTCCTTATCCTCGAAAAGCTGAGGATTATCACCTACAGAAATCTTGTTAAGAAAGTGTACTTGTGCCCTGGCCGGTTTGGCGCAGTGGTTACAGCATCAGCTCACGGACCAGAGAGGCTCGGGTTCAGTCCCACTAAGGGCATGTACCTCAGTTGCAGTTTGTCCCTGACCCTGATTGGGGTTGTGTGGGTGGCAACCACTCCATGTTTCTCTCTTTCGCCCTCTCTCCCTCCCGCTCTGTCTGAAAATAAATGCAAAAATGCCCTCGAGTGATTATAAAAAAAATAAAATAAATAAAAAGTGTACTTGTTACTCAAAACACACCAATTATCTCTGGATGCTTTTCTAGTTGCCTTGAAATTTATGTAAGTGGAAGACATGGACATCAATGAAGTTCAGTGTATTCTGCCAACCTGATATGTATGGGTCACATTAAAGGCTATATATCACATCAGCATCAGAAGCTAGTTGTTAGCAAGCAAAACCCATTTTCTGCACTGTCTACAGTGTATTGAATGTATAAACAGCCCTGAAAAGTAGTGTGTTCCTCTAGTTCTTATTGTACTGAAGAAATCAGTCCTTTGCCATGATGTTATTTTTTGCAGCCAGAATTTCTTTGGGGCTCTTTTCCCAGGGATGATGAAACTGAATTTGCCAGCATACACAGCCACCTTGACATTTCCTCATCACTCATAACTAATGTCCACCTCGTGGATCTTGGAATTTCTTTCTCAGACATTGCAGACCCCTCCCTTGACCCTGGAGTATTGGTGAAACTTCTGTGAAGGAGACTCTGTCTCCTCTCCTCATAAAAGTTATTCATAAATGCATTATTCGTAAATGCATCATTGTAGCTTTTTATATAATTATTTTTTTTAAAAGGCATTCTGAATTTTTAAAAAATTCAATAAGATGAAAATAAATGAGTGAAATATTTGAACAAATACATTACCAATGATAAAATGTGGACTCAAAGGAACACAAAAAATATATGTTCAATAGTATTAGTTATTAAGAATATTTAAATAATAACTGCAATAATATACATTTGCACATTGTATTAGGGCTAATAACAAAGCACTACAGAATTGGTGATGTTGGGGAAGAAGAAATTTTTGTAGGTCCTTCAAGGTTCTTCTGGCTGGTCCAAGAATTAAATTGACGGTGGACATTAACAGGAGAAAAATAACCAAATTTAATTGCTTACGTATGTGCAGGGCTTTCATAAGAATATAGGAAGTTGAGGCATAGATGCCAACTTGAGCTGAGGAGGAATTAGTGGTTTGGGACTTCAAAGGGGAGAAAGCAATTAACATGGAAAAGTAAATGTTTGGTAAATAAAAGTTTACTTGCTTGGTAAAGTAGTATTCTGGTAAGCAAATATTTGGTGACAAATGTCTCTGGGCAGAGATAGTTGGACACAGTAGGAACTTTGATCTTTAGATTCTGCCAAGTTTCCCCTATCACACTTAACCCATATTCTTTGTACATATCTCTGGTGATAGCTCTATTTCTTGGAACAGGCCCTCAATCTAACTTTTTTTAGGCAGTTAAGGGGGAAATCAAAGTTTCTTCCCAAGTACTTTGTTTCTTTAAAAAAGAGAAATAATTCTCATGTAGAGACACAGATTTGGGGATGGCAAATTTTGCTTTCTTACAGTGGCACAAACAACAGAAATGTATTGTCTCATGATTCTGGAGGATACAAGTCTGAGATCTGAGGCTTCTCTCTTTGGCTTATTGATAGCTATCTCCTCCCTTTGTCTTCACATGGTTTTCTCTCTGCATATCTGTGCCTGAATCTCCTCTAATAAGGACAAGAATCATATTGGATTAGGGCTCACCCATATGACTTCTTTAATGGCCTTGTCTCCAAATACAGTCACATCCTAAGGTACTAGGGGTCAAGATTTCAACATATGAATAGGAGGGGGCACACAGTTCAAACCATAACACATACCTATCAGAATGACAAAAAAAAATTTTTTAATGTGACATTCAAAGTGAGGATGAGAAAGATTAGGACTCTCATTAATTGCTGGTGGGAATACAAAACGGTATGCCTATCTTGGAAATCATGTACTTATTGCAATAGCACTCATAGTTATTTACCCAAGAGAAATTAAAGCATATGTTTATGCAGATATTTTATATAAATACATTTTTATTTATAATAGCCCAGAATTAAAAGCACCAAAATATTCATACTGGTAAATAAATAAGCTGTTAAAGGATATTACTCATAAATCAAAAGGAACAAAACACTGATACATTCAACAACTTGGATAATCTCAAAAGCATTGAGCTTTTTTTTTTTTTTTAATAGACACAAAAGGCTAAGTAAAAGAAGGCAGACACAAAATTGGTACAATTTATATGACCTTGGAAAAGGAAAAAGTATAGGGGAGAAATTGGATCAGTGATTGATTGCCAGTGGCTGCAAGGAGGCTCAGGGTTAGAGGGGTAGTTTATGAGGTTAGGAAAATGTTCTATATCCTGATTATGGTAGTGGTTACAAAACTGTATACATTTTCAAAACTCAAACTGTGCTCTCAAACAAAGTAAAGTTTACTATATGCAAAGTTTGCCTCAATAACCTTGACTTTTTATAAAAGTATCAAAAATAGTAATCTTAAGAGCAGGCCATAAAGTTGTTGAAAACTGAAATGTTAAACAAATATTTTCAAAATTATAAGAAATATTCAACCACAATGCTCTTACTAGTATAAAATAGTATTGATAATAACATTTTTAATTCATCTGATTTCAGTTCCTTTTTATGTATGGTTACATGCTACATATAAAATATTTACACAAGTACATGTGTACAATTTATACATAAATATCTAGATATGTAAAGGAGATGCACAGTCAAATTTTATTTTACCCTAAATCATAAGCATTTGAATATTTTGAATATCACTGAAACTTACACTTCTGTGTTTAGAGCTTTTATTTTCATTTTGGCTTGGGTTTTTTTGGAAAGAAGAATGACATAATTTACATTAATAAATCAAGCTAAAAATTATATCTCATGGAACTTATATATTCAATTGTTTTCCAAAGTTGTCAATCCCATTTACCTTGCCTCAAACAATGAATGAAAGTATGTGCTTCACTAATCCTTTGTCACTCTGGTTGATATAATTTTAAGTGCTCTTTATTACATTATGAAAGACTTGTTTTCTTATTATTTTAGTAAATTACTTTTATCATATATCTTTCAGCAATTATTAAAGTCTTACAAACATTGTTTTACCTATTGATATAGCATATTATATGCATTGGTTTCCTCATATTAAGTCATATTTACATACATGATCATAGTGTGCAATTTTGAATACTTGCTGGCCCAGTGGTTTGTAATTGGTAGTGGCTAGTCACAGCCTTGGCAGCTGACTCTCAAGTCCCCATTCCTCCCAGAACCTAGCCCTTCAATAGATGTTTGTTTTCTTATTCCTACTGCTACATACTTTCCCTCATTCTCTCAGGTACTTACTTACATTTCTCTGTGAAGTGACTATTTTCATAGCAGCTCCCTAAAATGGTTGTCTACTCTTCCTTCTTTGGACACTGAGCAGGCCCCTACCACATCTATGAAAATAGTCTCCCAGCCCTGGCCAGTTTGCTCAGTGGTTAGAGCGTATGCCCGCAGACCAGAGAGTCACGGGTTCGGTTCCGCTAAGGGCACGTACCTTGGTTGCAGTTTGTCCCCAGCCCTAGCTGGGATCATGTGGGTGGCAACCACTCCATGTGTCTCTCTCACATGGATGTTTTTCTCCTTCCCTCCCTCCCTCTCCCCCTCCCGCTCTCTCTGAGGATAAATGCAAAAAAAAAAAAAAAAAAAAAAAAATGTCCTTAGGTGAGGATTAAAAAAAAATACAGACTCCCAGAACAGAAATGTCTTTCCCTTTGGGGATTTCAGGGCTCTGTACTTCAGCTTTGCGCTTTTGCAGAGCTCTGGAAGTGCATCTGCCAACCACCATTCAGTGACGCAGTCCAGATTACAGTTTATATCAGGGAGTGAGAGCTGCTATCTAGACAGGCTTTATCCTCCCCTACCCACCTGAGGGAAGATTTTGTGCACACGACAGAATCAAGTGGCATACATAATATAACATGCCTTAATTCTCAGCCATCTGAGAAAGTGAAAGCAAACAGCAGCATCAGAAAGAATAAACAAAGAAACCAATAAGGAAAATAGTCTTTGGTACTTAAAGCTGGCTAAATGATGTTAAGAGCATCTGGCTAAGATTTATTGAATCACTTCTTTGAAACCAACAATACAAAGCAGCCAATACTAGTTCACTGAGGCTTATGGTTTCCCATGAGAAAGAAATCGCAATTCTTAATTCGGACTATACATCAAAACAATCTCCAGCACTATACATATATACTTAGACCCAACACTCAGATATGCTCTTTGGTAGGTCTGCGATGAGGACACAGCATCTGTATTTTTTTTTTTAACTGCATATATGATTCCGATGCTGAGCCAACGTTTAAAACCACTGTTGATCAAAATAGATCCAGAATCATGGAAGTAGAGAGCAGACTGACAAACCTCAGAGAGGTGTGGGGTGTGGGGGGTGTGGGGAGTGTGGGGAGTGTGGGGAGTGGGAAAAGAAAAACCAAAGAATTTATATGCATATATGCACAACCAATCGACACAGATATTAGTTTGGAGAAAGCAGAAGTGGGGTGGGAGCAGGGAGGAGGGGTTCAGGCGGAGGGGGAGTGAGACATGTAATACTTTCAACAATATAATTAATTAATTAACAAACAAATGAATGAATGAATAAAAATAAATAAATAAATAATAAATAATAAATAAATAAATAAATAAATAAATAAATAAATAAATAAATAAATTCTGGGAAGCACGTGGGCTTGGAAAAGTATTCCTTTCCAGAAAGTCTAGCAGAAAGAAATCTTAAGATCTAAAAGCTCTGATCTATATTTTTAGTCAGTTAATCAATGCATACATTGATTAGACCAATGGGCCATTTTGTAAAGGATTATCAATCCTAACACAAGTCCCAGAGTTACTCTGTACAGGATGAAATGACACAAAAGGGGGATGAGAGATCTATGGATTTTATCTGTCTTATTTGTCCATTTTTTGTAGCATAAAGCTGCACAATGGCAGAATGCGTGCTTCATTTGACAAATAAGTCTTTCCCTTAGTAGAGATGTCTTGGTTTACTGATGCTAGAACTAATAGCATTTGGGAAGCCCAAAACTAAAATATAAAATGATTTGGAGATTATGGAAAGTAAAATAACTTCAAGTTTTATTAAACCCATCAGTTCAGCTGTACACTTCTTCCAGTCTGGGGGAGCCACTTAGAAAACAGCCCTATGTGATATACTCATTAGTGGGCTAGAACAGGCCAAGGCTGGACCCCGAGAGACAGCAGCACTGTTGGCCTACCACTGTCAGACAACGAAGAGGAGAGGCAGGCACTGGCAGTGCGACAATCTGGGGGATCTCTTTCTAAGGGCACTGCAGTCAGAAGTGACCCTTTCCAAAAGAATGGCCCAAATTTCTGTGTTGTGGCTATGAGAAGATGGTAGCATTTAAAAAGAAAAAGACCACTGTCTCTGCAGAGAGAGCAAGTCAATGTTGGAGGCTGTAATAGCAGATTCAATCCTCTCCCTCGGTGGGGGAGGCAACCAATCAATGTGTCTCTCTCACATCAATGTTTCTCTCTTTCTTTTGTTCCCTCCCTTCCTTCTACTTTATCTAAAAATCAATGAACTGAATTCAATAAATGTTGGGATAATTCATCAACCAAAAACACAAATAATAATAACTCCTTAGGCAGCAGCAGGTGCTTTGCATGTAATTTGTTGCTAATCTGTTTCAAGACAATCATTTTTCCTGTAGACAACAATTGTGAAGAATTTTACATATTATTTTCAGCTCTGAACTCGTCCTTTGTCTTCTACTCTCTATTTTACAGATGTCAATGTCATTTGCTTTCCTGTAGGTTTCTTCACAGGGAACAGTAGATGGGACTGGAAGGAAGAAGTAGAGAGGAGGGACTAAGTTTTCCTTTCCTATCAACTGGTTGCAGCCTTCAGCTTCCCTGGGCACTCGGTTCACCATCAGAGTTGTCATCAAGAGTTAGTGATGCCCCTCAGAGATCTGAGCATCTAGGTTTTAGCAACTCCAACTCAACCCTTTCCCTGCAGTTATTTTCTCTGCCTTACCTCAGGGTTCCCCTTTTCCCTTTCAGCCTTCTAAATAGAACCTGTGTAACTAATTCCCTGCATCAAATCCTCCCCTCTGTTGGAAATGCTTAGTGTATTTTTTGTCTTGCTGAATGGACACTGCCCAGTACAAAAGGCAACAGTTGGTCTCATTAATGCATTCAACAGGGAAGAATAAAATGCATACACATTAATTGTGCTTTTGGTTTTTTTGTATTTGATTTGTTCAAGCAATAATCATTGTCTTTGCAGAAATGAGTGTCTCAGTTTTAAAATGAATGATTTATACAATTCAAATACAAGTAAAATATAATAATAAAATGTATTGAAGAGTATAAAATACTACATAAATATAAAGTTTTATACTTTCTTATTATTTACTGAACAACACCACTGTATTTAAGCTAACTGCTGGTATTTTCAACTATTATCTCTGCTTCTGAGTCTCATACCAGGTCTAGCCCTATTTCTGTAATATCAGCCTCTCAAGGTCACACTGGCCTGAATCTCCTTTCCTACATGTCCTGTGCAAGCCCACAGCCTCCTTGAATTCATGGATTCCAGGGGTGTGGAAAAATGGCAATTGTCCTTGGTTCCTGGGTACTAAGAACCAAGGTGGGCCTATCAACCAATGCCTTGGTCCTTTATAAATTTTCATGTTTGAACTCCAGAAATAGGGCCCCAGTATGAACTGGCTGAATTACTTTTTCGGGTTCCATAGAGTGCTCAGTGTGCAATATAGCCCATAATTTTGAGCTCATACTAAGTAGGACAACTCTCTTCAATGTCCAGATTTAATATGGAGTGATAGGAGGTCATCATGTCCTGCATAAAATCCACACTCTTAACTCAGAGAAGAATGCTAGATGCTCCAGGGTGTTTGTTTGTTTGTTTGTTTGTTTGTTTGTTTGTTTTGTGTTTGTCCATCCATACACATACAGTCCCATTCAATGCTTGGAGCTCTTGGTTTTGCAACATTATATTTAGGAGTAATTTAGACTCTATTGTGACTCTTTTCTCAAGGTTTATTTTAAATTTTTAAACAATTGGGCACTATTGTACATAAATAAAGAACTCAACATCTTTGAAAAAACCTCTGGCTCTGGCCAGTTTTCTCAGTGGTTAGAGCGTTGGCTCACAGATCAAAGTGTCACAGGTTCAATTACCAGTAAAAGGCATGTACTGGGGTTGCAGGTTCAGTCCTCTCTCTCAGTACAGGAAGCAATCAATCGATGTGTCTCTCTCACATTGATGTTTCTCTCTTTCTCTTGCTCTCTACCTTCCTTCCGCTCTATCTGAAAACCAATGAAAAATGTCTTCAGATGAGGATTAACAAAAACTGAATAAAATAAAAAAGCTCTGTACCTTTTAAAAGTAAAAAATTCTTATTAATGCTGAGAAGGGTTTATTTAAACATCTGGAATGAGCATAATACTTGGAAAATTGTATAGTTTCAGGTGAAAATATATTTATGTTTTCTGACCATTTTTTTGAGATATACTTGAGACAGTGTCAAAAGTCTGCATGGTAGCTGTGGGTTTCCAATTATGTTTTCTGATTTTCTTTAAGACAATTTAAATGTATTCACACAATAGTCACTCAAACTATATGTGAAGGGGGTGGGAATTTAGATAAAAATATAAGAAAAATAAAGTTTACTCATATCTTTAAAAACTAGTGAAGAGGGGAAAATTATCAGAAATGTCTTTCAGAAATAAAAGGTACATTTTAAAGCTCTCTGTCACTTATTAAGTATATTCATATGAAAGAGAGAAAAGTTTTTTTTATATATACCCAAAGATATTTCTGTTCATGTTCAAATACAGGCTCTCTGCTATATATATATTCTTTATTGTGATTTTTAGAGAGAGGGGAAAAGAGAGGAAGAGAAATAGAAACATTGAGGAGAGAGAACCATCAACCAACTGCCTCCTGCACACCCACTACTGGGGATAGAGCCTGCAACCCAGGCATGTGCCCTGATGGGGAATTGAACTGACACCCTCTTGGTGCATGGGTCGATGCTCAACCACTGAGACACCAACTGATGCTTTCTTACTTTCTTGCCTCTTTGCTAAATAACTTTTCCCTCAGACCATTTAATCCAGTCTATTCTTTACACAATAACATCCTTGTTCAAAATCCAAATATATCATTTCATGTTTTAAATTTTCTTTAGTTTCCCATTAATTCAAATACTTTAAAAAGCTGGGGAAAAAAGCTGTAGTCTATTATTTATTTCAAAATATTCTACAGTGTATATACAACAGTCTACCTCTTTCCCGTTTCTATACTATTAGCCTCCTATCCATTGAGAAGCACAGAGAAGGTAGCCAAATCAATATTCATAAAGTAATTTAAATCTGATAGCCCAGAACAAAAAGGAATACATGAGAAAAGTAAGTCTTAACCCTTCTCCTCTGTCTTTTACTTCAGCGAAAGCAAGAGACAAATTTAAAAGACATATGGAAAATATCTTAACAAGACTTTGTGACTCATTGTATGTGTGTAGTGAAGAAAAAAGAGACAAGAAGATGCCCTGATTTCTGAGTAGAACAACTACTTAGCTCATGGTGTCTGTCATTCTCTTAAATAGAAACTGGAGGAAAAAGAACACAATGAGGGGAAAGATGAGTTGCCGTGTATGTATTGCTTGAAGTACTTGTGTGAAATTGAAATAGAGGTCAAGTAAGGAAGTGAATATATGTGTCTATATTTAAAAAAAAAATCTGTGCTTGAAATAAAAGTTAAGGGCCCCCCAACTTATAGGTGATGTTTGAAGTCATTTTCTATCCTTGGGGGATGTGTGAAAAGGGAAAAGAGAGTCTGAGGAATAGCACCCATGAAGATGAAAAACCCTACAAGGAGGGCTGGGTAAGAGAAATAGAGAGGTAGGGTTACATGGAAGCAGAGAGACAGCAAGGTGTTTTCCAGGGAGAAGGATTGTAATACTGAGATATTAAGTAAGGTAAGGACCAATTTCCCTGAGATTTAGCAACAATGCATTCCAGCCCTGTGTCAGCATTGAAGCTAGAGGACAGTGGAGCCAATGAAGAAGGAGGTGAGGACATGGACCCTGCAGGATAATCTATGCTTTGAGGAGGTTTCACTTTGTCTTTTATCTAACAGAAGAGAGCGCTGAATAGGGTTAAGTTCTAACAGGAAGTTGCCAGAAGGAAAAAAAAAAAAAAGGTTGAATATAGATGAGAAAAACTTCATAAGCAGAAAACAATCTGTATCACCAATATTTCCATCTCTCCACATCTTAGTGCATATGTTCCAAGATCTCTCAAATGTTAAAAAAAAAAAAAATATATATATATATATTCTTTGATCACCCCCCCACAATGTCTCTAGAGTTACCATTTTATTTATCTGCTCCCTTACACAACAAAACTTCTCAAAAGTGATGTCTATAATCATTGTTTCTTCTTCCCCTCATATTAACTCTTATCTCCACTTCTGCTGCATTATTCTCTGAAATGATTTAATTGTGACACCAAGGACCTCCACCTCATCAAATTCAATGAAAAATCACTTATCTGATCTCATCTTAAAAACTTAGCTATTGCTGAGCCTGTCTGAATACTCTTTTCTTGAATTCTGTGATAACAGAACTCTTGATTTTCTCCCTCCCTCACTGTCTGGTCCTTAGTCTCAGCATTACTTTTTCCTCTGCTAGAGTTCTTGATGACAGAGTACACTGAAAACAATGCTGTCAATGGGGTGTTGAAGTCCCCTGCTATGATTGTATTGCTGTCAATTTCTCCTTTGAAGTCCTCCAGAATACTTTTTATATATGTTGGTGCTCCTATATTGGGTGCATATTTGTTTACCAAGGATATATCTTCCTGTTGAATAGATTCTTTCCATATTATGTAGTGGCCTTCTTTGTCTCTAGTTATGGCCTTCATTTTGAAATCTACTTTATCAGATATGAATATTGCTACCACGGCTATTTTTTCCTTTCTGTTTGCTTGGAAGATTTTTTTTTTTATCCCTTTACTTTCAACCTATGTGTGTCTTTTGTTGTGAGGTGAGGTGGGTCTCTTGTAAACAACATATATGTGTCATGCTTTCTTATCCAGTCAGTTCCTCTGGGTCTTTTGATTAGAGCTTTCAATCCATTTAAACTTAAGGTTATTATTGATATGTATTTATTTATTGCCATTTTTGTTTTGCATGGTTAAATTTTTCTTCCTATTTCTTCTGCTAATTACAGCAGTCCTTTTAACATTTCTTGCAGTGCTAGTTTGGTGCTAATAGATTCCATTGGCCTTTTTGTTTTTGTCTGGGAAGCTCTTTATTTCACTTTCTATTTTGAATGACAGTCTTGCTGGATAGCATAGTCTTGGATTCAGATCTTGTTTTTTATGACTTTGATTACTTCATGCTATTCCCTTCTGGCCTGTAGCATTTCTGTTGAGGAGTCAGCTGATAGCCTTATGGGGTTCCTTGCAGGTAATATGTTGCTTATCTCTTGATACCTTTAGGATTCTCTTTTTGTCTTTAATTTTTGACATTTTAATTAATATGTCTTAGTGTGCACCTGTTTGGGTTCTTCTTAGTTGGGACTCTCCGTGCTTCTTAAACTTGAATGCCTTCTTCCTTCACCAAATTAGGGAAGTTTTCTGTCACTATTTCTTTGAATATATTCTCTAACCCTTGTTCATTTTCTTCTTCTTCTGGAACTTCTATGATGTAAATGTTGTTATATTTCCAGTTGTCCCACAGTTCTCTTAAGCAATCTTCCTTTTTATTTATTTATTTATTTTTGGTTTTATTTTCTGATTGGTTGATTTTTTCTACCCTCTGTTCTAATTCACTGATCAAGTTCTCAGTTTCCTCTACTCTGCTGATTATTCCTTCCAATGTGTTCTTTGTTTTTGCTATGTCATTCTTCATTTCCAATTGTTTGGTTTTCAATGTTTCTATATCTTTACTCATGGTGTTGAGCTCTTTACTCATGCTGTTGAGCTTCCACATTATCATCACTCTGAACTCTACCTCTGATAACTTGCTTACCTGCATTTCATTTATCTCATCTTCAGTAGAGTTTTCTTGTTCTTTCATTTGGGATTTGTTTCTTTGTTTCACCATTTTTTCTAGCTCAGTGGGTTTTACAGCCTGTCAAATTTTCCCTGTGAGTGTTGGTGATTTGCTGTTTTAGGCTTCCTCTACTGGGTTTGAATGAGTGTGGGAAGACCCATGTTAAATACCTCTATCAAATTTTACTTTCCTGGGTAGATTTGTAAGCCCAGTATAGAAGCAGTTATCTTCTAGCTTTTTGCCTGGAGGCTATTAATCTCTGTTACTTGATGAGTTACCTGATGAGCCTTGGGTTGTAGCCCTCAACTGAAGGAAAAACTTCCTCAGGTGTTCAGCATTAGAGTATTTCCAGAGGATTGGGGAGATGCTGGCTGTTAATGAGCCTCAATTTTCATTTCTCTAGCCCAGCTTGGTGGTTTAAATTTCTTAGGGAGGGGATGTTGCTTCTCCCCAAGCCCAGGGAAGGGGCTCTTTGAGTAATATGTCTACAGTCCTGTTAGTAATTGATTCAGCAAAAAAACTTCCACTGCCCTCCAAATCCAAACCACTTCCAAACCAGTCCACCCTCCCTCTGCTGGAACCCAAGGTGAGTGTCTGTAGCTAATTTAGTGCTCTGTCTGTGCCCTCTGTGCTGTGGAGCCAGCTTGGAATTTTAACCTTGAGGGAGCTGCTCACAGCTAAAACAGCTACTGGCAGTGGGCTTCCAGCCCACCCTCTCATGCCTCCACAGATCCTACTGGGCTCAATTCAGTGTTCTTTTTCCTGTCCCTGGTTACATGAGTCCTCTCCAGCTGCTTTTCTGTTGCTTCTTCCTGATGAATTGTCTTTATTTTAGTTGCAGTTTCAGTTTGGCCCTGGGAAATGGTCTGTGTAGCTTCCATTCACTGCACTGCCATTTTGGAATCCCCTGCACCCCAAATTCTTTTCTTGAATCCTACAATCCATTCTCCTCACAAAGCCAGAGTGATTTTTTTCCAACAAAGATTAGATCTTGTCACTCCTCTGCTCAAAACTTTTCATGGCTTTCCATTGCATTTAAAATAAAAGTAAACTCCCTACCATGGTCTGAAAAATCCCATATAATGATCCAGCCCTCCTTGCCTACACCTGTGACGTTATTGTTTACTACTCTTGACCTTGCATTGTAACCTCCAGTCACATTGGCCTTAGTTCTGTCCTAGAACATGCAGAGCTCATATCTGCCTTACTTAGGTCTCTTTTACCTCTAGTAGCAGAGTTCTGCCTGAAGACTTCATGGCTGGCACATTTGCATCTTACAGGTTTCATCTGAAAGATCACTTCCTAAAAAAGGGCTTCATTGAACCCAAGCACCAAGATGTCACTGGTTTGATTTCCAGTCAGGATACATGCCCAGGTTGTGGTTCCAGTCCTCAGTGAGGGGCATGCAGGAGGTGGCCAATCAGTGTTCTCTCTCATCGATGTTTCTATCTTTCTCTCCCTCTCACTTCCTTTCTCCATAAAAACTCAATAAAGAAAAAAAAATTATTTTTAAAGAAAGGGCTTTCCCAATTCTCCAATAATTTTTTTCACAGCAGCAAATTTATTTTCTTTATAGCACTTACCCCTCTGTGAACTCATCTTTCTCATGTGTTTATTTACTTATCCCGTGGACCTTATCTGTCCCATTAAGTGTTATCATCTCCTTTCAAATAATAAATGATTCCTTATGCAAATGAAAGTGGGTGGAATACAAAATATAGGTAGAGGGATTAAGATAAATAGCTTTTTTACTGTAGGATGAAGGAAAAAAAAAAAGAAGATGGTTACAAGTATAAATAACCTGGTAGGTTTGGTGGCAGACAGTAAAGGAAGCTTCCACCTTAGGGCTTCTACTTTCTCTAAAATAAGAAGATAGTAAGAATGTCTTGAGTTACAGCAGGATATCTTGAATTTCTAGTGGTCATTAAGAATTATAAGCAAGACAATGATGGGATTATGTTCATTTCAGAAAGGTTAATCTTCCAGAGTAGAGCATGAATTAGGAGACAATGAACTAAAAAAAGCATGGGGACAAATTACACAAGATGCTAACTAGTTTCAGAAAAAAATAATGATCACAGAGAGAGAATATGAGAGGGCACAATAAAAAATCCAGCCACTTATTGTTTCATTGATGTTCAACGTTCTTTACTCCCCTTCATCTGTGAGCCCCCATTTACTACCTGCTCATTGTTAAACTTCAGCCAACAGCTTCCTATGGCATCACTGATAATGCAGAAAAGAGGAATGAGAGTGAGGGAGAATATGGATGGCTCAGTGCAAACAATACTGAAATAATAATCATTGGATATTCTTTGGAGATTGGCTCTATATCTGAATGCTCATATGGGAATGAAACTGAGTAAGAAGAACTAACTGTTCCCCTGTATCCAAGGTGAGAAGGCCCTTGTGAATCACTCTAACTGGGATATGCTGTCAAGACCTTCTACTGAGTAGTATGTGTGCTTCTTGCTGTTGTAAATGTTAATGGACATAAACAAACTGTAAGAACAATTTATTTCTGGCACCCTCCAAAGAACAGGTTTCTCAAAATAATAGGAAACAAAAGAACAGGCTGTGTGTGCTTGGGCATCTCATGTGAGACAACTGTGTTTGTGGAATTGGAGTAAACAGCTCATTAAATTCACATAGCACACTAAGGTGAGAGAGAAACTGAAAATCAAGAAAGAAAATAAATAAACAAAGAAGCTGCATGTCTCCAGTAGAAATTGGTTTAAAATGTATCGAGACAAAACAAGTTATATTTAAAACAAGAACTTAACCATAAGTTGTAATAAAAACTGATCTGGTCACTTACAAAGGTTGTTTTTCATAACACTCATGGAGCGTATCATAAAGAAAGCCCAGGTTGCATTGGGAATGGTTATATGGAAATACAGACAAATGAGGGTGGATATCAATAATCAGTTTAGGAATTCAGTTTTGTTTTGATTTCTTATTATTATGTTTAGCCCAGCTAAAACACATAGATCCTTTCAACATGGGATTGATCTACTCTATGCAATTATTCTAACAAATTCAAAATGATACATGATATAATCCTGTTTCTCAAGAAGTTGTTTTAAAGATTTGTGGTTAATTTACAATTTCTAGATTAGATTAGAAATGGATTAGATATGGATTTGCAATTTCTTATTCATCAGAATTGGTCATCTGAATATTTCCAGAATTTTACCTACAACTTTTCTTTCATAAGATCAAAGAATATCATTTGGTTAATACCCTTACTTATTTTACTAAGAAACTGCAAGTTGCTCACCTAGGTAACACTTTTCAGTTCATATCTTCTTCCTTTTTTTTATATAGTATCTGACACAACAATCTATTCATTACTGGATAAGTTCTCCTTTCTCATCTGAAAGGACAAAATATTAGTTTTCCAGCTATTCCAGACATTATTTTCTTTAAGAGCTTGCAAGATTCCATTCCAAGCCCTCCTCTCTTTTCATTGTATATATTATTGCTTTCAGGGAACCTAGAATATAATAAAGTGAATAAATATATTTGAGTCAATAAATCTCATCAATCAATCAATCAATATGAATCCAAAATAGATTCATATTAAGGAATGGCTGAGAAAATCAATTCAAAGATGCAAGGGCTAATTTTACATTAATTTGGCTGGGCATAGTTAATTAAGGAAAAACACAGTTCGTAATAGTTTTCATAGTTGCAAAGTACATTTATTAAAATATATTCCACTAATGTTTTGACCCCAGAAGACTATAAGCTTCATGAAGAAAGAGAATATGTCCAATTTCATTTCCCATTCTCTTTCCAATAACTAGCATTAAGTACCTGACTCAGTATATGCTAAATAAATATTAGGAAAATTTGTGAAATGAGTGAATAAGTAACAATCTTGTACCTGATTTCATGCATACTTGAAAGGCTGAAAACTGGGTGAAGTGACAGGGAAGTGACAAATACCAGGGCCTGTGGGGAGCAGAGCAGTGATCCCAGCCAAGAGGTGATCATATTGTAAAGGGGGATTAAAAGTGAATCTCGAGATTTCCCACTGGATAAATATCCTGTGCAGGAATAGAAAGCAGGGGAGGGCCCAGAAAAGCTGTAACACCCATTGAAGGATCGAGAATGACATACAACATGGTGTGTCAGAATAAGGAACTCAAAAATGCCTAATTGTGGGGCAGAGGAATACGTAATAATATGGCTTCCTTCTAGAAGGAAGGTTCACATGCCTATACTGTTCTTCTTCTGCTGGGTAGATTGGAGCTGACCTCTACAAGTACTGCAACCAAGTAGAAGTATAGGACAAATTAGCTCCCACTACACTAACTTGCTCACTATGCCTAGACTGTCTTTCCTTTCCCTGACTTCACTTATTTCTTGAATTTTTTTATTCATTTAACAAAAATACTTAAGCAAGTGCCAGGAAGTTGTGTGGGACCACAAACAGAACAGGGAACAAGACATTTGAGTGTTTATTTTGTATGAGAATACTTTACTAAGTACTTTACATAGATTTATAATCACAATAGTAATATGAAGTTAATTAGATCGTAATCCTCATCACAAATGAGGAATCAGAGTAATGGAGAGCTGGACAGATGTTCTAAAAATCACAGAGTTAGGAAAGAGTGTGTGTAAGAGGCACATTTTCATTCAACAGATACATATGAGTGTTTGCCAGGGGCCTCCTGTGTGAGTTTCTCTCCTGCTACCCCCCATGGCTGGACCAATCCTGGGTTTCAGTCAAATAAGTCTACCCTCTGTTTTATAACATTCTTATTTCTGATCCTATATCCTCCTGCCTCAAAAGTTCTCCTCTTTCTTTGTCTTCATCTTATTTTTCTTTCAGGATTCCTCTGGAACTGCCCTCCTCTGCTTCAGGAGATGGCTGTTTCTCCTGCCTCTGGCTTATTACGGCAAGTGAGTTCTCTATAATTTAACCAATTTCTGCTGAGTATTGCTTTTTAAATTATTTCAGTATGTATATCAACAGACCATAAACTGCTTAATGACAGGAATTATATCATATATATATTTTTTATATCATCCATAGAGCTTAGCAGTGTCAGACTTCTGGAAGTTTCTACTAAATTCTAGAATAGAACTTACCTCTATTAAATTGATCTTGATGAAGACTTTTTATAAATAGATTTCCCAATGCTTAACATGTTTTCTCACTTTTTCTACACATATTGCTATTTAAGGGTGCTGGTTTGTTTTTTTGTTTTTAACTTTTAAATAATCAATTTCAAAACTAGGTCACTAAAGACACAAAAAAGCCACTTGAAAGGGATGTCATGAGAGACTTAAAATTTGAGCATCCTTTTTTTTTTTTTTCATGATACATGAAATTATTTTGAGTAAAAAGGGACAAAAGGATTATTTTGTTTTTTGTGCCTAAATTCACTTAATGACATTCTAAAAAATAATAACAATTCAAATGCCTTTGAAGCAGAAAATATATTTTACTATTCTTATTATGAAACTCAAGGGTACAACCAATCCTTCAAAATGGGCCCAATTCTCATTAAATTGATTGTAAAGTATCTTTTTTTCTTTTAATTATACATGCCCATCTACTTTCCAGGTCCTTTTATTTGACTTAACACATTCCCATTTTCTGACATGTCTAATCTCTTGTAAGCTCCTCAGAGAAATTTTGTGACACTATCTCTGTCATAGAATGTCAGGTGTCCACAGCCCAAACACCCTTGCTGAATATGGGAAGCTGCTGATTCTCTGGTTTGTGTCAGACCCTGGCACTTACATTTTCTTTCCAGACTGCTGACAGCCAGCATCACTGAATGCTTTGCCTCTGACTTTTCTCTCTAGACATTCAGGTCAACTGGGGTTCAGTCGCTGGCAGGATTTCTCCCTTCTCCTTCTTCATGGCCAAAGGCATGCCCTATAGGACTGACAGCCAAAGCAAGGAGCAGATGAAAAGTCTCTCTTTGGCTGGTGTGAATTTATGATGAACAAGTGCAATAAACAGCTGTAGTTCAGAACGAGCTATTGACTCATGGTGGCTGGAGCTGTCCCCTTTCTGCATCTTAGCATGTGTGTAACCATCAGCAAGATAGCACAACTCTCAGAGCTTCTGTTTAATCTCTTGTGAAATAAACATATCTATGTGGTAGGATTGCTGCAGTGATTACATGAAATAATGAATGCCAAACAAAAAAATGAAATAGACACAGGAAAGATATAAACTTAGCTTCTAAATGTGGGCATTTTCTCAATTTCTCCTTTTAGTTTACCACTTGAATAGAAATTGGTTGACACATTTCCTTAAAGCTCAGTTTAGCTGAGATGAACTAGAACCATTCAGAGGTCAAATCACTCAAGATAGCCTAAAATCTCAAAGGCACTAAAGCTTTGTGAATTCTCAGAAACAAACAAACAAAAAGAAAGTAAACTAACATAATAACTGATGCCAAAGAAATGACTTTGTGCCTCACTAGGCAGACTTCACAACTTTGTTGTCAGTCTGTCCATCATTGCAGCTATGCACTGAGGAGGGAAGGAGATGAATCTCTCAGGATGAAGCTATGATAGCAAGACAAAACTACTAGCAGTGTCACTTGAAATAGATCACAAGTTAATCTTATATATTTGCAAGCTACCTTATAGTTCGTATAGCACTTTGTTATTCATTGTTTTTTGTTTTGTTTTATTTTGTTTTTTAGAGCAGGAGGGAGGAAGGGAGGCAGGCAGGAAGAGAGAGAGAGAAATATTGATGTGAGAGAGACACATTGACCGGTTGCCACTCACACGACCCCAACCAGGGCTGGGGACAAACCGCAACCAAGGTACGTGCTCAGTGGGAAATAAACCCTGGACTCTCTGGTCCTCAGGCCGCCGCTCTAACCACTGAGCAAAACCGTCCAGGGCTATTCATTTTTTACCTAGGAGTCATTCTATATAGTTATGTGTCTAAAAACTGTGCCTCAATTGATCCCCCACATCACAAATTCTAAGCCTCTAGAACTCTGGTTGGAAACCAAAAGTTTGATCTATACACCTCAATGGATCCCACTCTTCCTGTTCTTTTGCCTAGAGATCCCCGGGGACTTTCATGTGTAATCTCAGCATATCAACAAATTGGCTATGACCAAGGGGTACTGACTTCTGGAAGCTTGGTTAGGCATATCACATCCAAAGCAGCAACTTGGCCAAAGTCTCCCTGGAGTAGGGTGAGAGAGTAGCATCATTTCCCATAGTGCTAATTTTCAAGCATAGGTGGCCACTCCCCAGTGTTACATTCATAGCAGGGTGTCCCTCGGCCAGGGCTTTTTAGAGTAAAGGTATTTTAATTTGTGCTGCTTCCCAGTCATGAGGCAGAGTGAATGTTATCTAGAGTGTTGCTCTTTGGGCAAAAAGTGGGACAACAGTACAGAAGCACCTTTGTTTCTTTGAGAGTATTCATGCTTCCTGATATCCCTGAGGTCAGGTTCACAGCACAGGCTCTGCATGGATGCTGAAACTGAACTCTTTCCTTCCCCAGCAAATACTTGATGCCTACTGTATGCTAGTCTACTAAACACTAAATATAAGCAAGGATCAGCAAAACAAATGAAGTCCTTACCTCAAGGAGCTCATATATGTGGTTGAGAAGATCATGCTTCGTAAAGGGCGGGTAGAAGACTCAATAACTGACATACTTTCAGGACCTTTAAGCACTCACAGACCCAAGCCTAGTGTTTTGTAACTTACAAAGTCCCTATTTTAATTCCCAAACAAGACTATCCTACAAGCCTGTGTTAGTCACCTGTCCAATAGGACAACCCACACCTCATTTTAACCCTGATTTACAAATGAGGAAACTAAGGTTCACAGAGGCTAGGTTATTTTGTCAATGAACATTATAAGTACAATATTGTATCCCCAATTCCCAAAACAGAGTTTGTGTGCAAGGAGAAAAAAAAAATCAAGTGCATGAATTTAGTCAAGACTAAGATGACAATAAGCAGCCAATTTGGGGGTTTCACTCATGTTTCTTGATTCTGATGTGTTCCAGAGCTCTAGGGTGCTTCCTTCTTGAATAAATTAGTGTGTAGAATCCTAAACTTTCAGAATAAGAAGGGATCTTAGAGCTCATGAAGTCTCCAGATACACATTAATATGGTAATCCTGTACAGAATTATCTTCTGTAAGCTTAAAGATTTATAGCTACTTTCAGGAAAAAAAAAAACATCAGACCTGATATCTTTGTAGTAAACCTGTACAAATAGTGCTTGTTGATTCTTACCACTATTTCTATGATTTGGGGAACTGTTGCATATTGGAATGTATATAAATAATCTTCGATTTTCTGTATGATCTAAAACAATTATCAAATGACAAAATCTAAAAAAAGAACTTTAGCTATATCATTTAGGTCATGGTTATATAATGAAAAGTGTTTCCCTAATTTTAGCTTCTGTAAATTGCCTGATGTTTATTAAACAGTCCTACCTGAGCAGTTCTTTTCATTGGTTTAAGCAATCATATAGTGCTTAAATATCTTATGTACTAGGCGCTGGGCTAGGACCTGGGAGGATGTGTCAAAGTAAACTAGATATATTCTTATTCACAGGAAAATGAAGGGGATGACAAATAACTAAATTATAACTCAAAACAGAGAGAAAAGGGCGAACCATACAAATGAAACCAACAATGCACTTAAGAATTCTAAGTATAGCCCTGGCCAGTTTGGCTCAGTGGTTAGAGCGTCAGCCTGCGGTACAGAGAGACCCGGGTTCGGTTCCCACTAAGGGCATGTACTTCGGTTGCAGTTTGTCCCCGGCCCTGGTTGGTCGTGCGGGTGGCAGCCACTCGATGTGTCCCTTCACGTCGATGTTTCTCTCTCTCTCTCTCGCTCTTCCTCTCTCTCCCTCCCACTCTATCTGTACAAAAGATGGAAAAATATCCTCGGGTGAGGATAAAAAAAAACCAGTTTAATTCTTGATCAGGACACATGCCCAGGTTGTGGGCCCGATTCCCAGTGGGGGCATGCAGGAGGCAGCCAACCAATGTTCTCTTTCATTGATGTTTCTATCTCTCTCTATCTCCCTTCCTCTTAAAAATCAATAAAAAACAAAGAAAAAAATTAAAAAAAAAAGAATTCTAAGTTTATATTATGAAACAATGGAAATTACAAAAAAATGTTTGTAGATTAGGTTTTTAAGGAGGACTATGAAGAGTGAGTAGGATCAACACTAACTGAGATGAGAAAGAATCCATTCAATTATGCGCTCACACATTCACTTAATAAGTACTTAGTGGCCCACACCAACACACATTGTAATTAAAATGCCACAAATTAAAGACAAAGAGAGACTGGAAAAATGGCTGCGGAGTGAACGGAGCTACACAGACCGTCTCCCAGAACCAAACTGGAATTACAACTATAACACAGACAAATCGACGGGAAAAACCAACAGAAAAGCAGCTTGCAAGGACCATACAACGAGGGACACTGACTCCATCCCGGTAGGCTTGCGAAGGCGTGAGACAGGGGCTGGGAGCCCAGCGGCCTTAGCTGTAAGCGGCGCCCTCGGGTTACACTCCCAGGCGGCTCCACAGCGCAGCCGGGACAGAGGCTGAAACAGCCACAGCCACTCACCTTGGGCTCCGGCAGAGGGAGGGCGGATGGACTGGAACTGTGTCGGGACACTCGGGGTTTGGAGGGCGCTCAGAGCTTTGGCTGAGTGCAGCCACTCAGGACGGTGGCCACATTGCTCCTTCCCAGAGCTCTGAGGAGAGGCAGCAGCCCCTCCCTCGAAGATCCAACCCCACCCTGTGGGCCACTGAAGTGTTAATTGAGGCTCACTAACAACCGGCATCTGCACCACCCTCGTGAAAGCCCCTTGGCTGAGCACCAGAGGGAGTTTTTCAATCAACTGACAACCCAAAACTCATCAATTAACCTAGACTGCTAGCCTCCAGGCAAAAAGCTAGAGGATAACAGTACCTTTCCTGGGCTGGCAACTTTAACCAGGAAAGTAAGACTTGACAGTGGTGTTCAACGTGGGTCCTCCCTCGCTCATCTAAACACAGGAGAGGGAGCCACAAACAGCAGAACACCAACACCCACAGGGAGAACTTGAAAGGCTCCAAAGCCCACAGTGATAGCCAAAATGGTGAAACACAGAAACAGAAGCCAAATGAAAGAGCAAGACACCTCCACCGAAGATGAGATCAATGTGGAGCAATTAGGCATGTTAAGAGAGCTAGAATTCAGAGCCATGATCTTGAGAAAGCTGAACAGCATGAGTAAGGAAATAGAGACACTGAAAATAAGCCAAATGGAAATTAAAAACCAACAAGAAGAGATAAAAAATGACATATCCGAAATGAAAAACACATTGGATGGTTTAAAAAGCAGAGTAGGGGAAGCTGAGGACCGGATCAGTGAATTAGAAGACAGGGTAGAAAAAATCAACCAATCAGAAAAACAAAAGGAAAAAAAACTATTAAAAAACAGGAAGACAGCTTAAGAGAACTATGGGACAAATGGAAACGTAATAATATTCTCATCATAGGAGTCCCTGAAGAAGAAGAAAATGAGCAAGGGATAGAGAATATATTCAAAAAAATAGTGAGAGAAAACTTCCCTAATTTGGTGAAGGAAGAAGGCAATCAAGTTCAAGAGGCACAGAGAGTCCCAAGTAAGAAGAACCCAAACAGGCCCACACCAAGACACATAGTAATTAAAATGACACAAATTAAAGACAAAGAGAGAATCCTAAAAGCAGCAAGAGATAAGCAACAGGTTACCTACAAAGTAAACCCCATAAGGCTCTCAGCTGACTTCTCACAAGAAACACTACAGGCCAGAGGAGAATGGCATGAAGTAATCAAAGTCATGAAAAACAAGAATCTGAATCCAAGACTACTCTACCCAGCAAGGCTATCATTCAAAATAGAAGATCAAATAAAGAGCTTCCCAGACAAAAAAAAAAGGCTAAGGGAATATATTAGCACCAAACCAACACTGCAAGAAATGTTAAAAGGACTGCTGTAATTAGCAGTAGAAATGGGAAGAAAAATAGAACCACACTAAACAAAAATGGCAATAAATAAGTACATATCAATAATCACCTTAAACGTAAATGGATTGAATGCTCACATAAAGAGACACAGAGTAGCTGATTGGATAAGAAAGCATGACTCATCTATATGTTGTTTAAAAAGACCCACCTCTCAACAAAAGACTCACATAGGTTGAAAGTGAAGGGAAGGAAAAAAATTTTCAAAGCAAATGGAAAGCAAAAAAAGCTGGGGTAGCAATTCCCATATCTGATAAAATAGATTTCAAAATGAAGACCATAACTAGAGACAAAGACGGCCACAACATAATATTGAAAGGATCTCTCCAACAGGAAGATATAACCTTGATAAACATATATGCACCCAATATAGGAGCACCAAAATATATTAAAAATCTTCTGGAGGACTTCCAAGGAGAAATTGTCAACAATACAATCATAGCAGGGGACTTCAACACCCCGTTGACAGCACTGGATAGATTCTCTAGGTAAAAAATTAGCAAGGAAACAGAGACTCTAAATGAAGCACTAGACCAAATGGATTTAATAGATATCTACAGAGAATTACACCCCAAAACTACAGAATACACATTCTTCTCAAGTGCACATGGGACATTCTCAAAGATAGACCACATGATAGGACACAAACTAAATCTCTACAAGTTCAAGAAGATTGAAGTCATATCAAGCATCTTCTCAGATCACAATGGCATGAAACTAGAAATCAGTTGCAACAAGAACATGCAAAAACATTTCAACACATGGAGGCTAAAGCGCATGTTATTAAACAATGAATGGGTCACCGAGGAGATCAAGGAAGAAATTGAAAACTTCCTGGAAACCAATGAAAAGGAACACACAACAACACAAAATCTATGGGATGCAGCGAAAGCAGTTCTGAGAGGGAAGTTCATGGCACTACAGGCCTACCTCAAAAAACAAGAAAAATTTCTAATTGACTGTCTAACCTCACAACTTAAAGAATTAGGAAGCAAACAAAAAGAAAACCACAGAGCAAGTAGAAGGAAGGAAATAGTAAAGATCAGAGCAGAAATAAATGACATGGAGGCCAAAAAAACAATTCAAAGGATCAATGAAACAAAGAGCTGGTTTTTCGAAAAGATAGAGGAACCCTTAGCTAGACTCACCAAGAAACAAAGAGAGAGAACCCAAATACACAAAATCAGAAATGAAAGAGGAGAAGTAACAACCAACACCACGGAAATACAAAAGATCGTTAACAACTACTATGAACAACTATATGGAAACAAATTCAACAATCTAAGCGAAATGGACAAATTTCTAGAAACACACAGTCTCCCAAAACTATTCCCGGAAGAGATAGAAAACTTGAACAGACCAATAACAACTAAGGAAATTGAAGAGGTAATCAAGACTCTCCCAGAAAACAAAAGCCCAGGCCCAGATGGTTTCACGGGGGAGTTTTACCGAACATTCAAAAAAGAACTAACACCCATTCTCCTCAAACTATTTCAAAAAATTCAAGAAGAAGGAAGACTTCCAAACATGTTCTATGAGGCCAGCATAATTCTAATTACAAACCAGAAAAAGACACTATGAAGAAAGAAAACTACAGGCCAATATCCCTGATGAACATAGACGCCAAAATCCTGAACAAAATATTAGCAAATCGGATCCAGACATACATCAAAAAAATTATTCACCATGACCAAGTGGGATTCATTCCAGGGATGCAAGGCTGGTACAATATTCGCAAATCAATAAACGTGATACACCACATAAACAAAATGAAGAATAAAAACCACATGATCATATCAATACATGCTGAAAAAGCATTTGACAAAATCCAGCATCCATTTCTGATATAAACGCTCAGCAATGTAGGAATAGAGGGATCATATCTCGACATAATAAAGGCCATATATGAAAGATCTACAGCCAACATCATACTCAATGGACAGAAACTAAAAACATTTCCATTAAGAACAGGAACAAGACAGGGATGTCCACTTTCACCACTCGTATTTAACATTGTACTGGAAGTCTTAGCCACAGCAATCAGACATGAAGAAAAAATAAAAGGGATCCAAATTGGAAAGGAGGAAGTGAAACTGTCATTATTTGCAGATGACATGATATTGTACATAGAAAACCCTAAAGACTCCATCAAAAATCTACTAGACTTAATAAATGAATTTGGCAAAGTAGCAGGATACAAAATCAACGTCAAGAAATGGACGGCATTCTTGTACATTAATGATGAACTCACAGAAAGAGAAACTGAAAAAACAATCCCATTTACCATCGCGCCAAAAAAATTACGATACCTAGGAATAAACTTAACCAAAGAAGTAAAGAACCTATTTGCAGAAAACTACAGGTCATTGAAAAAAGAAATAGAGGAAGATATAAAAAAGTGGAAGCACATACCCTGTTCATGGATTGGAAGAATTAACATAATTAAAATGTCCATACTACCCAAAGCAATCTATAGATTCAATGCAATCCCCATCAAAATACCAACGACATATTTCATAGAACTAGAACAAATACTTCAAAAGTTCATATGGAACCAAAAAAGACCCCGAATAGCCACAGCAATCTTGAAAAAGAAGAACAAAGTAGGTGGGATCACAATACCAGATATCCGGTTATACTACAAAGCGACTGTAACCAAAACAGCCTGGTACTGGCACAAGAACAGGCATATAGACCAGTGGAACAGAACTGAAAACCCAGAAATGGACCCAAGGCAATACGCTCAATTAATATTTGACAAAGGTGGCAAGAGCATACAGTGGAGTAAAGATAGCCTCTTTAATAAATGGTGTTGGGAAAATTGGACAGCTACATGCAAAAAAATGAAACCAGACCATCAACTTACACCATACACAAAAATAAACTCAAAATGGATAAAAGACTTAAATGTGACCCATGAATCCATAAAAATTCTAGAAGAAAATGCAGGCAACAAAATTTCGGACATCATACGGAGCAGAATTTTCACTGATACATCACCTAAGGCAACAGAAATAAAGGAGAAAATGAACACATGGGACTATATCAAACTAAAAAGCTTCTGCACAGCAAAAGAAACAATCATCAAAATGAAAAGGCAACCCACTGTATGGGAGAACATCATTGCCAATGATGTATCAGATAAGGGGTTAATTTCCAATATATATACAGAGTGCTCATACAACTCCAAAAAAGGAAGACAAAGAACCCAATTAAAAAATGGGCAGAGGAGCTGAATAGACATATTCAGGACATACAGAACATACCTCTCCAAACAGGACATACAAATGGCCAAAAGACATATGAAGAAATGCTCAACATCACTAATCATCAGAGAGATGCAAATTAAAACAACAATGAGGTATCACCTCACACCTGTAAGAATGGCCACCATCAACAAATCATCAAACAACAAGTGTTGGCGAGGGTGTGGAGAAAAGGGGACTCTAATACACTGCTGGTGGGAATGCAGACTGGTGCAGCCGCTATGGAAAACAATATGGTGCTACCTCAAAAAATTAAAAATTGAACTTCCATTCGACCCAGTGATCCCACTGCTGGGAATATACCCTAAGAAGCCTGAAACACCAATCAGGAAGAATATATGTACCCCCATGTTCATAGCAGCACTATTTACAATAGCTAAGATCTGGAAACAGCCCAAGTGTCCACCAGTAGATGAATGGATAAAAAATCTGTGGTACATATACACAATGGAGTACTATGCAGCGGTAAGAAAGAAAGATCTCTTATCCTTTGAGACGACATGGAGGGACCTGGAAAGTATTATCTTAAGTGAAAGAAGCCAAGCAGAAAAAGACAAATACCACATGATCTCACTTATATATGGAATATAATGAACATAACAGCCTGAGGAATAGAGTAGACCCACACACATGGAAGTAGGGCACAGACTGACATCCCTCAGAAGAGGGGTGGCGGGTGGGGGGGTGGGAAGAGATAAACCACAGAACTCATATGCATGTATGCATGACCAATGGACATGGACAACTAAGCTGGGGACAGGGTGGAGGGGGGGTGGGGTGGGGGGTGCCAATGGGGTAAAAAGGTAAAATATCTGTAACAAAAAAAATAAATAAAAATTCATTAAAAATAAATAAATAAATAAATAAAGACAAAGAGAGAATCCTAAAAGCAGCAAGAGATAAGCAACAGGTTACCTACAAAGGAACCCCCATAAGGCTCTCAGCTGATTCTCACAAGAAACACTACAGGCCAGAAGGGAATGGCATGAAGTCATCAAGGTCATGAAAAACAAGGATCTGAATCCAAGACTACTCTACCCAGCAAGGCTACCATTCAAAATAGAAGGTCATATAAAGAGCTAACCAGACAAAAAAAGGCTAAGGGAATACATTAGCACTAAACCAGTACTGCAAGAAATGTTAAAAGGACTACTGTAATTAGCAGGAGAAATGGGAAGAAAAATAGAACCACACTAAACAAAAATGGCAATAAGTAAGTACATATCAATTATCACCTTAAATGTAAATGGATTGAATGCTCCCATAAAAAGACACAGAGTAGCGGATTGGATAAGAAAGCATGACTCATCTATACGTTATTTACAAGAGACCCACCTCACAACAAAAGACTCACATAGGTTGAAAGTGAAGGGATGGAAAAAAAATTTCCAAGCACATGGAAAGCAAAAAAAAAAAGCTGGGGTTGCAATACTCTTATCTGATAAAACAGATTTCAAAATTAGGCCATAACTAAAGACAAAGAAGGCCACTACATAATATTGGAAGGATCTATCCAACAGGAAGATATAACCTTGGTAAACATATATGCACCCAGCATATATTAAAAATCTTCTGGGTGTCTTCAAAAGAAAAATAAACAGCAATACAGTCACTTCAACACCCCACTGACATCATTGGATAGATCCTCTAGACAAAAAATTAGCAAGAAAACACAGACTCTAAATGAAGCACTAGATCAAATGGATTTAATAGATATCTACAGCGAATTATACCACAAAATTAGAGAATTCACATTCTTCTCAAGTGCACATGGGACATTCTCAAAGATAGACCAAATGGTAGGGCACAAACTAAGTCTCTACAAGTTCAAGAAGTCTGAAATCATATCAAGCATCTTCTCAGATCACAAGGGCATAAACTAGAAATCAATTATAAGAAGAACGTACAAAGATATTTGAACACATGGAAACTAAATACCATGTTTTATTAAACAATGAATGGGTTACTGAGGAGATCAAGGAAGAAATAAAAAACTTCCTGGAAACCAATGAAAATGAAGACACAACAACACAAAATCTATGGGATGCAGTGAAATCAGTTCTGAGAGGGAATTCATAGCACTACAGGCCTACCTAAAAAAACAAGAAAAATCTCTAATAGACTATCTAACCTCACAACCTTAAGAACTAGAGAGCAAACAAAAAGAAAACCCCAGAGCAAGTAGAAGGAAGGAAATAGTAAAAATCAGAGCAGAAATAAATGATATGAAGACCATAAAAACAATTCAAGAAATCAGTGAAACAAAGAGATGGTTCTTTGAAAAGATTAACAAGATTGATGAACCCTTAGCTAGACACCCCAAGAAACAAAGAGAGAGAAACCAAATACACAAAATCAGAAATGAAAGAGAAAAAGTAATGACTGACACCACAGAAATACAAATGATTGTTATTATGAACAATTTTGTGGCAACAAATTTGATAATCTAAGTGAAATGGAAAAATTTCTAGAAACACATAGTCTCCCAAAACTAAACCAAAAAGAGATAGAAAACTTGAACAGACCAATAACAACAACAAAAAAAATTGAAGATGTGATCAAGACTCTTCCAGCAAACAGAGCCCAGGCCTGGGTGGCTATAAGGGGGAATTTTACTAAACATTCAAAGAAGAACTGATACCCATTCTCCTCAAACTATTCAAAAGATTCAAGAAGAAGAAAGACTTCCAAACTTGTTTTATGAGGCCAGCATAATTTTAATTTCAAAGCCAGAAAAAGACACTACAAAGAAAGAAAACTATAGGCCAATATCCCTGATGAACATAGATGCCAAAATCCTGAAAAAAATAGTAGCAAATCAAATCTAGCAATACATCAAAAAAATTATTCATCATGACCAAGTGGGATTCATCCCAGGGATGCAAGGCTGGTACTATATTCGCAAATCAAGAAATGTGACAGACCACATAAAGAAAATGAAAGATAAAAACCATATAATCATATCAATAGGTGCTGAAAAAGCATTCAACAAAATCCAGCACCCTTTTCTGATAAAAACGCTCTGCATGCTGGGAATACAGGGATCATATCTCAACATAACAAAGGCCATATATGAAATACCTACACTAAACATCATGCTCAATGGACAGAAACTAAGCATTTCCCTTAGGAACAGGAAAAAGACAGTGATGGTGACTTTTGCCACTCTTATTTAACATAGTACTGAAAGTCATAGCCATAACAATAAGACAGGAAGAAAAAGTAAAAGGGATCAAAATTGGAAAGGAGGAAGGGAAACTGTCATTGTTCACAGATGACATAATACTATACATAGAAAGCCCCAAAGACTCCATCAAAAATTTATTAGACTTAATAAATGAATTTGGCAAAGTAGCAGGATACAAAATTAATGTTTTGAAATCAATGGCATTCTTATACACCAATGATGAAGTCACAGAAAGAGAAACTACGAAAACAGCCCATTTACCATCACAGCAAAAAAATTAAGATACCTATGAATAAACTTAACCAAAGAAAGAAAGGACCTATTTGGAGAAAACTACAGGTCATTGAAAACAGAAAAAGAGGAAGATATAAAAAAGTGGAAGTACATACCTTGTTCATAGATTGGAAGAATTAACATTATTAAAATGTCCATACTACCCAAAGCAATCTATAAATTCAATGTAATCCCTATCACAATATCAATGACATACTTCACAGAACTAGAATAAATACTTCAAAACTAGACCGTCAACTTACACCATACACAAGAATAAACTCAAATTGGATAAAAGATTTAAAAGTGACTCAAGAATCCATAAATATTCTAGAAGAAAATGTAGGCAACAAAGCAGCAGAATTTTCACTGATACATCACCTAAGGCAACAGAAACAAAGGAGAAAATGAACACATGGGACTACATCAAACTCAAAAGCTTCTGCACAGCAAAAGAAACAACCACCATAATGAAAAGGCAACCCACTGTATGGGAGATCATCATTGTTAATGATATATCAGATAAGAGGTTAATTTCCAATATATATAGAGTGCTCCTTCAGCTGATCAAAAGGAAGTCAAAGAACCCAATTAAAAAATGGGCAGAGGAACTAAATAAACACCTCTCCAAACAGGACATACAAATAGCTAAGAAACATATGAAGAAATGCTCAACATCACTAATCATCAGAGAGATGCAAATTAAAACAACAATGAGGTATCACCTCACACCTGTCAGAATGGCCGCCATCAACAAATCATCAAACAAGTGTTGGCGAGGGTGTGGAGAAAAGGGGACTCTAGTACACTGCTAGTGGGAATGCAGACTGGTGCAGCCACTATGGAAAACAATATGGTGTTACCTCAAAAAATTAAAAATTGATCTGCCATTTGACCCAGTTATCCCACTTCTAGGAATATATCTAAGTAGCCTGAAACACCAATCAGAAAGAATATATGTACCCCCATGTTTGTAGCAGCACTATTTACAATAACTAAGATCTGGAAACAGCCCAAATATCCATCAGTAGACGAATGGATAAAAAAGCCTTGGTACATATACACATGGAGTGCTATGCAGCTGTAAGAAAGAAAGATCTCTTATCCTTTGAGATGACATGGAGGGACCTGGAAAGTATTATCCTAAGTAAAACAAGCCAAGCAGAGAAAGACAAATATCACGATCTCACTTATTTGTGAAATATAATGAACATAACAGTCTGAGGAACAGGGTAGTTCCAGAGACGTGGAAGTGGGGTACAGACTGACAATCCCCAGAAGAGGTGGTGGTGAGGGATAAATCACAGAACTTATATCCATGTATGTATGAACAATGGACAAGGACAACAAAGCTGGGCACAGGGAGGGGAGGGTGGGGGAGGGGGAATACCTTTGTGTGTGTGGGGGGGGACATATGTAACAAAAATAAATTATTTAATTTAAAAAAAAAAAAGAAAGAAACCCCAGAACCTGAAAAGTTAGTAAAACCTCATGAAACATTACCCTTTTCCTCCCACTGTTTGATCAGATCAGACTCAAGGCATGTTCAGTAAGACTAAATTCTTGACTCTAGCACCCAATTATGATTCTATCCCTTCTAGGACAAAACTACACTTCAGGTCAACCTTGGCAACATGAACAGCTTTGGTAAAAATGGAAAGTAATATCTTCCTACTTTCAATATGGGCTCCCTTTCCTCCTTGTGGGTCTGGCAATTTCTTGGCTTTCAATATAAGGTGTAGTTCTTAAAATTATAACATATATCTGCAGTGTAAGCACTACCTATTTTTAATTGTCACTGATACCATATGGGGTAGGGACAGGGCAGCTCTGATTAGCCCTTTGTATAAATGTCAAGAAACTAAAGTTTAGGGACATTGTGATTCATTCAAGACCCAGCTCAGTCAGGACATGAAAGTAAATCTTCTGATGCTAGAGCTAGACTTTTTCCAGTCTGCTGATAAGGAATTAGGGAATTTTTAAATCCCATAAATCAGGAAAATATACTATATAGCACATAGGTTATTAAATTCCACTTCCTGTAGGTAGAGCAAACATTAATAATAAATCATGGTATTTTTTCCCACTGATTCTGGATTCAGCCTCCAAATCCTTGTCATCATGATAAAACAAATACCTGTTACCTGTGAGTCTCAGTTGGCATGTGATGAAATATATTTTAGGTACTGGCATTTTTAATCAGGACCCTGAGATATCCAGAAGGTTTATATGCATGAAGCTATGATTTTTGTTTATACATTAAGTAATTATAAGATCTTTAGATAATATTTTATAAATCTGAGTCATTTCTTCACTTATAAAATGGATGATATCCCAGGTTTCTTCTGGTTCTGACAATCAGTAATTCTATGAAAGTGCCAGGCATGGTGACAAGATGTGTTATTTTGAAGCATAGGTGACCTTCCATTGTTACTCAAGTTGTAGCATATATACAGAGTTTCACTCTCCTTATTTTCTTCTTAGTTTAGGCCTACTAATCACTATTTATAGTTTCACAACTCATGCTGGTCCATACATGTTATAGGATATTAATTAATTATTTAAAATGTAATACAAGAAACTCCCTAGCATTTATTTTAGTCTCTGAACTGGTTAGGATTATATATATTGCATATAGATTATAGGAGTCAGAGTGGTTTAGTTAATATATATATATATATATATAAAGTGTCCTTTGGGTCAGAGAGAACTAAATTCAAGTCTTGAATCTATCTTTGATGAGTGACAGGCAATCTCAGTAAATGTAACATCCCTAAGACTTGGATTCCTTATCTTTTAAACACATGTAAGATATCTAACTTGAGATGTGCTGCTGTCTGAATTAGAAATATGTGTGTAAACAGTTTCTATCACAGAGTCTGGCATATGGAAGAAAATTAATGTTCAATATGATTATTTAGGGGTTTCTAATGCCTATTCGAGGCATTACACAGTTATTTATTTACCAACCTGGAGACGTGACTTGGAGTGATGAACACACAGTACAATATACTGATGATGTATTATAAAATTGTACACATGAAACCTATGTAATTTTATTAACCACTGTCACCTCAATAAATTCTATTAAAAATAATAACAAATTATGTCTTCTGGTTCTAACTCCTTAGATGAGTTGTGAACACTTATTAGCTGATCCTACCCTATTCCCATAATCTCTTCTATGGAAAAAAAAAAAAAGGTTTTGTGATATGTAGAACTGTGGTTAGAATTTTTGACATTAACTCAAGGTCTGTGATTCCTGAGCAAAGCACACACCTCCCCTTAGCCACAGCTGCAGGAATGTGTGGCATTTCTCAGGACCACCAACTTGATCTAAACAGAGCTCACAGGGCCGGCAGGGTAACACAGTGCCTGTTCCTTTGTCCTCTGTGTCCCAGTACTACCAGATAAATGGTTGTTTTAATCCCACATCTTTCTGCTGGAAGGAAGGTTTATCTGAAACTAATAAAGGCTAGGAGTCTAAAATGAATATAGTATTTACCCACTAAAGAATCACTGTAGGTTTGAAAAGCAAGTATCATTAATGGGAACACAATACCTTCAGATCCCACTGAAGTGTGCTGAGCCTCTGTAAAGCAGACTGATGAGAAAAATTGGTTTTTGACAGCAGGGTAGCTCTGTGGGCTAAGGAGCAGAGAGGGAAGCTATAGAGCTGCAAGCAGCAATCACTCATCTCAGCCCTGTCTATAACTTTCCAAGAGCCTTAGGGAAAAGCATCTCTCCTGCAAGTCTTTGATTATGTAAAATGTGAACAGCTATTAAGCATTATCATGAGCCATACAAAAGCCAGAAGGTTCAGTGAATGAGGTGCTGAAACAAAACAAACTGATGTTATTTATACAACCAAGACCAGCCCTGATTTAATGACTGCTTTTTACTAAACTATCTCATGTCCCACATGACCAGCCTCCTCTGGTATTCTAGATTCCAATCATTTCAGATTTTTCTCTTGGGATTAAGGTACTGGGTCTCTAAGTATTCCACTTTTATGATTCAGTTAGCTCACAGGAAGAGTCAAGTATTAAACAATGCTTATCTTTTAGTATTGTGTGTGTGTGACCTAGTAATGAAAAACATAAGATAGATCTCTTTTAATGGAGAAGAGATGGGGATAGAATAGGTTGACAGCATGAGGCATGATATATATAAAGACAGGCTCAGAAAACTAAAGCAGGTGCAGGGGACAAAGGCTGAAAACTTCTAGCTAGCTGAGGTATAAGAAATACGGAAAGTTGAGAAAGATGTCTTCAAAGGGAATATAAGAGGGAGCAGAGTACAGTTGGAGCACTTTCTGCATCAAGTCAAGGAATCAAACTACAATACCAGATCAACATTGTCCTTTGCCTTTAAATGATACAGCACCCATGTAGTAAGATTGAGATGAGGCTCTGCTCCCCCCCCCCCAGCTTTAGATCCCTAATTTGTAAAATGAGAAGATAAGAGTACATGATCTCTGGAACCCATTCTAGGCCTATTGCACAAGGTCCCTGTCAGGAACAACAAATACACTCCAGGTATCTAACTGCTTCATCCACCCATAGATCATACAGACAATAATAATCTACTATAATTTTTTCTGCTGAGCTAGTTTTAGGATCCTTTTCAAGGAGGGAACCACAAATAACCTGTCGGTGATGCCCAGAAGTTGAAATCTAGTTGCCATCACATAAAAAGTTATTTAAACTCTAAAACTGTCTCAAAGACTTGGACAACTGGTAACTGACTCCAAAATGACATTCAGTTCTGCCTCAGTCACTGAGCAAATCCTGTGGGGTTGTGTGGGCAGGCTGGCCAGGGAGTAGAGAGGCAGACATAATCAGCAGACCCAGAGGACACTTGAGGAAATAGTGAGCAGAGATGTTCTCCCTTGCTCCTAAGTTTTCCAAAACTAACACCTCATTCCAAGGCTTAATGTCTCCTCTAAAATAAAACTACCCTGAAAGTAGTCCAAAGAGGGAGACAATGTAAAGTGCATCAGAATTAAAAGGCTTGGATTACATTTCACAGTGCGATCTTGGCTAAACCTCTGAGCTTTACTTTCTATATCTTTAAGATGGAGAGAAAAATACTTCATCTTACTTTTTGCAAAAAATAAATAAGATGAAATAAGTGAAAGTGCTTTGAAAAAATATAAAGAAAGACACAAAAATGTGATGTTAGTATAAACCTTTCATCAGCCAACACCTTTGGAGAATTTGATTAAGAAATGAGCCATAGGGCAGACATTCTGGTGCCAAGGAAAGAAAAGGGCAATGATGAGGGAGGCAGAGGACCAAACACACATTTTATAAAGATGACTTTTTCCTCCGATCCTAATTAGTGGATCATTAATCCTTCAACAAAGTGCCTCTGAGGTTACTCATGAACAACCAAGACTTTGATGTGTTCTTCTCAAACCCAGCATTTTTTTATTCATTTGTCTATATTTCTTCCCTATGTATATTTGGGGTGCTCTTGTAGTTGATAGAAAACATACAAACTCTACATCACCTGCCATCATTTGAAAAGCTCAGTGGTACAATGTCAATGAAGAATGTTTGGAATTTTGGGAATTAGTAAACTCTCTGAGAGAATTCTGTGGGGGGTCTTAAAAGTTCTATTTCTGTTTCTAGTCAGCAAGGTGTTGGCTAGGAAGCAGTTCCTCAGTCATTCCCTCCATGGAGGACTCGAACTGAGACCAATCAATAGCGCGTGTGAAATTATATTTCCATCACATCTGGAAATTGATCTCTAAAGTTGTATGGAAGTTAGGAAAGATACTATTATGTAGATTTTTGTCCCTCCTATGTCTTTTATTTCTCACTTATCATAAGCACATCTTGAAAAAATGGGGAGGAAAGAGAGATGGAAGAGGCAAATCCAAGCCACTGTTTATTCTAATTGTACATAAACATATGAAGCAGAGTTGAAACATAGCAGAGACTTAAATAATCCTCAAGAATGTTTTACGTGTTAGACACAAAAACAGAAAAAATAATCAGAGTCCAAAGGGTCTTGCATCAAAGATATTCATTATCCCTCAAGTTCAAGAACCTTTTAAGAAAAATAGTCTTCAGGTCACCTGACCCTAAATCTTGTTTCAGTTAAGTATATTATTCCCCTTTTTGATAATTGAGACTAATGAATCCCAGAATATAAAAGTGGCTAGTTGATGATGGACAGCACAAATTTTCCTGCCACTGTATCACAAAATAAAAGATCAACAGGTTGAATGACTTCAGAAAAGTTGAAATAAGAGAGAGGTGGGAAATGGGGGAGACCAAGTTCAAACTGCCAATTAGACTTAAGGCCACCAATATAGATATTTTAAAGAGGGGATGTTGAAAGGAACGTAGACTCAATTCCCTTTAGAAAAGTTTAGAGTAGCATTTGGGGCACTAGTGAGTTATTAGTTCTTACTATGTGTTTTAATTCTTGACAACAAAATTTTTACAGCAAAGATTTCAATGTAATCTTCAAATAATTCAATGAGGTCTATCTATGTGGTAGCATCATATGTTTGGTCATTTTCATTCTGCCACCATGTGGATGGACTACAGTGAATCTCCGTGACATGTTCAAGGTCATAATAAGAGTTAGTGGCAGGTCTGAAACAGACAGTAGAGAACATATAAGGAAGTGAAATTTTACCAAAAATAGAATCTAGAATATATGTTCTGACAATGTAAACAGGACCAAGAGAAAGTGGAGGATGGGAAGATAATCTCCAGAAGGGGCTGGAACTAATTCACCACTATAACCTCCCCTGACCTAGAATAGTGCTTCATAGCAGATGCACACAAATGTAATTTGTCAATGGACTTAAATATTATCAAGTAAGATCGGGGGCTGTTTTCTGATGTCTCTGCCATAGCTGTGAAGAAATAAAAACAAAGGCTCCTAATAAGAAACATTAGCTAGTGTCCACAAAGGAATTACAGAAAAAAAACATATAATTCTCAGAAGCATAGTAATCAATAAACTTGCCAGAAGAAACAAGAATAAAAATGAGACCAGTGTGTAAGAACCTTCTGTGATCATAAAGAAGTGAACCTCTTGGGAACTCAGTTTTGACTTTGGATTAACAAAGTCATAATTCTGTCTCTTCCAGACTGAATACTCTACAAACTCCAAATAACTGGTATGTGTGTGAGAATGGACAGTTATAAAAACTTACAGCAGAAAATTCCCTGGAGTTCTATATTTTGGAGACTTAGAGAACAGCCTGGGTCTGTTTGGAGAAAATACCACATTGATAACCCTGAATTCTTCTGGATGTGGGAATCAAGGAATGTTAAATATGAGTCCAGCTCTTTGGAAAGAGTTACAGAGTAGCTTGGGCATGAGCTAGCTATTACTTCTCAGGGTCTATAAAAGAAGTATTCATAACACCAGTTCAACACTCTGGTCTCTTAGCCATCAATTCCGTTTTTAAATAGTGACTCCTGGTGGTTCATATTTGTGTCACAAATCAAAATAAGTCACTGATGTTTATCTATAGGAAAGCCCAAGTTCAAGTGGAGTATTTGGACATGCAAGGAATGATAATGCAATATGCCTAAATGTCATAATAAAGCAAGTCAAGTTTATAAAAAGCACTCAAATAGTACAGAGAAAGAAAGATGTCTCTCTGCCTCAAGGAGCAATCCCACACATTCAAGTCTCCAAGTTCATGTGACACTATATAAACATACATAACACAAATAGAAAAGGTTTACAAATCTATTGAGACTCACATAAAAGTAAATATCTAAGAAAGATGTCCCTGTAATAAAATTCCATAGTTTCATGCTGTGGCATCACCCACCACACTTGGAGCAACCTTGACCCCTAAAATGCTAGTTTTCTAAAATAAATCTAAATACCTTAATGAGCACATAAAGACTTGAACTGTGCATGATAAGGGCTCAGCTCTTTGCTCTTGCTCTAGACCTAAAGCTAATGAAGCCAGTAGAATTTGAAGTCTAGGATAAAAGTCAAGCCTCAGATCTGGGAGAATTCTGTATTTGGTTCATTTAAAGTAAGGTTTAAAGACTGTAAATCTCAAAAGCTGTCTCTTGGCCTCTTTCCAGAATATATTCAACATACCATTTGACAGAAGATATTAAATGACCTAGAAGAGTAACCTTTTTGGGGGATTAGGGCTAATTGGGCTCTCAGTTGAATTTTACTGTGAAACTGATGGCCAAGCTATCAGTAGAGAGCTGGCTGTTTTACCACAAACACACAGAAAATATATTAACAAATATGAAAGAGAATCTTTTAAAAAACAGTGTTTAGTGTTCATGAATTTGTTGAGTTGTGTTTGTTTGTTTTTAACATGAGAATATCTAATGTTAACTTTAAAAGTTGACATGTGAGAAGAAACAGGAAAATAATCCTTGGATGATTCACAGAGGCTGAGGTTTAACCAGCAAGTTTATTTTGAGTAGGTATCTTTCCTTCTCTTTCTTAGAATATTCGTTTTGAAATGAGGAGGTATCCCTAAGTAATACATTAATTCCATCTATCTCCAAATTGAACTATCACTTATGGTGTTGGGAATTCTAATCATTTCATCTCTCCATTTCTGAAAGATGTTTGCTTGTTTGATTATTTACAAACATTTTTTACATATTTTACAAACATTTATTGAGCACCTAATATACACCAGGCACATAGATATCAGGGACATAACAATGTATGACCCAAACAGCAAAAAAAGAGTCTACTGCCCTGAAATTGACATTCTAGTGGGGGGTGGGGGCAAGATTCAGGCAAGCAGGAATAAGCAAAATAAGGTAAGTCAGAAGCTGATAAATTAAGCATAGAAATTAAAAACGAAACAGGATAATGATTTTAATGGAGTCAGGTATGACAATTTTAAATAGAAACTCTTACTACAAAGGTGATGTTTAACAAAATATCAGAAGGAGGTAAGAAAGTGAGGCATGTGGAAATCTGGGGAAAGAAACTCAACAAACAGTCCTTGCCAGGTGCTAAGAACTTGGCCAGAAGTAGCTAATTAGACACTCAGAGGACTAATGAGAGAAGAATTACTATTATTTCTATTTTAGAAATAAGAAAACTGAGGTTTGTTGGGGATAAATAAATTGCTCAGAAGACTTGAACTGAGATCTAGCAGACTGCTAAACCTGAGTGCTCCGTCTACAGTCCACTGGCTTTACCAAACATCCCATTTCATGTCTGTCTTACTGAAGAACAGACAGCAGTTGTAGAAGAGCAACTGAATGAGACTCACCTCTCCTCCCCTGAAGGAAAATAATATGCACACAGATTTCCTTGAATGGAAAGGGTGATTGACAAAATAGATTGATGTGTTTATATAAAACTGGAACATAATTTTACTCTGTAATTAATTAGTGTGTGAACACTGGTAAATGTAAATTTTATTACACCTTCAAAAAGCTATTTGTGTGCCTTACAATTACTCACTGTTATCTCAGAAGCTTGAGATTCCAATATTTAATGAATGTGGAAACCACCACCGAGCATTGGAGCTGCACAACACTTTGAAAGGAAGACTCACAGCGCCTAATTTGTAGCTGATGTCAGCAAATTTGACATGAACCTGGGTATGTGGGAATCTGATGGGGAAAATTACATACTCTCAGGGAACTTAGGATCCAGGGACCCTAAATTCTTCCTCTGAGAGTAGAACCAGATCCTTCTCCCAGAACATGTTAAATGTCCCAGAGTGCTCTACTGAGAGGAACATACAGCTGGGTAAATCAATTAAGATATATTGAGACACAGTACTGTGTGCCATGTACTGTTCTAAATGTGACATGCACATACATTCTGACCTTCTTTGTGTAACTTTAGTCAAGAGACATATTCTCTCAGGTTTCAGTTTCTCCTTCTACAACCTGAGGATCACGTGACTTGACTCAACTGGTTTTAAGCAATTCTAGGAGAGGCTGCTTAGCATTCTTTTCCTAACTCTGGGGTTAGTGAGCACAGGATGAGCACACAAAGATCCTCCTCATTTACCAGTTGCCATAGATGGGCTGATCACTGGACACAGAAGAGTGAGGGGCCTCAGCTAGGTTATTTCCTCTCTCACCCATCATTTTCTTGTCATATTGGAATGAAAATAGTACCCACCTCAAAGGTTTGTTAGGGATTTAATTATATGAATAATGTAAATCACCCTGTGTAAGCTTCTAACATCTTCATTAAATTGGGTTATTATTATAAAGTGCTTTAACCTCTTCAAATTAAAAGTGTGTAAAATACAAGTTACTTTCAAATCCTTTCTTTCTGGTTTTACAGAATCCATTGTGTTCTAAAGGGGCCAAGGAAGGCAGATTTTTCCCATTCACATCTCACCTCTTGGAAATCCCAAATCTCCTTTATCAGTCCCAACCACAAAGGAATGTTTTTACGTATTCTGCTACAATTTCTTCATTTCTCCAATGGGCTAACAGAGAGCTAGCCCATTTGTTTGGAAACAAAATTCAAAAATAATTTTTAAATGACTATTTCAAACACTTTTTCTGTGTTGATTATCTTGCCATAATGCAAACTTTGAATGTTGAGGAATATTATACTCTGATTTATGCTTCTTTATACATCACCTTGAAAGATGTTGAACTTCCTTATGACAATATCAGTGCCTTATATGGTTGCTCTCAGAGATATTTAGCTGTTTCAACTTCTTTAATTTCCAGAAAGGGAAAAATATTATTATCTCCATTTTTCCAACATGTAAGTTCAAATTCAGAAAAATGATATAACATGTTCAATGTCACACAGCTAGCGGATTGTGGAATGGAGATTCTAACCCTTAATATCTAACTCTATTGCTACTCCTCTTCTTACTACACCTGGTAACTGGTTTTCGAACACTTTTTTTTTTTTTAATCCTTACCCGAGGACAGTTTTGCATTTATCTTCAGATAAAGCAGGAGGAAGAGAGGGAGAAGAGAGAGAGAAACATCAATGTGAGAGAGACACATCAGGTGGTTGCCACCCACATGACCCCAACCAGGGCTGGGAACAAACCGCAACCGAGGTATGTGCCCTTAGCAGGAACCAAACCTGGGCCTCTCTGGACCACAGGCCGATACTCTAACTGCTGAGCCAAACCAGCCAGGGTGGTTTTTGAAGACTTTTGATGTCTTTGCCACCTCATTTACCATGTTCATGGCATGTTTTATCTGGCAATATTCCTTTAAAAGTTATTCATTCATCAAATAAATATTTTCCTCTCCTATTAAATACTGTGCTAGGATTGAGACTTTAGTGATAATCATAAGCAGACATAATTGCAAAAATAAATGTTAAATTAGAACTGGGATGAGAAATTTGAAGAAGTACATGATGTAATGAGAAAATATAATGGGGGGACTTTATTTAGTCTGGGCAGTGAGGTCAGGAAATACTTTCTTTTTTTTTTTTAAATCCTTACCTGAGGATATTTTTCCATTTATCTTCAGATAGAGTGGGAGGTACATGCCCTTGTCCAGAATCGAACCCACTACTCTGTGATCCTCGGGCTGACGTTCCAACTGCTGAGCCAAACCGGCCAGGGCAGGAAATACTTTCTGAAGAAGTGAGCACTAAGCTGAAATCTCAGAGATCAGTGGCAGCTACCCAGGCATAAGGAATAAAGTGTACCAGGCAAAAGGCAATCTAAAATTACAAGGAAGCTCAGACACATGGAGAGTAACAATGAGTTGGAGTCAGGTATTTCAAGCTTCTAAGTTCACTTAGGCCACCTTGAACTCAGAACCACCCTCCACCTCCTGCTCTTCTGAGTTTGTTTGACTCTTTCTGAGGTCTCATATATTCATACAAAAAATTCCTTGCTATTTGAGAAAACTTGAGTTAGTCTCAATTTCTTAAATCTAAATTCGTTTCATTGGAACAGTCTATCATATGTCTTTTAAGATGGATGATACATCAAATAACTTCAAAAGTACTGAGTCAATGGTATTTTTATTTTAAAAATATTTACACAGCAAACTTGGTTTAAGGGGTATATATCTTCAAGAACATACAGGAAGACTAGATTTAATGGCAATGACTGGGTGTTCTGTATTTTCAATGAAAAATGAACAATAAAAAGGGGGGGGCTTCATAATTCTGGTCTCTCTCTTTGGAGCACAGGTACCTTTCCTCACCCACTTCTTTCCCCAGGGTGCTCCCTCCCCCAACCCCTAACAAAAGGGGGGGCTTCCATTGTAGTAGGAAACATTTAGATAGATTTTCTTTAGAAATAGCTTTCTTTAGACTGGAAAGTGTACAGATGAATCTTCTCAGGACGCATTAGATAGCAAGCCATTTTACAAAAGCAAGACTTTTTTTTTTTTTTGAATTTTATTTATTTATTTTTTTTTTTGTTACAGATATTTTACCTTTTTACCCCATTGGCACCCCCCACCCCACCCCCCCTCCACCCTGTCCCCGGCTTAGTTGTCCATGTCCATTGGTCATGCATACATGCATATAAGTTCTGTGGTTTATCTCTTCCCACGCCCCCCACCCCCCATCCCCTCTTCTGAGGGATGTCAGTCTGTGCCCTACTTCCATGTGTCTGGGTCTACTGTATTCCTCAGACTGTTATGTTCATTATATTCCGTATATAAGTGAGATCATGTGGTACTTGTCTTTTTCTGCTTGGCTTCTTTCACTTAGGATAATACTTTCCAGGTCCCTCCATGTCGTCTCAAAGGATAAGAGATCTTTCTTTCTTACCGCTGCATACTATTCCATTGTGTATATGTACCACAGCTTTTTGATCCATTCGTCTACTGGTGGACACTTGGGCTGTTTCCAGATCTTACCTATTGTAAATAGTGCTGCTATGAACATGGGGGTACATACATTCTTCCTGATTGGTGTTTCAGGCTTCTTAGGGTATATTCCCAGCAGTGGGATCACTGGGTCAAATGGAAGTTCAATTTTTAATTTTTTGAGGTAGCACCATATTGTTTTCCATAGCGGTTGCACCAGTCTGCATTCCCACCAGCAGTGTATTAGAGTCCCCTTTTCTCCACACCCTCGCCAACACTTCTTGTTTGATGATTTGTTGATGGCGGCCATTCTGACAGGTGTGAGGTGATACCTCATAGTTGTTTTAATTTGCATCTCTCTGATGATTAGTGATGTTGAGCATTTCTTCATATGTCTCTTGGCCATTTGTATGTCCTGTTTGGAGAGGTGTCTATTCAGCTCCTCTGCCCATTTTTTAATTGGGTTCTTTGTGTTCCTTTTGTGGAGTTGTATGAGCACTCTGTATATACTGGAAATTAACCCCTTATCTGATACATCATTGGCAATGATGTTCTCCCATACAGTGGGTTGCCTTTCCATTTTGATGATTGTTTCTTTTGCTGTGCAGAAGCTTTTTAGTTTGATGTAGTCCCATGTGTTCATTTTCTCCTTTATTTCTGTTGCCTTAGGTGATGTATCAGTGAAAATTCTGCTCCGTATAATGTCCGAAATTTTGTTGCCTACATTTTCTTCTAGAATTTTTATGGATTCACGGGTCACATTTAAGTCTTTTATCCATTTTGAGTTTATTTTTGTGTATGGTGTAAGTTGATGGTCTAGTTTCATTTTTTTGCATGTAGCTGTCCAATTTTCCCAACACCATTTATTAAAGAGGCTGCCTTTACTCCACTGTATGCTCTTGCCACCTTTGTCAAATATTAATTGAGCGTATTGCCTTGGGTCCATTTCTGGGTTTTCAGTTCTGTTCCACTGGTCTATATGCCTGTTCTTGTGCCAGTACCAGGCTGTTTTGGTTACAGTCGCTTTGTAGTAGAACCTGATATCTGGTATTGTGATCCCTCCAACTTTGTTCTTCTTTTTCAAGATTGCTGTGGCTATTCGGGGTCTTTTTTGGTTCCATATGAACTTTTGAAGTATTTGTTCTAGTTCTATGAAATATGTCGTTGGTATTTTGATGGGGATTGCATTGAATCTATAGATTGCTTTGGGTAGAATGGACATTTTAATTATGTTAATTCTTCCATTCCATGAACAGGGTATGTGCTTCCACTTTTTTATATCTTCCTCTATTTCTTTTTTCAATGACCTGTAGTTTTCTGCAAATAGGTCTTTTACTTCTTTGGTTAAGTTTATTCCTAGGTATCTTAATTTTTTTGGAGCAATGGTAAATGGGATTGTTTTTTCAGTTTCTCTTTCTGTGAGTTCATCATTGATGTACAAGAATGCCATCGATTTCTTGACGTTAATTTTGGATCCTGCTACTTTGCCAAACTCAATTATTAAGCCTAATAGATTTTTGATGGAGTCTTTAGGGTTTTCTATGTACAATATCATGTCATCTGCAAATAATGACAGTTTCACTTCCTCCTTTCCAATTTGGATCCCTTTTATTTTTTCTTCATGTCTGATTGCTGTGGCTAAGACTTCCAGTACAATGTTAAATAAGAGTGGCGAAAGTGGACATCCCTGTCTTGTTCCTGTTCTTAATGGAAATGTTTTTAGTTTCTGTCCATTGAGTATGATGTTGGCTGTAGGTCTTTCATATATGGCCTTTATTATGTTGAGATATGATCCCTCTATTCCTACATTGCTGAGCGTTTTTATCAGAAATGGATGCTGGATTTTGTCGAATGCTTTTTCAGCATCTATTGATATAATCATGTGGTTTTTATTCTTTATTTTGTTTATGTGGTGTATCACGTTTATTGATTTGTGAATATTGTACCAGCCTTGCATCCCTGGAATGAATCCCACTTGGTCATGGTGAATAATTTTTTTGATGTATTTCTGGATCCGATTTGCTAGTATTTTGTTCAGGTTTTTGGCGTCTATATTCATCAGGGATATGGGCCTGTAGTTTTCTTTCTTTGTAGTGTCTTTTTCTGGTTTTGGAAATAGAATTATGCTGGCCTCATAGAACGTGTTTGGAAGTCTTCCTTCTTCTTGAATTTTTTGAAATAGTTTGAGGAGAATGGGTGTTAGTTCTTTTTTGAATGTTCGGTAAAACTCCCCCGTGAAACTATCTGGGCCTGGGCTTTTGTTTTCTGGGAGAGTCTTGATTACCTCTTCAATTTCCTTAGTTGTTATTAGTCTGTTCAAGTTTTCTATCTCTTCTGGGAATAGTTTTGGGAGACTGTGTGTTTCTAGAAATTTGTCCATTTCGCTGAGATTGTCGAATTTGTTGCCATATAGTTGTTCATAGTAGTTGTTAACGATCTTTTGTATTTCCGTGGTGTTGGTTGTTACTTCTCCTCTTTCATTTCTGATTTTGTGTATTTGGGTTCTCTCTCTTTGTTTCTTGGTGAGTCTAGCTAAGGGTCCATCAATCTTGTTTATCTTTTCGAAAAACCAGCTCTTTGTTTCATTGATCCTTTGAATTGTTTTTTTGGTCTCTATGTCATTTATTTCTGCTCTGATCTTTACTATTTCCTTCCTTCTACTTGCTCTGGGGTTTTCTTTTTGTTTGCTTTCTAATTCTTTAAGTTGTGAGGTTAGACAGTCAATTAGAAATTTTTCTTGTTTTTTGAGGTAGGCCTGTAGTGCTATGAACTTCCCTCTCAGAACTGCATTCTCTGCATCCCATAGATTTTGTGTTGTTGTGTGTTCATTTTCATTGGTTTCCAGGAAGTTTTTAATTTCATCCTTGATCTCCTCGGTGACCCATTCATTGTTTAATAACATGGTATTTAGCCTCCATGTGTTGAAATGTCTTTGCATGTTCTTTGACCAATTGATTTCTAGTTTTATGCCATTGTGATCTGAGAAGATGCTTGATATGATTTCAATCTTCTTGAACTTGTAGAGATTTAGTTTGTGTCCTATCATGTGGTCTATCTTTGAGAATGTCCCATGTGCACTTGAGAAGAATGTGTATTCTGTAATTTTGGGGTGTAATTCTCTGTAGATATCTATTACATCCATTTGATCTAGTGCTTCATTTAGAGTCTCTTTTTCCTTGCTAATTTTTTGCCTAGAGGATCTATCCAGTGCTGTCAACAGAGTGTTGAAGTCCCCTGCTATGATTGTATTGTTGTCGATTTCTCCTTGGAAGTCCTCCAGAAGATTTTTAATATATTTTGGTGCTCCTATATTGGGTGCATATATGTTTATCAAGGTTATATCTTCCTGTTGGATAGATCCTTTCAATATTATGTAGTGGTCGTCTTTGTCTCTAGTTATGGTCTTCATTTTGAAATCTATTTTATCAGATATGAGAATTGCTACCCCAGCTTTTTTTTGCTTTCCATTTGCTTGGAAAATTTTTTTCCATCCCTTCAATTTCAACCTATGTGAGTCTTTTGTTGAGAGGTGGGTCTCTTGTAAACAACATATAGATGAGTCATGCTTTCTTATCCAATCAGCTACTCTGTGTCTCTTTTTTTTTTATCCTCACCCGAGGACATTTTTCCATTTTTTGGACAGATAGAGTGGGAGGGAGAGAGAGAGAGAGAGAAACATCGATGTGAAGGGACACATCGAGTGGCTGCCACCCGCACGACCAACCAGGGCTGGGGACAAACTGCAACCGAAGTATGTGCCCTTAGCGGGAACCGAACCCGGGTCTCTGCAGACCGCAGGCCGACGCTCTAACCGCTGAGCCAAACTGGCCAGGGCTACTCTGTGTCTCTTTATGGGAGCATTCAATCCATTTACGTTTAAGGTGATTATTGATATGTACTTATTTATTGCTATTTTTGTTTAGTGTGGTTCTATTTTTCTTCCCATTTCTACTGTTAATTACAGCAGTCCTTTTAACATTTCTTGCAGTGCTGGTTTGGTGCTAATGTATTCCCTTAGCTTTTTTTTGTCTGGGAAGCTCTTTATTTGATCTTCTATTTTGAATGATAGCCTTGCTGGGTAGAGTAGTCTTGGATTCAGATTCTTGTTTTTCATGACTTTGATTACTTCATGCCATTCTCCTCTGGCCTGTAGTGTTTCTTGTGAGAAGTCAGCTGAGAGCCTTATGGGGTTCCCTTTGTAGGTAACCTGTTGCTTATCTCTTGCTGCTTTTAGGATTCTCTCTTTGTCTTTAATTTGTGGCATTTTAATTACTATGTGTCTTGGTGTCGGCCTGTTTGGGTTCTTCTTACTTGGGACTCTCTGTGCTTCTTCAACTCTAATGCCTTCTTCCTTCACCAAATTAGGGAAGTTTTCTGTCACTATTTTTTTGAATATATTCTCTATCCCTTGCTCCTTTTCTTCTTCTTCGGGGACTCCTATGATGCGAATATTATTACGTTTCCAGTTGTCCCATAGTTCTCTTAAGCTGTCTTCCTGTTTTTTAATAGTTTTTTCCTTTTGTTTTTCTGATTGGTTGATTTTTTCTACCCTGTCTTCTAATTCACTGATCCGGTCCTCAGCTTCCCCTACTCTGCTTTTTAAACCTTCCAATGTGTTTTTCATTTTGGATATGTCATTTTTTATCTCTTCTTGTTGGTTTTTAATTTCCATTTGGCTTATTTTCAGTGTCTCTATGTCCTTACTCATGCTGTTCAGCTTCCTCAAGATCATGGCTCTGAATTCTAGCTCTGTTAACATGCCTAATTGCTCCACATTGATCTCATCTTCGGTGGAGGTGTCTTGCTCTTTCATTTGGCTTCTGTTTCTGTGTTTCACCATTTTAGCTATCACTGTGGGCTTTGGAGCCTGTCAAGTTCTCCCTGTGGGTGTTGGTGTTCTGCTGTTTGTGGCTCCCTCTCCTGTGTTTAGATGAGCGAGGGAGGACCCGCATTGAACACCACTGTCAAGTCTTACTTTCCTGGTTAAAGTTGCCAGCCCAGGAAACGTACTGTTATCCTCTAGCTTTTTGCCTGGAGGCTAGCAGTCTAGGTTAATTGATGAGTTTTGGGTTGTCAGTTGATTGAAAAACTCCCTCTGGTGCTCAGCCAAGGGGCGTTCACGAGGGTGGGGCAGATGCTGGTCATTAGTGAGCCTCAATTAACACTTCAATGGACCACAGGATGGGGTTGGATCTCCGAGGGAGGGGCTGCTGCCTCTCCCCAGAGCCCTGGGAAGGAGCAATGTGGCCACCGTCCTGAGTGGCTGCACTCAGCCAAAGCTCTGAGCGCCCTCCAAACCCCGAGTGTCCCGACACAGTTCCAGTCCAGTCTGCCCTCCCTCCGCCGGAGCCCAAGGTGAGTGGCTGTGGCTGTTTCAGCCTCTGTCCCGGCTCTGCGCTGTGGAGCCGCCTGGGAGTGTAACCCGCGGGCGCCGCTTATGGCTAAGGCCGCTGCCGAGCTGCCGACCGTGGGCTCCCAGCCCCGTCTCGCTCCTTCGCAAGCCTACCGGGATGGAGTCAGTGTCCCTCGTTGTATGGTCCTCCCAAGCTGCTTTTCTGTTGGTTTTTCCCGTCGATTTGTCTGTGTTATAGTTGTAATTCCAGTTTGGTTCTGGGAGACGGTCTGTGTAGCTCGTTCAGTCCGCCGCCATTTTTCGATTCCCCCAAGACTTTTTTTTTTTTAACTGGAGTTCAATGTACTCATCCCTCTCCAAGGCTCCATGTGCCATGATGGCTGCACTTAAGGTAACCAAAAATCAGCTCATTACCTCTGGTGGCCACAGGTTCCTGGAGGCCATTTAGAAAAGATTGCAGCGTACAGGTCTTCAGTTCATATCGTGGGAGGGGGTGTGATGAAAAGCCACAAGATTTGCACTTAAGAGTCAAAATACCTCCATTGAAGGTTTAACATTGCCCATTCTAAGTTTCTATTTTAGAATCTATAAAGTGGAGGTAGGGATACTTTTCATGGATATTATGAGGATCAAAAAATGTTACTATGTATGAAAGCATCTTATAAACTGGACATCACCATACACTGTTAATATTTGCAATAAGAAGAGTATTTTTGGAAAATCGAGGAAAATGGCGACAGAGTGAATGGAAGCTACACAGACCATCTCCCAGGACCAAACTGGAATTACAACAAAAATAAAGACAAATCGTCAGGAAAAGGCAACCAAAAAGCAGCTTGGAGGACCATATAACCAGGGACACTGACTCAATTGTGGTAGGCTTGCAAAGACGCGAGAGGCCAGGAGCCCACGGTCCACAGCGCCCTGGGCTGGGACTTGCAGCGGTCTCAGCTGGGACCTGCACCCTCGGCTGAGACCTGCGCCCTCCGCTGGGAGCTGCGGCCTCGGCTGAGACCTGCGCCCTCCACTGGGAGCTGTGGCCTCGGCTGGGACCTGCGGCCTCGGCTGGGACCTGCGGCCATGGATGGGACCTGCAGGTTCGGCGGAGACCTGCAGCGGCCTCGGCTGAGAACTGCGGCCTCAGCTGGGACCTGCAGGCTTGACTGGGACCTGCGGTCTTGGCTGGGAGCTGTGCCCTCAGCTTGGACCTGGGGCCCATCTGGGATCTGCGGCTCTGCTGAGCCCTATGGCCTCGGCTGGGACCTGCGGGCTCGGCTAAGAGCTACGCACTCGGCTAGTTGCTACTTCCTCCTCTGGGAGCTGCCACAGCCTGGGTTGGGAGCAAAGGCCTTAGCTGGGAGCCGCACCCTTAGCTGGGAGTGGTGCCCTCGGGTTAAAGTTGCAAGCAGCTCCAGAGTGCAGAGCCGGGACAAAGGCTAAATTAGCAAGAGATACTCACCTTGGGTTCCGGAAGAGGGAGGGCAGACTGAACCGGAACTGTGTGGGGACACTTGGGATTTGGAGGGTGCTCAGAACTTTTGCTGAGTTGCAGCCAGGCAGGACTGTGGTCATCTTACTCCTTCCCAGGGCCCTGGGGAGAGGCAGCGGCCCCTCCCTGAGAGATTCAACCCCACTAGGTGGCTATTGAAATGATAATTGAGGCCCACTAACAACCAGCATCTGCCCACCATCAGGGAATCCTCCTACACTGAGCACCTGAGGGAGTTTTTCATTCAGCTCAGAAACCAAAGTTCCTCAGATGACCCCTACTAATAGCCTCCAGGCAAAAAAGCTAGAGGATACTACCATTCCCTGGGCTAGCAACTCTAACCAGGAAAGTAAAACTTCACAGTGGTGTTTAAAGTGGGTCCTTCCTGCCACATCCAAACTCAGGAGAGGGGGCCACAAACAGCAGAACACCAACACCCACAAGGAAAATTTGGCAGACTCCAAAGCCCACTGTGATAGCCAAAATGGTGAAACACAGAAACAGGAGCCAAATGAAAGAACAAGAGACCTCTACCAAAGATGAGAAAAATGAGGCACAGTTAAGCAAGTTAACAGAACTAGGATTCAGAGCCATGATCTTGAGGAAGCTCAACAGTATGTGTAAGGACATGAGAACCATGAGTAAAGACATAAAAATGTTGAAAATCAACCAGTTAAAATTAAAAACCACCAAGAAGAAATGAAGAATGACACATCAGAAATAAAAAACAAAAACAGAAAACAAAAAACAAAAAAAAAAAAACATTGGAAAGTCTAAATAGCAGACAAGAGGAAGCTGAGGACCAGATCAGTGAATTAGAAGACAGGGTAGAATAAATCAACCAATCAGAAAATCAAAAGGAAAATACAAAAAGCAGGACAACAGCTTAAGAGAACTGTAGGACAACGGGAGATGAAATAACATTCACATCATAGGAGTCCCCAAAGAAGAATAAAATGAGCAAAGGTTAGAGAATATATTTGAAGAAATAGTGACAGAAAGCTTCCCTAATTTGGTGAAGGAAGAAGGAATTCAAGTTCAAGAAGCACAGAGAGCCCCGAGTAAAAATAACCCAAAGAGGCCCACACCAAAACACAAAGTAATCAAAGTGCCAAGTAAAAACAACCCAAAGAGGCCCACACCAAAACACAGAGTAATCAAAGTGCCAAAAATTAAAGACAAAGAGAATCCTAAAAGCACCAAGAGAGAACCAACAGGTTACCCACATAGGAAACTCCATAAGGCTCTCAACTGACTTCTCAACAGAAACACTACAGGCCAGAAGGGAATGGCATGAGGTGATCAAGGTCATAAAAAACAAGGATCTGAATCTAAGACTACTCTACCCAGCAAGGCTATCATTCAAAATAGAAGGTCAAATAAAGAGCTTCTCAGACAAAAAAAAAAAAAAGGCTAAGGGAATACATTAGCACCAAACCAGCACTGCAAGAAATGTTAAAAGGACTGCTGTAATTAGCAGTAGAAATGGGATGAAAAATAGAACCACACTAAACAAAAATGGCAATAAATAAGTACATATCAATAATCACCTTAAATGTAAATGGATTGAATGCGCTGATAAAAAGACACTGAGTAGCTGATTGGATAAGAAAGCATGACTCATCTATATGTTGTTTACAAAAGACCCACCTCACAACAAAAAAAACACATAGGATGAAAGTGAAGGGATGAAAAAAAAATCTTCCAAGCAAACGGAAAAAAAAAAAAAAGCTGAGGTAGCAATACTCATATCTGATAAAATAGATTTCAAAATGAAGGTCATAACTAGAGACAAAGAAGGCCTCTACATAATACTGAAAGGATATATCCAACAGGAAGATATAACCTTGATAAACATATATGTACCCAAAATAGAAGCACCAAAATCTATTAAAAATCTTCTGGAGGACTGCCAAGGAGAAATTGATAGCAATACAATCATAGCAGGGGACATCAACACCTCGTTGACATCACTGGATAGATCCTCAGGACAAAAAAAAAAAATAGTAAGGAAACACTGACTCTAAATGAAGCACTAGACCAAATGGATTTAATAGATATATACAGAATATTACACTCCAAAACTACAGAATTCACATTCTTCTAAAGTGCACATGGAACATTCTCAAAGATAGACCACATGTTAAGACAAAAACTAAGTCTCTACAAGTTCAAGAAGACTGAAATAATATCAAGCATCTTGTCAGATCACAATGACAAGAAACTAGAAATCAATTACAACAAGAACATGCAAAGACATTTGAACACATGGAAGCTAAATAGCATGTTATTAAACAATAAATGAGTTACCAAGGAGATCAAGGAAGAAATAAAAAAATTCCTGGAAACCAATTAAAATGAACACACAAAAGCACAAAATCTATGGGATGCAGCAAATATAGTTCTGAGAGGGAAGTTCATAGCACTACAGGCCTTCCTCATAAAACAAGAAAAGTCTCTAATAGACTATCTAACCTCACAACTTAAATAACTAGAAAATGAACAGAAAGCAAACCCCAGAGCAAGTAGAAAGAAGGAAATAGTAAAGCTCAGAGCAGAAATAAATGACATAGAGGCCAAAAAGAAAAAAGAAAAACAATTCAAAGGATCGATGAAACAAAGAGCTGGTTTTTTGAAAAGATAAACAGGATAGATGGACCCTTAGCTAGACTCACCAAGAAACAAAGAGAGAGAATCCAAATACACAAAATCAGAAATGAAAGAGGAGAAGTAACAATTAAAACCACAGAAATACAAAAGATTGTTAAAAACTACTGTAAACAATTATATGGCAACAAATTCGACTATCTAAGCAAAATGAACAAATTTCTAGAAACACACAGTCTCCAAAACTGGACCAGGAAGAGATAGAAAACTTGAACAGACCAATAACAGCAGAAGAAATTGAAGAAGTAATCAAGACTCTCCCAGAAAACAAAAGCCCAGGCCCAGATGGCTTCATGGGGGAGTTTTACCGAACATTAAAAAAAGAACTAACACCCATTCTCCTTAAACTATATCAAAAAATTCAAGAAGAAGGAAGACTTCCAAACACGTTTTATGAAGCCAGCATAATTCTAATTCCAAAACGAGAAAAAGACACAACAAGAAAGAAAACTACAGGCCAATATCCCTGATGAACATAGATGCCAAAATCTTGAACAAAATACTAGCAAATCGAATCCAGCAATACACCAGAAAAATTATCCACCATGACCAGGTGGGATTCATCCCAGGGATGCAAGGCTGGTACAATATTCACAAATCCATAAATGTGATACACCACATAAATAAATTGAAGAATAAAAACCACATGATCATATCAATAGATGCTGAAAAAGCCTTTGACAAAATCCAGCATCCATTTCTGATAAAAACGCTCAGCAGTGTGGGAATTGAGGGATCATTCCTAGACATAATAAAGGCCATATATGAAAGACCTACAGCCAACATCATACTCAATGGGCAAAAACTAAAAGCATTTCCCTTAAGAACAGGAACAAGGCAAGGATGCCCACTTTCGCCACTCCTATTTAACATAGTACTGGAAGTCTTAGCCACAGCAATCAGACAGGAAGAAAAAATAAAAGGGATCCAAATTGGAAAGGAGGAAGTGAAATTGTCATTATTTGCAGATGACATGATACTGTACATAGAAAATCCCAAAGACTCCACCAAAAGCTTACTAGACTTAATAAATGAATTTGGCAAAGTAGCAGGATACAAAATTAACGTCAAGAAATCAATGGCATTCTTATACACCAATGATGAACTCACAGAAAGAGAAACTAGGCAAACAATCCCATTTACCATTGCGGCAAAAAAATTAAGATACCTAGGAATAAACTTAACCAAAGAAATAAAGGACCTATTCGCAGAAAACTACAGGTCTTTGAAAAAAGAAATAGAGCAAGATGTAAAAAAGTGGAAGCACATACCCTGTTCATGGATTGGGAGAATTAACATCATTAAAATGTCCATATTACCCAAAGCAATCTATAGATTCAACGCAATCCCCTTCAAAATACCAATGGCATACTTCACAGAATTAGAACAATTACTTCAAAAGTTCATATGGAACCAAAAAAGGCCTCGAATAGCCACAGCAATCTTGAAAAGGAAGAACAAAGTTGGAGGGATCACAATACCAGATTTCACGTTATACTACAAAGCCACCATAATCAAAACAGCCTGGTACTGGCACAAGAACAGGTATATAGACCAGTGGAACAGAATAGAGAACCCAGAAATGGACCCTAGGCAATATACTCAATTAATATTTGACAAAGGTGGCAAGAGCATACAGTGGAGTAAGGACAGCCTCTTTAATAAATGGTGCTGGGAAAATTGGACAGCTACTTGCAGAAAAATGAAACTAGACCATCAACTTACACCCTACACCAGAATAAACTCAAAATGGATAAAAGACTTAAATGTAACTCATGAATCCATAAAAATTCTAGAGGAGGCTGTGGGCAACTAAATCTCAGACATCATACGCAGCAGAAATTTTACTGACACATCACCTAAGGCAATAGAAACAAAGGAGAAAATGAACACATGGGACTACATCAAACTCAAAAGCTTCTGCACAGCGAAAGATACAATCATCAAAACGGAAAGGCTACCCACTGTATGGGAGAGCATAATTGCCAATGATATATCGGATAAGGGGTTAATTTCCAATACATATAGAGTGCTCATACAACTCCACAAAAGGAAGACAAAGAATCCAATTAAAAAATGGGCAGAGGAACTAAATAGACACCTCTCCAAACAGGACATACAAATGGCTAAGAGACATATGAAGAAATGTTCATCATCACTAAACATCAGAGAGATGCAAATCAAAACATCAATGAGGTATCACCTCACACCTGTCAGAATGGCCGCCATCAACAAATCATCAAACAACAAGTGTTGGTGAGGGTGTGGAGAAAAGGGGACTCTAGTGCACTGCTGGTGGGAATGCAGACTGGTGCAGCCACTATGGAAAACAATATGGTGTCACCTCAAAATATTAAAAATTGATCTCCCATTTGACCCAGTGATCCCACTTCTAGGAATATACCCTACGAAGCATAAAACACCAATCAGAAAGAATATATGTACCCCCATCTTTGTAGCAGCACTATTTACAATCGCTAAGATCTGGAAACAGCCCAAGTGCCCATCAGTAGACGAATGGATCAAAAAGCTGTGGTACATATACACAATGGAGTACTAACCAGCGGTAAGAAAGAAAGATCTCTTATCCTTTGAGACTACATGGAGGGACCTGGAAAGTATCATCCTAAGTGAAACAAGCCAAACAGAGAAAGACAAATTTCATATGATCTCACTGATTTGTGGAATATAATGAACATAACAGTTTGAGGACAATCCCCTAAGGAGTGGGGAGGTGGGAGAGGGATGAACCACAGAACTTATATGCATGTATGCATGAACAGTGGACATGGACAACAATCTGGGGAAGGGGTAGGGAGGGAAGGGGGAGGGGGGAATCAGTGGGGGAAAAAAGGAGAATCATCTGTAACAAAAATTAATCAATAAAAAAAGGAAAAATGGCGGCGGAGTGAACGGAGCTACACAGACCGTCTCCCAGAACCAAACTGGAATTACAACTATAACACAGACAAATCGACGGGAAAAACCAACAGAAAAGCAGCTTGCGAGGACCATACAACGAGGGACACTGACTCCATCCCGGTAGGCTTGCGAATGCGCGAGACGGGGCTGGGAGCCCACGGTCGGCAGCTCGGCAGCGGCCTTAGATATAAGCGGCGCCCGCGGGTTACACTCCCAGGCGGCCCCACAGCGCAGCCGGGACAGAGGCTGAAACAGCCACAGCCACTCACCTTGGGCTCCGGCGGAGGGAGGGCGGACTGGACTGGAGCTGGGTCGGGACACTCGGGGTTTGGAGGCGCTCAGAGCTTTGGCTGAGTGCAGCCACCCAGGACGGTGGTCACATTGCTCCTTCCCAGGGCTCTGAGAGAGGCAGCAGCCCCTCCCTCGGAGATCCAACCCCACCCTGTGGGCCATTGAAGTGCTAATTGAGGCTCACTAACAACCAGCATCTGCCCCACCCTCGTGAAAGCCCCTTGGCTGAGCACCAGAGGGAGTTTTTCAATCAACTGACGACCCAAAACTGATCAATTAACCTAGACTACTAGCCTCCAGGCAAAAAGCTAGAGGATAACAGTACATTTCCTGGGCTGGCAACTTTAACCAGGAAAGTAAGACTTGACAGTGGTGTTCAACGCGGGTCCTCCCTCGCTCATCTAAACACAGGAGAGGGAGCCACAAACAGCAGAACACCAACACCCACAGGGAGAACTTGACAGGCTCCAAAGCCCACAGTGATAGCTAAAATGGTGAAACACAGAAACAGAAGCCAAATGAAAGAGCAAGACACCTCCACCGAAGATGAGATCAATGTGGAGAAATTAGGCATGTTAACAGAGCTAGAATTCAGAGCCATGATCTTGAGGAAGCTGAACAGCATGAGTAAGGACATAGAGACACTGAAAATAAGCCAAATGGAAATTAAAAACCAACAAGAAGTGATAAAAAATGACATATCCGAAATGAAAAACACATTGGAAGGTTTAAAAAGCAGAGTAGGGGAAGCTGAGGACCGGATCAGTGAATTAGAAGACAGGGTAGAAAAAATCAACCAATCAGAAAAACAAAAGGAAAAAACTATTAAAAAACAGGAAGACAGCTTAAGAGAACTATGGGACAACTGGAAACGTAATAATATTTGCATTATAGGAGTCCCCGAAGAAGAAGAAAAGGAGCAAGGGATAGAGAATATATTCAAAAAAATAGTGACAGAAAACTTCCCTAATTTGGTGAAGGAAGAAGGCATTCAAGTTCAAGAAGCACAGAGAGTCCCAAGTAAGAGGAACCCAAATAGGCCCACACCAAGACACATAGTAATTAAAATGCCACAAATTAAAGACAAAGAGAGAATCCTAAAAGCAGCAAGAGATAAGCAGCAGGTTACCTACAAAGGGAACCCCATAAGGCTCTCAGCTGACTTCTCACAAGAAACACTACAGGCCAGAAGAGAATGGCATGAAGTAATCAAGGTCATGAAAAACAAGAATCTGAATCCAAGACTACTCTACCCAGCAAGGCTATCATTCAAAATAGAAGATCAAATAAAGAGCTTCCCAGACAAAAAAAAGCTAAGGGAATACATTAGCACCAAACCAGCACTGCAAGAAATGTTAAAAGGACTGCTGTAATTAGCAGTAGAAATGGGAAGAAAAATAGAACCACACTAAACAAAAATGGCAATAAATAAGTACATATCAATAATCACCTTAAACGTAAATGGATTGAATGCTCCCATAAAGAGACACAGAGTAGCTGATTGGATAAGAAAGCATGACTCATCTATATGTTGTTTACAAGAGACCCACCTCTCAACAAAAGACTCACATAGGTTGAAAGTGAAGGGATGGAAAAAAATTTTCCAAGCAAATGGAAAGCAAAAAAAAGCTGGGGTAGCAATTCTCATATCTGATAAAATAGATTTCAAAATGAAGACCATAACTAGAGACAAAGACGGCCACTACATAATATTGAAAGGATCTATCCAACAGGAAGATATAACCTTGATAAACATATATGCACCCAATATAGGAGCACCAAAATATATTAAAAATCTTCTGGGGGACTTCCAAGGAGAAATCGACAACAATACAATCATAGCAGGGGACTTCAACACCCCGTTGACAGCACTGGATAGATCCTCTAGGCAAAAAATTAGCAAGGAAACAGAGACTCTCAATGACGCACTAGACCAAATGGATTTATTAGATATCTACAGAGAATTACACCCCAAAACTACAGAATACACATTCTTCTCAAGTGCACATGGGACATTCTCAAAGATAGACCACATGATAGGACACAAACTAAATCTCTACAAGTTCAAGAAGATTGAAATCATATCAAGCATCTTCTCAGATCACAATGGCATGAAACTAGAAATCAATTGCAACAAGAACATGCAAAGACATTTCAACACATGGAGGCTAAATAGCATGTTATTAAACAATGAATGGGTCACCGAGGAGATCAAGGAAGAAATTAAAAACTTCCTGGAAACCAATGAAAATGAACACACAACAACACAAAATCTATGGGATGCAGCGAAAGCAGTTCTGAGAGGGAAGTTCATAGCACTACAGGCCTACCTCAAAAAACAAGAAAATTTCTAATTGACTGTCTAACCTCACAACTTAAAGAATTAGAAAGCAAACAAAAAGAAAACCCCAGAGCAAGTAGAAGGAAGGAAATAGTAAAGATCAGAGCAGAAATAAATGACATGGAGGCCAAAAAAACAATTCAAAGGATCAATGAAACAAAGAGCTGGTTTTTCGAAAAGATAAACAAGATAGATGGACCCTTAGCTAGACTCACCAAGAAACAAAGAGAGAGAACCCAAATACACAAAATCAGAAATGAAAGAGGAGAAGTAACAACCAACACCACGGAAATACAAAAGATCGTTAACAACTACTATGAACAACTATATGGCAACAAATTCGACAATCTCAGCGAAATGGACAAATTTCTAGAAACACACAGTCTCCCTAAACTATTCCCGGAAGAGATAGAAAACTTGAACAGACCAATAACAACTAAGGAAATTGAAGAGGTAATCAAGACTCTCCCAGCAAACATAAGCCCAGGCCCAGATGGTTTCACGGGGGAGTTTTACCGAACATTCAAAAAAGAACTAACACCCATTCTCCTCAAACTATTTCAAAAAATTCAAGAAGAAGGAAGACTTCCAAACACGTTCTATGAGGCCAGCATAATTCTAATTCCAAACCAGAAAAAGACACTACGAAGAAAGAAAACTACAGGCCAATATCCCTGATGAACATAGACGCCAAAATCCTGAACAAAATACTAGCAAATCGGATCCAGAAATACATCAAAAAAATTATTCACCATGACCAAGTGGGATTCATTCCAGGGATGCAAGGCTGGTACAATATTCGCAAATCAATAAACGTGATACACCACATAAACAAAATGAAGAATAAAAACCACATGATCATATCCATAGATGCTGAAAAAGCATTCGACAAAATCCAGCATCCATTTCTGATAAAAACGCTCAGCAATGTAGGAATAGAGGGATCATATCTCAACATAATAAAGGCCATATATGAAAGACCTACAGCCAACATCATACTCAATGGACAGAAACTAAAAACATTCCCATTAAGAACAGGAACAAGACAGGGATGTCCACTTTCGCCACTCTTATTTAACATTGTACTGGAAGTCTTAGCCACAGCAATCAGACATGAAGAAAAAATAAAAGGGATCCAAATTGGAAAGGAGGAAGTGAAACTGTCATTATTTGCAGATGACATGATATTGTACATAGAAAACCCTAAAGACTCCATCAAAAATCTATTAGACTTAATAAATGAATTTGGCAAAGTAGCAGGATACAAAATTAACGTCAAGAAATCGACGGCATTCTTGTACATCAATGATGAACTCACAGAAAGAGAAACTGAAAAAACAATCCCATTTACCATCGCTCCAAAAAAATTACGATACCTAGGAATAAACTTAACCAAAGAAGTAAAGGACCTATTTGCAGAAAACTACAGGTCATTGAAAAAAGAAATAGAGGAAGATATAAAAAAGTGGAAGCACATACCCTGTTCATGGATTGGAAGAATTAACATAATTAAAATGTCCATACTACCCAAAGCAATCTATAGATTCAATGCAATCCCCATCAAAATACCAACAACATATTTCATAGAACTAGAACAAATACTTCAAAAGTTCATATGGAACCAAAAAAGACCCCGAATAGCCACAGCAATCTTGAAAAAGAAGAACAAAGTTGGAGGGATCACAATACCAGATATCAGGTTATACTACAAAGCGACTGTAACCAAAACAGCCTGGTACTGGCACAAGAACAGGCATATAGACCAGTGGAACAGAACTGAAAACCCAGAAATGGACCCAAGGCAATACGCTCAATTAATATTTGACAAAGGTGGCAAGAGCATACAGTGGAGTAAAGACAGCCTCTTTAATAAATGGTGTTGGGAAAATTGGACAGCTACATGCAAAAAAATGAAACTAGACCATCAACTTACACCATACACAAAAATAAACTCAAAATGGATAAAAGACTTAAATGTGACCCGTGAATCCATAAAAATTCTAGAAGAAAATGTAGGCAACAAAATTTCGGACATCATACGGAGCAGAATTTTCACTGATACATCACCTAAGGCAACAGAAATAAAGGAGAAAATGAACACATGGGACTACATCAAACTAAAAAGCTTCTGCACAGCAAAAGAAACAATCATCAAAATGGAAAGGCAACCCACTGTATGGGAGAACATCATTGCCAATGATGTATCAGATAAGGGGTTAATTTCCAATATATACAGAGTGCTCATACAACTCCACAAAAGGAAGACAAAGAACCCAATTAAAAAATGGGCAGAGGAGTTGAATAGACACCTCTCCAAACAGGACATACAAATGGCCAAGAGACATATGAAGAAATGCTCAACATCACTAATCATCAGAGAGATGCAAATTAAAACAACAATGAGATATCACCTCACACCTGTCAGAATGGCCGCCATCAACAAATCATCAAACAACAAGTGTTGGCGAGGGTGTGGAGAAAAGGGGACTCTAATACACTGCTGGTGGGAATGCAGACTGGTGCAGCCGCTATGGAAAACAATATGGTGCTACCTCAAAAAATTAAAAATTGAACTTCCATTTGACCCAGTGATCCCACTGCTGGGAATATACCCTAAGAAGCCTGAAACACCAATCAGGAAGAATATATGTACCCCCATGTTCATAGCAGCACTATTTATAATAGCTAAGATCTGGAAACAGCCCAAGTGTCCACCAGTAGACGAATGGATCAAAAAGCTGTGGTACATATACACAATGGAATACTATGCAGCGGTAAGAAAGAAAGATCTCTTATCCTTTGAGACGACATGGAGGGACCTGGAAAGTATTATCCTAAGTGAAAGAAGCCAAGCAGAAAAAGACAAATACCACATGATCTCACTTATATACGGAATATAATGAACATAACAGTCTGAGGAATACAGTAGACCCAGACACATGGAAGTAGGGCACAGACTGACATCCCTCTGAAGAGGGGATGGGGGGGGGGGGTGGGAAGAGATTAACCACAGAACTCATATGCATGTATGCATGACCAATGGACATGGACAACTAAGCCGGGGACAGGGTGGAGGGGGGGTGGGGTGGGGGGTGCCAATGGGGTAAAAAGGTAAAATATCTGTAACAAAAAAATAAAAAAATAAAAAAAAAAAAAAAAAAAAAAAAAAAGCTGTGGTACATATACACAATGGAGTACTATGTAGCTGGAAGAAAGAAAGATCTCTTATCCTTTGAGACGACATGGAGGGACCTGGAAAGTATTAACCTAAGCGAAACAAGCCAAACAGAGAAAGACAAGTATCATATGATCTCCCTTATTTGTGGAATATAATGAACATAACAGTCTGAGGAATGGGGTAGTCCCAGAGACGCGGAAGTGGGGTATAGACTGACAATCCCCAGAAGAAGGGGTGGTGGGGGAGAGATAAACCACAGAACTTATATACATGTATGTATGAACAATGGACATGGACAACAAAGCTGGGGACAGGGCAGGGAGGGAGGGCGAGGGAGGAATCAGTGGGGGAAAAAGGAGAAACATCTGTAAGAAAAATAGATAAATTAATTAATTTTTAAAAAAATACAGTCAAGTAGAGTTTTTTTACCCAATAAGAAAAACTACCTGTGAAATTTACTCAGGTAAGAATGCTGACTTTGGAATCAGAGAGACCTAGCTTTGTGAGCTTGATCATTAGATCACTAGCCCCTTAATATTGAACAAATTATTTAAACTCTCCAAGCTTCAGTTTCATCAGCTATAAAATGAGATAAAATAGCACCTCACCACATAAACTATTGTGATTTTAAATTAATGTACATGAGATTATGACTCTAAAATATTAAACTCTGTAATTTACACTTATTATACCTTCTAAAAGTAAATTAATAGCAGTAGTAGCAGCAGTAAATGTATTTCCAATATTATTTATAAACATAGAATATTATTACAAATCCAGTAACATTAGATTGCCTATTCTCAGGAAGTAACTCAGAAAGGTAGCCTTGACTATGAATCTGATTTTAATACCAACTAGCAAGTGGCTTTATTCATGTAGTACAAGAGTTTTCTCTTTATTAACTTCTCACATAATTAGCACAAGGAAATTAAATGCATCCACCTTTTCCAGCCACAAAAGTGCAATTGTCGTATTGAGAAAGTTTAGGAATGGTGGTTCATAATTAGAAAATATATTCCCTTAACATCACTGATTTATTGTTTAAGGTCTTCTAAATTAGACTTCTTGTCTTGAAATCTGACAAGAAGAAAATAGTCTATGCTATAACAAATGAATACCTACATCCTTAGAGGTTGTAATTTTGACTTCTATTTAAAATGTATTTTTCCATTTATTCAGTCACTCAACATATATTTATTGGCACTGGATTAAACATTGGCTATTCAATAATAGCAAGATATACATGGTCCCTGCCTTTTATAGCTAATAGCACACTGAATGCTAGATGAGATAACCAGCAGCTACAATACTTTGTGTTAAAGTTGTCAGGAGAATGTATTAACCAAATGCAATATATATGGATAAGAAACATATCCATCAAATACAATATGTGGACATTGTGGGGAAATCCTGATTTGAACAAAACAACTGGAACAAATATTATGAAGCACTTGGTTAAATTTCGTACCTGACTGTGGTGATAGCAAGAATTATTGTTAGCCCTGGCAGATTTGGCACAGTGGTTAGAGTATCGGCCTGTGGACCAGAGAGTCCAGGGTTTTGTTCCCACTAAGGGCATGCACCTTGATTGCAGTTTGTCCCCAGCGCTGGTTGGGGTCATGTGGGTAGCAACCAGTCATGTGTCTCTCTCACATCGATGTTTCTCTCTCCCTCCCACTCTATCTGAAGATAAATGCAAACGCTTCCTCAGGTGAGGATTTAAAAAAAAAGAATTATTGTTATATTTTAGATGTGCTCATGAAATTTTGTTAGTTTTTAAGAATCTTTATCTTTTAAAAATATATATGGAAGTATTTAGTCATGAAATGACTGAAGTTTGCTTCAAATTAATCAAATGATGGGGAAGAAAGGCATAGATGATAAAAGATTGGCCCATTGTTGCTTATTACACCATGTTTTTTGGTTTGGTTTGGTTTGGTTTGGTTTGGTTTTGAATACTCTTCTCTCGACTTCTGTATGTGTCTGAAGCTTTACAAAATAAATTGTTTTTAAAAGTGCTGGAACACACACAAAAAAATAAAGTTGTTAGGAGAAATATGCTTTATGTGTACCCAAGAAGGAAGCCTCCCCAGATTTTTGAGGAAGCAATCCATAAAATCATTAAACTGATTTCTTCTTCCCTATTAGATTATAAATCCCTTGATGATAGAATCTGGCTTATTTATCTTTATATTCTTTGTAAGACCTGAAATATTACTTTACATAGATACTTGTCTGGAATGCATCCAGCTGACTGGCTTACTCAACATTTATCCCAACCTCCTTATATTATCTTGCAAGACTGGAAAGCTAAAAACATTTTCCAGACTCCCTTACATATCTGGTTATGGATGTGACTTAAATTATGCCAGGCACAGAGTTGTTTTGGAAATGAGTTAAATAAAAGCAGGACATGAGCCATCCTTTGCTGGTGTGGATTTCAGCAGGTACATGGGGCTGGAGCCAAAAGCTTCAACAGTTACCCTGGATTATAGTAAGCTGGTATAAGCTTGGAGCCAGCAGTTTGAATAGCATCTTCCTGATTTCTGGCTTTTTAACCAAGAGAGACAGTTCTGCAGTATCATTCTTGTTCTGATGTCATTTACAGAGGCTCAGCCTAAAGAATGCTTCTCCAGCATTTGTACAATGTTGTAGCAAACTAAATCCCCATATAAAGTCCCTTTCTGCTCAAACTAGCTGGAACTGCTTCTGTAACCTACAGCTAAACCTTGTTACAACATTTTGAGCCAAATTGAATTAATCAGAAATATACAGGGGATAGGAAAAAGTAGGTTACAGTTGTGAGTACACAAAGCACAGTGTTTATTCTTATTTATTATTTATGGTACTATTTACTTGTATTTCCCATCCCTATATACTAAGCTCCAAAGTCAGTATATAAAGCACGATAAAATAAAGCAACCCACTGTGTGTGAAAATGGTAAGAATGAGCATTCAGTGCCCACACTTCATCATCTACATCAATAATTCTGCTTGAGGTGGTGTGTGAATGTGGTGTTTGTCAGTAATCTGGAGCCACTCAAGGCCAATCAATGTGGCTCTGCTGTATGAATAGAACAGGCATGCAACAAGGTAGGCGACCTAATCCATCCCATTTAATAATGTGTTGAGGTCTGCACAGAATCTAGAAAGCAGGATACCAATGAGCAGAAATAGGTTAGTGTGTCTTTGGCATCTCAGAGGAGATGATGACCCAATCAGTAGATAACACTATTGGAAAGTATGATTCTGTAGGTTGTAGAACAATGTCACTCACCACAAAGATTCTCTACCTAATTTTCTTGTGTCTGTTTAAAAATTCATTATAGATTCTAAAATGTCTAGCTAGTTACCAGTCATATAGTAAGTACTTTTCATACATAAATTCATTTTCTTCTCTCATTCTACTCTTTCTAAATTAATTTTATAGACAAAAAGCCTGTGGCTCATGAAGGATAACTGATATATCCCAGGTTTCATAACCAGTAGTTTACAAAGCCAGGATTTTCTGGCTCTGTAAAGCTGTGTGCAAAATCTTGAATGGCAAGCTCCAGTAAGCTGCCGCCTACAGAAAAATTCTGTCCAAGGGGAGAATGCATTGACCAATTGACATTAATGTTTGGGTCCTCTTGCCAACCACAGTTCTCTATAAAATAAAGAATTGAGTCTAATTATAAAATAACCTCTTGTGAGTGGAAGAACATTATTTTGCAGACTCCATTCACTTCCTACAGCCTGATGCATTCATTAGGTAAGTTGTAGGAATCAACTAACTTATGAACAAGCTTGTGAATATGCTAAACCCACTAAAATGTTGCCATCCTAGGGGCCCAGCCTGGATAGCTCTTTTTTACCTCCATTTTTTTCTAAGGTGATAACACCCATTCCTCTGCTCCCTCTGTCCTCAGGAGGCTATTGTGGTTTCTGAATGAGGCATTTGGTGTTCATTGTAACTACATGACACAGAGTTCTGAGCCATTTTGCTAACAGGATTGCCCCATTTGTTCTCATAGGAAAGATTTTCTGGAGTTTCATAATTCCACAGCTCAGTCTTGTGTTGTTGGTTTCTTAAGTTCAGGCTCCATCATCAGCAGGGAATCTTTGCAGCTCTTCTGTGCTATATTTTCAGGGTCAACAAGAAGGCATCTCTGACCCTCATCAAATTATGTCTCCATCTGCTCCATAGTGTCTAGATACTCACAGAGATTTATTCTTTTCAACTGTGGCTTCCTGCATTTTCCACAATTCAAGTACCCCTAGGAAACTAGTATATTAAGCTTTATCAGTCATTAGCATCCTTCTGAGCCTGAACTGATCAGATCCTCTACCTACAGGGAGTTTTAAAAAGTATAGCCAGAGAGGGAAGCCTCGGAGCATAAGGCTGCATTTAAGACAGAAGAACTGTGGGGTGTTGTCAGCCTTTCTAGTGACCAATTCTAGGAGGCATGGCAGAGGAAATGTGAAGTGTATGGTTCACAGTCACTGTCTTCATTGTCTTTTTTTTTTTTTTTTTTCAGTTCTATATGCAGTCTAAAAAACTTTGATGTTATTCTTTAGTACTAAAAGAAGGGGTTCAAATTTGGCTTATTTTGCCTACGAAATACTAGAAAAACGGTGGAAAGTCAACTTTAGGTTCCAAATGCCAGCTTCACCTCTTATTACCTTTGCAAACGAGCATTTGCTCTTTCGTATTTCCGTCAACTCTCTGAAATCTGGCACCTGCTGTCACCCTCTTAGTGTGGTCACTGAACTAGAAGCTCTCTAAAGAGCAGGAATCTTGCTCACCACTGTGCCCTGCCAAGCACCTAACTGGGACTGCCACTGAGTCAGTGTTCAATGAGCATTTGTTGAAAAAATGTTTTGTGAAACAATGACCTTATAATAGACATTATTTCATTTTTATCCAGTAAGCCTCTTTGGAGCATTTGTTCACCATCTCCCTATTCTTGGAACTTTTTCTCCTTTTGATATTCATGTTTCCATGACTTCCTAGGGTGGGTTTGAGGGTGGGGGGATGGTAGTAGTACAATAATTAAGAGATCGGACTCTTCAGTCAGATGGACAAGGTTTAAGTCCAAGATCTTCTATTCACTAATTGTGTGATCCAAGTAGGTACTTAACTCTCCTATCCTGTTTCTACATAAAAAAAAAAAAAAAAAAAAATGGGGATCTGAAGATTTTTGCCTCATCAGATTGCATTAAGGATTCTGTAAAATAATTCTTAACATTGCACAGTGCCATATATATAGTACACCATCAAAATAATAGCCATTATTTGGGTACTTTAAACCCTTTGGTTACTACTTGTTGTTTCTTCTCACTCACCTGTCACTTAAACATTTACTGCTGTGAAAACTAAATAATCCTAGGGTTCCATTCTTTTTTTTAAATAGTCACCCAAAGATATGTTTCCATTGATTTTTCAGATAGAACAAGAAGGAGGGAGGAAGATAGATAAGGAGGGAGGGAGGGAGGGGGAGAGAGAGAAACATCAATGTGAGAGAGACACATCGATTGGTTGTCTCCTGCACGACCCCAACCAGGGCCAGGGATCGAACTACAACCAAGGCACGTACTCTTGACCAAAATCAAACCCGCAACACTTTGGTCCATGGGCCAAAGCTCTAACTGCTGATCCAAGCCATCCAGGCTCTTTTTTTTGTTTTTAACTCTACTTTTCATGAATTCTCATCAATTGCTTAGCTTCAGTGGCTCCTTATATCTGATTGATTCTTTATTCTGTAATCTTGGTCCATATCTTATTTTGAACCACAAACCTCTGTGTAGCAGAAATAACTATGAATTCACTCAAACTCATTTTCTCTGCCTCTTTGGTATACTGCTAGACTTCTTTTCTCAGCCTCTCTTGTAGTTTCATATGACCACATGAGTTAATTCTGTCAACAGAATATAATGTAAATGAAATGAGCCATCTCTATGATTGGCCCACAAAACACCTTCCATGTGATCTTCCACACTTTCTCCTCTCCCATCAGCCAGATGATGCAGGAGATTTGCAAGCCCTGGGAAATGGTGAGATCATAAGACTAAAGAAGCCAGTGTCCCTAAATGACTATAAGGAAAGCTGCCTGCCAACCACAAACATCTGCATTTGTCTTTTCATGAGCAGCAAATAAACTTTTACTGGGTTAAGATTTTGAGATTGGCGGGGGGATTATTATAAGAGATAGTGTTACCTTAATTAGCATACCCTTTGCTTAGCTGCCTAGAAGACCTTTTACTAAGCTGCAAATCAAACTCAGCATATGAATTCATAGTTGTTGAAATGTTTACAACAGATCACCAGACACATAACTATGGTGGGATTTTCTTCCAGAGCCCCTCACATTTCATCTCAAGGAATGCCGTTACTTTGGTGGAATCACTTCAGTCCTGGGTCAATGTTAGTAGTTCAAGATCCGCTACTATCAGCATACCAAGAATGGCCAAGTTTTCCATTGGCAGTTTCACATTAGATCAGGTTGTGAGGCTTATTTATTAAACCAGAATAAAATTTTATTAACTACAATGAGAACTATAACTACCAAGTACAATGTCCATTTGAATCACCCTCACTAGCACATTGTCTCCCTTTAGGAATATTACAAGTAAATGGGAATTAACAAAAGATTCACCTGGAATCAAAACAAAAAGAACTTGAGGGTTAATGATGCTAGCCTCTGATAGTATGATTTACATAATCTAATACCATTAATATTAGAATTATCCTTCACTTATTATTCTCCCTTATGATCCACCAATACCTACTCTTTCTTGAATTTTCATCTTCTGTCTATACCCAATATTAGTGTTTTCTATCAGGCCCTTATCATTCAAACCTAGGCTATAGAAACTTCTTAATCAATCTCCTTACCTCCCCTGTTACTCCATTTTAACAAATTCTCCACAAATTTAACACTGTATGTCTAAAACTGCATGTGAAATCCAGTGGTTTTTCCAGTTTAGAATCCATCAGTATTTTTGCCTTAGTATAAAATTCCAAGTCCACAGGTGACTTTTAAGCTTTTTCATAAACTGCCCCTTGGCTACATCTCTAAGTTCATTTATTCCCAATTTCCCAATGCTCTAGCCATGCTAAAATTATAAAATTTTCTAAATAGCATAGGTTCTTTCTCACTTACTTGCCTGTGTACAAACTGTTTCCTTTATACAGAATGACCTTCTTTTCTTCCTCTCTGACTCCTTCCCATACTGGCTTAGATAATCCAGGTCTCCAGGGGGGCAGTGTAATCCAGTTCTCCACGAGAAAAGTGGAAAGCAGGGGTTCCAATGGGGCCTGTACAACCCAGCTGACCACAAGATTGGCAGGGAGCCAGGGTTCCAGTCGGGCCTGTGAGACCCAGCTGCCCACAATGAGGGCAGGATGTGTGACTCCAGCAGGGCATGAGTGATACAGTTACAGGTGGCATCAGTGACCAGCAGGGAACACAGCTTCAGAGGGGCCTATGTGATCCAGCAGCAGTACCTACCTACCAGGACACATCAATGTCAACCTCCAGTAGTCAATCCTCCAGGTTCCACAGCAGGCAAGAAGTGACATGCAACAGAACAGTCTGGGAGGCATAGTAGCCTTATTTGATATACAGTGAGCTGCTTACACATTGAAACATCTCTCACTCGGTCTAGAGCTACCAGACAACTATAATGGGGAGACAAAGAAACTATACCCAAAGGAAAGAAAAAGAGGAATCACCAGAAAAGGAACTACAGGAAATGAAAGAAAGCAATGTGTCAGATAAAGAATTCAAAGCAATGATTTTAAGGGTGCTCAAACAATTTAGTGAGAACTACAAGCAACTTAATAAGAATTATGAAGAGCTCAATGGAAACTACTACAGCTTTAAAAGAAGAGGTAGAAGCTATGCATAAAAATCAAGAGGAAATAATGACATAGCTGTTATTAAAAAAAAAAATACTTTAGAAAGGTTCAATAGTAGATTAGAAGAAGCTGAAGATTGAATCAGTGACTTAGAAGATAAGGTAGAGAAAAACGCCCAATAGAGTAGCAAATGAAACAAAAGTTTAAAAAGCAGGAGAGTTTAAGGAAACTGTGGGACAACACAAAACATAATAATATTTGAATTATAGGGGTACTGGAAGGAGAAGAATCAGAGAAAGGAATAGAGAACATGTTTGAAGAAATAATGACAGAAAACTTCCCTAAACTGGTGAAGGAAATAGCCACACAAGTCCAGGAAACACAGAGAGTCCCAAGCAAGATGAACCTCAGAAGATGCACAGCTAGACATATCATAATAAAAATAGCAAACATTAAAGGTAAAAAAATCTTAAAGGAGGCAAGAGAGAGATAGAAAGTTACCTACAAGGGAGCTCCCATTAGACTGTCAGCTGATTTCTCAATAGAAATGCTGCAGGCCAGAAGGGAGTGGCATAAAGTGTACAAAGTAATGCAAGGCAAGGGTCTGAATCCAAGACTACTCTATCCAGCAAGACTATCATTCAAAATTGAAGGAGAAATAAAGAGCTTCACAGATTTAAAAAAAAGCTAAAAGAATTTACCACCACCAAACCAGCACTGCAAGAAATGCTGAAGGGACTGATGGAAGAAGAAGAAGAAAGAGAGAGAGGGAGAAGGGGAGAGAGCGAGAGAGAGAGAAAGAGAGAGAGAGAGAGAAAGAGAGAGAAGAACACAGGCATAAAATTAAAATGGCAACTAATAGTTATCTATCAATAATAACCTTAAATGTAAATGGCTTAAGTGCTCCAATCAAAAGACATAGGGTAGCTGATTGGATGAGAAAACACGACCCATATATATGCTATCTACAAGAGACCCACCTCACAACAAAAAACTCACACAGGATGAAAGTGAAGGGATGGAAAAATTTTTTCCAAGCAAATGGAAATGAAAAAAAGCTGGAGTAGTAATACTCATATCTCACAAGGTAGACTTCAAAATGAGGGCCATATTAAAAGACAGATAAGGTCACTACATAGTATTAAAAGGATCAATCCAACAAGAGAATATAACCCTGGTAAACATATACGCACAAAATATGGGTGCACCAAAATGTATTAAAAAACTTCTGACCATGGCTGGTTTGCTCAGCGGTTTGAGTGTCAGCCCAAGGACCAGAGAGACCTGGGTTCAGTTCCCACTGGGGGTACATGCCTCGGTTGCAGTTTGTCCCTGTCCCTGGTTGGGGTAGTGTGGGTGGCAGCCACTCAATGTGTCTTGCTCATATTGATGTTTCTCTCTCTTTTCCTCCTTCTCTCCCTTGCACTCTGTCTGAAGATAAATGCAAAAATGTCTTCTGGTGAGGATTAAAAAAAAAATAAAAAAACTTCTGGAGGACTTCAAGGGAGAGATCAATAGCAGCAATACGATCATAGTGGGAGACTTTAACACACCACTCACACCACTGCATAGATATTCTAGACAAAAGTTAACAAGGACATAGAGTCCTTACAAGATGAACTAGAACAGTTGAACTTCATTTATATTTACAGAACATTTGACCCCAAAGCTGCAGAATATACATTCTTCTCAAATGCACATGGGACATTCTTAAAGATAACCACATGTTAGGACATAAAGCAAGTCTCTAAAAATTTAAGAAGATTGAAATCATATCAAGCATCTTCTCAGAGCACAGTGGTAGGAATCTAGAACTCTAGAAATTACAATAAAAACACACAAAAACATTCAAACATTTGAAGGCTAAATAGCATTTTATTAAACAACAAATGGGTTACTAACAAGATCAAAGAAATTAAAAACTTCCTTGAAACCAATGAAAATGAACACACAACAACACACCATCTATAAAACACAGCAAAAGCAGTCCAAAAGCAGTAGTTTATAGCACTACAGGCCTACCTCCAAAAACAAGAAAAATTCCCAATTAACTTTCTATCCCTACAACTTAAAGAACTAGAAAGTAAACAAACAAACAAACAAACAAACAAAAAACCCAGAGCTAGTAGAAGGAAGGAAATAGTAAAGGGCAGAGCAGAAATAAAAAACTTAGAGACTAAAAAAAAAAAAAATTCAAAAAAACCCAATGAAACAAAAAGCTGCATCTTTTAAAACATAAACAAGATGAATTGACCTTTAGCCAAACTCACCAAGAAACAAATAGAGAGAAACCAAAAAACAAAATCAGAAATAAAAGAGAAGTAACTGACACCACAGAAATACAAAGAATCATCGAAACATACTTTGAACAATTATACACCAACAAATTGGCCAATCTAGGAGAAATGGATGAATTTCTAGAAACACACGGCCTCCCAAATATTAAACAGGAAGAGATCAAAAACTTGAAGAGACCAATAACAACACAAAAAGTTGAAGATGTAATTAAGAAACTCCCAGCAAACAAAAGCCCAGGACCAGATGGCTTCATGGAGCAGTTTTCCGAAACATTCAAAGAAGATCCAAGAGCCATTCTCCTCAAACTATTCCAAAAACTCTAAGAAGATGAAACACTTTCAAACTCATTTCATGAAGCCAGCATAATTCTAATTGCAAAACCAAATAAAGACACTACAAAGAAAAAAACTACAGGCCAAAATCTCTGATGAACATAGATGTCAAAATCCTTAACAATATATTACCAAATTGAATCCAGCAATACATCAAAAAATTATTCATCATGACCAAGTGGGATTCATACCATGGATTCAAGGATGGTAGACTATTTGCAAATCAATAAATCTGATACACATAAACAAAATGAAAACCATATTATTATATTAATAGATGCTGAAAAGGCATTCAAAAAATCCAGCACCCATTTCTAATAAAAACACTCAGGAATGTGGGTATATAGGGATCATATCTTGACATAATAGAAGCCATATATGAAAAACCTACAGCCAACATTATACTCAATGGGCAAAAACTAAAAGCATTCCCCTAAAAAATGGGAACAAGACAGGGATGCCCACTTTTGCCACTCTTATTTTACATAGTACTGGAAGTCTTACCAACAGCAGTTAGAAAGGAAAATAAAATGAAAGGGATCCAAATTGGAAAGGAGGAAGTGAAACTGTCATTATTCACAGATGACATAATATTGTACATAGAAAACCCTAAAGACTTCATCAAAAATCTACGAGACTTAATAAATGAATCTGGCAAAGTAGCAGGATACAAAATTAACACCTAGAAACTGATGGCATTCTTATACACCAACAATGAACTCACAGAACAGAAACTGAAAAAAAAAAAAGTACCATTTACCATTTACCATCATGGAAAAAAAATTAAGATACCTAGGAATAAACTTAACCAAAGTAAAAAACCTCTTCACAGAACACTACAGGTTATTGAAAAAGAAAAAGAAAAAAAAACAGAGGAAGATATAAAAAAGTAGAAGCGTATACCTTGTAATGGATTGAAAGAATTAATCTTATTAAAATGTCCATACTACCCAAAGCAATCTATAGATTCAATGCAATTCCCATGAAAATATCAAGGACATATTTACAGAACTAGAACAAATACTCCAAAAGTTTATATGGAACCAAATAAGATTCTGAATAGCTGTAGCCTTGAAAAAGAAGAACAAATTTGGAGGGATCACATTACTAGATTTCAGGTTATACTACAAAGCCATTGTAATCAAAACAGCCTGATACTGCCACAAGAACAGGCACATAAATCACTGGAACAGAACAGAGAACCCAGAAATTGACCCAAGGCAATATGCTCAATTAATATTTGACAAAGGTGGCAAGAGCATTCAGTGGAGTCAAGACAGTCTCTTCAATAAATGATGTCGGGAAAATTGGACAGCGACTTGCAAAAAAAATGAAGCTAGACCACCAACTTACACCATATATAAAAATAAACTCAAAATAGATAAAAGATGTAAATGTAACTTGAGAAGCTATACAGAAAATGTAGACAACAGAATTTCAGACATACACAGCAGAATTCTCACTGATACAACACATAAGGCAACAGAAAAAAAATTAAAAAGTGAACACATGGGATGACATCAAACTCAAAAGATTCTGCAGAGCAAAAGAAACCACCATCCAAATAGAAAGGGAACCCACTATATGTGAGACAATAATTGCCAATGATGCATCAGACAAGGGGTTAATTTCCAAAATATATAGAGTACTCATACAACTCAACAAAAGGAAGAAAAAGAACCCAATTAAAAAATGAACAGAGGGAGATGGCAGTGGGCAGGACTGGAAGGTGGGTGAGTGTGTGAGAGAGTGAGCTAGTGTGTGAGAGAGAGTGAGTGCACATGAAAATGGATGACCAAACTCATGCAGTGTAGAAACACAGACCGGAAGGTTCCTGTGCTGTGTACAGGAGCAGCCAGCTAACCACGGTAAGCGGCTCTTCAGGGCACTTCTCTCTGCTCCATGGGGAGGTCCCACCATTTTAGAAAATCCCGAGTCTTCCCTAAGAGGAGGCAGTGGGAGTGGCTAGGTCCCAGCAACCTGAGCCCACCAGTGAAAATGGCACCATCAGACCAGTGGACACTCTGAGTCAACACAGACCAGCACACAGTAGTGGAGCTGCCAAGGTGCAAGTCACAAGAGCCTCAGACAGCCCGAAGCCCAGCACCCCCCCCCCATAGTACCAGTCCAATCAGAATCAAGATATACCCCCAGCAACAGAGGCTGGGGAGCAGACATCCATCCCCAGGCAACAGGAGCACAAACCAGCAGCTGAGAACCATCCTCAAAAACTACAGCAAAAGCTGAGCAGGAATGGAGCCCCATGAAACAGCAGCACTCCCCAGCCCCAGCAGCAGGACCTGGGGTTCCACAGAGGCCTGTGAAGTCCAGCAGCTCACAAGAGCAGTGCAAAACCAGTGCCTGAGAGAAGGGAGTGATACCTAGCTGCCTGCCTGCAGGACCTGCATGGTGCAAGGAGACCAGAGTGGACTGTGCGACTCAGCATGAACTGTGTAATCTACTGACCCGCGAGACCAGAGGGTGCTGAAACACCAGATAGGCCTGTGTGACCCAGCAGGGACTGTGCCATAAAATTAACCGCGGGACCTGCAGGGTGCTGAAGCACCAGAGAGGCCTGTGTGACCCAGCTGCACACAAGATAGGCTTAGAGAACGTGAAAACGGAGGCAGAGTAAATGAAAGCTACACATATGATCTCCAAGGACCAAATGGGAATTACAACTAAAATAAAGACAAATTCTTGTAAAAAAGCAACAGTAAAGGAGCAGGACAGGACCATATAAGCATGGACACTGGTAGAATCTGAGGAGGTGTGAGAGGTAGCGAGTTGGGAGTCCATGGACAGCAGTAGTCTTAGCTGTGAGCAGCACCCGTGGGGAATAAAGACCAAGCCAGCTCCAAAGCACAGAGAGCCAGGACAGATCACTAAAATAGCCACAGCAACTCACCCGGAGGCTACCGCAGAGGGAGGGAAGACTGGGCTGGAACTCTGTGGGGACAACCGGGATTTGGAGGGCACTCAAGGTCTTTGCTGAGTTGCAGCCACAAAGGATGGTGGCCAGAGTGCTCCTTCCCAGAACTGTGGGAAAAAAGCACCCCCCACCCCCCGCAATCAAAGATTCAGCATTTCCCAGATGAGGCAAAGTAATGCAAATTGAGTATAATTTTTGACCAACATCTTTCCCACCCTCTGGAAATACTCTTATGCAGAACACTAGTGCTACATTCCAAGGCACTGAGTAACTGAGACTGCTAACCTCCAGGAAAAAGCTAGAGGATAACTGAACCTTCCCTGGGATTGCAAATCTACCCTGGAAAGTAAGATTTGACAGTGGTGTTTAATGTGGGCCCACCCAGGCTCATCCAAAGCCAGGAGAGGGAACTACAAACAGCAGAACACCACACCCACAGGGTAAATTTGGCAGGCACCAAAAACCACTAAGAAAGCCAAAATGGTGAAACAAAGAAAAAAATTCCAAATGAAAGAACAAGAGAACTCTATCGAAGATGAGATCAATGCAATGCAGTTAAGCATATTATCAGAGGTAGAGTACAGAGACATGATCTTGAGGAAACTCAACAGCATGAGTAAAAACATCAGCCCCATGAGTAAAGATATAGAAACATTGAAAACCAACCAAGTGGAAATAAAGAATGACATAGCAGAAATTAAGAACACATTGGAAGGACTGACCAGCAGAGTAGAGGAAGCTGAAGGCCAGATTAGTGAATTAGAAAACAGTGTAGAAATAATCAACAAATCAGAAAACCAAAAGGAAAAAAAAATTTAAAAGAAGGAAGATAGCTTAAGAGAACTGTGGGACAACTGGAAACGTAATAACATTTGCATCATAGGAGGCCCCAAAGAGGAAGAAAATGGGCAAGGGTTAGAGAATATATTTGAAGAAATAGTGACAAAAAACTTTCCTAACTTGGTGAAGAAAGAAGGAATTCATGTTCAAGAAGCACAGAGAGCCCCAAGTAAGAAGAACCCAAATATGCCCACACCAAGACACATAGTAATCAAACTGCAAAAAATTAAAGATAAAGACAGAATACTAAAGGCAGCAAGAAATAAGCAACAGGTTACCTACAAAGGAAACCCCATAAAGCTCTCAGCTGACTTCTCACAAGAAACACTACAGGCCAGAAGAGAGAGGCACAAAGTAATCAAGGTCATGAAAAACAAGGATCTGAATCCAAGACTGCTCTATCCAGCAAGTCTATTATTCAAAATAGAAGGTCAAATACAGAGCTTCCAAGACCAAAAAAATGCTAAGGGAATATATTAACACAAAACCAGCACTGCAAGAACTGTTAAAAGGACTGCTATAATTAGTAGAAGAAATCGAATAAAAATTTAACCACACAAAACAAAATGGCAATAAATAAGTACATATCAATTATCACTTTAAATGTGAATGATTTGAATGCTATAATAAGAAGACACAGAGTAACTGACTGAGTAAAAAAGCATGACTCACATATATGTTGTTGACAAGAGACTCACCTCAAAACAAAAGAGTCAAATAGTTTGAAATTGAAGTGATGGAAAGAATCTTTCAAGCAAAGGGAAAGGGAAAAAAAGCTGGAATAGCAATACTCATAACTGATAAAGTAGATTTTAAAATGAAGACCATACCTGGAGACAAAAATGGCCAGTGCATAATATTGAAAGGATCTATCCAACAGGAAAATATAATCTTGATAATCATATATGCATCCAATTAAGGAGCACCAAATTATATTAAAAATCTTCTAGAGTACTTCAAAGGACAAATCAACAGCAATACAGTCACAGGAGGGGACTTCAACACCCCGCTGGCATCACTTGATAAATCATCTAGACAAAAAATTAACAAGAAAACACAGACTCTAAATGAAGTGCTAGATCAAATGGATTTTATAGATATCTACAGAGATTACATCCCAAAACTAGAAAATTCACATTCTTCTCAAGTGCACATGGGACATTCTCAAAGATAGACCACATGTTTAGGCACAAACTAAGACATTAAAAGTTCAAGAAATTTGAAATTATATCAAGCATCTTCTCAGATCACAATGGCATGCAACTAGAAATCAATTGCAACAAGAACTTGCACAGATATTTGAACACATAAAGGCTAAATAGCATGTTATTGAACAATAAATTAGTTACCAGGGAGATCAAGGAGTAAATTAAAAACTTCCTGGAAACCAATGAAAATGAACACACAAGAGCACAAAATCTATGGGATGCAGCAAATACAGTTCTGAGAGGGAAATTCATAGCACTACAGGCCTACCTCAAGAAACAAGAAAAATTCCTAATAGACTATCTAACCTCACAACTTAAAGAACTAAAAAAATTAACAGAAAGCAAACTCCAGAGCAAGTAGAAAGAAGGAAATAGTAAAGATCAGAGCAGAAATAAATGACATAGAGGCAAAAAAAAAAAAAAATTCAAAGGATCAATGAAACAAAGAGCTGTTTTTTTGAAAAGATAAACAGGATAGAAGGACCCTTACCTAGACTCACCAAGAAACAAAGAGAGAGAACCCAAATACACAAAATCAGAAATGAAAGAGGAGAAGTAACAACTGACACCACAGAAATACAAAGGATTGTTAACGAATATTATGAACAATTATAAGGCAACAAATTCGACAATCTAAGCAAAATGGTCAAATTTATAGAAACACATAGTCTCCCAAAACTGAACCAGAGAGAGATAGAAAACTTGACCAGACCAGTAACAACAATAAAAATTGAGGATATAATAAGACTCTCCCAGCAAACAAAAGCCCAGGCCCAGACAGCTTCACAGGGGAATTTTACTGAACATTCAAAGAAGAACCAATACCCATTCTCCTCAAACTATTTAAAAAATTTTAGAAGAAGGAAGACCTCAAAACTTGTTTATGAAGCCAGCATAATTCTAATTCCAAAACCAGAAAAAGAGACTACAAAGAAAGAAAACTACAGGCCAATATTCCTGATGAACATAGGTGCCAAAATCCTGAACAAAATATTAGCAAATCGGACCCAGCAATACACCAAAAAAATTATTCACCATGACCAAGTGGGATTCATCGCAGGGATGCAAGGCTGATACAATATTTGCAAATCAATAAATGTGATACACCACATAAACAAAATGAAGATAAAAATCATACGATCAAATCAATAGATGCTGAAAAAGCATTTAATAAAATCCAGCACCCATTTCTGATAAAAATGCTCAGCCATCTGGAAATAGAAGAATCATATCTTGACATATTAAAGGCCATATATAAAAGACCTACAGCCAACATCATACTCAATGGGCAAAATCTAAAAGCATTTCCCTTAAGAACAGGAACAAGAAAAGGATGCCAACTTTCACCACTCTTATTTAACATTGTACTGAAAGTCTTAGCCACAGCAATCAGACAGGAAGAAAATATAAAAGAGATCCAAATTGGAAAAGAGGAAGTGAATCTGTCATTTTTCACAGATGACATGATACTATACACAGAAAGCCCCAAAGACTCCATCAAAAATTTACTAGGCTTAAAAAATGAATTTGGCAAAGAAGCAGGATACAAAATTGACATCAAAAAATTGACAGCATTCTTATACACCAATAATGAAGTCATAGAAAGAAAAACTAAAAAAAAAAAAATTCCATTTACCATCACAGCAAAAAAATTAAGATACCTAGGAATAAACTTAACCAAAGATATAAAGGACCTATTCGCAGAAAACTACAGGTCATTGAAAAAAGAAATAGAGGAAGATATAAAAAAAAGTGAAAGCACATACCTTGTACATGAATTGGAGCAATTATCATTAAAATGCCAATAGTACCATAAGCAATCTATAGATTCAATGCAATCCCCATCAAAATACCAACAACATACATTACAGAACTAGAACAAATACTTCAAAAGTTCATATGGAACCAAAAAAGACCCCAAATACCCACAGCAATCTTGAAAAAAAAAAAACAAGTTGGAGGGATTACATTACCACATTTCAGGTTATACTACAAAGCCACTGTAATCAAAACAGCCTGGTACTGGCACAAGAACAGGCACATAGATCAGTGGATCAGAATAGAAAACCCAGAAAGGGACCCAGGACAATATGGTCCATTAATATTTGACAAAGGTGGCAAGAGCATACAGTGGAGTAAAGACAGCTCTTTTTTTTTTTTTAATCCTTATCCGAGGACATTTTTCCATTTTTTTGCACAGACAGGGTGGGAGGGAGAGAGAGGAAGAGAGAGAGAGGGAAACATCGACATGAAGGAACACATCAAGTGGCTGCCACCTGCACGACCAACTAGGGCCGGGGACAAACTGCAACCGAGGTACATGCCCTTAGCGGGAACCGAACCCGGGCCTCTCCGGACCGCAGGCAGACGCTCTAACCGCTGAGCCAAACCGGCCAGGGCTAGACAGCCTCTTTTATAAATGGTGTTGGGAAAATTGGACAGCTACATATAAAAAAAATAAAACTAGACCATCAACTTACACCATACACAAAAATAAACTCAAAATGGATAAAAGACTTAAATGTTACTCGCGAATCCCTAAAAATTCTAGAAGAAAATGTAGGAAACAAAATTTCAGACATCATACGCAGCAGCATTTTCACTGATACATCACCTAAGGCAACAGAAACAAAGGAGAAAATGAACCCATGGGACTACATCAAACTCAAAAGCTTCTGCACAGCAAAAGAAACAACCACCAAAATGGAAAAGCAACCCACTCTATGGGAGAGCATCACTGCCATTGATACATCAGATAAGGGGTTAATTTTCAATATATATCTAGTGCTCATACAGCTCAACAAAAGGAAGACAAAGAACCCAATTTAAAAATAGGCAGGGGAACTAAATAGACACCTCTCCAAACAGGACATACAAATGGCTAAGAGACATATGAAAAAAATGTTCAACATTACTAATCATCGGAGAGATGCAGATTAAAACAACAATGAGGTATCACCTCACCTGCCAGAATGACCGCCATCAACAAATCATCAAACAACAAGTGTTTGCGAGATTGTGGAGAAAAGGGCATTTTAGTACACTGCTGGTGGGAATGCAGACTGGTGCAGCCACTCTGGAAAACAATATGGTGTTACCTCAATAAATTAAAAATTGAACTTCCATTTGACCCAGTGATCCCACTTCTAGGAATACAACCTAAGAAGCCTGAAACACCAGTCAGAAAGAATAGATGTACCCCTATGATCATAGCAGCACTATTTACAATAGCTAAGATCTGGAAACAACCCAAGTGCCCATCATTAGATGAGTGGATAAAAAAAGCTGTGGTACATGTACACAATGCAACTGTAAGAAAGAAAGATCTCCTATTTTTTGAGATGGTATAGAGAGATCTGGAGAGTATTATGCTAAGCCAAATGAGCTAAGCAGATAAAGACAAATATCACATGTTCTTACTTATTTGTGGAATATAATGAACTAAACAAACTGATGATCAATATTGAGCCAGAGACAGAGGTAAGGTCCAGACTGACAAACCTCAAAAGAGGGAGTGTTGGGGGAGGGGGCAGATAAAGCGCAGAACTTATATGCATGTATGCATAACCAATGGACATAGACAACAAAGCTGGGATGTGGTGACAGGAATGGAGAGAAAGGTATCAGTGTGGGGGGGTGGGGAGAAGAAACATCTGTAACAAAAACAAATTAATAAAAATATATTTTTTTAAAAAAAAGGAAGCTAGTCCTTTAGTTGGGATTAAATAATTGGGCAGGTTTTGGACATGTTGATGGTAAAGATGAAGACTTTTGGATAAAGGGAAGTTACCGCCTTCCCTGCCAAAAAAAAAATCCCAAATTCATAAATTGTGAGAGCACTATAATGTTTTTTTATTGACTGAAAAACAAAACTTAATTCCAGTCCTTCCTCCATAAAATTAATCTTTGATTTTAAATGGAATGTTTTCAAATCTGAAGTTACAAAAATAAGGTTATTATGGTTGCAAAGGTAATGATAGTATTTGTATTGTAGACAAATAGCTTTTAAACTACTCATTTCTAGATAAAAAGCTGAAAGATTCAATGCTTACCACAAATCAGTTATTACATCAGCTTTCAGGGACTTCCTAGTTATAACTGAGGAAAGGTTTTTAACAACATATCATCATATTAATCTATTGTGAGAATTTAAGTGCTTGAATTGCCCTTGAAAGCTTGGGTAAAAATAAATAAATAAATGTTTTAAGATGTCAAAAACTTTAAATTGAGTTCAATTTTATTTTAAGAAGTCTTGGGCTGGTACTGGTTTCTTGGATTATTTATCTTCTCATGCACATGGCACTGCAGAAAGGCCTTCAATCGTTCCCTTTTTTCAGCTGCTCATTTCTAAATGTAAAGGAAACGCTGAGAAATAGAAGCCCCCTCAACAGAAGGCAAGAGCTGAGGGGAATGAAAGCTGGTTGGAAGCCAACATTTATAAACCCGTAAGAGCTGCTAACTAGGTTGGGTCTTTTCACCAGCATTGTGCCATTTTCTCAGTAAATAAACATGGTTTAAGGAAGTCTAGAAACTTGTCCAAAATATCACAGAGTATGAGCAGAATCAAGGTTAAAATTTTGTTTGTATTATTTGTTGGAAATTTGGGACATTTATTAATTCATCACTCCCTCCTTCCATCTAGATGTTAAACAAGAGAAGATAAACCCAAGGAACAAAATGAGGGTCAAAATACATTTGCAGGTATTTGTTACTAGCGAAGCTAAACTGAAAAACAGAGGGGGGTCTCCTCCTTCCCTCCAACAACCTAGACTTGAAATGTACTTGACACATTTCAAGGGAAACTCAGAGAGAGCAGAGCTCATCTACTGGAAATGGGACCTACTTCATCTTCCATCTCAAGAGGTAGGAAGGAAGAACACACACAGTCTCTGAGCAAAGACATAACTGGTATAATAATACAAGTTCAATGAGCCCTATTGGCTACATTTCAATAAAATGGGCCTACCTCCTGACTTGCATGAACCATTGGATGCCAGTCACTTCTCCCAAGGGGAGGAACAAGTGGGAGCCAAATGTCACTGCTCATACTGGAGAATTAGAGTAAAAATCCTTTGTGAAAATGAACACAGAATGTAGAGACCGCCTTTAACAGTTTTTGTGGTATTAATAGTCTCATATTCAACTTCTGTAGACTATTATAAGCCTGTACAACTTCTGTGGACTATTTAAGTCTGTATTATAAGACTAATATAAGTCTTCAGTTAAGATTATGATCCAAAGATGGTAGAAACACCATAGCACTACCATAGAATGAAGAAAGCAAACTCTGGGAACATTCTTCCTTGTAGCACTTGCACTCAATACATAATATAGTGATCATTATTTTTAACTTTTTGAGAATTAAGTGCTTTTCCCGTCTTGACTATTAAAAAAAAAAAGATGACTTTATCTTTCTATTTACAACTGTTTTTTTTCCTTGAGGAAATTAGGAGCAGGTTTTCATATTGTGTTTCCCACGAGACATAATCAGTGTTGCAACATTCGTGAAATGTAGACTTGAAATAATAGCATTTCTATAATGCAATAAACTACTTGAAGATTAATGTACATGTATTATGCTTCATCAATATTCCCCTCAGTATCTAGAAATGAATATGTAGTGAGAGATAAATGTTTTACTTAATAAAATATGGGATACAGAATGTAGAAAAGGCTACCTTGTTCTTGAGTAAGCCTATGTTGTTTCTTCAAGAATCTGTGGCCCTGGCCAGTATGGCTTAGTTGGTTGAATGTCTCCTGTGCTCCAAAAGGTCACAGGTTGGATTTCCACTCAAAGTACCTGGCTGGGTTGTGGGCTTGATCCCCATTAGGGGGCATTTAGGAGGCAGCCAATGGATGAATCTCTCATATCAATGTTTTTCTCTCTCTTTCCCTCCCTCACCCTCCCTTTCTCTCTCTCTAAAATCAATAAAAACATTTTTTTAAAAAAGAATTTGTTGCCATTCTGGAAAATATTTCAAATATTGAATAAAGAAATGTCCTGCCTCAAGCCTGGTGTTTAAATTTTGCTCAGAATACAGAATGTGGGTGTCTTCTATGTATGCCAAAGAAACCAAACATTATGTATAGAAAACAAGCATTTTTTTTTCCTTTGGTGATAGCTACATAACCCAATGCTGACCAATTTTCCACTTTGCCAAAAAGCTCAGAGTTGCATTCAGTGCTCAAAGCAACCAAGATAAAGGTCTACTGTTGTTAATTTATCTACTTCTTTTAAATTCTTTTTGCAATTTTGTCATCAATTACAGCTTCCCTGATCCTGTAATAGTAATCATAATAACCATAATTATAATAAATAACCTGTACATATTACTTGCTTTCCCAAGCTGTGGTTGGTACCGTTATCCCTGTTTTGAAGATAAATAAACCGAATTGCCAAAAGTTTAAGCAATTTGACCAAGGTCTAATTAAAATTTGCCTCAATTCCTCACCCCCAAATCCCCCCTGACAATTTCTGAGAATTCCTGGATGTTTTACAGTCTCAGCACCACCTCAATCTCTAAGCTCTTGCTTTCTTCTTTGGTACATCTGATGTCCATTTTGAGATTGTCTAAAACCAGTAAACAGATTTAGTCTTCCTTTCCTTGGTTAGAGCAAATAATAAATGAAATGTGATAGCTGAAGAGATAGATATTGAAATATCAGTTGCATTATTAATAAGGCTGACTGGAGAAGGTATCTTTAGATCTACAGCCAAATACACTTACAAATTATGCCTCATAGAATTACATGGGTCCATTTATTTGTTCACTTTCACAAATAAAACACAACCGTCCTTCCCACCCCTTTCTCTGTGAATTTACTACATTAAGAAGTGGTGAGATTGGTTCAAAAGAAACAAAAAGAATACTTAAGAAACTCTAAATTTACTTCTTCTGTCAACCTCACCCATAAGATAAGTCACTCTCTTTCCCCTGGGGAGAACCAACGCATTATTCCAAATGAAATTCTCATTCTTGGAGACATGAGTCAAGAAAATAAAATTCCTCCCCAAAAGTCAGACACCAAACTTGGCCATTCCTCAATTTCCATGCAATTAGTAGATTTTATTAAAACTTTGAGGGGGAAATAAAAATGGGTTTAAATCACAGCAATGTTCAGTTCTTAATTTTATTTATGTATTGATTTATTTTATTGACCTGAGAGAGAGGAAGGAATGGGGAAAGAGAGAGAGAGTGAGAAACATCAATGTAGATTAATCAGTTGCCTTCTGTACGCTCCCTAACTGGGGATCAAACCAGACATGTGCCCTGCCTGGGAATTGAAATGGCAACCTCTTGGTGCACAGGACAGCTCTAAACCAATTAGGCCACTCCAGCCGGCTATAGTTCTTAATTTTATAACTATGTTTTAAAACTATCTTGCAAATAAATTTAGATGAAAAAGATGGTTTAAAAAATTACAATAATAATAATTTCTATTATATTTCTGTATGAATTTTATTTTCAAGAATTAGGTCTTATAATGAGTTTAATTATAAAACTTGCTTTAAGTAAGTTTTGCAAGTAAACATCACATATTAAGAAATTAAATACACGAACTATTAATCAACCAGGGAAAATATGCTGATTTCATATGAGTATTGTCCAATGGATATAGTGGACAGAGCCATTGCAATCATCAAAGACAAGCACAAACCTATACTGTACATGTTTCCTTCTTTTCTTTTATTAATTTTTGTTACAGATGTTTCTCCTTCTTCCCCCACTGATTCCCCCCTCCCCCTCCCTCCCTGCCCTTTCCCGAGTTTGTTATCCATGTCCACTGTTCATGCATACATGCATATAAGTTCTGTGGTTTATCACTCCCCCATCACCCCCCTCTTTAAGGGATTGTCAGTCTGTACCCCACTTCCACGTCTCTGGGACTACCCCATTCCTCAGACTGTTATGTTCAATATATTCTACAAATAAGTGAGATCATATGAAACCTGTCTTTCTCTGCTTGGCTTGTTTCACTTAGGATGATACTTTCGAGGTCCCTCCATGTAGTCTCAAAGGATAAGAGATCTTTCTTTCTTACAGCTGCGTAGTACTCCATTGTGTATATGTACCACTGATTTTTTATCCATTTGTCTACTGATAGACACTTGGGCTGTTTCCAGATCGTAGCTATTGTAAATAGTGCTGCTACAAACATGGGGGTACATATATTCTTTCTGATTGGTGTTTTATGCTTCTTAGGGTATATTTCTAGAAGTGGGATCACTGGGTCAAATGGAGTTCAATTTTTAATTTTTTGAGGTAACACCATATTGTTTTACATAGTGGATGCACCAGTCTGCATTGTCACCAGCAGTATACTAGAGTCCCCTTTTCTCCACACCCTCGCCTACACTTGTTTGATGATTTGTTGATGGCGGCCATTCTGACAAGTGATACCTCATTCTTGTTTTAATTTGTATCTCTCTGATGATTAGTGATGATGAGCATTTCTCCATATGTTTCTTAGTCATTTGTATGTCCTGTTTGGAGAGGTGTCTATTTAGTTCCTCTGCCCATTTTTTAATTGGATTCTTTGTCTTCCTTTTGTGGAGTTGTATGAGCACTCTATATGTATTGGAAATTAACCCCTTATCCGATATATCATTGGCAATTATGCTCTCCCATACAGTGGGTAGCCTTTCCGTTTTGATGATTGTATCTTTCGCTGTGCAGAAGCTTTTGAGTTTGATGTAGTCCCATGTGTTCATTTTCTCCTTTGTTTCTCTTGCCTTAGGTGATGTGTCAGTAAAAATTCTGCTGCGTATGATGTCTGAGATTTTGTTGCCCACAGTCTCCTCTAGGATTTTTATGGATTCATGAGTTACATTTAAGTCTTTTATCCATTTTGAGTTTATTTTGGTGTAGGATGTAAGTTGATGGTCTAGTTTCATTTTTCTGCAAGTAGCTGTCCAATTTTCTAGCACCATTTATTAAAGAGGCTGTCCTTACTCCACTGTATGCTCTTGCCACCTTTGTCAAATATTAATTGAGCATATTGCCTTGGGTCCATTTCTGGGTTCTCTATTCTGTTCCACTGGTCTATATACCTGTTCTTGTGCCAGTACCAGGTTGTTTTGATTATAGTGGCTTTGTAGTATAACGTGAAATCTGGTATTGTGATCCCTCCAACTTTGTTCTTCCTTTTCAAGATTGCTGTGGCTATTCGAGGCCTTTTTTGGTTCCATATGAACTTTTGAAGTAATTGTTCTAATTCTGTGAAGTATGCCGTTGGTATTTTGATGGGGATTGCGTTGAATCTATAGATTGCTTTGGGTAATATGGACATTTTAATGATGTTAATTCTCCCAATCCATGAACAGGGTATGTGCTTCCACTTTTTTATATCTTGCTCTATTTCTTTTTTCAAAGACCTGTAGTTTTCTGCGAATAGGTCCTTTATTTCTTTGGTTAAGTTTATTCCTAGGTATCTTAATTTTTTTGCCGCAATGGTAAATGGGATTGCTTGCTTAGTTTCTCTTTCTGTGAGTTCATCATTGGTGTATAAGAATGCCATCGATTTCTTGACATTAATTTTGTACCCTGCTACTTTGCCAAATTCATTTATTAAGTCTTGTAAACTTTTGGTGGAGTCTTTGGGGTTTTCTATGTACATTATCATGTCATCTACAAATAATGACAATTTCACTTCCTCCTTTCCAATTTAGATCCCTTTTATTTTTTCTTCCTGTCTGATTGCTGTGGCTCAGACTTCCCGTACTATGTTAAATAGGAGTGGCGAAAGTGGGCGTCCTTGTCTTGTTCCTGTTCTTAAGGGAAATGCTTTTAGTTTTTGCCCAATGAGTATGATGTTGGCTGTAGGTCTTTCATATATGGCCTTTATTATATCTAGATATGATCCCTATATTCCCATACTGCTGAGTGTTTTTATCAGAAATGGATGCTGGATTTTGTCGAAGGCTTTTTCAGCATCTATTGATATTATCATGTGGTTTTTATTCTTCATTTTATTTATGTGGTGTATCACATTTATGGATTTGTGAATATTGTACCAGCCTTGCATTCCTGGGATGAATCCCACTTGGTCATGGTGGATAATTTTTTTGGTGTATTGCTGGATCCGATTTGCTAGTATTTTGTTCAGGATTTTGGCATCTATGTTCATCAGGGATATTGGCCTGTAGTTTTCTTTCTTTGTTGTGTCTTTTTCTGGTTTTGGAATTAGAATTATGCTGGCTTCATAAAACGAGTTTGGAAGTCTTCCTTCTTCTTGAATTTTTTGAAATAGTTTGAGGAGAATGGGTATTAGTTCTTCTTTGAATGTTCGGTAAAACTCCCCCGTGAAGCCATCCGGGCCTGGGCTTTTGTTTGCTGGAAGAGTCTTGATTACAACTTCAATTTCTTCTGTTGTTATTGTTCTGTTCAAGTTTTCGATCTCTTCCTGATCCAGTTTTGGGAGATTATGTGTTTCTAGAAATTTGTCCATTTTGCTTAGATTTTCGAATTTGTTGCCGTATAATTGTTCATAGTAGTTGTTAACGATCTTTTGTATTTCTGTGGTGTCGGTTGTTATCTCTCCTCTTTCATGTCTGATTTTCTGTATTTGGGTTCTCTATCTTTCTTTATTGGTGAGACTAGCTAAGGGTCCATCAATCTTGTTTATCTTTTTGAAAAACCAGCTCTTTGTTTTATTGATCCTTTGAATTGTTTATTTGGTCTCTATGTCACTTATTTTTGCTCTGATCTTTACTATTTCCTTCCTTCTACTTCCTCTGGGGTTTATTTTCTGTTTGCTCTCTAGCTCTTTAAGTTGTGAGGTTAGATAGTCAATTAGTAATTTTTCTTGTTTCTTGAGGTAGGCCTGTAGTGCTATGAACTTCCCTCTCAGAATTGATTTCTCTGCATCCCATAGATATTGGTTGGTTTCCAGGAAGTTTTTGATTTCTTCCTTGATCTCCTCAGTGACCCATTCATTGTTTAATAATATGATATTTAGCTTCTATGTGTTCAAATGTCTTTGTATGTTCTTCTTGCAATTGATTTCTAGTTTCATGTCATTGTGATCTGAGAAGTTGCTTGATGTGATTTCAATCTTCTTGAACTTGTAGAGACTAAGCTTGTGTCCTAACATGTGGTCTAACTTTGAGAATGTCCCATGTGTACTTGAGAAGAATGTGAATTCTGTCATTTTGGGGTGTAATTCTCCATAGATATCTATTAAATCAATTTGGTCTAGTGCTTCATTTAGAGTCTCTGTTTCTTTGCTAATTTTTGTCTAGAGGATCTATCCAGTGATGTCAACGGGGTGTTGAAGTCCCCTGCTATGATTGTATTGCTATTGATTTCTCCTTTGAAGTCGTCCAGAAGTTTTTTAATATATTTTGGTGCTCCTATATTGGGTGCATATATGTTTATCAACGTTATATCTTCCTGTTAGATAGATCCTTTTAATATTACATAGTGGCCTTCTTTGTCTCTAATTATGGCCTTCATTCTGAAATCTATTTTATCAGCCCTGGCCAGTTTGGCTCAGCAGTTAGAGCGTCGGCCTGCGGTCCGGAGAGACCCGGGTTCGGTTCCCACTAAGGGCACGTACTTCGGTTGCAGTTTGTCCCCGGCCCTGGTTGGTCGTGCGGATGGCAGCCACTCGATGTGTCCCTTCACATCGATGTTTCTCTCTCTCTCTCCCTTCCTCTCTCTCCCTCCCACTCTATCTGTACAAAAAATGGAAAAATGTCCTCGGGTGTGGATAAAAAAAATAAATAAATAAAAATAAAAATAAAAATATTTACCTTGAAATCTATTTTATCAGATATCAGTATGGCTACCTCAGCTTTTTTTTCTTTTCCGTTTGCTTGGAAGATTTTTTTCCATCCCTTCACTTTCAACCTATGTGAGTCTTTTGTTGTGAGGTGGGTCTCTTGTAAATAACATATAGATGAGTTATGCTTTCTTATCCAATCAGCTACTCTGTGTCTTTTTATGGGAGCATTCAGTCCATTTACATTTAAGGTGATTATTGATAAGTACTTATTTATTGCCATTTTTGTTTAGTGTGGTTCTATTTTTCTTCCCATTTCTGCTGGTAAGTACAGCAGTACTTTTAACAGTTCTTGAAGTGCTGGTTTGGTGCTAATATATTCCCTTAGCCTTTTTTTTTGTCTGGGAAGCTCCTTATTTGACCTTCTATTTTGAATGATAGCCTTGCTGGGTAGAGTAGTCTTGGATTCAGCCTTGTTTTTCATGACCTTGATTACTTCATGCCATTCCCTTCTGTAGTGTTTCTATTGAGAGGTCAGATGAGAGCCTTATAGGTAACCAGTTGTTTCTCTCTTGCTGCTTTTAGGATTCTCTTTGTCTTTAATTTTTGGCAGTTTGATTACTATGTGTCTTGGTGTGGGCCTGTTTGGGATCTTCTTACTTGGGGCTCACTGTGCTTCTTGAACTTGTATTCCTTCTTCCTTCACCAAATGAGGGAAGTTTTCTCTCACTATTTCTTTGAATATATTCTCTAACCCTTGCTTATTTTCTTCTTCAGGGACTCCTATGATACAAATATTATTCCGTTTCCAGTTGTCCCACAGTTCTCCTAAGCTGTCTTCCTGTTTTTTAATCGTTTTTTTTCCTTTTGGTTTTCTCATAGGTTGATTTTTTTCTAGCCTGTCTTCTAATTCACTGATCCGGTCCTCAGCTTCCCCTACTCTGCTTTTTATACCTTCCAATGTGTTTTTCATTTCTGATATGTCATTCTTCATTTCTTCCTGTTGGTTTTTAATTTCCAACTGGTTGATTTTCAACATTTATATGTCTTTACTCATGGTGCTCATATCCTTCCATATGCTGTTGAGCGTCCTCAACATCATGGCTCTAAATTCTAGTTCTGTTAACTTGCTTAACTGCACCTCATTTATCTCATCTTCCCTAGAGGTCTCTTGTTCTTTCATTTGGCTTTTGTTTCTGTTTTTCACCATTTTGGCTATCACAGTGGGCTTTGGAGTCTGCCAAATTTTCCCCTGTGGGTGTTGGTGTTCTGCTGTTTGTGACTTCCTCTCCTGGGTTTGGATGAGCCAGGGAGGACCCACTTTAAACACCACCATCAAGTCTTAGCTTTTCTGGTTAGTGTTGCTAGCCCAGGGAATGGTAGTTATCCTCTAGCTTTTTTTTCGCCTGGAGGCTATTAGTAGTTGTCACCTGAAGACCCTTGGTTTCTGAGTTGCCTGAAAAACTCCCTCAGGTGCTCAGTGTAAGAGGATTTCCCGAGGGTGGGCCAGCTGCTGGTTGTTAATGGGCCTCAATTAGCATTTCAATGGCCACCAGGTGGGGTTGAATCTCTTAGGGAGGGGCCTCCACTTCTCCCCAGGGACATGGGAAAGTGTAAAATGACCACAGTCCTGCGTGGCTGCCCTCAGCGAAAGCTCTTGGCACCCTCCAAAACCTGAACATCCCCACACAGTTTCAGTTCAGTCTTCTTTCCCTCTGCTGGAGCCCAAGGTGAGTGGCTGCTGCCAATTTAGCCTCTGTCCGGACTCTGTGTCATGGAGCCATCTGAGACTTTTTACCCGAGGGTGCTGCTTCCAGCCAAGGGCGGCCGTGGCTGTGGCACCAGCAGAGGGCATTGCCCTCAGCAGAAACCCCAGGACTGATCCGCAGTAGCGGGACACTGCCAAGGTGGCAGCATCTTCCAGCAGATTCCCCTGGTGCCCTCGAGTCCGTGCGGCACCAGCCAAGGGCTTAGCACACAGAGTTCGCAGGACTCAGCCTCGGTAGCAGTGTCCCGCCAAGTCGCCTAGTCCCAGCAGTCCGTGCCAGTCTGTTCAGCACGAGCCGAGGGCTTAGCAGGCAGCAGAGTTCGCAGGACTCAGGCGGGGTCGCAGCTGAGGCGGCAGCAGCAACTTCCCGCTGGGTCCCCTGGTCCCTGCCCAGGTCACTGTGGACCGTGGGCTCCTGGCCCCCTCTCACGTCCTCGCAAGCCTACCAGGATTGAGTCAGTGTCCCTGGTTATGTGGTCCTCCATGGTGTCTTTCAGTTGCCCCTTCCTGAAGATTTGCCTTTATTTTTGTTGTAAATTCGTTTGGTCCTGGGAGATGGTCTGTGTAGCTCCATTCACTCCACCGCCATTTCTCCCTTATACTGTACATGTTTTCATTTCTCCTAGTCACATCATAAGATAAAGTGAAAGGGATTCTTTCAAGAATTTAAAATACTATTTATTCGATATTTCATTCAAATTGCTCAAAACAAAAAAAAAAATGGACTGAATCAAGGTTTCATACTGTGGGACTTCCTCAGGGGATTTAAAATGACAAATGCTGTAGTGCTGAAAAAAAAAGTCTGTGAGAGATTCCAACATGGCAGCAGAGTGAATGGAAGCTACATAGGTGGTCTCCCAGGACCAAACTGGAATTACAACTAAAATAAAGACAAATCATCAGGAAAAAGCAACTGAAAAGCAGCGTGAGAGGACCATATAACCAGGGACACTAACTCAATCCTGGTAGGACTGCGGAGGCGAGAGAGAAGGGCTAGAAGCCCATGGACAGCAGTGATCTTAACTGTGAGCAGCACCCTCATGTTAAACTCCCAAGCAGCTCCACAGCGCAGAGCCAGGACAGATGCTGAAATAGCCACAGTCACTCACCGTGGGCTCTGGCAGAGGGAGGACAGACTGGACAGGAACTGTGTGGGGACACTTGGGATATAAAGGGTACTCAGGGCATTTACTGAGTTGTAGCCACACAGGACAGTGGCCATCTTATTCCTTCCCAGGACTCTGGGGAGAGGTGGGGCCCCTCCCTCGGAGATTCAGCACCACCTGGTGGGCCATTAAAATGCAAAATGAGGATCATTAACAACCAGAATCTGACCAACCCTTGAGAAATACCCTTACACTGAGCACCTGAGAGTTTTTCATTCAACTGAGAACCCAAGGCTCTTCAAGTAACTGCTCCTGATAGCCTCCAGGCAAAAAGCTTGAGGATAACTGAACTGCTCCTGGCCTACCAACTCTAATCAGGAAAGTAACACTTCACTGTGTGTTCAACGAGGGTCCTCCCTTGCTCATCCAAACCCAGGAGAGGGAGCCACAAAGAGTAGAACACCAACACCCACAGGAAAAATTTTGGCAGGTTCCAAAGCCCCTTGTGATAGTGAAAATAGTAAAAAAAAGAAAAAAAAAAAGACAAATGAAAGAACAAGAGAACTCTACCGAAGATGAGATCAATGAAATGCAGTTAAGCAAGTTAACAGAGCTAAAATTCAGAGCCATGATCATGAGGAAGCTCAACAGCATGAGTAAAGACATCAACACCATAAGTAAAGACATAGAAATGTTGAGAATCAACCAATTGGAAATTAAAAACCACCAAAAAAATAAAGAATGACATATAAGAAATATATTGGAAGGTCTAAATAGCAGAATAGAGGAAGCTGAAGACCAGATAAGTAAATTAGAAAACAGGTTAGAAAAAAAACAAACAATCAAAAAAAAAACACAAAAAAACAAAAGGAAAAAACAATTAAAAAACAGGAAGACAGCTTAAGAGAACTGTGGGACAACTGAAAATGTAATAATATACACATCAGAGGAATCCCTGAAGAAGAAAATGGGCAAAGGTTAGAGAATATATTTGAAGAAATAGTGACAAAAAACTTCCCTCATTTAGTAAAGAGAAAAAAACATTCAAATTCAAGAAGCACAGAGAGCCCAAAGTAAGAAGAACCCAAAAAGGCCCACACCAAGACACATAGTAATTAAAATGCCAAAAATTAAAGAAAAAAAGAGAATCCTAAAATCAGCAAGAGATAAGTAACAGGTTACCTACCAAAAAAAAACAAAAACCCATAAGGCTCTCAGCTGACTTTTCACAAGAAACACTACAGGCCAGAAGGGAATGGCATGAAGTAATCAAAGTCATGAAAAACAAGGATCTGAACCCAAGACTACTCTACAAAGCAAGGCTATCATTCAAAATAGAGGGTCAAATAAAGAGCTTCCAAGACACACAAAAAAAGGGCGTGGGGGGGGTACATTAGCACAGAACCAGCATTGTAAGAAATGTTAAAAGGACTGCTGTAATTAACAAAAGAAATAGGAAGAAAAATATAACCACACTAAACAAAAGTGGCAATAAATAAGTACATATCAATAATCACCTTAAATGCAAATAAATCGAATACTCCAATAAAAAGAAACAGAGTAGCTGATTGGATAATGAAGCATGACTCACATATATGTTGTTTACAAGACACCCACCTCACAACAAAAGACTCACATAGGTTGAAGGTGTAGGGAGGGGAAAAAATATTTCCAAGCAAACGTAACGGGAAAAAAAGCTGGGGTAGCAATACTCATATCTGATAATATAGATTTCAAAATGAAGGCCATAACTAAAGAAAAAGAAGGCCACAATATAATAATGAAAGGATCTATCCAACAAGAAGATATAATCTTGATAAACATATATGCACCCAATATAGGTGCAGCAATATATATTAAAAATCGTCTGGAGGACTTCTAAGAAGAAATCGACAGCAATACAATCATAACAGGGGACTTCAACACCCTGCTGACATTACTGGATAGATTCTCTAAACAAAAAATTAGCAAGAAAACGGAGACTCTAAATGAAGCACTAGACCAAATGGATTTAATAGATATCAACAGAGAATTACACTCCAAAACTACAGAATTCACATTCTTCTCAAGTGCGCATGCATCATTCTCAAAGATAGACCACATGTTAGGACACACTAAGTTTCTACAAGTTCAAGAAGACTGAAATCATATTAACCATCTGCTCAGATCACAATGGCAAGAAACTAGAAATCAATTGCAACAAGAACATGCACAGATATTTGAACACATGGAGGCTAAATAGCACGTTATTAAACAATGAATGAGTTACTGAGACGATAAAGGAAGAAATTAAAACTTCCAGAAAACCAATGAAAATGAACACACAACAACACAAAATCCATGGGATGCTGTAAAAGTAGTTCTGAGAGGGAAGTTCATAGCACTATAGGCCTATATCAAAAAACAAGAAAAATTTCTAACACCATATAACTTGACAACTTAACTAGAAAGCAAACAAAAAGAAAACCCCAGAGCAAGCAGAAGAAAGAAAATAGTAAAGATCAGAGCAGAAATAAATGATATAGAGACCCCAAAAAAATTCAAAGGATCAATTAACCAAAGAGCTGGTTTTTTGAAAAGATAAACAAGATTGATGGACCCTTAGCTAGACTCACCAAGAAACAAAGAGAGAGAAACCAAATACACAAAATCAGAAATGACAGAGGAGAAGTAACAAGTGACACCACAGAAATACAAAAGATCATTAACAACTACTATGAACAATGATACGGCAGCAAATTCGACAATGTAAGCAAAACGGACGAATTTCTAGAAACATAGAGTCTCCCAAAACAGAACCGAGAAGAGATAGAAAACTTGAACAGACAAATAACAACTAAAGAAATTGGAGAGGTAATCAAGACTCTCCCAGCAAACAAAAGCCTGGGCCCAGATGGCTTCACGTGGGAGTTCTACCAAACATTAAAAAAACTAACACCCATTCTCCTCAAAGTATATCAAAAAAATTCAAGAAAAAAAAAAGACTTCCAAACTGGTTTTAGAAAGCCAGTATAATTTTAATTGCAAAACCAAAAAAAAAGACACTACAAAGAAAGAAAACTACAGGCCAATACCCCTGATCAACATAAATGCCAAAATCCTGAACAAAATACCAGCAAATCTAATCCAGCAATACATAAAAAAATTATTCACCATAACCAAGTAGCATTCATCCCAGGGATGCATGGTTGGTACAATATTACAAATCAATAAATATGATACACCACATAAATAAAATGAACAATAAAATCCACATGATCAGGGGACCTCAACACCCTGTTGACACCACAGGATATATCGTCTAGACAAAAAATTAGCAGGGAAACTGTGACTTTAAATGAAGCACTAGACCAAATGGATTTAATAGATATCTACAGAGAATTAACGCCAAAATTACAGAATAAATATTCTTCTCATTTGCACATGGGACATTCTCAAAGATAGACCACATGATAGGACACAAACTACATCTCTACAAGTTCAAGAAGAATGAAATCATTTCCAGCATCTTCCCAGATCAGAATGGCAAGAAACTAGAAATCAATTGCAAGAACATACAAAGACATTTCAACACATGAAGGCTAAATAGCATGTGATTAAGCAACGAATGGGTCACCGAGGAGATCAAGGAAGTAATTAAAAACTTCCTAGAAACCAATGAAAATGAACAACACACAACAACACAAAATCTATGGGATGCAGCAAAAGCAGTTCTGAGAGGGAAGTTCATAGCACTACAGGCCAACCTCAAGAAGCAAGAAAAATTTCTAATTGAATGTCTAACCTCACAACTTAAAGAATTATAAAGCAAACAAAAAGAAAACCCTAGAGGAAGTAGAAGGAAGGACATAGTAAAGATCAGAGCAGAAATAAATGACTTAGAGACCAAAAAAAACAATACAAAGGATCAATGAAACAAAGAGCTGGTTTTTCAAAAAGATAAACAAGATTGATGGACCCTTAGCTAGACTCACCAAAACAAAGAGAGGGAATCCAAATACACAAAATCAGAAATGAAAGAGGAGAACTAACAACTGACACCACAGAAATACAAAAGATCTTTATCAGCTACTATGAACAACCATATGGCAACAAATTTGACAATCTAAGTGAAATGGACAAATTTCTAGAAACACAGACTCTCCCAAAACTGGACCGTGAAGAGATAGAAACGTGAACAGATCAATAAGAACTAAGAAAATTGAACAGGTAATCAAGACTCTCCCAGCAAACAAAAGCCCAGGCCTAGATGGCTTCATGGGAGAGATTTACCAAGCATTCAAAAAAGAACTAACACCCATTCTCTACAAACTATTTCAAATAACTCAAGAAGAAGGAAGACTTCCAAACATGTTCTATGGGGCCAGCATACTTTTAATTCCAAAACCAGAAAAAGACACTACAAAGAAAGAAAACTACAGGACAATATCCCTGATGAACATAGACGCCAAAATCCTGAACAAAATACTAGCAAATCAAATCCAGCAATACATCAAAAAAATTATTCACCATGACCAAGTGGGATTCATTCCAGGGATGCAAGGCTGGTACAATATTCGCAAATCAATAATTGTGATACACCACATAAATAAAATGAAGAATAAAAACCACATGATCATATCAATACAAGCTGAAAAAGCATTCGACAAACTCCAGCATCCATTTCTGATAAAAACGCTCAGCAATGTGGGAATTGAGGGATCATATTTCAACATAATAAAGGCCATATATGAAAGACCTACAGCCAACATCATACTCAATGGACAGAAACTAAAAACATTTCCATTAAGAACAGGAACAAGACAGGGATGTCCGCTTTCGCCACTCTTATTTAACATTGTACTGGAAGTCTTAGAAACAGCAATCAGACATGAAGAAAATATAAAAGGGTTCCAAATTGGAAAGGAGGAAGTGAAACTGTCATTATTTGCAGACGACATGATATTATACATAGAAAACCCTAAAGACTCCATCAAAAATTTACTAAACTTAATAAATGAATTTGGCAAAGTAGCAGGATAAAAAATTAACGTCAAGAAATCGACAGCATTCTTGTACACCAATGATGAACTCACAGAAAGAGAAACTGAAAAAACAATCCGATTTACCATCATGCCAAAAGAATTAAAATAACAAGGAATAAACTTACCAAAAAAGTAAAGGGCCTATTTGAAGAAAACTACAGTACATTGAAAAAAGAAATAGAGGAAGATATAAAAAAGTGGAAGCACATACATTGTTCATGGATTGGAAGATTTAACATCATTAAAATATCCATATTACCGAAAGCAATCTATAGATGCAATGTAATCCCCATCAAAATACCGCCATATTTCACAGAAATAGAACAAATACTTCAAAAGTTCATATGGAACCAAAAAAGACCCCAAATAACCACAGAATTTTGAAAAAGAAGGGCAAAGTAGGTGGGATCACAATACCAGATATCAGGTTATACTACAAAGCGACTGTAATCAAAACAGCCTGGTACTGGCACAAGAACAGGCATATAGACCAGTGGAACAGAATTGAAAACCCAGAAATAGACTCAAGGCAATATTCTCAATTAATATTTGACAAAGGAGGCAAGAGCATACAGTGGAGTAAGGACAGCCTCTTTAATAAATAGTTTTGGGAAAACTGGACAGCTACATGCAAAAAATGACACAAGACCATCAACTTACACCATACACAAAAATAAACTCAAAATGGATAAAAGACTTAAATGTGACCCGTGAATCCATAAAAATTCTAGAAGAAAATGTAGGCAACAAAATTTCAGACATCATACGGAGCAGAATTTTCACTGATACATCACCTAAGGCAACAGAAACAAAGGAAAAAATGAACATACGAGACTACATGAAACTCAAAAGTTTCTGCACAGCAAAAGAAACAATCATCAAAATGGAAAGGCAACCCACTGTATGGGAGAGCATCATTGCCAATGATATATCAGATAAGGGGTCAATTTCCAATATATAGAGAGTGCTCATACAACTCAACAAAAGGAAGACAAAGAACCCAATTAAAAAATGGGCAGAAGAGCTGAATAGACACCTCTCCAAACTAGATATACAAATGCCCAAGAGACATATGAAGAAATGCTCAACATTACTAATCATCAGAGAGATGCAAATTAAAACAACAATGAGGTATCACCTCACACCTGTCAGAATGGCTTCCATGAACAAATCATCAAATACAAGTGTTGGCGAGGGTTTGGAGTAAAGGGGACTCTAGTACACTGCTGGTGGGAACGCAGACTGGTACAGCCACTATGGAAAACAATATGGTTTTACCTGAAAAAATTAAAAATTGAACTTCCATTTGACCCAGTGATCCCACTTCTAGGGATATACCCTAAGAAGCCTGAAACACCAATCAGGAAGAATATATGTACCCTCATGTTCATAGCAGCACTATTTATAATAGCTAAGATCTGGAAACAGCCCAAGTGTCCATCAGTAGAAGAATGGATAAAAAAAAAAAAACAGTGGTATATATACACAATGGAGTACTATGCAGCTGTAAGAAAGAAAGATCTCTTATCCTTTGAGACAACATGGAGTGACCTGGAAAGTATTATCCTAAGTGAAATAGGCCAAGCAGAAAAAGACAAATACTACATGATCTCACTTATATACGGAATATGAGAAACATAACAGTCTGAGGAATATGGTAGAGACAGAAACATAGAAGTAGGGCACAGACTGACATCCCTCTGGAGGGGGTGGGGAGATGGGAGGAGCTAAACCACAGAACTTATATCCATGTATGCGTGACCAATGGACATGGACAACAAAGCCGGGGATGGAGAGGGGGTGGTGTGAGGAGGGGTGTGCCAATGGGGTAAAAAAGGAGAAACATCTGTAACAAAAAATAAATAAATAAGTAAATAAAATAAAATAAAATATCAGAGTGCACGGAAAAAAAAACCATGATCATATAAATAGATGTTAAAAAAGCATTCAACAAAATCCAGCACCCATTTCAGATAGAAATGCTCAGCCATCTGGGAATAGAGGGATCATATCTCGACATAATAAAGGCCATATATGAAAGACCTAAAGCCAAAATTGTACTCAATAGGCAGAAACTAAAAGCATTTTCCTTAAGGACAGAAACAAGACAGGGATGTTCACTTTTGCCAGTCTTATTTAACATAGTGTTGGAAGTCTTAGCCACAGCAATCAGACATGAAGAAAATATAAAAGGGGTCCAAATTGGAAAGGAGAAAGTGAAACTGTCATTATTCACAGATGACATGATACTACTGTACATCGAAAAACCTAAAGACTCCATCAAAAATTTACTAGACTTAATAAATGAATTTGGCAAAGCAGCAGGATATATAATTAAGGTCAAGAAATCAATGGCATTTTTATACATCAATGATAAACTCACAAAAGAGAACCTGAAAAAAAAATCCCATTTAACATTGTGGCAAAAAAAAAAATTAAGATACCTAGGAATAAACTTAACCAAAGAAATAAAGGACCTATTTGAAGAAAACTACAGGACATTGAAAAAAGAAATAGAGGAAGATATAAAAAAGTGGAAGCACATACATTGTTCATGGGTTGGAATAATTTACATCATTAAAATGTCCATATTACCTACAGTAATCTATAGATTCAATGCAATCCCCATCAAAATACCAATGACATATTTTACAGAACTAGAACAAATACTTCAAAAGTTCATATGGAACCAAAAAAGGCCCCGAATAGCCACAGCAATCTTGAAAAAGAAGACAAAGTAAGTGGGATCACAATACCGAATATCAGGTTACACTACACGGCTACTGTAATCAAAACAGCCTGGTACTGGCACAAGAACAAGCATATAGACCAGTGGATCAGAACAGAGAACCCAGAAATGGACCCAAGACATTATGCTCAATTAATATTTGACAAAGGAGGCAAAAGCATACAATGGAGTAAAGAGAGCCTCTTTAGTAAATGGTGTTGGGAAAAGTGGACAGCTACATGAAAAAAAAAGAAAAGAAACTAGACCATAATCTTACAGCTTCACAAAAATAAACTCAAAATGGATGACAGACTTAAATGTGACCCGTGAATCCCTAAAAATCTTAAAAGAAAATGTAGGCAACAAAATATTTGACATCATATGCAACAGAATTTTCACTGATACATCACCTAAGGCAACAGAAACAAAGGAGAAAATGAACACATGGCACTACATCAATCTAAAAAGTTTCTGCACAGCAAAAGAAACAACCATCAAAATGAAAAGGCAACCCACTGTATGGGAGAGCATCACTGCCAATGATATATTCAGATAAGGGGTTAATTTCCAATATATAGAGAGTGCTCATACAACTCAACAAAAGAAAGACAAAGAACCCAATTAACAAATGGGCAGAGGAGCTGAATAGACATCTCTCCAAACAATATCTCCAAACAATTTGATATACAAATGGCCAAAAGACATATGAAGAAATGCTCAACATCACTAGTCATCAGAGAGATGCAAATTAAAACAACAATGAGGTATCTCCTCACACCTGTCATTATGGCCACCATCAACAAATCATCAAACAACAAGTGTTGGTGAGGGTGTGGAGAAAAGGGGACTCTAGTACACTGTTGCTGGAAGTGCAGACTGGTGCAACCACTATGGAAAACAATATTGTGTTTCCTCAAAAAATTAAAAATTGAATTGCTATTTGACCCAGTGATCCCACTTCTAAGAATATACCCTAAGAAGTCTGAAACACCAATCAGGAAGGATATATGTATCCCTATGTTCATAGCAGCACTATTTACAATAGCTAAGATCTGGAAACAGCCCAAGTGTGCATCAGTAGAGGAATGGATTAAAAAGCTGTGGTACATATACAAAATGGAGTACTATGCAGCTGTATAAAAGAAGGATCGCTTTTCCTTTGAGACGATGTGGAGGGACGTGGAAAGTATTATTTTAAGCAAAACAAGCCAAGCAGGAAAAAACAAATACCACATGATCTCACTTCTTTGTGGAATATAATGATCATAAGAGTTTGAGGAATAGGGTAGACCCAGAGACAAAGAAGTAGGGTGCAAACTGACAACCCTCAGGAGTGGGGTTGGTGGGGGGAGGAAAGAGATAAACTACAGAACTTATATGCATGTACGTATAACCAATGGACATGGACAACAATTCCAGGGACGGGGTAGGGGGATGGGGAGGAGGGTGTCAATGAAGTAAAAAAGGAGAAACATCTGTAACAAAAATAAAATTTAAAAAAAAAAAAATGTTACAAAAAAAGGGGCCAGTGGATTAGCATATTTGGGAATCTGATCCCCAATCTCATTAATTCACATACATGCCTTAATTAAAATTTTAATTTAGAATTTTTATGGAACATTAATCTTCAAAATACCCCTGAGAGGTGAATGAGGTTTACTAATATCCTTCTTCAGGCTCTCAGTCACAAATATCTAATAAGGGCCTACTGGAAAACATAATAAAATGGAAAGCAAAAATGTTATCAATATCTTTAGATTACTTTTATTGTAAGGAAACTAGGGGGTTCCGTGAACAAAAACTTAGTCACAAATACCAAGCTTAGAAATATGTATAGTTAAGGATGATACAAAGAACCATAAAATATTTTAACTAAGTGTGACAGGCCAATAATGAATGGCCCCTGCCCCACCCCCAACAGGTATTTACACCCTAACCCTGGAATCTGTGAATAGGTTACATTACATTGTAAGAGGGATTTAGCCATTGTAATCAAGGTGAGAGTCCCTAAAATAAGATGATTCTCCTAAATAGTCTAAGTGGATTCATTTTAATCATGAGCCCTTAACAGCAAAAAATGGTCTCTTGCTTGGGTTAGAGAGATGTGATGAAGGAAAAAGGCAGAGACTAGTGGTGGGAAGGGTACTTGAATAGATAAGCTCAAAGGGGAAGCCAGGGAGAAGCTCACAGTTTGAGAAGTACTCAGCCTGCCATTGCCAGCTTCGAAGATGGAGGAAGAGGACCAGGAGCAAAGTAATGTAGGCAGCCTTTGGAAGCTAAAAATGACCCCCAGCCACGATCAGCAAAAAAATGGAACTTCAGTCCAATACCCACAGTAACTATATTCTGCAGACAACCTGAATGAGCGTAAAGATGTTCCCCATAACCCCAACCTGAGATAAGTGCTCAGGTTGGCCAACACCTTAATTTCTGTTTTATGACCTCTGAAAATATAGAAGCCAGCCATGCTTAAAATAATAAACTCATTTAAATAAAATAAATTCATTTAAATAATAACTAATTCATAACTTCTATTTGTATTCCCTTTATAGTGAGTTTAATAGTGCTCCCCCAAAATTCATGTCCACCTGAAACCTCATAATGGAAATTTATTTGGAAATAGCATATTTGCTGATGTAATTAAAGTAATAATCAAGATGTGATTACATTGGACAAGGGTAGGCCCTGAATCCAATGAGAAAGTCCTTAGAGAAGACAATAAAGGACACAGAGGGGCACCTCAAAGGCCATGTGAAGATGGAGGCAGAGATTAGAGTTAGCAGCCATGGAACTCCAGGAGCTACCAGAAGTTGGAAGAGTTTGTGTAATTTGCTATGGCAGACCTAGGAAACTGAAATAGCCTTTTAAAAACAAAGAAAAGTATCTCTACATATATCTCTTCCAGGCCCACTCAGTTTCCTTTGGCCCCACTCTTAGCCTCCCTGACATTTGAATGCTGGGTGCTAATTATATTCTCAATTCTGCAATCTGCTTTATGCATATTACGAAAAGAAAAAAATTAAGTACTTGCAACCCTGTAGTTGAAGCTGTTACTTTTTCTGCCTTTTTTTTTTTTTTTTTTTTTTTTGCAAACTGCTAAAAGGGTCAGAACTATGAGTAACTTTCTCTTGTCCTAAGTGTATGTGGTCCTGTAGAAAGTCATTTCCAGTAACTTTCCCAGAGTTTTACATTGCTGCCTTTACATTTGAAGCAGTACCTCCTCTAGCTTTTACTAACTGATTTTTCTAAAGAGAGCCTTCTGAGGGTCTTGTTAGATTCTGAGACTTCTTGCTCCAAACCTCTTGTGCCTCCTTGTGGCAGAAGTCTTAAGCTTGTATGCCTGCTCTGGATCCTAAAATGCACCAGGCTGTGGGCTGACACACCCTCTCTTTTTGTTTTCCCAAAGGTGGTACTAAAACCCAAGTTTGTGGTTTCTCCCTAGTCCACAACTTTAGTCTGGCTTTCTGTGCATGCTCACTAGCTGTCTGCCAAAGCTCACTCCATCACTGCCTTGGGGACCATGCACCAGGAGCCAGCCACAGGTTGGGGGTGTATAGGAGAGAGGTATATAGAACACCAGGGGTACCCAAGAGTCAGCTGGGAGGATAAGTGGTTAAAGCATACCAGTAGTTCTTGGAAGGCTTATTTTTTTTAATATGTTTTTATTGATTTTTTTAGAGAGAGAGGAAGAAAGAGGGAAAGAGAGAGAAACATCAATGCAGAACAGAAACATCAATCAGCTGCCTCCTGCACACCCCCTACTGGGGAATGAGCCCACAACCCAGGTATGTGCCCTGACCAGGAATGAAACCGGGACCTCTCAGTCCATGGGACCACATTCAATCCACTGAGCCATACCGGTTGGGCATGGAAGGCTTTTTAGTGGAGTCTGCCACGCTGTTAGTAAAATTTACATACCTTTAATGTCCTCTGAGCATCCTATCTGCTTACTTCCCAAGTCATGTAGCACATTTTCTGTATTGTAGATGGGGTAAGAGAGAAATGAGCCCTTTTGGCAGCATCCTGGCACAACTGGGAGAAACAGATACTCATGGACTCTCTCTTTTTCCTGTGAGAGAAGTCATGGACAGAGGAAGATCTTGCTTGACCCTAAACTGTGCCGCCTTAGGGGAATGGTGGCAGGTAAAGTCAAGTCGTTCTTCTTACCCACTCCAAAGTACCCCAACTCATATTATAATTTTTACTATTATAATATATGGGAACTTCTATAGAAACTTGGACTTCCATAAAGGCTGCCTTCTCCATGGGTCATTGTATAAAAGCATTCTTTTTCAGCTGCTCCTGAACCTCAAACAGAAGGGCCTACAGACAGTTCACAGGATGCCCACATCCAGGACGAATGTCTGTCTGCCTATTACCCAACAATCCTCCTTAGTTCCTTGGCATTTGATGTTAGATCCCACATCTCCCTCAAAGGCACATTTGTCTGTGGATAGATGTCAAATTTTTGTTGTCGAGAGAATTTTCAAATATGACAGCTATATTATGCTGCCATGACCACCCTAAGAAAACTGGAGGTAGGAATTCCCTGTGGCAAATACAATTGTTATCCAGCAGTCATCATCCCATCCCTACCCCTTTTATTCAAATATTCATAACCATAATTTGGTTCAGTTCTTCATCCTTCCATGTGCTCAGGCAATGTGACCACCATTTCCCTAGTTTCAAGGAGGTGATCATGATTAGTTTATACATATATCAGATGGTCTCTTTTTCTTTGTCATAGATGAGTTTGTACATGAATATATAACAATATTTTAGTCAATGGGAAATAAAGAAAAATCTTCTGGAAAGATTTTGGAAAAGATTTTCCTCATTAATTAACAAAATAATACATGGGAGGAAAGCCACTTTTTTGTTTGTGTTTTATTTTTATTTTTATTTTTTTTAGAGAGAAAGGAAGGGAGAGGGAAAGAGAGAGAGAAACATCAATGCAAGACAGAAACATCACTCCCTGGCCAGTTTGGCTCAGCGGTTGGAGAGTCGGACTGCAGACCAGAGAATCCCGGGTTCAGTTCCCACTAGGGTCACATACCAAAAAAATAAAAAAAGACAGAAACATTGATCAGCTGAGAATTAGGCCTGCAACCTGGGCACATACCCTGACTAGGAGTTGAACCAGCAACCTTTCAGTTCATCGGACAATGCTCACAAACTGAGCCACTCTGGCCAGGCAGAAAACCCACTTTTTAAAAATTACCACATGTGCTTGAGCCTATACGTGATACCTGAAATTAATGGCCATATTGCCACCATAACGCATGGCATTGCCAACATGCTAGAATGACAGAACAGAAAGAAAGCACTTAAATACTTGATGATAGAGATGACTCACCAAATTAACTTTTATTATGAGAGATCATTGTTTTTTCTCATTTTTATGCCACTTTTAATTGGACTTTTGTTATTTAAGCCCACTGTCAACTAACACATTTTCTTAATATAGTTAAGTGTAGAATCAAAACAAAAAAACACTAAAAACATTTCCATTAAATTTGAAAGTTAACACCCTGGCCAATTTGGCTCAGCAGTTGAAGCGCTGGCCCATGGACCAGTGAGTCACAGGTTTGATTCGAGTCAAGGGTACATACCTCAGTTGCGGTTGCCCCTAGCCTTGGTTGAGGTCGTGCAAGAGGGAGTCACATGATGTGTCCCTTTCACATTGATGTTTTCTTCTCTCTCTCTCTCTTTTTCTCCCTCCCTCCCACTCTATCTGAACAAAAAAGGAATAGTGTCCTCGGGTGAGGATAAAAAAATTAAAAAGAAAGTAACAAAAGGATACTTGCTCTATAGTTTTAACAAGAATTAGTCAATAAAAAATAGAAAACTATTATTATTTGCAGATGATATGAGTAGACAACTGGAAAATTCAAAATTCTGAGCTGTAAAACTATTAGAAAAAAGAGTGTTCAAATATTTAGCTGAATATAAATGAATACAAATGATAAATAAATTGGACAACACTGTAAGACAAAATTCTATTTACAGTAGCAACAATAGCAATCAAAATTTCTAGAAATAAATTCAATAATGTCTTATCTATAGAAAATCATCAAGTTGTGATAAAGGTCACAATAGATTTGATTAAAGGGATATATACTTCTTTTTAGTTCAACTCTCTGTTGATGATATATATAACCCTGATAAAAACACCAAAAGAATAATTTCAAATGACAAAATTGTTCTAAAGTGTAGCTGAAAGAATAAGTATATGAAAATATCTGAAGACATTCTGGAAGATTTATAAAAGAAGGCTTATTCCAAATTAAAACAAGTAATGGAGCTACAGTAATTAAAAGTGTGGTAGAGGCACAGAGCTTGACATATAAGTGATACAAAAAATAATCCACAATTAGGCAAAATATTTCTGGGAAATGATACATAATATAGCTGGCATGTAGAGAGAGGTGGATTAATCCGAATGCAGCAAAACGGTGCACCATTTGGGAGGGAAAAAAACTGGATCTCAATATTAGCATATAAAAATATGTGCTGATGAATAAAAGATTTAAATGTAAATGTTAAAAGCAATATATACAATTTAAGCCCTGCTGGTGTGGCTCACTGGATTGAGCATTTTCCCATGAATAGAGAGGTCCCGGTTTGATTCCCAGTCAGGACACATGTCTGGGTTGCAGGCTCCATCCCCAGTAAAGGGTGTGCAGGAGGCGGCCAATTGATGTATCTCTCTCACATCGATCTGTCTCTCTTTCCCTTCCTCACTCACTAGAAAATTAATAAAAACAAATTTAAAATAAATAATTTCTTTAAATTCCCAATTCAAAATCACAGTGTTAATTTATAACACCTAAGCCCTCAAACTAAATGATTAGACTGGATCTGTGCTCAGCTGACAGGGAGGGCACCAACTGACTGAAGCAAGGCAAAGGGGCTCTGCCACCAGCAATTAATGGATTTGAGCCAAGTTCAAGAAAATCAACTGATCTAGGAGAAAATGTCATCTTCAAGGGTCAGAGACCTCTAGCTCAGAAACTCGCCAAAACTAGTTGAAGCATGCCCCTGTGTTAAGGACTAAGGCCCTGTTGAGACAACTGCAAGTTATTGGACCCATGCTGAAGAAACCTTTTTATGAAGACAATTTACAACTAAGAATTACAAAGTAGCTGAGGGAAATTAACACTATAAAAAGCAAATATACTCAGAACACAGAAGCACTTAAAACTCAAGGAAGTCAGCATAGTAGAGAACTCTAAAGACTTTAAAATCAGTACTTTTAACATTCTCTAGATTAAAGTAGTAAATAAAAACCAAAACAATAGAAATAAAAAGTGAGAGAAAAGGCTAATAAAGACAGGGTGATAATAAAAATGAATGGCTGGTTATTTTAAAAGAACCAATTAAAAATATTAAAAATAAATATTTAAACAGATGTTTAAAAATTAATAAAAGGACACATATTCAACAAAGCACTAATAGCAAATTCACAAATTAATAAGTAAAATTGAGGTAATTCCCCATAAAATGGTACAAAGAAATATTTTTTAAAAGAGAAATAGGAAACACAAGTGAATAGGGCCAAATGTTTCAAATATAACTAATAAGATTTTAAGAAGGAAAGAATAGAAAGAATTATGGTAAGTAGGCAATATTTAAAGAAAAATGCTGAGAATTCCCACTATTCAAGAAACGTAAGTCCTAAACTTATGTATCTCTCTCACATCTATGTTTCTTTCTCTTGAAAAAGATATGAACCAACAAGAAGGATATATTTTCAAATCTTATATATATATACCCACTAAGGTAAAACCTCTGAAATAAATGTAGAGATATAAATAAAAACACAAACAACTAGAGCAGTGGTTCTCAGCCTGTGGGTCGGGACCACTTTAGGGGTCGAACAACCCTTTCACAGGGGTCACCTAAGACACAACTGTACCAAAATTACAGTTATGAAGTAGCAACAAAAATAATTTTATGGTTGGGGGTCGTCACAACATGAGAAACTATATTAAACGGTCACGGCATTAGGAAGGTTGAGAACCGTTGAACTAGAGTATAAAAATAGATTACCTACAAAGAATATGAGTCATACTAACATTAACTTTTTCATCACCAACATTAGATGTCAAAAGACAGTGGATAAATATATCTTCAAAATGGTAAGAAAAAATTACTCAGAACCTTGAAATCTATATCCACCTAAACGATCCTTCAAGAATGAGGAATAAATAAAAGTATTTGAAGACTAGGAGATTCAGAAAGTTTATCTTACACAAATCTCAATGAAAGAACTGCAAAAGGATATTCAACAACAAAAATAAACTTAGAAGGAAGTGATATAATGAAAAATAAAAATGTGTAATAATATCTATATACTCTATAATAGGTAGCAACAACAATAAAATATAAAATAACAGTAAAAAACAATAACAATTTTCACAAGTGTAATAGCAAGTTGGCATTTAATTTTTAGAGTTTGATAACTTGGGAACTTTGGAGAACTAGCCCAAAGGAAAGTAAAAGCAAACTAAAGATTTTGTCTTTTTCAAAAGAAAGATCATAAACTTTGGACACTGCTGGGAAACCTTATTAAAATAGCCATTAGCAAAAACCAAAATAAACATCTAACTACCAAACTATTAGACAGAGGAAAATAAAGCAAATAAATGTTTAAAAATTTAAGTAGTTTAACAAAAAACCGGAAGACAATATAAAAGAAAAAATATCACAGAGCACAAAATAAGATGGCAGAAGTTCAAATAAATCACTAAACACAAGATATTTTACAATGTTAAGTGCATCCTTTAAAAGAAAGTATTCTTTATATGGATGAAAATGAACACTTAAAATTGACATCAAAAAAATCGAAATTAAATAGACTGAAAATGTTAAACTAAGGAAATACCAACTAAAATAACACAATTCTAATCATAATTGCAGTTTTTATTTTTATTTTTATTTTTTTTCAAATTGTTATTGTTGGATGTAAAATGTATTACAGATGTTCCACATTTTTCCCCCATTGACCCCCTCCTCCCCACTCCTGCCCCCCTCCCACCTTTTCCCACACTATTGTCTGTGTCCATTGGTTATACACATAAGTTCTTTGGTTTATTTCTTCCCACCCCGCCAACCCCTTTCCCTTTGAGGTTTGTCAGTCTAGCAATGAATTTGTGCTTCTTAATCCCTTCACCTTTTTCACCCATTCCCCCAACCCCCTTCCCAACTAGCAACCAACAAAATGTTCTCTGTATCTATGAGAATGTTTCTGTTCTTCCTGTTCATTTTGTTTGTAGATTCCATTGTTGATAGATATGTATTCATTTCCATTTTGTTTGTTCATACATTTTATCTTTTTCTTCAAAAAGACCCTTCATCATTTCATATAATAGCGGTTTGGTAGTGATGAACTCCTTTAACTTTTTCTTGTCTGGGAAAGTTTTTATATGTCCATCAATTCTAAATGAGAGCTTTGCAGGATAGAGTAATTTTGGTTGTAGGTTCTTGGTTTTCATCACTCTGAATATTTCTTGCCATTCCCTTCTGGCCTGCAAAGTTTCTTTTGAGAAATCAGCTGACAGCCTAATGGGTACTCCCCTGTAGGTAACTAGCTGCCTTTCCCTTGCTGCTTTTAATATTCTCTCTTTGTCTTGAACCTTTTGCATTTTGATGATGATGTGTCTTGGTGTGTGCCTCTTGGGGTTCATCTTGTTTGGGACTCTCTGTGCTTCCTGGACTTGTATGTCTGTTTCCTTCACCAAGTTAGGAAAGTTTTCTGCCATTATTGTTTCAAACAGGTTTTCGATTTCTTGTTCTCTCTCTTCTCCTTCAGGCACCCCCAAGATGCGAATGTTGGCACGATTGAAGTTGTCCCAGAAGCTCCTTACACTATACTCATTTTTTTGGATTCTTTTTTCTTTTTGCTGTTCTGATTGGGGATTTTTTGCTTCCTTATATTCCAAATCGATGGTTTGCTCCTTGGATTTACATACTCTATTATTGAAGCTGTGTAAATTATTCTTTATTTCAGTTAATGCCTCCTTTAATTCTAACTGTGTATCCATGATTTTTAACTGGTCCTTTTTTATGCTCTTGAGGCCCTCCCTAAGTTCACTGAGGTTCTCATTAAGTTCACTGAGCATCCTTATAAGCAGTATTTTGAACTCAGTATCTGTTAGGTTGCTTATCTCCCTTTCGCTTAGTTCTTTTATTGGGGTTTTGTTCTGTTCTTTCACTTGGGACCTGTTTCTTTGTATCTTCATTTTGGCTGCCTCCTTGTGTTTGTTTCTGTGTATTACTTAATGAGAGGTATGGGGCTCGCTGAGACCCGCCGCTGCTCGTTTGAAAGAATTTAGGAAAAACCTAAAGCAGGATCCAAGACCGGCCAATCCTATGGTTAAGCAAGTGGCAACAGCTTGGGTGGGCTTGAAAGTTGTGTGGGGCGGGGCGGGGCCTCAGGGAAGTCAGCAGGGCGGGGCTACCAGTGTGAGCCAGGTTGCTGGAGTCCCAGATATGGCTTCTGTCTGCCGCCCCCTGGAAGGGCTCACCAAAGGAACAAAGGCCTCTTACAGCACGTTTGTCCCCGAGGAAGCCCCCTCTCCAGCCCTCGCTCCAGTGCCAAACAGCTCAGTTCTTCCCTGTATGTCTCTGGCGCCCCTCGAGCTGCCTCCCCTCCGAGCTTAGAGGGAGAGAGTCCGATAAGTCCATGCACGGGCCCTTTAAGGAGCTGCCTGGGGCTCCAGCCAGGTCAGCTTCCCTGAGCCTCAGTTCCTGCTGGTTTTTCCAGCCAGAAGTTATGGGGACTTCTCTTCCTGGCACTGGAACCCTGAATGGGGCACCTGGTGTGGGATGGGGACCCCTCAGTCCTCAGGAAGGACCTTCCCAGTCGCGGGAGCCTCCTGATTTTTATCCACCACGCTTGGGTGTGGGACCAGCCCTTCTCGCCGCCGCCCCTCCTACCAGTCTGGATGTAGCTGCTTTTTTTTTTATTCCATAGTTGTAGGACTTCCATTCAGCTTGATTTCAGGCGGTTTGAATGATGGTTGTTCTGTAGTTTAGTTGTAACTTTGATGTGGTTGTGGGAGGACGCGATACCGCATTTACCTACGCCGCCATCTTGACCGGAAGTCCGATAATTGCAGTTTTTAAATTACCTTTTTGAACTTAAAAAATAAATAAAATATAAGTATGATATATACAATTAATAAGCGTGATCAAACTCATAATTCTGAACCTAATATACATACTTTAAAGTAAGCAAAGAACATTTATAAATAAACATTGACTATTTCTAAATTTTAGAGGACATCTTAGCAAATCCCAAAGAATTGGTATCATGCAAAGAGTATTCACTGATCACAGTATAATAAAATTAGAAATAAATCTCAAAAAGATTACCTCTCTCCAAATCCTATACATTTATAAACCAGAAAATATAATCTTGTATAATTCATAAATTTGTAAGAAAAATTAAAATAGAAAATTACAATAGATTTAAAACAGAATAATCGTAAAATTACTTTGTGTTAACTGTTGTGGAAGCAGATAAAGTGGTAACTACAGACTTCAAGATATTTATTAGAATGCAAGGAAGATTGAAAATAAGTTAGATTTTCTATTCAAAAAGGAAAAAAATTAATATAAATGAAAAAAATAGAGTGAAGAATATAACAAGGATAAAAGCCAAAAAAGAAAAACAATAAAAAATAGAGCAAATGCAATGGAGATGATCAATAAAACAAAACAAAAAAGATTGTATTTTAAAAAGTAAAGTAAAATAGACAAATATCTGGTAAGATAGATCAAGGGAAAACAAGATAAGACATAAATAAATAATATTAAGAATGGAAAAATGAAAAGTAAATATATATAAAGTAGAACATTTATAATCCTAAAACTGTCGTAAATAAGTTTATGTCCAATAATATAAAAATATATTAAAAGGCTATTTTCTAGAGAAACTTAAGTACTAAAATCAGTTTACAAAGTATAAAAATCTTAGTAAACCAATAAATATTACAAAATGTAAATGATATTTACAGATACTCTTGCTAAGGGAAACATACCAGGCCCAAATCATTTACAAATGGTTCTGCCAAACCTACAATGAACAAATAATCTATATTCAATTCAAAGTTCCAGAGTTTAACAAAAAGAAGAAAGTTCCCCAAGTCACTTTATAAGACTTGAAACACATTGATCCCAAAACAAGGCAGAGATAACACAAGAAAAGAAAATCATGGGTCATTCTCACTTACAAACACAGAATCAAAAAATATTTTTTCATAAATGAAATTCAGCATGTAGCAAAATAAAATACGTTGTGAACAAGAGTACTTATTCCCAATAATCCAAACTGATCCAACATGTTCTTAAATCTACTAATTTAATTAAGTGATTATATTAATAAATTAAATGAGGAAAAAAAATTAATGATCTTTAAAATTTTACGACAGCCCTGGCCAGTTTTGCTCAGTGGTTAGCGCATAAGTCTGCGGACTAAAGAGTTGCGGGTTTGATTCTGGTCAGGGCACATACCTTGGTTTTGGATTGGTTCCTGGCCTTGATCAGGGTTCTTTGGGAGGCAACCAATCAATATGATGCTCTCTCACATTGATGTCTCTCTCTCTCTCTCTCTTCCTCCCTCCCTCTCTCCCACTCTACCTGAAGATAAATGAAAAAGTATATCCTCAGGTGAGGATTTTAAAAATAAATAAATCAGTAAAAAAATAATAATAATAAGATAGAGGTGACAGGTAGGACTGGAGGGAGATTGAATGTGTGAGAGAGTGAGTGAGTGTGTGAGAGAGTGTGAGTGGATGAAAAGGTAGACAACCAAATATGTGCAGTGCAGAGCCGCAGAGTAGAAGGTTCCTGTGCTGAGGATGAGAGCAGCCAGCTACCTCGGTAAGCGGCTCTTCAGAGTGCTTCTCCCTGCACCATGGGGAGGTCCTATCATTTTGGAAGATCCCTGGTCTTCCATGGGAGGAGGCAGTGGGAGCAACTAGGGCCTAGCAACCTGAGCCCACCAGTGCACCTGGCATCATCGAACCAGTGCACACTCTGTGTCAACACAGACGAGTGCACAGTAGTAGAGCTGCCAAGGTGCCAGTCGCAGAAGACATGGACAGCCAGGAGCCCAGCACCATTCCTCATAGTAGCAGCCCAAACAGAGTCCAGATATACCCCCAGCAATAGAGGCTGGGAAGCAGACATCCTCCCTAGGAAACAGAAGCACAGAACAGAAGCTGAGACACATCCCCAAAAACTACAGCAAAAGCTGAGCAGGAGTTGAGCCCCACAGAGAAGTACCACTCCCCAGCCACTAGCTGTGGGACCTGGGGCTCCACAGAGGCCTCTGCAGTCCAGCAGCTCAAAATAGCAGTGGATAGCTGGAGCCCCAGAGAGACTGGTGTGATCCAGCAGCACACCCACAGGACCTGCAGGGTGTGGGGGCACCAAAGAGGCCTGTGCGAACCAGCAGGGACCGTGCGATCCAGTTACCTGCAGGACATGCCGGGCACTGAAGCACAAGAGAAGCCTGTGAGACCGAGCAGAGACTGTGTCATCCAATTACCCATGACACCTGAGGGGTGTTGAAGCACCAGAGAGGCCTGTGTGACCCAGCAGGGACTGTATGATCCAGTTAACTGCAGGACCTGTGGGGTGCTGAAGCACAAGAGAGGTCTTTGCAACCCAGCAGGGACTGTGTCATTAAGTTATATGCGGGACCTGCGGGGTGCTGAAGCACCAGAGAGGCCTGTGCAACCCAGCAGCCATGACATAGGCAAAGAGCTGGGTCCCCAAAGAGACTGCACGATCCAGTTACCCATGGGACCAGCATGGTGCAGGGGCACCAGAGAGGCCTGTGCGACCCAGCTGCACACAAGATAGGCTTAGAGAATATGAAAATGGAAGCAGACTGAATGGAAGCTACACAAACAAGCTCCTAGGAACAAACTGGAATTACAACTAAAACAAAAACAAATCTTCAGAAAAAAGAAACAGTAAAGCAACAGGACAGGGCCATATAACCAGGGACACTGGTAGGATCTGCAGAGGTGTGAGAGGGTGGTGGGCTGGGAGCCCACAGACAGCAGCAGTCTTAGCTGTGAGCAGCGCCCTGGGGAAATAATGACGAAGCCCACTCAATAGCACAGAGAGCCAAAACAGAGCACTAAAATAGCCACAGCCACTCATGTGGGGGCTATGGAAGAGAGAGGGCGAACTGGGCTGGAAATCTGTGGGGACACCCGGGATTTGGAGGGCACTCAGAGTTTTTGCTGAGTTTCAGCCACAAAGAACAGTGGCCAGTGTGCTCCTTCCCAGGGGTGTGGGGAAAAGCAGAAACCCCCCTCCCTCAGAGATTCACCCTATCCCAGGTGAGGCAAAGTAATGCAAATTGAGTCTCATTAATAACCAGCATCTATCCCACTCTCTGGAAATCTTATGCAGAATACCAGGGCTACATTCCAAGGCACTGAGTAACTGAGACTACTAGCCTCCAAGAAAAAGCTAGAGGATAACTAAGCCTTTTCTGGAATTGCAAATCTATCCAGGAAAGTAAGACTTGACAGTGGTGTTTAATGTAGGCCCACTCAGGCACATCCAACGCCAGTAGATGGAGCCACAAAGAGCAGAACACCAACACCCACAGGGAAAATTTGGCAGGCTCCAAAAACCAGAGATAGCCAAAATGTTGAAACAAAGAAACAAATCCCAAATGAAAGAACAAGAGAACTCTATCAAAGAAGAGATCAATAAAATGCAGTTAAGTAAATTATCAGAGGTAGAGTTCAGAGGCATGATTTTGAGGAAGCCCAACAGCATGAGTAAGGACACCAGCCCCATAAGTAAAGATATAGAAACATTGAAAACCAACCAAGTGGAAATGAAGAATGGCATAGCAGAAATTAAGAACACATTGGAAGGACTAACCAGAAGAATAGAAAAAGCTGAAAACCAGATCAGTGAATTAGAAGACAGGGTAGAAAAAATCAACAAATCAGAAAACCAAAAGGAAAAAACAATTAAAAAACAGGGAGATAGCTTAAGAGAACTGTGGCACACCTGGAAACGTAATAACATTTGCATCATAGGAGTCCCTAAGAAGAAAGAAAATGGGCAACAGTTAGAGAATATATTTGAAGAAATGGTGACAGAAACCTTTTCTAACTTGGTGAAGGAAGAGGGCATTCAAGTACAAGAAGCACAGAGAGCCCCAAGTAAGAAGAACCCGAATATGCCCACACCAAGACACATAGTAATTAAAATGCCAAAAATTAAAGACAAAGAGAGAATACTAAAGGCATAAAGAGATAAGCAACAGGTTATCTACAAAGGAACTGGCATAAGGCTCTCAGCTACTTCTCAACAGAAACACTACAGGCCAGAAGAAAATGGCATAAAGTAATCAAGGACATGAAAAACAAGGATCTGAACCCAAGACTACTCTACCCAGCAAGGCTATCATTTAAAATAGAAGGTCAAACAAAGAGATTCCCAGACAAAAAAAGGCTAAGGGAACATATTATCACCAAACCAAACCAGCACTGCAAGATATGCTAAAAGTACCGCTGTCATTAGTACAAGAAATAGGAAAAGAAATATAACCACACTGAAAAAAATAAATGGCAATAAATAAGTACATCAATAATCACCTTAAAGTAAATGGATTGAATGCTCCCATAAAAAGACACAGAATACCTGAATGGATAAGGAAGTATAACTTATATATATGTCATTTACAAGTGACCCACCTCACAACAAAAGACGAACATAGGTTGAAAGAATAGAGGGATCATATCTCGACATAATAAAAGCCATATATAAAAGACCTACAGCCAACATTATACTGATGGGCAAAAACTAAAAACATTTCCCTTAACAAAAGGAACAAGACAAGGATGCCCACTTTCGCCACTCTTATTTAACATAGTACTTACTGGTAGTTTTAGCCACAGCAATCAGACAGGAAGAAAAAATAAAAGGGATCAAAGTTAGAAAGGAGGAAGTAAAACAGTCATTATTCGCAGATGACATCATACTACACATAGAAAACCTCAAAGACTCCACCAAAAATTTAATAGACTAAATAAATGAATTTGGCAAAGTAGCCGGATACAAAATTAATGTCAAGAAATTGATGGCATTCTTATACATCAATGATGAACTCACTGAAAGGGACACTGAAAAAAAACAATCCCATATACCATCGTGCCAAAAAAATTAAGATACACAAAAATAAACCATTAAAGAAGTAAAAGACCTATTTGCAGAAAACTACAGGTTATTAAAAAAAAGAAAGAGAGGAAGATATAAAAAGAATGGAAGCACATACCTTGTTCATGGATTGGAAGAATTAACATCATTAAAATGTCCATACTACCCAAAGCAATCAATAGATTCAATGCAATCCCCAACAAAATACCAACGACATATTCCACAGAACTAGAACAAATACTTCAAAAGTTCATATGGAACCAAAACAGACCCCAAATAGCCACAGAAATCTTGAAAAAGAACAACAAAGTTGGAGGGATCACATTACCAGATTTCAGGTTGTACTACAAAGCCACTGTAATCAAAAGAGCCTGGTACAGGCACAATAACAGGCATATAGACCAGTGGAATAGAACAGAGAACCCAGAAATGGACCTAAGGCAATATGCTCAATTAATAATTGACAAAGGTGGCAAGAGCATACAGTAGAGTAAATACAGCCTCCTTAATAAATGGTGCTGGGAAAATTGGACAGCTACATGCAAAAACATGAAACTAGGACATCAAGTTACACCATACACGAGAATAAACTCAAAATGGATAAAAGACATAAATGTGACTCATGAATCCATAAAAATCCTACAAGAAACTGTAAGCAACAAAATTTTAGACATCATACACAGCAGATTTTTCACTGATACATCATCTAAGGTGACAGAAAAAAGGAGAAAATGAACACATGGGACTACATCAAACTCAAAAGTTTCTGCACAGCAAAAGAAACAACCACCAAAATGTACAGGCAACCACTCTATGGAGAGCATAATTGCCAACAACACATCAGATAAGGGGTTAATTTCCAAAATGTATAGAGTGTTCATACAACTCAACGAAAGGAAGACAAAAAATCCAATTAAAAAATGGCAGAGGATCTAAATAGACACCTCTCCAAATAGGATATATAAATGGCTAAGAGACATATGAAAAAATGCTCAACATCACTAATCATCAGAGACATGCAAATTAAAACAATGAGTTTTAATTTGTTTTGACAGGTATTACCTCACACCTGTCAGAATGACCACCATCAACAAATCATCAAATAAGTGTTGGTGAGGTTATGGATAAAAGGGGACTCTTAATTAATAAGAAAAAAGAAAATAAATTAAAAAAAAAGGGTTTGTACATTTAAAGAAAAACAATCCCATTTACCATCATGGCAAAAAAATTAAGCTACATAGGAATAAACTTAACCAAAGAAATAAAGAACCTATTTGCAGAAAACTACAGGTCACTGAAAAAAGAAATAGAGAAAGATATAAAAAAGTAGAAGCACATACCTTGTTCAAGGATTAGAAAAATTAACATTATTAAAATGTCCATACTACCCAGAGCAATCTATCAGAGCAATCCCCATCAAAATCCCAATGACATACTTCACAGAACTAGAACCAATGCTTCAAAAATTCATAAGGAACCATAAAAGACCCCGAATAGCCACAGAAATCTTGAAAAAGAACAACAAAGTTGGAGGGATCACATTACCAGATTTCAGGTTGTACTACAAAGCCACTGTAATCAAAAGAGCCTGGTACAGGCACAATAACAGGCATATAGACCAGTGGAATAGAACAGAGAACCCAGAAATGGACCTAAGGCAATATGCTCAATTAATAATTGACAAAGGTGGCAAGAGCATACAGTAGAGTAAATACAGCCTCCTTAATAAATGGTGCTGGGAAAATTGGACAGCTACATGCAAAAACATGAAACTAGGACATCAAAAGTTACACCATACACGAGAATAAACTCAAAATGAATAAAAGATTTGAATGTGACTCATGAATCCATAAAAACCCTAGAAGAAAATGTAGGTAACAAAATTTTAGACATCATATGCAGCAGAATTTTCACTGATACATCACCTAATGCAACAGAAGCAAAGAATAAAATGAGCACATGGGACTATATCAAACTCAAAATCTTCTGCACAGCAAAGAAAACAACCACCAAAATGGAAAGGCAACCCACTCTATGGGAGAGCATCATTGTCAATGATATATCAGATAAGGGGTTAATTTCCAATAAATATAGAGTGTTCATACAGCTCAACAAAAGGAAGACAAAGAACCCAATTAAAAATTGGCAGAGGAACTAAATAGACATCTCTCTAACCAGGACATATAAATAGCTAAGAGACATGTGAAGAAATGCTCAACATCACTAATCATCAGAGAGCTGCAAATTAAAACAACACTGAGTTATCACCTCACACCTGTCAGAATGGCTGGCATCAACAAATCATCAAACAACAAGTGTTGGCTAGGATGTGGAGAAAAGGGGACTCTAGTACACTGCTGGTGGAAATGCAGACTGGTGCAGCCACTATGGAAAACAATATGGTGTTACCTCAAAAAATTAAAAATTGAACTTCCATTTGACCCAGCGATTCCACTTCCAGAAATATACCCTAAGAAGCCTGAAACACCAATCAGAAAGTATATATGTACCCCCATGTTTGTATCAGCACTATTTACAATAGCTAAGATCTGGAAACAGCCCAAATGTCCATCAGTAGACAAATGGATAAAAAAGTTGTGGTACATACACACATGGAGTACTATGCAGTTGTAAGAAAGAAAGATCTCTTATGCTTTGAGATGACATGGAGGGACCTAGAAAGTATTATCTTAAGCGAAACAAGACAAACAGAGGAAGACAAGTATCACATAATCTCTCTTATTTGTGGAATATAATGAACATAATAGGAACAAGTTAGTCCCAGAGACATGGAAGTGGGGTACAGACTGACAATCCCCAGAAGAGTGGGTGTGATGGGGAGAGATAAACCACATAACTTATATGCATGTATGCATGACCAATGGATATGGACAACAAAGCTGTGGACAGGGTGGGGAGAGAGGGGAAGGGAGTATCATTGGGGGGGAAAAGGAGAAACATCTGTAAAAAAAATTAATTAATTAAAAAATAAATTAAATAAAATTTTAGGACTGCCCAGTTAGTATGGCTCAGTGGTTGAGCATTGACCAATTCACCATTTTGATTCCCAGTCAGGGCACATGCCCTGGTTGTGGGCCCAATTCCCAACGGGGGACATGCACGAGGCAATCTGCCAATGTTCTCTCTCATCAATGTTTCCATCTCTCTTTCTTCCTCCCTTCCTCTTTCTCTAAAAATCAACAAAGAAATTTTTTTTTAAATAAATAAGTTAATTAATTAATTAAAAGCATTCAGCCATGACGTTGTTTTAAAAAATAAAATAAAATTTTAGGACAAAATCCAATTTATCTCAACCATCAATGACAACATTTAATAATTAAAAATTTTTTTAAATAAATAAGTTAATTAATTAATTAAAAGCATTCAGCCATGACGTTGTTTTAAAAAATAAAATAAAATTTTAGGACAAAATCCAATTTATCTCAACCATCAATGACAACATTTAATAATTAAAAAGCACAACTCATGGAATATTCCTAATGAAAGAACTTTCTGAAACTGGCAAGTATCAAAATCTTACAGCAAATATCAAACACTCCCATTAAAGTCAGAAAGAAGAAAAAGGTAGCCATTATCACTGCTATAGTTCGGCATTAATTTGGAAGTCCTATCTAATGTGCTAAGACAATGAAAAGAAATAAATGTAAGGATTAGAAAGAATGAAATGATAATTGTAGTGGCTCTCACTTTTGCCTGGCTAGCACCTCTCTCTCCTATGTGTTGGTTCACAAACTGCCCACCCCCCAATACAGTGGGCAAGGAGAAACTGAAAAGGCAGCACACTCCAGATTGGTTGGTGTCAGGTTTGATAAGAAAGGGAATGTACTTATGAGATTTGTCTATAGTGGCCATAAGACAAGTAGATCTCCACACAAACCCATCAGAATCTTAAAAGTTTATATAAAGACTGACTGGGTTCAGTCACATATACTACCCAAATGGTCTTGACAACACCTTACTCTCTCAAGCCTCTGTCCTTGGAACTGCTCCTAGCACAGAAAAAGTGGGCAGAATATATATTCCAAGGACAGACGAGGGGACAAGTAGCCTCTGATTGCCTAGGTCCAGTCATCAGGTGGCCATGTCTTCTCAATAATCTCCTCCAACATATGATGACAGATCCCACTCCCAGTATTTACAGAACTGGGTCCACAGCTCACACTAGGAGAGTCCTGGGATCCTATAGCCTTCACCATGGTCATTACCACAGGATTGGACACAGTTAAGCAAGCTAGACTGGTTGGGGTCTTCACCAGAAATTTTGTAGTGCTGGCTCTTTTTTTTTTCTTACAGAGCTAGAAGGTAACTAATTTGGCTGCTTATAACCATATCTCCTTGCATATACTCAATCCATTTACATGAGAAGAGAATAAAGCCAATCACAAATGAGCAAAAACACAAGAACAAAAGAAGCATCTTAAAAGTACTAATTCCCTGGTTCTAGTCCTTCTGAACTAGGATTCAAGTGGCTCCTGAAAAAAAAATTTTTTCCCCATTCTACAGACTTTTCATTCCTTGTCTAGACCAGTCTTTATTTTTGGAAACTGGGCAATGGGCATAATCAACTATACAAATCCCATTATAGGCACATTTCCAGTTTCCTTAGTTCCTAGATCTGTCCTTCAGTTTTACAAACTTCTCCAGTATCTTTCTGTTAATACCCACAAAGTTATGATTAATAATCTTTGTAGTATTCTATATTAAGGCAAAAGAACATGAAAGTGTATTTTTAGAGACTTTCTAGGATAGTTAAATGACTTTGGGACTAAAGGAAGCAAAAAGAGAGCATAACATGTATAGTAAATATGTGTTGTCTAAGTAATTAACATATATTATCTTCAAAACAGTACTTCAAGGTAAGTATTGCTATTGCCATTTTAGTCATGAGTCAACTAAGATTCAAAAAGATTGAGTAAATTTTCTAATGTCATATAACTAATTAATATTGAAATAAATTTCAAACCCTTGCAAGTTTGGTTCCAAAGCCAATAATCTTTCCAATTTGCCATGTTTTTTTGTTTTATTTTGTTTTGTTTTAATGTATTGGGGTGACATTGATTAATAAAACACAAGTTTCAAGTGTGCAACTCAACAAAACATCATCTTTATACTGCATCATGCACTCATTACACAAAGTCAAAGTGATAGAAATGTAACAAAAATAGAATAATTAATTAGCAATTAAGCTCAATTCCCATCACCATTATTAGAAAAAATAAAAATTACTCTTCTAGATTTTGTCTTCTTTTGCTTAAAGAGTTAGAAATTTCTCCCAGAAATCACAAAAGAGAGAGAAGACTGATTCTCTTATTGTGGCAGAAATTTGGTTGGTGGGAAGAGACAGACTGCAAGCACTTGGAGGATTAGAAAATGACTGTTTAATGCGCACCAGTGCTGGCCCAGCAGAGTCACCTCCAAAGGCTGAGACCCTTGCCCAGGTTCCAGATACCTTTTATACATGGTAAGTTCCCAGGTATTTGGGGGCTTTCTAGTTCCCCTGTACTTTAGGTGGGTGGCTGATGTAAGAGGCAAGAGGGATTATGAAAACAGGGGCAGGTCTGCACTGCAAGCTACTGGGGTTGTCTGCACCTGGCTTGCCTTCTCACTCTGACATGTGACCTGTACTCTGTCCAACCAGTACCCACTGAGGCACTTCTTATCTGCTTATGGAAGTTTCCTATCTTTACCTGTGACCCAAATGTTCTTTCTGGGCTTCTCTGATGCCTTTTCTGGGTCTTTTCCTCAAATCCATGAAATGCAAATACTTCCCAAAGTTCTGTCATAGATTTTATATTCTACTTGATATATATTTTATCATTCAGCAAATTCATATAGTCTAATGTCTTCAAATACCATATTTTAACAAATGTCTACCAAATTTTTATTACTTTCCATGGATGCACTCAAAACTAAAACTCACATATGCAATTGATACATACATGATTGGACATTTCAATAATACTATAAACTCAACATTACCAAATCTGAACATAATTTTTCCCACCAAACAAGCTTGTGTTTCTCTGTGTTTGAGGTGTTGCCTTTCACACTCCAGCTCACAACCTCAAGAATCTTCTAGGTCACTTTCTTTCCTCTCATGCAGTGATGGACTGCTAAATTTCATTCATTTATTTCCTCACCTATTTCGCTTACATCCATCATCTCTATTCCATTACCAGTTCAGACCTTCATTACTCTCACTTTGATCATTTGTTTTAACCGCCTGTTTTCTACATGCATCCAGTGTCCAATGTCTTTGCTTCCGGTCTATCCTCCAAGTCCTGTAATCCACTTATTCAAGAAATGGTTTTTTTAACACAAACACTATATCAAACACTGTTCTAGGTTCTGGTAGTACGTAAATGAATAGAAAACAGGTAAGTAATCCTACAAGTATAATCATGTAAATACACACTATATATAACACACCACGAGAATTTAGAAGGGGACAAATGCTTTTGGGGATTCAGAGGGCTTCCCAGTGGAAGTGAGGTCTGAGCTAAGTCTTGAAAGATATAAATGAATGCTCAGTTTTCCTGTGGGTCTTGTTCATACTTGTCAGAGCACTTTCTAATTTGGGTATAAAGTGTAACCCATATAATAGGGTAGATTTTGTGTTTTGTTTTGTTTGTTTTTTTTACTTTACTTTTCAATTATAATTCACATTCAAAATTATTTTGTATTAGTTTCAAGTATATAGCACAGTGATCAGACAATCATATACTTCATAAAGTATTCCAGGACCTTGATATTTCCAGTGCCCACCTGACACCATACACAGTTACTACGATGTTATCGACTATATTTCCTATGCTACACTTTACATTACCATGGCCATTTTGAAATTACCAACTTGTATTTCTTAATTCTTTCACCTTTTCACCTCATCTTTCAAGCCCCTCCCTCTGGCAACCATCAGTTTATTCTCCATATCTATGAGTTTGTTTCTATTTTATTTTGTTCCACATATAAATGAAATCATAAGGTATTTGTCTTTCTCTGACTGACTTATTTTACTTAGCATAATATGTGATAGGCTGTTTTATTTCTTGCTTTTACCCATAGGTTATTTCTCAAGATATTATCAGGAAAGGGGGTAGTTTGGAAAATATTTCATAATTCTCTCAGTTAGACTTATGTCTGGGACTAGACAATTTTTCCTGCCAGTAGGATATTCATTATACTGCCTGCTCCGTCATTCTCTGAATCAAATACCTGCTGGATACCAATAATGGTTTAAAAAGCCCTTTATACTTGGCTTCAAGTAGTGGAGAAATTAATCAAACATCATGTCATGAATTTAGCTACTGAGATCTCCACCACCACACAAAGTTGAGGTTTCTCTGCCTATTGTGGGGGCTGCTCTAGGTAAATTTACTAGTCTCCCTCTGGTTTACATGTCTCTGTTTACCCCATCTGACTATCTCAGTTAAGCATTCCTGCAGAAATAATCAAGTCTTCAACAACCCTTTGTTATGTATTATGAAACTTTCATTCTTTGTTGTATAATGTTAGTGATGTACTCTTCAGTTCAGTTCCTGCTGCTCTGAAAAAAAAAAAAAAAAAAAAAAAAAGCCGGTTCTAGTCTAGGATGTCTAGTATGAGAATTAAAGGGAAGAAGGGGAGGATGAACTCTGATGAGGGAGGGTATGAAACGGTGGGGACTTTCATTCTGGAATATTGCTATTTTTCCCTCATAGAGTTTCCGAAAGCAACTAGATATTCTAACTGAGAATTTATTTCTTCTTTATGATGCTCTACCTATCCCCCAAAAAAACTACATAAGGAATAACATTCCTTCTGTTGACATAACTTTGTATTTCTTGTGAACAAATACTTCAGTTTTACTAGGCTAATTTTTCCCTCCCCATTCTGAGTTACATCATAAGGTTTGTATCTTAACTTGACATCAAAACATACCAGTCTAACTTCCTTTCTCTCAATTCCTAGGAAGTATGTAGGAAGACGAGTTGGCATTGCCTTAGACTATAAACTGTTATACACCAGAAATCCTGTCTAATTTTCCTTTATTTGACCAGGATTTAGCAGAGTCTAACACTTAGAGATTGCTTGGCCAACACGATGAAGAAATGAATGCAACAGCCAGCCAAAGCCTCTCCCATAAAAACTGCTGCCCTTTCTCATTGTGTTATATCTCAGGTCCATTGTAAGAAAATCTATGTTAACAAAATCGAGCTTTATGTCTCGCCCTTGTCAACCTGAGTTGAAATCATCAGGAGCAAATAGATCTGAAACAAAAATGGTACCTTGTTAAAAGTTGCAGGAAACCCAGTTTAAAAGTGCTATATATAAGTACACTTTGCCAATAGATGTTACTGCTATTTTAGAAACTAACTTTTGTCTCAAAGCAATATTCTGTGCTTGGGGGGGAAACAATCTAGTGATCTGGCTTGAAGTTTGAGGCTATCATGAAAAATCCTCAATACTTTTAGATGCAAATCAGATAGTGAAAGCCTAACTATAGGCTACAGAATATTTTCTTATATTAGCATATGTTGAGTTATTTGGAAGATGGAAATGAAAGGTTTTTCTATAAAAGCTTGGTTGTGGTGTAATTTGATTCACTGAGACTTCTTGGAAATAGAAGCAGAGGCAAGGCAATAGGAGTAGAGTGCTGCAGACCTCAGTGCCCTCTTCTGGGAGAAGTATCACCAGCTGAATAGCTCAGCAGGAGTAGGAAGTGAGAGAGGGAGAATCAGGCACTGAGGAGTTCAACCTCTTAAAGGGAGTTTGTTGAGAGTTTATACAGAGATTTACCAGTCAAACTTCAGCCTTGGACATCAGTTTAAAGGTTAAAGATTTCTTGAATTACAAACTTGAAAAACCCTCAATGTCACAGCTAACTCATATACCATCCCCTTCCCCTATATGTTATCTTTCGACTTTGACTTACAAACCTCCAGTAAGATTAATGAACATATTTGGTCTTGCCCAAAACATTCATGAAAACATTTGGTTCATGCCAAAAGGTCTTTGCTATTTGGTCCCATCAAAAGCATTTGGGCTTACTCCCAAAACTAAACCAGGAAGAGAGAGAAACATGAACAGATCAATAACAACAAAGGAAATTGAAAATGTCATTAAGAAACTCCCAGCAAACAAAAGCCCAGGACCAGATGGCTTCACAGGGGAGTTTTACCGAACCTTCAAGGAACATCTAATACCCATTCCTCAAACAATTCCAAAAAAATCTAAGAATATGGAACACTTCCAAACTCATTTTATGAGGCCCACCTAATCCTAATCCCAAAAACAGATAAAGACACAACAAAGAAAGAAAAACTACAGGCAATATACCTAATAAACTCAGATGACAAAATCCTTAACAAAATATTAGCAAATGCAATCCAGCAATACATCAAAAAAAATTATTCATCATGACCAAGTAGGATTCATCCCAGGGATACAAGGATGGTACAATATTTGTAAATCAATAAATGTGATATAACACATAAAAAAAATGAAAGATAAAAACCATATGATCATATAAATAGATGCTGAAAAAGCATTTGACAAAACCCAAGCACCCATTTCTGAGAAAAACGCTCAGCAATGTGAGAATAGAGGAATCATATCTCAACATAGTAAAAGCCATATATGAAAAACCTACAGCCTACATCATACTCAATGGGCAAAAACAAAAAGCATTCCCCTTAAGAATGGAACAAGACAGAGATGCCCATGTTCACCACTCTTATTCAACATAGTACTAAAAGTCTTAGCCACAGCAATTAGACATGAAGAAAAAATAAAAGGGATCCACATTGGAAAGGAGGATGTGAAACTGTCATTATTTGCAGATGACATGGTATTGTACCCTAAAGACTTCATCAAAAATCTACTAGACTTAATAGATGAATTTGGCAAAGTAGCAGGATACAAAATTAATGTCAAGAAATTGATGGCATTCTTATACACTAACAATAAAGTCAAAGAAAGAGAAACTACAAAAACAATCCCATTTACCATCATGGCAAAAAAATTAAGATTCCTAGCAATAAACTTAAACAAAGAAGTAAAGGATATCTTCACGAATAACTACAAGTCATTGAAAAAAGAAATAGAGGAAAATATAAAAAAGTGGAAGCACAAACCTTGTTCATAGATTAGAAGAATTAACATGATTAAAATGTCTATACTACCCAAAGCAATCCATAGATTCAATGCAATCCCCAACAAAATACCAACGACATACTTCACAGAGCTAGACCAAACCCTCCAGAAGTTTAAATGGAACCAAAAAAGACCCCGAATAGCCACAGCAATCTTGAAAAAAAAAAAACAAGTACAAAGAATCACATCACCAAATACCAAGTTATACTATAAAGCCACTGTAATCAAAACAGCCTGGTACTGGCACAAGAACAGGCAGATAGATTAATGGAACAAAACAGAGAACCCAGAAATTGACCCAAGACAATATGCTCAATTAATATTTGACAAAGGTGGCAAGAGCACACAGTGGAGTCAAAACAGTCTCTTCAATAAATGGTTTTGGGAAAATTAGACAGCTACTTGCAAAAAAAAAAAAAAATGAAGCTAGACCATCAACTTACACCATACACAAGAATAAACTCAAAATGAATAAAAGACTTAAATGTAACTCAAGAATCCACAAAAATGCTAGGCAAAAATGTAGGCAACAAAATTTCAGACATCATACGCAGCAGCATTTTCACTGATACATCACCTAAGGCAACAGAAACAAAGGAGAAAATGAACACATGGCACTACATCAAACTAAAAAGCTTCTGCACAGCAAAAGAAACAACCATCAAAATGGAAAGGCAACCCACTATGTGGGAGACCATAATTGCCAATGATACATCAGATAAGGGTTTAATTTCCAAAATATATAGAGTACTCATACAACTCAACAAAAGGAAGACAAAGAACCCAATTAATAAATGGGCAGAGGAACTAAATAAGCACCTCTCCAAACAGGACATACAAATGGCCAAGAGACATATGAAAAAATACTCAACATTACTAATCATCAGGGAGATGCAAATTAAAACAATTATGAGGTATCACTTAACACCTGTCAGAATGGTTGCCATCAATAAATCATCAAACAAGTGTTGGTGAGGGTGTGGAGAAAAGAGGACTCTAGTACACTGATGGTGGAAATACAGACTGGTACAGTCACTATGGAAAACACTATGGTGTTACCTCAAAAAATTAAAAATTGAACTTCCATTTGACCCAGTGATCCCACTTCTAAGAATATACCCTAAGAAGCCTGAAACACCAATCAGAAAAAGTATATGTTCCTCTATGTTCATAGCAGCATTATTTACAATAGCTAAGATCTGGAAACAACCCAAGTGTCTATCAGTAGATGAGTGGCTAAAAAAGCTGTGGTACATGCACAAAATGAAATACTATGCAGCTGTAAGAAAGAAAAATCTCTCTCTAAAAAATCAATAAAAACATTTTTTTGATGTACTGGAACTCTTATTATTTGAGATGACATGGAGAGAGCTGGAGAGTATTATGCTAAGTGGAACAAGCCAAGCAAAGAAAGACAAATATCACGTGACCTCACTTATTTTTGGAATATAATGAACTAAACAAACTGATGAACAAAAATGACCAGAAACAAAGAGGTAGGGTACAGACTGAAAAACCTCAGAAGAGAATGTGTTGGGGGGAAGAGATAAACCACAGAACTTATATGCATGTATCCATAACCAATGGACATAGACAACAAAGTTGGGGATGGGGTAGTGGGATGGGGCGAAGGGTGTCAATGGGGGAAAAAGGAGAAACATTTGTAACAAAAACAAATTAATAAAAACTAATTTAAAAATTTAAAAAAAGCATTCAGGTTTAGAAAACATCCCCAAGTTCAAATAACCTATAACATTTATTTATACTTTTGGTTTATAGCATTAATATATTTAAAAGTACTGGATCATGCCTGGCTGCTGTGGCTCAGTGGATTAAGCATTGTCCCATGGATTGAGAGGTCCTGGTTAAATTCCCAGCCAGGGCACATGCCAGAGTTGCAGGCCCAATCCCCAGTAGGGGTAATGGAAGAGGCAGCCAATGGATGTTTCTCTCTCACATTGATGTTTCTTTTTTTTTTGGTACATGCCCCTAGCGGGAACCAAACTCAGGATTCTCTGGTCTGCAGGCCAATGCTCCAACCACTGAGCCAAGCCAGCCAGGGCTCACATTGATGTTTCTATATCTCTCTCTCTCCCTTTCTCTCTCTCTAAAAAATCAATAGAAACATTTTTTTTTTTTTTTAATGCACTGGATCAAGGACCTTTCAGCGTGGGTCAACTGTCTAATGGACCTTTTGGGAAGAACCAAATGTCAAGGACATTTCAGTATGGACCAAATATTTCCATAGCTCCAGTAATAGGAAACCCAGTTTCTTACATGGAAAAACATTTCAGTGTTGAGTAGATCTATAAGAATTACAGAAGTAAAATTATCTTTGAACTTCTAACCTAGATTACTTTTTAGTAGGCTCTGTGTTTCCATAGTGTCTGTCACATGGACATTTCAAAATAGCTCTCTTCTTGCTGTGTTGCTATTGTTGTTCTGTGTGCTGGACTTTTCTACCAAACTTTAAAATCCTTAAAAAAAAAAGCAGAATCTTTTTCATCTTTGTATCTTGAAGTACAGCAGAGTATTGACATATGGTTGCCACTCAATATATATTTCTTAAAAGAGATTGAATTTAGAAAATGAAATTGACATATAGCTACCCATTTTTTTCTAAATTTAAAAGCCCAAAAGAGTGAATTTAATCCCTCTTCCACATGCCACCCCATTTGGATATGTTCCAGATCTTACACAGAAATTGAAACACCATGAAGATTATTCTCAAGAAAACTCAGAAGACAATCAGAGGCATGCATATCATGAGAAGACCAAAAGATAATGATTTATCACCCCTTTCTAATGCACAAAGAATGATTTAGAACCCTCTAAAAACGTGCAGAGAATGGAAAAGAAAGAGCTAGAGCATAACTTCAAAACATTCTTTATCTTATATTATATAGAGAGACCAGAATGAAAAAGTTTAAAAGGTTATAATGTGTTATCTTTTCTTTCCTTTCCTTTCACCAGAATAAAACTGGGGCTTTGTTTATGTAGAAGAAGCACATAAGTGGAAGCAATGAAGACTCATTTAGCAACCCATCTGATCCTGGCCAGGCTGCTCAATCATTCATACATTCCACCAATGCAGCAAAGTGACTTTTTGGCATAACTGAGTTGACTAGAATGAGCGATCAGGTTGATTGTCTCGTAGGAGCAGAAGTCAGTGTGGTGACACTTTGCCACCCCTGACCATTATTCTCCTAGCACAAAGGTAGGAAGAAAGCCTTTGGCTCTGTGACTTTTCTTCAATCAGTCAGCATCTTAGCTACCATATGTGTTGGCCTCTTTAGAAAACCCTCTGAGACAGACAATATTCACAGCCTATTCACTGACATTCAAAAGGATTGCAAACTCCCTTATCCTGCCCCCAAAGAAGGTCAAGGAAAACATGCACCCAGAGGTACATCTGTTTTTCCCAGAGAAATTCTGCACTGCAAACTAGTGGGTAAGTCTCACAGGGTATGTAGAGATTCTGTAATGTTTTTTTTTTTTTTATTATTATTATTATTGATTTTCAAGAGGGAGAGAGAGATAGAAATATCAATGAGAGAGAACATCAATTGGCTGCCTCCTGCATGTATTGTAATGTGTCAGCGAGAAAACCAGAGATGCACAGCCAAATTGTAAAGGAGCACTTTATTACACCTGTGGGCTGGGGCGGGGTATGGCTTCCCCAAATCCTCAGCCCCAATTGTTCTTGCTGATTCACTTTTAAAGACAGAAGCCACATTCCCTTTTGGCTCCCCCTCAGGGGACCAGTACAATAGTGGGTGTGACAGCGATTATAGAAGTCAAAATAAGCATTAGTCACTGGGCTCAGGACCTTCAGTTCCTGATACTCAGAACTGCAAGATACATCCCAATACATAGGTCAACTATAACCTTAGGCAAAGTTCCTTTACTTCTAGGGGAAATTAACCTATTATTGGAAAAATACCAAGGAAGGTCCACTGCCCATAAAAATGGAGTCATTTAGCCCTGACCAGTTTGGCTCAGCAGTTAGAGCATCAGCCTGCAGTCCAGAGAGTCCCGGTTTGGTTTCTGCTTGGTTGTAGTTTGTCCCCGGCCCTGGATGGGTCCTGCAGGAGGCAGCCACTTGATGTGTCCCTTTCACATCTCTCTCTCTCTCTCTCTCTCTCTCTCTCTCTCTCTCTCATCCTCTGAACAAAAAATGAAAAAATGTCCTCCGGTGAGGATTAAAAAAAAAAAAAAAATAGAGCCATTTAGTCACCTTAGCCAAGGGGCCTAGATAAGGATGGAATTGCCTAGTTGCCAGGGGGCCTCAATACAATAAGAATGGAGTCTAGTTGCTTTACCCTCTAGGGCCCAGGTCACATGCCCCCACTGTGGATTTGCCCCACTACCTGTGCATGTGCCCTGACTGAAAATCACACCCGTGACCTCTTGGTGCCTGGGTCTAAGCTAAACCACTAAGCCACACTAGCTGGGCTATAATTTTTTTCTTTAAACAACATTGCTTTGTTGCTGTTTTAGAAAATATAGACTAAAAAAGAAAATTTAATGTTCTACCAGTTAGTCCTGAACTCATTTTAATATATTTGAAGAAATAGCCACATTCCAGATTAATTAAATTCAATAGTTACATTCATTTTCTTCTACAAAAGGCTGTTTAATCCACTTAATCTGCTACAGGATCATCCTGTGTTTCAAGTGTTAATTTCTCATGCATTCACATTCTGCATCAATTTACAATTCTCTAATCTTCTCTGATTTCCTGATAAACAGTGAGATGCAGAATTTGAATTTTAACACAGTACCAAACACATCCAGATATTCAGACATTTCATAAAACAAATTAGAGGTGTTTCTTCATTTCTTTTCAGAAAAGTTCCAGAAGAAGCTAATAATGAAATCACTCAATCTCAAATTCTTTGTCACATCTCCTGACTCAGGATATTTTATAACTCACTGTAAAGGACAAACACATGACCTTACCCCCTGGATTTTAAGGGAATGGCAAGAACTAGCTGCTAATAGATAACCACTGCATTGTATGGATAACCATTGCTTTGTGTACACCAAAACTGCTTGCTCCCTCAGGCATAACAGCTAACTGCAAATATTTGCTTATGTACGTGCTTGCTTGCTCACAAACCCTTAGCCCAAATTCTTTAACAGGAGCTAAGACAACTATATAAGCAACCCTCCCTGAGCTCAGGGCTGCTCTCTCCTCTGTGTAGGATGGGACAGTCTCCGCGCGGCTAATAAAGCTCTCTTAATTTGAACCCAGTTTGGAGTCGAGTCTGGTCTGTCTCGTTGGTCTACAACATTTGGAGGACCCAGTGAGATAGACAAACGAGGTCCCTTACTTTGGTGGGTTGACCTCCTCAGACTCCGGGAGACAGGTCCATCCCGGGAGTGGACAGGCAGTCTAGGGAAAGGCCTCGGAGAGACGTTCCTCCACCCCGAACACCATTCTGCCCTGGAAATTGTCTCTACTCCAAATTCCATCTAGAGAGCATCTGGAAACCCTGGACCCAGGTTCGGTTCAGCAGACGGGACGTCCCTTGGTAAGCCTGTTTCTGAAAACTCTGCAGAGTAAGGGGAAGTGGATCTGCTGGACGCAGCACATAGATCCAGCCCCAGGGCCATAGCGAGATGTTGCTTTTGGCCCTGGTTTGGTTTGTCTGGTTTTTTTGTCTGTCTTATTTGTTTGTCCTTTTGTGTTTTGTGTTTTTGTGCTGTGCTGGCCTGTGTCCCTCAAAATAGGTCAGGGACCTTCAGGACCTAGAACCCTTCTTCAATGTCTCCTTAATAACTTCTCAGACTTTTCCAAGCACGCCTCAGTTTACAGCATCTCAGCAGACCCTGGATTCTTGCGCACTTTGTGCAAATTAGAGTGGCCCACTTTCTGGGTCAATTGGTCCTCCCAGGGCACTTTTGACTTAAGATCTTTGTTTGCAGTTCAAGGCATCATCTACGGGACTCCAGGACACCCAAACTCTTTACATTGATGTTTGGATTGACATAGCTACTGACAAGCCTAATTATATTAAGAAATGTTTGTGCCCTAATAGGGAGAAGATTTTAATTACCCATTTTCCACGGAAGCCTCAGAAGCCCTCAGCTCCTGCTTCCTCCCAAAGGCTTTACCCTGTTCTTTCAGGTCCCCCAGAAGACCCCCTCACTGACCCTGTGAAGCCACTCCCTTATCAGCCACCACCACCTGCCACCGTTGCCAGAGAGGCTGAAGCCCTTTAGCTGCTCAGTCCTTACCATACACGTGGCGGCACTCCTTATAACCCCTCCGCAGGCGCCAGATCCTCAGCTGCCATCCTGCCCCTCTGTCAGGTTGCTCCACCACCGGGTGGAGACCAGACTCGGCCCTTCATGGTTTATGTCCCCTTCTCAACTAGCAATCTATATAATTGGACTGATAAACCCCGAGGTTTAATCTCTCTCCTAGAGACAGTCTTCCACACCCATCAGCCCACTTGGGATGACTGTCAGCAATTGTTGCAGGTCCTGTTCACCTCCAAGGAGAGGGACAAAATACACAGAGAGGCAGCAAAATCCATCCTTGGGCCAGACGGCCAACCCCTCACAGATCCGGCCCAAATAGGAGCCTACCTCCCAACTACCTGACCCAACTGGGACCCGAACACTGATCAAGGTAAGGAGGCTTTAACCCAGTATCTCCAATCTCTACTTCTGGGCCTCCACGGAGCAGCCAAAAAGCCAACTAACCTGTCTAAGTAAGCAAGACTGTTCAAACCGCAGGGGACTCCCCAGCGGCCTTTCTTGACCGTCTCATGGAGGCTTATCGCCTCTTTACTCTCATAGACCCAAAGGCCCCTGAGAACAGACGGACAATTAATATTGCTTTTGTCACCCAGTCGGCCCCAGACATTAGGAAGAATCTCCAGAGATTAGAGGGTTTTGAAGGAAAGAATCTTAGTGAGTTAGTTGAAATAGCTCAGAGAGTATTTAACAACCGGGACCACCCAGAAACGACCAATACTAAAAAAGTCACGAGAGTAATCATAGCCGCTCTTCAAGAGAATCACAAAGGGTAATGGGGAAATAGGCCTAAAAATATAGGGCCAACCCCACAGAGACCTAGGCAACAATCTCAGCCACCTCCTGACCCTAACCAATGTGCCTACTGCAAAGAATATGGTCATTGGAAAAAGGACTGCCCTAGGAGGGGGGACCGACAGAAACCTAAGGACCTCATCCTCTTGGAAGACACTGAATGAGGGGGTCGAGGCTCCTACAGATTAGGCCCCTGGGAGCCCAAGGTAACATTACAAGTTGGGGGCCATCCTGTTGAATTTCTAGTTGATACTGGAGCCACTTTTTCTGTTTTAAAGGAGACCACAGGGCCACTCTCATCTGAGAAAACACCAATTGTAGGGGCAACAGAGAAGTCCAAATCCTACCCTTGGACTACAGCAAGAATAATGGACCTAGGCAAAGGAACTATCACTCATTCTTTCCTAGTCATGCCGGACTGTCCATACCCCCTCCTTGGCCGAGATCTCCTCCAGAAATTGCAGGCCACGATCTCCTTCAAACAGGAGGGCTCCACCCTAAACCCTGGGGAACCGGCAGTCTCTCTCCTGCTCTCTGTGCCCCTATCTGAGGAATACCTCTTACTAGAAGAGCCTTTTAAAGAAACCTCTAATGTTGTCGTCGAAAAATGGAAAAAAGAAATACCGGAGGTTTGGGCAGAAACTAACCCCCCTGGCCTAACTAAGCATCAGGCTCCAGTTATAGTACAACTAAGCAGCAATGCCTCCCCCATTCGCGTCCGCCAACCCGATCTCCATAAAGGCCAAACTAGGAATAACTATGCATATTAATAGACTCAGAGAAGCTGGCATTTTAAAACCTTGCCAGTCGGCCTGGAACACTCTCCTCTTGCCGGTGTAAAAGCCTGGGACTAAGGATTTTAGGCCAGTCCAAGATTTAAGGGAAGTAAAACATGGGTGGAAACCATCCACCCCACAGTTCTGAACCCTTACACGCTTCTGAGCCTGACCCCTCCTAACCATGTTTACTGTACTGTCTTGGACCTCAAGGACACCTTCTTCTCAATTCCCTTATTGCCTCTCAGCCAACCCATCTTCACCTTTGAATGGGTTGATCCAGAAGGGGAATTCTCATGACAAATGACCTGGACCTGACTGCCTCAAGGGTTCAAGAACTCTCCCACCATCTTCGATAAGGCCTTGGGCAAGGACCTCCAACTGTCTGGGAAAGGTACCAACATGTCACCCTGCTACTGTATGTAGATGATTGGCTTCGAGCAGCCGCTTCTCTTCCTGAATGTGAGGAGGCCTCGAAGGCACTCCTATTAGAGCTAGAACACAGGATATCGGGTCTGCACCACCACCGCGACCTACCTAAGTTATAAACTCAAAGAAGGAAAATGGTCGCTCTCCAATAGCAGGATAGAGGCAGTCATGAAAATATCTACCCCCACAACCAAGAGACAGGTATGGGAATTTCTTGGGGCAATACGGTACGGCCGCCTCTGGATCCCTAGCTTTGCTGAGATCACTAAGCCTCTCTATACCAGCACAGGGGGAAAACACAATGCCTTAATCTGGACTGAGATAGAACAACAGGACTTTGAGAAACTAAACATGGCTTTAATGTCTGCACCGGCCCTAGCTCTCTGCCTGATATCACTAAGCTCTTTCAGCTCTTTGTCTCTGAGACTCAAGGCATTGCCAAAGGAGTCCTAACTCAATCATTAGGGCCCTGGAAGAGACCAGTTGCCTACGTATCTAAAAGATTAGACTCGGTAACCTCCGGCTGGCCCCGCTGCCTGTGAGCCATAGCAGCTACTGTTATTTTAGTTAAAGAAGCATCCAAGCTGACTCTAGGGCAAGACCTCCAGATTATTGGGGCACACTCTGTTGAGGCTCTCCTCAGGAGCCCTCTGGACTGGTGGATGTCTAATGCCCAGATCACCCAATACCAGGTACTCCTCTTAGACTCCTCCCAAATCCAGTTCCTGAAGACCTCTGCCCTCAACCCAGCCACCCTGCTGCCTGACGATGACCCTCAGGCTCCCCTTCATGATTGCTCAGACTTTCTTGAGACTCTAACTAACCTGAGGTCTGACCTAACTGACAACCCTCTCCCAACTCCAGAGCATGCTCTCTATACAGATGGGAGCAGCTTCATCCGGGAAGGAGTCCAATATGCAGGAGTGGTGGTAGTCATGCAAGACAAGTTCATCTGGGCCCAGGCACTAGGGCACGGGACTTCAGCTCAGAGGGCTTAACTTATAGCTCTCACTCAGGCTTTAAGATGGGCGAAAGGCAAGTCAGTAAACATCTACACTGACAGCCAGTATGCCTTCGCCACTGCCCATGTTCACGGGGCCCTCTACCAAGAAAGGGAACTCCTAACCTCAGGAGGGAAACAAATCAAAAATAAAGAAGAAATTCTTGCCCTCTTAGAGGCCATTTGGCTACCAACAAAAGTGGCCATTATCCACTTCCGGGGCCACCAGAACTCCAACACCCCGGAAGCTAAGGGGAACACCTTCACCGATCAGACAGCCAAGGAGGCTGCCCTAAGATCAGTGGGGCCACTAGAGATCCTTCCAGTCCTTCCAGGGGAAAGTCTCCTCAAGGAGCCCTCCTATACCCAAGAGGAGGAAGAAGTTGGACGAAGGCTCAACTACAACCAGGGGCCTCGAGGCTGGAGGCTTCTCTCTGATGGGAGGATTTTCTTGCCTGCAGTCCTAGGCCAAGAGCTGATCTCTCAGCTCTATCAGGGCACCCACCTGGGCAAGACTAAACTTCCCAGTCTCATAGTCTGGGACTTTTATGTCCCAAACCTTAACAGATGGATAGAATCTGAAATAAGGAGATGCCTTGCCTGTGCCCAAGTCAACTCTCACCCTCGGGAAACAATAGACCTTGGGACCCGAGAATGAGGCACAGCTGCTGGTGACGACTGGGAAACTGACTTTACTGAGGTCACCCCTGGCCAATACAGCTATAAATATCTGCTTGTTTTCATAGATACATACTCTGGCTGGACTGAGGCTTTTCCTACCAAGACTGAAACTGCAACTATGGTAGCCAAGTTACTGCTCTCTGAGATAGTCCCCCGATTTGGCCTCCCTGTAGCTCTGGGGTCTGATAATGGCCCATCATTCATTGCTCAAACCACAAAATTGTTAGCTAAAGCTTTAGGGATTACTTGGAAATTGCATTCTGTTTATAGGCTTCAGGGTTCAGGACAGGTAGAAAGAATGAATAGGACATTAAAGGAAACTTTAACTAAGCCCCACCTTGAGATGGGGGATAACTGGGTAAGGCTCCTTCCTTTTGACCTCCTTTGTGTGCGCTACACCTCTTATCTTAAGGGATTCACTCCATTTGAAATCATGTTTGGCCGACCTCCCCCTGTTCTATCCAAAATCAGGGATGAAGTCTTAGCCAACCTAGGTAACCATAACCTCCTCAGCTCTTTGCAGGCAATCCAGAGGCTGAGAGAACAGACCTGACAACTAATCAAGGACACCAGACCCCAACCAGGGACACCCCAGATACCACTGCACGATTTCACCCCTGGTGACTGGGTCTGGGTCAAGAAACATCAGCCTGCTTCCTTCGAGCCTCCCTGGACTGGCCCTTTTCTTGTTATCCTGACTACACCCACCTCTCTGAAGGTAACAGGATGGAAATTTTGGATTCACCACACTCAGGTAAAGAAAGCACACCCTGAGCAAATACCTGAACAATGGGCCTTACAGTGAGCCGAGGATCCCCTGAAGGTAAAGCTCTCCAGGGTTTCCTCCTAGTCTCTTTCCTGACTCTGATTGCCAGTAAAGCACCTACCCAATTTAGATGCACTCAAGGGAGGCCACTGCTATGAAGGTACAGGCCCCCGCCTGACCCTCAGAGTCCTACAAGGACAGGGGACATGCTTCATCATTGGCAACTACAACCTAATCTCTTTCCCTTATGTGGACTCATGCAGGGACACTACCACCCTGACCCCATTAAGCCCCTCATCACAAGAGACTTGGGTCCTAACTTCACCCACTGGGACTTGGTTTGCTTGCGCCTCAGGACTGACTCCCTGCATCTTTCCCGTTGAAACCAAAGACTTATGTATTCTTGCTAACATTATTCCACAGGTTTATTTCTTCTCTGTTTAGCCTCAGGAGAAACCTGTTGCTTTTATGCTAACCAATCTGGTATTATTAGAGAAAGCATAAGATTAGTTAGACAGTGACTAGATAAATGAGAGCAGGTTCTGTCCACCTCTAAGAATTGGTATGAGAGAACCTCTTTAATTGGTCCCCATGGTTTACTACTCTTATCACTGGCTTTGCAGGCCCCTTAATCCTCCTCCTATTAATATTAACTTGTGGCCCAATCCTGATTAATTGCCTAATGCAATTTTTTAGAGAAAAAGTACAGGCTGTTAAGCTCATGATCTTTAGCAATCCCTATCAGAGGCTAGCCACAATGGAAGAAATTGAAGACACTTTAGAATCAAAGATTTGATTTAACCCTAAGACTAGAGGGGAATGTAAAGGACAAACACATGACCTTACCCCCTGGATTTTAAGGGAATGGCAAGAACTAGCTGCTACTGCATTGTATAGATAAGCATTGCTTTGTGTATACCAAAACTGATTGTTCTCTCAGGCATAACAGCTAACTGCAAATATCTGCTTCTGTACGTGCTTGCTTGCTCACATACCCTTAACCCAAATTCCTTAACAGGGGCTAAGACAACTATATAAACAACCCACCCCCTGGTCTCCGGGCTGCTCTCTCCTCTGTGTAGGATGAAACAGTCACTGCGCGGCTAATAAAGCTCTCTTAATTTGAACCCAGTTTGGAGTCTGAGTCTGGTCTGTCTCATTGGTCTACAACATTATTCTCCATTTTTCTTTGTTAGAAATTAACTTGTAGACCAAGGCAACTATCTATCAGGCACTACTGACTGAAAATTCTACAGGTATATCAAATTCCACTGGTCCTCACATGTACAAAACTGAACTCCTCAATGTTACTTTCTTTTTATATTTTATACTGTTCCAACTTTATCTCAGAATTCATCTTTCATCAGTGCCATTGAAATACGTTGACATAGTGAACTGGGCTATTTTAAAAAATCAAAATTTCATTCTGATCAGTTATTCCTGCATGTAAACACCCAAGCAGTTTTCTAAAAAAACCTGGGACTGACACCCAGAGGAACCATAAAGATAAGAGGTTAATGACAACCTTGGGAAACTTGAAGGACCATAAAAAAGAGATTAATGATTGCCCTAACTCCTGCAACCAACCCCCTCTTCTCCTTTGGAGAAGTCTGTATCAGTCACAGCACCAATTAAAGAAAGCCAGGAGGAATGTAGGTTTTTTTCTTTGAATGTAGTTTTTTCTGTTTTTTGTTCTTATATAAACAAAAAACAAAGCAAGCTCAGGGCTGGGATTTGGGAGATCCCCCAGCCTGCTGGTGTAATAAAGTGCTCTTTTACAATTTGGCTGTGAGTCTCTGATTATCTCGCTGACACATTACAATAATAGTAACTGACTTTATCTCCAGTTTATCACCATTGCTAATCTATTTTATGCATTGAAATAAAAGTTTATTTCTGAAACACAAAGCTCGTCACATGCATTCCTTATTAAAAAAAAAAAAAAAAAACCTTCTAATAAACTGGCTCTTGTTTATAGAAAAAATACAATGTTTATGTACCTTATACATGCCAGACACATCTGTTCTGTGTTCCATAAATACTTGTTGAATAAATAAATAACCTCCTCACGGCACCCTATAGTCCCACATCCTAATACCCAGAACCTGTGAATATGTTATTAGATGACAAGGAGAATTAAGATTGCCCATTGATTTAAGGTTGCTAATCGGCTGTTCTTAGAATAGAGATGATTATCCTGAATTATCTGGGTGGGTCCACTGGGTGTTTACAAGTGGAAGAGAAAGACAAGGGAGTCCAGGAGTGAGTGTCAGAGTGAGGCAGTATGAGAAGCTGTCAAATGGCCATTGCTGGCTTTGAAGATGGAAAGAGGCTAAGGAATTTGGATAGCCTGGAAAAACTGGAAAAAGAAGGAAATGAATTCTTGCCTAAGGCCTCTAGGGGAAAAAAGTTCTAACAATATCTTGATTTTAGCCCATTAAGACTCATTTTGGACTTCTAAACCATAACATAATCAATTTGTTGTTGTTTTTTAACTACTAAATTTGTGGTCATTTTTACAGCAGCAATAGAAAACTCATACACCTCATCACAGAGCATTAGATTTTTATTGTCCTGAAGAATTTACATATCTGACTTCCAACTCAGACAAGGAGGCAGTCTTATTCACTGGTTGAATTAGACATATATAATAGAACCATAATAAATGTTTGATTAATGAATATAGTGAGTTTGCTTACTTAATATTTTCAGAATATCTTACGAATTTGATGTTAACTAAATGTCCACAAATATTGAACATCAATTGTCATTGTTCTCACCTCACCCAGTTTAACCTTAACATTTTCCATGTAATTTATTTTGTAAGTTGTGTATTTTATTTTTCTTTACACATTTGAGACTTTCATGTTTCCCTTCTTCCAGAAAGTCTTTTTTTAAACTCATCTTTATTGCTGAATGTATTACAGATGTTCCTTCTGTTTATTTCCCCTTTGATTCCCTCCTCCTCAATCCTGTCCCCCTCCTGCCTTCCCCACAGTATTGTTGGTATCCATTGGTTATGCACATATGCAGAGAAGCTCTTTGGTTTATCTCATCCCACCCTTACTCTCCCTTTCCCTTTGAGGTTCATCAGTCTAACAACCAATTTGTACTTCTTAATTTTTTCATCTTTTTCACCCAGCCCCCTTCCACCTGTCAAGAAACAAAAAGTTCTCTGTATCTATGGGTCTGTTTCTGTTCTACTTGCTCATTTTGTTTGTAGATTCAATTTTGATAGATATGTATTCATTGCCATTTTATTGTCCATACTTTTTTATCTTCTTCTTCAAGAAGACCAGTCAACATTTCATATAATACTGGTTTGGTGGTGATAAACTCGTTTAGCTTTTTTTTTTGTCTGGGAAATTCTTTATATGGCCATGGATTCTAAATGATAGCTTTGCAGGATAGAGTAATCTTGGCTGTAGGTCATTGCTTTTCATTACCTTTAATAACTCTTGCCACTCCTTTCTGACCTACAGTTTCTTTTGAGAAATCAGCTGACAGTCTTATGGGATCTCCTTTGTAGGTAATGAACTGCTTTTCTCTTGCTGCTTTTAAGATTCTCTCTTTGTATTTAATCTTTGGCATTTTGATGACGATGTGTCATGGTGTGGATTGTGGATCTCTTTAGGTACATCTTGTTTGGGACTCTCTGTGCTTCCTGGACTTGTATGTCTGTTTCCTTCACCAAGTTAGGAAATTTTTCTGTCCTTATTGTTTCAAATAAGTTTTCAATTTCTTGTTCTCTCTCTTCTCCTTCTGGCACTCCTATGATGTGAATGTTGGTACACTTGAAATTGTCCCAGAGGCTCCTTACACTACCCTCATTTTTTTTAATCTTTTTTTTTTTTTTTTTGCTTCTCTGATTGGGTGTTTTTTGCTTTCTTATATTCCAAATTGATGGTTTGCTTCTTGGCTTGCCCTACTCTAATATTGATTTCCTGTAAATTATTTTTTTATTTTAGTTAGTGCATCCTCCATTTCTGACTGGTCCTTTCTTATGTTATTGATGTTCTCAATAAGTTTCTTGGAGGTCTCCTTAAGTTCCTTGAGCAACCTTAAAACCAGTGTTTTGGACTCTGCATCTCATCTGATTGATTGCTTATCTCCATTTTGTTTAATCCTTTTCCTGGAGTTTTATTCTTTTCTTTCATTTGAGACATGTTTCTTTGTCTCCTCATTTTGGCTGTTTCCCTGTGATTGTTTCTATGTATTAGGTAAAGTTGCTATGTCTCTTGGGCTTCGTAGGGTGGCCTATTGTTGTAGGTGGCACAGCCTCTCTGATCACCCCAGCTGGGTTCTCAAAGTGTACCCCTAGTGTGAACTGTACACCCCTCTATTGTAATTGAGTTTTGAATGCTATTGGCACATCAATGGGAGGAATTTACTCAGATTAATCAGCTGCAAGGATTGGCTATGCCCAATGATCAGTGGCCTCTGACTACTTTGGAGGATCAACTGTGTAGGGGCCAACCACACAGAGCAAGACTTACTTCAGCAGGTCTCTGTTACCTACTGAGTCTGCTCATTGAGTGTGTCGCTGTGGAGGTGGTTGGGTGGTGGTATTTTGATGCGGTCTGAAGCTGTCCACTGGGTGTACTGGCTCTGGGGCAAGGTCAGCCACTGCCTGTGTTCTATCTGGGGCTACCCAGCATTAGCTACAAAGTGATCTGCAGATAGTTGCTTCTTGTGCTGGGCTTGGAGGTTCCCAGGAAAAGCCAAGTTGTGAACCAAGACTGGCTGCTTCTAGTGCCAGGCTGAAGCCACTTAATGAGAGAGATGGGGCTTGCTGAGACCAGATACTGCTTTTATGAGAGATTTTAGGAAACTCTGAAGCAGGATCCAAAACAGGCCAATCCTATGGTAAAACTCTGAAAACAGGTTGGGTGGGCCTGAAAGTTGGGTGGGGAAGGGCCTCAGGGAATCAGCAGAATGGGGTAAACAGTGTGAGCCAGGTTGCTAGAGTCCCAGATATAGTGGCCATCGGCCACCCCAGAGAAGGGCTCACCAAAGGAACAAAGGCCTCCGACAGCACATCTGTCCGGGAGAAAGCTGCATCTCCAGCTCTCATCCTGAGGCCAAACAGCTCATTTCTTCCCTGTATGTCTCTGGCGCCCCTTATGCTGCCTCCCCTCCAAGCTTAGAGGGACTAAGTCTGAATAAGTCTATGCACGGACCCTTTAAGATGAACTGCCTGGGGCTCCAGAAGCCTCAGCCTCCCTCAGCCTCTGTTCCACTGGTTTTACAGCCAGAAGAGATGGGAATTCTCTTCCTGGCACTGGATCCCTGAGCTGAGTGTCTGGTGTGGGACGGGGACCTTTTACTCCTCAGGGAGGACCTTCTCAGCCGAGGTGTCCTCCTGATTTTTATCCACAACATGTGGGTGTGGGACCAGCCAGTCTGCCTCCGCCCCTCCTACCAGTCTCTGTGTGGCTACTACTTTAATTTCATAGTTGTAGGACTTCCATTCAGCTTGATGTCAGGTGGTTCTCAGTGATAGCTGTGCTGTAGTTTAGTTGTAATTTTGATGTGATTGTGGGAGGAGGTGATACTGCATTTACCTATGCTGCCATCTTGACCAGAAGTCCTCTTTAGAAAGTCTTAATTCCCAAGATAAAATTTTGTTCATCCTCATTCTCTTAATTTTTTTTATTTTTATTTTTTAATCCTCACTCAAGGCTATTTTTACATTTATCATCCGATCAAGTGGGAAGGAGGGAGGGAAGAAAGGAGGGAAAGAGAGGAACATTGACGTGAGAGGGACACATGAACTGGTTGCCTCCTGCATGACCCCGACTAGGGCCAAGGACCAACTGCAACCGAGGTATGTGCCCTTGACCAAAGTTGAACCCGAGACTCTTTGGTTCACAGGCTGACGATCTAACCACTGAGCCAAATTGACCAGGGCTCGTTCTCTTAATTTTAAAACTTCTTAACTCTGCCTGTTCCATCTTTGTCCTATACAATTCAAGTCAACTGATTCCAGTGCTCTAGTTTTGGATCATCCAGAGATTGTGTTGCTGAGTTTCCTCTTGTCAGTGGCATTTTCTTGGGAAGGACTCTCTCTTCTGTCCTGGATTTTGAACTTCATCTTTATTAAGAACACTTATGTAAGACACTTTATCCTGCAAGAATTCTATGCATTCCTTTAAATAACATTTTCACTGTCCACATCCCAAAGTTCCTCCTCTTCCAAGTAATAATTTTCCTTGCTAATGTTCTTCGATTTTTCCTGATGTTGGCCTTTGCCCTTACCCCTCTACCATGGCACCTTCTCTGCATTTTCAAAATATTTTTCTTTTTAGCTTTCAAACACTTTTTCTTTCTTGAGAGTATACCTTTCCCATAGTATTTCAGTTGTGATTGTCAGAATTTGAAGTTGAGCCTTGTCAGTTTTTTTTTTTTTTTAACCTGCTGATTATATTACATGTAAAAACACAGATGCCAGACAGACAGACGATAATGCCTAATTCCCTTTTTTGGAACTGAAAAGTGAGCTTCCTTCAAGTTTTCACTAATTTCCTATAAGTGCCATGAAAATGCCCCCACCAGTGAAATGATGTATCAATTGGTGTGAGCTATGTATCACTGTTACATAGGTAAACTGGCAAAAGAATCTGACTGATAAGCCTTGTCTGTTTTTCTATGATAAAAATATGTCTACTTATACCCATTTAATATAATTTTCCCATTTCTCAATTGCTTTGTACCTCTTCAAGTAAATACCAATCACTCTTACTGAGTCATTTTTCACATTTATAACCTCAGTACCATTTTTTTCCTTTTGTTTCAATTTTGTACTTTCTTTGACTGTTTTCCTGTTCCAAAAATATATTCATATATTTCAAATGTTGGCACTTCTTTTGTTATTGCCAGAATGACATCATCTGGAAGTTGTACTAGGGCTCAGACTAACTATTAGCATTTATTTTTATCTTTATTCTTTGCATCAATTTAACTTAAAATTAAATTTTGTTGAGGAAAAATTGTCTCCAAGATCACCTATTCAACAACTGGCCGTGAGCAATACTTTCTCATTTCCATGGTCTCTTTCATTCATTTCTCCCATTTCCACATGAAAATGTAAATTACCTTGGTTTATATGACTTAACATATATTGGCAGTTTTTCTAGTACGTACTCTATACAGCCTCAGACTGTGATGTAGGTCTAACATATGTGAGGGGAGGAAATAAAATGAAAAAGCATTGGATAGAAAGAGCATTAGACTACAGTGCAGCTAAGGAAGTCTTATCTAGGTCACTGGGGATCCCAGAACAAAGATTGTCCATTACAGAAGTCCAGCACTGGGAGGGAATGCCCAGTTCTAGTACCTGGGCCATGCTCCTTAGCTGGGGCCACACCAAGGATAGCGAGACCCTGGTGTGAACAAGGGACTGGATTCTGATGGCACAGCAGTGGGGAGGGTGGCTAACTGCACTCCTTGCATCAGGTTCTCTTTTGAAGGGAGATCTGAGTTGCACACTCTCATGGCTACCATGGGGCCCAAAGCAATTGGTATTGTCTATGCAGTTGACAGTCGCCAACAAATGTTTTGAAGGTGGAGAAAAGCTTAAGCAGATATATGAGCAAACCTGAGGTGGAGAGTGAAATTTGCTGGAACATATCCCCTTATTAACAGATTCCAGGAAATGGTGAAAACATAGAACCCAACCTGCTTTTAGATCCTACTTTCTAAGTGAGACAATGCAGTGGTGGGACCGTATGCCAAATGGTAAGCAGTAAAGAAAGCTAGACACAGGTCTGCAGTCTATGGAGGTTCTTGTGACCAGGATGTCTGAGTAGGGTGTTTCACCAGAACTAAAAAGCCAAAGTTTGAAAGTAACATCAGGTAGCAAAAGGAGAAACCAAAAGCTAGGTGATTTCAGTCAACATTATTTTTGTGATACTATATAAGCCTGAGTTGATTTAAGATCTCACAAAAACGAAAACAAAAGAAGTAACTGGCCTTGGCCAGTTTTGCTCAGTGATTAGAGCATCAGCCTTTGGACCAAAGAATCTCGGGTTCGATTCCAGTCAAGGGCATGTTCTTTGGTTGCGTTTCGGTTCCCAGCCCTGGTCAGGGACAAGCGGGAGGCAACCAATCAATGTGTCTCTCTTGCATTGTTCTCTCTCTGTCTTCCCTCTCACCCTCTCTCCCTTTCTCCCTCTCTATCTGAAGATAAATGGAAAAAAGTATCCTCAGGTGCGGATAAAAAAAAAAAAAAGGTAACTGAAATAGAATTTACTATAGCCCAATGTGAGAGGAGGGCTCAGGGCAGGTTCAGCTGCAGGTAGAGGAAAAAAACCAGTGTGACATTTATTGCTCTGTAATGATTTGGGATGAAATCTGTACCTTGGATGTGTGGACAAACCCAGGTGGCATGTGCCATGGGATGTGGTCTCAGGCAGATTGGAGCTCCTGCCTGCTGCCCCGCCGTCTCTCAGCTTTGGGACGCCATCTTCTGCTCTATTGACTGCAAGGGCTCTGTTGTCCCTCAGTTGTCTTCTCAAACCACTGACAACCTCTTCTAAACCACTTGTTTTCTGCACCACTTTGCTGTTCACATAGCTGCTGATCACATATAAATCCCTAGTGCCCTGCAGACGTCTTTTCTGGCAGAAGGGTCCTTCCTGCCTCTTGTGACCACCTTTTCAAAAAATATTTACTTCAGATCTCTTGTCACAGCATTTTTGTTTTCTTTTTTTTTAAAGATTTTTTAAAAATTGATTTTGGGAGAGAGAGAAAAACATCAAGGTGAGAGCAAACATTCATCAGCTGCCTCCTGCGGGCCCCCCACTGGGGATGAGCCTCAGACCTGGGCATGTGCCCTGACCAGGAATCAAACCCACCACCTTTTGGTGTATGAGATGATGCTCCAACCCGGCCAGGGCTTGTTTTGTTTTCTTATATGACAGTCTTCTCATTCCCAGATAGCATAAACAATCCAGGACTGGGGCGTTGCAGAATGGAATGTGTAGCTAGTCAGGCAAAGCTTTATGAACTGTGCCAGTTACTAAGTTATTACCTCCCAGCTTTAAAACCTACCCTTTGCTCTCTGCTTTGAGATTCTGGAGCTCAGATGGCAAATTACATTTCTCCTTTGCCAGTGAGGTCAACGCCAGGCTCTGCCAGTGGGAATTGTTAGAGGGATGCCTGCCTGGAGGGGGAATAAGGGCTTTTCCTCTTCCTGGTTTTACTTCTCTGTGGCAATGAGTGGACTGCCATGAGCTGGTCCCAGCATGATCCAAAGCAGCAGCGGTGGTCCCCACACTGCTGCACTGAGGGACGCCAACGGATCTCCTTTCCACAGAGGGCTGGCTGCATGCTTCTGCTGCAGCCGGTCCTCCGCGAGTGGCTTCAATCCCAGCTTGGCAGGGCTCACCTTTGTTTTCCCAAGTCCCTTTTTCACTCACTTTTCTCTCAGCCTATGGGTGGTAGCTGCCATCTTTATTATGCCTTGCATTTTTTTTCTACGTTTTAAAAGTTAACCATGTTTTACCTTATGATTCTTTCTAGAGAACTTCCCCACTTCGAGTTACTGAGGTGCTTTTTGTGAGCCGGACTAGGGCTCAAAGGATAGACTTCCTCGTTCCTTTATCATTCTGAGCACAGCCACCCTTCTGAGAGACCCTGAGGTGTTCCTTCTACACTCAGTGTCCTGCTGTCCCCTCTTCAACCCAACTTCATTATAAAACCCAAAGAACATAAAACAAGTCACTATGTCTCTGAATTCCAACTGTGGACAGTTTAATTCCATTCCACCAAGGACTTAGGTATCATGCAAACTGGTATTGCTGTGCAATGTTGTGTGTATTATTAAAGATTCCTTTACAGGAAAGGGGCCTCTGAAAGGTAGATAAGATAAAAATAACCAGTATGGGTTAGTGAAAAAGAGAATATTACATTAAGTTCTATAAATATTGGAAAGATGATAATAGAATGTTATTAACAATTTTATGCCAATAAATTTGAAAATATATCTCATGAAAACCAATTCATGAAAAAAAATACTTGAATTTTTGTAAAACTGTTAAAAAAAGTGAGTCAGTAGTACAATAGGCCCCACCACAGCACCAAGTTTTGTACCTGTGGGTTCAACCAACCAAGGATGGAAAATAGTATGTTTTCAAGCCACAGTTGGGAATCCGTGGATGCAGAGGGTTGACTATATGCACCGTTCTATGCCATTTTATATAAGGGATTTCAGCATCCGCAGATTTGATATCCACAGGGGTCCTGGAGCCAACCCCCTGTGGATGACGAGGGACCACTGTTGTTTTGGGGGAGTCAAAAGTTATATGTGTTTTTTTTGTTTGTTGGTTTGTTTTTTTATCCTCACCCGAGGACATTTTTCCATCCTTTGTACAGACAGAGTAGGAGGGAGAGAGAGAGAGGGAAACATCGATGTGAAAGGGACACATCGAGTGGCTGCCACCCGCACGACCAACCAGGGCCGGGGACAAACTGCAACCGAGGTACATGCCCCTAGCGGGAACCAAACCCGGGTCTCTCTGGACCACAGGTGGACGCTCTAACCGCTGAGCCAAACTGGCCAGGGCAATATATGTGTATTTTTTACTGTGGGGGGGGGTGGCACCCCTAACTTCCATAGTGATCAAAGGTCAACTGTACAACATCTTTTCACAAGAAAGTTCCAGATTTAAGTAGCTTCCAGACTGAATACTTACGCACACTCAAGAATTAAATATTTTAATCTTATCTAAATAATTCCAGAGCATAGAAAAAATAGAATCACTTCCAATTCATTTTTGGGGCTAGCATTTGAGGCTGATAGTAGGAGAAGATACCTGCAGGTCAGAACAGAAACAGCAGTCAAGAGGGAAGAAGGTGGTGAGCAGAGCAGAGAGACCACAGAACAGCAGTATCCTGTGTGCAGTTCCAGGACACAAGTATCACAGAGGAGAGCAAAGAAGGGTGGTGTGGAAACCAAAAGGCAAAAACCCGACAAGGACAGTGTACAGGCTCATAGCACCTAAAAACAAAATGTTAAATCAAAAGTAATATGTAAAATGGATATGCTTCATGACCAAGAATTAGCCCAGAAATGCATAATTGTCTCTTTTATTTATTTATTTATTTATTTATTTATTTATTTATTTAATCCTCACCCGAGGACATTTTTCCAATTTTTGTACAGATAGAGTGGGAGGGACGGAGGGAGAGAGAGAGAGAGAGAGAGAGAGAGAGAGAGAGAGAGAAACATCGACGTGAAAGGGACACATCGAGTGGCTGCCACCCGCACGACCAACCAGGGCCAGGGACAAACTGCAACCGAAGTACGTGCCCTTAGCGGGAACCGAACCCAGGTCTCTCCGGACCGCAGGCCGACGCTCTAACCGCTGAGCCAAACCGGCCAGGGCCATAATTGTCTCTTAATAGTAACAATACATTGTTGAAATTCTTCACATTAACCAATTAAAGAGAAAACATATTTCAATAGGTGCCAAAAAACATTTGATAAAAATCAAGATTAATTAATAATTTGAAAAACTGTTAGCAAATGAAGAAGAAAAGGAACTAACTTTAATTGATAAAAGGCATCTACAAAAATCTTACAAGAAACATACTTAATGGTAAAATAGTGAACATTTTCCCTTTGAGTACAGGAAGATGTCAAGAAGGCCCATTATTGCCTCTGTTAATTCTACTGGTAATCCCAGCTGAGTAAACATAATAGGAGCTGTTTCTTAGAGTGTGTATAACTCTTCACTGCAAATGTCATGACTTCACTCCAGAGTTCCAACCTTATCTAGTTATTATTGCTGCTTCACATCCAACCTGCAAGGATCAGAAACCAAGTCCCCAAGAGAGCAATGAAACTGTTTGTGGCCACTTAGTGGCCCATCTCATGTTTGTAACAGCCAGTAATTTATTATCATAAGAGAAAATAAATTTATTTCAGTTATAGGTTTGTTTTTACTGACCTCTGGGCCTCAGCCAGTATCACAGTCCTAAGACAGGGCATCCCAAATAAAATTATAGCCCAGCTGTGGTGTGGCTCAGGGTATTCAGTGTCATCCCATGGACTGAGAGGTCCCAGTTCAATTCCTGGTCAGGGCACATGCCCTCGTTGCAGGCTCCATCCCCAGCAAGGGGTATTGCAGGAGGCAGCCGATCTATGTTTCTCACATCAATGTTTCTCTCTCTCTCTCTCTCTTCCTCTCTTTCTAAAAAATCAATAAAAACATTTTTTTTCTTTTTTTTTTTTTTATCCTCACCCGAGGACAGTTTTTCATATTTTGTTCATATAGAGAGGGAGGGCGAGAGAGAGAGAAACATCGACGTGAAAGGGACACATTGAGTGGTTGCCACTCACACGACCCAACCAGGGCCGGGGACAAACCGCAACCAAAATATGTGCCCTTAGCAGGAATCGAACCTGGATCTCTCCATACCGCAGGCCGACACTCTAACCACTGAGCCAAACCAGCCAGGGCAAAATATATTTTTTAAATAATATATTACATCATATCAGAGGACCCACTTCACAGCAAAGGAGGTGTAGGAGTGAGCCCATAATCATAGGATTCACTGGTTGTATCATATACCCTACCACTCAGAAACTCTCCATCACTGAGACCTCCTGTGCAAAGCAGAGCTGCAGTGGCATCTCCCATATGCAGTACATGCGTTGACTCATAGACCTTTATATCACACTGTGGCTTCAATGGAAAGAAACATGGGTGAGAAATGAAGGCACAGGAGCAAGAGTTGCCTCAGTTCTCATTACTCCCAGTGGTCACTGGAAAACATGTGCTTTCAGAACTTGCTATGCCCTAAAAGAGTAAAAGTTCAACTACAGCAGCAGAATTAAACTGGAGTAACAAAAGTAGCCCAAGTCTTAAATAAAATTTAAAGAGGCAAAGAAAATAACACTGTTGGTCTTTTTGCTGACTATTGACCTTCTCCATTACACTGTACTAGGTAAACTGAAGAATACTGTATTTTCTTCCTTCAGCAAAAAGGAAGCCAACTAATAGAGTCTCTAGTAATTTCCCAAAGATAAAGACTTGGGAATAAATTACTTTTGAGCTCTATTTTCCTTAACCTTTTGTTTCCAGGCAAGCACCCTCCACAGCCAGTTCAATGCACAGAGGCACTCACTCCTATGAACCACACTCCAATCGGTCCTTGTTCCTCTGGCCTTTCTCACGTTTGCTCAGGAGTTGATAGGAACAATTCCATGATTAACACATCCATGCCTGACTTACAGAAACAGAAAGCTGATGATACATATAGGGTGGGGCAAAAGGAGGTCTACAGTTGTTTGCATGGAAAAGAATACAATAATTAAAAAATAATAATTCAAGAATAAACTCTGCACAAGAACAGGCATATAGACCAGTGGAACAGAACAGAGAACCCAGAAATGGACCCAAGGCAATATGCTCAGTTAATATTTGACAAAGGTGGCAAGAGCATACAGTGAGTAAGGACAGCCTCTTTAATAAATGGTGTTGGGAAAATTGGACAGCTACATGCAAAAATATGAAACTAAACCATCAACTTACACCCTACAAAAGAATAAACTCAAAATGGATAAAAGACTTAAATGTGACTCATGAATCCATAAATATCCTAGAAGAAACTGTAGGCAACAAAATTTCAGACATCAAACGCAGCAGCATTGTCACTGATACATCAACTAAGGCAATAGAAACAAAGGAGAAAATGAACACATGGGACTACATCAAACTCAAAAGATTCTGCAAAGCGAAAGATACAATCATCAAAACAGAAAGGCTACCCACTGTATGGGAGAGCATAATTGTCAATGATATATCAGATAAGGGGTTAATTTCCAATATATATAGAGTGCTCATACAACTCAACAAAAGGAAGACAAAGAACCCAATTAAAAAATGGCAGAGCAACTAAATAGACACCTCTCCAAACAGGACATACAAATGGCTATGAAACATATGAAGAAATGCTCAACATCACTAATCATCAGAGAGATGCAAATTAAAACAACAATGAGGTATCACCTCACACCTGTCAGAATGGCCGCCATCAACAAATCATCAAACAACAAGTGTTGGCAAGGGTGTGGAGAAAAGGGGACTCTAGTGCAATGCTGGTGGAATGCAGACTGGTGCAGCCACTATGGAAAACACTACGGTGTTACCTCAAAAAATTAAAAATTGAACTTCCATTTGACCCAGTGATCCCACTTCTCGGAATATACCTTAAGAAGCCTGAAACATCAATCAGAAAGAATATATGTACCCCCATGTTTGTAGCAGCACTATTTACAACAGCTAAGATCTGGAAACAGCCCAAGTATCCATCAGTAGACAAATGGATAAAAAAGCAGTGGTACATATACACAATGGAGTACTATGCGGCTGTAAGAAAGAAAGATCTCTTATCCTTTGAGACTACATGGAGAGACCTGGAAAGTATCATCCTAAGCAAAACAAGCCAAACAGAGAAAGACAAGTATCATACGATCTCACTTATTTGTGGAATATAATGAACATAACAGTCTGAGGAATGGGGTAGTTCCAGAGATGTGGAAGTGGGGTAAGACTGACAATCCCCAGAAGAGGGGGTCATGGGGGAGCGAGAAACCACAGAACTTATATGCATGTATGCATGAACAATGGACATGGACAACAAAGCTGGGGACAGGGTGGGGAGAGGGGGGGTAATCAGTGGGGAAAAAGGAGAAACATCTGTAACAAAAATAAATTAATTAATTAAACTAACAAAAAAAAAGAATAAACTCTGTTTCACATACTTACAACTGTAAACCTATTTTTGCCCTACCTACGTATGTATACACATATATACGTAGTAAATGTATATGGTGCATTCTCCTGTGTATGGACACCTGTATGTTTCTGCTCATCCTCCTCTGTGTGATCACCCTCTCCTGATGCTCACAGGGCTCTCCTACACACTGCCTGTTGCCTCCATTGTGTAGCTGTGTTGGTTTTCTCATTTCCCTGTCTTAAGAAATGCACTGAAATATCCCTGTTCACTTAACATATTTGGTAACAACCATTCTCCCTTTCCTGGCATTGAGTCTGAGGCTATGTAACGTACCAGCTTTGGAGTCAGACAAATCTGGGTTATTGGCTCTAACAACGTGCCCAGCCTTCACTGGATTTTTGCTCCCCTAACACTGCGGCTGATACACCAGGGCTGATACTCACTGTCTTTTTGAGTTGGTAGGGTTTTGACTGATAGACTTAGCATACATGTGGGATTAAATGAGATATTTATAGAAGTGCAGCTTCTCCTCAGAGAACAAACAGCTCCCCGGGAGGAGTTCATAGGTCTTCCTCTATTGGCTCCACTAACGCTTCCCTCCAGAGTAATGATGTGACTGGTTAAGCGGCAGGTGCCTATGGTGATTATCAGTACAATCCCAGAGACGAAAAGGATGGGTGTGCATCAGCACTGTTTTCTCCCCCAGCCAAGCAGGTCATTGACTGAATGTACTCAGTGAGAGTTAATGGGTCAGACATCTAAGCAGTATTGATGCACCTCTCTCTACAGAACACACCACCAGCCGAGGCGCCTAGATTTCCCTTTGCTAACGAGCCAGAGCAGGGCACACATTTCTCCATTTTTAACTAGATAAAAGTAAAATAAAAATAATACTGTTCATTGCTCACCCATTTTATGCTGTTTATCCTAGGACTGGTGGAATTTCTTTCTGTGATTTATTTTATTGTTACACGTGTAACATGAATAAATTCCAGGTGCAAATAAGTGTTTATTTTTCTCTATCATTCAAGTTAAGAGCTGCCTTGAAGATCCCATTCTCTGGTTTGAGGTTTTCTCATACTTCCTTCCTTTCACCACCCTGGGGAAATAATTTTTCTGTCTAGGAGTCTGAAGGAAAAGAGAAAGTCAACTCTCATTCCTGTGCTAGCTCCCAAATACTGTGTCTACTGGGGGTTTGTTGTTACCCGCCCCAAGGTCACCAGCCTTTGGAGGCTAGAAATTGTCCTTTTTATCCCGTGTTTTCATCCTATCACATGTCTCCCCAGAAAAGACAGGCACGTAATGACATAGGAAATAGAGAAAATGGAAAGAAAAAATGGCTAAAATTTTAAAAATGTTACCCTGCCATGCATATACCTTGTCCCGCCATCATGGTGCTGTGAGGGTTTTCAGACACAAGAACACCAGCTACTTCAAACATAAAAGCAATATATTAGATTATATAAGAGGCTCACTGGGTCCCCAGGGAGGCTGGGAAAATCAGTCTTTGAGTGGGAAATGTTAGGAATGATGTACAAAATCTCACAACAAAAGCAATTTATGTGGTGAAGACACAGCCACCACTGGCACCAGCGCTCTGGCGCTGGGCACCCGCCAGGACAGGCCCTGGAGCCCGTGCAGCTTCTCGTGCTGCTGCTCCCTCCGCAGCATGGCTTCTGGGCCGCCCTGCCTCTTGAAATCATAGCTCCTGAGTCAAAACCCAGGGTGGGTGCACCTCACAAGCACAGCCTGAAATACAGCCTTCCTGCACCCTGATGACAGGGAAAGGGTTTCTACCATGACCCCCAAGATGGCTAAGCCGCTGAACACAGTGTACTTAACACCAATGTGCTCAGCACTGCCATCCCCCATGCCCTGGCCTGTGCCTCCCTCCCCTGCCACAGCAGGGCCACCATGGCTCACAATTTCCTTGTGAACATAAAGCCAACACTGACAGTCCCCTCGCCTCCCGCCTTCAATGTCTCTGCACACCCCCACTTCTGAGGTGAGCTGGGTGCTGGCATTATCTCAAGAACACCCAACAAGGGAGAAGACACATTATCTCTGTCTTCTCCAGGGGCTTCTCCAAGGGACCACGCTTTCGGAGGTAAAGGGCAGTTAATGTCTCGGGGGGCAGGTTTGAGCGATAAGGAACAGGAGGTGGGAAGAATCCAGCTGGTAAACTGCCGTTCTGTTCCTGAACAAACTTCTGAGGTTCAGTGACTCCAGAAGGCTCCTCCGGAAATGTCTGCAGGGCCAAGCAGCCCAGAGTGTGCTTGGGAGACCAGGGCCGGCTTGACAACACGTCTCCTGCATTTGCCTCTCCTCTTGCCTCACTTTTCTTTTCCTCTCGTCCCCGGGGTTTCAATCAAGTGTTAGTAAAATGGGGCAAGAGACATGGGGGAGGAAGGGGACTGAATATCACAACAGGCACCATCTTCACCATAACTCTTAAAGTTACATACATCCTATAGATTAGAAACTTGAGGCTCAGAGGGGTTAAGTAATTTCTCAAAGCTAGTTAATGACAAAACCGGGATTTGAAATCAAGACAGGATGGTTGCCGCTGACATTCTTTTCACGGCACTGTGTCCACTGCCTATGTTCAACAGCCCCATGGGGGCGGGGGAGCAAGACATAGGCAGGGAGTTTACATTTTTCTAAATTAAAGCATCCCAAAGTGAAGTCTATGACACCAAAGTGGTTTTCTTCACACCCTGGTCACTAGGGCCTCAGGTGAGTCTATGTGTTTATCTGACCGACTTTCCCAAAACTCTTCTGCAAGTGGAAGGGCTTGCTGTGTGGGCTGAGCTCTGAATAAACAGCACCAGCAGAGAGTTAGTAGGGCAAGACACTTAGTAGCTCTTTGGGATTGATTTCAGAAGAGAAAACAGGATCCAAGTTCAATGAAAGAGCCTTCAGATTTATGAGACAGCATCAGATAGAGATTTCCCATCCAGTGTTTGCAGTCAGACATCCAAATCCTGGCTCTGCCGCTTAGAGCCAAGAGCACACTCTTTGTGCATCTATTGGCTCATCTGCAGAGTGAGGGTGTTTGTAGTCTCGCTTAGCCCATTGCTGAGATTTGTAAATGTAAACAAAAGAAAAAATGGCACCACTGTTGTCAGACAAAAGGAAAGCGGTATGAAAGGATCCAGCCTCTTCTGACTACTCCTTTACAGTTTGGAAATGCCCTCCCCAAAAGCCCCCTCTTCATAAGGTAAAATCAAGAAAACTTTCCTCCTTGGCACCCTTGCTGGAGAAAAATGTGAGACCTAGGTTTTACCTGACATTAATACTATGCAGGGCTTCAGATCGGAAACGATCAGCCTAAAGAAAGAGGCCTGGGGTGGCATTTTTTTGCTGACACAGGTAAATAGTTCTAAACTACCTATCAATGGTCCTCAACCTTCCTAATGCCGTGACCCTTTAATACAGTTCTTCATGTTGTGATGACCCCCAACAATAAAATTATTTTTGTTGCTACTTCATAACTGTAATTTTGCTACTGTTATGTCTTAGGCGACCCCTGTGAAAGGGTCGTTCGACCCCCAAAGAGGTCATGACCCACAGGTTGAGAACTGCTGATAGTCCTAGACTATCTCACCAGTGCAGCAAGTCAGGCTCCTGGCACTCAGGGAGCAAGTGGCAAGAGCACTGGCTGGGAAGTTTCATCTGATTTGCTCTGAAGTGTGGTCCTGATGGGGTTCTGGAAGCTCAGCTTAGCTTCACACTGGTTCCTCTCACTCTTCAATGTATTCCATGACTACCTAATGTCTTTTTTAAATTCCCCTTCTCATTCCCCAAAAAGCCAGAGTACATTCTTTCTTTGCAATGAACAATCCTCATGGGGACAGGGGAACTAGCATGGATTATACCATGTCCAAAATACCCTTACCTCATTAGCATTTAAATTTTACAAATGAGGAAAATGGGGTTTGCAAAGGTTAAATGACAAGAATCCTGATTTAAATTATATTGTATTTGCCTTCAAATCTGAGATCTATTTCCTGACTCCATTTTCCAAGAGAGAAGATTCATGCAGGTGTGTATTAGATACCTTTCAGGGAAATTTGTTCTTCCCTGAAGTGGCCATTGAGCTAGGTAACTTAGAAGAGAAGAAAGTCTAGTTCTGGGAAGTTGGAAAATATGTTTTAGATTCAGTTTAGAGCATGCAGTGAGTTATCAAGAAATAGTCATTTCCTTAAAGAGGACGAGAAGCATTTGTGACTCAGTAAATAACATACAGGTGTGAGAAACTCAAAGGGTTAGACATAACTTTCTTTGGAGTCTCATAAAATCTCTTTCTTAAGGTATTCCTTTAAACTCCAGATAGCAAACTTCTCAAACAACAGGACCTGTTAATACTTAGGACTTATTTTTGACGGATCATACTTTTTTTTAATCTTCAAAATTTGACATGAGAAATACTTAGCTGGCTGTCTACTTGTAGAATAGCCAGAATGTGTTACAGTTTTCTGAGCAAGAGATTTAGCAAACCACCACATATTTCGTATAATGAAGTAGAGTTACTTCACAGTAAAATGCCAAATGTTCTGTTTAGTGGACAGTTTCATGGAGGCACCACATTGCTGTGTGGATGCTTTGAGCATCTTTACTAGCAAAGAATTGGAGAGGAATGAGGAAAAACCATCCTTCAGTAGGTCTGAAACCCATAAAAAATAGCTAAGTTTTTTTTGTTTTTGTTTTTTAGAGAAAATTTATATTTCTATGAATTTGCCTTTAGGTGGCAAATTCACAAATCAACACCCAGAACACATTGCCTCTAGCTGGGAAAACTGAAATTCTACTAATGAACAGCATATTTCTTTTTTGTCCCTCCCTTAGTTGTACTTCAATAATTAATAAGAGCTACCAACTCACTACTTTTTAAAAAATATGTTATTTATTTTTTAGAGACAGAGGAAGGAAGAGGGAAAGAGAGAGAAACATTGTTGTGAAAAAGAAACATCAATGTGAGAGCTACATCGATAGGCTGCCTCCTGTACATCCCCCATGGAGTTCAAGCCCACAACCTGGACACTTGCCCTGACCAGGATTCAAACTGGTAAACTGTGGTTCATGTGATGACAGTCAAACAACTGAGACACACCAACCAGGGCCCCACTCACTACTTTTTATTTAGTTTTGGTATTTGCATTTTTCTTATTTCTTTTTCATAAGCTCCATTTAGGCAGAGCATTGTAACATAATATGAATTATAAAATTTGTTGTATCCTTACTATGCATTAAGTACTGTGCTTCACATATATTTCATATTTAATCCTCACAAACATTCTATGAAGAAGGAACTATTATATAAATGAGCCAAACACAACCTCTGTATATTGACCCCTGGGTCATTTATTTCTTAACTGCAGTCTGAAACCTCTTAGCTCAAAAGCCCACTGGCAACAAACTAAAATTTTGCACATCTAATTATTTTAGAAATATCCTAAACAAGTATATCTTTAGCCATGTGGAGCCTGCCTGTTTTACATACTGCACAAAGCCTCACCCAACATTTACCAGCAGCAGATGAGGTAAACATCCGGCCATAAAGACCCCAAACCACTGCTGCCCTTCCAAGTTCTCTGACCCACAGACTCCTTGCTGGGCACTGAGGGACATCACCTAGATGCATAAGACCCCCTCTGACCTCCATCTCACCCGGTATCTTCCTCCACCTTCTCCCCTTCTGGATAGCTAGCTACCCCACTGTAGTTCTTTCTGGATGGTCTCTTGCTATGAGGTACTTTACCCCACAGGAAAACCTGTCAAAACATACCAAAATAAGCTACTGCAACCTCATGGTCATAATTTTGTCCTTGATCATCCCCCAAATCCCTTCAACTCGCTCCCTATAATTAGCAACCAGAATTTTGGTGATCAGAAAATAAGATATGAGGACACCCAGTGACAAGGACAATCAATTGGCAAAATGCTCCTGAACAGCCTCAAGTGGTTGGCATTAAAATGTGACATGCCTCTGCACCTGTTTGGATGGCATTACCCTGTATTGTATTACACTATATTTCACATGGTCTCTCCCTGTGTGTCATTAGTGTGACCAGTAATGGAGTGAACCTACTTCACTGGAACTGCCTTTACGGTCAGAGGCAATGGGATGTCTGAGAAAGTAGGTCAGCCCACCTGCTCACCCTGGTGCCCCACGCAGATGCTGGACATTGTAGGACCTGTGGGCCTGCACAGGAAAAAAGGAGGAGTTCATGCCTTCAGACCAAGGATGAACTGTCCCCACCCCATAGTGGGCTGCAGCAGGAGGAGCTGCTTGCCACTGGGCCAGTGATCTGGGTATTATAAGAACAGAAGTCCTTGTCCTTGGGGATTGCTGTGGCAGCTAAATGCACTAATAAGGTGGAGACAGCAGGCTGACAGTTCTCTAAATGCAGTTGAGACAGGTGTCATGGTGAACAGCTGGCATGCAGCTGCTGCTTTCTCACTCGGATCTGCTGCTGACAATGGTGTCCTCCTAGCTCCTCTCTAGCGGGACATCAATAACCCAATCCTTGGGCTGAGCTAGCTAAAGCACTACTTAAACTGACTAAAGGTAAGAAAGTTTATATCCATGACCCTCCCAAGACTCTAAAGATTACTATCCTACAGAAGGCGTGCTCAAAACCAGGAGACTTGGGTTAAGCCCAGCTCATGGCAGCTTCTCACCAGAACACCACTCCAAAGGAGGTTGGAGCCTGAATTTCTGGGGAAACACAAGATGGAAGAGAGACCTGGCGAAGAGGACTGGTGTCCTCTAGGGAAAAAAGGAGTACAGTGTCACCACAATAGAGAAAGGAATCATTTACTGTCCCCTTTGACAGTAATAACCACAAAGTAACACAAATAGACAAAAAGGGAAGGCCACAAGGAAGGGACAGGTTTGCTTCGAAGAGGGCACAAAAGTCCTCTCTCAAGGACGAACTGTCTCTTCTTAAGGACCACAAACCACATGAAAAAGATATCTGTGCACTTAACACTCAGCAAAGTGTCATGTCACCAAGATGGAGACATAGGAGGCTCCTGACTTTTCCTCCTTCCAAAGACATACGAAGGAAGCAATCCTCTCAGAGAAATCCAGGAACTAGCTGAGTGACTTACACATCAGATAAATGAGAAAATACCCACATGTATGGGTAGGAAAGGCAGACACACAGTCTTACAATTGGGAGGGAATCAACTCCCAGTTTAAAGGTTTGGACCAAGCATATAGTACCCAACCTTTTTTTAAAGAATAGTTTATAGCCTGGTTGGTGTGGCTTAGTAGACTGAGCATTGCACTATAGACTGAGAAGTCCCAGTTCAATTCCCAGTCAGGGCATATGCCCAGGTTGTGGGCTCAATACCCAGTAAGGGGCATGCAGGAGGCAGCCGATCAATGTATCTTTCTCACATTGATGTTTCTCTCTCTCTCTCCCTTCCTGTTTCTGTAAAAAATCAATAAAAACATATAAAAATAAATAAAAAATAAAAGTGGACTCTTGAAACAAAATATTTTTTGAAAAGAATATTTTATTGATTTTTAGAAAGAGAAGAAGGGAGATGGAGAGAAATAAACATGAATGTGAGAGCACAACATAGGTCAGTTGCCTCCTGCATGCCCCCTACTGGAGCCCATAATCCAGGCATGTTCCCTTGACTGGGAATCAAACCAGCAACCTGATGGTACACAGGATGACACCCAACCAACTGAGTCACACCAGCCAGAGCTAGTATCCCAACTTTTCAGGCTGCCACCTGAGCAATGGACCCCAAATCACATAGCTCTAAAAGCCAAAGGGATTTGCATTCACAAGTCCTACAGGACAATAGCAAACAGTCTCTCTCCCATGGCTATCCCCTTCTGGGCTCCTTGCAGAGGGAGCAGCAGAAATACCCATCTCAGATTTTTTTCCTTGAATGTGTTTGACTACAAACTCTCTCAGCTACTGCCTGAGGGTCCAGCTTCTAATCAGCTTGCATTTTACAGCTCAGTAGGATCCTCCTGGGAACCTGAAAGAGCTGGTGAGCACTTCCCTTACTTGCTCCTTTGGTGTTGCTTGAACAATAAAACCAAGTTGCCAGCATCTCCCTGGAAGCAGCTTGTCCACACACATCCAGCACTCAATTTTATGGCTGCCAGCAGAGGGGTGAGCCTCCCACAAGACCACATTAAACAACAACAACAAAAATACAACAGTATTCAAATTGGTACACAAGTACTTCCTGCAGCTGTCCCTCCATACCAAGCTCCCTTCATCCTTTCTGACCCCAAATTTACAGTCTTCTCAAAAACAGGATAGGTCAACATAGGCTAGGAGGAAAAAAAATCAACTAGACCAGTATAGCAATCATAACGTATTTATGTAACAAGCTTAACTTTTCAATGTTTTATTTCTATTATCTCGTTTTATCCTCATTTTGCAGCAGAGGTCTCTTTTGGACTCCATCTCCTTCAAGCCTGCTTTTCCTTGCAACAAGACATGTCAATCATCAGAGGAATTCTGCTTGCATCTGAGTTTATAAACACAGCCCCTGCCACTTCCCCTCTCCTCACCACAGAAGCAGCCTGAACTCTGTGCTTTATCCGGGTGGATCTGAAGAATCGCTAGGACACCTGTTTTTTTAGCGGTGCTTTCACGATCAATAAACCTTTCCTTCACTTCTAAGTCTGACTTCTTGAGGTTTGGCTTTACAAAATGGGTTTGGGACAGGTAACAATTTCATCCTGCTTTCTCAGAATCCCAATAATTATTTGATCACAGATATTTCCCATTTCTTCCCTGGGAATCAATATATCACATTGATTTAACTTTATACTCTGCTTTAGCAGCAGAAGGAAAAGTTTTACTATATCTCAAACTCTCAAGTTCTACCAAGGAATTGCATATATATGAGATATATATGCATGTAAATATGTGTATATATGTGTATGTACACATATATGTATATACATGATGTATATATGTATGTATACATATAAATAGAGTATTATCTGTATGTGTATATACCTACATATATTTGTATATATGCTTGTACGTAAACATATACATATATACTTATATACACTGCAAAATTCTAAGACATGTGTCATTAGAAGAATAAGCAATTTCTACAGACAACTAGGTTTTATGGTTTTTAAGTTTCCTGTTACCTCATTTCTGAAAACTAGGCCTTTTTAGCAATACAGGTAGAAAAGCTCACCTCTCTAAATGGCTCTTGATTCTCTCAGATGCCTTCCTTTACTTCTTGCTTTACTAGAGTTCACTCAGAAGTGAAGCTTAGGTAGAATGTGTGTGTGTGTGTGTGTGTGAAACTGGAAAACAAATGGGTCCGGACTGCCTGTCATTACTTGAGCCAATTAAGCAAAGACAAGGTTAAATCCTATGTGAGTGTTTATTCCAATATTGCCGGCAGTATGCAAGAGCGGCCAGGTCATCCTGCAAAAATCTGCTCTGCACTCCCTCCATAGTCAGTTGCTTATATTGGGTATTACATGGGGAAGTAGGCAAAGGGGAACATCAGTGGGTAAAATGGTTGGGAAAGTAGGCAAAGGGGATAACAATGGGTAATACAGACTATAGACATGGGGAAGTAATGGGAGCTGGGGAATGTGGGCTGTCTCCAAGACTCCAAGGTTGCTAGTCTTTCCATGATAGGGGTAGGGGGCAATTCTTGGGTAAGGAGAATAGACAGCATTCCCGAGGTAAACTCCCAGAGCATGAAGCTCCCAGCCAGGTCAGAATGGTCTTTCTTTCATTAGAACAAAACAATCATGATTAACAAAGTCAGAATGTTCAACATTTCTTATAACTATGGCTAACACTCCATTATGATTAGTTCTCTATTATTCACTCCTGCCCCTTTCATATACATTGATAGATAAGATAGATAATTATTAGAGCACTATATAATTGATGGCTAAGGCAACAACTTCCTCTGAGAACACCATTTACACAATTGATTTCAAGAACACTCAGTGGTGACTGCAATCCGGGAGTCAGAGAGCCAAAATCAGAAAGCCTGCACTGTGGCAACCAGCTCGACACCCAGACACAAGATGAAACACTAGAAAACTCCCGGTGGAAAAATGTATGTCTCCATCAAGTTGAGTCCCAGCAAAAAGAGCCAACAAAAATAGAAGCTGGCCATTGCCTTACTTCTTTCCACCCTGTGTGCTTGCCTCTAAAACCTAGCTGTAAAAGAGTCTAGGATATGTAGATTTTCACTTCGACAGTTTCTGCAGGTTAAGAAGTCAGTCTTGAAGATGAAATGGAGCTGAGTGAGCAAATCACCCTCAGCAGTATGCCATTAGCAAAGGGAATTTCTACATATAAAATAAAACTTGAGCAGGTCCTGAAGGTAAATTTAAATTACATGAGTAGATGGTTTACACTCCCAGTGACCTATTCTTGCAGCATGGCTAGCTCTCTGCCAACTCACATCTACGCTTTGTGAAGAGTTCCCTCAGGTGCAGATTCTTCACCTGCAGTGCATATTATGCACCTGCATAGATTAAACTAGCAGGCTTGTGTGAATTCACTACATTTCAGAAGATAGTGGGACTAGACTGGAGACATATGGCTGCTCTGAAATGAACAAGCTGTACCTTTTGCTTCGCTGACAGATAAATAGCTTTTGTTTCATTGATAATTAGCAGGGACCTTTTACTATCGGTATATGGGTATATTCTTTTTTTTATCCTCACCCAGGGACTTTTTTTTTTTTTTTTTTTTTTGCATTTATCTTGAGATAGAGTGGGAGGAAGAGAGGGAGGAAGAGAGAGAGAGAGAGAGAGAAACATCGACATGAGAGAGACACATCGAGTGATTGCCACCCACTCAACCCCAACTTATGCTGGGGACAAACTGCAGCTGAGGTACCTGCCCTTAATGGAAACCAAACCTAGGACTCTCCGGTCCATGGGCCGATGCTCTAACCGCTGAGCCAAACTGGCCAGGGCTATGAGTGTAATCTTTTTTATTTTAATCCTCACCCAAGGACATTTGTCCATTTTTTGTTCAGATAGAGTGGGAGGGAGAGAGAGAAACATCGACGTGAAAGGGACACATCAAGTGGCTGCCACCCACATGACCCAACCAGGGCCGGGGACAAACTGCAACCGAGGTACATGCCCTTAGCAAGAACCGAACCCAGGTCTCTCCGGACCGCAGGCCAACACTCTAACCGCTGAGCAAAACCGGCCAGGGTGCTATGAGTGTACTCTTAATGGTGTCACCCTCAGCCTGATTTTATTATGTATAGGAGTTACTGATATAAAGATGTAAATATATCTGTTTATATAGATACAGATATACACACACACCTTCTCACTGAGTATTTAAATGGCAGAGAGAGAGCTCTAGGGTCTTTTTCTCTTCTTATAAGAGCATCAGCCTATGACCTTATTTAACCTTAATTATCTACTTACAGGCCCTAATGCCAAATATAATCACAATGGGGATGAGGGCTTCAACATATTAATTGGGGGAGGGGCACAATTCAGTCCACAACAGAATTGTGAAGTATGACCTTTTGTTATTTATTCTTCCTTCATTAGCCTAAATATCTCTGCAAAGCAAAACCCCCTCTCATCAACAATTTGGACTCCTTAAGGAATAGTTTACATAGGGAAGATGAGGATTATTTCTCTATACTATTGGTTTTCAAAATAATAAGTTTGGGTATTATTCATCTTTGTTTTCCAGTGCTTTTAGATGTCTGATATATTGCAAGTACATAGTACATGTTTGTTGAATTGAATTGAATTGACTTGCTTTCATATTGCCTTAATGGGTAAAACTAAATTTTTTAAAATATCAATCTTCTTGAGAATAGCATTTTCTCTCTAACTTTTTCTGACAGTTCTCAAATTCAGAATTATTATGGTTACTCTCTGAGTAAGATCTATTTTAAAACCTTTTAAAGCAAAACTATCATTATATGAGGATACATGATGAAGAACTCTGAGGTTCTTATTTCAGAACTTGAACAATAGATATCAAGAAATCCCTCCAAAATACAGCCAGGCAACCCATCTACACAAATTGATCAGTCCTTTATCAGGTCTATGATTCAATTTAACATTCAGATTTTCATAATGTAATGTAATATCTGCCAATTAAACATTGTAGCAACTGGAGCCAGTTTGTCTGTATACCTTACTGGGATTTTAACATAGAAGAACCAGTGAGAACAAAAACAGAACAAGAACCATGTTTATGATGGTTCTAGCTTCAAATAAGGAAAGTTAACTCAGTAAAGAGCCTTTCCCCAGTGAAGACAACCAGGCAGTCCAAGGTCCCGTTGGAAATGAGGATACCACCAGATCCTAATAAGCAGCTATTAATCAAATCCTCCATTTCTAATCCCAAAAATGTAAACATAGGCACATGCACACATATGTTCAGGCATATGAATCTTCCATGTAGTTTGACTAAAGTTGCAAATAGATCTCCTACTTTTGTCAGGATTTATAGCCAGAAATAAAACCTAGACAAATTCTTTACCACTATGTTGGACTGTGCCACTATTTTCTTTAAAATTTTTTCAATTATATTTGACATTTAATATTATATTTGTATCAGATGTTTTGCTTTTTAATCTCAGTTTTTGTAAGCTATCACAAATTCTCCAAATGGGTAACACATATGAATAAATATATTTGAATATATATTGTACATATTTGAATATATACTGTGTATATTTGAATGTGCATATTTATATTATAATTTTCTATTCTTCTTTGCCATTGTAGGCAGTGATTAACACATAATAGGTGTAAAATAAACATTTATTAAATGAATAAATCAGTTTAAACTAATAGGCCTAAATGAATGAAAGAAGAAATGAGTGCAGGTATTCAAGAATAAAAATGTGTCATTTTGCTTTCAGAATTACCTAAAGCTTGTTTTAACATTCTATTCATGCAATAAATATTTTGAGAACCAGAGTGGTGAGAAAATGAAGGCGGGCAGGACTGGAGCGAGGGTGAGTGTGTGAGAGTGATGAGTGTGAGTGAATGTGAGTGTGGATGACCAACCTTGAGCAGTGCAGAAACACAGGGCAGAAGCTTATTGTGCTGTGGACAGGGAACAGCAAGCTATCATAGAAAGTGGCTCTTCAGGGCGCTTCTCTCTGTGCGGCCTGGAGGCCCTGCCATTTTGGAAGATCCCTGGTCTTCTCTGGGAGGAGGAAGAGGGATACAGCTAGAGCCCCGCAACCTGAGTCCACCAGAGCGCCTGGCTCCATTGGACCAGTGGAACCCACTGTGTCAACGCAGACCAGTGCACAGCAGTAGTGTTATTGAGGTGCCTGCTGCAGTAGCCACAACGAGCTGAGAGCCAAGCACCATCCTCCACAACAGAAGCCTGATCAGAGCCCAGCACCTTCCCCCACAGCAGCAGTGACAGGGGGCAGTGGAGCCCCACGCCCAACAGCAGCTGAGGTTCTGGAGCCGAGACACAACCCTAGCAGCAGAGGCTTGGGAGCAGACATCCATCCCCAGGTAGCAGCAGCAGAAATTAGCAGCTGAGACCCATTCTCAGCAGCATAAGCAGAGGCTGATCAGAAGCTGTGCCCCAGCCAAAGCAGCAGCAAGACTTGGGGAGCCGAGACCTGCCCTTGACAACTGCAGCAGCAGAGTTGGAGTGAAGCCCCTTCCCCAGCAGCTGCAAAGTCCCAGGAGTGGGTATCCTTAGCCCCCAACAGCAGCAGAGAATTGGGAGAGGAGAGCACCCCCTGGCAAAAGCAACAGCAGTAGCAGTGCAAACCGGGAGATGACACTTGCCCCCAGCAATGACTGATCAGGAGCTGAGCCCCACCAAGGAGCAGTGTACCCCAGCAGAATACCAGAAGAACACCAGTAGAACAAATGTACCCCAGCAGCACACCAGCTGGACATATGCATCCCAGAAGCATACCAGTGAGACCCACAAACCTCAGAGCATACCAGTGGGACCCATAGAACCCAGCAACATACCAGTGGGACATGCACTCCAGAAAATTACCAGCAGAACCCACACACCCCAGAAGTGCACTAGCTGGGCCCACACACCCCAGGCAGCAGCAGCAGCGGCACAGATTGGCAGCTGAGACCCATCCCCAGCAGCAGCAGCAGAGACTGATCAGGAGCTGTGCCCCAGCTCAAGCAGCAGCAAGACTTGGAAAGCTGAAACCTGAAAAACAGACCAATACCAGCCACCAGTTTTGAATCCTCCAAGACTCACAGCAGGCAAAAGGCACTATACCCCAAAACAGGCTGGGAGGCACAGCAGCTTTATTTGATACACGACAACCTGCCTAAACATTCCAACATTCCTCACCGGGCCTAGAACTACCAGATTGCTAAAATGATGAGACAAAGAAACAACATCCAAATGAAAGGAAAAAAAGGAATCACCAGAAAAGGAACTGCAGGAAATGGAAGAAAGCAATTTGTCAAGATAAAGAAGTCAAAGCAATGATTTTAAAGGTGCTCAAACAATTTAGTGAGAACTACAAGCAACTTAATAAGAATTATGAAGAGCTCAGTGGGAACTACATTAGCTTAAAAATAGGGGTAGAAGCTATTAATAAAAATCACAAGAAAATGTATGTCTCCAACAAGTTGAGTCCCAGCCAAAAGAGCCAACAAAAATAGATGCTGGCCTTTGCCTTACTTCTTTTCCACCCTGTGTGCTTGCCTCTAAAACCTAGCTGTAAAAGAGTCCAGCTAGTGCACTTCTGGGGTGTGTGGGTTCTGCTGGGGTACATAGCTGTTACAAAAAATACCTTAGAAGGATTGAATAGTAGATTAGAAGAAGCTGAACCGAATCAGTGACTTAGAAGACAAGCTAGTAAAATCACCCAAATAGAGCAGCAAATGGGAAAAAATAAAATAAAATAAAAAGCAGGAGAGTTTAAGGGAGCTTTGGGATGATACAAAACATAACAACATTTGCATTATAGGGGTACCAGAAGGAGAAGACTCAGAGAAAGGAATAGAGAACCTGTTTGAAGAAATAATGACAGAAAACTTCTTTAAACTGATGAAGGAAAAAGTCACACAACTTCAGAAATCACAGAGTCCCAAGCAAGGCTAACCCAAAAATACCTGAAGCTAAGACACATCATAATAAAAATAGCAAACATTAAAGACAAAAAAAAGAATCTTAAAGGAAGCAAGAGAGAAACAGAAAGTTACCTACAAGGGAGCTCCAATTAGACTAAGAGCTGATTTCTCAATAGAAACGCTGCAGGTCAGAAGGGAATGTCATGAAGTATACAAAGTAATGAAAGGCAAGGGTCTCAATCCAAGGCTATTCTATCCAGCAAGGCTATCATTTAAAATTAAATGTGAAATAAAGAGCTTCATAGCCAAAAAAAAAAAAGCTAAAGGAATTTACCACCACCAAACCAGCACTGCAAGAAACGCTGAAGGGGCTGCTGTAAGAAGAAGAAACAGAGAGAGAGAGGACCACAGGCATAAAATTAAAATGGCAACTAATAAGTATCTATCAATAATAAACTCAAATGTAAATGGCTTAAATGCCCCAATCAAAAGACACAGGGTAGCTGATTGGATAAGAAAACATGACCCATATATATGCTGTCTACAAGAAACTCACCTCATAACAAAAGACTCACAAATAATCAAAGTGAAGATATGGAAAAAAAGTTTCCAAACAAATGGAAATGAAAAAAGCTGGTGTAGCAATACTCATATCTGATAAGATAGACTTCAAAATTAGGTCCATAACAAGAGACAAAGTAGGGCACTACATAAAGGATAGATCCAACAAGAGGATATAACCCTAGTAAACATACACACACCAAATATAGGGCACCAAAATATATTTAAAAACTTCTGGAGGCTTCAAAGAAGAGATCAATAGCAATACAGTCATAGTGGGGGACTTTAACACCTCACTGACACCATTGGATAGATCTTCTAAACAAAAACTTAACAAGGACACAGAGTCCTTAAATGATGACCTAGATTAGTTAGACTTAATTGATATTTACAGAACATTTCACCCCAAAGCTTCAGAATATACATTCCTCTCAAGTGCACATGAGACATTCTCAAAGATAGAACACATGTTAGGACACAAAGTAAGTCTGAACAAATTCAAGAAGATTGAAATCATATCAAGCATCTTCTCAGATCACAATGGCATGAAACTAGAAATCAATTACAACAAAAACATTCAAACATTTGGAGGCTAAATAGCATGTTATTAAACAATAAATGGGTTACCAAGGAGATCAAGGAAAAAATTAAAACTTCATGGAAACCAATGAAAATGAACACACAACAACACAAAATCTATGGAACACAGTGAAAGCAGCCCTGAGAGGGGAGTTCATAGCACTACAGGCCTAACTCAAGAAACAAGAAAAATTCCTAATTGACTTTCTAAGCCTACAACTTAAAGAACTAGAAAGTAAACAAAAATAAAAACCTACAGCAAGTAGAAGGAAAGAAATAAAGGTCACAGAAGAAATAAATGACATAGAGACTAAAAGGACAATTCAAAAGATAAATGAAACAAAGAGCTGGTTCTTTGAAAAGATAAAAAAGATTGATGGACTTTTAGTCAGACTCATCAAGAAACAGAAAGAGAGGACTCAATTAAACAAAATCAGAAACAAAAGAGGAGAAGTAACAACTGACACCATAGAAATACAAAGGATCATCAAAACATACTATGAATAATTATACTCCAACAAATTGGACAATCTAGGTGAAATTTTTAGAAACAGTCTCCCAAAACTGAACAGAGAAGAGACAGAAAACTTGAATAGACCAATAACAACTAAGAAAATCAAAGATGTAATCAAGACTCTCCCAGCAAACAAATGCCCAGGCCCAGAGGGCTTCACAGGGGAGTTTTACCTAACATTCAAAGAACTAACACCAATTCTCCTCAAATTATTTCAAAAATTCCAAGAACACGAAAACTTTCAAACTCAGGCCAGCATAATCTTAATTCCAAACTGGATAAAGACACTATAAGTAAACTATAGGCCAATATTCCTGATAAACACAGATGCCAAAATCTTTAACAAAATATTAGCAAATCAGATCCAGCAATACATTAAACAAATTATTCACCATGACCAAGTGGGATTCATCCCAGGGATGCAACCCTGGTACAATATTCGCAAATCAATAAATGTGACATACCACATAAACAAAACGAAAGATAAAAACCATATGATCTTATCAATAGATGCTGAAAAAGCATTTGACAAAATCCAGCATCCATTTCTGATAAAAACGCACAGCAATGTGGGATTAGAGGAATCATATCTTGATATAATAAAGGCCATATATAACAAACCTATAGCCAACATCATACTCAATGGGCAAAAACTAAAAGCATTTCCCTTAAGAACAGAAATAAGACAAGGATGCCCACTTTCGCCACTCTTATTTAACATAGTACTGGAAGTCTTAGTCACAGCAATCAAACATGAAGAAAAAATAAAAGGGACCTAAATTGGAAAGGAGGAAGTGAAACTGTCATTATTTGCAGATGACATGATACTATACGTAGAAAACCCCAAAAACTCCATTAAAAATTTACTAGACTTAATAAATGAATATGGCAAAGTAGCAGGATACAAAATTAATGTCAAGAAATTGACAGCATTCTTATACACCAATGATGAACTCCCAGAAAGAGACACTAAAAAAACAATCCTATTTACTGTTGTGGCTAAAAAATTAAGATATCTAGGAATAAACTTAACCAAAGAAGTAAAGGACCTATTTGCAGAAAACTACAGGACATTGAAAAAAGACATAGAGGAAGATATAAAAAAGTGAAAGCACATACCATGTTCATGGATTGGAAGAATTAACATCATTAAAATGTTCATACTACCCAAAGCAATTTATAGATTCAATACAATCCCTATTAAAATATTAATGATATATTTTACAGAACTAGAACAAATACTCCAAAAATTTATATGGAACCAAAAAAGACCTCGAATAGCCACAGCAATCTTGAAAAAGAAGAACAAAGTAGGTGGGATCACAATACCGAATATCAGGTTATACTACAAAGCCACTGTAATCGAAACAGCCTGGTACTAGCACAAGAACAGGCATATAGATAAATGGAACAGATCAGAAAACTCAGAAATTTACCCAAGGCAATATGCTCAATTAATATTTGACAAATGTGGCAAGAGCATACACTGGAGTCAAGACAGCTTCTTCAATAAATGATGTTGAAAAAAGTGGACAGCGACATGCAAACAAAAAATGAAGTTACATCATACACAAAAATAAACTCAAAATGAATAAAAGACTTAAATGTGACTTGTGAATTTCTAAAAATCCTAGAGGAAAATGTAGGCAACAATATTTCAGATATCACATGCAACAGAACTTTCACTGCTAGGCAAGAGAAACAAAGGAAAAAATGAACACATGGGACTACATCAAACTCAAAAGCTTCTGCACAGCAAAAGAAACCACCATCAATATAGAGGTGGAATCCACTATATGGGAGAGCATAATTGCCAAAGATACATCAGATAAGGGGTTAATTTCCAAAATATACAGAGTACTCATACAACTCAACAAAAGGAAGACAAAGAACCCAATTAAAAATTGGGCAGAGAACCTAAAGAGATATCTCTCCAAAAAGGACATATAAATGGCCAAGAGACATATGAAAAAATGCTCAACATCACTAATCATCAGAGAGATGCAAATTTAAACAACAACGAGGTATCACCTTGCACCTGTCGGAATGGCTGCCATCAAAAATCATCAAACAACAAGTGTTGGCAAGTGGGTGGAGAAAGGGGGACTCTAGTACATTGCTGGTGGGAATGCAGACTGGTGCAGCCACTGTGGAAAACAATATGGTGTTTCCTCAAAAATTAAAAATTGAATTGCCATTTAACCCTGTGATCCCACTTTTAGAAATATACCCTAAGAAGCCTGAAACACCAATCAGAAAGAATATATGTACCCCTATTTTCATAGCAGCACTCTTTACAATAACTAAGATCTGGAAACAGCCCAAATGTCCATCAGTAGACGAATGGATAAAAAAAAGCTGTGGTACATATACACAATGGAGTACTATGCAACTGTAAGAAAGAAATATGTCTTGAGGGAGAAAAAAATGGCGGCGGAGTGAACGGAGCTACACAGACCGTCCCCCAGAACCAAACTGGAATTACAACTATAATACAGACAAATCGACGGGAAAAACCAACAGAAAAGCAGCTTGGAGGACCAGACAACGAGGGACACTGACTCCATCCCGGTAGGCTTGCGAAGGCGCGAGACGGGGGCTGGGAGCCCACGGTCCGCAGATCGGCAGCGGCCTCAGCTGGGAGCGGCGCCCTTGGGTCACACTCCCAGGCGGCCCCACAGCGCAGCCGGGACAGAGGCTGAAACAGCCACAGCCACTCACCTTGGGCTCCGGCAGAGGGAGGGCAGACTGGACTGGAACTGTGTCGGGACACTCGGGGTTTGGAGGGCGCTCAGAGCTTTGGCTGAGTGCAGCCACTCAGGACGGTGGCCACATTGCTCCTTCCCAGGGCTCTGGGGAGAGGCAGCAGCCCCTCCCTCGGAGATCCAACCCCACCCTGTGGGCCATTGAAGTGCTAATTGAGGCTCACTAACAACCAGCATCTGCCCCACCCTCGTGAAAGCCCCTTGGCTGAGCACCAGAGGGAGTTTTTCAATCAACTGACAACCCAAAACTCATCAATTAACCTAGACTGCTAGCCTCCAGGCAAAAAGCTAGAGGATAAGAGTACGTTTCCTGGGCTGGCAACTTTAACCAGGAAAGTAAGACTTGACAGTGGTGTTCAACGCGGGTCCTCCCTCGCTCATCTAAACACAGGAGAGGGAGCCACAAACAGCAGAACACCAACACCCACAGGGAGAACTTGACAGGCTCCAAAGCCCATGGTGATAGCTAAAATGGTGAAACACAGAAACAGAAGCCAAATGAAAGAGCAAGACACCTCCACCGAAGATGAGATCAACGTGGAGCAATTAGGCATGTTAACAGAGCTAGAATTCAGAGCCATGATCTTGAGGAAGCTGAACAGCATGAGTAAGGACATACAGACACTGAAAATAAGCCAAATGGAAATTAAAAACCAACAAGAAGAGATAAAAAATGACATATCCGAAATGAAAAACACATTGGAAGGTTTAAAAAGCAGAGTAGGGGAAGCTGAGGACCGGATCAGTGAATTAGAAGACAGGGTAGAAAAAATCAACCAAACAGAAAAACAAAAGGAAAAAACTATTAAAAAACAGGAAGACAGCTTAAGAGAACTATGGGACAACTGGAAACGTAATAATATTCGCATCATAGAAGTCCCCGAAGAAGAAGAAAAGGAGCAAAGGATAGAGAATATATTCAAAAAAATAGTGAAAGAAAACTTCCCTAATTTGGTGAAGGAAGAAGGCATTCAAGTTCAAGAAGCACAGAGAGTCCCAAGTAAGAAGAACCCAAACAGGCCCACACCAAGACACATAGTAATTAAAATGCCACAAATTAAAGACAAAGAGAGAATCCTAAAAGCAGCAAGAGATAAGCAACAGGTTACCTACAAAGGGAACCCCATAAGGCTCTCAGCTGACTTCTCACAAGAAACACTACAGGCCAGAGAGAATGGCATGAAGTAATCAAAGTCATGAAAAACAAGAATCTGAATCCAAGACTACTCTACCCAGCAAGGCTATCATTCAAAATAGAAGATCAAATAAAGAGCTTCCCAGACAAAAAAAGGCTAAGGGAATACATTAGCACCAAACCAGCACTGCAAGAAATGTTAAAAGGACTGCTGTTATTACCAGTAGAAATGGGAAGAAAAATAGAACCACACTAAACAAAAATGGCAATAAATAAGTACATATCAATAATCACCTTAAACGTAAATGGATTGAATGCTCCCATAAAGAGACACAGAGTAGCTGATTGGATAACAAAGCATGACTCATCTATATGTTGTTTACAAGAGACCCACCTCTCAACAAAAGACTCACATAGGTGGAAAGTGAAGGGATGGAAAAAAATTTTCCAAGCAAATGGAAAGCAAAAAAAAGCTGGCGTAGCAATTCTCATATCTGATAAAATAGATTTCAAAATGAAGACCATAACTAGAGACAAAGACGGCCACTACATAATATTGAAAGGATCTATCCAACAGGAAGATATAACCTTGATAAACATATATGCACCCAATATAGGAGCACCAAAATATATTAAAAATCTTCTGGAGAACTTCCAAGGAGAAATCGACAACAATACAATCATAGCAGGGGACTTCAACACCCCGTTGACAGCACTGGATAGATCCTCTAGGCAAAAAATTAGCAAGGAAACAGAGACTCTAAATGAAGCACTAGACCAAATGGATTTAATAGATATCTACAGAGAATTACACCCCAAAACTACAGAATACACATTCTTCTCAAGTGCACATGGGACATTCTCAAAAATAGACCACATGATAGGACACAAACTAAATCTCTACAAGTTCAAGAAGATTGAAATCATATCAAGCATCTTCTCAGATCACAATGGCATGAAACTAGAAATCAATTGCAACAAGAACATGCAAAGACATTTCAACACATGGAGGCTAAACAGCATGTTATTAAACAATGATGGGGTCACCGAGGAGATCAAGGAAGAAATTAAAAACTTCCTGGAAACCAATGAAAATGAACACACAACAACACAAAATCTATGGGATGCAGCGAAAGCAGTTCTGAGAGGGAAGTTCATAGCACTACAGGCCTACCTCAAAAAACAAGAAAAATTTCTAATTGACTGTCTAACCTCATAACTTAAAGAATTAGAAAGCAAACAAAAAGAAAACCCCAGAGCAAGTAGAAGGAAGGAAATAGTAAAGATCAGAGCAGAAATAAATGACATAGAGACCAAAAAAACAATTCAAAGGATCAATGAAACAAAGAGCTGGTTTTTCGAAAAGATAAACAAGATAGATGGACCCTTAGCTAGACTCACCAAGAAACAAAGAGAGAGAACCCAAATACACAAAATCAGAAATGAAAGAGGAGAAGTAACAACCAACACCACGGAAATACAAAAGATCGTTAACAACTACTATGAACAACTATATGGCAACAAATTCGACAATCTCAGCGAAATAGACAAATTTCTAGAAACACACAGTCTCCCAAAACTATTCCCGGAAGAGATAGAAAACTTGAACAGACCAATAACAACTAAGGAAATTGAAGAGGTAATCAAGACTCTCCCAGCAAACAAAAGCCCAGGCCCACATGGTTTCACGGGGGAGTTTTACCGAACATTCAAAAAAGAACTAACACCCATTCTCCTCAAACTATTTCAAAAAATTCAAGAAGAAGGAAGACTTCCAAACACGTTCTATGAGGCCAGCATAATTCTAATTCCAAAACCAGAAAAAGACACTACGAAGAAGGAAAACTACAGGCCAATATCCTTGATGAACATAGACGCCAAAATCCTGAACAAAATACTAGCAAACCGGATCCAGAAATACATCAAAAAAATTATTCACCATGACCAAGTGGGATTCATTCCAGGGATGCAAGGCTGGTACAATATTCACAAATCAATAAACGTGATACACCACATCAACAAAATGAAGAATAAAAACCACATGATCATATCAATAGATGCTGAAAAAGCATTCGACAAAATCCAGCATCCATTTCTGATAAAAACGCTCAGCAATGTAGGAATAGAGGGATCATATCTCAACATAATAAAGGCCATATATGAAAGACCTACAGCCAACATCATACTCAATGGACAGAAACTAAAAACATTTCCATTAAGAACAGGAACAAGACAGGGATGTCCACTTTCGCCACTCTTATTTAACATTGTACTGGAAGTCTTAGCCACAGCAATCAGACATGAAGAAAAAATAAAAGGGATCCAAATTGGAAAGGAGGAAGTGAAACTGTCATTATTTGAAGATGACATGATATTGTACATAGAAAACCCTAAAGACTCCATCAAAAATCTATTAGACTTAATAATTGAATTTGGCAAAGTAGCAGGATACAAAATTAACGTCAAGATATTGACGGCATTCTTGTACAGCAATGATGAACTCACAGAAAGAGAAACTGAAAAAACAATCCCATTTACCATCGCTCCAAAAAAATTACGATACCTAGGAATAAACTTAACCAAAGAAGTAAAAGACCTATTTGCAGAAAACTACAGGTCATTGAAAAAAGAAATAGAGGAAGATATAAAAAAGTGGAAGCACATACCCTGTTCATGGATTGGAAGAATTAACATAATTAAAATGTCCATACTACCCAAAGCAATCTATAGATTCAATGCAATCCCCATCAAAATACCAATGACATATTTCATAGAACTAGAACAAATACTTCAAAAGTTCATATGGAACCAAAAAAGACCCCGAATAGCCACAGCAATCTTGAAAAAGAAGAACAAAGTTGGAGGGATCACAATACCAGATATCAGGTTATACTACAAAGTGACTGTAACCAAAACAGCCTGGTATTGGCACAAGAACAGGCATATAGACCAGTGGAACAGAACTGAAAACCCAGAAATGGACCCAAGGCAATACGCTCAATTAATATTTGACAAAGGTGGCAAGAGCATACAGTGGAGTAAAGACAGCCTCTTTAATAAATGGTGTTGGGAAAATTGGACAGCTACATGCAAAAAAATGAAACTAGACCATCAACTTACACCATACACAAAAATAAACTCGAAATGGATAAAAGACTTAAATGTGACCCGTGAATCCATAAAAATTCTAGAAGAAAATGTAGGCAACAAAATTTCGGACATCATACGGAGCAGAATTTTCACTGATACATCACCTAAGGCAACAGAAATAAAGGAGAAAATGAACACATGGGACTACATCAAACTAAAAAGCTTCTGCACAGCAAAAGAAACAATCATCAAAATGGAAAGGCAACCCACTGTATGGGAGAACATCATTGCCAATGATGTATCAGATAAGGGGTTAATTTCCAGTATATACAGAGTGCTCATACAACTCCACAAAAGGAAGACAAAGAACCCAATTAAAAAATGGGCAGAGGAGCTGAATAGACACCTCTCCAAACAGGACATATGAAGAAATGCTCAACATCACTAATCATCAGAGAGATGCAAATTAAAACAACTATGAGATATCACCTCACACCTGTCAGAATGGCCGCCATCAACAAATCATCAAACAACAAGTGTTGGCGAGGGTGTGGAGAAAAGGGGACTCTAATACACTGCTGGTGGGAATGCAGACTGGTGCAGCCGCTATGGAAAACAATATGGTGCTACCTCAAAAAATTAAAAATTGAACTTCCATTCGACCCAGTGATCCCACTGCTGGGAATATACCCTAAGAAGCCTGAAACACCAATCAGGAAGAATATATGTACCCCCATGTTCATAGCAGCACTATTTACAATAGCTAAGATCTGGAAACAGCCCAAGTGTCCACCAGTAGACGAATGGATCAAAAAGCTGTGGTACATATACACAATGGAATACTATGCAGCGGTAAGAAAGAAAGATCTCTTATCCTTTGAGACGACATGGAGGGACCTGGAAAGTATTTTCCTAAGTGAAAGAAGCCAAGCAGAAAAAGACAAATACCACATGATCTCACTTATATACGGAATATAATGAACATAACAGTCTGAGGAATACAGTAGACCCAGACACATGGAAGTAGGGCACAGACTGACATCCCTCAGAAGAGGGGATGGGGGGTGGGGGGGTGGGAAGAGATAAACCACAGAACTTATATGCATGTATGCATGACCAATGGACATGGACAACTAAGTCGGGGACAGGGTGGAGGGGGGGTGGGGTGGGGGGTGCCAATGGGGTAAAAAGGTAAAATATCTGTAACAAAAAAATAAATAAATAAATAAAATTAAAAAAAAAAAAGAAATATGTCTTATCCTTTGAGACAACATGAAGGGACCTGGAGAGTATTATCCTAAGCGAAATAAGCCAGTCAGAGAAAGACAAATATCACACGATCTCACTTATTTGTGGAATATAATGAACAAAACAAACTGATGAACAAAATAGGCCCAGAAACATAGAAGTAGGGTACAGACTGATAAACCTCAGAAGAGGGGGTTAGGGTGGGGGGGATAAACGACAGAACTTATATATGCATGTATGGGTAACCAATGGACATAGACAACAATGCTGGGGATGGTGTGGGGGTAGGGGGTGAGGATTGGGAGGAGGGTGTCAATGGAGGAAATAGGAGAAACATCTGTAACAAAAATAAATTAATTGAAAATAATTAGAAAAAAACAAAACCAAAAAAGATCAACCAAACACATCCCTTAAATAAAATAAAAATAAATATTTTAAACAATATGTGGCAAATTAGTGATTGCATCATATAGCTAAAATGGCTCACTGAATCTAATACATGACCTGGATATAAAATTATTCAAACAACTCCTAGTAAGCAAATAGGAAGCTACAAGCAGAGCAGGTGTTACAAAATGCAGGATGTCCCACTGAAGAATAATACCGAGCAATTATGTCACCTGATCACATTACTAGCCTTTATGCTGATTTTTGTTCTATCATATCATGAAAGGAATTACAACATTGATTTCAAACATTTCTAAAAAGCACTGAGAAGTCAGTAACAAGATCTGAATATCGATATAGGACTGTTTGGTTTAGCTTTGTTTGGTTTGGTTTTATTTGTTTTAAGACTATGTATGTTGTTTTGGTTTTGTTTATTTTCTATTCCAAAGGAAGGAGAGAAAGGGAATTTAGGTAGTATACATCTAATAGGAGCCAAATACAGTAGCAGGTGGTCACTTCCAAAACAACTGTCAATATGTATTAGTATAATCATCTTAAAAATAAGGAAATTGAGACTCAGAAGAAGTTAAGTGGGTTGCTCAAGTTTGGAAATCAAGGTTGGATTCCAGGCCTGTGGCCTTCAGAGCCTGTGGTCTTTCTGTTCTTTCTTTCTGGAACAACCACTTTTTTTTTTTTAAACCAAAACCAAGTTGCATTTGTTGATGGGGCCCACCCCCTGCTGTTCAGGGAAAAGGAGGTCCTCATGGGGTGCCCTTGGGACAAAATAGAAATGAGGGGAAGGGTTCAAACAGGAAATAATGTCTCTGAGGGCCCTGTGCTTGTTGTAAAATGAGAGTCCTTCATGTAGGGCCTCCTAGCCTCCAAGCCTTGACCAGGAATCCACCTGTCCCACTATAACCTCAGACTCTCACCCTGCAAGCCAGCTGAGCCCCTAGACCTTGGCCCTGGGCAGGGGCACTGGGCAGAAGTTAAGGTTGGCAGCGGGTAAAGGTCTACTGCCCCATCACACTTTCATGTCATTCTGGGAAAGTACTGGACCACCACCCTCATGGTTTTGATCTGGTCCCCAGGCTACTTTGACAGGCTTCTCTGCCTGTCACTGCTATGGGGCATAGTCCATGCAGAAGCATATGCTTGTGTTACCCAATGCATGGGCTTCGCTGCTCGGGGTACTCTCTTCATGAGCCGGCTGTGGTTGTCACAAGGTAGTTTTATTTACTTGTAGCAAGTAAAGGAGACAGGGGATTCACATCCAAAACTCTTGTCTCCCTGGAAGGAAGATTCAGCCATTGTTTATACACATTATTTGGTTAATTATACATTGATTTCTTTCTTCTTTGCAGTTGGCTACATTTAGCCGGTTGGGTAGCTGTCCAGCTCATTCTACTTACAGCTGGTTTGCAATTATTGTGCTACATTTTTAACATTTAACAAGAATAACATTTAGAACTGCCCAGACCGTGCTACCCTATCCTAGTTAACACTTTCACCAGGTAACAGGTGTAGAAAGGTCCAGGAAGCACCATTTCCCAGTGGTTTGAGGGAGAGGGGTGCCCCAATCACTCAGGCCCACCATGGTGACTGGGAGTTCTTCGGCAAACTGTTCCAATCGCTAAAGCCCAGGGATCAAGTGGTGATGCTTCACCAGATTCATGGGGGCCATAGGGCCCTCCAGGCCACAGGAAGTTAGCCCTCCTGGCACCTGTGCTCATGGGGATCATGATGGTGTAATGTTCTCCCTGGAGTTGGTGGAGTCTCCAGCACTGGGCATTCTGAGTGTTCCAAGGGGCCCACCTCCTCCCAGAGGTTCCTTGTACATGTCCATGGTGGGTAGGCCCTGGCTGTGAGGGATTTAGGTAGGGGCCACATGCCACCTCTGTAGCTCTGGGGCCCAATGCTGGCCATGCTCCCTAGAACTGTCCTCTGCATTAGGCCCCTGAGCTAATGCCCTTGAACACTCACAGAGGGGTCTAAAGTGCCAGACAGGAGGGGCTGGGAACCCAGGAGACCCATGAGGGGCTGGCTTGGCATCTGCAAGGTTAGGTGGAGGGGGGTGAGGTTGCACCTGGGAAGAGTCATAGCATGAAGAGCTGGAAGAAGTGGGCTGGTATCAGCACTTCCCCCCACCCCTGGTTCCCAGATGGAATTGCCCCCATATCCAGGCCCAGCCAGCAGGTGCTGGGCGCAGGCGCATTGGAGGGCAGTGGGGCAGGGCTTGAGAAGCTCTCAGGCACAACCATTTTGTATTTCCCATGTGAGGAGCACATGGATGTGCTCAGCATTAGCAGTTAGTGTCTCATAAGTGCCCCATAGAGTTCAACTAGCACTGTGCCGGGTGTTACAAAGATGTGTAGATCTGCTTTTTCTATAAGGGGCAAATGGGTATGAAAAAAGGAAATGAAGATTATATGATACAGTGTAAAACGTAGGAATGAGAAAATAAAATAGAGTAGTTCAGAAGAAAATTATATATATATACAAATATCATTCTCATTTTAAGGTACACAGATTTTTATACATGTATGAAGGTCTTTTCCTGATCACTTTGAATATGCAAGTGTTCTAGCTATAAAGCAAGCAACATGTGCATAGTAATTCTTTAGCAAAAATCAGCATGACAACCAGTTACAGAGCAAAAGTGTTTTATCACCAGTGCAACTGCCATAGAAATGAAGTTATTTTTATTGAAGGAGCTTCCAGCATTTCTGTTATGAAAAATAACTCAACATAATATAATTATCCTCAGAATTATTCTTTCCCAGAAATGGCACTGTCTAATCACAGGACACAGCTGTGTTGGTATTCCAAAAGCATTTGGCCTATACTCAGGCTTTAACCTCTGCTAACTTTTTATTACTGGATCACTGACTATTGAGACATAGGTGTCTGTTTTTAAAACATTTAGCTCTATTAAGTCAAAGGAAATTTATCTTTCATTTACCTCTAGAGTACCTAGGGAATGTTCACTCATTCATGCAGGAAATTATATTAAGAGGGTTTACTTACATCATTTCTGGCTCTCACAAAAACCTGCGAGATAGGTCTGCCAAATTCCATTTACCCAATGTCACCCAATCACTAAGTGACAGGGTCAAGACTTCAATCAAATCTGTCTGAATACCAAATTATCACACTACATCAAAAAAATTGATTTTTATCTCCAAAGCAAGCAATGAGCCAATTAATAGTAGCTGCCCAGAATGCTGTATTGGAGAGGAATCTGAGCTTTATTGGAGTTCAGTAAAAAATTAGCAATGTCTGCCATGGTCCCAAATAGAAGAGTGACTGCAACATTGCCATGTATAGTGTGCTGAATGGCATCCCCCCTAAAAGGGATTATGTCCACTTATTAATCTTAAGAACCTGTAAATATTACCATATTTGTGACAGAATATGGCAAAAGACATTATTGGGTTAAGGAGTTAGAGGAGAGGAGTTTATCTTGGGTTATCTAGGTGGACCCTAAACCCAATAACCAGTGTCCCTGTAAGGGAGAGCGAGGCTGAGGGAAATTTGACAGAAGAGGAAAAGACAATGTAACCATGAGACAGGTACTGAAGTCAAGGAATGCTGACAGCCACCAGAAGCTAGGAGAGGCCAGGAATGAATTCTCCCATTGAGCCTTCAGAGAATGCAGCTCTCCTGACACCCTGATTTCAGACTTTTGGCCTCCATGAGTGTGGTGGAATAAATTTCCATTGTTTTAAGCCACACAATTGGCGGCAGTTTGTTACAGCAGTCATAGATAACTGATAGACCATGTATGTGCTATCTCCATCACTCAGCCTTGGTCTGGTTAAAGACAGCAAAGACCTGGGACTTATTCATGTGCACTCTGACTTGCATGAGATGATGTGCCTGCTGGCTTTCTATAAGTTTCTCTATTCATGAATCACGTCTTTACCCCTTAATAATGAAACTGCAGCTCCTGAGACTGGAAAGCAAAGTGGAAGAACAGGGAGATCAGGACTGACAGGTACCCAAATATAGCAGTGCACAGATGTGCTGATCAAAAGGACAAAATTTAGCCCTGGCCAGTATGACTCAGTTGGTTGGATTATTGACCCACACAATAAAAGATCCAGGGTTCAATCTCTGGTTAGGGTACCTATGGAAGGCAACAGATCAATGTTTCTCTCTCACATGGATGTTTCCCTCTCTCTCTCTCTCTCTCTCTCTCTCTCAAATCAATAAAAGCATATTCTCAGGTGAAAATTTTTTTTTAAAAAAAGCAGACTTTAGACCTTTAGACAAGAGAAATAACAGGCTGCAGGCACAAACAAATATAGGTAACTGGGTCAAATCTAAGCACAGAAACCAAGAAACTAAGTGATGCCAACCCAATAATCTAGCATCATTCAGGGAGAAAGTATAGCTTAATGGTTAAATGAATTGGATATGAATGCATGACTTAGGTCTAAATTGTACTTACTAGGAGATTCCAAAATGGCAGTGGAGTGAATGGAAGCTACACAGACCATCTCCCAGGACCAAACTGGAATTACAACTAAAATAAAGACAAATCATTGGGAAAAGGCAACAGAAAAGCAGCTTGCAAGGACCATATTACCAGGGACACTAAATTGATCCTGGTAGGATTGCAGAGGCAATGAGATGGGGGCTGTGAGCCCATGGACAGCAGCGGTCGTAGCTGTGAGCAGCGCCCTCTGGGTTAAACTTCAAAGCAGCTCCATAGCACAGAGCCGGAAAAGAGCGCTAAAATAGCCACAGCCACTCACCTTGGGCTCCAACAGAGGAAGGGTGGACTAGACTGGAATTGTGTGCGGTCACTCGGGATTTGGAGGGTACTCAGAGCTTTTAGTGAGTTGCAGCCACACTGGATGGTGGCCATCTTACTCTTTCCCAGGGCTCTAGGAACAGGCAGTGGACCGACCCTCAAAGATTCAACCACAACCGGTGGGCCATTGAAATGCAAATTGAAGCTCATTAACAACCAGCATCTACCCCACCCTTGGGAAACCCCCTTACCCTGAACACCTGAGGGAGTTTTTCATTCAACTGAGAATCCAAGGCTCTTCAAGTAACTGCAAGTAATAGCCTCAAGGCAAAAAGGTAGAGAATAACTGAACCATTCCTGGGCTTGCAACCCTACCCAAGAAAGTAAGACTTAACAGTGATGATTAACGGGGGTCCTCTCATGCTCATCCAAACCCAGTAGAGGGAGCAACAAACACCCAATCACAAAGACCTACAGGAAAAAAATTGGCAGGCTCCAAAGCCCAATAAGATAGCCCAAATGGTGAAACAAAGAAACAAATGCCAACTGAAAGAACAAGAGACCTCTACCAAAGATGAGATAAATGAGGTGCAGTTTAGCAAGTTAACAAGCTACAATTCAGAGACATGATCTTGAGGAAGCTGAACAGCATGAGTAAAGACATCAACACCATGAGTAAATATATAGAAACATTGAAAACCAACCAAGTGGAAATGAAGAATGATATAGCAAAAATAAAGAACATATGGGAAGAAAAAACCAGCAAAATAGAGGAAGCTGAGAACTAGATCAGTGAATTAAAAGATGGTAGAAAAAATCAACCAATCAGAAAACCAAAAAAAAAAAAACAACTAAAAAACAGAAAGACAAATTAAGAGAATTGTGGGACAACTAGAAACATAAGAACATTTGCAACACAGGAGACCCTGGAGAAGAAAGTGAGCAAGGCTTAGAGAATATATTTGAAGAAATAGTGACAGAAAACCTCCCTAATTGAAAAAAAAAAAAAAGGCACTCAAGTTAAAGAACCACAGAGAGCCCCAAGTAACAAGAACCCAAATAGGCCCACACCAAGACAGATAGTAATTAAATGCCAAAAATTAAACAATCCCAAAGGCAGCAAGAGATAAGCAACAGGTAACCTACAAAGAAACCTCATTAGGTTCTCAGCTGACTTCTCAACAGAAACACTACAGGACAGAAGGCAATGGCATGATGTAATCAAGGTCATAAAAACAACGATCTGAAACCAAGACTACTCTACCCAGCAAGGCTATCATTCAAAATAGAAGGTAAAATAGCTTTCCAGACAAAAACAAGGCTAAGGGAATACATTAGCACCAAACCAACACTGCAAGAAATGTTAAAAGGACTGCTGTAATTAACAGGAGAAATAGGAAGAAAAATATAACCACACTAAACAAAAGTGGCAATAAATAAGTACATATCAATAATCACCTTAAATGCAAATAGATTGAGCCCTGGCCAGTTTGGCTCAGCGGTTAGCGCGTTGGCCTGCGGTCCGGAGAGACCCGGGTTCGGTTCCCGCTAAGGGCACGTACTTCGGTTGCAGTTTGTCCCCGGCCCTGGTTGGGTGGCAGCCACTCGATGTGTCCCTTCACGTCGATGTTTCTCTCTCTCTCTCCCTTCCTCTCTCTCCCTCACACTCTATCTGTACAAAAAATGGAAAAATATCCTCGGGTGAGGATAAAAAAGTAAAAATAAATGCAAAGGGATTGAATGCTCCCATAAAAAAACACAGAGTAGCTAATTAAATAAGAAAGCATGAATTATATATAAGTTGTTTATAAGAGACTCACCTCACAACAAAAGACTCACATAGGTTGAAAGTGAAGAATGGAAAAAAAAAAACTTCCAAGCAAACAAAAAGGAATAAAAAGTTAGGGTACCAATACTCACATCTGATAAAGTAGATTTCAAATGAAAGGCCATAACTGGAGCCAAAGAAGGCCACTACATAATATTGAAAGAATCTATCCAACAGAAACATATAACCTTGGTAAACATATATGCACCCATTTATAGGAGCACCAAAATGTATTAAAAATCTTCTGGAAAACTTCAAAGGAGAAATTGACAGCAATACAAGCATAGCAGGGAACTTCGACACCCCACTCACATCATTGGATAAAACCTCTAGACAAAAAATTAGCAAGGAAACAGAGACTCTAAATGAAGCACTAGAACAAATGAATTTAATAGATATCTGCAGAGAATTACACCAAAAAACTACAGAATTCACATTCTTCTCAAGTGTACATGGGAATTTCTCAAAGATAGACCACATGTTAGGGCACAAACTAAGTCTCTACAAGTTCAAGAAGATTGAAATCATATCAAGCATCTTCTCAGATCACAATGGCATGAAACTAGAAATCAACTGCAACAAGAACATGCAAAGACCTTTGAAAACATGGAGACTAAATAACATGTTACCGAACAATGAATGGGTTACCAAGGAAATCAAGGAAGAACTTAAAAACTTCCTGGAAACCAATGAAAATGAACACACAACAACACAAAATCTATGGAATGTAGCAGAAGCAGTTCTGAGAGGGAAGTTCATAGCACCACAGGCCTACTTCAGGAAACAGGAACAATTTCTAATAGACTATCTAGCCTCACAACTTAAAGAACTAGAAAGCAAAAAAAAAAAAGAAAACCCCAGAGCAACTAGAAGGAAGGAAATAGTAGGGATTCCAAAATTGCGGCAGAGTGAATGGAAGCTACACAGGCCATCTTCCAGGACCAAACTGGAATTACAACGAAAATAAAGACAAATAGTCAGGAAAAAGCAACAGAAAAGCAGCTCGGAGGACCACATAACCAGGGTCACTGACTCAATCCCGGTAGGCTTGAGGAGACGCGAGAGGGGGTCTGGGAGCCCAAGATCGGCAGTGGCCTTAGCTGTGAGCAGCACCATCAAGTTAAACTCCCGAGTGGCTCCACAGCGCAGAGCCGGGACAGAGGCTAAAATAGCCACAGCCACTTACCTTGGGCTCTGGCAGAGAGTGGGCAGACTGGACTGGAACTGTGTGGGTACACTCGGATTTGGAGGGTACTCAGAGCTTTTGCTCAGTTGCGGCCATGCCAGACTGTGATCTTCTTACTCTTTCCCAGGGCTCTAGGAAAAGGCAGTGGCCCTCTGTCAGAGATTCAACCCCACCCAGTGGCCATTGAAACGCAACTTGACACCCATTAACAACCAGCCTCTGCCCCACCCTCAGGAAATTCCCTTAACATGAGCACCTGAGGGAGTTTTTCATTCAACTGCAAAGCAAGGCTCTTCATGGAACCACTAATGGTAGCCTCCTGGCAAAAAGCTAGAGGATAACTGTAACACTCCTGGGCTAGTACTCTAATCAGGAAAGTAAGACTTGAGAGTGGTGTTCAACATGGGTCCTCACTGGCTCATCCAAACCCAGGAGAGGGAGCCACCAACAGCAGAACACCAACACCCACAGGGAAAATGTGGCAGGCTCCAAAGCCCACTGTGATAGCCAAAAAAGTAAAACACAGAAACAAAAGTCAAATGAAAGAACAAGAGACCGCTACCAAAGATGAGATGAATGAGGTGAAGTTAAGCAAGTTAACAGCACTAGAATTCAGAGCCATAATCTTGAGGAAGCTCAACAGCATGTGTAAGGACATGAGCACCATGAGTAAAGACACAAAAATCTTAAAAATCAACCAGTTGGAAATTAAAAACCACCAAGAAGAAATTAAGAATGACATATTAAAAATAAAGAACACACAGGAAGCTTAAATAGAAGAGTAGAGGAAGATGAGGACTGAATCAGTGAATTAGAATATAGGGTAGAAAAAATCAACCAATCAGAAAACCAAATGGAAAAATACAATTAAAAAACAGGAAGACCGCTTAAGAGAACTGTGGGACAACTGGAAACATATAACATTCACATTATAGGAGTACCCAAAGAAGAAAAAAATGAGCAAGAGTTAGAGAATATATTTAAAGAAATAGTGACAGAAAACTTCCCTAATTTGGTGAAGGAAGAAGGCATTCAAGTTCAAGAAGCACAGAGTCCCAAGTAAGAAGAACACAAACAGGCCCACACCAAGACACATAGTAATTAAAATGCCAAAAATTAAAGACAAAGAGAGAATCCTAAAATCAGCAAGAGATAAGTGGCAGGTAAGCTACAAAGGAAACCCCATACGGCTCTCAGCTTACTTCTGAACAGAAACACTACAGGCCAGAAGAAAATGGCATGAGGTAATCAAGATCATGAAATACAAGGATCTAAATCCAAGATTAATCTACCCAGTAAGGCTATCATTCAAAATAGAAGGTCAAATAAAGAGCTTCCCACACAAAGAAAAAAAGGCTAAGGGAATTAGCACAAAACCAGCACTGCAAGAAATGTTAAAAGGACTGCTGTAATTACCAGGAGAAATATAAAGAAAAATACAACCACACTAAACAAAAATGGCAATAAATAAATACATATTAATAATCACCTTAAATGTAAATGGATTGAATGCTCTGATATAACGACACAGAGTAGCTGATTGGATAAGAAAACATGACTCATCTATATGTTGTTTCCAAGAGACCCACCTCACAACAAAAGACTCACATAGGTTAAAAGTGAAGGGATGGAAAAAATTTTTACAAGCAAACAAAAAAGAAAAAAAAAGCTTGGGTAGCAATACTCATATCTGATAAAATAGATTTCAAAATGAAGAGTATAACTAGAGACAAAGAAGGCCACTACATAATATTGAAAGGATCTATCCAACAGGAAGATATAACCTTGATAAACATAGATGCACACAATAGTGAAGCACCAAAATATATTATAAATCTTCTGGAAGATTTCAAAGGAGAAATCTATAGCAATACAATTATAGTAGGGGACTTCAACACCCAGTTGACATCACTGAATAGATCCTCTAGACAAAAAATTAGGAAGTAAACAGAGATACTAAATGAAGCACTAGACCAAATGGACTTAATAGATACTACAGAGACTTACTCCCCAAAACTACAGAATTCACATTCTTCTCAAGTGCCCATGGGACATTCTCAAAGATAGACCACATGTTAGGACACAAACTAAGTCTCCACAAGTTGAAGAACACTGAAATCATATCAAGCATTTTCTCTGATCACAAAGGCATGAAACTAGAAATCAATTGAAAGAAGAACATGCAAAGACATTGGAACACATGGTGGCTAAATAGCATGTTATTAAACAATGAATGGGTCACCGAGGAGATCAAGGAAGAAATTAAAAACTTCCTGGAATCCAATGGAAATGAACACACAACAACACAAAACCTATGGTAAATAGCCAAAGCAGTTCGGAGAGAGAGGTTCATAGCACTACAGGCCTACCTCAAGAAGCAAGAAAAATCTCTAATAAACTACCTAACCTCACAACTTAAAGAACTAGAAAACGAACAGAAAGATAACCACCGAGCAAGTACAAGGAAGGAAATAGTAAAGATGAGCTCAGAAATAAATGACATAGAGACCACAAAAACAATTTAAAGGATCAATGAAACAAAGAGCTGGTTCTTTGAAAAGATAAACAAGATTGATAGACCCTTAGCTACAATCACCAAGAAACACAGTGAAAGAACCCAAGTACACACAATGACAAATGAAAGGGGAGAACAACTGATACCACAGAAATACAGAAGATCATTAACAACTACTATGAGCAATTATATAGCAACAAAAATCGACAATCTAAGCAAAATGGACAAATTTCTAGAAAAACATAGTCTCCCAAAACTGGACCGGTTAGAGAGAGAAAACTTGAATAGACCAATAACAGCAGAAAAATTGATGATGTAATAAAGACTCTCCCAGCAAACAAAAGCCCAGGCCCAGATGGGTTCACAGGGGAGTTTTACTGAACATTCAAAGAAGAACTAACACGCATTCTCCTCGAACTATTTTTTAAAAATTCAATAAAAATGAAATCTTCCAAACTTGTTTTATGAGATCAGCATAATTCTAATTCCAAAAGGAGAAAAAGACATTACAAAGAAAAAAAAACTACAGGCCAATATCACTGATGAATATAGACCCCAAAATCCTAAACAAACTACTACCAAATCAGATCTAGCAACACATGAAAAAAATTATTCACCATGACCTAGTGGAATTCATCCCAGAGATGCAACCCTGGTACAATATTCACAAATCAATAAACGGGATATAACACATAAACAAAATGAAAGATAAAAATCATATGATGATATCAATAGACACTGAAAAAGCATTTGACATAATCCAGCACCCATTTCTGATAAAAACGCTCAGCCATCTGGAAATAGAGGGATCATATCTAGACATAATAAAGGCCATATATGAAAGACGTACAGCCAACATCATACTCAATGTCTTTCATATATGGCCTTTATTATGTCTAGATATGATCCCTCTATTCCCAGATGGCTGAGCGTTTTTAAGAAACTAAAAGCATTTCCATTAAGAACAGGAACAAGACAGGGATGCCCACTTTCACCACTCTTATTTGACATAGTACAGGAAGTCTTAGCCACAGCAAACAGACAGAAAGAAAAAATAAAAGGGATCCAAATTGGAAAGAAGTAAGTAAAACTGTCATTGCTTGCAGATGACATGATACTATATGTAGAAACCCAAAAGACTCCATCAAAAATTTACTAGACTTAATAAGTGAATTAGGCACAGTAGCAGGATACAAAATTGACGTCAAGAAATTGAAGGCATTCCTATACACCAATGATGAAATCACAAAAAGAGAAACTGGAAAGACAATCCCATTTACCATGGTGGCAAAAACAATTAAGATACCTAGGAATAAACTTAACCAAAGAAGTAAAACACCTATTTGCAGATAACTACAGAAAATAAAAAAACAAAAACAAATAGAGGAAGATATAAAGAAGTGAAAGCACATATCTTGTTCATAGATTGAAAAAATTAACATCATTAAAATGTCCATACTACCCAGAGCAATCTATAGATTCAATGCAATACCCATCAAAATACCAACGACATACTTCACAGAACTAGAAAAAATACTTCAAAAGTTCATATGGAACCAAAAAAGACCCTGAATAGCAACAGCAATCTTGAAAACAAAGAAGGAGGGATCACATTACCAGATTTCAGGTTATACTACAAAGCCACTGTAATCAAAACAGCCTGGTACTGGCACAAGAACAGGCATATAGACCTGTGGAACAGAACAGAGAACCCAAAAATGGACCCAAGACAATATGCTCAATTAATATTTGACAAAGGTGGCAAGAGCATACAGTGGAGTAACGACAGCCTCTTTAATTAATAATGTTGAGAATATTGGACAGCTACATGCAAAAATATGAAACTAGACCATCAACTTACACCCTACACAAGAATAAACTCAAAATGGATAAAAGACTTAAATGTGACTCATGAGTCCATAAAAGTCCTAGAGAAAACTGTAGGCAACAAAATTTCACACATCATACCCAGCAGAATTTTCACTGATACATCACCTAAGGCAACAGAAACAAAGGAGAAAATGAACACATGAGACTACATCAAACTCAAAAGATTCTGCACAGTGAAAGATAAAACCATCAAAAGGGAAAGGCAACCCACTGTATGGGAAATCATCATTGCCAATGACATATCAGATGAGGTGTTAATTACCAATATATGTAGAGTGCCCATATAACTCAACAAAAGTATGACAAAGAACCCAACGAAAAAATGGGCAGAGGAACTAAATAGACACCTCTCCAAACAGGACATACAAATGGCTAAGAAACATATGAACAAATGCTCAACATCACTAATCATCACAGAGATGCAAATTAAAACAACAATGAGGTATCTCCTCCCACCTGTCAGAATGGCCACCATCAACAAATCATCAAACAACAAGTGTTGGCGAGGGTGTGGAGAAAAGGGGACTCTAGTGCACTGCTGGTGAAAATGCAGACTGGTGCAGCCACTATGAAAAACATTATGGTGTTACCTCAAAAAATTAAAAAATTGAACTTCCATTTGACCCAGTGATCCCTCTTCTAGGAATATACCCTAAGAAGCCTGAAACACCAATCAGAAAGAATATATGTACCCCCATGTTTATAGCAGCACTATTTACAATAGCTAATATCTGGAAACAGCCCAAGTGTCCATCAATAGAGGAATGGGTAAAAAAGCAGTGGTACATATACACAATGGAGTACTATGCAGCTGTAAGAAAGAAAGATTTCTTACCCTTTGAGACAACACTGAGGGACCTGGAAAGTATTATATTAAGCAAAACAAGCAAGCAGATAAAGACAAATACCACATGATATCACTTATTTGTGGAATATAATGAACATAACAGTCTGAGGAATAGGGTAGACCCAGAGATGTGGGAGAGGGGAAGAGACTGACAACCCTCAGAAGAGGGGTTGTGGGGAGGGAAGAGATCAACCACAGAACTTATATGCATGTATGCATGACCAATGGACATGAACAACAAAGCCAGGGATGGGTTGGGGGTGATGGGGAGGAGGGTGTCAATTTGGAAAAAAAAGGAAAGACATCTGTAACAAAAATAAAATAATTAAAAAATAAATTAATAAATAAAATAAATATAAAATAAAAAATAAATTGTACTTACTAGAAACTTGAAAAGTTTGACCTGTGTTAACTGCGCAACCTCTCTGTTTCTGTTTCCTCATCTCTAAAATATGCCTGAAGTATCTCTTTCATAGGGTTTTTGTACAAGTTAGCCAAGATAATTCTTATTGAGTATTCAGAAGAAAGCCTAGCATTTGGTTCATATTCCATACATTTTAGTAGTTATTTTCATTACTACTATAGCTAATGACAGTAACAGGAGCACTTACAGTAGTGTAAGCCAGGAAACCAGATAGATCAAAAAATAAATATATAAACCATACATAGAAATGTGCTGTAATCAGCTTCTGAATACTTCAGCA